>NC_090938.1:574010053-575261720 GCF_040938575.1 Ambystoma mexicanum
TCTATTACAAAAGGTTGGCTACCATCATGCAAATGAAGGATGGGTGCTGAGGTGAATTTGTCTTTCAAGGATTTGAATCCCTTTTCTCTATCCACAGACCAACTATAAGGTCTTCCCTTCTTGAGAAGTTGAGTAAGTGAAATGATCACTTTAGAATAGTCAGTAATGAAGTGTCTATACAAATTGGTGAACTCTAAGAATCTTTTCAATTCCTTCATGGTGCTGGTTGACGGCCAATTCAGGCTTGCTTCGATTTTTTGCGGGTCCATTTTGACTCCTTGAGGGGATAATGTATACCCCAAATAGGCAATCTGTTCTTGATGAAATAGACATTTAGACAATTTGGCATAAAAGTGATGTTCTTTTAGCCTTTGTAACACCTCCCTGACGTGACTCACATGATCAGTGTAAGACATGGGCCTCATTACGAGTATGGAGGCAGCCATGCCCTTATTAAGGGCATGGCTGCCTCCATACCGGGTTCCAGTACTGGGTTCCTCCAATGAGGATTTACCGGGCTTCTCCAACCTTGGAGGACCCGGTAAGTCCTCATTGGAAAAACCCATCCCCATTCCCATTTGAGCCCCTATAGGGCTCAAAGGGAATGGGGAGGGAGCTAATAACGGGCCCGTTAATAACAGGCCCGTTAATAACAGGCCCGTTATTAGCTCCCTGGTCCCCTCGTGGGACCCGCTAAGGGCGTCCTTACCGGGTCCTGCAAAGGGAACCTCGTAATAGGGCGTCCCGTAATGAAGGGTGCCGGTCCCGTACCGGCACCCTTCATTACTGGAGCGCCTAAATTAGAATGTCGTCTTTGTATATCACTACATGAACATCCAAAATATCCTTGAATATCTGGTTGAGAAAGTGTTGAAGGCAGCAGAAGCATTGCATAGGCCAAAAGGCATGACAAGGTACTTGCAATGCCTAAAACATGTATGAAATGCTATCTTTCATTCATCACCAGGGAATATTCTTACCAAGTTGTATACATCTTTGAGGTTATGTTTTGTGTATGTACTACTGTTCTGCACTTGATCAATGAGAATCTGAATCAAAAAGAGGGGATAATGTTCTCTAGCACCTTTAAGATGATCTGAGACCCAAATAATCAGACAAATTCAAAGAATATGGCAAAGTACTACTTTATTATTAGCATAAACATCAAGTAGGGCAATCTGGCGAATAACAGGGAGTAATTCACACACTCACAACCAAGTGTGATTATATAACGGTTTTATACCTCGATATGCACCATCTATTACATTATCTTACATGGCAAATTAAAACCTATTGAAGGGAGGGATTGGTTAAGAGAACATATGCACCTATAGTATATATAAGCGTTAATAACTTCACTGGCTGCCCCTTCTCTGGTGGGCACACCTTGAACGACCTCTTAATACATGTAATACTGATTATAGCAGGAAAAATAGCAGTGGGTTGGTCTTTACAACATTGTACAGCATGTTGCTACATAGACCCCCTGATTGGTTGGCATGCTTTCCCAACCTTGGACTTTCGGCTCATTAGCTCCACGTAAGAAAAATGAAACTCAGGTGACTTAAGCAACGCCAGACTACTCCCCACTTTCCCAATTAGCCCATCGTCCCTCATCGGTTAGGCCCCAAGCCAAGGCTTCTCCTTTGTAGTTGACCTCGAAGCCTCTTCTCTGTTCTGGGACATTCAAGGGTGTGTAGGCACACCATTATCTTCATTGGGGCTTAATGAATAGCCCTTGTTTTCAACTTCTGAATCACGTTTGAGGAGACGACAAATGTCTGCTATTTGACACAATTGAATTGGGTGTAATTACACTTCTTGGCTTCTAGAGACTTGCTCACTCCATTTTACATAGGTTTTTCTGCATCTTTAATTGTCTAATATTTGGCTCTTGCAGATGTTTTTCTCCTTTGCTTGATCTAAGATAAATGTGTCTTACATGGTTTATCCTTTTGACTCCCCTTGTGCCTTGCAATTATTCCTTGATCTGGCATCCTCCATCCCAGACCAATAGGCTCCGCTTTATTCCTCACACCAAGCTGTCTTTCCAGTGTCTCCTGACTCTGCAGCCCTGGTCTGTCTCTTAGGTAGCTTGAATGGTTTTAATACGAGTCTGGCGTCCATCTTTCCGTCATGGCTGCTCTAGCCATGTTATGTTTTCCTCTGCAGTAAGCTTCTATATGTCTCATCTACCTTGCATTCCTGCGTATATACATTTATTAGTAAGCAAGTTACTCTAACTTCTTTGCATATACAATGTCTTCCTATTTGATTACATGCACTTCAGTTAAATATTTATTCTTTCAGTATTTGCATATCGTTTCAGTGAGTCTCAGTATCTTTCCTCTATAAAGTCACTCTGCTCTTGTCAGATTTCACTTATAGCTCTATGATGTCCAATGGTGTGTCCAGACATCCTTCCACCCTCTCAATGCGAGGGTACATTTGATACGGTTTTCCGAGTACATATCATCTCTCATACACTCGATGCAACATCAGGATGAAACCTGGTATCCCTTATAGGGCTCTTCTCCTGCTGTTCCAGTATGGCGGAGGTGAGGTGGTAGAAGCTAGGGATGACATGTCCACCTGCTCTTCTACAATAATGATTCTTTACTCTAATAGGGTTTAACTAGCGGTAGTCCGCACAAGGTCTTAATTTGGTTTTACCTTTTTCAGAATTTAAAATATGGGTGCCCTGTGGGGGGGGGGGGGGGTGGAATGCCGAATTAATCCTTTCTTTGGATTCTCCTTTCTATAAACCTTGAGGGCCAGGTTCTCCTTCTCTGAGAGAGAATATGTCCTCCTGTAGGGATTAGTGGGTCCTTGAAGAGAGCATATGTCCTCCCATAGGGATTACCGGCTCCTGGAAGCAATTTGGTCCGACAATCATACAGACAGTGTGGTTGGCGGAAGTTGGTTGGCTTCTACTGGATCAAAAACAGTAGCGTACTCCCAATATTCTGGAGGAATGCCTTCTTGAAGGATTATTAATGTCACGATTCTCAGAAGGCAGAAAAACCCACATTATGACCTTTGTCCATTTTAGGTAATTCAAAATTAATTTCCATGGCAAGGGAACATGGCTCTCAAAAGGTTATTTCTTGTCTGGTTCAGTCTATTACTGGGTTATGAAATCTCAGCTAGGGAATGCCTTGAATTATTTGGAAGTGAGGTGCTGCTATAGCATTGAAACAAATATGTTCCTAATGGTCTGTTCCAATAGTCATACTTATAATCAGAGTTTGCTGTGCGATCGGACCTGAAATTAGTATGGAGCCATCTACAGATAGAATGGGTTCAGGGTTTTCCAGATAGAGCAACAGAATCTTTTGGCCAGTGGCAAAAGACAGATCTATAAAATTACCAGTAGCTCCACTTTCCACTAGAGCTTGTACATTCAGCCATTCTTGGGGAGTTTTCCTTAAATTAACATGAAGGTATAAATGCGATGCTTGAGTGGACACTGTCGAAGATGCATTACAGGGGAGTGGTGTTGGAAGACTCCTCAGTTCTTTCCCCATTACTGATGAATAGTATCCTTTCCCCCTTTTCTAGGGTTTCTCCTAGGGCAGGAATGAACTGGATGCCCAGATTCACCACAAAAGAAACAGTGCTTCCGCTTCCGCCAAAGTTTCTTTTCTTCTAATGTCAAATGCCCCTTACTGCACGTGCTTTGTCTCCTTAGGTTTAGAGTTAGAATTGGGTTTTAGGCATTAGGCATGGGGTGTAACATCTGGGTTCATAGTACCATCATTCTCGTCTTCTTTATCACATTCTTTGATCTAAGCTTACTACCATTTAAATGGCTTTGGCCATAGTACCATTGAGAGATACCACCTCGCTAGAATAGAGTTAATTGTACGTCTTCGGCCCATAATATCTGGGCTGCTAAACTATGGAAACATGCTATATACGCCAACAGATCTTTATTACCCTGAAGGATGTCTACAAGATCGTTTCCTACTGGTTGGGAAGCATATTGTCGGACAAACATTCCTTTGAAACTTCATGGAATTGGTCAAAGTTTTGCAAAATGGGATCATTTATAATATGAATGGAGTAGCCCATGACAATGCCGTTTCATCCAGGTTTAACAATATGTTTTCAATTTTAGCTTGATCAGTTGCAAATAAACAAGGTCAATTCAGATAATGGATTCTACATTGAGTGCAAAACGCCCAAAATTCTTTTCGGTCTCCATTCAATTTGGTTTGCATGTGAGGGGAGGGAATATTGGGTCCAATCAACGGGTCAGGTATCATGGTCTGGGTAAGTAATGGTCGGATATCAGTGTGGGAAGAAGGAACAGAGGAAGGTCCTGCTACAGCTCCTCCAATTACACCCCTGACCGTCTGAACCAATGAGGTTGGAAGTGTCCATCCTAATATGGTGGCCATCTTGGAATTGGACTTGTCCCCTGAATATAACGGAACGGCCAGTTGTCGGTAACCTATGGCCAGGACATATTCTCTGTGTCCAACTGGGTTGCCATATCCAACCTGGAAGGAGCGGAGCATGTGGAGGGAGTCTCATCCTTCTTAGGTTCCTAACACTTCCCCAGACCAGGCAAGATTCAAAGAAAGTTTGCACTTAAAGGCATAGTCCAGTAAAAAATGTTATTGTCCCTACGGGTCGGCCATGTTTTTTTAAGCCTAAGTGGCTCGATTTTAGAAAACTTTCCTATGGACCTTACCCGAGTTTTCATCCATTAAACGCACGCGAAAACAGGCACCAGGCAGCCGCCATTTTGTGATAATCCTATCACTTGCTGCATCGCCCTGGCTGACCTGCTTCTGCGGCACTAAATCAATTCCCCCGCCCCTGAGCCTGACATTATCAAAACATTCATATTCCCCGCCTCTCTCCGTGATGTTTCTGAGCTGCGTATGCAAACGCGCCCAGTTGTCTTCTACGCGAATCCACACAGAACCCGGAAACCAACACAGACCATCTCACAACACAGCGCGCCACAATTCGGAATATGAAACTGTACTTTAAAATCAAACAGCAACACGGTACATTTGGTAAAGTACATTTATTTGACATTAAATGTTTAGAGAATATTCAGCAATTGCCATATGAACTCCGAAAGCCATTTATTTTCTTTTATCTGTATCCGCAATGGTACACAGGGTGTTGCTTTTCGTTAAAAGAAGCACTTTGGAAGCACGGTGAACCGCAAGGCTGTTCCATCAACTAGGCACTAGTCCATCGTAAAGGTTGATATGTTGCTTCTAGCCACTAGTACAGCGTAAGGGCATGTGGGCCCTTGGCGATCGTCCCATAAAATTGTCAGTGTGCTCCAGTTGTTCACACGAAGCTGCAGGTGTCTGACGAAAAAACCATCTGCTGGTGTCTCAAACCGATGACAGTAGCAGAATGGGAGCAAATTCCTGTTATGAAAACAAAAAAATTATAATTAGTCTCGCCAGCCGATCTTCATTAATATTACTCATTTTATTTATTACGGCCGATCAGAAACTATTTGCTTGCAAGGATAGTTCAATGAAGTATGTTCGGCTCTAAAATCAATGCGAAAAGTAACGAAATAAATCGTGGCCAACACACAATGAGAAATGTGGGATGTTTTTATCCACGCATCCAAGCCCTACCTCAAAACTGTGCAGTACTGACATGGAAAACATCATGATGGCCAGAGCTTCCCAGAAAATGCACAGGGAAATGCATGAAGAATAGGCTGCCACCCATTTTTGCCGATGTTATGGGCACAGAAGGGCATTGCCTAAAACCACCATTGGACTACCCACACAGTAGTCTGAAACCATTGGGAATGGCAATGCTGATTGCCAAAAGCAACCTAGAATTGTGGGGAATTCATTTTCTTCAATCCCAAAAATGGTTGCAGTACCAGTACTCACCACTATCAGAAAGCCGGCATTTTAAAACCACCAGACTTTGTGTAAAACTGAATAAATGAACTCAAAGCAGGCCAAAGAAAGATTTACTGAGAGGTGGATACAATGTAAAGTTATATTCTGAAGTGACTTGAAGGTTTATAACAAGACTGGCTGAGCTGGGGATTTCAGCAGTTTAAGTAAATTTGGACTGAAAGACACTAAAAAAATCTAAATGTTGAAAAGAAATGAGTGACCTACTTTTGAGTGTCACACAGGTTTCAATTGTTTAAATGTCATAGTTTTAAACTTAAAATCAGCATTCTAGCTGCATATGTAAAAATTGTCTTGACTTAAACTGGGGAACAAAAAGTGACATTTTATCTGAAACCTGGTTTAAGGAACTGAATTCTGCCCACCAGCTACCCCCGACAGGAGTTGAGACTTGCACAACAGCTGTGTTCCCAGGCCTAGCTGTCCTTTTGCTGCTCCCACCAAAAGGGATATGACACTTCCCTGATTGAATTACCTGGGCTCTGCAGGAAATTGAACAAAGCCCTGTCCTGACTCAGGCAAATGTTTTATTATGGGGGCCGTAAAAAGTGGCTTCCTCCTGGAAGTAAAGGGGAGGAGCACTGCCTGTGAGAGCAAGCTGGCTTGGCAGAACTGGAAAAACCAGAAATTCAACCTTGTGCTGGGGGGAAACCACACCCCTTTGGGGCCAGAACATAACTCTAAAAAGATGAATAACTCATAGTACGGACTTGTGAAAATTATTTAAATGATACCATAATTCTTGTGATTTTTCTGCCCACATTTTGAGAGGTTTTTAGAACCGGTGGCATGATCTGGGGGCAAGCTAGCAGTTAAGAGGGTATTACTTAAAATGTATGCATGTTAAAAATCTGACACTTCATCAATTAATGTCCATACTCCTTGCGCACATGTGTGTAAATTTGGAGTAATGTCCGATATTGCGAAAGCAGTTAAAAAGTGCAAATGTCGCCATTTCTGAATGCAAGCTCCCAGGAAGAGCAGATTTGGACAGGGTATACCTCCTGTAATGCATAATGGGTGCATGTTATTTTAAACAAATATGTACCTGTGCAAATATGTCTTTTGGGTCAAAATATAGATTGTGTGTAATTTGACAGGGGTGGGTTCTCTGTACCATAAACAGACCTCATCATGATGACACTTCATTTCATTCCCCCAATCAAGGGGAAGAGGATGAAGTGGCCAATGAAAAGTGGAGAGGGGTAGAGCCTAGTGATGCTGCACACACACCCATTTTCAAAACACATAAAAGCAGACAGTCAGGACAGATAGAGACCTTCAAATCCATTTGCTGCGGGACGCTCTGCCGGGAAAATCCATACTTTACCTCCATCAATCTCTAGAGAAAGCTGTGCAGAAAGATCCAGACTTCAAATCTATCAATATCCATAACCAGAGGCAGAGCAGAGAGACCCAGACCAGACCGCTGTTAGCAGAACCAGAGAGCTGACCCAGATCACTGTGAAGTGCCGAGACCAGACCAGAGTCCAGTCTAAAACCTGACCAGATCCGTTGCGAGGCCCATTTATTTCTAAATATATTGTGAGTACATAGCAAAACTGTGCAGAACCAATCTCTTAGTTAAAATAATCTAATCCAAGCTATTTTAATCTAAGTAGAACTGCCTCCTAACTGTCACCTGTCATTTTCTAGTTGCTAGCTGTCACTTGTCTTTTTGAACTTTCAAATTTCAAATCTGAAAAACGACCTTTACCATATCGCTCATATCTCCGTGACCGTTTGTCCTAGAGACTTGCAGTAACTTTCATCTGGAAGCTCAGATCCTAGGCTGTCCTAGGACCCCAAAACGATAGTGCTAGTCCTTGTAGTTCCTCTGTAATCGCGAAAAACGCACGCGCGAATTTTACCGCGATTTGAAAATTCCTCTACGTGTGAAAACAGCAGCTTCTTGCTAGAACTGTTAGAAGGTCGTTTGCAACCTGCCAATCATTCCTAGAATATTGCTAGAGTGAGCCTGGACTAATATCAACTAATCCTCAACCTGAACCTCTAGGGGGAATTAAAAGCATTTTAGCATATTTTTCACTTCATTGCCAGCACATGTAAAAGCATTTTGGGCCTGTGTTTAAAACTCCGATCTGTAGTCTAAGCTTGCTGGGGTGAACTGAATTACATTTGATTGCATTTCTGAGAACTGTGTGCTTTCCTTCCATTTCCTTGCATTGCATAAAGGGGGGAGGGGATTGCCAGAGAAAAGTGATTACATTGTTTTGTTGAAATCATATTGAGTATTTTCTGTATTGCATTTTCATTCAACATTACATCCATCTGAACTTATATAAAGTATTCTCTACCACCTTATTCTTCTGTTCCTATTCACAAGTGTGCTAGTGCCAGATTCTCTGTTGTTAATCTTTATCATATCAGATTAAGTGTGATATCCAATTATTAATTTATTATAAAGTGTGATATATATATCTACTGTTTAAATTATCAAATAAACCTTTTAAACTTGCAAAACAGAACTACTTCTTGGCTCAGTGGGGTCAGGAGGATTCCAAGAGAGGGGTGTTATATAGGGGTAGTCATCCAGAACGCATGAACTGGACATAAAGATATATCAATAAGGGTTTCCATTCAGTATCCCAGACTAGGCATTGACTTAGCTGTAGTGTTGAATTGAATCCTCTTACAAATTGGGGGCTCGTGCCGGACGTTTGGGTTAGATCTACCATTTGTGCAGATTAATACAGCGTTCCAGCTGACCAGATACACATATCCGGTCGGATCACCACGCTGTGTTACGCTGTAAAGCACTCCTCAAAGGAACGCTCTAAGGAAAAGGTCTGTTTTGCAAAAATAAAATACAAACTTCTGTAAGTCAGGAAGGAACTCAAATCTCTAGAATGACGACCTTAGTAGACATGAAAATAGCCAGAGAGCACTTCTTACATAAGTTATTTGTGAGAGGTGAGTGGACTCATCAGGACCAGACGGTCTGGTTGCAAGCAATCGCACCCCAGATCACGGAAACAGGGTCAGATACATGGAGAGACCAGGGTCCCTTACATGTGGCCCTGAGTGAACTATATATGTCCTCTAAGGCCAAGGATGAGCACAACAAGATTGCCAGGGTAGCGGCATATTTATATTTACATATGGGAGCCATGCAGGACAAATGTGCTGAAGGCCAAGATCTGGCGAGTAGGCAACTGCTGGCATTACAGAAGGCCCAATCTGATCTGGACTCTTCTGAGCAGAGGCTGCAGAGGAGCCAGGAGTCAGAAAATGATAGAAGGCAGTATATCATTAAAATAAAGGAGGATATGGATATACTGCAACAGGAAAAGACAGACCAGGATGCCAGAATTCTGGCTTTGCAGAAGGAACGCCAAGACAGTTTGGACTCCCTACTGCAGAGCCAGAAAAAGCTGGAGCAACAGATCAATTTCAACAGGGCATGCACAGAGCAGGTAGCCACCCTGCAAACCCAACTAGACAGAGAGAAAGAGGAGAGCAATAAACTGATCCTGAAAGACCTGGATACCCAGGCAGAGTTTGATCAGGAGCGCCAGAAAGCTGGTGCCTTCCAAAGGCAAAGGGACGACCTGGCGTCACAAATTCAAGCTCTTGGTCAGGAAAGGGACACCTTAGGCCAGGAAGTCTGCCACTTAAGAAGAAAAATGGAAGAAAATCACCTGGCCCACCAGGGACTAGGTGACCTCCAAAAAGAACACAAGGACTTGCTAGAGCACACCAGGAGGGTGGAGGAGGCTCTGGCAAGACAGGAGCAGGCCAGTAGGGATGGGACTCAGGAGGTAACCCTCCTGCAGCAAAGACTGGCCCAGTGCTCCAGGACCAATCAGGAAACGCAGAGAGAGAATGAGGCCCTCTGCCAGCATAATGATAGGCTCCAGCAACAGGTAGCGATGCAGGAGAGACTGATAGAGTCGAGTAAGGCCTTAACTGAGGAACTGAAAGCGCAGGCTCTTGCATTGCAACAGGGAGCAGGGGCGGATAGAGACCAGGTTCGCTGGGAGAGGGAGACTCATGAGCATAACCTCAGGAGCCCTAGTACCAGAGGCCTTTATATCTCTCAGTCCCTGGACTCTGCCACCCCTATGTCCCCTGGCGCACATGAGCACCGGGCCACAGGGATGGCAGATTACTATCCAGCCAGAAGCATGGGGCTCATAGGCCAGTACCTCCCAGGAATGGATGGGCGGGCATCCGGGTGTGGGCACCCAAGCACAGTGCAATTTGATGGGGAGCCCCAGGAGAGTAGGCCCATTAAGGGCATCCTGAAAACCTCTGCCCAGTTAGGTCAGTGGGGGGGGTACCCATCAAATCCTGGCAGCAAGGAGGTATCTGAAGACTCCTCTGAGCGGTACAGGACACAGGAGACCAGGTCCCCACATTCTGCCAGCCATTCCCAGGCTCGCAGAATCTGGGAAAACCTGGAAGAACAGACGGGAACCTCTGGGAGCAGTGCCTCTGAGTCAGAAGATGAATGGACCAGGGTTACCCGGACCAAAAGGGCCAATAAGACAAAAAGGGCCTTGCTTAAGGACCCCTTAAAGCAGATTAAGGCAATCAGGAGCGTCATCACGCCTTATCATAAGAACGCCAAGTATTCTGTTTGGGAGCACTTAGAGTTGTTTGAGCAAATGATGGAGACTTTCCATTTGAAGGACAGCCAAAGCTGTATTCAATATGTAAAGTGGACCTTCTCCCCGGAATACTCCAGTTTCTTTGCAGGGCTGGAGGACCAAAATCATTTAAGATGGTCCACCTATAAGGCGGCCATCTTGAAACATTTTTCTACTCATAGAAATCCTCAAGAGGCTCGCAAGGCAGCCTACAATTTACAATGTGGGGAGGATCAGGCCCCACAAGAATTTGTGCAGGAGTTAAAGCGTGCTTTTGCACAGACCACAAGAAGGGTGCGCACGGATAGCAGAGAATTTATTAATACGTTTTTCCATGCCTTGCCCAAATACATAATGACCCAGCTCGTGAGGGATTTTCACGAGAAAAGATCTTTAGACTGGGTCAATGAACAGGCTACCCAGATCTATGAGGTGCAGAAGCCCATAGAAAATAAAAGCAATACCCAGAAAAATCCCAAAACCAACAGCACCCCTGCTACTGCCAAGGTGGCAGAGGTAAAGGTCACCCCCGTTTTGGATTTGGAGATAGGGGGGCCTAAAAACCTACCTGCACCTAATAATGCTAGGCCCAGAAGGTCCTCGGGCCAGTCACAGACAGGGAGCCAGGGAGGCAGCCCCACAAATGGGGTCCCTCGCTCTCCTGATTATGTAAGCCCCCGGTACAAGGAAAACAGACCCATCCTGGGTTATGTGTGGACTCCTCCAGCCCAAGGGGGGGGATCCAGCCAAGCACCTAACCCAGGGAATTTCCCTCCTAACTTCCCACAGGAGGGCAGAAATTCTCCAAATCCTGGGCAGAACTTTTTCCCCAGGTATCCACCCAACTTCCAACCCCAAAATCCTCCACCCTTCTTTCCCCAATTCCCTGAGCCCAGACAACCGAATCCGGGAGAGGGGAGGCCAAGGGTGGAGGGGTATCCAAATCTTCCCAACCAGGGGTACTACCAAAGAAGGGATAGCTACCCTTCCCGGGATCAGCCCAGGGGAGAAAACAGGGCCCCGTATCAGCCTGAGCGGGTTTCCCAGTTAGAGCGCCAGGTTCAAAACATGGCGCGGGATCTGGGTCACATACTGAGGGCTCAGCAGAACCCTCAGATCGGCATGCCGGCGCAGAACGCACCCAACTCTGGACCTGGTGCTCCTGAACAATGACGGGGGCAGCACCCCGATAACTCACCGGTTCCCAGGGAGGAGGCACAAGGGGAAGGGGGGTGTAAAGCCTTGGAGGAAGCTTCCTTCCTCACTTGTAAACAGCCCCTGGAAACCCAGGAACCGGAAACAAAATCTCTTGCCCCTGAAAGTCTGCCTCCTAAGGAGCAGAGGGGGGGTAGGAGAAACAAAAGACCCAAACAGACTCATTTTGAGGAGGAGGTACAGATCTTCCAATTTGAGGGAGAGGGATCCTCAGAGGATCCTGGGAAAAGGATCTTCTCCTTCAGAGAGGGGGGAACTCCTCCCAAAGAAAAATGGGTCCCTAGGGATGCAAATACGGACTGGGGAGATGTGGAGACTGAGCTACCGCCGCCCACCATCTCATCCCAGAACCAACAGCAAGAAAATCCCCTGGTTCAAACCCATCCTGGTGACTACCTCCAAAAAGGGGGAGGCGGCCCAGAACCGGAGCCAGGGGAACCCACAATGGCTCTGATCTCCAGTTGCCAACTTTTTCTTTCAGATTCCCAAGGCTCTCCACAGAATTCTGCCCAAATCTCTTCGCTAGCGATGTCCAAAACCAGAAAGTTAGCCCACCAGTTGTCCAAAAATGTGCATTATCTGTGCCCCCTTGAGGAGAAGGAGGGAAGATACTATGCCCCGTTACAAGTACAGGGGAAGGGTACAATTTTGGCACTGGTGGACACTGGATCTCAAGCTACCCTTCTTTCCAGAAGGGCCTTTGACGAACTGAATGCAGGAAGGGGAGAGAATTACCAAATTCCTCTCACCTCTCTTCCTGGACAACTCCAGAACTTTGACGGGAAGGAAATTCCCGTCGAGGGGACGGCAGATTTGGACATTAAAATTGGGCGACACAAGTTGAAACACCCGGTCATAGTAGTGACTCCAGAGGGCACCCCTTGTTTACTGTGGAATGACCTCCTGAGGAGGTTGTCACCCTTAATAGATTGCGTAAACAAGGTCCTCTGGACCCAGACTAGCCGACCCATAAAATTAAAACAGAGTGTCAACCATGTTAGTTTAAACGGCACATGCCACATGGTTGAACAAAAATCTGACCAAATAGAATTTCACTTCCAGAATAACCAAATTCCAGACGTGACAGTAATAGCAGTAGGACAACAGACTGGTGATGGGGGGTCCTCTCTATTTCTGAAAATCAACCTTCCTTCCAGTCTAAAGTGGTACTCCACGCTGGAAGGAAACACTCTGAGATTCTATACTAATCCACAATCAGAAACTCCCACTCCTATAGTCCAGAAAGATGTGAAATCAGCTCAGAGCCTGGCTGATATTCAGCAAATTGGAGAGCAGTTGTTCATCCCTGTTCAGTTAAATGATGGGAAGGACTCTGTTCTCGCTCGAGTGTGTGTGAACAACGGTAAGAGCTTCATCTTTTTTTTTTTTATTCTTATTTGTTTATGGCTTTCCTAAGAAAACCTTTACAAAATCAATGAAAAGAAAAAAACATTAAGAACTTTAAAAACATAGGCCTTGCAAATCGGTCGAGAAATGCTCACCCACTATACGGCACTTGAACTGTACTTTGTGAGTATCAAGCAGTTTTCTAAAACCTTTACAATTGCCGTGGTGAGCATAACTTCCTGACCGGAAATTAGTCTATTCCAAAAGAAGTCTTGTGATAAGGTCTCCTCTCTAGCGACGAATCTTCCAAGCAGCTGCCGTCTTGCGGTCCAGGTCCCCTCGCACTCTAACAACAGATGTCTCAATGATTGTAGGTTCGGTGGATCGCAAAACCTGCAGAGCTTTATAGTTTTATCACCCTGGTGTCTTTTAGCCAAAATTTCTCCGGTGTGAGCCAAGTTTAGTCTTAATCTGAGAAAGTTGTTTCGAATGCTCTGGTCGGGGAATTTTTGAAGGTAAAGGTAACGTGGTAGTGTGCCTACTTTTCGCTCCACTGTCAGGAAGAGATTCGGTGGATTTAGAAGCCTGACTCCTTCAATCGTGCGAATCCAATCACATATTTCGAGTTGTTTTTTGATTTTCGCAGGATTGTCAATCAATAGTTCTATTGTTAAATTCAGCCTAAGTAGAATGTCCCCCACTTTTCTTTCCAGGTCGAGAAGTTGTTTCGATTTGGCCTTTTTATGATGACCGATTACATCGAAGAAAAGAGTAGATGGTCTAGCGGTGATAATATCGCGATAAAGCGACAAGAGCTTCCAATCAACTCGACAGCCTAAAGAGATCAGACCCAGTTCATATCGCAGGCTGTTAAGGGGTGTACATACAGGCAGGTTTAGTACTGCTCTCCACAACCGACCCTCAATTTTGTTCCACTCGTAATTCCAAAGCATAGGTTTCACTTCTAGACCGTACAGAAGGACTGGTACAGCCTTACCGATGTAGAATTTAAGAAGCGGCGATAGTGAGAATTTACAAAACTTTCCCATCAAATTCTTCATCTGGGCCGTGATTTTAGAGGTCTTGCCAAGGATGATTGGTAGCATCTTACTCCTGGATGGAGATGCGAAAATTTCGTAACCCAAATAAATGAGCTCATCGACTCTAGGAATTTCCGATTCATCGAGGGTCCATTTCCTAGAGGGTAAGTTTTTCCTCGGATGTTTAAATACCAGGATTCTAGATTTTGAGGGATTTATTATTAGACCATTTAGCTTAGCATAATCACTTAGTTTAAGGAGGAGCTGTTGCAGCCCCCGGGCCGAGCCATCCAGCAAGACAATATCACCTGCATAGGCCAGCCAGTGTATACTTCTCCCATTAATCCTAGGTGCTATCATAGAGGCTGATTCAAGGAAGTTCCCCAGGTCTGCTAGGAAAAGATTAAAAAATAAGGGAGCACCTAGACAACCCTGCCGGACTCCCTTGAAAACCTCTATAGCCTCTGAAAGATTGCCGGCGTCATCCAGCCTTACCCTGATGGTGGTGTTCCTGTGTAGCTCTATGAGCATAGCCAGGAGGGGTGCTGGAATCCCCCAATTTTGAAGTTTCCGCCAAAGGTGTGCCCTGTCCACCAAATCAAATGCTTTAGAAAGATCCACCCATGCACCAAAAAGTGGCGAGCCATCCTTCTCGTTGGAACCTTCACTGAGTAGGTTCAAGATGAGACCATTTAAGCTAGTAGATAGGCCCTTCCTGAAACCCGTTTGATGTCGGGAAAGAATATCGTTGGTATCAACCCAGTGAGTAAGTTCTTTCAAGAGAAGTCGCATAAACAGTTTACTATCAATGTCAAGGAGGGCGATTGGCCAATAGCTTGCAGGCTTAAGTCTGTCGCCCCCCTTAAAGAGTGGAATGATCAGTGCATTCTTCCAGGACGGAGGAAAGGAGCCATTCTTTATAATTTCCCGAAAGAGGTGGTACAGCAGCTTAGCCCATAATGTGGGGTGATTTTTTAAAACCTGATAAGTTAAACCATTAGGACCTGCTGCCTTGGATGTAGAGGCTGAAAGAATGAGGTCTATAATGTCTTGTTGATTGAATGACAATGACCAGATTGTTGGAGGTCCAGTGAATTCTCTGGAGCCTAGATGTTCAAAGTTCTTGGTCAGGTAGTCAATCCAGGATTGCTCTGGAACTAAGTTGCAGAGAGAGCTATTACGGCCTGTTTCCAGTTGGTTGAGTGCAGCCCAGAAGCTTCTACAGTTGTTGGCGTTAAGTAAGTGAAGCATCTTTTCCCCATCTTCTTGCTGTATTTGATGTTTGTGGTTGCGAGACCAATTTCTGTAGGATTGTTTAGCTTTCCTAATTTTTTGCGAAGTTTCTCGTGGGTCTCCTCCTCCTTTTTTCTTTAGAGTACGAATAAGATGGCGGAGAATCCTCTTTTGCTTGTGTGTTTCCTCGTCAAAGTGATGGAAGTGTGATTGTTTTCCTACAGTTTTTATCTCCTGTGGTGGACAGATTGACCACACAAAATTACCAAATCTTTCGGGATGGAATTCCTCAACCCATAACGGTGCCGGGACTGCTTCTAAAAGTTGATTTAGTTTTTCCCCACCAAATTTATATTTAGCCACTCTCAATTTGCCCTTAAATCCTACTAAATCCTGCGGATGCGGTAGATTAACGGCTCTCTGAGGAGCCGAGAATCGAAGTTCTAGGCTTGCGTGGTCACTGCCTCCTTCCCAATTGAGGGTTAAGATCGGGCAGAGGGATGCGAGACCTGATGTCACAAAAATATAGTCTAGAGTGGATTTCGAAGAGCCCCGGCACCAGGTGTGGTAACCTATTTCGATGTCCCCATTTTGCTTGAGGATCCTTTCAAGGTCCCAGGAGGAAAAAAAATCCCACCACAGTTTACCCTTTCGTAATAAGGTCGGCTTGAGATGTGTGGGCTGGCTATTTTTTGGGGTAATATGGTCTGCATTAAGGTCTCCTGCAACTATAATTTGCGCTCCCTGGAAATTAGTCTTCACTTCTATTAAGATGGTCTGTAAGAATTCTATAAACTCTTGCAGCTTTATGATGGCTGCATTCCAGTATATATTAATGAGTACTAAAGTGACTCTTGAAATGTCTAAGTCCAGCTCTACTTTACAGGCCTGAATGCCTGCAACATTATTACAGAGAGGAATGATTTGTTTAATACTCGAGTTTTTGAGGACCATTAAGAGTCCCCCTGCCGGTCTCCCTTTAGTTTTTTGTGAGGCCCAAAGATTTATGACTGTGAAGCCCTCTATCTCTATGGGGTTGACGAGCGATGTCTCCTGGAATAGTAGAATATCAAATTCTTTTAGCAATTTGTTTTTTAGTAGCTTTTTTTTAGAAAGCTAGAGCCTCTTGTGTTCCAGGAGACAAGACCGAGACCATTTTGCTTAAAGGCTAATTTGCTCCTCGCCAAGATTCAAAAGAACCTGCGATATGATCTCAGGTAATTTCATGATTAGGTTCTCACTCAATTTGGGACCAGAAATGGGGATCCTTGAATGTTCAGTCGGCGGACCGACTGGTCCTCTCAGTCTTAGAGTATCCTCTCTGTTTGAGTATGTGCTAGAGTAATTTCTGAATCCATCTTCCTCCTCCCGCTCAAAGACCAGCAGGCCTGCTCTAGCCAGTTCGATTTTATTCCCAATTAGTACCTAGAGTTCCGCCAACTCCCAAAAGATCCAGCCATTCCCACATTCAAACTGATAGACAAATGGGAAATGGACCTGGAAGCACCCAATTCCAAATATCTCCTGCCAAACAGGTGTATGCTCAAAATCTCCATTGGCAACAAGAGCATAGTCCATAATTGTTGGGTCGTGCGAGACGTCACTGCCGCCTTTCACTTAGGCAGTGACATTCTCAATCGCTTTGCCATTAGTTTGGACCTAATAAACTTCAAAGCTTGGTCCCGATTAGCGGATAATCCCCTGGGCTTTGATGATCCAGAAAAAGCATTTAGTTCAGCTCAATTGCTACCTTATGCAGTTGAAATTCAGATTAAAGAGGAAGTCACCATCCCAGAAAGGACCCGACAATTCTCCGTGGAAGTGAAAGCTAAAAGAGGACAACATTTGAAAAACCCTGATGCTTACATACATCTAAACGCTTCTCTCCAACAGCAAGGGTTGGGCGTAAACCCAACTCCATTAGTCAACATAGAACATGACACCATTCCAATAGAGGTGGATAACAGCGACTTAAAGAGTATTACTCTAGCCGCAGCCACCATTATTGGAATGGCGGTTGATGACCGACATTTTTCCATAGATTTAGATAATGAACTTTTAGGGCCAATCCCCAAGGACTGCTTTGACAGTGACAGTGATAACACTACAACACCAGACAGGATTTTTACCCGGCATGGGGGGAACTTCCTGGTGTACACTTCCTGCCCCTATGGTAAGGAAGATGTGACTTGTGACTTCAGGAGGGATGAGGTGATTTTCCAGGTCCATGAGGGCTGCCTTTCCCACCTGAAGCCTCCAGTCCAAATCAGCACTCTGACCAGGGACTTCTCCACCCAGCTGGAGGAGGCCGCTGAAATAGCCAAACCAGAAGTCTTTCCAGGCTTCAGGCAGATGGTGGAAGAGAGAGTCAACCAAGCTGATGCCTGTGTGACTCTGGAACAAAAGCAAAAGTTGAAACAAGTTTTCTTGGATTTCCAAGATCTCTTTGCGGTAGACTCATATGACTGTGGTCGCACCGACATCCACACAACAACAATCCCCACGGACCCTGGCATGACTCCAGTGTTTGTGAAGCAATATCGTTTGCCTCTCGCATCCATGGAGTCCCTTACTGAAATAATTAAGAACCTTGAGTCCAGGGGAATAATCCGTCCCATCCACAGCACCTTCAATAATCCGGTGCTGGGAATATTAAAGCCAAACGGCCAGTGGAGACTCTGCGCTGACCTCAGGGAGCTCAACAAACGGGTCCATACTTCCCGATGGCCTCTTCCCTACATTGACCAAGGGCTGGCCCAGATCCAGGGGTCACAGGTATTCACTGCAATAGACCTGACCAATGAATACTGGACCGTGCTGGTCAGTAGGGAGGACCAATACAAGCTGGCTTTTACCTTTGGGGGCCAGCAGTATACATGGACCCGGACTCCCTTCGGATACCTTAACTCCGGTAATGAGTTCAATATTTTCCTACATAAGGCCATGCCCGACCTGGGTGCGAGGGGTAACCTGGCTTATGTAGATGATGTCCTCATCAAAAGTTTATCTGTGGAGGAACACATAGCGGAGATCCGTTATGTTCTGACGCAGTTGAGGGCCGCCGGAGCAAAACTTTCCTTTCAGAAAGCACAGTGGTGTAGAACCCGTGTTAATTTCTTGGGGCATGAGATTACTCCTCAGGGTCTCTGTCCCCAGGAAAAGAAAGTGGAAGCACTTCAGAAACTGAAAGACCCCAAAACTCTGCGGGAACTAAGGAGCCTCCTTGGACTGACTAATTACAGCAGAAAGTTTATTGAGGGCTACGCAGAGATCACCAGACCCCTGATTCATCTCTTGAAGGGGGGGGTCAAGTGGGAATGGGGTCCAGAACAATCCGAGGCAGTAAGACAACTCAAAAGAAGCCTATCACAAGCGCCCTGTCTAGCTTACCCTGTCAGAAACAAGGAGTTCTTCCTGGAGACGGGGTTCTCTAATACGTGCTTGACGGCAGTATTATACCAAAAGCATGACAAGGTCAATAAAGTAATCTCCTATGCGAGCAAAACTTTATCCTCTGTGGAGGAAAAATTCAACGATTGTGAGAAGGCACTCCTGGCAACGGTGTGGGCATTGAAGAATTACCGCCCGTTTATCCAGGGGGAACACATCATAGTGGAGACTCCACACCAGCCTCTGCAATATCTCCAAAGTGACAGAATCCGGGCCGGAAATGTGAGTAATTCCCGAAGTACTTCCTGGATTCGGTCAATGCAAGGCTTTCCTGTGGAGGTCAGATATGGGCAAAACAAGAAGAGTCCCCTCGCGCAAGGTCTGGCTGACTTGCATGATTGTGCCAGAGAAAACTGTCTCGAGGACGAAAGTCTAAAAATAAAGGACAACATGGAGGCATACCTTAATTCCCCACACAAAGTCTTTGAAGAAGACAAGTGTGAGGGAATGCCCACTGTCTATGTGGATGGATGCTCTTACCATGTTGACAACAACGGGGAGAAAGAACTGGTGGCTGGCGTAGGGAATGCATGGGTGAATGAGTCCCCAGAACCCTCCGCTGGATACAAAATTGGTCCCCGAAGTAGTCAGGTGGCAGAATTGATGGCTGTGCATCAGGCCATCCTCACTGCTGTCCAGCATCAACTCCACGAACTGGTCATAATCACAGATTCGGATTATGTACGGAACGGGTTCGTGGAGCACCTGGTTAATTGGAAAACCAGAGGCATGTTATGTGCTAATAACAAACCCTTGAAACATGGGAAGTTGATCCAAAACATTGATGATCTGGTCACCTCGAATGAGATGACCATCTATTGGAAAAAGATCAAGGGTCATTCCAAAGTAGAGGGACCAGACAAAACTGGAAATGACTTAGCTGATCAGCTGGCCAAAACCGGGGCCATCCAAGGGGATCTAATTGAGATTGAGTCCCTGTTGGGGGAAATCCAGGTCACTGCTATCACTAGGTCCCAGACAAATGCTCACAACGACCTTTCAATTGCACAATGGAGTAAATAGACCCCTGATGCTGATTTAATTACAGCTCAGAAAGGGGATCCAATAATTGGTAAATTTTACCAGCACCTTGAGGATCCTGAGAACTTTCCCCTGACGGATACCGATTACACTGGGAAAGAGGACCTAAGAGTGTTGATGAAATGTCCAAAAATGTTCCGAATCCAAGACGGTCTGCTGGTAAGGAAATCCAAAGCTGGCCACGATCAGTGGGTGGTTCCTACCTCATTCCGAAGCCTGATGTTAAGTCACGCCCATGATGCGGCCACCGCCGGTCATAGGGGGTTTCACACAACATTGGAAATCTTAAGAGAGGTTGCATACTGGCCACACATGGGGCAGGACCTCGACCAATACTTGAAGGGGTGTCTTGTGTGTGCACAATTTCAGCCATCATCCCTCACGCACCGTGCGCCTCTCCAAAAGAGGGGGATGACACTGCCATGGCCAGATTTACAAATCGACTTTGTAGGCCCCGTGATTCGCTCTGCTAGGGGGAATAAGTACATGTTGACTGTGACATGCTTGTTTACCAAGTGGGTGGAATGTCTCCCAGCCCCAAATTGCAAGGCAGAAACCGCAGCTGCCCTGATGATTAACCACATCTTTTCCCGTTTCGGTCTACCTCAAAGGATTGAGTCAGACAGGGGTAGCCACTTCACTAGTGAAGTAATGACAAAGATGTGGGAGATACTGGGGGTCAAAAGGAAGTTGCATATTGCTTACCGGCCAGCTTCTTCTGGGGCAGTAGAGAGATATAACCGAACCATTGTGAGCATATTAAAGAAGTTTGTGGCAGATTCTGGGCCAAGTTGGGATATCCGATTACCTCTGGTCCCAATGGCCATCAGATCTACCCCTTCATCTGCAACCAAAATGTCACCATTTGAGTTGATGACTGGGCGCAAGATGGTGCTTCCTCAGCATTTGCTCTACAGGACCCAAGAGCAGACCCTAATAAATGCCTCCACAACTCATGAGTATGTGGAGAATTTAAGGAAACACCTTCAACATGCTTTTGCTTATGGTCAGCGGAATCTAGAAAGATCAGCTGATAGCATGAAGACCCACTATGACCTGAAGACTTCCAGGAAGGAATATCAGGTGGGGGACCGGGTCTATCTATACAATTTCCAAAGGAACCAGGCCAAACAGCGAAAATTTTTGCCCACATGGAAGGGACCCTTTGAGATTATAGACAAAATCTCCCCTGTGACCTACAAGATCCGCATCCCCAAAGGCGGTTTGGCAGAGGGGGAAGACAAGTGGGTCCACATTAACCAGTTGAAGTGTTGCCATCCCAGGCACACTCTGCAACAACTGGAGGAATCCTCTGGAATCCTAGAGGGTACTGTCTCAGATTAATTCAGTTCTAACTTAAAATATCCGACATATCGCCTATCAGATTCTGAGTTTTTCAATGTGGGTGTTTTGATTTTTGAATGCAAAAAGAAATGTGCATGTTCATATGTTTTGACCATAAATGTATATGCCACCCCACTATATCAATGGTTGGGAGAAATGTCCATGAATAGGTATTGCCGCTCTTGCTTTGTCGTCCTAGGAGAAAGAAAACCTGGAGACGGGCCAAGGAGAACGATCCGGAGACCGGGAGCAGAGACGCAAGGGGGCCCGGGGTACCGCCCAATATTCCCATCAGGACCGGCGAGGAGAACCGATCGATCAGTACCGGATGGAGGAAAAGATGCTGAACTGTGCCATCTATTGGAAGAAGATGAGGAAACATCCCAGGTCTTGCGAGTCCCATCAGTGAAACAGAATGGCCATCGCAAGAGGGGGGCTTGTGGGATGTTTTTATCCATGCATCCAAGCCCTACCTCAAAACTGTGCAGTACTGACATGGAAAACATCATGATGGCCAGAGCTTCCCAGAAAATGCACAGGGAAACGCATGAAGAATAGGCTGCCACCCATTTTTGCCGATGTTATGGGCACAGAAGGGCACTGCCTAAAACCACCATTGGACTACCCACACAGTAGTCTGAAACCATTGGGAATGGCAATGCTGATTGCCAAAAGCAACCTAGAATTGTGGGGAATTCATTTTCTTCAATCCCAAAAATGGTTGCAGTACCAGTACTCACCACTATCAGAAAGCCGGCATTTTAAAACCACCAGACTTTGTGTAAAACTGAATAAATGAACTCAAAGCAGGCCAAAGAAAGATTTACTGAGAGGTGGATACAATGTAAAGTTATATTCTGAAGTGACTTGAAGGTTTATAACAAGACTGGCTGAGCTGTGGATTTCAGCAGTTTAAGTAAATTTGGACTGAAAGACACTAAAAAAATCTAAATGTTTAAAAGAAATGAGTGACCTACTTTTGAGTGTCACACAGGTTTCAATTGTTTAAATGTCATAGTTTTAAACTTAAAATCAGCATTCTAGCTGCATATGTAAAAATTGTCTTGACTTAAACTGGGGAACAAAAAGTGACATTTTATCTGAAACCTGGCTTAAGGAACTGAATTCTGCTCACCAGCTACCCCCGACAGGAGTTGAGACTTGTACAACAGCTGTGTTCCCAGGCCTAGCTGTCCTTTTGCTGCTCCCACCAAAAGGGATATGACACTTCCCTGATTGAATTACCTGGGCTCTGCAGGAAATTGAACAAAGCCCTGTCCTGACTCAGGCAAATGTTTTATTATGGGGGCCGTAAAAAGTGGCTTCCTCCTGGAAGTAAAGGGGAAGAGCACTGCCTGCGAGAGCAAGCTGGCTTGGCAGAACTCGAAAAACCAGAAATTCAACCTTGTGCTGGGGGGAAACCACACCCCATTGGGGCCAGAACATAACTCTAAAAAGATGAATAACTCATAGTACGGACTTGTGAAAATTATTTAAATGATACCAGAATTCTTGTGATTTTTCTGCCCACATTTTGAGAGGTTTTTAGAACCGGTGGCATGATCTGGGGGCAAGCTAGCAGTTAAGAGGGTATTACTTAAAATGTATGCATGTTAAAAATCTGACACTTCATCAATTAATGTCCATACTCCTTGCGCACATGTGTGTAAATTTGGGGTAATGTCCGATATTGCGAAAGCAGTTAAAAAGTGCAAATGTCGCCATTTCTGAATGCAAGCTCCCAGGAAGAGCAGATTTGGACAGGGTATACCTCCTGTAATGCATGATGGGTGCATGTAATTTTAAACAAATGTATACCTGTGCAAATATGTCTTTTGGGTCAAAATATAGATTGTGTGTAATTTGACACGGGTGGGTTCTCTGTACCATAAACAGACCTCATCATGATGACACTTCATTTCATTCCCCCAATCAAGGGGAAGAGGATGAAGTGGCCAATGAAAAGTGGAGAGGGGTAGAGCCTAGTGATGCTGCACACACACCCATTTTCAAAACACATAAAAGCAGACAGTCAGGACAGATAGAGACCTTCAAATCCATTTGCTGCGGGACGCTCTGCCGGGAAAATCCATACTTTACCTCCATCAATCTCTAGAGAAAGCTGTGCAGAAAGATCCAGACTTCAAATCTATCAATATCCAGAACCAGAGGCAGAGCAGAGAGACCCAGACCAGACCGCTGTTAGCAGAACCAGAGAGCTGACGCAGATCACTGTGAAGTGCCGAGACCAGACCAGAGTCCAGTCTAAAACCTGACCAGATCCGTGGCGAGGCCCATTTATTTCTAAATATATTGTGAGTACATAGCAAAACTGTGCAGAACCAATCTCTTAGTTAAAATAATCTAATCCAAGCTATTTTAATCTAAGTAGAACTGCCTCCTAACTGTCACCTGTCATTTTCTAGTTGCTAGCTGTCACTTGTCTTTTTGAACTTTAAAATTTCAAATCTGAAAAACGACCTTTACCATATCGCTCATATCTCCGTGACCGTTTGTCCTAGAGACTTGCAGTAACTTTCATCTGGAAGCTGAGATCCTAGGCTGTCCTAGGACCCCAAAACGATAGTGCTAGTCCTTGTAGTTCCTCTGTAATCGCGAAAAACGCACGCGCGAATTTTACCGCGATTTGAAAATTCCTCTACGTGTGAAAACAGCAGCTTCTTGCTAGAACTGTTAGAAAGTCGTTTGCAACCTGCCAATCATTCCTAGAATATTGCTAGAGTGAGCCTGGACTAATATCAACTAATCCTCAACCTGAACCTCTAGGGGGAATTAAAAGCATTTTAGCATATTTTTCACTTCATTGCCAGCACATGTAAAAGCATTTTGGGCCTGTGTTTAAAACTCCGATCTGTAGTCTAAGCTTGCTGGGGTGAACTGAATTACATTTGATTGCATTTCTGAGAACTGTGTGCTTTACTTCAATTTCCTTGCATTGCATAAAGGGAGGAGGGGATTGCCAGAGAAAAGTGATTACATTGTTTTGTTGAAATCATATTTAGTATTTTCTGTATTGCATTTTCATTCAACATTACATCCATCTGAACTTATATAAAGTATTCTCTACCACCTTATTCTTCTGTTCCTATTCACAAGTGTGCTAGTGCCAGATTCTCCGTTGTTAATCTTTATCATATCAGATTAAGTGTGATATCCAATTATTAATTTATTATAAAGTGTGATATATATATCTACTGTTTAAATTATCAAATAAACCTTTTAAACTTGCAAAACAGAACTACTTCTTGGCTCAGTGGGGTCAGGAGGATTCCAAGAGAGGGGTGTTATATAGGGGTAGTCATCCAGAACGCATGAACTGGACATAAAGATATATCAATAAGGGTTTCCATTCAGTATCCCAGACTAGGCATTGACCTAGCTGTAGTGTTGAATTGAATCCTCTTACAGAAACGACAGTTAGTCTACATGCATGTGGAATGATATGATATATGATATGGCATTTGTAACGTGCCTATACACAAGTGTTTCAAAGCGCGACGAGGCAGGGGGGGAACAAGGGCAGACAGACAACGATCCTACTAGGCCAGGTGTCTTTCAGATCGCGCATGGGGAAGGGGAGAGGGGGTAAAAGTGCTGTACATGGTTAGTAGAATACAAGATAAATAATAGGGCCAGCTGGTGGCAAGTTCAAGGTAAATGCCGGGAGAAGGGCATGAAGGATACAGAGACAGTCCCGTAGTGCAGGTAGGCAGTGCAGGGAAAAGTGGCTGGCCAAGGACCGAGATCGGTGAGACCAGTGGACCTGCATGCCCATGTGCCCACTACGAACACGTTTTCCTTGCTTTTCCTAGCTCTTCATTCATTCATTTATTCATGCATCCATTCATTAATTCTTCATTCCGGTATAAAAGCGTCTAAAGATTTACTCACATTATATTTGAAATTTCCATTGTGTCTCTGCGTAATGCAGTCTGTAAATCGGACCGTGCTCTTGACAACGATTTTTCGCATACTGAACTAAAATGAAACTCGGTCTAGTTTCTGAATTTTCTGCCTTATCGTCTCTTACGTTATTGTGCACCCCCTTCAAATGAAGTTTTTTCGGCATGGTCCCTGTCTCAAGGTCAAAAAACAATAGACCCTTATACTTCCAGTGCGACTTGTGGGCCTCTTCTGGGCGCGAGCTGAAAATCAAAGCCACTGTCCTTCGCATTCTTTATTTTCAACATCCCGTAGTAAAGGCATCTGTGAGAACTTGAAGTTTAGAATCCCTCTATGTAGTGCGCCACAATGTGCAAATGCGAACTGGTGCGTTCTAAGGCCCCCAATTTTGTCCCTGTTGTCTGCGAGGTTTTTTTTTGGCGGAAGGTCAGGGAAAGTATAAAGTACCACAGGAGTTGAGTTAAAAGTGAGATTTATTGTTTGTTTGTTTGTTTTATTATTTGCAATACGCAAGCCTCCCCTCCGTTAACAGTGCGCAACAGTGCGCAGCTTTACATTTACATGAGATGAGACATGAGAAAAATATATACATACACATATGTGAGGTGAATAGAGAGAATTCAAAGGTGACACCCAGCTTGTTCGCCACCCATGATGGTGAAGGTAGGGGTTAGGGTTACAGGTACACTGTACAATAACATTTATTTACAAAAAGACAATCGTATTGCAATTATTTAAACCGGGATTTGTACTTCACAACCAGCTGTGCTTCTGGTGGACATGGCACAGTTGCAATGTTCGGTGGCAATGGATCACTGCTCTGCACAGAAACGTCCAAAATTCCATATCTGTGCTTCTCTAACACAGCAACAATAAGGCCTTTCACAAAGTCGAACTGCATTTCATCATAGACTGGTTTGATCACCCATTGCTTACTTCGTTTTGAAAACACCTTAGTGTAGCGAGGCATCCTTACTTTACCCCTAGTCCTAGATTGTTCACGTCCGACATTGCTGTTATGGGCCAGGACCGCTAGTAGAGTGCGATGTTTCATGCCCCTTAAGGTAAAATGCAAGCGCTTTGACCTGTACTTTAGGCACATATTGTGGAACACCTCCAAATCTCCTGTGTGACAGAATTCTGTCAGTCCTCTCAAATCTCTTGATAGAGTTTTGTCGAAAACAATCTTCTCAATCGCTTTGTGTGTCGGTGAAGATGGAATCAACCACTTCTTCTTCCTTGCCTCCTCTGGGGACAAAGGGCCATGTTCACATTGGTGGAAATGTAGGTTTTCTGACCAGCGGTGAACGTTGGTACAGTGGTGCATCAGTGACCGCCATTTTTCAAGTAGTATTTCCACTGACCCTTCACAAGTTTTTGAGCTCCACCAAAGATGGTTGGTGATAGACTGGGACCACTGCAAAATACTTTCAAAACCTTTTTTTTTCCTGCAGCCGAGATTTTCTTACTGATTGATTTAGCAAGATTCCATACGTCAAATTGATGATTAATAAGCGGGAACTGCTCTCTCATTGTCTTGGCAATTGAAACGTGTCTGTCCGTGGCTATGAGGTCGATGTGCATTCCCCTTGATTGTAGATATTCCACTGATTTTATAAATCCTAGTTTCTCCATGGCCACTGAGGATGTACATTGTGTTACCTGCACGACCACCAAACTCACAATTTTCTTACTATCCATGTCCTGAAAGTGGTAGGTGCAGTACTTGGCAGAAAATCCAGGGCTGTCGCACTGTCCATCGCCGGCTAGCCTGAAACGTTTCCCTTCGAATGTACTTGCTAGAGACAATTGTTCAATTTTCCAAGCATCACTAATGGCTGCAAACAGATAATCACGTTGGTATATGTAGTACAGCGATTTAGAAATGAAATGGAGTCCCACAAACTGAAAGAAAGCCTCTAACTTTCTAAAACTGGAGCCACTAAAAAGTGATGCAGCTGCGCACAGTAGATTGCCTGCTGGCATTTTCCCCAGCATCGTTTGTGCAGACCATGAGAACCTATGATGTAATCGACAGGCGGCTTTTTTTCACGTTACTGCCTTTTATTTGACGAGTTACATTAATCAATGGCTTCCCACATACTTTCCCTCTAACTGAATGCCCACATTTCAGCATACTTATAATTTCCATCAAACAACTGTCGAATACAATGTATTTGCTCTCTTTCATTAGACTGTAATCCTGCGTCAACGTTGTTTCGGCCTGTGACGTTGCAGAGATTTCAACACATTGGAAAGTAATATCGCTGCTATCAAGTTCTGACGCATCTATGGATGCTGCGGCTGGTTCATTCTCTGTCATTTCGACATCTGCTACTTCAACATTGATGGGAGAATACAACAATGTCGACATGTTTTTGGGTGGCAATTTTTTGGCGGGTGTAGATTGTGTGAATTGATCTGCAACTACTTCAGAGCTATCTTCAATACATTCAATATCATCTTCTTGTGGTGGTGCGGTCGCACTGTAGCAATGGTCCAATACAACTTTGCTGTATTCTCCAAACACAGTTAATTCATGTTCTGGCCATTAGACATGAGCATCTCGAGCCTGAACATGCCTCACCTCAATTAATAGTTCCTCCATAGTGTAAGTGGTCTGGCAAGCAACATCTCTCATTCGCTTCACTGACTGTGTATGTATAATTCTGACACCCACGGGTAACTAGAGGAGAGATTGGAAAAGGGATGTTCAGTTTAAACACAAGATAAAGTGTAGTCCAATTGACTGGAAAAAAACATACAATAGTCCCCAGGACAAACATTTTTTTAAAGTTATTAACTGTTTGTAACTAACCTTTTTTTGTTTTTTTTCTTTGCAACTTTTTTGACTCGACCTTCAACATCTGCACGCTGTAGCTCCGATTCGTTTCTGCATGTCCTCCCTTCCTCTTGCGCTGCAACTACTATATTTTCTGTATCCGCATAGACAGCACGGAATGAGGCTCCATCGTCTCCCTGAAACATAGTACTTTCATTACTATGTATCAAAATATTGTTAGCATAAAACACACGTGAGGACGAACACACAGGTACATCTCAATAGCCAAACACGATTTAAACATTGTGTGCAACAATCAAACGACAAGTATTCGACCAGTGATGATCTATTTCGATGGAGCTGTCAGTATCCATACCTCTGGCTCTGCATGGACTGCCATGAATGGTTGTATTGGAGAGGAGGCATCAGCATTTCCCTGAAACACAGTACTTGCATTAGTATGGTTTTCAATATTGGAAACATAAGACACACTTGGGGTCGACGGCACAGGTACATATAAAGAGATAACCACAAATGATGCATTGTCTGAAACAATCAAGGAAAATATAAATATGCAGATTTCATCGACTTATTTCTCCGATTCCTTTACATCTGCATCATCTAAATGGGATGTTGTGATTGTAGTGGAAGCTCCGTCGTCTCCCTGAAACACAGCACTTGCGTTAATAGGGAAGAAGGTATAGCAAATGGAATCACGTTATATGGTCACGCATGATGGAGCTGTCAGTATCCATACCTCGTGCTGCTGAAGAATATCTATGGATGTTGCAAATGTAGTGCGCACTTCCGAAAGCTGTTGCGCCGATTCGTATATGCATGGTCCCGCTTCCACTTCCCCTGGAATTACTTGAATGTCAGGCTCCGCATCAAGTGCAGGGGTTGACGCTCCATCAACTGCCTGAAACATAGTACTTGCATTAGTGAGGATTACAATAGTGAAAACATAACACACACCTGGGGTCGACAGCACAGGTACATATCAATGGCTAACCACAAATGAAACATTGTGTAGAACAATCAAACGACACGAATTCCATCTCTGATGATGACGCTCGATGGAGCTGTCAGTATCCATACATCCTGCTGGTGAAGAACATCTAGAAATGTTGTAGATGTGGCGGACGCTTCAGCATCTCCCTGAAAGACAGTACTTGCATTAGTATGGATAACACTAATTATAACTGAAAACAAACACCAGTGGACGATAACTAAGGTGTATATCAATTGGAAAGCACTAACCAAACATTCGGTAAAATAATAAAACGATATAATAAAACTATTACTTGACATGCATAAAACAAGTCTGTAGCGGATTAGCCTAGTAAGATTACCTGATACGCACTAGAAGTGGTTGATAACTGCGACCACGTCAAGGATGTAGAATGTTCTTGCTTCAGATTCAAGGGATAGTCAAGAAGTTGTAAAGGTAAATTAATGATTGATAATGAAATGCCAATATTAAAAATAGCCATGCAAGGCGACAGAATACTTGAAAAATGCTCAATACAGCACAGTTCCCTGTTCCCATATATATACATTTCGTTTGTGGGTTATGAAATCGAAAAAGAATATATTGATAAATGTCATATTTCAAAAAGCTATACACTCATATCAATATCGAAATTATTACAAGGGATAGGACACCTACAATATCAATTAATCCATTCGGCTACCTACACACTACCGCAAGGCCTAAAGCTAAATCCGGACACTTGACTCACCGGTGGCGGAATGTGGACGAATAGAGTGGGAATAGCGTTTTCGAGCAATTTCCGTGTCGTTCGCCGTTTATTCTTCTTTGTTACCCAAGATGTTGTGTACATGTCCAAGGAAAAGTGCCGGCTGCAGATGCGGTATCGATCACCCCTCTTGTCCTGTAAGACTTGTTGGACTCTACTTTCCAGCTCATCCAGTGGATATCAGCAATGTCTGACCCATTCTCTTATTCAGCAGTTTTCGGGAATACATGCATTGTAGTGCCTTCAGATTTCGCATGGGTCTTCGTAGGGCAACCGCTAATCGAACAGGCAGGCATTGTTGATAAATCTGAAAAGTAAATATCGACATTACCATACAATCTTCATGAATAAAGATTTGATACAAAAGTAAATGAATCATACAATGATCAATGCAAGGTTTGTTTTGATCGCCAGAACTATACCAATTCATTATGTGCGGCTTAGTATTTGCATAAGGTGCAGAAATTATAAATGATGTGACTAAAATCTGAACATGTGACTCGTCCCTTGGATGTTCTGTCTTGCACGAGAAGGAAACATGCTTACATTATAGACTGGACCCCCGAAGGATGAAATTCGATGACAATAGACAAAGATGAAAATAAATAGATCTATTGATAGCATAGCAATGGAAACTCAAGTCAATAGCAATGAGACCAATGAACATAGCACTATTGTGTATTCTACTCGCAAATAGATAGAAATTTAAAAATCTGCAAAATATGACTAGGATACATGGCCTTACCTTGACCAACAAACAGTTGGATTCAGCAAGCAGAGCAGTATGTTGCAGGAGAATAGGTGGGTGGCCACAGATAGCACACTGATGGGTTTGCTCTAAGCGGTCACAGAAGTTCACGGATAGCACGACGACGAGCAGATTAGCGTAGATCTCAGTGGTTGCCAGGTAGCACGTTCAGGAGTTGACTTGCAAAGCACAAAGATGTTCTCATGAGACATATCAAGTGGTTTAAAAAGTATTAGAAACAGGGGTGTGTTTGTGAATTAATGGCGTATGTATGTCGTGGTGTTAGGGGGGCGGCCTGCTTGAAGGGGAGGCCTGGCTGGAGACACGGGGTCTGAGGAGGCCATGTGACCGATGGCCCCTTGGCGTGGGATACCTTTTGAAGTGCACATGCTGTTTGGCACCTTGGCCTTTCGCGCCCGTGACAGCGCGCATCCACTGGCGCGAACCGCCTTTGATAGAGGGTGGGTGGGATGGATGGGCCTGGGGCGTGCAGATAAGGCACAGGAAGACTGCTGAATGGAGACACACTTATGTGGATTGCAGGGGGGCGGCCTGCTTCAAGGGGAGGCCTGGCTGGAGACACGGGGTCTGAGGAGGCCATGTGACCGATGGCCCCTTGGCGTGGGATACCTTTTGAAGTGTACATGCTGTTTGGCACCTTGGCCTTTCGCACCCGTGACAGCGTGCATCCACTGGCGCGAACCGCCTTTGATAGAGGGTGGGTGGGATGGATGAGCCTGGGGCGTGCAGATAAGGCACAGGAAGACTGCTGAATGGAGACACACTTATGTGGATTGCAGGGGGGTGGCCTGCTTCAAGGGGAGGCCTGGCTGGAGACATGGGGTCTGAGGAGGCCATGTGACCGATGGCCCCTGGGCGTGGGATACCTTTTGAAGTGTACATGCAGTTTGGCACCTTGGCCTTTCGCGCCTGTGACAGCCCCCCATGCCAGCGCTCATCCACTGGCGCGAACCGCCTTTGATAGTATATCGTTGCTTATCAATAACAAATGCCACATACCGGAGATTCTTGTGAGCACAGACCCACACTTCAACCGGTGTATTATAGTGGTCAAGACCCTAAGGCCTGTATAATCCAATGGTAATTGTTAGTATAGATATATGTGTGACTTTTATAGAGACATAACCTACTGAAAGACTTTGAACAAGTGTTATTTAGTGCATGCATTATCGAGAATATGTTATGTTAGCTTAGATAGATAGTGGCCACCCTGCTTCACAGCGACCAGACCTTCACCCATTCGGAGCACAGATGTCTGACGTCCATCCTTGAATGGAGACACACTTGATTCATTTAAAAAATCGAAACAACCGTTGTTAAAATATATGTGGTGTTTCATTTTGTATCTTATTTTCATGACACAAAAATACAAGACTTTAAAGATTAAACAGGTCAGGTTGCAGCACAGCGAGAGAAAATCCCCTGTACTGACCGCTGTCACTCGGGAACGTTTCTCTTATGGCACGAACGGCACAGGTGGGTATCACTCTTCGAACGCGGTGTCCAAGCCTCCCGTGGAGCCACCATGTAAAGGAACGATAGGCCACCAGCCTGTACCACCTGTGAAAAGGAATGAAACAAACTGTTTTTAAATGACCAAGATAAGTTTAATAAACGTTTGTTGTCAATGACAATTCTTGTAACTAATGGCATTCTGCACGGACAAATGCTATCTAGACAATGCACACTATTGAACGACTTTCATGCGTTACTAAGATATGAATATATAATTTTGGATATAGTAGAAGAACATGAAATAGGAGTGGCATGACAAGCAGAGTATACTTACTCGTTACTTGGATTACGAGGACGAACAGTTGCGCGAAGTTCGTGCATAAGCACCATCATTATTCTCAACACGGCCCGTGTGAGGCAGGCTGCCCTGAAGTCTGGCAGCTAGGTGATGCATTGCGGTCGTGGCTCGCCTTCCGAAATGTAGTCCAGGCATCCCGAGTTTTCTCGGCAGCAGCAGTTCTCCTCCTCGGTTGGCATTAGCTCGCACCGATTGCATGTGCACCAGGTGGAGACGCCGTCCATGCAACTAGGCCCAGGCTCTTCATCTGTTGATTGGTCCTGCCAACTGCCGTCCGAATCCCCATGGTTTTCGCGTGCTCCCCTTTCCAGTAGTTCCTCCTCGGTATACTCAGGCTCGTACATGTAGGGCAATATTGTAGCCATTGTGTGGTAAACAAAGTAAAATAATTTACCGAGATGGTACAGGTGTTCACACGGGCTACAAGCGGCGAAGGTAGCTGACCAGAGCACAGAAACGAGTCACAATATACTCTAACACAGAGAGAGGAATGGAATCGAAAATCTGCTGCTGTGTGTTGTGAAACGGTCTGTTTATACTTAGTGAGGAAAGAGGCGTCCTGCCATTTCCATGGTGACATGTCATTAGCTGAGGCGCAGCGATTGTTGACACGAGACGTGCTTTGGCGTTGGGAAATGGGTGGTACGAGTCTGCTGATGACAGGCTCAGGGGCGGGGGATTTGCTTTAGTGCCGCAGAAGCAGGTCAGCCAGGGCGATGCCGCAAGTGATAGGATTATCACAAAATGGCGGCTCCCTGGTGCCTGTTTTCGCGTGCGTTTAATGGCCGAAAACTCGGGTATGGTCCATAGGAAAGTTTTCTAAAATCGAGCCACTTAGGCTTAAAAAAACATGGCCGACCCGTAGGGACAATACATTTCTTTACTGGACTATGCCTTTAAATCTCTGCTGAATGAGATCAAAGTATGTGGAGAATGATTTTTCACACCTCTATAGAGCCTTCTGTGTGGGAGAGAATGGACACTGGTAGGAATATGTTACAAAGTGTCAATAACACCCTCTAGCTTTGCTGATGTCATTGCATGTACCTTTGCACAGGCCTTCTAACGACACCTGCAATTTGGCACATTTCGGAACTGTATACATACATGTCAGAAACAACCGATAGCGGATTATTAAAACCCTTAGCATAAAGTAATGTTTACTGTTGAGAAGGACTATGTGATTTGCTCTCACCTTATCACTAAGGATAGCTTACTCTAAACCTTGGAATTGTTCAACGTTGCTTGCGACCTAGGTCCCTTTATGTTTAACGGCGCTTTTATGCCCTAGAGTTTAAGGGCTATATATGTGCCAATAACATAACATAAAATAACCTATGGTACTAATTCTTGAAGTGCTGAAAGGTCACAAAGCTAAGATGTGGAAAGGACAGCCCACTACTGCTTGGATAACTCTTTGAAGAGACAACATGGAGAGTATTCTGGCAAAGAATCCAGGTCCAGTTCTTTTTCCTGGCCAAATCTCTCCTGTCTTTAAAAGCCATCCTAAATCGGAAGCCATCAATGCACTAACTAGAATAAGAAGTGCCCTCTTCTGTCACTTCCCTTAAAGTGCAATTCAGCATCCTCACATCTGCTTTATTCTGTATAAACCATAAAAGCAATACAACAAATGCATTTATCATAAATTGCACGCATAAAAAACATCCAATTAATCCTAAGTAACACAACCATAATACGCCTCATTACGAGTTTTTCCGGTCTGGGTACAACGGTACTGGTAAGCTTGCCGGTACCGTTGTATCCGGACCGACAAACTCCGAATTGTGCTTGCGGGTGCCTTTCATTTCGCCAGGTCTGACCTGGTGGAATGTAAGGCACCTGCGAGTACAGCATGCCTGTAGCATTGGCACGGTAATGAACCGTGCCTGGTGCTACAGGCATCCCCATTCCCATTGAGCCCTATGGGGCTCAATGGGAATGGGGATCTACCGGTTCTGGCACCCGCGAAAGGGCAATTACCGGATCCGGCGGGGACAGAATACCCCGGTAATTGCCCATTCGTGGGTGCCGGATATTTTTGGGAGTTTGGCGGCAGCCTGCCGGTTTTAATGGCAAGGATACCGCCAAACTCCTAATGAGGCCCAATGTGTTTAAAAAAGAAGAAATAAGTTAAAAAGACACATCATCATTGTTGTAAAGACCCAAATCATAACGTGGTTGTATCTACATAGAACATTAATCGCTTTATCCCGTAACTTGGCAGATTCTGTGAGATGTCAATGTGTTTATTCTCAACCACGCTCTATGGATGTGCTTAGCCACATGATGCACAGCATTGAGCTCATTGGCTGATTTACAGAGGGTCATGGCTTCATCCACCCACCTGATACCAGACGCTCTAAATAAAGCAAGCAAATACATACCCATCAATCTTTTATATCCTTCACAAAACAGCATGCATCATCCTTGTCACATACTTGCCAACGAGCTGTGCTGTAGCCACCCCATTTCTTAGTAAATGTTGCCACCTTAAGAATATTCAATCTATACACCATATAGAGCGCTCTTGCAAATGGGAGGCCGAGCCTATCTAGATATGTTTCTGTGCCAACGTCTACTTCACTACATAAGAATGATGGACTCGCACTCAAAGTCCCATGCACTAGGAGTCAATTTCCTACTGCTGAGCTTGTGAAGGATTCTCGTGCAGAAGCCCACCCTGCTAAGCATCCTCCTTATATGTCGTTTGGGATCCTGCTGTCTCTTTGTAGTCAGTGAATAGTTCTTCCCTCGGCCTGGGTGTTGCCTAAAGCATGATGCAGCCACTTTGGGCACTGTCCTTGTGGCTAAGGAAGTCCTGTTGTCTATCCAGCAGCTGAAGATGTGGTGCTGCATAGCTCCTCGAAACAAAACCTGCTTGACAAAGCTGTCCCTGTGATCGAGGAGCTGCAAAGCGCATCGTTTGGACTGTGAACTGTTTGCACCTGTGGGGGGTCTTAGCCTTGTGGACAGGGGGAGGCTGACATGGTTTATGGCAAATTTCTTCCTACCAATGAAGGAAGTGTTGCTGAATAATCCTGGGTCAGGACCGGAGGATAGCTCAGGGTCAAGACGTTTGTCTTGGAAGCAAGACAACACAGAGCAACACAGGGTTGAATCCTGCTCCCACGCTTAGAGACTGGCCTCTGGTATTAAGCGTGTTATAAAAGATGAATTAATTAATGAATCCCAAAGACCTACAAAGTCCCTGAGGACGTGTGCAACTGCCTGGTTTTACCATTGACTGATGTAGCGAAACCCTTACACTCAGGATAGTTACTGATCTGCCTTTGTACAATAGCAAGTCGACTCATCCTAGAAATATCCGCAACTGAATTGGGACTTCTTAAAATATCCTTAGTCTCCAATTTTACTAGAGACTTGTTTGAGCTTTATAGCTGTCTGGAGTGTTCAGGAGAAGCTAGTCGCAACCTCCAGTGGTTCAGAAGTTTGCAGGAGTGAGACACCCTTGCGCTTATATTTTAAGCTTTTGGAGCCACACTCTTTAAGATTCATAAGAAACAGGACTTTCTTCATTTCATGTTAGCAGCGGCTATGTGTCCACAAAGATCTACGTAAGAGCTTACCCACGTGAAAAACACGGACAGACAGTCGGTATGTGCCTATGTTACCTAGTACTCCTGTCCTCCACAACTCATTCAACCAGTTACAGGCGCGTTGGTCTGTCTATACTTTCATGTTCTTTAAAATGCTAGACCAATCCATCAGTTCCAACACATAACATAGTGATAACATGTTTGGTATACCATTCCATACCTGTTTCTAGAGCAGTCTTTCCCCCAATATCTCAATGTTTCGCTGTATAATAACCATATCGCAGTATCTTATACATGATAAACCACTGGCAGCATTAAGCAACGCATGAAGAGATGTGAAATACGGTTCCTAACAATAAAACCATCGAATGGGATGTGTGTGTGTGGTGGTGGGGGGGCTAAAAAACTAAGACCCTATGTACTGAGATTGAAATTAGGTGCTATGTTGTAGTCTGTGCCTGCTCTTCTGCCTTCTACCGGCCACAACCAGAAGTTCAGCATTGCTACCAAATGGAGAGCAAGGTGTGGCCTGAAGCTTCTTTTTTTAGACACTAGAATTATTTTTTTATTGTTCTTTTATAACTCGCTTAATACCAGCGAGTTGTTTTTAAACGCAGGATCGCGATTCAAATCTGTGTTGCTCCACATTGTTTTGCTGCCAAGACAAACGCATTGCCCTTGAGCTATCCTTCGTCCCTCTTCCCGGGTTATGTATTCTGGTGCATAATGGGGAGTAAAAAGGACCAACTCTGGGCCTCTCCAATACCCCTGGGTCAATCCTTTGATCTCAACTCTTTGATCTCAAGCAGTCGTAACATATTGTCATTAACAGCGCTATGAAGCCTCCAAAGTGTGGTGGCAAGGGCTATATAAGAAACATCATCGAATTAAAAATTGTGATCCCAGTTACACAGGGAGAACCTGACCAGCATGTGTTTGACAGGAAAGAGCTTTCACGTGTTTAACATCTGCTGCTACATTCGCTGTCTGTGTGTCATTAGAACAATCAATATTATCCTAAATATCTCATTACATTTTTACTGTGACTATAGTCATTAGTGGAATAAGGCTGCATTTATCAAGGATGCAATAGGAAGAAGAGAAATGTATAATTATAATGTCAGTTCTGCGCACATCTCACGGGAATAATTCTTCTCTTCCTGCTGGCCAATGGCAAAGAAGAGTTATGGGAAGCTAGGAGTTTTCAGTGTAACATCGATATTTCTACAGAAAGAGTGATTCGGGGAGATATATAACATGGGCTCAAATGAGCCAATATATTCTGTTAAGTAAATTAAGCAGGGGAATGCCGTGCAGTGCATGAGGTCATACGTGGTTAATTAAGGCTGTTCTTCACTCCGGCTGTCTCCCCATGAGATCACTTTTGTTCCTATTTCCTTTAAAATATCCCAAATCCAAGTGTTCATACCTTTCATCAGAATAAATGAAATAAAAAAAACACACGCTGTGATGCTGAAATGTATCAGCTTTCAAAATACCATGCACTTCATCAGAAGGTGTCGCGGGATGACATGAGCATAAACAAGAACATGTTGGATTTAAAATGTGCTCAAATCAGATAACAACTGAGCTGTTTCTTGGGAACTGTGTAATGCTGTAGCGAGCAAAGTTAAGAAGTAACGAAAGGATGGCTGATCTCCCGCTCAGCGTGGGCATAAGAGGGCAGGCAGCGTGCGAGCGTTTCAGCACCCTGGAGAGCACTCCGGTTCATTACCTCAGGCCCGTATCTCGCGGAATCCTCGACATGCGTCTAGTGCCACGGAATGAGGTGGCACTCCATGTAGCTCAAAGGCACAGGCCCTTAAGCTTGGGGAGCTGCCCAAGAGGTACAGAGGAGGGAAAGGACGAAGAAAGGTGGCCATGAGTCACACCACCCCTCTTTCCGCCCCTGCAATCTCCTGCTAAAGGACTCCCAGGAAAAGCCTGACAGGGAGGGGACCCAGGACCCAAGAAAAGGTGCAAATAGGTGGCAGGCGCCAGCACCACAACCCCCAGAGTCTCTCCCTCTCGTCAAAGGCGGAGAGAACACCCCAACAATGAAAGAGGCAGGAAGCCACGCACATAGGTGCGAAGTGGCTGTCTGTACAGGCCGGCCATTTTGGGTGGCCAATAGCCATATACTGGTATTTGGCCCCAGGTCATATCTGCCCTATATAGGCAGGGGCAGAAAGAACACTCCCTCGGAGTGCATCTGGATTCTGCGATGGAGGATCCATCTTTTCGTTTGTATTTCATTTGCATTCCTGTTGCTTACTCCTATCCCTATATGGGACTTGGGGCTATTGTTGTCCGCATCCTCCAGCAGGAGATTTGATACAGTACTCTCCCTCATGGGGCTCGGCAGTCGACTGTTGGACGTCGCACCAGAAGGTGCCCCTGTGGAGCGCAAGAAGTTTCTTTATTCCCAATCCACACAGAGTGGGAATTCTGCTCAGTGGCCGTATGTAAGAGCATCCCGAGAATGCTCAAGCTGCTCCTGGAATAGGCACGTGATCACAGGACGACATAGAACAGCTGTCCGCGAGCCACAAGACAGCAGAAGCACATTGGAGAAGCCGGCTGACAGCGAAGGCGGAACAGGCCTCACAGCGGATATCCCCCTGGACAGAGGTTACAAGGAACCAAGGCCGACTCTGCCAAGAAGTGCTCGGTGAAGGGAGCATGCTTCCCAGACCGAGCATACAGACACAGGGCCTGATTCATGGAATTATGTGCGTGGGAAATAGGGGATTACATGCCAAACTGCGAGCAGATCTGTGTTCGTCGATTCATGGAACCGAATGCGTGGGTCTTTCGTGGGACTTGCGTGGAGTTCGCACAGGATTGGAACGTCTGAGCAGGAGCATGGCTTACGCAGAGGGCTGGGAAGGGGCAGGAACTCAGAAAACGGGGAAAGGACATTCCAAAAATGGGGCGTTACAAGGGAATCCTGCAGGCCGCCCCACGCACGCCCACATTTGCGCCAAACAACACGTATTCATGGAAACTCCTGCGCAGCCTCACGGCATAGGAATGGCCATGCAAATCCCTCGATCACTACGCCATCCGAAGGCAGGCATAAGTATATTTGTGCATTGGATTCGCAGCATGGAAGTGGGTTTGCATGTTGGATTTAGGGGTGCGTCAACGCAACTGGGGTTCCGATCTAACTTAGCGGTGCATGTAAGCAGTGTACAGGGTTACAGGAATGGTTCACAGGGGTTTGCACGCAGATTTTCTGAGTGTAGACCGAGTTAAGATTTTTCATATGTGTATTGTCGGGGTGCCAGCAACAGTTACGGGGGACCCTGAACAAGGTCCCTTAGATGCAGGCCTGCTTGTGGGGGACCCCATGTACTGTTTTAAGGGTGCATGTATTTGCGCCCGGGGGAGTGTGCAAAGGTAGCTTTTCTGGCTATCTATGCGTTGCGTGTGGGCGTGTCCGGGGCGTTCCGGGCGCTACATGCCATTACGGTTACTTTGCACAGTAAATTCCATGAATACACAGGGCGCGCATTTATTATTCTGCATGCAGGCTCACGCAGTGTCCTTCTCGGTGCACGGCCCTTCTGGGATTTCTGCGCATATTTCCATGCATCGGCCCCACAGTGTCTATCGTGGCCGGGGAGCTGAGCGCTTGTGAAGTGGGAGCAAAAGCTCCACGCTTCCTAGAGGGGACAAGAAAAATGAAACAAATGCAGTTTGATGTTTCTTGACTGCTGACAATTTCTGGTGTTTAACCTTCTTTTTACCATAGGAGGACTTTTTTTCGGTTATCGTCTAGACACTCCGCTCAGAGCAAGGTAGCAAAAGTGTTGTGTGAGTTGGGAGCAGGCTATGGGTGTCGCATATCTTCATGCATAAGTCGATGAGCTCGCGCAAGCGAGTCGAACAGAAGGAAGCGAAAGGCAGAGGAGCACAGCTGCCCGTGTCAGAGAGAAATGGGAAGAAACACACCGCCAGATTACATTGAAAGGAGCGTGCTTCCCACAGCGTCTGTCGTTACCTAAGCGATCATGAAATCGGAGCAAAAAGTGCCACCTCCAGGATCCAAAGGGGGGCGCTGGCTCAAAGCCCTGCGAGCCTGGGTTTATGCAGGGCTAGCCTCATATTTTCATTTCAGTTATGTTATGTTAAATGCATTTATTTAGCGCACGGTCACCCAACGATATCATGGCGCTGGAGGAGAGGAGAAGTAATATCCTAAACGAGGGATAGTTAACCAAACATATACGTTTAAAGCAATTTTCTAAAAACCCAGTGATTGGAAAGAGTTTTTATGGCCAAAGGGAGAAGGCCCGACCTCCGATGCGAGCACGTCGGAAGGAAGGGACTACAAGGAGACCGGCAGCCGGCAATCTTATAAGCCTCGTGGGGCGATAGCGGGTGAACTTGTAACAAATATACTGTGCCCCTTGATCATACAAGACATGATGCACCATGCAGAGGGCCTTGAAAACAATGTGCTGTTTGACAGTCAGCCAATGAAGTGAGCACAGAACCGGAGAGATGTGAGCTCCATAGGGGGAGCCAGTGGCCACCTGGGCAGCCACATTCTGAAGTGGCTGAAGCCGGTGGACTAAACTCTTAGGTTGGTCCAGATATAATGAATTGCAGTAGTCCAGATGACTTAGCGCTAGGGCTGCGACTAGCGGGGGGCGAAGAAGACAAGGACATTATATCACGCCATGAATGAAAATGGCTAAAAACCGGTAGGAGGGCCAAGTGGGTTTGAACGCCTGCTACCGGGATCTGTGTTTGATCGCAGGTTGCAAGCTCAAATCCCGGCAAGGCTAACCCAGCCATTCATACTTCTGAGATCGATAAAGGAGCACCAATTTCGATTGGGTAATAATAGTAAGGTATGTAAACATGTCCCATAATGCACTCTAGATCAAAGCGCTACATAAAAAACAATTTGTTATCAGGTTCATACATGACGTTGCTTATGCCCTCCACACCCCCCACATCGACACGGGTGAGCCTGGTTCAAAACCGGACCTATAACTACTAGAGTAAATAGGTACGCAGGAATCTTGGCTTGCCACGGGCATTGGCTTGAAGGATGTTGGAAGGGCAGAGTTGGGGCACGGGAGAACTGCCGCACCCAGTCCTAACCTGTCACAGGTACAGATTGGGATGCTGACTCCAAACGTGCAGAGAAGCAGGAGCGCCCTAGCAGGCGCGCCGCTGAATGTATTTTAATAATTCATGTTTCATACAGCCGACTGACCGATGGTGGGGCCTTTTTCAGTTGCCGAACAGGCCATGGCTGTGGTGCCAGAGGAGGTGTTGGCAAAGCCTGACCGGAGGCTAAGACTGTGGAATTAAGACTAGGTCACAGGAAACTAGTTTTAGGTTTCAGAAAAAATAACTTCCACATAAGATGCAAACACGTCGTTTGGTCGAGTATTTTCAACCACATATGCTTTAAAAGTCGATAGCGACCCGGTAGGGTGAATTAAAGATTGTCGGGCTAGGACAACAGCGCGGTGGCAACACGTTGTCTTGGAAGCAAGATAACATTGAACAGCATGGTTTCCATACACAGTCCCGCGCTTAGAGGCCGAACCTCAGCATTAAGTGCATTATAAAAGCCCTATTTAATTTACAAGAATAACATAGGTGCGCCCCTGCGGCTCTAGTTGGCTTGGGAGTGAAAAGCAGCTCCTTATAGGTGTTGGGGAAAAAACTACCTAGGGTCTGCTAAGCCTAAAGAAGGAGCTAAATAGCATCCAGCACCCCTCAATTTAAAACCCAGGATACGGGGGACATATGGGGGACACCACCCTGGTAGGGGTGGGCATCAAGCAAACCAGGTGCACCTAAGATGCAAGCAGGAGCTCAACAGCTCCCAGCGCCCCCCGCCCCCAATTTTCAAATCTATTTACAGGGGTAATATAGGGGACGCCAGCAGTAACAGTAGGACAGAAAGAGGTAGAACTAGGGCTTGAAGGCAGGGGCGCTGATGTGCACAGATGGGTGCCCCTTTAACATGGTTTCACATTGGGCGGCCAATAGACCTGTCCCAGGTGCCTCGTTAAGGGATGTTCCAAAACTAAACGACACATTTGACTGATAGAACGTGCCATTCAAAGGGTATCTTAGGGGAAGGCAGGATTTCCAAAAGTGAAAATAGAAGGACTGCCAGAAACAATCAGGTGTTTCAAAGCAGTAAGAGAAGGGACAGTCAAAGAATTACATTCTCTGGCTGTCAGGCCCAACTTCGCAGCAGGGGTGATCCCCAAGGAAAGTTTTCTTCCAGAAGCTCGGAGCTTAAGACTAAGGGTTAGAAAATCATAACTACACATACAACTAAGGGTAGAGGGCAAGAAGAATTTCAATGGGTCAGGCATATAAATACGGTAAATACTGGTGGTCCAGAAAATGTTAATACTGCAAACCTTCCCCACATAAATTGCCTTAAATCTTTGGGTCACACATTTAAGCAGCGAAGATCTGTTAAAATTGGTGTTGACCCTTAGCCAAAGGCTTGGCACAAACACAGGTGGGCTACAACCATGGCAATAATTGAAACCTTCCCCATAGGAAACGCCTTAAAAATCTACAAAACTGTTGAAGAAAAGTTGGTTTGCGGCCCCTTGGCCTAAGGCACGGCATAAGCACGGGTTGACCGCGAGCATAACGCTGCAGGAAATCTTCGCCACATGGTCTGCCTTAAAGCTAGGGGTCACAGAGTTGAGCAGTAAAGAGCTGGTAGTCTGGTTGGATAATAAGCCAGTAGTAAGCATCAGCAGCAAAAGAACAACGTCATGCCAACAGGTGCTGGAAGAACTAAGGGCAATTACCACAATTTCTCTGAACAGCAGCATAGGAATGAAGGCAAAACACATTGCAGGAGCAGATAATGATGTTGCTGATGCTTTACCTTGCTTACCAGATGATGACAAAAGTGCCAAAAGAGTTTTGGGAGGTTCCGACAGGGAACTCATGAAAACAGCTGATTGGTACACGCCTAACGGCCGAGGTCAGGAGAAAATATCAGCGTGCGACAAGCGCACCTCAGAGCAAGGTGCCTAGCGAGACCCACTGTCAGGCACCCAGAGGCCCCCACAAGGGTCTTGATGGAGCTGGCCAACAAGACATTGGCAGAAAAGACAGCCAAGCTATACATGGGATACATTCTGGTGCCTCCAACCAAATGCAGACCAGAGGATGACAGAAGTGACAAAAGAGGTTTGGGAGGTTCTGATAGGGAACTCATGAAAACAGCTGATTGATACACCCCTAAAGGCTGAGGCCAAAATATCAGCGGGCGACAAACACGCCTCGAAGCAAGGTGCTTACTGGGTCCCACTCCCTGTCAGACACTCAGAGGCCCCCACAAGGGTCTTGATGGAGCTGGCCAACAAGGCATTGGCAGAAAAGACAACCAAGCAATACATGGGATACATTCTGGTGCCTCTGACCAAATGCAGACCAGAGGATGACACAAGTTCCAAAAAAGGCTTTGGAGGTTCTGATAGGGAACTCATGAAAACAGCTGATTGGTACATGCTGAAAGGCCGAGGCCAGGAGTAGACATCAGCGGGAGACAAAAGCACCTAAGATATAGGTGCCTACCCAGCCCCACTCCCTGTCAGTCACCCGGAGGCCCCCACAAGGATCTTGATGGAGCTGGCCAACAAGGCATTGGCAGAAAAGACAGCCAAGCTATACACATAAGTACCTGACTACACTAAAAGAAATTACAAATGTCGCAAGACATAAATGAGATATGAGGTTAACACATGTCTTACATGGGCTTATAACCAGAATAAAATGAAAGCATGGGCTAGGAGGCACCTATAAGCCAAAGCACATTTGGTCAAATTGGAGGGGGTGGGACAGAACCAACCCAGAGTGCACTGATAGATTATGTGTTCAAAGAGTGGGGTAAACTCGAGGAGCCAGTGAAAGACAAAAGACGGAGCCTGATTTTCATCAAGCATGGGAGTATAGTTGGTTTTCTGACCCAGACCTATTTCACAGAGATGGAATCCACCTGTCAGTAAAAGGGATGGGGTTATTCCACACAGTGATCCTAAACATTTTACCAACAAGGGGAGGTAGGCAGAGCAAGGGTCTTTTGAGGGGACCCGAGTGGCCGTGAATGCACTCAGGTTTGGCGGCATGGAAGGAAACTGCCATCAGGCACAGGAGTGCTCACCAGCCAATTTACAGGTCCAGAACACACAGGGCCTCATTACGAGTACGGCGGATGGGGGATAACGGCACCGGTAAGGATGCCGTTAACCCCCTACCGCCGCACTCTGAGGTCCCTTAGCGGCTCCCGCTATTTGCGTGCCCGTTATTAGCGCCTTCCCCATTCCCATTGAGCCCTATGGCGGCTCGAATGGGAATGGGGAATGGTTTTCAGAATGGGGACTTACCAGGTCCTCTGAGGTTGGAATGACCCAGTAAATCCCCATTCCGACTACCCAGAAGCGGGTTTGGAGACAGCCATGGCGCTATTAGCACCATGGCTACCTCCAAACTCGTAATGAGGCCCACAGACCTGGGAGCTCACGCTGGGGGCACCCTGTGTGCAAAGAAGGGCAACTTCCAGCTCCTGGCCCAAGTGCCCAAAAGTACAGAGCAAAGAAAACACTGCACACCTGTTTGTTGAGGAATACCCATAATACTAAGTTGTGTTTGTATTAGTATTATGTTTAATAAAAAGCCTCAACCAGTTTTGACGTATTGTTTTAAGTGTGCACTGTATAGAATGTATGAGCATTAAGACTAGTAGTTCCAGAGCTCATAGCGGAGTTAGGAGAATGCTGGCCCGTCAGCCCCAGGTGTCTTCCCATCAGAACCTGCATCAGGCCCTTAAGTACGAGAGGGAGAAAGTGAGACAGACCGTCAGCCAGACTCGCAAGGCATACTCAGAAATATTTTTTATTTCGATTTCACCACATCCCCGTGGTAAGTGCACCATTCCCAAATCCACAGGCAAGCCAGGCATTCCCATACTGCTATGGTGGTAATTCGGTGCAGCAGGAAAGCATTACAGCATAACATCCATTCTCTTTGGTCCTTCCTCGCTCCCAATACTCCCCCTGCCATCCACCGTCTTTCTTCCATTATCTCACATCACCCCGGAGTAAGGGGTGTCTCCTCCTGAAGCCTGCATTAGAGCATCACCCCAGGGGATAGGGTGACCCCTCCTAAAGCCTGCACAAGAGCAACACCATAGGATTGGGGTGTCTCCTCCTGAAGCCTGGACAAGAGCATCACCCTAGGGGACTGGGAGTCTCTTCCTCCTGAAGCCTGCACAAGAGCATCACCCCAGGGGATTGAGTGTCTCTGGCTCCTTAAGCCTGCACAAGAGCATCACCACAGGGGATGGGCTGTCTCCTCCTGAAGCCTTCCCAAGAATATCACCCTGGGGGATTGGGAGACTCCTCCTTCTATAGCCTGCACAAGAGCATCACCCCAGGGGATTGAGTGCCTCCAGCTCCTTAAGCCTGCACAAGAGCATCACCCCAGGGGGTGAGCTGTCTCCTCCTGAAGCCTGCACAAGAGCATCAACTTAGAAAATGAGGTGTCTCCTTCAGAAGCCTCCACAAGAGCATCACCTTGGACGAGGATGTGTCTCCTCCTGAATCCTGCACAAGGGACTCTACCTGGGGGAGGCGGTGCCTCCCCATGAAGCCTGCACGAGTACATCGACCCGGGGAGGGTGTGTCTCCTCATGAGGCCTGCACAAGAGCATCACCCTGGCGAAGGTGTGTCTCCTCCTGAAGCCTGCACAAGAGAATCTCCCTGGAGGAGGCTGTGTCTCCTCCTGAAGCCTGCACAAGAGAATCTCCCTGGGGGAGGCGTGTCTCCTCCTGATGCCTGCACAAGAGTATCACCCTGGGGGAGGGTGTGTCTCCTCCTGAAGCCTGCACAAGAGAATCTTCCTGGGGGAGGCGTGTCTCCTCCTGATGCCTGCACAAGAGAATCTCCCTGGAGGAGGGTGTGCCTCCTCCTGAAGCCTGCACAAGAGAATCTCCCTGGGGGAGGCGTGTCCCCTCCTGATGCCTGCACAAGAGTATCACCCTGGGGGAGGGTGTGTCTCCTCCTGAAGCCTGCACAAGAGAATCTCCCTGGGGGAGGCGTGTCTCCTCCTGATGCCTGCACAAGAGAATCTCCCTGGAGGACGGTGTGTCTCCTCCTGAAGCCGGCACAAGAGTAGAACCCTGGAGGAAGCTGTGTCTCCTCCGGAAGTCTGCACAGGGGAATCTCCCTGGGGGAGATGATTTCTCCTCCTGAAGCCTGCACAAGAGAATCTCCCTGGGGGAGAGGGTCTCTCCTCCTGAAGCCTGCACAACAGCATCACCCTGGGAAGGGTGTGTCTCCCCCTGATGCTTGCTCAATGGATTCTGCCTGGGGGAGGGGGTGTCTCCTGCTGGGGCCTGAAATGGGACCTCACACTTTGGGCAGCCTTTTCTAACTCTAACAAGAAAGCTGAAAAGGTCAAGTGGTCATTTATGGTTCTGACTTCCCCAGCTTCCCGCTGTCTGGCCGCCTTATGAGTATGGTGGTGTGGCAAAAAGTGGTGGTAAAGTGGCTGTAATTCAGTTATCAACACTTTACTTTCACATTACTGCACTGCTATACTGCGAGTTTCGGCAGTAAAGTGGAGGATGTCCTCCACCCAAAAGGTGAAGGCAAACCATCCAATTTAGCACGAGAAATCATCAGAATGACCACAGCAAAATTACAGCTGGTGGTAATTCTAAAGAATTCCCCTTGGAGTTCGAAGGTCTTCAAAAATGGGGACTAACTCCACTGTGCTACCCCTCATTCTCCTGTGGTAATTCCACAGGACCAAGTGGCACTAATGGTAATCAATTATGTCAGTAATTTCACAGAGTTACAGTTCATTACCACCAAATTTGTAGCAGCACCCTTTGTTCTGCTGTGCACAGGCCTATTAAGCTGTCTTGTAATAACCTTCAACCCCTCACCACCTGACTGCCTTGCTTTATGTAGGAGTTTGACACAGCGTGAAGCTGCAATGTTGGGCTTATGTGGTGCCTATACGCTCTAAAGGGTCATCAGTCTTCCTAAACAAAAGGCTGTGCACTTTCAATGTGCACTTACAGGGCAAACACCTGCCTCTTTAAAATGTGTTAACTTATCCCAGACTTCTTGACCTGTTTTCAGTCCTTTGGAGTAGGGCCATGATTAAGCATGAATTTGCTTAGGGAATAATGACGTTTCAGGTGAAGCTCATGTTATGCATCCTTTATGATAAAGCCATGGGAAGCACCCATTGCAGTTTGCATTAGGAAACATCTCCACTACAATCTATGCAAAACACGGCTGCCAAGATAGGGCAGAGGGATGGAGGCTCGGCTATCCTTTGAAATGGGCCCCCTCAAATTGTCAGCCAGTGCTGGGGTCGAGTACCTATCATAGCAAAACGCAACACATCAAAACGCCACACAGCCTCCAGAATAGCCTCGCCCAAACAGGTGTTCAAGGCACATGTACCCATGCCCACCCTCGAACGAACCCAAGGAACCCCAGGCAGCCCAATGAGACTCACCCTCAAACAATCCTCATTCCACACCCTTCACACATCCATTCTTTCTTCCTCTCCTGATCCACCTTGAAGCTTTGGAGAACCTCTAGGTTATCAGCTGCACAAGCCACCAACACAACAGGAACCATGAAGAAGGATCCCGCACACCGATTAAGTCTATGTTTAGGGGTGGCTGAACACACAACATGAGGAAATCCACAAGGAAGAACCGAGAGCCGAGACAGCCTGCAGTAGAAAGAAGATCCGGGAAAGACACACTTTGTGAACTCTAAATGCCCCATACCACGCCATGCCAGTGCACACATTGCTTTGTTCACTAGTGTCTGCTTTCTTTTTTTCACCACCCCACATCCGCCCACTTTCAGCATTTTAAAGTCATCTTGGGGTGGTAAAACTCTATATATTATCTGACACACCAATGCATATCACACACCTGTAGAGTTTACCGACGCATACTGTTATGTAGGATTTGTACCGTTGTGGAATCAGAAAAATACAATATTAAGGCTTTTACACCATGCAAAGAGAAATACACCGACACGGGCTTGCAAAGATTCCCAGAATCTTTATTGCAACTCTGTACAGTTCACAAAACAAAGTACACAAATAGCTATTTGGCCGTCAATACATCACAGAGACCACCAGCAGGGTTCAATGTGAGCAGTGAATAGAATTTGCTAGCTGGACATCAGCGTATTTATACAGTTTGTTATAACGATATCCAGCCTCCTACAAGTTAATCATGTACTGGGCTAGGGTCGTGCCAGGTTCGTTCCTAATTTACATATCTCGTGCATGCGGTTTACTTTTAAACACATTTGCTAACAAACACTATTATTCTCTAGGTTTAACTTTACACTCTTTACACATTGCTTTAATACAGATCATACAGATGTTTCACATGTCGTGTTTAGATAGCGTTATTGTTCTTGTACACTTGTAGGTTAACATCACTGATTCAAGTAATCCCCTGATCCCGAGGTCAACAAAGGATAAGGTCAACATGACCCTAACATGTAGCCTGAAGGCAGGTTGGACATTAACTCTCCTACAGAGGTTGAAGAGGTTAAAGCAAGAACAAGAGAACACAAGACGGCCATTTTAGGCCACAGGGTGACTTTGTACAATAAACTAAAATGGCGGCTTTAACCTAAAATGGAGGCTTGATTCACTTAAGGTCACGACCTTGCAATACGAATTTCCTCGCAAAGCGACTGGGCATAGGCCAACATATACAATGAGGACGAAACAATATTATATCAGTTCTAACAAACCCTCCTTTTGGCCTATGCCAAGCGCTAAACTCCCTTCAATTACTTTGCGACTAACTCCACATTTCAACATCTATACACCCCGAATCATTGTCGGACATATCTATTGCCATTAAATCGGACACTAGAGTTTCTTTCAACACATACTCCTTGGAAACCTTATCTGGGTGTATATTTTATGCCCTAATACACTTGTTGCTTGCGCGCAAAACACCCCCCTAATACTGAGCATATACCAGGGAGACACTGTATACAACAACAAAGGAACAGAAAACTTCCCAAAATAATCAGCAGGGCCGAAAACAACTTCCATCCCCACGACCGTAGGAGGTCCCAAAACCATGCACTAAGTTCCCAGTTTCCCTCAGGAACATGTACTTCTGAACTAAGAACATGTAGATTTTGGATAGCCCTAAAGATGGTTGGAGAGGAGTCTGGTACGTAAACGCAGCAAGCGGACCCCACTAATTTACATACTCCTCCACGCTCAGCCAGAATGACATCTAATGCTATGCGGTTCTGAAGAGCCACTAATCTTATCGCTATCTGTTCTAATGTCATATTATAGAGTATGTCAGTGGTCCGGTTGATGGTTCTCTCCAATACTCTCGCTAGTCCCCTTGATATATTCTGTATTCATAATTTGCCCAAAAAATGTCACAAAGGATTTCATGATGTCTCCTAGATTTTGTGCTGGAGTATCCCCTTTCACGCCTCGTCGTGGACGAGTCTTCGAATTTTCTGCAATAAATACCCCAGGTAATAGAATCCCTAAATAGCAGGTTCAATTCGCAACGTTGGCACATTTCCCAAAATTAACAATTGACAGTGTTCCATTCCTCTGTCTGCAGAAGGATACTGAATCGGGGCTATGGTTAACAGAATAAGATGGAGGCGTGGCATTCTTATTGCCTATAGGAGCCATTTTGAAAGAGGTCAAAGACTGAAAAGGACGAGACAATCTATCAGAGGGCCTAACAGAAGCAACATTTGGCTTACTCCTATTTGCAAAAAGCGAGCATCCCAGCGGCATCAGAACATGTTTTTCAAAACTATTCAAGATTGTACCATCAAAGTTCACTGAGATGCTGTCATTCCTTCGGCCAAAGAATAGTGCTCTAAGAGAAGCATAACGAGCAGTTGTCAAAGGTAAAGTATGAATATACCAACCTAGCCCCTTATCACCATGTTGCGGTAGATGTGAGCAGATCCAGCAATTGGTCCTATTTAAAATTGCATGCGTGGCATTCATTATTAACAGAAGGGTATTATTCTGATAGTTCCGTCTATGCGAAGAATCTCTAGGTGATAAGGTATGCAATTGCATGGAAGGAATGGGGAAAACAGATACATTTTCAACAGGTAAAAAGTCCTCTAATTGATATGCTTCCTCCAGATACCATAACCCAAAACCAAAGGTTACTAAAAACCCAGTTATTATTACAAAAAGGCAACAATACACTTTGGGGGTCCCATTACATGCTTGATCATTGTCTCTGCTAGTCACATATTTATCTAAAAGTTCGGTACGAGCGGTAGCGGGTGCAGGCATCGTAGTCTTCAATCAAAAAAACACCAATTGTTCATTTGCTGGCGACTCCAGTCGCGCGTCTTCTTAATGTCTTTCCCACAACCCTTAGCCAACAGAATCCTTTCGTACAATCGAGCCAAAAGGCAAGCCCTCAAATGATTTCCTCAATCGCACAGTCAAACTGTGCTGTACGTCTATTTCCTTGGACGTAAATTATATTTCACAATTTCTGGTGCCGAAGGATCAGAAAGCAAGGTGTTGTCACTTCCCACAGGAAGTGGCGAGTGAACGGAAATGGGATCAGAAAATGATTGATCCGGAAGTACCACTGTTGGAGAGTGCGGAGACAAGACGGCCATTTTGTCTGGCCTTGCGAACTCTGGAACGGTCTCCGATACTCTCGTGTCGGTTGTTGCTGTTTCGGGCACGTTGGTTACAGCAGTGGAAAGGGATTCTGTGTCTTCTGTATCGTATGGCACGGGCTGCGGGATCCGTTTGGTGTGCGTCGCATGGATCCAGTTCTTACGACCCACTTCCCGCACAGCAGTCTGGGTGACTAGCAGGACCTGGTAGGGACCCCTCCACCGAGGTGCAAGGCAAGACAAGCTCTCGAAAACGTTCGTGAGGATCCAGTGCCCCGGTCATAGACTGTGACCAGGACCCTCGTATCGTACAGGAACTCCCTCTCGCACCTGGTGATAAATTGAAAACAGATTTTTAGTCAACTTGTTACAGTAATCTGAAAGAAGCACATTCTCTATATTCTGCAACAAACTACTTTTTTGGCATACCCCAAATATTAGCAGGCCTCCCCATCACCACCTCAAAGGGAGAGAGCCCAGTCTTAGTTTGAGGGGTTGTTCTCATCGACAGCAACACAATCGGTAAGGCGTCCGGCCATTTTAACTTGGTGCCAGCACACGTGTTAGCGAGCTTGTTTTTTATAATGCCGTTATGCCTTTCCACTAATCCGGCACTTTGGGCATGTCTGGCCGAATGGAACCGTTTATCAATCTGTAATCCTTTGCATATTTGTAGGATTACAGCAGCGATAAAGTGTGGCCCATTATCCGACCAGATGACTCTCGGCAGCTCGAACCTAGGAAAAAACTCTTTCAACAGAGTTTTTGCCGTGGTTATGGCCGTTGCACCTCTAACGGGGAAGGCCTCAACCCACTTACTAAAGGCACAAATGACAGCCAACACATATCTAAGATTGTTGCAACGTTCCATTTCAATAAAATCAAAGTGAATAACCTCAAACGGAACAGAAGGTGGAGCAAAACCTCCTCTAGGAGTCGAGGTACCTTTTCCTACATTGTGCTGCAAGCAGACCATGCACCCTTGGCCAAAGCGCTCCACAATTTTGAAAATCTTATCATTGGTCCATACACTGTGTAGCATTGTAGTCAATTTACGCGCGCAGACATGTGTCGGACCATGAGCCATGATAACCATCATTGTAATTTAGGCGTCAGGGAGTAATCATTTTCCTTCAACATTGTCCACCCAACACCCATCATCATCCAATCTTCCTGCACCCTCAACCCATTTCTTGGTTTCCTCTATAGTAGCATCTGCTTGAATGTCTTTTACAGAATCGATACTTTCACCCAAAGTGCAAATATTTACAGTTTCTCTTACAGCATACATTTCTGAACTAAAATCAATGGCAGTTTGTTTAGCTATCTGATCAGCTAAAGCATTCCCTTTTCCTACATCATGTTGATGTGCTGCACATTTTATGATAGCTAACTGAACAGGGAGTGCGAGTGCTGAAAGTAATCGCACTATTAAAGTGCCATGCTGGATTTTCGTGCCATGTGAGGTCAAGAAACCTTGTTCTTTCCAAAGACTACCGAAGTTGTGAACCACCCCAAAAGCATACTGACTGTCAGTATATATATTTACTGTAAGCCCTTCAGAAATTTCACAAGCTCAAGTTAATGCTATAATTTCTGCGGCCTGCGCAGAATTATGCATAATTCTTTTGGTTTCCACAATCGTGCTTAAAATAGTGACGGCATAAGCAGCCGTGGATGTACCATTCGGGAGTTTAAAACAAGAGCCATCACAAAATAGCTCTCCTTGTGGGCTATTCAAAGGCGTGTCTTTCAGATCGATTCTACCTTTAGTCTCTTGTTCTGTCACATAAAGGCAATCGTGTGACGTTTCTTCACTATCAACAGTATCTTGCGGGACAGGTAAAAGTTCTGCCGGATTTAATACACAACACCTCTGAATTTGAATGTGGGGAGCAAACAAGATCAATTCATATCTTGTCAATCGTGCGGAAGTGAGGTGTTGCGTTTGAGTCCTATTCAATAAAATATCTACAGAGTGAGGTACCATTAGGGTTAACGCATGACCCAGGACCATTCCCTCACTCTGTTTTACAGACGCAGCAGCAACAGCGACAGCTTTCAAACATCTCGGCAAAGCGCATGCAACAGGATCAAGGGCGGATGAGAAATAGCTGCACGGCCTATTCTTCCCTCCATGTTCCTGCGTTAACACAGCCAAAGCACATCCATCACGTTCATGCACATACAACACAAAGGCCTTTTCGTATTTTGGAGTTCCTAAAACCGGCGCCGAACACAGCGCGGTTTTGAGCAAGTCAAATGCTGTCTGGTGTTCCAAAGACCATGGCAAAGAAATGCCCTTCTTTGTCAAAGCCAGCATTGGTTTAATCGTTAACGAAAAGTTAGGGATCCACAATCTACAGTAAGAAGCCATACCTATCAAGGCTCTAGCTTCCTTCTGCGTATTTGGGACAGACATGCCAGAAATAGTTTTTATTCGTTCAGGTGTCAACCGTCTCCCCTCCTTTCACAGGAGATAGCCTAAATAGGCGACCTCCTGACAACAATATTGTAATTTTTTGACTGAAAGCTTTGTGGCCATGTTTTGCTAGATAACAAAGCAACAACCTGGTGCCTTCTTTACAGGCACTCTCAGAATCAGCAGCCAAGAGGAGATCATCTACATACTGCAGTAACATGCAAGTAGTGGGCAACTCGAGAGTATCGAGCTGCTCTTTTAATGCCCTACTATAAATACTTGGACTCTTGGTGTACCCTTGTGGTGCACGAGTGAATGTGAACGAGCGTCCACCTAGGGTAAATGCGAACAAATACCTACTATCCTTGTGTATGGGAATACTGAAAAACGCGTTTTTGAGGTCAACAACGCTAAAGTGAGTGGCAGAAGCCGGAATCATGGTTAGTATCGTTGTAACATCAGGTACAATAGGGAATTTAGGAGCCACAATTTTGTTAATAGCACGTAAATCAATTATAAACCGAAAGGGAATCGCATTATCACCTTTTTTGTATACTGGCAAAATCGGACTGCTACAGAAACTACCCGTAATTTCCTCAATTACTCCACGATGCACAAAATCAGAGACTATACATTTCAAAGCCTGCTCGCCTTCAACTGAGATCTTATATTGCGGGATACGAGGCAATTTAACTCCATGTTTCAGAGTAATTCTAACAGGTTCAATTTGAAGAATGCTCACATCATTATCATCAATTGCCCATAAGCATTCTGGAATATTACTTAATTCTGGCGGTAAAGGTCGAGTCAAAAACTGAGAGGTGAGTGATTGCTGAGGTGAAATTGTTAACCGAACTCCGTCCGGAGAACAATGTATTACTGCATGCAATTCCTTCGATAGATTTAACCCCAGCAAATTTTCCCCACAGTTTGTGGTAAGTAGGAATGAACACTGCTCCGTGAAGGGACCCAGTATTATCGGTACCGGCAAAGAAACCAGACAAACTACAGGTGTGCCTGAAAACCCTATGGAAACGTTAGACTGCCCTGACAGGGGAATATTTGGAACCCGCAAATGGTCAATGGAACATTTCTGTGCTCCCGTATCTACTAAAAGTAGATGCTTCCTATTTCCCACCGCCATCTCAACGTAGGGGCCTTTCTGATGAACGGGAATAGGCGTTGGTTCCAAATCCTGCTTCGGGCAATCCTAGCCAAACAGAATATCGTCAAAAGGAGGCTCTTCAAAGAGGTACGCGGCAGAAGGGTGATCAAAAATGTTTCTATTATCTACATTCGAAACTTGCTTAACTTGTGAAGGAGGTTCTGGTGCAAACTGACCTCTGCCAGGGCCCCCTGCACCTTGGCGACCTCTGGATCGTCTACCCATGTTCCCAAATGACCTTTTCTGCAAGGTCGGACATTGTGCGCGCAAGTGGCCTTCCTGTCAACAATAGGCACACTGGTTAATGGTTACCGGAGCCAGGGGCGTACTTACCTGTGGAACGTACTGACCTCTAAATTGATTACCCCCTCTAGGGTTTCTAGCAATCTGTTGTAATAGGACTTTTGTTTTCAGGTTACCCTTTTTTTTCTCAAGTTTTTCCTTTTCATTATTCACACGATTTTCATAGTACTGAGCCATGTGCAATACTTCTGATTGAGACTTCGCCTGCCAAGCGCTTTCGTTTCGGAAGACATCATCTGTAACTGGATGTCAGGCAGCAATCCACATACAAATTTGTCGACAAACAGCCTTTTCCCTGACTCTGTGCCTAAGTCTTGTCCACTGAAATCTGAAAATACCTGCTCAAACCGATTGAAGAAATCGGTAGCACCCTCAGACTTTCCTTGGACACAGGCTGTAAACTTGTCCCAAACGATTCTTTTTTCAGGAACTATAGTTTTTAATTTTGCAATAATCCTATCAGGCAAAGTTAATATCACTTGAGGCGGTTGCTCGCCAGCTGGTCTTTCTCTGTCGAGCCTAACCATGTTATCCCATGTATCTCCTAACCCAAGCACATCATCTACAGTTCTAATCTGTTTCCACAAATCGACTGGCAGGAGTACGGGAAATAATAAATCAATATCACTTAAGGTGAATGTCGATGATTGTAAGACCAACTCTATTTCTTTATAGAACCCGGTCGGATTCTTTCTTACATCAGGAATAGATTGCTTAATGGTGTTCACTTCCTGTCTTGAAAACGGGACGTGAACAAACTGGTATTCGTAATGTGCAGGAGTTTCCCCCGCAAGTATTGCTCGTGCAGCATCGGCCGCAATCTCAACTTTTGGGAAAAATGTCGGAGGGACCTCTCTCATAGGCAACTGAGAAGTAGGTAGCTCTGAACGCTTACTGAGCAACAGAGCCAAATCAAGCGCTAAGGCAGTCGAAGAAGTATCAATCGAAAAGGCTCTCTTATAAACAATCAACAATTCTGCGGGACAACAAATCTTTCTTTTTACACACTCATTCTGCAGGTATTCTACCATAACCTGTATCACTTTCTTTTGCATTTCTAACGTATACTGACTATGTGTGTCATATACTTCATCTGGAGTTATCGACATATCCGAAATCCATCTTATCGCTTCCTTTGTACAAATTCGTGCTTCCTCACCTTTTAATTCCCGGCGAGGAGAAAACCATTTCTGTAAGAACATAATACCTAAACTATCACCATCTGCTTCCTCATTCTGTAACCCTTCCAACTCCTTCCTATACTCAAAAATCTTCTTGACATGCTCATACACATTCTCCGCAGTATCTCTGGACAATGCTAAGGCGTTCAAATCCCGTAACCCTTGTGGGAGATCTACATCATTTAATCTATTCCACATTATACTCAAATGAATCCCTAATCCTTCAATAAAGACATTTTTCTCAGGAATACCTTTTAAATTTTCGAGTGTGGAAAAAACATCAGCTTTTTCACCCTTCTCCATGCAATGTTTAGCCCAAGAAATCAATTCATTCTTTTTATCTTGGGACACAGTGTTACGAGTCACAACCCTTGATCCCGCTCCCTGGTCTGCTACAAGCGATGCAGAATCACTTGGAAGAGGAAGAGTAGGCACATTCTGAATATCAACAGGTGGAGGCAAGGGGGCAGGCAAAGGAGCAATGGCTGGAAGAACAACAGGAAGTACAACAGGGAGGACAGAAGGAACTATAGGAGGAGGAATAACAACGGGAAGGGGCAAAGCGCCAGGAGGAGGGACATACGGGGGTGGCGCGGAGGCATCGGGCTCTGTTCATGCAAAAGTTTATTAATCAATTCATCTGACGTATGAAAATCTTTTGAAGGGTACATTTTTTGAATGCCTAATTGAAACGCTCTGTCCGTGTTCCTAACTGACTTCAATTGTTTATTTTGATCATATAACCGTGCCTTTTCGACACTTGTCATATGTCGACGCATATGTTTCTCTCTACTCTTTTGTTGCTGCAAAGCCTCTGTTTTCCAACTGTGCAAAGCGTCAAATGCTGCAGGTCTAGCCTTTTTCTTTACCAATACAGACTCTAGATATTCTATACGAGGGATTTCAAAGCTACCATTGGTTGGCCACCGAACATTAGAGTTATGTCTGGTCTGTCTGTGCCAAATGTCATTAAATGCTATACTACCAAAGCCTTTCTTACAGTACATAGTACATGCCGGCGACCCCTCCTGTGGTGCGGGACGGCTATCTTCCAAAGATTGTCTGTCGCTGCGGAATAAAGCCCTAAAGCAGGCAGACAATTTCCCAGGCATATCAAAGTTCTGGTGTTACCTGGTCAAGTAATTGTGCTCGCGAGTACAATGCGCCAAATTCAAATTGTCAGGGTTAGATTAAGAATCGGGTCACGATTCACCTGACCAAAGGACTGGGAGGCCCGATCGGGTTACTAAGGACAATGCTAAGGACCCACGTGTCTGGTGATTTCGTCAAATTTACCCACCTCGATATATGGACCCTCGTCAAGACGTCGTCTCGGGCTACAGCTCGCCGTTCAGGGATCGGATCGTGCAGTTCTGTCGAGGAATTCACTTCTCGTCTAGAGTGGCCATTTTTGTTGGCACCGTCCGATCCCGGTCCGATAGCCGAGCCAACCTTCAACGAGACGAAGTCGATCTTGAGGGTCCCTATTCGGGCGCCATCTGTGGAATCAGAAAAATACAATATTAAGGCTTTTACACCATGCAAAGAGAAATACACCGACACAGGCTTGTAAAGATTCCCAGAATCTTTATTGCAACTCTGTACAGTTCACAATACAAAGTACACATTGCTTTGTTCACTAGTCTGCTTTCTTTTTTTCACCACCCCACATCCCCCCACTTTCAGCATTTTAAAGTCATCTTGGGGTGGTAAAACTCTATATATTATCTGACACACCAATGCATATCACACACCTGTAGAGTTTACCGACGCATACTGTTATGTAGGATTTGTACCGTTGTGGAATCAGAAAAATACAATATTAAGGCTTTTACACCATGCAAAGAGAAATACACCGACACGGGCTTGCAAAGATTCCCAGAATCTTTATTGCAACTCTGTACAGTTCACAAAACAAAGTACACAAATAGCTATTTGGCCGTCAATACATCACAGAGACCACCAGCAGGGTTCAATGTGAGCAGTGAATAGAATTTGCTAGCTGGACATCAGCGTATTTATACAGTTTGTTATAACGATGTCCAGCCTCCTACAAGTTAATCATGTACTGGGCTAGGGTCGCGCCAGGTTCGTTCCTAATTTACATATCTCGTGCATGCGGTTTACTTTTAAACACATTTGCTAACAAACACTATTATTCTCTAGGTTTAACTTTACACTCTTTACACATTGCTTTAATACAGATCATACAGATGTTTCACATGTCGTGTTTAGATAGCATTATTGTTCTTGTATACTTTTAGGTTAACATCGCCGATTCAAGTAATCCCCTGATCCCGAGGTCAACAAAGGACAAGGTCTACATGACCCTAACATGTAGCCTGAAGGCAGGTTGGACATTAACTCTCCTACAGAGGTTGAAGAGGTTAAAGCAAGAACAAGAGAACACAAGACGGGCATTTTAGGCCACAGGGTGACTTTGTACAATAAACTAAAATGGCGGCTTTAACCTAAAATGGAGGCTTGATTCACTTAAGGTCACGACCTTGCAATACGGATTTCCTCGCAAAGCGACTGGGCATAGGCCAACATATACAATGAGGACGAAACAATATTATAACAGTTCTAACACCGTGCGCCACAGCTGTTTGTATGGTCTCCAGATGCCCTTAAGGATCTGAAAGAGGTGCAGTGACTCTGGTTACTAGGCGGGAGAGGGCATGGCAAACATTGCAGTACTTTGTGTTGAGGTTGCAGATCATAAGTTCTTTGTGCGTGTAATATTTCTAGGTGTGAGGTTTAGGAAGCATTGAGGGCGTTGTGTTAGAGTGGCAGCCTCATCCTTGTAATGTAAGCACATGCTCGGTAGGGCTGAGTGTGTCATACTGAGTTGGAGTTGCACATTTTGAGGTGTTCAAAGTCTGGGGAGAAGGTATTTTAAAAAATGGTGTGCTAGTTGGTGGTTTGCAGTTGTGTGCAGTGAGTAAAGTGGGTATTGAGGATTAAGCGGGAAAGTAGGGGGGGTTCCTTTGGGTTTTGCAGAAGCATTGTGCATGAGAATTTTCACAAATGCATGGGATCATGATGTAAAAAGGAGTGTATGTGTAAGGCAAAGATCTGCATACCTCAAAGATATTCAACAATCACAGACTTGTTTGTTCTCGCCCAGAAGCGTGCACTATGGGGGTAGAAAAAGTCAAGGAGCCTGTGGGCCTTTTTCTTGACTGCTCGGGATAATTACCTGTAAAAGCAATTAAAACATGCAGTGGAAGATGCCACCAGGGGGCGCATGAAGGAAAGGTGATCCTTCAACATGCTTCTGTTCGTTAGGAGTAAAGGGGATCTGAGCCACCACTTTACCCCCACAAGTGGTGCAAGTTTGGTTTCCCCATAGAAACTATATGCCCAGCTGCTCCCACTTCAAGTTTGGGGGGAATCCGAGACACTGGAGGAGGCAGTAGAGGCCTGAGAACAGTCCTGGTGAGATTTCATTACCATTCTGAAAAATTGAAGATTCTGGAAAGGGCCAGGAAGGTGGGCCCTCTTCCCTATGGCTCTGCCAAAATAACTATTTACCAGGACTTGTCTGCCTTCATATTGGCGAGGAGAAGACAATGTGGCTAAAAATGGCTAAACGAGAAGGGGGTAAGATATCGCTGGGTGTTCCCCTACTCAATTTCTTTTGAACCTGAGAGCTACTCCTACTAATTAGTGACTAAAGACAATATCCAACGGGTTTCAGCGGAGCTAATCGATGAATACGGACCCCGTCAACGGATCCCACAGTTTGCAGGAGAAGGGTCTGCAGATCAGAGCCCACTGCTGGACAGACACAGGATCCCAAGATCCTGCAAATTCGAGAAACCCAACACTCCTCCAGGGGGAAAGTGGGGCAGATTACCAGACCCCTACAAGTCTTAGTCTTAGATGTGTACAGTGTTGGGGGACGACCGCAAGGTCACTTTGGGGCAGATGCTGCACAGATTCATTGCTCCAATGGTGAGGGCTTGATGGAACAGTATACAAAATGACAGGGGGGAGGTGGTGAGGGATTTGGAATGTTTAGGTCAGGGGGAGCTCAGGGAAGTGAGCTTTGAGAGATGGATCCTACATTCAGGAGGACCACTGGTGATTTTTTTCTGTCTCAGGTGAGGTATCTGAGTGGGATCATATGCCTCGTGGGCAAGGAGGGGGAAAGTTTAAAGCTGTGAGTTTATGTACGTTTTAAGACAGGGTTTTTTGTCAACACTGTGTTCTCAGCAGGACCAAGCATTTAATGTATTACAATGGGAAGGTCTCAGGAGCGGGAGGAGGTATGTGATATCATGGCTAAGGGCAAACTGTGGCAATGGGTAACGTTGCGTTAAGCTCCCTCAATGTACATGGTCTTAAATCACCAAGTAAAAGGTGGTTGATTCTTCAATAATTTTAAATGGGCAGGATTGGACTTACTATGCCTGCAGGAAACTCACTGGGTGAGGGATGAGGAACCCCATTTGAGATCCAGAGAAGTGGGAGAAATATATACAGCCTCAAATACAAAAAAGAAAAGGGGGTGGCGGTACTGGTCTCGGTCCCCTTGGGATTCCAGGCGGATGGAGTCATGTCCGATGTGAACGGGTGCAATGTTTTTGTCAAGGGAAGCATGAATGGTGCCCGAACTACCTTGGGCTCAATGTATGCCCTGAACTAGGGTCAGCGTTATTTTTGGTAGGGGGTGAGAGATAAGTTGATCATATTTGTGGAGGGCCATCTAATTGTAGGAGGGGACTTTAATGTGGAGCTGGAACCTAAGAAAGATCACAAGAGGTTGGGGAAGTTTGTTGAAGCACGATGTAATCAGGGGGATTTGCTACGTTTTAGAAATATTAACGACGCCATCAGCTTGGTGGATTCACTCTCTCGCCCAACAGAAGGAGATAGGGTGTTTACCTATTTTTTGGTAGTCCACAATTGCTATTCAAGGATTGATCTAATTTTAGTTGACCTGAATCTTAAAGCTCATGTCTTAGAATCCCAGGTTGCCCCAATACAGTGGTCGGTTTACAGCATGGTATTGGAGATAGATAATGCTCCACCCCCATGGGAACTTGGAGGTGTAATCACTTCCTGTTAAAGGATAAGGAAGTTACACAAGAGCTATTGAATGCAAAGAGTATTTCACTTTGAATGACACGGGAGAAGTGAGGCTCCAATGCCTGTGGGAGGGGTTCAAAGCCACAATAAGGGGGGGTCCTGATGAGGATAGGATTTCGACTGAAGAAAGAGAGGGGCTACACTTCGTTGGAAGATATAATAATAACTACATGTCCACTGCGATCCCGAGAGAACTCTGTCGATACAAAGCGAAATTGAATGCAATTTTGGTCCAAGACACTGAGAAAAAGCTACTATTTTTCAGACAATAGCACCATGAAAAAGGTGAAAAGGCAGATAAGATCCTCCCTGGGAGATTGAGGGAGGAAAAGAAAAGGAGGAGGATGATAGGATATATTGAATCGGAAGAGTGGGACGTCAGACTGGACCAGAGGGGTATAGCTGAGGAATTTGCAAATTACTTTGGTAAGCTATATGAGTCGGAATGGGAGGGTCAGGGGAAAAAATAGATACATTTTTGGGAGAGTTGCGCCTCCCAGGTCTATCGTGTACTACATCAGAGAACCTTGACACCACCATCACAGTGGAGGAGGTGATATTAGCTATCAAAAATATGAAGGGGGAACGGCACCAGGGGAAGATGGCTTTAGAATGAAGTTGTACAAACTCTTCAAATCTCTTCTCGCCCCCTACTTAGACTTTTTAATGAGTGCTTGGAGGGTGAGGCCCCCCCAACACAATGTTGATGGCAAAAACTATTGCGATTCACAAGGAAGGTAAAGACCCCTCAAAGTGTTCTTCCTACAGCCCCATCTCCCTCCGAAATAATGATGTGAACATTCTTGCAAAAGTCTTGGGGGTAGACTGGAGATGGTACTACCAACATTAGTTCATAGTGACCAAGTGGTCTTTAACCGGGAGAGACAAGGTTTGGACAACATACAGAAGACTGTGCACCTTATACACTGCATTCAGACAGGGGACCAAGGACCTGCATGGTTTCTCTTGATTCAGAGAAAGCCTTTCATAGGGTCGAGTAGCCCTTTATGATGCAGGTTCTTGAGAGGATGGGGTTCGGGAGGAACTTTCGGAAATGGGTTTTAGCGTTATATGGGGGCCGTAGAGTGTGTGTTCAAATAAATGGGTCGCTTTCCAAGATGATCAAATTGACAAGGGGCAAGAGGCAGGGTTGTCTGCTCTCCCTCCTGTTATATGCCCTGAACATGGAACCACTTGTGGTGGCGATATGAGAGAATCAATGCATACAAGGGATATCGAAGGGCGAAATTGAATGCAAACTGGCACTCTTTGTGGATGATATATTGGGATACCTCTCAAATATGCTGCAATCACTCCCGGCTTTTATGGAACAGATATCGAGGTATGGGCTCTTGTCTGGTCTTAAAATTATCATACAGAAATCATGTATTATGCCTATTCAAATGCAGTGTCCTTTATTGGATCAGAGGAGGGGATACTTGGGAATGAGAATTGAACACGTCAAACTTCCTTACCTAGTGAGTCAGTTTACAAGAGATTTGAGAGAGATAGTGCGAGTGAATTATGACCCTCTTCTAGTACAGATTAAAGAAGACCTGAAGAGGTAGACCCCTCTGGGGTTGACCTGGTATGGATGCGTGACCTCTCTTAAAATTAATGTACTCCCTCATTTTTGTTTCCCTCAATCCTGGGTCGGCTTCCAGAGAGCTTCTTCCTGGGCACTTATGGTGAGATATCCGCAAATGTATCTGGAGCAATAAAACCGTGAGCATGAACATTTCTACTCTACGCTTCCAAGAGACAAGGGGGGTTTGGATTCCCTGATATTAGAATATATTACAAAGCAGCCCAATTACGTATACTACGTGATCACATGAGGGACGACACAAAAACCTACTGCACATATCTAGAGGATTGAATTGCACACCCGACAAAGGTTAGGGATTTTCTTTTGTCCCCACTGAATGCAGTTACGGAGCGATTGCATTCTCACCCTCCGTTAGGGGTCCTCTGGTTGGTCTGACATGACAGGGGGTTCAACCAAGCATTTTCATCATGGCCCTTACCGCTGCCCTCGGTATGGAGTCTGCCATTTAACTTTGGGAGTTGGGTCTGCGACACTCACAGAGATGGTCAGATAGGGGTCTTGAGGGGGTCGGCAATTGTTTAAAAATGGGATATTTCTGGACCTGGATTGGATTTGGGAGGTATTGGGGAAAGACACAATATTGGTATTTGAATACATTCGGGTGAAAGGTATACTTACCGACCCGAAATGGGAAAACTCTCTGGGAAGGTACCTTAGTGCTTTTGAAAAATCCCTAAACTCATCTTACACTAGAAAGGGCATCCTATCCAAACTATGTAAAGCTATGAACTCATCATTGCTGGCAGGGAGACAAACATTTTAGAGATACTGGATAAATCTGTTGGGGGGGATATCAGAAAAGGCGTAGGCAAAAATGTACACTGTCACGTTCCATGACAATCTGTTTATCTCGACAATGGAGCATAACTACAAGATGTTGATGAGATGGCACAGGGACCCCTTGCAGTTATCTAGAACGCGTCTCCTCTCTGTTCCAGGAGATGCAGGGAGGTGGGCTCTCTTTCTCACATGTGGCGGCACTACTGGGATTCAGTTAGAGCTGAACCCGTTGCAGATGCTTCTGGGGATTCCCGCATAAAATAGGAATGAGCATGGGCTTCCTAGAATGTGGGAGGCAATGCTTAGAGCGGGTCGGCTGGCCATCGCCCAAGGATGGAAAAATGAAAACCTCCCGTCAAAGGAGGTCTGGGAACAGAAAGTGCACACCATAATGGTTATGGACAGACTGACGGCTATTGTGAACGATAATCTAGAGGCATTCACACAGGAGTGGTTTTACTTTTATATGGGAGTGGGATGGAATGACCAGAACCTCAGACGGTAGTAAGGTAGAAGGTTAGGAGAGGCCGACATACCGAATTTCCCTTTTCCAAAAATAGTGCGCCAGAGACTTCCAATAGCCGGGTGGGACATGCTTTAACTTTAAATTCATCTTTTGGGAGGTGGGAGGGGCTAGGGAGGGGTTGGGGGGCTTAGAGGAGCTAGTACGCATATTGTTAGAAGTTGTCGTTACAGGTTTGGAAGGAACTGGTTTTTGTTTTTAGGGGGTGGGTGGGGTGGGGTGGGGTGGGGTAAGCGTGCTTAACTGATTCCTATTCTGGTTTATATGTGCTTTATTTCTATTGTTTTGAATAAATGCCAAAAAAATCTGGGCACTACCTCAGTGGTCGAAGTGGGCGGGCGCGATGCTCCGCTACTTTAAATTTAGCTTTTTTACTGTTCCTATACTTATATTTAAAAAATACACTGAATGGTTTAGTTTTAAAATAAAAGTGTAGGAAACAGTTGAAACTTGCACTACAGTGCACTGCAGTGAGCATTCCCTAAAACAGCAGGTGTGTTTGTTTGGGGGTTTAGATTGCACATTGGAGGGCGCGTGGCGTTGGGTTTTGTGGGGGGCATGGCCGGTCAGCAGGGAACATGGTTAGACTACTTTTTTTCTTACACTTCGACGGTTCGACCACTGAAACCAGCATCCAACATCTGCGAACCCTGTTATCCGTTAACATTACAATTGCATGGGGAGCACTGAGTTAAGAAATAATGGGCCTCATTATGAGTCCGGCAGTAGCCATGCAGGCAAAAACAGCACAGCTGTCACCGGAGTAATTTTTTTTCCGGCAATGGGGACTTGCCGGGGCATTACAACCCTGGCGGTCCCAGTAATTCCCTATTACCGGGCGCTGGAAAAAATGACTCCCTATTCCCATCCGAGTCCCATTGGACTCAATGGGAATGGGGAAGACGGATGCACCGGCGCCATTCATGAATGATGCCGGTGCATCCGTCCAGGTCTGCGAGCAGGTGACCTGGCAGGCTGAAAGCACCCGCTCGCAGACCTCAGTGTATGCCGGTCCGGTAACAACAGTGTCGCTAGCTTACCGGACTGGCACACTCGTAATGAGGCCCAATGTGAGTTAAACAAAACAGCAGAGAAGCACTAAGGAAAGTCGTAGAAGATGGCCCGGCCGGAGAACAGTTGCTCGGACTCAGAGTTTATAACTTTTTCATTGAAAGGGTAGACAGGAGAGAACGCAGGGTACTTCAGGATTATCAGAGGCAGTGGAAAGAGAGGGCAGGCAAGCAGGGTCAGACTGCGCCATAACATTGTCTGGGGCACTAATGAAAAAGTGGCCCACCATTGCAAAGGGCTATTCATTCCTTTTGGGCCCCTGTTTGAATAGCATTCAAGGTGGAGTTTTTTGATAAAATGTGATGCAAATTGTGGATTTTAAAGAATATTTATTCAGTAACACTGGTCAAAACTACTAGCAGCATAGTGATGGAACACATCAAACTGCTGGCCACATTAGCCAAAAAAGTGGCCCACTTTGACCACAGAAAAAAACTGCCGCACACCAGCATTTTGTGTTTTTGGTGCAGCCATGGGCCTATTGCCCTATAGGCCAGTCCGAGCCTGCAGGAGAGCCTGGAATGTCAGGGAGAAGAACAGCGAGGAGAGCTCGGCCTCGCTAGCCCACGTCTCTCTCTTCCCTAGAGGGCAGTGGAGATTAATGGGGGGAAGTGAGCCCGTCTCCCCTCCTCTGGGGGCCGCTGGAGCCGCAGACAGTTTGTTCTCAGCAGGGGAGCATTGTTTCTGTGACACGCAGCTATCTCATAGCAAGGCGTCCACCTTTGCGTCTAGATGCCCCTCCCCCTTCCCGTTCCACTCCGTGAATGGAAGATTAATGCCCCAGAATCGAGCCCTAATCTCCCGCTGGGAAGGATGCTGCAGCCTCCGAGAGAGAGCAGGCCTCCCACGTTCCCCGGGGTTTGCACACAGAGTACACACATGGCTGGCTAACTATGGAGAGGTCCACTGTGCGCTCCCATTGCCAACAGGGCCAGATTACAGAAACTGTGCGCCGATGCAAGTGCCAATGTGCACAGGATTAGCACTAGGGCAAACATTGTCCTACAGCAAAAAACATTCGGTTCATATTAGAAAACCTTTGCACCATGGCAACTGCACTTTTGCAGGATATTAACACATGTGAAAACTTTAACGCGTGCAAAAATGAATCCAAAGTATATGTTTTTTGCACTAAGGCAATTTTTTGCTCTAGTGCTAATTCCATGCAAAAAACGCCTCTCATGGTGCAAAGGTTTTCTAATGAGCAAGCCCCAATGTCTTTTGCACTACAGCAAACTAGTACTATTACCGTGCAAATTTGCACTTGCACCAGTGCAACGTTTATGGAATCTGGACCCTGTTATTTAATCCAAAATGCTGTGCAAAACTGAACAACAACAGCATTTACATATCAATGTAATCCTCCAAAGACACAAGGAAAAGCAAGCATGTGCCGCCCAGGTTTTCAGTCCTGAGTTTACATTTGACATACTACCTCAGTGGACTAATGCACCCAGAGCACACAGAGGGTGTATGCGTGTGCGTGCATGTGTGTAGGCTCATGCTTGAGTGTGCGTGCATTTCCCCTAGATCCTAGAAATCAAGCCAGGCAGCAGATCATCCCGCCACTGATTATTCCCAGGAGGACAAAATGAGAATAACTGGGTTCTGTAATTTGGGGGCATGGCCAGCAGCCATTCTGTGAGGACGCGATTCTTCTGGTGCTCCTGAGATCCGACACGATCCGGCCTATACACTGGGAAAATAGCGGGTTAAATCCCCAGCAACTGCAGCTACTAATGTATGAAGCCCACAAGCAGATTTGTGTGCAAGTAGAGGAGCGTCGGAAGACAGACGGCCGAGTAAGAGTGAAAGGCAAATAGATTCCAGTTGGCGGAGAAGGAACAAAATGGCGGGCGAAAGGAGGGACCCCAGGCCCACTGAACAATGAAGGAGCTGTGCAAAACTATTGAAACATGATGGAATAGAGGAGTCGGCTGCCCGGGGCCAAGGCACGGGACCCGCTGCATGAGCGGTATAAAATTGGAAAGGTCCAGCTAGAGGCAGCACGTAACACCGTGCGGAGGAGGAGCTGGATGCTAGTGAGGGGACGTGGGCTCTGTTGGGGAGCGGGTGACCGCATGCAGAGGAAAGAAGTGGAACACTAGTGGTGCGGTGCGGTGCCCGGTCAGCGGAGTGAATGTCCCGGGACAAAGAGGGACAGCGGACACGAGGCCCGCAGCGCAGCTGAACAGCCCGCCCCTCCACAGCAAGCCTAAGCGCATCCAGCACGCTCGGGTTGCGGCTACGGGCACCAGTGAAACGGGGGCGGACCGCAGTGGAAACAAGTGCCGGCAAAGATAGGGCGGACCATGGGGTGACCTGGCTCCATTTACAAGAAAGGGCTAACTGCACGGAAAGAGTACCAGCAAGTATTCAGAGGCGGACCACAGGGGAAACATGCTCTGATTCCCAACGTGAGAACGTCAATGAGCACCCAAGGCCCACATTCAGCAGCCTCGGACAGCAGGCACAACAGATGCCTACGTAGGCACAGACTACAGAAGGTTTTGGGCCGAGAGGCACGCATCCCAGACACGCCATTCCTTAAGGGAATAAGCGTATAAACGCCAATCACCGGACAGCACCATCATTAATAGACCCCAGAAGTGGAGGCATAGGGTAAAAATAGATTGCCACGACAGGTAACTGGAGGGCCAGCCTATTTTAGGGGCCAGCACAGAAAGGCAAGGACGTGGGCAGGCTAAACTGAGGTTGAAAGTGGAGAGCAACATCCGTAAGTGCACCTGGTAAAGTGGATTCACAGGAGGTTGCTGGTTATGACCAGCCTCCATTGGACATAAACGGTCCCCCAACAAGACAGCGGTAAGCCAGTGCACGGCCAGTACCAGCAGGCTAGCATCCAAGGGAGCGAACAAATGTTCGTTGCAGAGGGGGAGAGGCCATCGCACTCGCTGGGTGCATAGCGAGCCCCCTTCAGAATCCTAATTGGAATTAATAAGACTGGCGGAGGTTGGTTAACGTGGGAGAGCACAAACCACTTGCGGGACAATAGGGTGGATAGAAGGCTCTGAAACAAAGCATAACACTTGGAGGTGGAGGGGAGTGGCCGAGCTGGGAGCAGACACACGCCACAAAGGGCAAGAAGGAGACCTTGCTGCAGGAGGCTGCACGGGACAGCAGTGTGGTTGGGGAAGACAGGGGAATAAATAACCTGCCCAAGAGGCCTGGACGCCAAGGCAAGACGAGGAAGAATCCGGGGACGGCACCCTGCCCAGCCGGACCGCGTAGCAAAATAAAGGTGTCTGCGGTGAGCAGTGACCTACACTTCTAGCGTGCCCGACCTATGGGTACAAAGTAACAGCTGTTAGGTCCAGAGGTCTGCCAGGACTTGAAAGGAAGGAGCTACACTTCGCCTGGTCCTCCTACACCTTCCATATACGCCTACAACAAGTCAATATAGAAGGAGGACACTATCCAGACACTGCTGAGACGCTGGGCGGCGTGAAGAAAGGACTGGACAGCACAGTGTCAGACCGCAGAGGATGCCAGGCAAATCAAAAGGGGGGAAAGGCAGACAGACCAGCATTGAACATTTTGCTAGGAAGGCAGACAAGGGTCAATCCAATCCATTGGACGCGGCCATGGCCTCGTCCAATGAACAACAGGAGGAGAGCAACAATGAGAACCCGATACTGGAAGCCATAGCGGCCCTGAGGACGTCCCTGGGAAACAGGATGGACACAGCCATAGCGGCCCTGAAGACGCCCCTGGAAAATAAAATGGATACAGTGATGGTAGAAGTGGGTCTCCTCCATCAGGACGTACGGACCCTGGCAGACCGAGTGGGTACGGCAGAACAACAGGTGCAGCAAAAAAACAGTGATGTAGCAACCACCCGTACCCACATGTCAGATGTGCTCCGACGGGTAAAGATCCTGGAACAGAGGGCAGAGGATGCGGAAGGAAGGGCCGCAGGAATAATATCAGGATCGTCAGACTTTCTGAAGGAGAAGAAGGTCAGGACCCCACAAACTATGTTGAGAACCTCCTTCTGCAGGAGGTCGGGCGGGTGTGCTGTCTCAAGGTTTCACGGTAGAGAGAGCTCATAGGGCCCTGACCCAGAGGCCCCAACCAGGAGCCCCCCCCAAAATCAATGATAGCTAGAATCATGAATTTTAAAGATCGAGATAAAATATTTACGTTCTCTAGAGAAGGTGGGCAGGGTGATAACTAGAAACTACTTCAGGATAACGATCTACCCAGACTATACTATCTTGGTTCAAAAACAACAGGCACGGTACGGGCCTATCAAGGACCGCCTCAGGGCAGCGGGCATACGTTACATGCTACTGTACCCAGCAAAGCTGAAGGTGATATGAGAGGGCAGATCGCATTTCTTCGAGACAACGGAAGAAGCCCAGGCATGGATGGACCAACAAGGCATCCCGCAAGTCGGACCCACAAATGCTAACAATGACGGGAACCTACCGAGGGGTCAGCGGGAGTGAGCTTACCCTGCGAAGAAGGTTCCGACGCTCTAGATACTATGCAAGCCAGATGGAATACAACTAAAGGAGCAACGAGATTCGATATTACCACGGATGGCGGCGGGACACGCAACCCCAAGACTATGGTTAGTTTGGATGTCAGTTTTGAGGCATCACGCTGCCGCAAATCTGCCCCACCCTGGTAGACGGAGCAAGAGAAGCAGCAAGGCCCACGCAGGGAGAGGGAGGCTGGGCGTTTGTTTAATAGTTGTAGTTAGTGTGAGGTTAATTAGGAGGAGGGAAGGCACAAGTGAAGGAGGAAGTAGAATGAGTGAAGTAGTAGTTATTGGGTTAGTTTGGTTAGGAGATGGCACGAACGGAGGAAGAAGCATCAAACGACAAGGACACGGCAGATGTGAAGAGAGTGATTTATTAGAGCTACGTCCAAACACAGAAGTAGCACATGGGCCCATGGGAATGAGCGGGCCCCCGGATCCAGTGAAAACATGGGCCAGGAGGTAATAAATATAGTCACATGGAACATCAGAGGGCTTAACGCCTATTTTAAGAGAGTGAGGGTCTACGCCTGGCTGAATAGGGCAACGGTCCACATTTCAGTGCTACAGGAGACACACCTGACGGCTGAAAAGCAAGCTAAGATAGCAAAGAAATGGGGTGGCCAGATGTACAGTTCAACATACTCTAACTACGCAAGGGGAGTGGTGACATGAATCACTCCGGGGTTCCCGTTCCAGCTCATGAAACAAGAAAAGGACGCAGAGGGCAGGGTCCTGATCATACAGGGAATGCTGGAGAATCGGGAGGTGTGCTTGGTGAATACGTATGCCCCCAACCACGAGGCAACAGCGTTCTTCAGGACACTCACGCCTCAGCTGGCCCCAAGTAGAGATGCAATGATTATTTGGACAGGCGACTTCAATTGTACGCTGGACCCCCGACTGGACAGGTCGGACACCAAGCATAAGAAACCAACACCACCGGCCAGGGCACTACGGAAGAAACTGGAGCAGCTCGAGCTAGAAGATGTCTGGAGAAAGGTACATGAGGTCAAAAGGGGATACACACATTCTAGCGCCCCGCACATGACATTCACTCGAATAGACTATTTGTTCACGGGCAAAGAGACACTGGGGGAATTCACTGGGGCACACATCTATGCACGAACATTGTCCGACCATGCCCCGCTGGGAGTGGCACTTGTTGGGGTGATTTCCCGGGGGTCGGCAGGGCCGTCCGCGGACCTCTGGGGTTGGGGAGGCCCCAACTCCTCCCACGTCCCAAAGGAGTATGAGGCACACACAAGAGCAAAGAGTTACTGCTGTTTATTGCACAAAACAGACAGGGACAGGTTCTCGGAGCGTAGGTACCCAAGGAACATCTCATTGGTGATGGACTCGCAGGCCCTTTTTCTAGCCGGATGACGCTACTATGTGCGTCACCTGGGAAAACTAGCCCCTAAACCGAACGCTACCCCGGGTTGGCTCCCCGAGTGGTAAGGTCAGTATGGATCAGTATAGGAGGGAATTCTAGTGGTGGAAAAGTGGTAAGGTGGTATGCTTGGGTCATCCCTAAGAATCGTTACATGAGATTTGTTACATGGAGAAAGTTAATGATTGGTTGAATTATGGTGTCGTCAGTGGTTATCCCCTCATACTCTGATTGGTTCATCCGCGAGCCCCCAAGCCTGGGACCATCGTCGTTCCCAGCTCGCAGTGTACCTGGTGTTGGCAACAATGTATGACTATGTGTCAGTGGCGGGCAATGGACAGGTCCTACTACTGGCTGTTGGGTGCTCCTTTCCCATCGCCGCTGGTGTACAACTTGTAACTTCGTTGTTGCAGTCTGGTTCCCAGACGTGAGACCCCAGAGCTTCTCTGATCCTTGGAGCTTGGCATCGTACCAGGTCGGCCTGGTCACGTGTTGAGAGACTGTGGCTGAAGCAGAATTACAGGGATTTGATTTGTATTTCTGCTCCGAGGAGTGTTTAGCAGTGGCAGGTGTAACCTTGGCGCTGCGAGCGCGGCGTGTAGATTGCAACTTCGTGGCCTTGGCTGTGGGGCTCCCGGTAGGGTTTGTTCTGGTACATACCCGGTTCCATAATTGTGGTAGGCTGTTATAAGCTTTTGTTCTGCAGGCCCAATAGTGGTCCATCAGTACGGCTGTTCCTGCTCCCCCCTCAGGAATCTTTATTGTTCTTTTACATCCTTCGTTTACTCCAACATCAACCTCACTATCGTGCTGGTAACATAGTGTAGGTGCTGCAACGGGTATTATCATTATGGGTTCCTCCTCTTTGTCCAACCATGTTAGCAGCACTGCACGCTTTGTCCATTCCTTGTAGCACTTGTCGTTTTCCTCTTTTACTGTCATTACTGATGATTCTGCCAATGTCACTATCTTGCTTCCTACTACCCCATCCACCCATCCGTTCTTTGTATATACTTTGCCATATACTAATATTAGTGGTCTTTCCCAACCCCCAGGTTCACCTCCAACCTCTCTTGCATTCCATTTACATGGCAGGTAGTTCAATGTCACTTCTTTTGTGTCCCCCTTCTCAGGTCCATCGGTTATGTATTGAAGTCCTTCAGTCAGCTGCCAATAATTGTCATACATCGGAAAAGTCTTGATGAAGTTGTCTTCGTAGGGGTATGTTGACCTTGACTTCCATTTTAGTGTTGCCTGTTTTCCTTGAAATCATCCTCGTGTTTGAAATAATGCTAAAAATAAGAGGCGTTCTGCTGTCGCTGCTGGTACTTCAGTGGCCACTAATGTTCTGGAGGCGCTCATGGCGTATGGGATCAACGAGCACACATAGCAGTTGTCCTTTGTTGTTTCCTTACCAATCTTGAACATGTGTTTATACCACATGTTGTTAGAGACGTGTATGATTCTGTAAGATATGTGTCCACCCAATGTACATCTATAGAAACACTACGTTTACCTCTTTTTAAGTTAGGTCCCGTGCTAATTGTACCACCTGACTGTTCTGACTTGAGTGTCGTGTAGACCGATGAGACCTCCGTCCCCAAGTGACGCACAGGAGAACAAATAGAAACCCGCTGTGCGACCCTTGAGGCCACAGGTGAGAGATGTCTTCCCAGATCCACGGAGCCTCTGGAACACTGATGCTGCTGTCAAGAAGGAAGGAGGTTAAGCACCAGGCAATCACAATACAGCAGGTAAACAAAAGAATCTAAAGTGTCTTACCTATCTGGTGTAAGGGAGACCCAGGTAACCTAGAAGGGAGGTTCGAGGCTCAACAAGATACAGCGGTCCCCGGAGTGGTAGAACCGCAGGTAAGCGTGGATACGGGTAGGCCACCTGTAAGATAGGGCTTGGCTTGGGCGTAGGAGTAAAGCAAGATACTCAGGGATGATCCAAAGACAAGTCGATGTGCAGTCCAAAAATCCGGCAACAGGTAAACAGTTCCAAGCAAAGGTACAAAGGGGTGTCCAAGAGAGTCCAAGATTGAGTTCCGTGGTCGAGGTAGCAAGGAGCAAGTAGTAACGCCAAACAGGGTCCGAAGCCAGCTGAGAAGCAATGATCGTCCTGCCTCTCAGTTCTTTATACTGTGTGTCCCTGGGTCATGTGACGTCTCTGGGTCATGTGACGTCCACCAAGATCACGTGAGGAACGCCACACTGTATCACATGACCGACGTGATGACGTAACGCCGCCCCTTCTGCGATATATTCTCCAAGGCAGTTGCCAATGCAGGAAAGGTTGTAATCGAGCCCGTACACCAAAGGAGGTACGGTGTTTTCGGTTCTGTGGGTTCACCGAATCCCTTGAGCCTCGAAGCTGGGGTGGAGAAGTTGGGGGAATGTGAGCAGTGTTCCGATGTGGGGAGTCCTGATGTGCCGAGAATCGCCTAACATAGCCCCACCCCAACGGCCCACGACCCCGTGGGCAGGATGGATGGTCTAAATGGAAACGGGCTACCAAGCGAGGGGCGTTCAGGTCAGAGGCGGCAACCCATGAACGTTCCTCCGGGCCATAACCCTTCCAATCCACCAGATACTGGATCCCACCCCTAAACCATCTGGAGCCCAAAATGGCCGACACCTCGAAAACATCAGGAGAGGTCAAGGACACCGGCGCAACAGGGGTACGAAGACGGACAGAGTCGGGACAAGGTTTGAGGAGGGAGACATGAAACACAGGATGGATGCGCCAAGAGCTGGGAAGCACTAGACGGAAAGCCACCGGATTCACAACCTTGGATATCACATAAGGACCGACAAAGCGAGGTAGCAACTTCCGACAACCCACTAGGCGAAGATGACGTGAAGACAACCAGACCCTGGACCCCACCACCAGAGGGGGAGCAGCCCGACGTTTGCCATCCACACGGGCCTTCATAGCAGCCTTTGCTTCAGTGAGATGAACCACTGTACTAGCGTGTAAGGCAGAAAGATCCCTAAGACATGTCGTGGCCGCAGGGTTCGCAGAACCAGAAGCATCAGGGACCGGCAAGACCTTGGGATGTTGGCCATAGAGGGCGTAAAAAGGAGAATAACCAGTGGCCGAATGAGCCGCATTATTATATGCGAACTCCGCAAGCCGTAAAGTGGCCAACCAAGAGGTCTGATGTTGCAATATAAGGCAACGAAGGTATTGTTCCATAGATTGATTCGTCCTTTCGGTCTGTCCATCGGTCTCAGGATGATAGGCCGAAGAATACCTGGTATCAATGCCCAATAGCTTCGTCAGGGATCTCCAAAACCGAGAGGTGAACTGTGACCCTCGATCAGATATAATGACCGAAGGAAGGCCGAATAGCATAAACACATGTTCAAAAAACAACTCCGCTAATACAGGAGCCGAAGGGATACCTTTGCAAGGAACAAAACGGGCCATTTTAGTGAACGTGTCCACCACCACCCAGATGGAGTCAAAGCCCTTCGACTTGGGGAGATCAGTAACGAAATCCATCGTCAACATATGCCAGGGCCTGGGAGGTACCGGAAGCGGAAGCAACAACCCAATCGGTCGACCCCTTTGATGTTTAGCCTGAGCACATACTGCGCATGATCTAACATAACATTCTACATCGCGCCTCATAGAAGGCCACCAACACCAACGCTTGAGAAGATCTAAAGTGCGCTCTTGTCCGGGGTGAGCGTTAAAGGGAGCGTCATGAGACCACTCAAGGGCCAGATTACGTGTGTCAGGTGTGGGAAGGAACAGGCGTTCATGTACGAACGGCAGTCCATCAGAATATACTGGGTCCCATTCTCGCAACTGGTCAGAATGATTACTAGTCCAGGACCGAACCGAGTCCATCAGTGACAATGAGGGAGTACATAGACAAATCACATGACTCTTTCCGAGAACAGTGTCAGGGAATGTAGGCAATTGGACCCCCCCCGGGGAACGTGACAAGGCATCCGCCTTCCCATGTGCCGTTCCAGGACGGTGCATAATACGGAAGTCAAAAGAGGAAAAGAAAAGATGCCATCGGACCTGTCTGCTATTTATGCATTTCAAAGAGGCCAAATCCTGTAGATTCCGATGATCGGAGTATACTGTGATGGTATGTTTAGCCCCCAGAAGATGATGACGCCAAACACGGAACGCGTCCATGACAGCCAAGAGTTCTTTCTCCGTAACGGTATAATGAGACTCATTACTGGAAAACTTACGGGAGTGGTATGCCACTGGATGTAATTTGCCTGTATTAGGACATGATTGTGACAGTACCGCCCCGAGGGCAAAGGAAGAGGCATCTGCCTCGACTATGAACGGAAGATCAGGATTGGGATGTTGGAGTACCGGTGCGGTAGTAAAGGCGGTTTTCAAAGTATCAAAAGCCTCCTGCTGTTCTCTCTGCCACTGATATGGTACCCGAGGACTAGTCAGGGCCGTGAGTGGGGCTACAATCGTAGAAAAGGAAGAAATGAAACGCCTATAAAAGTTGGCGAATCCTAAAAAGGCCTGCAAGGACTTGAGTGTTTGAGGTACTGGCCAATCTAAGACTGCTTTGACCTTAGACTCGTTCATGGATAACGCCCCAGGGGTGATGTGGAAACCCAAAAACTCAACAGAGGTCTTATGGAACTGACATTTCTCAGGTTTGGCAAATAAGGAATGTGTTCTTAAACGGGTTAATACTTCTCAGACGTGTTTTACATGGTCATCAAGATCACGAGAGAAGATCAGGATGTCGTCCAAATACACAACCATGTACACATCCAGAATATCCCTGAAAATGTCATTCATGAATCGTTGGAACGTGGCCGGGGCGTTACATAAGCCAAAGGGCATGACAAGATATTCGTACAAGCCGTAACGAGTACAGAAAGCAGTTTTCCACTCGTCTCCCTCGCGAACGCGTACTAAATTGTATGCGCCGCGTAGATCAAGTTTGGTAAAAATGGAAGCATGTGTTAAATGATCTAAGAGTGGAGTAATTAACGGGATGGGATATCTATCCTTCTTGGTGATAGCGTTAAGACGCCGATAATCCACACAAGGACGTAGATCCCCCTCCTTCTTGGGTACAAAGAAGATAGGACTGGCCGCTGGTGAAGTGGAGGGGCGGATGTGTCCTAAACGCAGGGCGTTCTGTACATATTCTTTTAACACCAGTTCCTCCGAAGGAGACAAAGAGTAGATCCTGCCCGAAGGAACAGTGGAATCGGGAAGTAATTCGATTGGGCAGTCATATGTTCTATGTGGAGGAAGTACCTCAGACGAGCCTCGATCGAAAACTGATTCGAAAGCCCGATATTCTGGCGGAATCCCAGACATCAACCCCCCAACAGTATGGGACTGTATGACTTCTGGATCGTCAGCGGTCAATGTGAGTTGTGCTAAGGCTCCCAAGAACCGAGAGGGCGTGTCAGGGACTTGATGGACCGGGAGACAATAATTCTGACAAATCTCGGACTCAAAGAGTACAGTGCCTGCTTGCCAGTTGATCAGGGGATTATGTTCCCGTAACCAGGGAATCCCTAGTATGATACCGAATTGAGGTGCGGTGATCAGATCAAAACTTAAGGTTTCTGTGTGTATGTCTTGGATGTTCAACAAGAGGGGTGCAGTTTGTTGTCTAACAGGACCAGAAACCAATGCGGAGCCGTCTACGGCTTGGACATGTTCCGGTCGTGTTTTTACCACTAAGGGTAGATTGAGGGTATGGGCCAAATCAATATCTATGTAATTACCAGTGGCACCGGAATCAATAATGATATTGACTGCATGAAGAAGGCCAGTAGAGGGACATAGAGTAGCCTTTACGGAGATGGGTTGAACACGAGCAAAGGCAAGAGGGATACCCGGAGAAGATGAAGGGACACTCGACCTGTTCTCCGGTTCTAAGGTCGAGCCACCCGAAAAACCTGACTCTTCTTGGGACGTCGAGGACACTCTTTCACGAAATGTCCAGTGGTGCCACAATAAAAGCATGCATTATCTACCCTTCTACGTTCCCTCTCAGATGTTGTAATAGGACTGCGTAATCCTCCCACTTGCATAGGTTCTTCAGTACTGGAAGCGGGAGTACTAACAAGAGTAGGAGAGGAAGAGGCCCCCAATTCAGCTCTACGCTCCGATCGTCGTGCATCTACCTGCAGGACGAGATCAACCAATTCCTGATACTGAGTAGGCATAGAAGGGATCACTGCTAGAGCGTCTTTCATGGTGTTACTTAACCCCCTATAAAAGACCACCGCCCGCTTGTTTTCTGGCCATGACGTTTCCGCAACTAGCTGATTGAACCGGGTGATGTAATCTATCAGAGTCCTTTTGCCCTGAGTCAATTCCAACAACTCCAGATCCCTAGACTGTGCCTTGTGTCGGGTATCGAATACTCGGGACATTTCTAGGATCAACAAATCAAAGTCATAAAGAACTGGACTATTGTTCTCTAACAGGGGATTAGCCCAAGCGGCAGCTGTTCCAGCTAAATGGGAAAGGGCGAAGGCGGCCTTAGCAGTGGACGTGGGAAAAGCCAAAGGCCTGCATAAGAAATGTAACTTGCACTGGTTAACAAAGGTTCTGAATTTCTTGGGATCGCCTTGGTAGCGTTCAGGAGCAGCCAGGGGGGAAGGAGTTGGGAGGATTATTGGAGTCGGGACTGTAGAAGTAGCCAAGGGAGGGGGTGTAGTGGAGGAGCTGCCATCTCCAAACTCAGGGTCTGCAGGAAGGGAGTGTTGAACGCTCTGTATGGTGTCCAACCTTTGATGGATCACCGTGTTCGCGGCGGCCATATCTGCCCTTAATATTGTAATTGCCTGAACTAAAGCAGTTATGGGTTCGTCCGTGGATCCCTGCATCGTCTAACATGACTATACGGCTTCTCAGTCTGTTCTGACTTGAGTGTCGTGTAGACCGATGAGACCTCCGTCCCCAAGTGACGCACAGGAGAACAAATAGAAACCCGCTGTGCGACCCTTGAGGCCACAGGTGAGAGATGTCTTCCCAGATCCACGGAGCCTCTGGAACACCGATGCTGCTGTCAAGAAGGAAGGAGGTTAAGCACCAGGCAATCACAATACAGCAGGTAAACAAAAGAATCTAAAGTGTCTTACCTATCTCGTGTAAGGGAGACCCAGGTAACCTAGTAGGGAGGTTCGAGGCTCAACAAGATACAGCGGTCCCCGGAGTGGTAGAACCGCAGGTAAGCGTGGATACGGGTAGGCCACCTGTAAGATAGGGCTTGGCTTGGGCGTAGGAGTAAAGCAAGATACTCAGGGATGATCCAAAGACAAGTCGATGTGCAGTCCAAAAATCCGGCAACAGGTAAACAGTTCCAAGCAAAGGTACAAAGGGGTGTCCAAGAGAGTCCAAGATTGAGTTCCGTGGTCGAGGTAGCAAGGAGCAAGTAGTAACGCCAAACAGGGTCCGAAGCCAGCTGAGAAGCAATGATCGTCCTGCCTCTCAGTTCTTTATACTGTGTGTCCCTGGGTCATGTGACGTCTCTGGGTCATGTGACGTCCACCAAGATCACGTGAGGAACGCCACACTGTATCACATGACCGACGTGATGACGTAACGCCGCCCCTTCTGCGATATATTCTCCAAGGCAGTTGCCAATGCAGGAAAGGTTGTAATCGAGCCCGTACACCAAAGGAGGTACGGTGTTTTCGGTTCTGTGGGTTCACCGAATCCCTTGAGCCTCGAAGCTGGGGTGGAGAAGTTGGGGGAATGTGAGCAGTGTTCCGATGTGGGGAGGCCTGATGTGCCGAGAATCGCCTAACACTGACACAGTTCTCCTTGCAGCAGGGGTAGGGAAAATGTTAGTATTGGAAGTTGCCGTCACGTGTAAAGCAAAGTAGGCCTGCCAGACGGGGGCAGATATCAGACCAGTGGTGAAAAATATCCCAACATCTTTATTACAGTTGCTATTACCACTGGCATTTTTTATCTTACCTGTGCTGCAGTCCTGCAGCTACTTTACTTTAGATTATATAGGTGCCCGCCTGAAAATCTCTAAAAATGTTGGGTTATTTCTGTTAATGTTTGTTATTCAAGCCCTGCGTATCAAGTGGTTGTTCAATGCCCAGGCGGAAAGCTCCTCCCATGCTTTCCTTACCGTCCTATCTCTCTCGGAATGCTAATTGGGGTCCTCCATGCACCTTAACCACAATGATGCTGCCACCTCACTCCTCTAAGAAATCCGGACTGCCTTGACTTTGCCACCTCTAGAACTATGGATTAGTTCCCTCCTCATGGACTCACTCCTACTGCCTTTGACTATCACTGTTCTTTCTGCTTGTTACTCCCATGTTGTCATCCTGCTGCGCAGTGCTTCCTAAAACTCTTTGCTAACATCCGATTCCAAGATTGAAAAAGTCAAATCTTGCTGTTTTCGCTTTGTGCTTAAAAGTCAAATCTTGCTGTTTTTGCTTTGCTCTAAAAGTCAAATCTTGCTGTTTTTGCTTTGCTCTAAAAAGTCAAATCTTGCTGTTTTTGCTTTGTGCTTCAAAGTCAAATTTTGCTGTTTTTGCTTTGCTCTAAAAAGGCAAATCTTGCTGTTTTTGCTTTGCTCTAAAAAGTAAAATCTTGCTGTTTTTGCTTTGTGCTTAAAAGTCAAATCTTGCTGTTTTTGCTTTGCTCTAAAAAGTCAAATCTTGCTAGTTTTGCTTTGCTCTAAAAAGTCAAATCTTGCTGTTTTTGCTTTGTGCTTAAAAGTCAAATGTTGTTGTTTTTGCTTTGCTCTAAAAAGTCAAATCTTGCTGGTTTTGCTTTGCTCTAAAAAGTCAAATCTTGCTGTTTTTGCTTTGTGCTTAAAAGTCAAATGTTGTTGTTTTTGCTTTGCTCTAAAAAGTCAAATCTTGCTGTTTTTGCTTTGTGCTTAAAAGTCAAATCTTGCTGTTTTTGCTTTGCTCTAAAAAGTCAAATCTTGCTGTTTTTGCTTTGTGCTTAAAAGTCAAATGTTGTTGTTTTTGCTTTGCTCTAAAAAGTCAAATCTTGCTGTTTTTCCTTTGTGCTTAAACGTCAAATCTTGCTGTTTTTGCTTTGCTCTAAGAAGTCAAATCTTGCTGTTTTTGCTTTGTGCTTAAAAGCCAAATCTTGCTGTTTTTGCTTTGTGCTTAAAAGTCCAATCTTGCTGTTTTTGCTTTGTGCTTAAAAGTCAAATCTTGCTGTTTTTGCTTTGTGCTTAAAAGTCAAATCTTGCTGTTTTTGCTTTGCACTAAAAAGACAAATCTTGCTGCCCATTGCGAAATTCAATGTATTTTGCTTCTATACTGTTTCTTCACTGTAACTTGCCAGCCCAGTGACCTCACCACTCTCTTTTGTCCCACACCTACCTGCCTTAGCCCCCCAGTATCTCCATCCTCTCCTCATTTCCACCCCAATGGTGCTTTCTGTTTCGCCTATCTTTTCCAACTGCTTCTCCATTGACTATACTTCCCTTCTCACTATGTCTGGTAGGAAGAAGTCCAAAAAGGATATCTTGACCTCTAACCCTGGTCTTCCTATCGCCGACACCTACTCCAATGCTCCCGCCAGACAGACCCTTACCGACATCCTCTTTGTCGTTCCTTCGCTAGATCTATGGACTCCTCATATGGTCTCTGTGCTCTGCCCTATCTCCTCCTCTCCCATTAATGGTGGCACTCGCTGGGAAGTTCTCATGGTTTCCCTCGACTCCTCCAAAGTCATCATTAATGTCTACCTAAATGGCACTGTCATGGTCCAAGGCCCTCAGGCCAATCTCCTCCTCTTTGACAGGCGCTTCCCTCGCCTCACCAATTTCCTCTCATCTCCTGCTGTCCCCTCCTCTCTCCCCTTGGCTACCTTGCCCTCTCTCTCCTCCTCCTCCTCTGTCCCTCCTAGGGCTCTTTCTCCTCTGCAAGGTGTACTTCTGATCTGTACCCCTCCCCGGAAGGTTTTTAAGGCTGGCAAACTTCTTCATATTGCCACTTTCAACTCTCGCTCTGCCGTCAAACACTCTTCTGACATCTGCCACCTCCTTGAAGAACTAGAGCTTGATGTCCTTGGTCTTACTGAGACATGGGTCATGGCCAGCTCTGTCACAAGCTTTGACACTCTCCTCTCTGATGGCTACAAGATCCTCTCGCACCCAGATCCTCCCGGTCCGGTAGGGGGGTAGCCCTGATCTTTCCTGAGTGGATTCCTGCCTCTATCATTCCCACTCAGACCTACTCCTCTTTTGAATGCCTTGTCTGTAGGCTTTCTCTCTTGCTTACCCATTCTCTTACTGTGGTCACCATCTACCGGCCTCCTGGTCAAATCACCCCATTTCTCTGAGTGGGCAGACCTCTCCTCCTCCCTCCTGGCCTCTACCACTCAACACCTCCTCCTCGGTGACTTAAATATACATTTAGACTCTCCTTGCTCCTCCTCTGTACTCTTCCGTGACCTCTGCGACTCCCTCTCCCTGTCCAGCCACCCCTCTGGCCCGACTCACTCTGCAGGGCACACACTCGATGTCTTGATCTCCTCTTACCTCCCCCTCTCCATCGCTCTGACCACTCCTCTCTCCTGGAGCGATCACTCCCTCCTCTCATCTCATCTCTCCCTCTCTTCCCCCCAAGCCAAGCCTACCCAACACTGCCACCTACCTTCTCGGACATCTGGCCCATGAAGCGTGTGTCAGTTGAGGCTTTTGCTGCCACTTTCTCTCCCCCCCTCCACCTTTGGCTGTCTCACATCCTGACACAGCCCTGTCTCTGCTCTACTCTTCAATTTCTGATACGCTTGATGCTCTTGCCCCTGTCATGAGGATCCGTTTGAAGTCCAAAGCCAAGTGCAATTCCTTGTATGACTCTGACCTAGCTACACATAAACGTAAGTGTAGGGCAGCTGAGAGGAAATGGAGGACTTCCTGTTCATCCTCTCACAAACTGGCCTGTCGCCTGCTACAAAGGCAATACCGAATCTCTGTCCTCACCAAGAAGAGAGTCCACATTCAAGCTCGTGTCTCTGCGGCATCTAACAACTCGGCCAAACTCTTTAAAAACTGCAAGGAGCTGGCCAACCCTGCTGCAGTCTCCACCTCTCCTGTTGCCTCCCAGGCTCTTTGGAATGCCCTTGCCTTTAACTTAATTAAAAAAAACCAGGACATCCTGTCCACCCTCTCCACCCACACCCCTCCTCTCCCCTCTCCATCTGTGCTTTCTGACCCTCCTTTAGCTACCCTCGCACCATCCTTCTCATCCTTTCCTCTTTTCACCCCTGATGAGGTCACTAGACAATTCCGATCTACGAAAGCCTCATTAAAACAGGTTCATCCCTGTTCCTCTAAAACGATCAAGGACCACATTGACACCCTTGCTCCGGCCCTTGCTGATTTTTGTAACCACTCATTTGCCTCGGGGTCCTTCCCCCCCTCTGAAGCACGCCTTTGTGCATCCTCTTCTCAAGAAACCCACAGCTGATCCCTCTTGTCCAGCTAACTATCTCCCAATTTCCATTACTCCCTTTCTTGGCAAACTCCTGGAAAAGTTGGCCATCTCTCAGCTTAATCTTCATTCCAATTCTGTTGGCTGTCTCAATGACCACCAGTCTGGCTTCAGAGCTGCCAGAAGCACAGAAACTGCTCTCCTGAACATCCATGAAGATCTGTTCTCCAACCTTGACTCTAACATTCCCTCTGTCCTCATCCTCCTCGATCTCTCTTCTGCCTTCGACATGGTCAACCATACCATCCTGCTCAACCGTCTCTGTGAAAACCTGGGTATCACTGATCAGGCTCTGGCCTGGCTGACCTCTTTCCTCTCAGATCGACCCTCCCAGGTCCAACTTGGGTCCTTCCTCTCATCTATCTTCCTCTCTACCTGTGGTGTTCCCCAGGGGTCTAACCTCTCGCCCTGGCTTTTCAACCAATACCTGGCAACTCACGGCCACTGCATTGCCACTTTCTGCTCAAATTTCCAGTGCTACGCTGATGACACTAAACTCATTTTCAGGCTGCCTTCGGCCACCTCCTCTCCCTCTCTCATCTCTGATTGCCTAACTGCCATTCAAGATTGGTGTTCCACTAATGATCTTTGTCTGAATGCCAGCAAGACGGAGATCTTCCTCATCGGCACACCTTCACCATCCTTTCCCCTCACTTTCTAGCCAGCCTCCTTTGGCCCTCCTCCTACCCCCACCTCCGAGGCTAAGAACTTCGGGGTCATCTTTGACTCCACCCTTTCCTTCTCTGGCCACATCTCTGAGGTCTCTAAAAAGTCAAGAGGTACTCTGCCTTTCCTCTCCTTCCTCCAGAAGCTCATGGTATCCCAAGCTCTGGTTCTGTCTAGCTTGGACTATTGTAACAGCCGCTTTCTAAATCTACCTGCCTCTACTCTCTGCCCTCTGCAAGTAATCCAGAACAGGACTGCAAGACTTGTCCTTGGCCTCAAGCCCTGGGATCATATCTCTCCAGCTCTGAAATCTCTCAACTGGCTCCCAGTGGATGCAAAGATTACATTCTAAACCCTCTGCTTTGTCCACAAGGCTTTCTGGGGTCTAGGTCCAAAATACCTTCAGCTATCCCTCCGCAAATACCTCCCCCTCAAGCTCTTCGCTCCTCTACCACCAACTCCCCCAGGGTCAGTCGTATTTCAAAGAAAAGAGCTGGGGGTAGATCTCTGTCTTTGGCTGGGGCCTCCCTCTGGAACAGCCTCCCTGCCACTCTAAAACTTGAGGAGAACCATCTGCGGTTCCGGAAGCAACTCAAGACCCTCCTCTTTTCTTCTGCCTTCTCTCCCCCTCTCCCCTGCTGATCTGTTCTCTCTTGGCACTGTGCACCTGGTCACCCTCTGTCCTTCAGGCCCAGGTACCTGCTCACACTGCCACCCTCATGCACTGCCTCCAGGCCACCCCTTGCACTGGGGTCTGTATCTGTACCTATACAGCCCCCCTTTTTCTTCCTGCACTTATCAGACCTACCCTGTCTGCTGCCTTTAACCTAGTACTTGCAAATTGCTGGCTGCATTACTACTGTTTGTTACCTTTATTATTTATTTATTGTTATTTATCTGTTTCTCCTCTGCTTCGCACTTTCCATTTCTCCCTCCTTCAATGCACTTTTTCCCCTCCCCCTCTCCCATGCACTTGCGAGTTCTCATTGTCACTGGGCCTAGTAAGATCACCGTTTTGTTCTCCTCTGTTCCCCTCCCTTGCCTTATCGCTCTATGAAACACTTGTGTACGAGCGCAATACAAATAAAATATCAATCAATCAATCAAGGCAGGTAATGCTGCATGGAGGTGTGGAAATGAGCATACTATTAGCATGAGAAACGCATTATAATAGATGCGTATTCTCCTGGGCCTTAAGTACTTTGGCCTTTTTATAATGTATACAAAATGGTGTGACAGGGCTTCTGGGATATCGTCTGTGTGTAGCATTTGCCCCTGGGCAGTGGCGTATGTTCTTTATCAGATATTTGCTTACAACAATAACAATGCGTGATATCTGCATGTGCGAGACAAAAAGAGAAGAGAGCATGGACGTGTTTACACAGTGTGGTGTATATTACAGATCTCTTTGACAACGTTCTTCTTTTACTGTTGGCGGGTGTTTTTAAGTTAAACTTATTTTCCTAATTCTAGTGGTGTTATCTTAATAAAACATTTTATTGTTCTGGCGTGGGGGCGGATTTTGTCTGTGACCTTGTGACCATGGGATGGGCTATGGGTGGTTGTTCGTTTGTGTCCTTTGGGATACCTGGTGTTTGTGCTGTGTCGTTGTTGGTGTTATTTGTCGTTTCTGAAGCGTTGGCCCTGTCACTGTAGGGATGGGGCCAGGTCTGTGCTTTGTAGGGCTTGATGTCATGAATGTGTGTCCAAACGTCCTTAGCAGACAGTTTGACGGCCATAGGGGCCACTTTCTGGACCGTGTGAGGCCCCGTAAATCTAGGGGTGTTCCACTTCCTCGGATAGTTTCTAAGGAGTACTGTGTCTGCTTCTTTCACTGTCCACTGTCCAGTCAGCTCCTGCTCCTCATTGGTTGCTGTTTCCCGTTGGTTGTTCTCTGACCCACCCTGCGTCCATTGAATCTGTTGAGTGATAAAAGCGGCACTAGTAACCAGAGAAGAGACATACTCTGCATTTCTTCACCAAAAACAGTACTTGCTGCATGACAATCGCGCATTACCCTTGATGGTGGTGTGAGGGGAAGGTGCATTTGGTGCCCGGTCACCACCTCATGTGGTGTGAGGTGGTGGTCCGAACCTGGTTTATTCCTAAATTCAAACAAAGCCAGAGGAAGGCAATAGAGACAGCTCTTTTTGGTTGTTTGCTGGATCTTTGCTATCACTTCTTTCAGGAGGCCATTGAGATGTTCACAGACGCCATTGGCTTGTGGGTGAAATCCACAAGCAAATTTATGCTTGATCCCCAGAAGGGCAGTTACGTGCTGAAATAATTAATTGGCAAAGTGGGAACTATTGTCTGACATGAATACTTCGCAAACCCCCCACCTCGGGAAGACCTCCCTTACTAAAAATTTAGCTGCTCTAAATGCATCTGCATGAGAGCACGTGCCGGCCTCAATCCACCTTGAAAATGGGCATACTACTACAATCATATATCTGTATCCTTGACATACGTTGATCATGTCAACGTAGTCAATGTGTAGGTGCAAAAAGGGTCCTTCAGGCCGGGGTATTGTACCTTTGATCACTTGCAGCGTGTGACCGGCCGTAAATTGTTGGCATGTGAGGCAATTGCTGATGAAATTTGCAACGTGTGAGTTTAGCTCGGGGCAGAAACATGATTCTTTTATTCGTGCTACATTTACTTCCTTCCCTGTATGAGTGTGGTGGTGTAGTTGAGCCAGAGCTGTTTTTAGTAGGGCCAGGGGCATCACAATGGCCCCTGTGTTATTCTGTCTCCATAGTGCATCTGTGGGGGACATGGTGCATCCTCTTTTAAACCACAGTTCCTTTTCGGCCATTGGAGCTGCCGCCTGCAGTTCCATAATCTGTGTCTCTGGAATGTATGTGTATCCATCCTTCATTATCATCTGTCTTACCCTCCCCTTATCTTTTTGTTTTTCTTGGAGGTCCCATGTCTCGCCAAAGTATGCAGCACACTGTGCATGTGCGTCTGCCATTTCATTACCTCTTGAAATTGGATCTTCCTCATTTGTGTGCGCCTGGCACTTCACCAGAGCCACGTCTGCTGGGTATGCTATTATTTCTATTACTTCTATTAGTTCACCCACGAGGAGAGCACGTTATACTGGAGTACCATCTGCTCTCCTTAATCCTCTTCTGAGCCATTTTATTAATCCTGAGTGTACCGTCGAGGTGACATATGCACTATCAGAATATATTGTTACTCTTTTTCTGTTGCTTTCTTCTAAAGCTATGATCAGTGCTACCAACTCTGCTGCTTGTGTTGAGTATTGTTGGGGTAATCTAATACATTTGACCGGAACGGATGTCCAATCCTTCCTCAATCGCACTACAGCTGCTCCACTCCTCCTCACACCATCACTTTGGTCAATTGTTGATGACTCATCAATGTATAACACCTCATCCCATCTAGGCATTTTCTTCTACCTTTCTAGTGGATGAGAAAAATTCAATTGCATGTGTACAGTTGTGTACATATTCTCCTTGGGACACTTCCTCTGCTATGAACTGCGCTGGATTGACATTGCTACACTTTACTATTTTCAGTTCAGGCCTAGAGAGAATAATCTCATAGCCTGTTGCTCTCTGGGTAGTCAGTGTGGATTTTGGTTGGTTTAATATCGCGAAGAGGGCGTGTTTCACGTATAGTGTGGTGGAGCAACCCATAGTAATGGAAGATGATTTTTCTACTGCAAATGCTGCTGCAGCCAAGTGTTGTTCGCACCGGAAGTGTCCCATCATTACTGGATCCAAATGGCCGCTGTAAAATGCTATTGGTTTGTGTCCCATGCTTGTCTTTTGTGTTAGTACTGCTTTCATTACTACACCATCGCAATTTGAGAATATGTAGAACTCATTATCATAGTTAGGGGTACCCAGAACTGGTGCCATTGAAATGGCCTCTTTCAGTTCATTAAATGTATCAGTCATCTCTCTTGTCCATCCCAACTTCCTCGTCCCCCTTTGTGCCTCTCTGAGAGCCTCTAATAGGGGTCCCATGTATGTGCTGTCAACCTTGTATCCTTTTTCAGCCAGCTCTGTGAGCATCTTTACAGAGTCCCTCCTGCACTTTTCCTCAGTGGTGCTGCAGATGATGATATCATCCACATACTGCAGCACTCTGCTCTCCAAGTCGATGTTCCCTAGATCCATTTGTATTACTCTGTTAAAGATGGATGGTGACTTGCAGTACCCTTGGGGTCGCCTAGTGTGTTTCCACTTGGTGTTGCGGTATGTGAAACTTAAATCTTGTGAGTCAGGGTGCAGTTGTATTGAGAAGAATGCATTTTTGAGGTCGATCACGGTGAACCGTGATTCCTCTGCTGGTATTCCACCTAGTATTGTGGCTGAGTTAGCTGCTATCGGGTACTCTGCCTCCACAATGTGGTTAAGAGGTCTCAAATCTTGTATGAAACGCCAAGACCCTCCCTTCGCCTTGCGCACTGGGTATACTGCAGTGTTGCATGGTGACTCTGATGGTACCAATATTCCTCTTTCCACTAGGGCACTTATTGTTTCATAAATCCTTTCATCAGCTTCTTTGGACAGTGGGTACTGCTTTACTGTGAGCAGCATTGCTCCCTTTTTTAGCTTTATTTTTACCCCTCCGATGTTTTTTTATGCATCCCACATCATAGGGACTAGTAGTCCATAGAGAGGCGGGTACAGCTGCTAAGTCTTCCTCTTACATATCTGATTGTGTGGGGACGGTTGTCTCTAGTGCCATTGCAATTTTCTGTGCTACCTCCTTGTACGTCGCTCTTAACCAAACGTAGACGTTCATCTGGAACACTATCTTCCCATCTCCTACTTCATCTGAGAACAGTTCCTCATCTGACACCTGTGTCAGCCTGCATCCTTCAGCCAATGCTATTACTGCCTTCCATGCTTTCCCTTCTCCATCCTGGGTGTGAACAGCAATGTAGTTTTTGGTTGCCACAATACTCTCGATGTCCACTGCTATTATTGTCCCTTTCTGCTCACTATTGGGCATTTCCGGCCTGAAAAGGTATGCTGCCGGCCTCCTCCACACCTTGCCCTCAATCGGTTCTGCCCTTGCCACTGTCTTGCCACAGTAAGCCTGAAGTATGTGTTGTGCGGTAAGCATGTGTATGCCTGGTGTTAAGCATACTATTCCCTTGTTGGTGAAGGAAATAGTCATGTTCAATCGGCTCATGATGTCTCTCCCTAGTATATTTACTGGTGATCGTTTTGAGTATAGCAGTGGCAAAGATAGGTCGTGATCTCCGACAGATAAGGAGATGCTGTCAGTAAAAGGAACCAGCCCTCGAGCCACAGAGAATCCTTGAATGTGCATGGCATCACCTGACAATTTGAACTTCCTTTCCCTAAATACAGGATCTAGTGGCCCCTTTGTCAACTAGGAGCGAAAATGTTTTGTCACCTATCGCCACCTTTATGCATGGTTCCTCCGCAGGGTTAGGTGTTACCGACAGGATGGGACACAACAAGGACGTCTGTGGGCTGTCCTAATGGGGTATAATGATTGTCTGTTCCCTATGTATGGGTTGTGACCCAGTATCGTCACTTTCCCCATTTGCGCCTGTGATAATGGCATGTCCGTAGGTAGTTGTGTGTTGTCTTGTATATGTGTGAGCTGTTGTACCATTTGGATGTATTGTTGCTGTGCCGTCGTCATTTGTTTTTGTGCTTGGTGCTGGGCTGGTTGGTGCTGTATTTGTTGTGCAGTGTGTGTCACGTATGTTTGCTGCTGTGGTTGTTGCAGCACTTGTTGTGCCGGTCCCTCTTGCTGTTGCATGTGTGTTTCGCCCAGTTGTAGCTGTGGTTGTTGGTAGTAATTTTGTCCCCCATTGTAACACTGTTGCTCTTGCTCTCCCCATCCTGTTTGTGTCACCCTTGCCCTGCATGTGCGTGATACATGTCATAGTAGTCCACAAGTCCAGCACGTTGGCGGCTCTCGTGCTTGCCACGGGTATCCTCCAGTGTTGTCTAAATACCCTTGCTGTCCATATTGGTTAAACCCTCAGAACCCTCCCCCTGACTGGTGTGCCGCTGGACCAAATCCCCTCCCTCTTGTTCACCCACCCCTCCCTCTGTAGTTGGTTGTGTAGCCGTTACCCATTGGCATGTATCCACCCCCATTGGTGGTGGGTATATGTGTTGTGCTGTGTATGGGGGTGGTGGTGGCAATTGCTGGGTTATGCTTGGTATTTGCTGTGACAGTGTTGCTGGTAGTTGTGACTGCCGTGCAGCGGTTGGTGTCGGTGGTGCAGGGCTAGTTATCAGTGCACCTTCCATGGCATATTTTGACAGCTTCTTCTGGGCCAGCTTTGCTTCATCTGCCTTCCTATCTTCTTTATGTTTCATCTTTTCTTGCACTACCTACGATGATGTACTATCATCAGCTGTATTTCTGGCCAGGCTTTTGCTCCATTCCTACCAATTTTGTAAACTGCCTCTGTACTGGTTCTGGAAGCCCCTGTATCAGTATGTGGTAAAATATGGTGAATGTTTTGTCCCATGGCTCCCGCGTTTCCAGGCGCCACATTTCCTGAATTTACTGGATGTAATTAACAGGCTCCTCGTTCTCACGCATTTTGCGTGATGTTATTGCCCCTATGTCTGAGGTGTCTGGATATTGAACCCTCAGTGCTTGCCATAGTGCGTGTCTGCAATTTGCAAATGGTGCCCCATCATGTGAGGTATCACTGATGGTCACCCCTGGGAATCCCGCCCTCTTACAAATGTCATCCGCTGCGTCACCCAAAATTGAAATCAATAACCACTTGACCTTTCCAACCGCTAACTTGTGCCCTGCAGTCAACTTCTCCATTTCATATATCCATTTTCCTGCCCCTCCGCTCAAGGATTGTAGTCTGCATTTAATATTCTCTTTGTCTGCATGTTTCCATGGGCATATTGTGGCCTTGTCCCCCCTCTCTCTAATAATGGCATCTGTGTGTATTCTGTTATCTCCTCGGGCGTGCGTCGGCATGGTGTAATGTATGTGTGTTCACTCTCCCCCTCCATGTCAGAAAATGCCCTTGATTGCTTTGTTGGTCTCCTTCATTCTCTAACTCCGTTCTTGCCCAGCAAAGTTTGTTCATTATTGCGTCACTTACCTGTCCTAGCACCCTCGCGTTTCCCCGTATGGCGTCACTTACCTATCCTAGCACCCTTACGTCTCTGTCCTTGTCGTTCCACATCCTGCCCTCTTTTGCCAATATACTCTCTATTATTCTCCCTTCCTCATACTTCTGTGCGCTCTCTGGTATAATCTTCTTCTTCCATAGTGTCATCTCCTTGTCGTTCTCTTCCCGTTCCTCTTCTTTCCTCCTGATCTCCAGTTGCTCCATACGTGCTATTCTTTCTGCAATCCCCCTTATGCGATCCTCTTCCTTTTTCCTTCTCTCTTCCTCTTGCTGTTTTAACCCCGCTCGCACTTCCCTTCCACCTCAGGTCTTCACCTTCCTCTCCCGCTCCTTTTGCTTGAGCTGGCTAATCAATACGCTTCGCGCCTCCCTCAGCTCTACTAGTTTTGCCTCCAACACCCCCTCTTCTTCCTTCATCATGTTTCCCTCTTCCCTGGTACATACCTCGCTCCCTTTCTGAGTGTGTCCTACCTCCTCCTTATCTACCTTCTTTATCACCTCTTCCTCTTCTCCTGTTACCATCCCCCAAAGCTTCACTAACACCTGTGCTGCTATCCATTCCTCTTGAGCTACATTCGCTAATTCTATTTGCGCCTTTTTATGCTACCAGAGCTCACCTGTGTCTGTCTGGTGTCTACTGTACTCCCTGTACACAGCCCCTTTTGGTAGCGCTCTTGTGACGTGTATGGTGGTGGGCTGTATGCAGGGTTTGAGTACCCCTCAGCAGCTGTTAATTGCGGTTGTGTTGCTTCTCTTAATTCCCTCATTGGATACAAACCTTCTGTTTCTTTCTTCACCTCCTTAATTGGGGGTGTCTCTCCCTCCCTCTCCTTTTTTATTTCTGCAATGGGGTATGATCCTTTTGCCTCTTCCTCGCTCTCCTCAGCACTGGGAGGAGCTTGCCTCCTGCATGCTCATCATCCCCGGTGTGTACCCCTGAAACATTCTCCAGAGGTCGAAAACCTCTAGGTGGCCTGCTAATTTCTTCTCCTTGTAGGTGTTATGTAAGTATGCTAGCAGTGAATGTTGAGTTGTCCTGTCAAAGCTGCCACTGGGCGGCCACGGTATCCTAATCCTTTCATCTGTCCCTTGAGTCCATTCAATACTGTACTTTACTATTTTATCTCTCTGCGGTAGTAGTGTTGCGCAGATGCGCTTTAGTGGTGTTGTTAATGTCCTGGCCCTATATCCTGCCCCTATCCCGTAATACACAGACATTTTGAAATCTGTAAATTTGTTTACCGTCGTTACCTGGCTACGTAATTTGGGGACTTCCGACTTTCCTCTGCAAGGAAAAGCAATGTTGTTATTACAGTACTTTCGTGCTGGCCACCACCGCTCTCTTGTTCTTCACAACGCTATCGCCCCCTTGACACCCCTCCTTTCGGAGCTAGGGCCCCCTTCGACCTGTGGCGAGTGAGGCCCCCTGCGTCCTCGCACCCAGCACGGCATCCTTTTGAGCTGCCTGCCTTTTCAGTGCGGCTGCTACTCGGCACGCCTGTGATATTCTTCTAACCACTCCTCCTCTCTTCCTGTCCCTACTGCCTGCACAGTGTCTGCCCGTCTCTTCCCCCTCCCACAGATCGCACAGCTGCTCAGCGCAACACCTTTTATTGAGGGCGTGCCGGCGTTCTCCGTACACGGCCGCCTGTCCCCCTTCACCCCACCTCAGCCGCGTGCCGCTGCTCCAATTATGCTGAGGAAGACCACGGTGTCCTATGCAAGCTCTATGGGTGACGTCACCATCTAGTACGATGTGTTACCGGTACGTACAGTTGCAACATAAAAATGTGCTACAATTTTGACAATGTTATTTCCCACAATCCCCACAGCTGTCTTCCCACCGCACATGGAGTGGAGTATTCATTGATCACTTTCGTTATTATAATTGTGCTGCACCCGCTGCTTCGTCTTGCGTGTGATACGCCCCCTCCCTAGGGGGGAGCTTAACCAGCCAACTATCTTCCGCACTCTGAAGCAATCTAGCTACCTCTTGGGGGAATACGTCATCTATTCACTGAGCTAAAACACTCAATTCATAGGAATCCTCATCTATTCATTGAACTACAATGCTAACTCATAGGAATGCCACACCCCCTGTACAGGTGTTCGCAATCTAGACCAATCAGCGTGATCTGCCAGTCAACATGTGGTACCTCGAAGCCCCACCCAGTATGCTCCGTAACACCAGAAGGGACGGCCTTCGTTCCGTTCCCCACTATACCTTACATATCGATTGCCGCTAAATGGTCAAAATCTTTTCTTTGAACACTGTAAAACCACCCGCCACCCTGTTCACAATTCCTCCCGCCACCCGCACAACATTACACTTCTGGTTGTGTGTGCCATACTCACATCGGGCTCTCGCCTGCCGGTGCCGCTTGGCTGCGGGCACCCTTTCCCAATCAGCTCGCCGCCTCCCCTCGTCTGGACCACGTCTGGACACTCGCCAACTGCTGGCGGGAGATTTCAGAAGTCGGCTCCAGACGGCCAATCTCCGGATTGCGCTGTCTGGTCATCTCTCAGTTCCGCGATGGTCCTGCAGTCCTCCAAAGGGGGCAACGGCAGAGGGGGCCACGTTGCCAGGCCACCTTGACGCAAACGGTCTCACTGTGGTCTATCTCACATCTCAGCAGTGCCTCCAACTTGTTGGGCTTATTTCCTGGGGGTCGGCAGGGCCGTCCGCGGACCTCCAGGGTTGGGGAGGTCCCAACTCCTCCCGCGTCCCAAAGGAGTTTGTGTCACCTCGGAAAACTAGCCCCTAAACCTAACGCTACCCCAGGTTGGCTCCCTGAGTGGTAGGGTCAGTATGGATCAGTGTAGGAGGGAATTGTAGTGGTGGAAAAGTGGTCAGGTGGTACACTTGGGTCGTCCCTATGAATGGTTACATGAGATTTGTTACATGGAGAAAGTTAGTGATTGGTTGAATTATGGTGTCGTCAGTGGTTAGCCCCTTGTACTCTGATTGGTTCATCTGCGAGCCCCCAAGCCTGGGACCATCGTCATTCCCAGCTCGCGATGTACCTGGTGTAGGCAACAATGGGCCTCATTACGAGGCCGATGGTACAGGGTTAACGGCACCGGTAAGGATGCCGGTGCCGTTAACCCCTTACCGCAGCATTCCGAGGTCCCTTAGCGGATCCCACTAAGGCCGGCTAGTTTTACCAGCCGCCCTTAGCGGGAGCTGCTAAGGGTCCAGGGAGCTAATAACGGGCCCACTGTTTGTGGGCCCGTTATGAGCTCCTTCCCCATTCCCATTGAGCCCTATGGGGGCTCGAAGGGGAATGGGGAATGGTTTTCAGAATGGGGACTTACCGGGTCCTCCAAGGTTGGAATGACCCGGTAAATCCCCATTCTGAGAACCCGGACCTGACTTTGGAGGCAGCCATGGTGCTAATAGCACCATGGCTACCTCCAAAGTTGTAATGACCCCCAATGTATGACTATGGGCCTCATTCCGAGGTTGGCGGTAAGGGGTTAATGGCACCGGTAAGGATGCTGGTGCTGTTAACCCCTTACTGCCGCATTACGAGGTTACCAGCCGCCCTTAGCAGGAGCCGCTAAAGGACCAGGGAGCTAACAACGGGACTGTTTTGAACGGGCCCTTTGTTAGCTCCCTCCCCATTCCCATTGAGCCCTATGGGGGCTCGAATGGGAATGGGGGTGGGTTCCCTGAATGGGGAAATACCGGGTCCTCCAAGGTTGAAATGACCCGGTAAGCCCCCATTCAGGGAACCCGGACCCGGTATGCGATAAGGGGATAGCCATGGTGCTAATAGCACCATGGCTACCTCCAACCTCGGAATGAGGCCCTATGTGTCAGTGGCGGACAATGGACAGGTCTTACTACTGGCTGTTGGGTGCTCCTTTCCCATCGCCGCCGGTGTTCAACTTGTAACTTCGTTGTTGCAGTCTGGGTCCCAGACGTGAGACCCCAGAGCTTCTCTGGTCCTTGGAGCTTGGCATCGTATCAGGTCGGCCTAGTCACGTGTTGAGAGACTGTGGCTGAAGCAGAATTACAGGGGTTTGATTTGTATTTCTACTCGGAGGAGTGTTTAGCAGTGACAGGTGTAACCTTGGCGCTGAGAGTTCGTGGCCTTGGCTGTGGGGCTCCCGTTAGGGTTTGTTCTGTATGATCAGCACCTTGCAGCTCCGTCTGAGCTGCTCCGGGCTTAATGACTCTGGTTTGCGGCCAACCTAGGACTAGTCTATGGGTGGTGGCATACAGTCCATAACACGGGGGTTGCGAGGTGCGACTTGGGTCCTAATACCTTAGTCCATCTAAAGGGTGACATCTTCAGGGTTTTAGGTAGCAAAACACATCTGCAAGCATATACACAAGCTCTTTTGGCGTCTTGCGTTTCTGTGGTGCAGTAGTTAGCCTATATGAAAAAATAACAACGATGCATGTGTGTGAGTGTGAGCGGTCCTCTATGTCATAGCACTGAGTATGTTCTTTGTGTGGATTGGTGTGTGTCTGATCCATGTGCTTGGTGGCACATGTGTTCTTGTCCGTTGGTTATGTCGTCATGTCATCTCTAAGGATGGCGATATTGGTGGGTGACGTCTAATCGAGTTGGTCCATATGGTCGGTCTCAGCTCCACCTGAGGTCCCACCACGTGCTTTGGATGATGTGCAGCTGGCCTGTGGGGCATGGCCACAGTGGATTTTGACGTCCGGGGCAGCAGTCAGAGGACTGAACTCATCCAGCGGTGGGTGCTTAGGTTGTGACGTCATAGGCCATGGTCTGGGCGGGAATCGGGGAAAGGGATCGTCCCATTTTCCCTCTTCACATGGGCACATACATACAGGAGAGCCTCCATACCCACATGGCATTGTTGGATAGGGAATTCCAAGAGCACATCCAGAGCACGATAGATGATTATTTTGAGCATAACACAGGTAGTGTTGATAGCACTGTAATGGTCTGGGAGGCCCTTAAGGTGGTGGTTAGAGGAGCGGCAATGGTGAAAAGGGAGGCCTCAGGGGAGAGATATTGGCCAAGCTAGAGGGAGTAGAACAGGAGGTCGAGAGGGCGGAGGCACGGGTGAGCGAGATGGGAGAAGAACTGGGGGATCTCATTACCTTGAGGCAACAGTGTATGGCAATCTGGGAGAGGCTGGGGAAGCTGGATTATGGAAAGTATATACAGAGGCTACATGCAGAGCGTGACAAGTCCGGCAGGCTCCTATCCTGGCTACCTAGACAGGAGGGAAAGCGGGAACCAATAAACGCAATCAAAGATGAACTGGGGGAGGTGACTAGGACCCAGGAAGGCATAAACACGGTATTCACGAGATTCTACGAGAAGCTATACTCCTGGGTCCAGGAGACAGAGGAGGGAGATATAGCGGATGCTCTGGTGGAAATTAAACTTCCCCAACTAGCAGAGGAGCAAGCCCAAATGTTAGATATGCCCCTCACAGTGGAAGAACTGTCAGAGGTCATAGCCCAGCTACCGACAGGGAAGACCCCGGGACCCGACGGGCTACCAGGGGAATTCTACAAGAAATACAGGCACAGTCTGGCCCCGAAGCTACTGGAGACACTAGAAGAGGCATATGAGAGGGGAAGGCTACCGAGTAGCATGTCGGAATCCATAATAGTGCCTATACTAAAACCAGAGAAACCGCCCCTAGAGTGCGGGTCCTATAGACCAATCTCCCTGCTAAACCAAGACTCCAAAATCCTCACAGCGGCCCTGGCCAATTGGCTCAAAAGGGACATACCCACAATGGTGCACACGGACCAGACAGGGTATGTACCAGCAATGAATACTATATGGAACCTCCGCAGACTCCACTACGTTATAGATAGCACAAATCAGGAAGAGGGGGAAAGCACAGAGGCATCACTGTATGCCATAAAAGGCATTTGGTTCCGTGAACTGGGATTGGCTTCTTGGGGTGCTCGCCCACTTTGGAATAGGAGAAGGATTCCCACGTTGGATCAGGCTTTCATACAAAGATCTGAGGGCGAGGATAAAGACGGGAGGACACGTTTCGGAGGAATGGAGTATAGCGCGGTGTACGAAGAAGGGGTGTCCACTGTCCCCGATGTTATATATCCTGGCCTTAGAGCCGTTTGCAGTCTTTTTAAGGGCAGAGTACAGGGACGCCGGAATAGTGATAGATGAGGAAGTACACCAAATATCAATCTATGCAGATGATATGCTACTCTATGTCCAGAACCCACGGGCTCACTTGATCGACCTGCTTGAAGCCCTAGGAGCATTTGGCAGGCTATCGGGAATTACCATCAATAAGGAGAAATCCTCGTTCCGCTTGGCAGACCTGAAAGGCGAGATACCAGACAGATTACCAGAATTAGGCCTCACATGGACCCCACTCACCTTCAGATATTTAGGAGTGGATATATACCATGATACTAAGAGACACATAAGGCTAATACACAGGTGGCCCTGGATAAAATAGGGAAGGCAGTTTTGGAGGACACTACAACTGGGAATGAAAGGTAGGGCGGCCCTGTTGAAGATGACAGGCCTACCCCGCCTCCTGTACTATTTCACTAACATTCCTTACAACATCCCGGGTCATTCTTTAAACTGCTACACACCATGGCAAGGGAGTTCCTGTGGGGAGGAGGGAGAAACAGGGTGGCACTGAATACACAGCAAAGGGACTATGAATGGGGGGTTTTAGGCTCACGGACTTTGAACGATATTATCTGGCAGCTCAGCTTCAGTTTGTGGTGCAGTGGCTGGATGAGGATACATCCATAGATTAAATACTTTTTCGGTCGTCACTGCAGCAATATTACCTGAGAGAGCTCCTGTGGATAGATACAGCTTCGGCCAAAGCACTCCCCAGTATGGTTCAGCTGGGCCGAGCCCTATGGAAAAGAGAGTGGAAAATCCAAGACATAAGGGACCCTTGCTCCAGGTATATTCCACTAGCGGGATTGGTGGATGTCCGCATAGCAAACCTGGCAATGTTCAGAACACAGTGGGAAGACAAGGGAGTAGCACAAATAGGAGATCTGTGGTGGAACGGACACTGGGTGGACTTCCAGACCCTGGTGGAAGAGCAATGCATACACAAGGGTCAATTCATATTGTACAATAGTATGGTCAGAACGATAAGGAAAAGACGGGAAACCCTACCAAAGGTGGACGACACAGGGAGTGCACTAGATGTGTTGTATGACATTTCAGAGGGGGGACACACAGTGCCAGGTGTTCTGAAAAATTACTAGGAACTAACAACACAAGGGAACTACAAGCATGAACTAAATGGGAAGAAGAGCTTCAGAAACCCTTCAAGGATGAGGAATGGAATAGGGCCCTCCAGTATGCAAAGAACGTCTCCAGGAACGCAAGGTTCAGACAGGTGCAGCTTTATCTCTTGCACAGGGCATTTTTAATGCCAAAAAGAATGTCAAGCATGGGGAACAGACAGATCCGGGGCTGCCTGTGGTGTGGGGCGGAGCTGGCAGATATGGTGCATATGTTCTGGTAATTCCCAAAAATAACGAATGTTTGGGACACTATCAAAGAAAGAGCACTAAAGGGAGGAATCCTAATGCAAGCATGGATGCCGGCGTCTTACCTATTGGGCCTGTTCCCAAGAGGAGACAGGCAGAGAACACACGTGGCAAAAATGAAAGACTTGATGACAATACTGGCGAAACGCAGCATAGCAATGGCATGGAACACAAGCACGGGTCCCTCGATAAAGGGGTGGTGGGTGGACCTGCAAAAATGGACGCTAGCCGAAACAATAGTGTGGACAAGTATGGCACAAAGGGGAGAAGGCGATAGTGGGGCCAAGATACTGCCATGGAACACCCTTGTGCAGGGCCTGTTCGGAAGCAATGAAAGGGACAGCATGGGCCTCATTCCGAGTAGGGCGCAAAGGGATACCAGGCACCGTTAAGGACATCGGTGCCGGTAATACCTTTGCATGTGCCAGTATTCCAGAACATGTTACAGTACCATTGATAAAAACTAATTAAACAATTAATTTCATATAATTTACAGATATGCAAACACCTATTAATTAAAACCTACCACAATATTATCAAAAATGTGAGTATAAAAATCTAAAATAGAAATCCATCTCTCTCTTTCTCAACTGAAATAGCTTCAGTTTGGCTAAGATTTACCGACCTAAGAAACCCACAGCTGCTATCAAATCCGTGGTTACTGGTCCATCTAAACATCTCTTCCAAAACGAATCCCCTTCAACTGGAGCCCCCATGGGACTTAAATGAAAAAAATACTTCTAACGCTGAGAAATCAATGAAGGACATTTCACCATGATATGTCTGATTCATTCCACAAAATTTGCCTCTGCACAGTATCTACATTTCCTCTATGATTGATCAATTATATTATATCTCAGAATAATTTATTTTGTCAAATTGGGGTTCCAACAGAACCTCAGAAATTAATTTCTTGCAGAGCAACCAGGGTATATAGACAAAAATGGTGCCACCACTCCCTGTTTCTTATGGTCCGACCGTAAATATGACAAAGAAGAGTAACCGTGCACAAATTCAATGCCAAATTCTCAAACGTGTTTTAGGGTACTGTGGTCTTAATTGTAGCTCCCCCTGATTAGAACCTATATCTTGCAGGATACACTCACACTCTTTCCCAAAAGCGAAGGGGGATTGAAAATGCCCCCCTCTCAAGAACCTTTCATGGTCGTCATAATATCACCATAGAATGTGGTATCTTCAGCATTTAATATTTTAAGATAAAGGTTGAGAAGAATTCCACATACCCCTTGATCTTAAAGATTGGACACCCAATCCATACCTAATAATAGCCATCGGAAGTGAATTAGGGACTTTAAACAGCTTCCTCCAAATTAGCACCTTCAGAGCCAGAAGCATGCTCAAAATGTAGTAGACGTACATTGTAATATTTCTATTCCATAACATAATGTAGGTATAATTTTACCCTGGTAACATTTCTGAGTATTATAAACTTCCCGTACTTCCCACATACCTTTTTGATTTGGTTTATTAAACCAGTTGTTCTCTGAATATAATGCGCCCTTATATCCGCCTTGGTGGATTTAGCTGTTATACAAAAGCCCAAATACACAATGGCACCCACAATCCCCAGTTGTGTTCCCTCCACACACCAAGACAACGAAACAACGTTCCTTTTTCTTGTAAATCGAATGACCTTTGTCTTGGTTGGGTAAATAATAAGATTATTTATCTTGGAGAAATGAATGCATCAAATAATTTCTGCAAACCCTGTGGTGTCTGGTCAAACAACAGAAAATCATTGGTATAAGCAACCCAAAGCGTTGGGTATTCAGCATGGGCGATGCAAATGCACATTTCTCCAATGTATTTATTTTAATTATTTATTGTGCATTTGTAAGGCGCTTATACAACAAGTAAATTGTGTTTCAGAATGCCCACAGGGCAACAGGGAGGGAACATGTGAATGCAAATCAAACTAAAACAATGAAGGAAAGAGGTGGACCTACTAGGCCGTGTGAGCATACAGAACGTGCAAGTGCAGAGGGAAGAGAATGGAAGGGGGTAAGAGGGAAGTGCTAAGCATGCCAGGAGGGAAGTGCTAGGAAGTGAGCAACTTTACGTGCCAAGTGGAGAGGTTCTAGGGAGTGGTCAGCTGCCAATAAATAAGTGCAGGTCTGAGGTGGCATAAGCCAATGGTACCAAGGTAAGGGCTGGAACCGGGCAGGGGCTTATGGCGATTGGGTGTGAGAGGCCAGGACCCAGAAGGACAAATAAGAGCACTGGTCACCAATCTCAGCAACTGTAGGATTAGCAGAGGAGGGAGGAAGGGAAGGAAGAGGTGAAAAGGAAAGTCTTGAGGAGCTTCCGGAATTTGAGGAGATCCGGATCAAGATGAAGAGGAGGGGGAGACTGTTCCAAAGGAGGGAGCCTGCTGAGGAAACAGATCCGCCACCAGCTCTTTGCTTGGCGAAGCGCTCGACAGAGAGTTGGTGCCACAGGAGCATAAAGTTCTGGAGGGAGAGTATTTAGTGAGCGCACATTGTAAATAGCGTGGTCCCTGGTCCCAGACAGCCTTATGGATGATGCAGAGGGATTTGAATGTGATCCTTGCAGCAACCGGGAACCAGTAGAGAGTTTTTAGGGCTGTAGAGATGCGGTCCTTGGGCTTCAGGCCAAGGATAAGTCTTGCTGAACTATTCTGGATTATCTGGAACGGTCGTATGGAAAAAGAGGGTAGATTAAGGAAAAGGCTATTGCAATAGTGTAGCCTAGAGAGAACCAGTGCTCTAGAGACACTGAGCTTCTGGGGGAAGTGAGGAAAGGGATAATTCCTTTGAGGAGGTAGAGTTGTACATGGGACTGCTTGGCAATGTCCTGAATGTGAGGGAGAAAGGAAAGAGAGGTGCCGAAGAGGACTCCAAGGTTTCTGGCTTCAGATAAAGGAGAAGAGACAGAGCCCATAGAGGATGGTGAGAGTGAGGGGAAGAAAGAGGGAGCAGGGGTCCCAATAGGAAGTATCTCAGTCTTGCTTGCATTGAGGCCGAGATCATTGGAGGTGCACTAGGACCGGATGGTGGATAGGCAGTCAGGGATGATGGAAGAAGTAATGAGAGGGTCAGAGGGAAGCTTGAAAAGAGGTGTGTGTAATCTGCGTAACACTGGAAGTTAGGGGAGAATGTAGACATGAGGTGTGCCAGTGGAGCAAGATAAGTGTTAAAGAGCCAGGGAGAGAGGTTGGAGCCCTGGGGAACACCGCAGGTGTAGATAGAGGTGGGCGAGTAGAAAGAGCCCAAAATAACCTCGGATGGCTGGTCACTGATGAAGGGGGTCACCCAGTCCAGTGCCCGCTCCGAGATACCCAGGGTATCATGGAGCCGTTTTATGAGGATGGAGTTGTTGACTGTATCAAATACAGAGGACAGATCAAGTAGAATGAGATCAGCTAGAGAATTGGAATCAAGAGATGCGACCAGTATTAACGGGTATTCAGAATAGCAGTTTCCATGCCTCTGGATGCTAGGAATCAAGATTGATGGTGTTGGAGGCAACCAACAAGTTCAATGTGCTGGGTCAGTTGGGGGAAGACCAGCTTCTCAAGGAATTTCCTGTGGAAGGGGGTGATAGATATGGGGCGGTAGTTGGCTGGACAAGTGGGATCTGCTGAAGGTTTTTTCAGGTGGGGGCGCAGAAAGGAGTGCTTGAGGTATGAGGGGAAGGATCCAGAAGCAAAAGAGTGGTTGCAGAAATCAGAAAGTGCAGGGGCAAGAGTCAAAGTTGTCCTTAATGGTTCTGGAGGAGCAGGGGGAAACCTGTTTGGAGTAGACCTTCATGAAGCAGATAACTCTGGTGACCTCATCAGGTGTGGTAGGAGAGAAGGAGGAGAGAGAGGCAGAGGGATAAAGGGAGGCCATAGGAGGTGTGGTGGTGGGTGAAGTGGAGGGGGAGAGGGATGCCAGGGTGCTCAGGATGTGAAGTGTATGGCCAATGCGTTGCAAAGGGCTTGGGAGGTGAATGGTTGAGGAGGAGACTGTGGAAGGGTTGGCTAGTTCCCTGCAGATTTTAAAGAGTTCAGGTGTGTTATTGGATGCACCCGAGACGCGAGCCTGGATTTTAGGCCCTTTACTTGGCACTGATGGAGAGTCTGTATTGCCTTTGGAGCAGGTGATAGGCCAGTTTGTCAGAGGGTGAGCCAGAGTTCTGCCACTTCCGTTCCGCAGCTCTGCACTTGCGTTTCAGGACTGTAAGTTCAGAGTCATACCAGGTGTTACGCTTAGAGGCAGGTTTCAGGTGGTTCCTCATGACTGGGGCAAGAATATCCACAGTGTTAGTAATGGCAAGATGGAGGTTGCTGAAAACAAAGTCAGAGGTAGAGTCTGCGGTGGATAAAGAAGGGGGGATGAAGGTGGATGCAAAGGCAGCAGCTGGCACTCGTTTCATCAGATGGATGATCGTGAATGAGATTGGCAGGGCTGGAGGAGGTCCAGTCAGAGTACGAGCTGACCCAGATGAGAGGAGAGGAGAAAGTGGTCTGACCATGAGAGAGGGGTAATCAATGGGGAGGAGAGTGAAAGATCAGAGTGGATTAGGGCATCAAGAGTGTGACCAGCCGAGTGGGTTGGAGCAGAAGGGAGAATGGAGATGGAGATGGAGGTGCAAATGTCACGTAAGAGAGTGGGTGCCATGATAGATGAGTCCAGATGGATGTTGAAATCACCCATGCAAAGGAGTTTAGATGTGGTTGTGAGGAGAGAGGAGCAGAAATCGGCCCATTCGCAGAGGAACAAGGTGGTAGAGCCAGGTGGCCTGTAGATAGTGGCAATGGGCCGAGAAGAGGTGGGAGAGATGACCAGCTTGCAAACCAGGCTCTCAAAGGAAGAATAAGGCTGTGTGGGTATGAGGGAGGAAGGGAGGAAGGAACCCACTCAGGGAAAACCAGCGCATCCCCACCGCCAGGACAGTTGGGGCAAGGCTTGGGGATGATCTTTTAGTCATCAAGGAGAAGGGAGTCAAAAGCAGTGACTGAGCTGGCATTGAAACACATCTCAGTAAGAACAAGGATGTTGAGGTCAATGTCTTCAAGAAGGAGGCAGATGTTGTCAGAGTGTTTGATGGCAGAACGAGCATTAAGAGTGGCTAGATCCAAGAGGTTGCCACCTTTGAAGGTTTTCCGAGGAGAAGTACGGGGGCGTGGTACACCAGTCAGAGGGGGGACAGAAAGAGTAGAAGAGGGAGTAGCAGATGTTGGAAGGAGGTTAATGAGGGATAGCAGGCGCTGGTCAAAGAGAAAGAGTTTGGGCTGAGAACTCTGAACCAAGATAGTGGCAGTGTGATAGACATTAATGAAACACCTGGATGATGCAAAGCCTGCCAAGTGGACTTCCCATTTGGCGCCACCAGTAATGGGAGAGGATGCGGAAGGGGAGAAATTAGAGGTGAAATGAAGAGTGCATAAATCTGGGGAGGGGACAGAGGAGGGGATAGCGGTGAAGACCTGCCTGGAGGTTGCACTGACATAGGTATCTGCAATGGGTAGGCCAGGGTTAGTGGCCAGGATGTCTGTTTTGTGCTTTTATCTTTGATATGTCGTGAGATAGGATGGGTAGGTGATAGTGTAACAGTTAGAGAAGATAGGGGAGATGTTGAGTGCCATATGGGCAGCAGAGGATAGTTGAAGGAAATAGGAGTGCTGCACAGCCAGGCTGCCTAGTAGTTACATAAAGGACAAAGGACACAGAATACAATGGAAAATGGGGTGCACAGATGTTAAAAAAACACACCTAGATTCGAATTTCCAAAAAAGGGACACAAAATGCAATGCAAAATGGGGTGCAAAGAAGTTCAGAAACACACACCTAGATTCGAATTTCAAACAGGGACACAACATTCAATGCAAAAAGGGGTGCAGAGATGTTAAAAAACAGATACCTGGATTCGAATTTCAAAAAGGGATAAAAAATGCAATGCAAGTTGGGGTGCAAAGATGCAATATCTCTCCCAAATTTGATGTGTATAAATTAAAAAGACAGGGGGCTAAAATGCACCCCTGTCTAACTCCAGAGATGGTTGAGATTGGTCTTGTTGCTTCCCCCTGTATGTTAAGTCTTACCCTTATGTTTATTCTATCATGCAGAGCAACAAGAAGTCTTAACAGCCCAGCAGGAATATTCCAGCTAGCCAACTTCCGCCATAAAGGATTTCTGTTAATCATATCGAAGGCTCCCGCCAAGTCTGTGCTTGCCACGTAAGGGACGTCAACTTTCCCCTTGAAAGCTAAGTTTTGGGTATATCTCAATAATAGACAATTAAGATTAGTACTATAATTCCTTGAGAGCCGGTCTGCCATTTTTAAATACGACCAACTTGGGTAGACGAGGCCTCTGGATGTTTCAATAGCAAGGCCACAAAGCCCCTGCTATCAGCATCTAGAACCGAGATAGGCCTATAATTGCATGGGATCTTCTGATCCTCTCTCTCAAAAATTGGGATCAAATGGGCAGTTTGCAAACTAACAAGAAAACTCTGATCTTTTAAAATTTGCTGAAAATATAAAGTAAAAATGGTTGACCATGTAACTGGATCATCCTTAAATAACAGGTTTGAACGTCAATTTAGCCCTGGTGCTCTAGATTTGGTGCTAGCTTTAATAAAGTCAAACACCTCATCGAACTTAGTAGAGAGTTGCCAATGATCACCCATACTGTCTAACTGTATATGGGGAAGGGCCATCAATGAATTCTGCCAACATTTCTCCTCATAATACGTGATTCATTTTTGATCCTCAATAGGGTTTAATTGCAAATCTGCCTGAATTCTCCCTAGTTATTAATGAGATAACAGAAGGATGTAACATCAGATTTACATAAACATAGCATCAATTCGGCATAATTTTGTAAAAGCTGTTCTTATGCAATCTGCTCCAATTACAATAAAATTGTTTTTCCCGTTTAACCTCATTCGCTTGAGTCAAAGGATCACTACACTGTTCACATTTTATTTCCTTGATTTTCGTTCCTCAAAACTCTTTTCTGTTCCCATACCACGAGGCCAAACTGGCAAAGATGTTTGACAGGGCCAGATTTGAATTTGGATTCAACCTTCATTAAAATATCCCCTAAAAAAGTGGCAAAGTGATTTGGTTTAAATGTTTCCATCTTCCAATCCAAGGATTTAGAGGCCAATAGCCCAGCCACCCTTTTATTTATGAGAGAAGCTTTGTGGTGGTTACATGTTATTCTATTTGCCTCTTGGTTGGCTGTGATTGCAGGCAGAGTCTGACCTAAACCCTTATCTAAGGGAATTTTGAACTCTGCTGATATCATATCGTGATCACTCCATTCACTCAAGATCACTTTAAAGAATAAACATATATGAAAAAGAAACCTCATCAACACATATGTAGTCTAAAACAGACTTTCTCTGGCCCCTAGCCCAGGTAATTTGACCCAGTAAATCTCCCCGAGTTGCCCCATTGGACCAATAAAGGCCAAGAGATTCCAAACTTTCCAAACATCTCTTGCCATGTTTTATTTTTAATGAGGAAGGTGTCCGCCCTGCCATGACACAACTACTAAAATTAGAGAAGCAGAAATTATTCAAATCGGCACCCAAAATTATCAAACCATCAATCCAAGTGGAAGACCAATTGGATATATGCTCAACCACATCCTTCAGTATGGACTCCAATTTGCATGCTAGACTATGCCAATAGATGTTCAACAGTAGGATCCTCCTTTTTATTCCGCTGATCGTTATGGTTATTTGGACTGCAAGTAAAGTTCTATTCCCTATAAGTAATTGGTTTATGGTGACCCCATGGCCTTATTTTATCAAAATTATAAGGCCCCTTCTGGTCTCCTCTTGGCGCCCTTTTCTGCAGTGGAGAACATTGTCACGTATCCATCCATGACGGGTGCCTCCACTAACCAAATCTCTTGTATAAATATTATCACGTAATGTTGTAAATATTTCCCTAGAATCGGGTTAGTGAATAGATCATTATGATCACAACTATTCCAGGATAAGATTGTTAAATTATGTGATTCTTTACCAATGCCCCAATTGTGGATGTACGTCACCCTTACGTGAAGCCCAAGTGCAGTCATTCAGATCATGCATTCTAGATTTTCCCACAATGACTTGATCTTGAACAGAGCAATAAACCGTGGTCTCCCCACTAGAAGGTCCTCTCAATTCCATACCACCTAAATCCTTTTGTCCGCCCAATCTACCCATAGTCTTCTGCCCCATCTGAGAATCAACATGAGAGAACACAAAACCCAAATGATGAAGAGAGGTATTTTCACTCATTATTAGATCAGAAACAATTTGGACGGAATCATCAACATAACCACATCAGTTCTGTCACCAAAAGGGAATTCGACTCTTTTAATATCTTTTGTAGAGATTGCCCTCAAACAGGCAATCTGTGTAAGCACCCTCAAAGTTCCTGTGCGATTCAGCACAATAGTTCTTTTGTCATAAGATACACATTCTACTTTAAACCATATGCTCCTCATGTTGTTATTTACCCTGTTACTTGATATTTTTTCATTACATCTTACCATCCATAAGGTAATGGCCCAGAATGTCGCCCTCACAATTACGACGGCTGAAAATGCTGATTATTTTTATTTTAAGACCCCCCCTTACACCATATATATAGGTGGGGCGGTATGTAATATAATGGTAATATGGGAAGGTGCAGCTGGTCTCCCCCCGTATATGTATGTGGTGTAAGAGGGTTTACATTTTTTTTTATGTAAGTCGGCATTTTCGGCCGTCGTAATAATAGTGGTCTCAATAATCACATAGATCCATTCATAACAGTAGGCTAATTCATGTGTTGCACTCTTGACTCTCTCATCTAGACCTTTCACACTCCACTCAATACAAAACTGGGGACTCCCATTTCTTTTTACAGCCCCACACATTGATTCTAAAAAGGACACCGGGGGCGGTATAAGGAGGACTCAGTTTGACAATCTCGTAAACCAGGCAATTTCGTATGCATATACCTATGATACCATGCCATCTCCTGCAAGCTATAGTGCCTCTCCTTACCCTTCCCCACCCCCTATAAACTTTCATCCAGAGGGAGGTTGTTAAAATGTGATCCCCCAATCACTGATCTCGTAGTTCCCACGAAAACCCTCTCTTTCTCCCCCCAAAAGCCTTTATCCAAATCCCCCCTACTGCAGGATGGCATGCTTATATCACACTATGTTTGTTTCTAGTAGGCAACGGTTGTTTGAGCAGCTGAATCCTTCCACCTAACACTCAAATTAATCTTGGTGTTATTTTCTATATGAGTGTACTTTGCATGTAGAAATAATATCTCTTTACCTTGATCTTCCCTTACTCGAGACATAACACTAGCATGTTTCTATACAGGTTTCAGAACCAGTGTTTTACCCTTAGGGATAGACAAATATTCTAAAAAGGATTTTGCATTTGAATTAGAAATCATAGTTTGTTTGGTGTTCTTAGATTTTTTTAAAACTTTTTGCCTTTAGTTTCTATGGAACATTTGGGCGAGGGCTGTGCCTTTGAACTCCCCCCCTCAACTTCATCCCTCGGCTCTACTATGAGCAAATCCTCGGTAATTCCACCAGTCATAACTTGCTGGGGGTTAGCTAGTGACTTCTCAATCACTAGTTCAGACCCCACAATATAATCTTTTTTTATTAAATGAGCACTGCCATTGTGTTTCCATTTTCCCCAGATTAAGTTCAACATAAGCGCATGCGATTGAGAGTCCTGCTGTAAATTCTCAAATAGACCCAATTATGAACTCAACACCTGGTTCAATTCTAACAATATGGGGCCCGAATCTCCAGTCACTGTGTGATCTATGGTCCTAATCATTGAGGAAAGTATTTTCTGTTGTGATGGGGCTGACACATAAAAGGTTATTGAAGAGTCCAAATCTGTTTCACGAGCTTCTGAGAAAATGGAGGGGGTATTAAAAATAAATATTCTTCAGATCTCGATCCCTCTCCCTCAACCTCTTCCATAGCCAAAAATTCTCCATCAGTTACTGTATCAAGGAGAAGAGGGATGGGAATCATAGACTTTAATGTACCCCTAATTCCTTATGTTGAAGGTAATTAAGAGCTTGAGCCTTTATTCTTTTGCATTGAGGTGAAGTAGGATGCTATTGATTTAGAGACTGTTTTTCACCTTCTGGCAAGGCAACTCTAGCCCCGCATTTAATAACCGGCAGTTTCGAGTGGGGGTGGGAGAAGATCCAGGGAAGGGCCAGCAGGCACTGGAATCAGAGAGTTTAGTAAAGGCAGCTCCATTGGAAGGGATAATGCTGCTGAGGCATCCAACTCTGTGGTCAATGAGGCAACTCCAATCTTTGCCCCACTTTTTAAGTCGGAAATATTTTTTCCCGATTTATGCATGAATTCTCAGGAATACTATCGATGACAAAGAAATCATACTCACTATGGTCCCTTCTCTAGTAGGGCTGCTCACTTTCCACAGACTTTAAAACCAAACCAAAATAAAATTGTCTGTGTGAGTGGCCCCAGAACTGGGGACCCAAAAAACTGCTGAAATGCACTGCAGACATAGCCCACGACTTCACACTAAATAGGAACGTTTGAGCACTATATGCGGGTTGAAAGCAGCAGACGCCTATCCAGCCAAACACGACTGCTCCCAGGCTTCATAGAGCAAGCACAGAGGACTCTGTTCAATGTTAAACAAATGTCTATTCCAAATGCTCAATAAAGCCGCACAACTCCCAGCGCTACAAGCTATGCTGCAAACTTGGCCCACAACTTCAACGGTTTTAACAATTTTACCGATTATAGATGTGATTAGCTTTTAGCCTTTAGCTAATCTCAAACACCACCGTTGCTCTAACAAGACAAGTGATCCCCTTGTATCCCTCAAAGCCGGCCCACCTCACTCCTTAGAGATAGGCAGAATGCTTCAGCACTCACTGGGCACTTACCCAGAGGGAGGAGCAGGGGGGGCTAGGCCGACCTATAGTCCGCTGCCACTCACAATAACATCTGGCTGCAGTCAGGCACCAGGATTTTCCTTTGCCCGTAAGCTTGCAGCCACGTTCTTTTTCGAGCACCATGGCAACCTGCAGCCCTCCATAGCTCACCAAACACTGTGCACTCGTGCTGCTGTCGCCTCAGCTGTCACCCGTCGCTGCAGCCTGTGAACTGCAGCTACGGATACAAACGGTGTACACCCACCATGCTCATACCAAGCTCAGGGTTTTTAGAAGAAAGTACCTCCAGCCAACTTCTGACGTCAAGCAACACTGGTTAGCACCTCCTACGACGTCCAATGCAGCCGCTTGAGACAGCCTCAGTAATCTGCTTTTGTTTATCACTGAGTTCTGTAATAAAAGCACCTATTAGTAGCTCCTCGAGACAGTTTAATTGGCACACTCTTAATTTTACGTAATACCTAAAGATTCCACCCTGTGATTACAACACAATATGGTACAGCAATTGTATGAAAAATCCAGTAAAGTATAAAATATACTATAAAAAATATGATCATGAACAGCTCATGAAAATCATAACATAGCTTCAATCATTGTGCAAAAATGAATCAGTGCAATTATTAAAGAGATGTGATGGCCTGCAGTGCAGCTCCACCAAAGGTCTGTATCAATTTACATTCTGGGAGTTGTAGTCTATCCATTTGAAGTGGAAAGTTGAATATGACCCTGGTTGGTAAAGGAAATACCCAGGAACTAGATTTGAGCCTGGTGTCTGGCTGACGGATGCTATTTGTAAGGAATAGCTGCAAAGTACGAAGGGAGGCAGATGGATAGGACATATTTCTCTTAGATTAAAGAAGAAGAACAAAATCTGCAAGAGCCAAGTATTGGACAGTTACAAGTGTATACAGTTTATACAAGCTAGAGTGAGCAAGTCTCTAGAGGCCAAGAGGAGCAATGACACCCAGTATAATTAAATCAAATAGCAGTAAATAAGAGGCTGAAATTGACAAATTTGTGATCCCTTCACATGTGACTCAGAAGTCAAAAACAAGGGCTCTTCATTAAGCCTCAGATGAAGATAGTGATGTGCTTTAACTACCTTGAATGTCTTAGAACAGAGAACAGGCTACAAGGTCAACTACGGATGGGAAACCTTGGCTCATGGCCGGTCTGATGAGAGATGATGGTCTAAGTGGGACAGTAGGGAGTAATCTGACGTGATCCAAGCACCCGGGTTTCGGTTTCCTTACATGCTGCTAGCCGAGCCGAAAGTCCCAGGTTGGGTAACAATGCCAACCAATCAGTGGGTCTATGGGGCAACCTGCTGTACAATGTTGCATAGACCAATTTGCTGTCATTTTGTTCGCTATAATCAGTAGTTCGAGGGGTGTTTTACAGATAAGAGACAGCCAATGAAGTATTACCGCATAGTACACGGCCACAGTAGTGGCCGTGTAGTTATGGTTAAGTTGCTGTTCCCATTGCAAGAACACTTTTTGGGCTGCTTATAACTCCGCTCCTCCTGGACAAATCCACACTAAACCTTGCAAAAAAAGTGTATGGGCCACTGTGAATTGTTCTGTAAATTTTGGTGATGTTTGGTCCAGGGCGGGAAAAGTTATAGGGCGGGTCCCAAAACATCTTTTTTTCCCATAGACTGAATGGGGGAAAAACTTTGCACACGTCTACAGCCCAAACCGCTGGACGGAATGTCACCAAATGATCGGCAGGAGCAGGAGCTTGGTCCCGAAGGCAAGTTTTTGTAAATTTGGTGCCAATGCGTCCAGTTGTTTTCTTTAAAACGACCAAAAAGTACCTCCGCAGACACACTTCCCTGTTCGCTCCGTGGACCAGATACCGATTGGCTAATCCGTAGCATCATGTTCGCGGACATGTGGCCCGTTCACTGATTGGATGCTGAGCAGCGTGAAGTGTGTCAGATTCTGTTGCTGCGCCCGCCATCTTTCATTCTTGTTTTGGTGTACGTGGACATCGCCGCTAACACATATAAAACAACACACCATTGCACTTCTTAACCGAGGCAGGCACCTGCACTGTTTGTTGGAAACAGCAGTTCTGCAAGTGTATGGGAGTAGCAGTTCTTATGCATGCATTCAGATATGTTGTTGCAAAGTCAGAATGTATTTTCATTCTGAGTGAAGGTCACTTCGTTTGCTTTTTTGGTTGCAAGCTCAGTAGGCCCACGCATCTGACTGAACCCATAAGGGTCAATTGTTTTTTGACCTTGAGCGAAAGGGAAAATTCCGTAAGAATGCAGGGAGTGCAAGTTTGGAAAAAATACCATTTGATAAGGTTATGTATTCAAAACGTTTGTAAGACACATGTAATATCAGTTGAAGAAGAATCTTTGCTGCAAGTACATCGCTGTCTGGGTTTAACGAAGACAATGGAGATGGTAAATATCGTGTAAGTTTACTTTTGACGACTCTACACTGGAACGAGTTTTACATTTTTATTACCAGAACAATAATTTTGGCATTGTAACTGAGGTACTATCTTTCTGTGTAGTGGTCATTTTAAAAAAAACTTATGGAGAGTGCAGATTCTCGCTGTTTGTAGGCTATCACTAGGTTCACCCCTGTTCAACACTATTATTTCTTCAAAATGTCATGTATGACCACATCGATTTGTGTATCAGTTTCCACGTTCTTTTTGTCTTTTTTGAAATTGTTTGGTAAAGGTTGGGTATTGATACGTATTTTCTGTTACATTTTCCGAACAGCTACATTCTGCCGTACTGTGATTGCCATGGATTCCAGATGCCAGTGACGGGTTCTTTGCACGCCACATGCACGTACTCGTGACCGGCTGCCTAACCGTCACTGTATTGTGGGACAACCGGCCCGGCCCCATTTGTCCATACGCTGGAGTGGCCATTAGGAGTAACATAACATATTTTATGGTGGTGTAGGCCAAAGTTCATGCCGACGTCTTGGAAATCACTGTGCGACCGAAGCGGTTCATTTATCGAAAGCAAATACTTTGTGTATGCGAAAAGATCAACGTGTGCCTCACGATGAACATTTTCGATGAGGACCGAATAAACAAAGTTACTATTTGATTGAAAATGGGAATAGTCCGATGGTCTCGGACAGTTTATTGTGAAATTAAAGTACTTTACAAATTCTAAAATTGTTAATGTTTTCCTTTAAAAAACAGTTTATTATTTCAAAATGTAACGTACTACGTTGTACGTCGCTGTGTGTTCATTTGCAGGTTCTGCGTCATGGCAAATAAGTGCTTATGGGTGCATTTGGCTATGCTGGAGAGGAAGGTCATCCAAAAAAGTATACAATATCATTAGGGTTAGTTATGTGATGAGATGTGGGAGTGTTTTCGTATTACACAAGTGTTTTAATGTATTTAAAAAATGTAGCGGTATATGTTAATTGACTGAGGGGTAGTTTGCAGCCATGGGGAGTGGGCAGAATGTCAGGGTCAGGGTATAAGGTCATGATCCGCATAATGTGGCTACTGGCCATGACCAGAAGGGAGAAAAGATAGGTTTACAGTGGCCATGTCCACCTGGGACTGGCTTTGTGGTAAAGCTGCTCAACATTACGATACATTTGAAAGGGAGGAAAAAAGTGCTGGTGGTAATATGTTAACAGCGTTTCCTTTTTGCTTTTTGCTGGCTGCCATGGAAAGCGAAGAGGGGCCATGTATGGAACAACCGCCTTCCCTTTCTATGGTGGCCATCTTGGAAAATAAATCCTCTTTTTCAGTAGCACACGTTGCTGCTTTGCAAATCTAGATAGTTAATGGCAAATGTTATTGTGTCTGCGTCCTTTACTGAGAGATATAAAGTAGATGGAGTGTATGCGATTCTTAAGAAAAACATTTCTGATGTCATCTTTGATGTCCTGGGTGTTAGTGTTAGCAGTGCACAGTGGTGGAGCGAGGTATGGTTGCTTAGCTTACCATAACTGTGGCGAATTTCAAGGGTTTTACGGTTTTACTTCGAACCATAACATCCCGTTAACAAAGTTTTTTTTGTGAATTTCATAGGTTTTTAATAGCGCAACTTAACCATAACGTCCCTTTAACAACATTTTTTTTACTGAATATATTCTATAAGTAGATATGTTCCCCTAACCAATCCCTTCCCCTAATAAGTTTTATGGTTTGCCACGTAGGATGATGTCATAGATGACGCATTTTGGGGTATAAGACCCCTGTGTAATCAAGTTTGTATGTGAGTGTGCAAGCATCCGTCTTATGTTTTCCAGTTGACCCTGCTTTGATAAACTGAGAATAAAGTAGTACTTTGCTATATTCCTTGAGTCTGTCCGGGTTATATGGTCTGAGATCTTTAATGGTAGTTCCATCTAGCATAATAGACTCTTCAAGGTGCAAGAGCACATGTTGGTAGCAGAGGATGGTTGAGGTCTAGTCAACCTATGCCCAAATCCAAATCCTCAGACTTTTGGCTGCTGCTGCTATTAGCGGGACAACCGCAGAGCTTCCTGTGGAGAATGGCGCACAACAATACATGTGTGAAAGATTTGAGTGGCAGGTCCCCCTTTGACAAAATTCCTGTCCGGTCCCCGCAGGTGCCCCGTAGATGAAAGGCTCACTGGTCGGTTGAGGGAGAGTCGATGCCAAGGGACTTGAGCTGGCCCATGGATGTAAGTATAACATTGAAAATGGCAAAATTAGGGGGAGGGATTCTGTTGTAAATAATGTATGTATAAAAGTGTAAGGATTGTTTGGGGGATTATAAAGAAGAGAAGTAGATACCTCGATTCCCAGTTCCAAGGGGATGGAAGGGTATGCACTAAAATGACTCCAAATAAGGTGTGCTAAGGAGTCCTTGGGCAGAGCCAACAGGAAGAGTGTATTTCAAGCTCCTAGATGGAGCAAAAATGAGATGAGATACATTTACTAAAGATAGTAAAGCAAGGCATACCCAGGGGAAAATGTATTAGAGTGCACATGTGTGAGGTTATAAATATGTCAGTATGAAGCTACTATTATATATAAAAAGTTAGTACAAAATTAAGGTGATTTGTTAGATTTTTTGATCAAGAGATTGATGTCAATCAGAAGGATAAAAATCAAATGCAAAAAATAAATAAAGAAGAGACTCTTAAAATATCAATCGTAGAGCAACAAGATATTAAAAATTGATAGAAAGTGTAAACGAAGGAACAAAAAGAACATTGTTGTGGAGAGTTTTAGAAGCAGATACAATATTTCGATTTTCAGATAATCTAGCGGTAATTGATGGTGCCTGCTCAAATTGATCAGTGTGGTATATTTGATAACATTAAGAGAAGAATACAAAATCGGGTAAGTACGAACAGTCAAGATCGACTTGTCATCATGGGAGACAGTCCTCTTCTACACTTATGCAGGACATTGCCAAGATACACAGTTAAGATAAGGAACTATCATTTTGAATGGGTCCAAGGCACAACTAATAAGACACTCATGCCGTGGCTTCAGGAGGACATGTTGTCAAAAACGACTGCGACATATGACAACGTATTTGCATGCTACATATAAGGGAAAGAAGTTACAGAAAATATTGGCTGATTTAGAGCTATGGAAGATGCATCAGAGCAAGAAAGAAGATCCAGCGGAGAAGGAGTGGATGCTTAATCAGCATAAAGGGGAGGATAAAAGAACTTTCGCTCCCCTTTCGCCTCCTGAAAACAAGATCGTATTTACAGAGGAGAAGGGATTTTATCCTTTAAAGGAATTGAAAGCAGGGTACGTTAATCCAGCATATGAGCCCCTGCTTATAACAGTGAGGACAATCTGGAAGAGAGCAGAAGTAGAGAGCGTAAATATATCTATACAAGTGATGAAAGTAAACAGCGTGATCGGAGGAAGGACAGACAAGATAAACAGATGGAGATAGAGGAAGAAGCAAAGGAGCAGAAAGAAAGAAAGGACAAAGCTAAGGGAATAACAATAATACAGAACAAATGGATGAGCGGACAGATATTACTCAAGCTGGATGATGCAGTCATTGATGGGGTTCAAGAAAGAGAAGAGAGAGAAGAGCGGAAAAGATAGAAAAGGAAGAAGAGAGAGCATATATATATAAAGAAGAGAAAGAAAGAGAATATAAGTGAAGGGAAGAACGACCAAAGGCACGAGGCAAGGTAAGAAAAGGAGAGATTAGAAGAGAAGAGACGAGAGGAGGTAGAAGTGCAAAGAATGCAAGAACGTAGGTTGCAAAGAAGGCGAGTAGAAGCTGAATTAAGGGAGATGAGGAGAAGAGAGAAAGAATTGAACAGAAGTAGGGTACTAAAAGATTACGAGATATATTATCTATGTCATAGAAACACAGAGCTGATCGAAGCACAAGGGCAACTTGAGGAAGAGATGGGGTCACAACAGCCCTGCAGGGAGCTGCAAGGGGTACCAAAAATACCATCATGGGCTAATGTATGAGACACCAAAGGCGTAGTGAAAAGACTTGAGGGTTTATAGAGGCAAATGAGGGATAGAAAAGGGTATACAAACCAGGAGAATATAGAAGGATCTCTATGAAGGGAAACTGGAGGTAGGCAGGGGTGGACTGGGACGCAAAAGAGGCCTTGGAAATAACTTTCAAGTTGTTCCCATATTAGACTTTTTCAGCAAGCCCAAACGTTTTCATATAACAACATTTGCAAATAAAATAAATTATCACACAAGAGGAAGTCAGGGTGCAGATGCATACTGGGATATCTCTGGCGTTTCCCATAGGCCAGTCCACCCCTGGAGGTAGGTCAGATAATGTCATAATAGACCAGCATAAAACGCTGTCTTTAAGCAGACTAGATCTTGATGATGTGGAAAAGGATAATACCCATACAAGCAGGGCCATAATAATGTCAGACGAAGAGAGAGAAGAAAATGAAAGAGCGTGAAGGTAGGGCGCATGCAGAGTTTCAAAAGAATCGAGTGTTGAAAAAGGGGTACAATTGACAGATTTAGAAGACCCCAGGGAGAGGACACCAGAATAGACACCACACACTGAGTGACCACAAGCTCGATCGCTCAGTAGAGGGGATGTATCCTTGCCATATATATGCATATTAAGGGCACTACCAGGACGGAGACAAACGGGCAAGACTGGCCCTGCTGGTATGATTATGGACCACGATTTTCACAATTCCTATTGATAGAGAAAGGGGAGGAGGACCACAATATATACCATGGCCACAAATGGATAAAGACAATTTAAGATTGTAAATTATTGAGTTTAACTTCCGGTGTGGGAAAATGGATTTATGAGCTAGAGAGAATGACATCAGGAATGACCCTAGCCATAGGTTATATAAAAGGCTTGCTAGCAGAGAGCTGATGACATTTTAAAACTAGCAGGATACGCAGGTGTGACTGCACAAAATACGACACACAATGGAGCGCCATTTAATAATTGCAGAGCAGACATATTTTACGTATGGCGGGCGCTCAGAGTGCAATACTCTGATACATCAAACATGGGTGTGATTATGACTAGGAAAATGAGAGAGGATGAAGGCCCTGTTGCTTATATCCAAGATATTCAAGTGAAATGGTGCCCCGAGACATGTGAACCATCGGATAAAATGGTGGCATTATTTTACCACATTTTGTGTTAGGGACTACCCGAGCCATTGCAACAGCAATTGAATATTCAGGTGGGAATGGAAGTGAAGCCATGGCCAGAAATACAACTGACGATCATGCATCACTGCCGATTAATGCAAGATAAGAATAAGAAGAAAGCTAAGAATAGAAATCAGGAGGAAGCAAAGTTAGTGCAGAGGAAGTTGTCTAAAATAGCCATAGAGGGAGCAGTATTGACAAGTAATGAAGCTGGGGGTGACACAGGAGATGCAATAAGTACAGCAAAATAATGTAGGGTATCCCACAGAACATTGTACCCACAGATAAGAGTGGGTACAATGTTTGGCCAAGAGGAAGGGGAAATAGGCCGAGAGAAGGAGGACGATGTGGATTTCAAAACCCTCAGGAAAGAGGCAGACAGCTGCAACAATGCTGGAAATGTGGAAGACAGGACACATAGAACATGTAGATGCAGAGGAGAAATGCAGCAAAATTCGCAAGTTCCAATATAGGGGATGGGTTAAGCTCTGCAATATAATACAGAACCACAGGAATATTATGCCCAGGATTACATGCAGGTTCAGATATATGCTCCTCGACCACAGCGAAGGCAGCAAGGTGACGATAGGAGCTAAGACATTTTCATTTGTTGTAGACAACGGAGCAACTCGTACCTGTATCTGTGAGGGAAAATACCCAATGTCAGGTATTGCAAAGAATGTGCAGGGATTCTCTGGGGAAATAAGTTTAGTTCATTTTACAGATGAATTACCGATCTTCATAGGAGAACACCACATGTCTATGCCATTATTATATTGCAGGCAAATAGCAGTTAACATATTAGGGCGCGATTTAATGACAAAACTTAACTTGATGATATCTTTTACTGATGAAGGAATAGCGTGTTTCACTCCAGGGATACATTTTATGAATGTGAGAGAGTTTATATTTGCTTTTACAGGCCAGAGAGTGTTACAAGGGCTCCCTTTGGACACAGAAGTATTTTTTGGATGGAATGACTGTTTTATTATCAGGGTTTCCCAGATTAAAAGGTAAACTCTAAAGAATAACTGATGAGTTTTTGTTTAGATTAATAATCCCTATGGATGATTAAGAAGGGCAGATAATCCCCTTGGTGTTAGAAGCAGCAGTGGTTAGAGAGGAAAGGGTGGTTCTTCATGGGACAGACAATGAGGGAAAAGGATGGAAAACGGTGATAGCTACCAGTGAAGGATACAGGGTGACAGATTTGACGACCAGGAGTTGTTTAAGGATGAGTACTCAGATGATGAATTAGTATTTTTCATAAGCCTCACTTATTGGATACAAGTAGAGAATAAAGAAATACCACAGAGAATGGCGTTGGTAAAAAAATACACTTGGCCTCATTACGAGTTATGCCGGTAAGGGAAAAATGATGCCGGTATGTAAATACCGGCATCATTTAACGTTCCGTAGCACTCTGACCCACAAACCCGGTATTAACGGCACCGTTATTTACGGTGCCGCTAATAGTGGCATAGGCGCGTACACGCGCCTCCTCAGGTAGTAAATACCGGCATGCCGGTAATAGGGGGCAATCACAACCCACGCAAACATGCAAATACCGGCATCGCGAACACGGTAATAACGGGCTGCATGATGCCGGAAAAACAGGCATCGCGGACCACCCGCAAACAGCAACCAAGATACAAGGCAGCTGCCACAGGTGCACACAATCCCCACAGGTGGAGTCAAAGGAGGCTGTGCCAGTATGAACTGAGCACACCCACACACCACAACCCCCCCCACAGGTGTAGGCAATGCAGAGTGGCCCAGTACAAAAGGAGCACACCTACACACCACACCCCTTCCTACACCAAAATGCTACCACTAGCATTTGCAATCATGGCGCAGGAGGACATGCCTATACTGCTACAACTACAGCAACAACAACAACAACAACTACAGCAGCAAGAACAGGCAGCACAGAGGAGACGCAGGAGGAGAAGGAGGGTGAGACAGGCCCAGCAATTACCACCAGCGCAGCCACCAGCGCCTCGTAGGCAGCCACCAATCACTCGCACCAGACCCAGCCCATTCAACCTAACCCCTGAGCAGATCCACACCCTGTACCGGTTGGACCGTGACACCATCACCACCATAGTGGACATGATACACAACGACATTGCCAGCCACATACAAATACGCACTGCCATCCCCCCACTACTGAAGGTGGTGTCTGTGCTACACTTCCTGGCCACAGGCACCTACCAACACACAGTGGGCCAGCTGCATGGCATTTCACAACCACTATTCTCACGCATGCTGAACCAAGGGCTCGATGCCCTCCTGAAGCACGCAAGCACCCACATATCCCTACCACGGACTGGCCAGGAGATAGCCGAAACCAAAGTAGGCTTCCATGCACTGGCCGGCATGCCCAATTGTGTTGGTGCCACCGACTGCACCCATGTGGAATTGGTAGTCCCCCATGCCATAGAGGCGGTGTACCGCAATTGCAAGCAATACCACTCCATCAATGTGCAAATGGTATGTGACTCCAGCAAAATCATCACCCATTGCTGCGCCAGATTTCCTGGATCCACATATGATGCCATGGTACTGCGCAACTCCACGCTACCCCGTCACATGGAGCGACATGCTGGACCACGTGCCTGGCTGCTCGGTGAGTTGCACAACAGGCCCATGGCCATGCTGTGGGGTACTCATGTGTGCGAATGCAGAAGGGGGGGATAGTACACCTGGGTGGGAAAGGGGGGGATAGTTTACCAGGGTGGGAAAGGGGGGGTAGTTTACCAGGGTGGGAAAGGGGGGGTTAAAAGTACACCTGGGTGGCAATAGCCAGTGAGTGGAGAATGAATGCAGAGCTAAACACTCCTCACCTGACACAGCCAAACGGAAAATGACACATCACTGGGCCACATATCACAAATAATGCAAATGTATGACAACAAGTAAGAGGCACAACCGGGGCACCATGGTGATGGCAAGCAATGCATGATTGAATAGGATGGCAACTGTGCCAATGCGGCCAGTGTGACCATGCAAAGTAAAGAGTACACAGCATGAATTGGAGGCTAAACATTGTTGCACTGCCACAGCACATCTGCCTCAGCATGCATGATTACACCCTGCATCATCTATTCAACCCCATCCAGTGTTCCACACCTCTTTCCAGTATACATCCCATATAGGTGACTATATGGTACACGTACAGGGACATGTGCATGCTCACACCTAATAGCTGCTGCCATGACCGTGCTCCCTGAAGGTGTCAGTTCAGAGTGACACACACCTATTTGTATCTGCTTGCAGGTGATGGAGGATATCCCTTGAGGCCGTGGCTACTTACCCCTGTGCGGAACCCGCAGAACAGCCATGAAGAGGAGTACAATCGTGTGCACACTCGTACCCGTGTCGTGATTGAGCAGACCTTTGGCCTGTTGAAGGCGCGGTTCCGCTGCCTAAGCAGGTCTGGTGGGGCACTCCTATATAGGCCTGAGAAGGTGGCAAAGATCACCATGGCCTGTGTCATACTGCACAACATGTGCGTCCGAAGGAATCTACCACTGCCACCTGACATTGACATGAATGGCCCGGGTGAGGATGAAGGGAATGGAGACGGAGGCGAAGGAGCCCCCCTGCCAGTACGTGATGCACGGGACGGCCATGCTGTACGCCAAGCATTAATTGACTAATACTTTTAAGACACAGGGACCATGAATGACTTTTGTCAGTCAGACACTGGGCCAATGTGAAAATGCACAAAGGGAATGTTGTAATTTTGAGACTGAACACCGTAACACATTAAATGGATGCACACCAAAAATGACAATGTCCAGCCATGGATTGTTCGCCAGAAAACTTGTGTATTATATGAAAGTGCAAAACTGTGCCCACTCCCCCCTCCCACGATCCCCCAACAAACTCCCTCACCCACCCCACAGACCCCAGTGAACAGCCCAACAAACTCCCTCACCCACCCCACAGACCCCAGTGAACAGCCCAACAAACTCCCTCACCCACCCCACAGATCCCAGATGTCCCCATGTGTGCAACAAACAGTGTTGCCTTCTACAATCCTACTCCTCACATTTCTTCCATTTTTCAAAAAGTCACTTTTTGGCGACTTTCGGGTCTGGGGGTGCCATGGCCATGCACCGTGCACTCCTGCTCGTTAAGCACACAGGGCTTGATTGGACAGAGTTGGAAGGTGTTGACGTGGTCGAGGTGTCAATTGTCAATCCTCTGTCAGACCCATGGTGTGGCTGCTGCACTTGCCTGATGTTGGCTAGTAGGGCCTCGGTCAGTGACCCCATGCACTGCCTGAATGCAGACGTGGACGCCTCCACGGCTGCTGTATTTGCGGCAATGGCCGTGGCTATGGCCTTCATGGCCTCATTACCGGCAAGGACCTGTTGCCGCATTATCTGCAGCATCTCGTCTTGACGGGCCTCCACCCTTGCCAGACGGACCTCAAAGGGGGTTTCTGTCGCAGGTGTACCGGTGGAGGGCTGGGTGGTGGAGGGCTGGGTGGTGGAGGGCTGGGTGGCGGAGAGCTGGGTGGTGGCAGGCACCTGCGTGGGGCCCTCGTCCTGGGCACTGTCGTCCTCAAATATGCCGATGTCCGAGTCCCCTAGGTCGGAGTCATGGAGACATGGGTCATCCAGGCTCTCTGTCTCCGCGGGGGGCAGGGGGGGCCAATGGGTGTTGGGCTGGGCGATCCCGAAAATTCTTCGGCCTCTTCAACCACCTCTGTGGACAGGACGTCCGTGGTGGCCGGCGGTACAGCTGGCACTGTCGCAGCAGGTGCCCCCTGCAGAGATGATGCCTTGCGTGGCACACTGGGAGTGGTCAGAGGACATTTTTTGGAGGAGGGGGTTGCGGTGTCCCTGGTCCCCTTGCTTGCACTGGATGTGCCTGGCCCCCTGTCCTGGGTTCCACCTTCCTCATCGGTGCCTGGGGGATAGAAGAGATGCAGGTCATCAGTGAGATTGCCAAATGGCAGCTGTTATTTGTGGCAGTGTTATATCTTGATACATTCAGGCATGATTTCATTTCTGTTGTGTGGCATTTGGTGTACTGAGGGGACATGTTGGCAATGATTGCATGGCTGGTGGCAATGGATTGTCTAGGTGTGCGGGGGACATGGGGGGACATGGGCATGGATGGGTTTACAGATTTCACGCAGCATGCGTGTGGTGCAGGGGGTGGCAATCAATATTCTGTTGGTGAGTTGATGTTGCCTTGGGTATGGGAATTGCCTTGCCTATTCTGACTCCCACCTCACTTGTGTCACATCATGTTTTGTTATAGGTGGATGTGATGGTTCACTCACCTTCCTCTGTTGTAGTAGCTGCCCCGTACTCCTGCTCTCCAATCCCCTCGATGGATTCTGGATCGATGAATCCACTTGCAATCTCCTCCCATGTGGTGAGCTTAACAGGGGAGTGTGTGCCACCGCCTGTCGCCATTGCAGCCCTCCGGTTCTCCGCAAGGATCTTCCGCACACGGAGGCGGAGATCGTCCCAGCGCTTTCTGCAATCCCGGACACTCCTTGGGGTAACCCCCACTGCTGTTACCCTCTGCGCAACCTCCAGCCACACCTGTTTTTTATGCGTTTGGGCCGCATGCTTCAGGTCCGTGCTTCGGATAATGTCAGCATGCTGTTGTAGGGTGTCCGCTAGCATTGTCAATTCTGCATCTGAGAAGCGCTGCTTCCTCTTCCTTTGTTTGCTTTGTTTGCTTTTTCCGGTGGCCTTTGACATCCTGGTTCTGTTTTGGCACTCAACAACACGGGTGTAGTGGTAGTAATGGAGGATGGCAATGGATTGTGTTTTTAAAGCTGGCCGCCGGCCCATTTCCCGTTCCTGCGCGATGACGTAATTTCCGGGTCTGTTTTTTGCGAACACGATAATACCATGGTGGTATTACCGTGCCAGTATTTACGGGTTAGTGTGAGGCGGTAGCGCAATGGGCGGGCCCCGTGATGCCGGTATAGGGGGCTTGGAGGCCCTTTACCGGCATGGCTGTGTTGCCACTACCGGCATGGGGGAACGCGCGTGCTCGCGCACTGGTAATGACCCGCTATTAGCGGGTTCATACGTGCACGGACCCGCTCATTCCGCCATGCCGGTAATGAACACGGTTTTACCGGCATACTCGTAATAAGGCCCACTGTCATTTTTCCAGGAAGATTTAGAGAAAGTGCCAAGACTTTTATGGCCCATAAGTCCCTATGACATGGGTCTATTAAAAGGAGTAGGAGCTGTTAAAATCAAGCTTCAACCAGGAGCACTTTTCCATGTGTAAAGCAATACCCCATGTCCAGAGAGGTGGATGAAGGTATATTCAAGACTATTTCTGCTTTGATGAAGCAAGGAATATTGGTTCCATCCCATTCTCCATGTAACACGGCTGTGTACCCAGTGAGAAAATCGACGGGGTGGTTGTGGCACTTTATACAGGACCTTCTCCTTCTAAACAATATAGCCGAAGATGAGTTTACTTTGGTTCCAAATACCATGAAAAAAATGTTTAACAACCCATTTAAGGTCAAATATTTTACAGTAATAGATTTAAAGAATGCGTTCTTTTCAATTCCCCTTCATGAAGACTCAGAGGATTTGACTTCGTTTTTGTATGGAACGATTCGCCTGAAACATACTCAATTACCCCATGGGTACTGTGAGTGCCCTTCAATCTTCAATATAAAAAAAACCTGAAAACCCACCTCTTTAAATAATTCTCAGTTACAATCTCATACTAAGTCCCTAGTTACCCTGCTCTCACCAACAGTCCCGTCCCCATGTTAGTGTCTTCTCTTTGTTGTGGCATCTCTGTGTTGCGCCCCGATGCCCGAACGGCATCAGGGCACAACACATATATTTATATAGTGAACAGCACTATATAAATAAATAAATAAAAATGAATAATAGGTCTCCAGATGGATTTAGGCAATGTTCAGCTGGAAAGTGCAATAGTTCAATATGTGGATGACATTTTGGTGTGCAGTGAGACAGAAGACAGATGTAGAGAAGATTCAATTACGCTCATGTCTATCCTGTTATGCTATGTTATGTTACTTTGCATTTATATAGCGCCTTATGTACCATTGGTATGGTCTCAAGGCGCTGGTAGGTTGAACACCCTCAGGAACCGAAGTTCAAGTCAGTATAGAGAATAGAGAGAGTCAAAAGGTGCATGTGAGTACCGGATATGTATGCAGCCGGTGTGGCATTCGTGTGATAGCTGCTTCCTAGCGGTAGGTATGGTGGTTGAGAGCTCAAGAGTATGTGTTCATTCTGGCAGGTTGTTATCCAGACCGATTCTGGCTGCATTAGGCTTTAGGAGAACGCCTACGCTGGAGGGTGTGTAACCAGCAGTGTTTAGTTAGGGTGATGGGGAGTTTGAGGCAGATGATGTTATGAGAACAGCTGTACCGAATGGTGTCATAGTATCGCTGTGTTCTAGTTGAGCGGTGGTGTAAAGAAGAGAGTAAGTGTGGAGATGTGATATGGTGGTTTACCTTAGGTGCTTGAGATCAAGCCCACTCCAATAGTTCCATTTGGTCCATTCGTTCCATGTACTCTGACTGTTCCATGCATAGAACCGTTTCAAGCACTCAAAACCGTTCCTTTCAATGCTCTCTCAAACGTTCCATGCCCTCCAAACCAATTCCGTGTAGGTCACACCATTCTATGCACTCCAATCCGTTCCATGCACTCCAATCCGTTCCATGCACTCCAACCCGTTCCATGCACTCCAATCCATTCCATGCACTCCAATCCGTTTCATGCACTCCAATCCGTTCCATGCACTCCAATCCGTTCCATGCACTCAGAGAAAGGATAAAACGTGGATAAAGAGAAGTTACAATACACTCAGGAAGAGGTCTTGTATATAGGACAGTTGATTCCTCATGAAGGGAGGAAGGTGACGCCTGAAAGAGCAGAAGCAATTATGAACCATGGGTTAAAATGGAAGTAATTATGAAGAACTCAGAACCTAAAACAGTATGAGAAATGCAACCATTTTTCGGCCTATGTAACTATTGCAGGGCCTGGGTTTTCGATTACAGTACTTATATTCAACCACTTTTAAAAGGGCTTAAAGAAGCACAGGTGGGCAAGAATAAAATAATATGGACAGATAAAATGACTGTAGGATTTGAAGAATTAATAAAGGCGATCAGTACAGCCCTTGTGTTCGGAATTCCAGATTATCATGAAGAATTATATTTATTTTCTCATTCATTTGGAGAAGTCATGACAGCAGTCCTTACACAAAAGACAACATTAGGACATGGACACAAACCATTAGTCTACTATAGTGGGATTTTAGATCCAGTTATAAAAGGGCATTATCCTTGTGAGCAGCATTTAGCTGCTGCTGTCTTCACAATTGTAAAAGTATAACAATGGGGTGTTCAGTAACATTTTTTGTTGAGCATGAATTTTTTGCGATTTTAGAGAAACTCAAAAGTACATTGACCACACATAGAGCATCAGTATACGAGGTAATAATACTGAATCCTGTGATTGAAATTGTCAGATGTAAAACAGTGAACCCAGCAATGTTTATAGCTGAACCGTTGATTATGTACATGATTGCACAACGTAGACTGAGAACTATAATGTAATTCGCCAAGTTAGAGAAAATGCCCTGGGGAAAGGGGAAGTTGTTTTATTGATCGTGCCTGAAAATTGATCAAACAACTGGCGAAAGTCATATTGGATCAGCAGTAGTAAAGCAAAATCAAGAGGGTGAATTTAAAGCAGTGACAAGCAGAAGATTGCCTTTGCTTTGCTCAGCACAGGCTGCAGAATTAGTGGTGCTTATTGCCATGCTTCAGAGATTCGAAGATGAGAAAGTGACGGTGTACTCTGACTCTGCCTATGTGACATCAACCATAAATGCAGGTCTGTCATGCTGGAAAAGGAGGGGCTTCCTTCATGCAGACGGCACTTCAGTGAAACATGCAGCCCTATTGGATAAACGTATTGAAGTACTAGCACTCCCATTGACTCTAGCAGTCGTAAAATGGGTAGCACATTCTAAAAGGACAGATTTAATTTCTCGCAGAAACTAAGCTGCAAATTTAGAAGCCAAAAAGGCAGCCTATTTTTCAACCACTTCTAATTTTGAAATAGAAAGCGTTAAACAAATGACAGGAGGATGCATGTTGCTAAAGGAGGGCTTTAACATGCTGTCTATTGTCCAGGTAATTGAGGTACCAGGGCGAGCACCCGAAGAAGAGAAGGAATTATGGAAGAAGCAGGGGTGTTCTTTATCCCCCACTGAGGCAATTTGGGGACAAGATAGTACTGGAAAGTCAGTTGTGCCTCTAACAATATTGAAGGTAGCGCTGGAGCAGCTTTACTACCACGAGCATGTGACATGGGAGAGTATAGCTGCTACAATAGCAAAAGAGTGGTTTGCCGAACCTGTTAGAGCAAAAGCATAGATTATTGTAAATTGCATTGTGTGCCAGAAATATACTGCAGGGCATACTTTGCAAACAGTGAGAGGAGCAATTCCTAGATCCAACGGCCCATTTCAGCACCTACATATATGCTGCAGACATGCAAAGGTTACAGATATACGCTGGCCATGGCATGTCCTTTTTCTAGATGGATTGAGGCAGGTCCATGCACACACCCTGATGCCACATGCGCTGCCAAGTTCCTTGTGCGTGAAGTGTTCCCAAGATGGGGTGTGTGTGAGGTTTTGAAGTCTGACAATGGACTGCATTTTGTAAATGAGTTGTTTGAGCAAATAGTTCTTCTATTAGGCATTAAGCACACATTTTCTTCCGTTTATCACCCACAGGTGAATGGTGTTTGTGAACAATTAAATGGATTTTTGAAGGAAAGGATTGCAAAGATCAAGATGACTCTAACGAAGGGATGGCTACATCGCCTACCCCTTGCTCTATATGCTCTAAGGCACCGGCCTGGCTCAGATCACCTTCTAACTCCTCATGAGTTGGTGACTGGACACCATATGAGAATCCCCCTTGCTCTTCCAACTAGGTTAAAAACTGATTCCCATAGTGTAGTGGAGACATTACGTGACGAGATGCATGATAACCTAACAACAATGATTGCAAGTGTTTCTTTCATGTCTCAACAGATCAGGAATTGAAGGGAGTGGTCAAAGATAAGCGACAAAGACGATTAACCCATTGAAGTAGATTATTTTTTAAAACAACCCAGTCTATACCCAGGAGACCAGGTGCTGGTCCGAAAGTTTGTACACACTTAGAGTACACCCCGCTTTGAAGGCCCATACGAGGTTGAAGAAATCACATGCACAGCAGCCAAGCTAGAAGGATGAAGAGCCAGGCTTCATTGGCACAACATTAAGCCATATAAAAGAGAAACCCCAGCCCCTCCTGCAACTACCCACAGTGAAGCAAGAGAATAAGTTCTGCATATGCAGACTTCTATGGCTAAGAGTAAAGATCAGGAAAGTGAAGAACACAGCAGCACCCTAGACTAAAGGCCACTATCTTTTAATATTTGACAAGGAGTAAACAGACCTGCAGTTATCCTGGATCTTTTTAGATAGGCACAAGAGAAATTGCATTGAAGTACCGGAGCTAAATGAAGAAAAGCACACTTGATCTTAATGTTAACCTATTGCAATAATATTACACACATTCTTGTATGCTGTTTTTACCTACATATTACAGTTGTATCCAACTCTAACAAGAAGATACATCAATCCTATTATTTTTATAATAATTGTTGCAATCATCTTGCAGTTCTTGATATAAAGGTGTGATTCATAGAGACTTACAGTTACATATTAACAGTTTGAGCAAAAATTAGGAGGTTTCAGGATATAAGAGAATCGAAGAGTTTCCATGGAATAATAATTGTGGTGTCATTCTGCATTATGATTTGTGTTTTTTGTGACAACTATGACAAGTTGTAAGAAACAATACAGATATGATGGGTGACAATGAAATATTTACTATTTCCCCTTATCAAATCACAAACAGAATTGTTTATAATCTTACTAGGCATTTATTTTTATTTAAAAGGGATAGTGGGGAAAATCATGAAGGTATAAATAAGTATCTTGACAATTCGGCTCATTTAAAGAATAGCCTATGGTATTCGCACATGAAAAAGTCAAGAAGAAGAACGTCAGATGAAAGCTGTTATGTGTGTTCCCTTATACCTTATGCTTTGGGAACCTCTAAAATATTCATAGCAGCAGAATTATTAGTGAAGAAGGCACATTGCGTGACACACCTTGCTTTTGCCTAACAAGAGGACAGTTCCAAGGCAGAACTGCATCCATACTCTTGGTGAATTCAGCGGGATCTCAGAGAGAAGACAATTATGTACAAGATATAGAGGGCCTCATTACACGGTAGGCGGTAACCATGGTGCTATTAGCGCCATGGTTGCCGCCGGTATTTTACTGTGTCCGCCTTGGTGGATGGCGGAATTACCGCCCAACTCCAAGGTGACCGGGGGTGGTAATTCCACATTCACCAAGGCACTTCCCCATTCCCATTTTTGCCCCTACAGGGCTCAATGGGAATGGGGAAGGCGCTAATTACGGTACTGCAAATTGCGGTACCGTAATTAGCACCAAGGTCCCTTTGCGGGCCCGTTCCTTAACGGCTGGTAAAACCAGCCGTTAAGGTCGGGTCCCGCAAAGGGACCTCGTAGTAAGGCGGTAAGGGTTTACCGGTACCGGTGCCCTTACCGGTACCGGTAAACCCTTACTGCCTACCGTGTAATGAGGCCCAAAGTCAAAGGAGAAGCCATAAGCAATGCATCAAATAATAAAATACGAACAGCCTGGAATAAATGGAGCAGGTTTCAAGATTGAAGAAAACAAGATGCTACAATGCAAGAATAAGAATGGGAAGGCAATACAATAATGTTGGGAAAGAGGTCAAGTACAAATTAAAGGAACAGTGCTTACTCCTGAAGGATGTGTTGAATGATTTGTAGTTTGCAAAGCAACAGCATTAACCGGACAATGGGAAGTAGTTGTGACAAATACAGAAAAGCAATGCAAAATCCAATGGCCTAAGATTGCAAGATTGTTGACATGGTTCAACAATGATGGAGGACCATTACAAAGAGGACCCCTGAAGAATGTGTCTTTATGCTTTAGAAATAATGGGACTGTGAAAGTTGGAGAGAACCACAATTGTGGCCCAGTTTTTGATGTAAAAGGCATGAAGGAAGGAACAGTAGTCCTGATGGACCATTATTGGGCCTGTGGATCAAGAGCATATATAAAGTTGCGACCAAAATGGGGAGGAGTTTGTTCATTGGTGCTGATAATCATACCAGGATTCAGACTGCAGTGAACGTCAAGTGGCTGCAAATCACCAGATGGGAGCTGCTGCAAACAATCATTATGAAATAAAAGGATTTAATGCGATCAAAGAAGAGTTGAGGGCAATCAGGCTTCTGGCATTCCAAAACAGGTATGTCCTGTATTTAATTACAGCAATGGAAGGAGGAGAGTGTGCCAAGATCGTGCCTTCTTGCTGTACATGTACACCAGCCCATGATGAAGACAATGGGACTTTGACAGAAGCAATAACAATGTTGTCAACCCTGCATACGAAGATGGAGGATGAAGTTGGCAGGACCAAAGAGGATGGTTAGTTTTCGTCTATGTATTCTTGGATTCCAACTTGGTTGGCAAATGGCGTTAAATTACGTGAAGCAGTATTAGTGTTGGTATTGCTAGGATTTTGTTTCATAAGGATCATATTAGGACAATCCCCACTAAGGCATGACAATATGCAGCAGAGGTAATCCTGTGGGCTATGCACACCTCCCAAGCCTCTAAATAATCGATATTTCAGGCACAATTTATTACGAGCAGCAACCTTCACACGACAGCTGCATTCGCCGTTCTCTACCCCTTCTGTGATCACCATCGACATGCGACGAAACACCACGAACCGCAAGGTATTTGAAAAATACCTTTTCCAAGATGGCCGCCGCCTATTCACACCACGATGCGACTTCCTGATGTGGTCCTGCATCCATAGCTGATTGGTTCACCTCTGGTGCCTTTTTGTCCATCACTGGCAACCAACAGGTGCAGCCGTCCAGCACAGAAGGCTCCGCAAAAGGCTACTGTCCTGAGCCTGTTTCATTTCATTCTGGTCGATCTCGTATGGAGCAGGAGCTCCTTGGCCAAGCATTTGCAGGAGCGACGCGATCCCCACTAAGGCATGAAAATATGCAGCAGAGGTAAGCCTGTGGGCTATGCACACCTCCCAAGCCTCTAAATAATCGATATTGCAGGCACAATTTATTACACGCAGCAATCTTCACACGACAGCTGCATTCTCTGTGCTCTACCCCTTCTGTGATCACCATCGGCGTGTGACCAAATACCACGAACCGCAAGGTGTTTGAAAAATACCTTTTCCAAGATGGCCGCCACCTATTCACACCAGGATGCGGCTTCCTGATGTGTGCCTGCATCCATAGCTGATTGGTTCACCTCCGGTGCCTTTTTGTCTAATCAGTGGCAACCAACAGGCGCAGCCGTCCAGCGCAGAAGGCTCTGCAAAAGGCTCAGGTCCTGAGCCTGTCGTGGCCGTACAGGGCCAGTGGGCCAGTCACGCTGCCTCTCAGCGATGCTGCCACACCGGTAAGACTTCTCCGCCTGCCCCGTCGCCCCTACGCTCTCTGTGACCTCCGGCTACCCACTAGCTCTCTAAATTACACTGAACACGCTTGACTACTAGATAGTGCGGGTTACACCGCACGTAACCAGCCCAATGCACATGGGTCTGCGATGGCATCAGTAACCACTAAGAGCTTTCATATGCTTAGTATGTATCACCGCTATTCTGATTTGAATCAATCTCTCTAAATGTCCAAGCACGGTATTGTTATAGCTTAGACTGTACAAGTTATTGCTCGTATATCCTGCCTATCACCTCTGCCCTCTTAAATCAGGAGCATGTTGCGCTCTAACTGTACCCTATTACTGCCCTTTTATTGCGAGGCCATTGTTTGGAGTATATTGACTTCTGACACTTATATCATTGTTTTTGTTCACTAAATTGTAATATAATGTACCCATCAAATGTTTACAGTAATTGAATCTGTGTAGATATAACAAAGTCTTCCTGCACTGCATCATCTACCCACCACCTATTCACTCTGCCATCAATGGCCCCTGCACACACATGCTCGCCCAACAGAGCCTTCCTACCACTATTCCTCACATCATGAAACAATTCGCGCTGCCCAGCAAACACACTTCACACGTGGCCACACTCTCTTTTTCTGACGTGCCTATCCTCTACACATTTTTTCCTCCAACTCTCCCACAACAACCATTCCACCCCCCTGCACTCTCTTCCACACGCTACCATGGAACCACAGCAGTGCACACACACACCCAACTCCCCCACCAGACTTCACAGACTCAGAACATGCACCATACCCATGCGCACCCACCCAGCACACCTCATCTACAGAAACTCGAGACTCGGATCCCGTTCCACGGCCAGACAACTCTCCCGTTCCTCCAGCACCAGCACACACAAATTCAAATCCTAAAGGACCTCACAGACCTAGGATTCACCCAAAAATCTGAACTCTACCCACGCCAATGGTCGCACCCTTGATTGGATTGCTGACCATAATTGCAATGCATCGCTCACATCCAACAGCGCCTACCCCTGGCAGGACCACCACTGCCGCCAATTCTCCATCGCCACCACCTCCAGCCCCAAAATCACAAAGCCCGCTCCCCCCACTTTAGCTAGAAGCTCCAAAAAACTCACAGCAGACAACATCCGACCACACCTCAACATCCCTTGTCTAGCACCCCCCTTTTCGCAAGATCCTAACATCTTTGCAGATATATTTAAGGACACTCTCTCTATGGCAATTAACGCTGTAGCACCTCTAGAAAGTAAAAAAGAAATAAAATCATTTCACGCCAACTCGTGGTTCACAGATGATCCGCAAACTATGCACTCTAATAAGCGTCTTGCACTCAAATCCCAAAACCCATACAGAAACGCTCTATCGTAGAGTCCACCATAACATATTGGCATCCAATGCTCACACTCGCAGGTATAGATATTGATTTCATCGCACCATGGCTCAGCCTCCAAGCTCTGCAAATAACCCACCCAAGCAGGCGGACAAGGGTTAGATGTGAAGTGGACTTTACCTTCTTTGTATATGATTACTTCATCGTTTTGTACATGTTTCTCTTGTCACTTCAGTTATATTGTTACTTCTTAAGTACTTTCATATATTTTCAGTATGTCCTCATATATCTTCTTCATGACATCACTCAGCCCTCGTTAGAGTTCACTCAGCGCTACATGATGTCCATTGGTGCGTGCTGACATCCTTCCACTCTTTCAGTACGAGGGTACATTCTGTATCGTTGCCTGAGTGCATATCGTCTCTCATACACTCAATGCGGTATAGGGACAACACATGGGGCCCCAAATATAGCTCTTCTCCTGCTGTTCCAGTATGACGGCGGTGAGGGGGCAGCAGCTAGGGAAAATGCATCCACCTGGTCCTCTGCACCTTATCGGTTGGTGCTGTACTACACCAGTCTATAAGAGGAGATTGCCAGCTTTTAGCTCATCAGCCTAGCCCACCTTCATGCAGTGCAAGTTACGTGGTGACGAAGGAGGGATGTGCGAACTGTGATGAACCAGTTAAAAAAAAATACTCCCTCACTCGGTCACAGACCTGAAGCTCTCACTGTCAGTCTTGTTTGTCGCCTTGACATTCCACCCCTGTGTTTGGATGTGCTGGGGAAGTGGCAGGTGCACTATCTAACTGGGCCAGGAATTACTGGTCATTGCTGGGATCACGTTGTTGAGGACCACTGTTCGGAACTCAAATTAATCTTTTTGTTGGATTTTCTGCTGTTCTAACGTCTTTTCACTTTCTTTCGACTGCCACTCAGGGCACTATATATTCATTTGTTATGAGATCAATTGGCGCGGTAGCTTCTCACACCTGGCATTAAAGGATATGTGCTTTTCTCACTGCTACCACTGAAAATAATTAACTTTTAACAATTGTAGCTGTATGCCTTGGGAAACGTTATCTGGTGTTGTTTCAGCGTGCTAAGTAGAACTCCCCTGAGCGCTCTGAGCTTGGTGTCTGGGGCTCTTCCGAGCACTGTGAGGCCTGGAAACTTGTTTTTAAGTGATTTTATGTCATGGAGCAATATTTCAGAATTGAGGACTATCAAGTTTGGTCTGAGTAATGGCGATACTGTGGTTCATTCTCCGCAATAATGCGCCTTCATCCCTTGCATGTTAATGTTCTTCGTGTCTATGTATACATTTTTTTCGTGTCTACCAGCTAATATTTTTCATGTTTTCGTGCTCTACATGTCTGTTATGTGTGCTTGCATGTGGTTTGTGTGTGTGCGTGTGCCGCCATCGAAGTATTCTCTACTCATATATAAATGCAACTACCTGCCGCCTTACTTGTGTCACGCCATCTATCCTACTTTTAGCGATAACTGCATGGCTCTTAGTATTTTTCTGATGGCTAATTGCCTCCTGTACCCTTCTCGGCGTATACTTTCGTTTGTGATTGGAGAACAGATGGGGCTGTTGTGGCGCTGACATCGTCATTACCACATTAGTCCTTGCAGAGAATGTATTGATATTCATTATATTCTGTTTTATTTTGTTATTTTTCTTCTGGTTGTGGAAGGGGGCGGGTGGTAAAGATAATGGGAAACAAGCAATCTTGAGCTAGTATTTTGCCATTTACCTTTACAATGCATATATTGTATCTTATGCACATTTTCAATTAAAAGCTTGAAACAAAAACAGGAATGAAAAGATTCTACCGCAGAGGGAGAACAATCAATAGTAGAGGCACAATTGGGATTGATGTATTTGTCTATTACTTTGAAGAGCACAGACCGTGGATTAGAAGAGATTTTTTAGCACCAATAATAATGTCAATTAGCAATATGAACGTTGGCCTTATTTGAGCAACGAAAAATGAAAAGACATATATAGAGTGGCTACATCCTGAGGCTTGCACCATGCTCTTCCTGAATAACTGACCAGATGGGTTTCTGTTGTTACTTGAGGTGGGAACTAGGAAGCATAAGGGAATGTTTTAAAGGATGAGTTTTAGTAAGAAGGTCAGCTGTTGAACTGTAAATGCACAAAGAGGAGCAAGAATGGTGCTCTCTAACTTTAAATGCACAAGCAGGACCAAGGCCAGTTGTTTAAATGCTCCAGATTGAGTTAGAAGGTCAGCTGAAGAACTTTAAATGCAATAAGGGCGCTCTCTTACTTGAAATGTATGAGTAGGAGGAAGGCGGCGCTCTTTATAAATGCCTGAGTAGGAGCAAAAAGTGCAATCCTTATAAATACCTGAGTAGGAGCAATAAGAGCAATCTTTAAATGCACAAGTAGAATGTTAAATGTTAAATGTTAAAGGTATTTGTACCGCGCACCGTCACCAACGGAATTGGTCCCCAGGCGCTCTGGCAGATCTGCAAATGATAAGGTAAGGTGGGGTGGGTTAGTAAGGTTAAGAGGGAGTAGGATAGTGAGAGGAGTGGTGTTCTGTTGGCAGCTTCAACTCGGTATACACCAGATGCTGAGCTTTGGTGCGGGTATTGGATCGGTGACAGGCCGCATGTGCTGTTGGTCCGGCTTATGTGTTGTTGCTGTGTTGTGAAGTGCGTGCGGCTTGTTGTGCGAGAGATGGTTACCTGACCTTTGCAGTTCTGTCCCAGTGTGGCACCCGTTGACCCCACAACTCTATCTGCATGCGGCGCGGGCCAATGTTTAGAATTCTATCTGGGTGTGGGCAAGCCAGCATTCACAGTCCCATCCAGATGCGGCGCAGGCTAGAGTCCAGAAATCTGTCCAGGTGTGGGCATGCTATCACTAGCAACCCTATCTGGATACTATGGAAGAAGAAGAAAGACTCTCTTTATAAATGCACGCGTGTGAGAAAAAAGTGCAATTGTTAAATGTACGAGTAGGAGCAAGAGGCCCCTCTTTATAAATACCTGAGTAGGAGCAAGAAGAGCAGTCTTTAAAATTGCATGAGCAGGAACAAGAAGAGCAATTATTAAAAACACGAGTAGGAGCAAGAAGTGCAATCCTTATAAATGCCTGAGTAGGAACAAGAAGGGCCATCTTTATAATCGCATGAGCAGGAGCAAGAAGGGCAATCTTTATAATCGCATGAGCAGGAGCCCTCGCATGAGCAGGAGCAAGAAGGGCAATCTTTATAATCGCATGAGCAGGAGCCCTCGCATGAGCAGGAGCAAGAAGGGCAATCTTTATAATCGCATGAGCAGGAGCCCTCGCATGAGCAGGAGCAAGAAGGGCAATCTTTATAATCGCATGAGCAGGAGCAAGAAGGGCAATCTTTATAATCGCATGAGCAGGAGCAAGAAGGGCAATCTTTATAATCGCATGAGCAGGAGCAAGAAGGGCAATCTTTATAATCGCAGGAGCAAGAAGGGCCATCTTTATAATCGCATGAGCAGGAGCAAGAAGGGCAATGGTTAAATGCCCGAGCAGGAGCAAGACAGGCACTCTTTATTAATGCCCAAGCAGGAGCAAGAAGGGCAATCTTTAAATACACACTTAAGGAGCAAGAAGGAACATCTTTAAATGCACTTGTAGGAGCAAGAAGGGCAATCTTCATTAATTCCCGAGCAGGAGCAGGAAGGCTACCTCTGTGCCTGTGGAACCTGCTTAAAACATCTATTACTGTACTGGCTGTACCTGTGAGCATCACTCACAATGGCTGGGCTAACAGAGGGAAACAATTACTTTTCCTGTGACCACCACCGACTGTCTGTGGAAGAACCTCTGACTGTAGGTGTTACCCTCTTTTGACGACCTACACTTTTGCAGAATTGTGTACCACACTTTCATTACCACAAAATGCAGATGATAAGTTGGGCTAAGGTATATAGAAGTGGGATTGGGGGCATAAAGGGTGGCGCAGGGGTCTCCCCGCATTTTGCGCTAAAAACTTGGTAAATTCGATTTTAAAATATCGGCAAAAGTGCAGGTCGATAAAAAAAGGCTGCAAACATTCATAGATGCCGACTGTACCCGTGGTATCTGGAAGCATTACTGCCATAACCAAGACAAAACGTTCTGTACCTGTGTGACGTGAGAACCTACCGCGTCTACTGTACGCAAGAAAAACACTTTCTGTACCTGCAGGCAGGTTCGGTCTGCAGCTTGAGGACATTACTGTAGGCCAGTTTGATGACTTCCTGCACTGGGCCACTGGGAGATGTGATCAACGCTGCAGGACCCTGCCAGAAAAGCCATGAATTGAGGTACATGAAAGTGGACCACTTCAGGGGAGTTGCTAGATCTGGAAAAGACCCGGGGCTACGCTGATGTCGGGACTGGGGGCTAGCTAGCCTTTTGGTTGTAGCTCCTGAGATTCTATCCAGGGCTACAACCAAAATACCAGGGGCTATAGCCCCCTTGGCCCCCTTAAACCTCCCCTAGCAACGCCTCTCGACCACTTTATTGGTGTCCAGACCTATTAGACCTATTATTTGGCCTTGGAATATGGGTGGAATCCTGTGAGGTCACTGTGGAATCTTAGGGGAGTGACTGGTGTGAATGTTCCAAAGGTGCTAGTTGGACCAGTGTTTCTGTCCCACTCCTGTCCATTTCATCTTATGTACCTTGGGTCTTTACCCATGGAGACACCACGGACAATATACATAAAGACGAGAGGGTCATAAACCCACGACCGTTATTTCAGTGTCCAGTACTAGTGTGAAGCGCACAGGCACTTCCCACATGAGAGACGCATGCACACACAAATGAACCAGTACATGCATGATGCACCCTCTCTGTCCTCTCTCTCCGTGTCCTCCTCCATGACCTTTGTTTTCGGTTTTCAGGGCTCCTTGCTCTCTCTCGTCTATCTACTTCCTCCCAGGCCGCACGGCTTCCTTTCCCGCGCTGCTGCACGTGTGCTAATTGCTTCTCGCTCGCGCCCCCGTCTGCCCTCCGCCTTCGTTGGCACGTGACGTCTTTTGGCTTTGCTTGCAACACAACCGGACACTTGTCTGATGCTGGCCCGGGCCCTCGCCCGAAGGCAGGTTGTATCTGCGCAGACAGCTGCTCCCAGAGCCCTGCAGACAAGTCGAGTGTGCAGTCTGCAGCGTCAGGGCGGTTACCGCAGCAGATGGCCCTAGTCTCTAGCAAACACTGGGGCATCTTTACTAGCTCACCTCTCACTGCCACCCCGAATGCTCAGGCTTGGGGTGGGGGGGGAGGGGGGGCACAAATCAGATCACCGCCTCAGGGATGAAGAGTCACCGCCCCAGACAGGGCCCATCTATAACCCACCATCGATTGGAGCCACTGGAAGGACAATGTCAAGGGTCCCATTAAAAGACAGGATCGATGGAATGCAACCCACAGCTAATGCTGCTATGCCCAATTAGGTCCTGACAAGTTTCCTCGTGCTCCACGCAGGGCAGCAGGGCTCTGCCACCTGCAGTTGTCCATACATTCTTTTGTCTATTACTTCCGTGGTTCCTCACCAATAGCGTGACTGGACGTCCCGGTTTCCCAGTACTACTATCCCAGAATCGAGCCCTCTGCAAACCTGTTCCGGGAGGTTTTTTTATATCAAAAACCCTCTCCGGTTTTGGAGGGAAAGGAACCACTAGCAAGAATAGTATACATCTCCATAGGTTGATGCGCAGTTCTCCTTTGCCGTCGGCAATTAAGCTTTATAGACCAAGCCTGAGGGCCGTACTGCAAGTAATGGCCCTCGAAGACCGAGTTCGGTGCAGCACTCCCTTTAATCCCAGGAAGCAATGCTGACAGCTCTGCTGGCGGTGGTGACTGTGGGAGTCTTGCAGCTCCACTCTCATGGGTACATTTCTGGTGAATTTAATGAATTTCTCAGCAATATCGGTTCATATGGCCCGGAAGTCACTCCATCGGGTCATAATATACATTATTACAAATGGGTAACTTTACATGAAAAAGGAAGCACAATTGCTGCCATGCCTGGGGTCGGCTTGAACCCACAACCTTCCCATTAACAGCCAAAGAAATTACCAAATAGTGAAACAGAAACTGTAATAAGAGAAAACGTTCTTTTGTTTTGAACAAGGTGACAGTCAAAGCCAAATCTGCACAATTTATACCAGAGAAATGACTGGATCCTTGTTCCCCCACCAACTGTTCCTACTAGTGAAGTGTAGTCATGGGAGCCACTGTCAAATTGTAGTCCTACATTTATGTTAGTGGCTTTCCCGAAATCTGGTCAGCCTACTCACCAAGGACATCGTTGGCTAGGCCTCAGGTAAGTTATAGTCCAAAATGTCTTGACAGCCAAAGGTTGCAGACCCCTGCTCAAAAGCATCCCAATTCCTACTTGGGGCTAGATCAATCTAGCACTGCAATGAATGCAGGGTTAGAATGTGCACTATTTCAGCCTAATGTGCACTCTAATGCATAAAGCACACACATTATCCTTGCACTAGGTGGTAGGAATGTGCAAAGTGTCAATAGGCATACTTGCTTGCGGGCATCTGCAAATGTTTTCATGATTTCTAATTTGTTGGTGTTTGTGCAATTATCATTTGCAGATGTGTAACTCATGATGCCTGCTCTACAACCTTTGCGGTGTCAGCACGAAGGTATCACATTTCCTCTTCACTCCAATCCCTTTCTCTGCTGTTATTTGCATGTTTATTAAACAGTGCAGTCATCCTTGCTTCCATGGCTCAATGCTGATGCCCTGGGCACGTAAGGCCCTGATACTCACAGACACCTTGTTCTATAAGCAGAACAACTGATGCCCAGGGCACTCTTGATAATGATATGATAGGGGATAGAACCTGTGTTTCTCCGTGTCATCTTGCTTCCAAGGTGAGCACGTTGCCGCTGAGCTATCCTCCCGAGATAAAGGCAGCAAGGGTTTCAGCGTGCAAGTTTCCAACTGAATTCTATGCACCAGGCCTTCTCTCAGGGCAGTCCTGCCTTCTTGCTGGTGCAATTTTGGGTTTACAGTGGTTTTGTTAAGAGAGGCTCCCTCTAATGCCAGTAATAATGTCGACTAGGATTCAATTACATGTAACTGACGCCTCCCTCCTACACACCTCCAGCAAAGGTGCAGGGGCCTCAGCGGGATACATTTAAAAATAAAATGAAAATGACCTGGACGGGAACCCCTATGCTTGCTATTTCTTGCACTCTGCTCCTCTCCATGCTATTTTTGGTATTTGCACCAAGAGATGTAAAAAGAAATGAGTTAAACCCTGTGAAACCAGCTTAACACTTTGTTTTATACAATGGGTAACACAAAGTTTAAATACCTCCCAAAATGGTGATAAAAAGGGGATGTCATTTGGCGCTCGCTAAGGGTTGCAACTCCTGGCAATCTCCGAGTGACCCCTGGCACTCCCTCTGCGTCTCCTGCAGAGGGCTCGAATTTCCAAAGGAAATAATTGTATTTGTTTTTAATTGTTTTTATTTATTTGTGTTATAGTTCTCAAGGAACTTTTCAGTCACTCTGACTTTAAAAATACATTATTTCTGTTTCGATTTTCCATAACGGAAATAAGTTCTTTTTGACGTCAGACAGAGTGACTTCATTAAGAAATTATTTAATTTTGAATCCGAACCCCCCAGCCTTTCCCAGGACATGGATGGCTCTGGCTCCTGTGTTCTGCTGCACATGACAGGAACCCGAGCTGGGTCATGGCATGCGTGCTGGAGCATGGCAGCCACAGTCACACCTGCAGAGGAGCAACGGATTCAATGGCACGACAAGGAGGCTCATATTATGCCAACAATCTTTACTACTGACATAAATAGCAGCAAGTGAAACAACCCAGTCCAAGATGGAGATTAGCCAACAGTCCATCATCCAATCAGGATGAACCCACATCCATAAATGTCCTTTACTCTAACAGCAACTCCTCTTTCTTTGCTGCTGACGCACAAGATAAGTCCTTTGTTGCACGCTTGTCCTTTTCTTCATGTGAAGGGTGTTACATTGTTGCTTTGGTTTACATTCTGTGTTAGAATACTTTTGCTTTAGCGTAAGCTCGTGCGAACGTTCATTACTTTGGGCCTCATTACGAGTCCGGCGGTAACCGAGGCGGTAAAACCACCTGGTTACCGCCGGACTCGTATTACCATTCCGCCTCCGTGATTCCCGGAATTACCGGGGCATTACAACCCCGGTTTCCCGGGAATCACGGAGGCGGAATGGTGTTAATTCCCATTCCCATTGAGTCCTCTAGGACTCAATGGGAATCGGGATCACGGAAACACTGGCAGCATCTCGTGATGCTGCCGGTGTTTCCTCGTCCGCCTGCAGGCGGTCAGTGTTAAACCCGGCAGGTCAAAACTGGCGGGAACATCACCTCCCGCCTGCAGGAGTCGGGATCAGGCAGTCTGGAAACAACGGTGGCGTCGGGTTTACTGCCACCGTTATTTCCGGACCGCCTGATTTGTAATGAGGCCCTTTGTGTCTTGTGGCGGCCGCTCGGCGTGAGGCGTTCTACTCCGCTTCAGTAACGCCTCGAGTCGGCCCCTTTCTGTAGCCTGTCCTCCTCCTGCCCCTCCTCCCACGACGTTGTTATTTAGCCTCGCCTGCTCGGCGAGGGGTGTGCCACCGCTGCGCTGCTCGTGCGTATCCCACTGCATTAATTGGCCGCGCATACTCGGCGTGTGTGTTGGGATTTCAATTTACTTTACTTCAGCTCGCTTGCCAGTGTTCTGAAGGGCACAATCATGCCTCGTGTGAAAGAGGCTGTTTATGAGTGCAGGGTTCGCCTGCTCAGCGTTAATTAAGCGAGAAGGAAGATCAAGCGGTTGCTCATGTTCATTGAACTCCCCGTTTTCTGTACTTGTCATTAAACAGACTCCCTTTGCCAAACTATTGAGTTGTCATTATTATTTGATGCAAGAGTTTGAATCTGCATCCCATCTATCTTGAGGGTGCTGCTGCTCATCTTAAAGGGCTGCTTGGAGACCCCCAGTCTCATGGGCCGGCTGGGGTCCATCCAGTTCACTTGATAGCAGAGGATGGTTAGATTAGATAAGACACCCATTGAGCGTCAACATAAGTAACTTTGGGTCCTTGGCAATATCACAAGTCCTTTGCCATCCGGCTGATAGAATGAGAAGCTCCCCGTAGATAGTGGCTACTTTAATTAAAAGCCCTTCATATTAGACCTGAAGAAACCTTTGCTTTGCCCCAAAAATCTCCTTCCCACTTCTAGGAGCAGCCGATCGGAGGAGCAGCACGGAAAGGTGGTAACAAAGGCGGTGATCCCGAGCGTCGGGAGAGGAAAAACTTGTGAACGGTGAGTGAAAAAGACTGAATGCTTTGGCAAAATGTTGCAGGCCTCGAAACAAGTAAAGGGAAGGTAACGAAGGGAGGTGGGACAAAAATAACATCAGAGTAAGAGTATAATGTATATATAAGGGAAAAATATTGACTCAAGGGTGGCCGAGCAATAGAGAAAGAGATACCGGGAGGGACTGAGGTAGAGAGTATACGCCCATTTTCCTAGGTTTTAAAAGAGTGCTAGAAGAAGCCTTCATTTAAGGTCCTGAATTAATAGGACGACGTAGAAGATCAGAATCGATTAAAGACGATCTTGAAGAAATGGGCTGAAATTCCATGTCAGAATACAATTAGTGGCAGAATGCATCTGAGGAAGCAGATGGCATGAGATTTGTGTGGCCAGACGGAGTCTGTCTTGTCTGTTTCATGTTTTTGACTATGATGTCAGAAGGTAAAAATGTTTAAAAAATAGCATGAAAAGTGCACGATTGTGATAATATGATGTTGCATGGCATGTATTGATGGTTGTAGTTAACAAAAGTAAAAGTGAAACTTTTGTTGAAAAAAAAACTGGATTGGAGCTTGCGACGATTGGTGCTCGCTCATATTATTGATCTTGGTTGTGAAACGTAAAGCAAAATAAAGTGTTGTATAGAAGAGAAGAAAAACAGGTTCAGCATGGAAGACATTGCCCCATTGGCACACACGTGCAAACAGCTGCACCTAAGCCTAAACAGTACAGTGCAGAATGGGTTAAAGGGACAGCAAACAAAATGTTTATGCCATGGGCCAGGGAGGATCGCTATCTAAAACGGTCCTACAGCACATGACGACATATTTGCACGCCACATATACGGGCAAAAAGTTAGACAAACGCCTAGCTAGTTTAGAACTTTGGAAGATAATGATAATGAGAATGATAATGATGTGTTATTTATATAGTGCCTTAATCCAAAGCGCTTTACAGAGCACATATTTACATACAATATCAACAAGAAAAGGAGCAGGAGCCACCATTAGATTGGATACTGAATATATGCACAGAGGGGGGTAAAGAGCCTTGTGTGCCATCCGCCCCGTCTGAAACAAAAATAGAAGCTAATAAAGACGAAGGATTATACCCGTTGAGGGAATTTAAAGCAGCCACGGGATATAGCAACCTAGCAGATGAGTCACCTATGCAAAGTAGTGACGAAAGCGCAGAGAAAGACAGAGACAGAGATATTACCTCCAAAGTCCCGAAGGACAAGGACAGGTGCGAAAAGGAAAAAGGAGACCAGCAAATACATCTCCAGAAACGCGAAGAGAGGTAAAGAGATGGAAAGGAGATGAGGATCGGACTGATGAGATGGCATTCGCACAGAACGAATGGATGGGAGGTCAGATTTTATTGAAACTCAATGGTAAAGGCATTAGGCATAAAGACAAAAAGGAGAACAGGACAAATTAGAAAGGAGGGAAAAGGAAAACCGATCAAGAGACGAAGGGGCTAAGTAAAAGGATAGACAGAAACGAGATCAGTTATATCATGATGAACAGGTCACAAAACAGGAAAAGGCAGAGAACAGCTGCATAGAACAAAGGAGGATAGAAGAAGAAGAAGAACACAAGATACGGGAGAAAATAATGAAAAGACAAAGGGATGAGGAAATGCGAAGGGCAAATGAACTAAGAAATGCGAGGAAACAAGAAGAAGATAGAGTCACAGAGGATGCGAGGAAACGTAGAGAGTTTGATGACGACATAGAACATAAGCGAAGACAGAGAGCACGGGATCTCGAATATCTGGAAAGAGAGGTTAAAAAACCCGATCCAGTAGTAGGCTGTGAAGATATAGACGCATTCTTCCCTGAGTACGATTCAGTACCAGGCACGTCTAGGGAACTATTGAAGATGACTTCGACACCAGAAGCATCGGAGAAACGATCGATAGAATATATGGTGAGATGAGGCTAGAAAGAGTACCCCAAAGGGAAGGAGAGGATGATCGTCTGGAGAGCAATCAGTTGTACGATACTGAGGATGCCTCACGAAGTAGCAGAAATAGAGAGCTGTCATTAGATACGCTGACCCTAACCAGAAATGAGGAGGATGAGAGAAGTTGCACGAGTTGGGCACAGACAATATCGGACGCAGAAAGAGAAGAATGTGAAGAAAGAGAAGATGATAGAAGACGTGAAAAACGCTTCTCTAGGGGAAAGGGAGTAAGATGGTCAGATTCTAGTGGGTCTGCACCTAAAACATCAGAGTCAGCAAAACCATCGATTGGCATGAAGGGGTATCATATGGTTAGAGGGGGGTGTCTCCATCACCCTATGAGAGCAGACTAAGGACATTGCCAGGTAGATGGCGATGCAGGAATATTACCCCTGCGGAAGACAGGAAAATGATGAGAGAGGAGGAGTGTCATGTGTCACAGTTCCCTTTTACTAGAAAAAGGGGGAGCGAGGCCACAATACATACCCTGGCCTCACATGGACTGAGAGAACCTGAAAAATAAGCTCCCAATGTTGACATCGGGAGCTGGAAAATGGATACATGAATTAGAAAAAATGACAGGCGGGAACACATAAGCTATAGGGGATATTAAAGGTCTTTTAATCGCCATACTAGGTGATAGAGCTGACGATGTGTGGGCATGAACAGGTTACCCTGGAGTGACTGGAGTTAATACCGCTTATGACGGAGCGCCGTTTAACAATTGCAGAACCGCGGTATGGAAAGTGCTTCAAGTGCTATACCCAGACACTTCTGATATGGTGAGACTTGGAACTGTCCCCACTCAGTTCTAGACCCAATTAAAGCCCTGCACTCAGATAATTTTGTAAGAGTGAAACTCAGCCAAGAAGGAACACTATCAGAAGAGATCGGGATCACAAGAGGAGTCAAGCAAGGCTGCCCCCTAGCACCATCTCTCTTCATCTCGTTCCTAAGTGATTTCCAACATGCTGAAAACGAAACAAGATGCTTTCCTCCAAAATTAGGCAAAACTACTATACCAAGGCTCCTTAACGCCGACGATATTATCTTAATCGACCAGACTATAATCGGTCTTCAGCGGAAACTAAATAACTTGGCCAAATACTTCGCCCAAAATCACCTGATTATCAATAAAAACAAAACTAAAATTCTGACAATTGAAAAAGCAGCAAACAAAAGATCGAAACAACCAGTCTGGTTCTTGGAAAAAGAAAAAATCGAGACAGTTAAATCGATAAGATAGTTGTGAGTCGACCTAGACAGCTCAAAGACATCATTGGCGATGCAAAGGACATTATGGGACAAAGCTAAATGACTAACGGCACAATTATGATCGGTTGACAAAAAATGTGGCAAATTTTCCCTAACACCTGCCTTAAACTTTTACAAGGGAAAAATCATCTCTGCGCTGATCTACGGGATGGAAGTCTTGCTCAAAATTCCCCCTAACATTTGGACCAAACATGAAGGCTTAATTTGGAAAGCTGTCTTGGGACTTCCCAAGTCGACTTCGATGGCAGCAATCCGAAGGGAGCTGGGTCTAATATATTTAGAATCGATGGTGGAACATGCAGCCATGAACTTCTTCAGAAAAACCATCCTGGACAATCCCTTGCTGGCCTTTTGCATTATCAATGACGAAATGAGCAACACTAAGTGCGCAGCGCTGGGAAAATGGAAAGAAAAAAGGAGAGTGAAGTTGCAGGAAATTTCATGCTCTGTCAAAGAGCTCAAAGAAAATCCCGACAGAATAAAGGAAAAAATAATAAGGACTGACTGGATACGAACCCTCGAGCTGGCAGCTAATAACAAACTCCTTACCCATCTTCCTCCAACCTTTAACAAAGTTAAAGCACCAATCAAGTACTGCACCAAATTCCCAGATAAAAGAAAAAGAAACTTGCTGATGAAAGACAGACTTAACTTATTACCAACGCAGGAAATACTTACTATCAGATCCCCCTTCAACGTGACGGACTGTCGACTATGCAAAAAGCCGGCAACGAAAGAAACTTTAAGGCACGTAATCTTAGACTGCGAAAAGAACAAGCACAACAGAACAATCTATCTACTACCATTGACGGAGAACCCATGGATGTTCCAAGAAAACGATCTATGGAACAGACTAATATCAGGTGAATCCACCAGTTGGTCAATGGCTACAGTAAACCTGATCGAGGCAACTTTCAAAGAATTAAACAACGTTAAGCCTTCCAACATAAGGGATTCCAACTGAGGTTCAACCGACGGAGTCTTTGTTTGAGCCTTTGCTCGAGCCTTGAAGGAAGTAGGTCTCTTACCTGAAACTTAAAGGACAAACTCATCATTGATAAGGCAACTGTAGTCAACTGAATTATGAACAAAGTAACATAAGCAATGAAGAACAGAAGATTTCGATACATTTATCAGGGCCTCCCTGTATAAAACAAATCGAAAAAAAAAAAGAAAAAAAAAGATATGGGAGCTTCAATGTCACGCAAGATGAAGGAGTCAGATGATCCTTTGCTTTACATTCAGAATTTGCAAGATGCCTGGGTGCTGGAAACTCATGAATCTTGGGAAAAATCTATACCCGTGTTTTACCATATATTATGCCAAGGGCTGCCAGAACAGGTACAGAAGCAGCTCAAGAAATTGGTAGGGATTGAGGCAAAGCCATGGTCAGAAATACTGTTGACCATTGCGCACTATTGCAGGCTGCTGCAAGAAAAGACTCACAAAAAGGATGCTGCACAAAAAGGTGAAGAGGCTAAATTGGTGCAGAAAAAATTATCAAATTATGCCATTGAGGGGGCAATGATAATTAATACAGATGGATCAAACATGCAGCAGGCCATTAGCCAAAGACAGTTTAATCAAAGCGATAACAGGCTTTACCCAAGGGGAAGAGGCTTTCGAGGAAGAGGATGGCAGAGTAATCAGGGAGGTTTTCAAAACAATGAAGGAGGTTTTCAAAATATGCAAGATGGAAACCAGGGCATGCAAAATGGGCAAATAATCAGACCACTGCCAACATGTTCGACGTGTGGAATGACAGGGCATCTAGCACGCACATGCAGAAGTCAAGGCATGGTGCAAAACGACCAGTTCACAAGAGGAGGTATGGTGAATCCATCTGCATTCTCGCAGCAGGGTGGAAAAGAAGTTGCGCAGAATCACACGGTACAGCAGCAAGCGCTGGGAGGACAGCAAAGTTTGCAACACCAGAATGTGACAAATTTTCCATAGGGACAATCTCAACAGTCCCCAATGCAACTGTCACAAACAACAGGTGCAGGACAGATACTGAATTCAGAAATGAGAAATGCCACAAGTGACGGAGGAAATCCGTTTACTCAGAATGGGACAAGATTATATGTATAGACTAGGACAGCTCACTGGGAGAACTGATGTGTTCTATCCTATCAGTGACACCGAACCCTCGTGAGGAACCAAGGATAGCTGTCTGAATAGGGGATAAAGATTATTCCTTCTTAGTTGACACAGGTGCGACACGCTCTTGTATACATGAAGGCAAGTTTTCTTTGTCCGGCGATGCCATAAATACTCAGGGCTTCACAGGAGCAACAAGTCGTGTTCCTTTTACAAAAGAACTTCCAGTCTCCATAGGAGAATGTGACATGAATGTGCCACTGCTATATTCAAGACAAGCCCCGGTGAATATATTGGGATGAGACCTAATGACAAAGTTAAACATGACAATCTTGTTCACGCAGGAAGGCATAGTATGTTCAACTCCAGTAATGCATTATTTGAACGTATACAAAATTATTAGAGCATACACAGAGCAAATTGCTATGAGAGCTATTCCATTGGAACCAGAAATATTCACTTATGGAGTGCGCATATTAATGTCATGGCTACCAGGCCTTGCAGACAAGGCCATGAGAACCCCAGATGAGTTTTTATTCAGACCAAGAATACCTATGCATGATGAAAAGGGACAAGCATTTCCCTTGACAATACAAGCAGCCATAGTGTGAAGAGAAATGGCTCTGCTTGACGGTTGTGATGATGAAGGCAGACAATGGTGTGCAGTAATCGCCATTGGGGTAGGTTACAGATTGACTGATGTCACCTATGATGATCTGTTTGAACAACAAACAAGTGAAGAAGAGATGACAGTTGAGGTTAATCTTATCTATTTGGTGAAAATGATCTAAAGAGAAGTGCCGCAGAAAATGATCATGAATACTTTGAGGACGACATGGCAAAGGTGCCTGTCTCAGTATGGACTACAGGCCCCTATGACATAGGCTTACTGAAATCATTCAGAGAAGTGAAGATTAAATTGAAACCAGGAGCAATTTTACCAAAGGTATGACAGTATCCCATGTCTAGGGAAGCAGATGAAGGGATTTTTAAGACAATTTCTGCCATGATGGAGCGGGGCATCTTACTGACGTCAGAGTCGCCATGCAATACTTTGATTTACCCAGTGAAAAAAGGGAAAGTGTGGTCTTGGAGGCTAGTGCAAGATTTACGACCAATAAACCAGATAGTTGATGCTGATTTCCCACTAGTCCCTAACTCGTCCACGATCCTATGTAATATACCCTTTGAAGCAAGGTATTTCACAGTGATTGACTTGAAAAATGTATTTTTCTCAATCCCATAGCACAAAGACTCACAAGATTTGACATTGTTTACGTTTAGACAAGTTCGTCTGAAAAGCACAATGCTGCCTCAAGGGTACTGTGAGTGTCCTTCGATTTTCAACAGAGTCCTGCAGATGGACTTGAGCAATATCGCATTAGAGAGTGTTGTCTTACAATACGTGGATGACATTCTCATTTTCAGCATGACAGAGGAAACGTGCAGGCACTATTCTATTCAGCTATTCACTATACTGGCTGAGAAAGGATATAAAGTTGACAAGGAGAAGTTACAATATTGTCAACAAGAAGTGCTGTATATAGGCCAGCTAATCCCACATGAGCGGAAAAGGTATACCCCTGAAAGAGCTGTAGCCATTTCAAAGACAGCCAAACCACACACGATAAAAGAAATGTAGAGTTTTCTCGGATTATGCAACTATGTCAGGGCATGGGTCTTTGACTACAGTTCCTATACCAGACCCCTGTTACAAGCCTTGAAGAAAGCATAGGCAATAAAAGGAAAAATTGTGTGGACATGGAAATAGGGTTTGTTGAACTGAAAAAGTCAATTTGCATGGCACCAGTTTTAGGGATCCCCTACTATGCAGAGGAATTATAATTGTTTTCACACACGAATGACAGTGTTAAGACAGCTATACTCACACAGAGAACCATGTTGGGGTACAAGCCACTTGCATACTACAATGGGAATTTGGACCCAGTGATGAGAGGTCACTTCCCGTGTGAACAAAGTTTAGCTGCTGCTACAACCATTGTGATGGTATGCCCAATGACGTTATTCATCGAGCATGCATTATTTGCCATTTTAGAGAAAACAAAAGGCACATTGACATCTCAGAGAGCTTCTGCTTATGAAGTGGTCATATCAAATCCAACGATTAAAATAGTTTGATGCAGAATAGTGAATCCAGCTATGTTTATAACAGAGCCAGTCACTGAAGGAGAGCCAATACATGATTGCGTGAACTATGAAGAATACTATGATGAGATTCCCAGAGTGAAAGAAATGCATTCGCAGGAGGACAAATCGTCTTCGTTGATGGTTCTTCAAGGATTGATCAAAAGGATGGACAAAGATATACAGGTGCCGCTGTAATGAAGCACACAGCAAATGGGGAATTTGGAGTACTCATTAGTGCACGATTACCCTCACATTATTCAGCACAAGCTGCATAATTATTGGCGTTGATACTTGCACTCGAGAATCACACAGACTAGGAAGTGACAGTGTACAGTGACTCCGCCTATGTCATGTCAACAGTGCACACAGGCCAAGCACGCTGGAAAAGGAGGGCTACCTCTGAGCGGACGGCACGCCAGTGCAACATGCAGCCTTATTGGACAGGCTCATTAAGGCACTACTGCTCCCAGTGGGCATAGCGGTCGTGAAATGCGCTGCCCATACGAAAGGGACAGATTTGATCTCACGTGGAAATCAAGCAGCAAACACTGAAGCCAAGCGTGTGGCAACTAATGAAGAAATAACTGATGGACATGAGAGAATGACTGTTGCACGAAGCGAGCCTAAAGGCTATAGCAATTTGGCAAGAACTCAGTTAGTGGAGCTCCAAAGGGAGGCACCACATGAAGAGAAGAATTTATGGAAGCGACAAGGGTGTTTTTTAAACCCCTCTGAGAGCTTGTGGTGACAAGACAGCAATGGTAAACTGGTGATGCCTATAGCCTTATTAAAGATAGCACTGGAACAGTTACACTATCCAGCGAACATGACAAAGGAGAATCTAGCAGCAACGATTGCTGAAGACTGGTTCATACCGTATTTGGCAGAAGACGTTGCATTTTTTATGGTGAACTGCATAATTTGCCAGCAGTTCATGGCTGGGCATACACTACCTGTAATTAGAGGAGTTATCCCAAGGCTTAATGCGCCTCTTCATCACTTGCATATCAACTACCTCGATATGATTCAAGTATGTAATGGATACAGGTATCTAATAGTTGTGATGTGTCCATTTTCAACATGGATAGAAGCAGGTCCATGTACACACCCAGACTCTACCTGTGTGGCCAAATCCTTGGTGAGGGAGGTGTTTCCCAGATGGAGAGTGTGTGTAGTGATGAGGTCAGACAATGGTCCTCATTTTGTTAATACAGTATTTGAACAGATTAGCTTGTTGCTTGGTATAAAGCACAGGTTTTCTTCGGCGTATCATCCTCAAGGGAACGGCATATGCGAGAAGCTCAACAGCTTGCTAAAGGAAAGGATAGCCAAGTTGAAGCTTACTCTGAAGAAGGGATGTCTACACTGTCTTCCACTGGCACTGTATGCACTCAGAAACCAGCCTGGTTCTGACCATCATCTCACGCTGCACAAAATCGTGACAGGCAGAAAGATGCGCATGCCATTGACACCTCAAAATAGAGCTAGATGTGATGCCCAGCCAACAGTAGATGTGTTAGGATTGGAAATGCAAAACTACTTGAATTGCATGACATAGGGCCTCATTACACGGTGGGCTACTTCTATCCCCATCAGGCCCTTAAGGGCCTTGACATTTGCCCCCAGACTCTCTTGGAGTCAGTCCTGGCGCCTTTGGCGCCAGGCTCATATGCTAGAGCAGTAATCAGGGCCCATAAAGGCATTGCGCAACAACATGGATGCCTCCACACGGCTCAGTTTCTAAACTGAACCATGCGGTCTAGCATTTTGGGTGTGGCAGGCCCAGTGATACCTGGTATGCCTGCAGGCTATATAAACCACACCCGAACTCCAGTACACGCTTTGCGTTACTTTGCCTTCCAGCAACGTGACGCTCATCGTGTTCGGCAGCATCTTCGAACCTCGAAAAGTCTGCACCTGCAAAACAAAGGGACATCGTTATTTTCAGCAGCTTACCTGAGATTCCACCGCAGATGGCAAATCAGCACCTAAGGAACAGCAAGCGTTTTGGATCTTTGAACCTGCAAAAAGAGAGAAAAGAGACATTAGACATTTACATCAGAGCCGGCAACTTACCTCTCAAGTCGCCCATTGACCAGCACTGCTTAGGAGCCTCTTGCTTCGGTGAACGCAGCGGCCAACAGGAATAAAAGACAACAGGTTAGCAGAAGCACGCACCATAGCGCTACGTATAGCACCGACTGACCGCATCGAGGCGCTCCCGAAACACCATCACTCGCCGGTGAGCCCAAATCCAGCCAACAGCCCACAGCGGACTCTCGCGCACCTACTGGGAGAGAAAAGACATCATTAGTTCAAAGAAAGGCTTACAGAATAACAGTAATAAGACCTACCTGAGAGACTCAAAGGGGCAGCATCAGTGAAGTAACTCGATTGCAATCGCCCATAGAGGACAACGCGCCCCTGCCAAGAAGGCAGGACGGAGAGCTCGCCAAAGCCCAAAACAGGGTGAGGAAAGGCCCGGGGAGGCGCTGCGGGCATACCGGGTGTTGGGTGGTTATTCCCCCAGTTGCTCTATCTTGAACATTGCCCACCTGTTTTCCAGAAAGAACTCCTGCTGATAATACCCGGGAGCGACCGAGAAGGGCACCAGGGTTCCGACAGCTGGGTGGCGTCCCCGTGGATACCCGGTGAGCGTAACAGAACGCGAAGCCTACCAAATCTATCCACCTGGGCGCCATGGAAACATCAGAATTAGACCAATTGGCCCACTTATTGGGAGAACTTTGTGCAGAGGTTCACTCTGCCAGACAGGAGACTAATGCTCTTTGGAGAGACTTCTTGGTGACTAAAGAGCGTACCAAAGACATTAGCAGGCAAGTCTTGCAATCCCATGCGGGTCAGACACCTCTACCTGGAAACAACCCACCGATGCAAAATCCTTGTATGTCATCCACAGTCTCTACTCCGGTACAAGTCGTGTTACCAGGTACGGTTCGTTTGGCACCCCCGGAGAGGTTTTCTGGAGATCCACGTAAATACGCAGCCTTGATAAATCAGTGTCGCCTTCATTTTCTTTGCAGGCCTGGAGCATTCCCAAATGACCAAGCCCGGGTAGCCTTTGTTTTATCATACTTGAGTGGCAGTGCCGCGGATTGGTCGGTACCGTTGGTGTCCCAGGATGACCCTTTATTACATAATTTTGGAGACTTTCAGAGGGAAATGGATAAACTCTTCGCTCGCCATATCCGTGAACAAGCTGTGGACAATGAACTCCTTTCCCTCCGACAGGGAAATCAGGATTTGTTAACGTACATTGCTACTTTCAACTGACTGGAGGCTGAAGCTAGGTGGCCTCAGAACAAAAGAACCACATTGTTTCATCGGGGCTTACGAGGTGAATTAAAGGACGTTCTAGCTCAAGTGGTCGACCCTCCCAGAGATTGTTCTGATTTCATAGACCTGGTTTTGCAACTGGATCACCGGTTGCAAGACCGAAAAGCAGACCGTTCAAAGATGGACCCTCGGCCTGGGTACGCTCGGCCTAGAGACAATGTACCTCGACTACAAGAGAATACTGTGGAACCCATGCAAATTGGAGGGGTACGACCTCCTCTAACAAAACAAGAACGAGATAAAAGGAGACAACAACAACTATGTCTATACTGCGGGAAGTCCGGGCATTTCCTGAGGGACTGCCCAGTGAAACCTCAGAGGAAGCTCGTTGGAGCCACGGAAAAAGAGGAAGAAAGTCAGTCAGGAAACTGCCCAGATTGGCAAATGTAGAGGTCAGTTTGTCGAGTGAGGTAAAGGAGCCACCGACCTCACACTTTGCAATTCCGGTGATCTTGATTAATAACCAACAATCATCAAGAATGCATGCCACTGAAGCATATATCGACAGCGGAGCTGTTGGGAATTATATAGATCAGGACCTAGCTGCAGAGATGGGGCTTCCCCTATGTTCCAAGCCGACTACAGATAAGGTAACCACAGTGGATGGGACTGAAATGGCTTCTGGACCCGTAACTCAGCGCACAGCCGAATGAACCTTGCTGTGCCAGGACGGACACCGAGAACTCATTTCGTTCGATCTCATCAAGGCACCTCAATTCCTGCTCATACTAGGGATGCCATGGTTAGTTGCTCACAACCCTATGATTAACTGGCGGGCAAGAAAATTAACCTTTCCCAGCAACTGCTCTCCAGCCTGCTATTACCAAGGACATAAACCTGCTTTCAGTATCTCTACGACTCCAGAAGTGGCAGCTTTGGGAGTGACTAATACTTTGCCTGAGGAATACCAAGATTTCCAGGATGTATTCCAGAAGGACCAAGCAAACACCCTGCCTCCGCACAGGCCCTATGACTGCCAGATCGACCTTGTACCGGGTGCGCAGGTCCCTTGTGGCAGGATCTATGCTCTCACAGAACCCGAACACCTTCATTTGAAGGCTTATCTAGACCAGTACCTTGCTAATGGATTCATCTGCCCATCCAAGTCCCCAGCAGTCAGTCCTTTGTTCTTCGTACCAAAAAAAGAAGGGGACCTGAGAACCTGTATCGACTACCGCGCATTAAACCAGATCACTCTAAAGAACCGTTACACCTTGTCCCTCATGCCTGAAATGCTGGACCAGGTCAAAGATGCCCAAATTTACACCAAACTGGACCTTCGAGGAGCATACCACCTGGTGCGGGTCAGAAGCGGAGACAAGTGGAAGACTGCTTTCCGCACCAAGTATTGTTTGTTCGAATACCAAGACATGCCCTTTGGGTTATGCAACGCCCCTGCAGTGTTTCAGTATTTTATGAATGATGCTTTGAGAGAGTTAATAGATGTCTGCGCCGTAGTACACATAGATGATATCTTAGTGTACTCAACTTCAAAACAGGATCACACCAAGCACGTCCGTTCAGTTCTCTCCAAGCTCCACGAACATCATTTATATGCAAAAATGGAAAGGTGTTTTTTTCACGTCACCGAAGTTGAATTTCTGGGTTTCGTTCTTACTCCAGGAGGCATCAGAATGGACTTGCTTAAGGTGGACGCCGTTTTGAAATGGCCATCTCCAACGTCAATTAAAGAGGTACAGAGCATGTTGGGTTTTGCGAACTTCTACCGCCGGTTCATACCAGACTTCTCACAGGTTGTACACCCGATCACCACATTGTTAAGAAAAAATAATAAGAAATTCGCCTGGACCGAAGATGCGGAAAAGGCTTTTCAGGAACTAAAGAGAAGATTCACCTCAGCACCCATCCTGCGACATCCACGTCCAGACCTCCCGTATATTGTGGAAACAGACGCTTCCAGTATAGCTATGGGAGATGTCCTCTCACAAAGGGATCCCGAAACTGGGCAGCTACATCCAGTGGCCTTCTGGTCGAAGAAATGTTCACCTCCAGCAATGAATTACGCCATCACAGACAAAGAACTCTTAGCAATCAAATCCGTCTTCAAGGCCTGGCGACACTATCTTCTGGGAGCCAGACACACCATTACAGTTATTACTGACCACCGAAATCTGCAATATCTTAAAACAGCAAAGGCCCAATCTTCACGCCAACTGCGATGGGCTCTCTTTTTCGCCGAATATGATTTTTTTTATAACATTTCGACCAGGCGTCAAGAACGGAAAAGCTGATGCACTTTCTCGTACTGTCACTGATGACTTGGTCTATACGGTGCCAGATCCAGTCCCCATCATACCTGAAGACAAACTCTTAGGCCTTACTACAGCCTTAATCCACATGGAACTGAAAAAGGAAATCCAACAAACCATGAATCTGGATACCCTCCTTGCATGGCAAGCGCAGGGAGAACAATATTCCATCCAAGACCGTTTACCCTTCTTTAAGGGCCGCCTATACACCCCCACCAAGAACTTACAACAACAAGTCATTTCTGGTTACCACGATTCCCTGATCGAAGGGCACCCCGGGATTACCAAGACCTTAGCCAAGGTGAAACAGAACTTCTGGTGGCCTACTTGGCGAAGAGATATCATCCAATACATCCAATCTTGTGGAGTCTGCGCACAAAATAAATCGCAAAAACACAAACCATCTGGCCTTCTGAAACCTTTGGACATTCCTCCAGCGCCATGGCACACCCTGTCCCTCGACTTCATCACTGATCTACCTACCAGTCAGGGATTTAACACCATCCTTGTAGTTGTAGACCTATTCTCAAAGATGCCCCATTTTATTCCACTCAAAGGCCTTCCAGATGCCTCCACTCTAGCCAAGGTGATTCTGGACAATATTGTTAAATTACACGGCTTCCCATCAATCCTGATCTCCGATCGAGGTAGTCAGTTTGTTTCCAACTTTTGGAGAAAGTGTTGTGCAATGGCACAAATTGACGTCCGGCTATCCACTAGCCACCACCCCCAAACGGACGGCCAGACCGAAAGGACCAACCAGACCCTTGAGAAATACCTGCGGTGTATGTTACATCACGAGTTAAGAGACTGGAAGGACTTACTTTGGATAGCCGAGTACGCTTATAACAACTCCTTACATTCCAGTACTGGACAAACACCCTTTTATACTCTATATGGCAGACACCCACGTACCTCAGAATTGGATCTCCCAACCAACTTAGAAATGCCAGCGGTAACAACCCTTCACACCGACATCACTCAGGCTTTCAAAAAGGCCAAAGAACATCTAATTCATGCCAAAGACAAGCAAAAACAATTCGCCGACCAACACAGGACTATGGCCCCTGATTATCGAGTAGGAGACAAGGTTTGGCTAGCCACCAGGTTCATACTCATCAAAGGAACCCAGACCTTCCAACCCAGGTATTTGGGACCCTACACCATCAAGGCGGTTATCAATCCGGCGGCCGTCAAATTAGATTTACCATCCAATCTACGCATCCATCCGGTATTTCATGTGTCCCTTCTAAAACCAATGCAGCCAGGTACATGGATTAAGGCAGCACCAAAACTCATTCTTGTCGACGGAGAACCAGAATTCAAAGTGAAAGGCATACTGGATTCTAAGTACTCAAGAGGGAAGCTATGCTATCTAATCGATTGGAAAGGTTTTGGACCCCAAGAAAGATCCTGGGAACCCTGCAAAAACGTTCACGCACCACGTCTGATTAAAAGCTACCATTGAAACTTCCCAACTAAACCTGGGCCGGATAGAGGAAACACCTTGAGAGGGGCCTTAGGGGGGGAGTGCTGTCATGATCCCTGCCCTAAGCCTGGATAGCCAGGCCAGGTGGGATACTTCTACCCCCATCAGGCCCTCAAGGGCCTTGACATTTGCCCCCAGAATCTCTTGGAGTCAGTCCTGGCACCTTTGGCGCCAGGCTCATATGCTAGAGCAGTAATCAGGGCCCATAAGGGCATTGCGCAACAACATGGATGCCTCCACATGGCTCAGTTCCTAAACTGAACCATGCGGTCTAGCATTTTGGGTGTGGCAGGCCCAGTGATACCTGGGATGCCTGCAGGCTATATAAACCACACCCGAACTCCAGTACACGCTTCGCGTTACTTTGCCTTCCAGCAACGTGATGCTCATCGTGTTCTGCAGCATCTTCGGACCTCGAAAAGTCTGCACCTGCAAAACAAAGGGACATCGTTATTTTCAGCAGCTTACCTGAGATTCCACCACAGATGGCAAATCCGCACCTAAGGAACAGCAAGCGTTTTGGATCTTCGAACCTGCAAAAAGAGAGAAAAGAGACATTAGACATTTACATCAGAGCCGGCAATTTACCTCTCAAGTCGCCCATCGACCAGCACCGCTTAGGAGCCTCTTGCTTCGGTGAACGCAGCGGCCAACGGGAATAAAAGACAACAGGTTAGCAGAAGCACGGCACCATAGCGCTACGTATAGTGCCCACTTACCGCATCGAGGCGCTCCCGAAACACCATCACTAGCCGGTGAGCCGAAATCCAGCCAACGCCCACAGCGGACTCTCGCGCACCTACTGGGAGAGAAAAGACATCATTAGTTCAAAGAAAGACTTACAGAATAACAGTAATAAGACCTACCTGAGAGACTCAAAGGGGCAGCATCAGTGAAGTAACTTGATTGCAATCGCCCACAGAGGACAACGCGCCCCTGCCAAGAAGGCAGGACGGAGAGATCGCCAAAGCCCAAAACAAGGTGAGGAAAGGCCCGGGGAGGCGCTGCGGGCATACCGGGTGTTGGGTGGTTATTTCCCCAGTTGCTCTATCTTGAACATTGCCCACCTGTTTTCCAGAAAGAACTCCCCGCTGATAATACCCGGGAGCGACCGAGAAGGGCACCAGGGTTCCGGCAGCTGGGTGGCGTCCCCGTGGATACCAGGTGAGCGTAACAGACATCTTGTCTTACTGTAATTTCAGGACAGCTGCAGGGATAACAAGAAGCGTGCAGGGCAGCACAGAAAACAGAAGGAAATACTACAACAGACCCAGTTCCGAAATTACATGTTCCTCCCATATTCCCTGGGGACACAGTCCTGGTGAGAAATCACACAACAAAAAAGTAGGACGAGCCAAGGTTCAATGGCCCCTTTAGAGTGGAGGACGTTATACCCTCTGCAGTCAAGCTACAAGGAAGAAGAGCTTGGATCTTTCTGGGCGACCTCAAGCTATACATTGGAGAAGACCCTCTGCCCGCAACCCATTGTGTAGAGACTGCAGACAACGGGGAAGAACCACAGCACGTGCAGGCGAGATCCATGACGAGGAAGGAGGACGCATGACCAGCAAAGCAGAGAAAAGCAACATTTTGTGCAAGTTGTGGCTTCGTTTTGGACACTTCCTTTGAGCAAAGTAAGAAAAAAAGGGGACATAAAAACACAGAAACTCTGTGCATCCTAGTTGCAGGGTGAAGAAGAAGAATTACATGTATAAAAAAACAGAATAGCTTGTTGATTTTAGACCTTGGACTGAGGCACGCTGAAGCCGTGAAAAGAAAGATATGCCAGATTTCGATCGAGGATACGTAAATTGGAAGAGAATACAGTGTCCTGACTCTTTCTATACAGAAGCCTTATTTGGACTTGCTCATGGTGTCATGCAATAGTGAACTCACCAAAGACATTCTGATCTATTTCAAGTTAGTATTGAGGTCATTCATACCCATCGTTGGTGGGAAGAATCACAAGCATAATAGAGTTTCTTCAAGATCCTGAAAATGAAAAGACAGTGGGCCTCATTCCGTGGTATGCGGTAGGGGGTTAACGGGGCCGGTAGAACTGTCGGCCCTGTTAACCCCCTACCACCCTATTACGAGGTCTCCTCACGGGACCCGCTAAGGATGCCTGGTTTTACCAGGCGTCCTTAGCGGGTCCCGCGAGCGGACCAGGATGCTAACAACAGGCCCGTCATTAACAGGCCCATTGTTAGCATCCTCCCCATTCCCATTGAGCCCTATGGGGGCTCAAATGGGAATGGGGATGTACAAGGGTCGGCTTCCCTGAATGGGGAAATACCTGGCCCTCCAAGTTCAGAATGGCCCAGTATTTCCCCATTCAGGTAACCCAGACCCGGTACCCGGTATGGGGTAGCCATGCCGCTTTTAGCGGCATGGCTACCTCCATACTTATAATGAGGCCCAATAAGGAGTCTGCTCACAGCGATTGCAGAGCAGTTTCTTTTGCTTCCGGAATACAGCAAGGACAAGACAAATGCCCCTGTCATGAGAAGATAGCAGACTAGCTAGGAATGTTTTCTTTCGCTTCATTGAAGACTTTCCAGAAGTTGTGGGGAGACATGCCAATGTTTATGTCCTCACTTTCATTAGAGAGCCAGCGAACGCTGTACAGATGAGTATGCTCCTGCATGGTATCATACTGCAGGTCAAACTTTATGATCATCAGCAGAATCATTGGTAAACCCTTACCGCCCTACTACGAGTTCCCCTTTCGGGTCCTTTCTTAACGCCAGGCGTTAAGAACGGGACCCGCAAAGGGAATCCGGGGTCAATAACGGTACTATAATTTACGGTACCGTTATTGCCACCTTCCCCCTTCCCATTGAGCCCTGTGGAGGCTCAAATGGGAATGGCCCAGGTGAATGGGGAATTACCGGTCCCTCCGACCTCGGAATGGACCGGTAATTACTCCATTCACAAGGCCGGAGTTTGGACGAGTTCGGAGGCAGCCATGCCGCAAATAGCGGTGTGGTTACCTCCGAACTCGGAATGAGGTGAACTGACTGGGAAATGGTCCATTTTGACCACACAAATTGAAAGACGTGCTGAACTTATTGCCTCACTTGGAACTTTTGTTTCTAGAAAAATAAATGTTTCCAAAGACAAGAGCCAGTCCATTATTCAGACAAGGAGGATAAGCAGTCTAGCATTTGTAACCTGCAAACAGAGACAGTAGAATCAAGATAAAAATGGCAAATGTTAGCATGTATTAAAAGTTAGTTAGTTTTGCTTCCTTAAATTATCAAGATGGGCAACCAGAGCAGTAACATTGTCCTCCCTCTTGAGGAGAGACGTTCATATTGGCCAAGGAAAAAATGCTGTAAACTAACTTACAAATGTATTATTTACATATGCACAGTATTTATTATCATATTACTGTCATTGACGATTTGAACTGCATTTTTCATTGGTGCACAAATCAGTAAGGTTCCCGTGCAACCACCTAATGATGTACGCATGCAACCTACAAAGGTACTCAGACCTTACGTAGTCATTCCAGTTCCTAGAAAGAATGACAGTGTGACTGAACTTGAGATGGATGTGATAAATAATGACACACGCACGAAATCTGGAGTAACAAATGAATTGCAATGCCGGAGACAGGGTCAGCAAAGTAAACCTGAGAAGGGGTTGAGGGAAGGTACACATACACAAATAATAAGTACATAGACGCCTGGTCTATTGTCAATACATTCAGAATCACATTCCAGAGAATGGGGAAGCTTGGACAAACAACGATGAGAAGTTCTACACCAAGAGAAGTTGAGAGGCAGATGGAGAAAGCTGAACCTTTAAAGAGAGAAAAGGCTTTAGAGAATAAGCAAATAGAGACAGCACCGACAAGCACCCCTGATGCAGTGATGAAAGGGTCAAGCTTGAGGCCTACAATGCAATCAAGTGCTGAGATACTGGCAGAATCAATATGGACGTTTATAAACAGAGCTGGAAAGAAACAGAAGGATAAAGAAAGACTTACTGAACCTTCTCCTACTCAAATAATAGAGGCAAAAATGCCTGGATCATTGATGAAGATACCTGAGAATCCTCCAGCAAGAAGAAGCTATACAGATGTGTTTAAAGATGTGATTATAGCAAACTACAGGAATACCTTAAGAATTAGAAGGAGCACACAAGAAGACAATAACGAATTGAACGATTACTTGGACAGCACAGCACACTTGGGAAACGACATATGGTACCAACACATGAAGGAAGGTGGAAGACGAACTTTAGAGGAAGAATGCTTTGTGTGTCACTCCTACCTTACAGCATGGGGAAGTCAAAAATCTTTGTAGCTGTTGAAGTAGATGTGCAGACAGCACACTGTCTGTCACACATAGCAATGTGCAAGACCAGAGGTCAGCTCATGGGAAGTGATGCTTAACTCAAATGGGCAACTGAAGCAACTGATCCAAACCATTATGGCTGAGAATGGCAAGGCTGCTAACATGGGTCGAAGACAGAGGAGGACCCCTACAGATAGTGCCATTGGAGAATTCCAAACTGTGCTTCAGAAACAATGGTACAAGAAAAACAGGAGAAAATCAGAACTGTGGACGAATTTTCAATGCTACAGGAATGATACATGGTACTGCAGTGATCATGGATCATTATTGGCCATGTAGATTCAAAGCATATATTAGATTGCTGAAGAATTGGGGAGGTATATGCACATTGGTGAATGTCCATGTTCCAGCATTGGTGATTCCAAAAGGTGACCTGAATATTGACATGACAGTTTCCCAAAAGCAGATGCTCGCATGAGGAAGAAGAGATCTGTGGAACTTATGAGCCGAATGAAGAGAGAGAATTACTTCTCTGCCAAATCCATACGAACACAGGCTGTTCAGCTTGACCTCATCAGTGTTCACGACAATCCAGATGCCAAGAGTTCAGGTTGGAGCAAATATTAAATGGTTGCAGATAAACAGATGGGAGTTACTGCAGACCATCAATACAACCATAAAGGGATTCAATGCAATCAAAGAAGAGTTAAGAGCAATTTGACGTATGACTCTCCAGAACAGATATGTCCTAGAAATGATTACAGCTATGAATGGAGGTGTTTGTGCAAAAATCAGAAAATCATGTTGTAAATTTATACCATCTCACGATGACGAAAATGGAACCTTAACAGAAACCATAGGTATGCTGACAAAACTACAGAATCAGATGATTGATGAGGTTGACGAAGTTGACGATGACAGTTGGTTTGGATCACTTTTTTCATGGGTTGCACAATGGATGGCAGATGCATTCAATTTCCAAGGAGCCCTGTTGGTGATGATACTTCTTGGATTCTGTGTTATCAAGATAATAATCTCTCAGTGCCAGAAAACAGAGAAAAAGGCCATAGGGATGAAAATCATGGTTGGCGTTGAGTCAGGATGGAAGCCCAAAGACCTGACTACTGAAGAAAAAAGAGACTTTGTGAAGGCCAGCATTTATGCACCAGAAGGAACAAAGTTTCGGTATCCTAAGAAACATAGAAAGTATGTGGGAAAATGGATCTATTGCAATCCAAATGGACAATGTCCACTAATGACATGGAACAAAGACGAGTACATAAGAACAGCAGAATGTTTAAAGGGAGTGATGAAGATATGGACCCCAAAGGAACACTTCTGCAGACCTAGATGTCTAGATCCAGAGGATGACAGAAAAGTGAATGCAAAAAAAGAAATAAGAGTGGTCGATGAATCGGCCACAGGAGGGAGTGAAGAGGAAGTGCCAAGTATCATACACACTACAGCCACCCCCTTCGTACCACCCGGCACTTTCACGCCAAAATATGTGATGTATGAAGAACAGATAAACCAGCAGAGAGCTGCAGTTGGACTCTTCCCAGTGCCTATCAGAATACTTGTAGTGATGTTTACGGTGGCCACTTTGAAGGAAGGACTTAGTTGCCCCACCTGACATTATTATCCAATCCCCTCTCCCCCTTACCATATACAGATATAGTACCTATGTTAAAGTTACCTTCCTATAACCAATCGAGTTGCATGTTAGGTTTTTAAGATTACATGTCAATGATGACATGGTTTTGGTATAAAAGATGTTGTTTTTCTGAAATTAGTTGGAGTTTTAAGTGAGAACGAAGATCGAGCGGTTGCTGATGTTCATTGAACTCCCCGTTTTCTATACTTGTCATTAAACGGACTCCCTTTGCCAAACTATTGAGTTGTCATTATTATTTGATGCAAGAGTATGAATCTGCATCCCCATCTATCTCGAGGGTGCTGCTGCTCATCTTAAATGGCTGTTTGGAGACCCCCAGTCTCATGGGCCGGCTGGGGTCCATCCAGTTCAATAGCAGACTCAGCGTCGGATGAGGCGCTCCTGAGAGTGGCGGGAGCAGCGTTGTGTGTAATGTAAATCCCAGTGACATAACAACATAGCAAACTTTCAGCATCAGATGAGGCACCCTTGAGACTGGTGGGAGCAGCATTGTGTGCGGTGTAAATCCCAGTAACATAACAACAAAACAAACTCTCAGCGACAGATGAGGCACCCTTGAGAGTGGCAGGAGCAGCATTTTGGAAGGGTGACAGTAGGTCTGAGATTCTTTGGCCGTGCTCAGAAGCACCGTGGGGCAGGCTGGCAAGTGAATGGAAACGAGAATGTCTCACATGGGCATGACAAGCTAAATTTAAGTGAGCTCTGGCCTGTGTCTTTAACCTACCTCTTTCTTTCGCTCCACAGTCGCACACCAAAATCCACTGTGGATCATTTCTCAAGAAGTATCATATAATACAGTTCAAAGACATACGCCAACATCTTTCCATTAACCCTTTCTTGCTGTGCATTCTCTCAGTTCTTTATGGCCTATGCCTCTCACCACCAATTGCCCATTGCAAAAATTCCTTCTCCCTGGTAAGATCTTGAAATGTTGTGTTTGTGCACGGCACTAAAACAGAGATTTGTAATACATGAAGAGGATTAAGAAGGGTTTACATTAGCACTGTCACGTCTATTGGGGTGCAGATGAAAACATGGCCCTATTTATTCACATCAGAGAAGAAAATAATTATTTACAGAAATACAAATCGGGCCCAGTTATAGTCTGTCAATTCCGGACTCTCAGTCCAGTGCATCATCCCATATAACAGGACACTGCAACGTTTGACTCGTCAGGTGTTTTGGACTACACCTTCTCATTAGTCCTAGCCAGCATAGTCAGTGGTGAAGCTTCATGGGAGTTGTAGTCCAAAACATCTGGAAAGCCACAGGTTGCAGACCCCTGCATTGTAAATATGCGAACGATCCCCATTGCTCACTCCCTTTCAATCACAGAGACTCTGTTAATTGAAGGAACATCTCAATTTTCCTAGATCCTTCCTTCCAGCGGTAATAACCAGGGATGGAAATAGAAACCTAGCCTGAGGTGTTGGCGTGGCAGTGATCTTTTCCAATGCTGTGTAATGCAAGGTGATCCCATGACTCAAATTCAACACATTTGAATATATTTTGATCAAGCACACTTATCTCAGTAATATAACAACCACTGCCGGATGACTATCAATGAACAACCAGTCCCTCTTTAGAATCCCTCTTTTTGTCTTCAAATAGATTCAGTGATTAGCCTCCCTCCCTACCCACTACAATGGCACCTGAAGCTCCTGCTACTCTGCTCATTGCACCCTGCAATCTAGCGCCCTTGTCAGTCTATCTTTCCATCGCAGTCCCTGTGCACCCGTTCCCAACCTCAGTTTAGTTTGGGCTATTAGGAGGCGCTTGCGCCACCTAAACTGAAACTATTGCATTAGAGTAAAGCTAGGGAGAAATTGCATAAGAGGAGGGACACAAAGCTTGCAGGTGTTGTTTGGTTATTTGCCCACCCATTGACTGACCATGGCCATGCTAATCCCTATGGCCATTCCCACCCAGATCCAGCCCTCTCCACCCAAAATTCCTCCTCATGGGAACTCTTGCAGCTCGCTTTAATCAAGCCTTAGAATCAAACTTTGCCCTCGAAGTGCCTGCCAGTTTTTTCAACGCAGTCTTCTGACAGTTGACTTCATTGGAGCTGTTAACACACTGCTGGTGTAATAAACATGTCTTAAACATGTCGGCCTTCAACCACTTGATTTATAAGCATTTCCATCACTGACGTCCGGTTAAAAACAAGCGTTGATAACAGCAACAGTTTTGGCTTATTCAAAAGTATTAGGCATCTGCCAGGAACTGCTATTAAACGCCCAGGTACTTGCACCATTTGCTCACCTGCTACCATCAATTGCCAGTTAATACCACTATGGCAGTGCCTTGCAAGTGCCTTTCCCATGCATACACAAAAGCTCAAACCCTTGGCATTGCCAATGCTTGTTTTCAATTTTGATCCTTCTCCGATAGCCCTCCCATCCCTGTAAAATCCACAACACAACTAACATTTTATTCTTGGAGTCATTCCTCATCCTTCACTGCGTTCTCCTTGAAGGTACACCCACAACATAACCACAGACCTCACACTCCCTGGCACCACTGGAATTACTGTCAGATGTTTGGAGATAGCCCTCCCGCACATGCATTGTATATAGCTGGTTCGTTATTTGTCCCACGTAAGGGTGTTGCTTCATCCCCTTCACCAAGCGGCCATGTGCCAACTATCCACTTAATTTAGCATCTTTAGTAAGGCACTGGCTTGCAGGAATGGCCAGTCCCCAGTTCAATGGCCTGGACGTGTCTCTGTCCGAAAAAACACCATCCCCTCAATAAACACAAATAAATACACATGTACAAATAAATACACAGGGATCACATCTCATGGGCATGGAATGTAACATTATCCATTTCAAATTATGACTTTCCCATAACACAGAAACTACACTTCTCTTAACTTTGTTGCTGTATGGAGTGGGTACTATTATATCAGAGTGCGTTGCATTCCCTTACCATGAAGTCCCTCTTTCTATCGTTTTATGAGACTCAAGCCTTTTTGGTTAATCCTTCTCCAGTGGCCACTTAGCGGTGATTAAGCAAATGTTCCTACCCACCCTTTCTATGCGCCTTGGACTACGATGATGGCCCCTTCGTAATGGCCGAGGGGGCGTCGGCCTGGCACCGATTCTGTATGAGCCAAGCCAGCCCAGTGAACACACTGAGCTCTCCCCCAGCTGACGCAAGCAGGGGACTGGCTTTAACTGACCTGTCAGTAGAGCCAGCAGGCATTCCCAATGAGCCCTGCAAGGCTCCAGCAGTTTGCTTCCCCAGCCTTGCATGGTCCTTTGGAGATGCAGGCTCCGGTACTGCCGGCCTGAATGTGCGAGGGGGCGATCATGCACCTCCTTGCACATTCAAGGTCCAGGAAGTCTCGTAATGGAAGCGCTCTAGCACTGTTGCGCTTATGCAGGAGATGGGAGACGCTCTCTGCTTCCTGTTACTGGTACCTGTTGTATGCCGTGTGGAGGCCGCAGGGACTTCATTGCAGAAGGCAGCGCAAGTCTGAAAGGACTGGAATATGGAGCGGGGCTGCAGGTAGGAAAATAAGAAGAAATGTATTTGTGTGTGAATGTATGCAAGGGTTTGTGTTTGTAAGTGGGTGTGAGAATGAGAGAGTGTATGTTGTTTGGGTGTGCGTGTTTATGTGAGAGCATTTGAAAGCTGTATGAGTGGGAGGGTGAATGTAAGTGTATGAAAAATGAATGCATATGAATGCTAATGCGTGTATGTGAATCTGAGAGGGAACAACACATTAATGCTGTATCAAAGATGAATGCTGATGAGTGTGTTTGAATGTGTTTGAATGTGAGAGTGAATACAGAATGAATGCTGTGTAAATTGAGAGTGAATGATGCTGTATGAATGCTGATCGGAGTGTTTGCATGTGAGAGCCTTTAAAACGTCCTATGTATCCTGCTTGGGGTGTTTTGATTTATTTTAGCTTGAATTCCGATTTGTTTCCTCCCGTTTTTAAGCCTTCAGAAAAGCCCTTTGTGTGCTTTAAGCTGGATTGGTATTTTCTTTCTCTGTTTTTTTAGCCTTTGAAAAAACAGAGTTTACTTTGCAAGGAGACATTTTGCACTCTCCTCCCCACAATCCCCTTGAGAAATCCAGTCATCTAATAGACCCAGGAAGTCGCATGAGCCCTCCCTCAGTCTTGTTTCTACAAATAAACTGGGGCAGCTTTGCTCGGGCTGGGTGCCCTTCCTATTTACCTTTTTGCCTGGCGACCTGGATGTGCACCGCAACCTGACCCCTGGCTACAGCTACATCAAGGTAAGGGATGTCTCTTGGTGATTCTCTGTCATTGTGATAGCCTTTTTCCAAAATGATTTTTTTGCAACACTACTAGTCTGCCACACTGCTAGACCTTGCCACTAAGATTGTTTTAATATGAGAATGTGCTAATGATAGACTTGGCCACTATCAATTGCAGGCAGTATTAGTTTATCAGTTACTGCCATTATCATTTTTTGCCATTAAGATTGTTTTCATGTGAGACTTTTCCACTATCAGGTATTGCCATTGTGTGATTCTTGCCACTGATATTGTGAGCACATGAGATGCACATCACAATTGTTTAGCTTGGAATATCTGCCAATGAGCACCTAACACTGAGCTGTACTGAATTGTACCAGTCTACATAACAATTTTAATTGGTATAGCTAATTTTACTGCTGGCCCCATAAGATATAGCTAGATTGATTATTTTTGCCTGAAATCCTACCTAGCAATCTTTGACTGGCCTATTGTGTTAAACCGCATGACAAGCAATTATCTAAAATGAATCTTTGTGTTTTGGAATCCACTATATCTGTATAGAGGACTATACTGCTGACCCCATAAGATAGCTAGACTGACCCTGTTTTTACCAGAAATTCCAACTATAATCTTGAATAATTGTATTTGGGCTATGTGATGTATCGAGGGAATTTGTCCCTTCTCCCCAATTAGGAGCGTCTTCCTATGAGGTTAGAGAGATGAGCCTGTTCCGTAATACCCTCCCTAAGGGTAGGGGAAAGTGGGACCTCACCGGGAGTGACTCCCTTGTAGAGGAGCAGCCAAATGCTTCTGCAGGAAGTCCCGCCCCATCCTTCCTATATGCTGAAAACCAGAAGTCGCGCCATGCACAACACCAGTGGTTGTGCCTATTCCACGGAGAACCTTCGAGAAAAGGTATCCACTAAGAAAACCCTATCTGATGTTTCCTTGTAGAGTTGACAATCTCTTGGAAAAGATCCCTGAAGGAGTATGAAGATAAAAGAAAAAAAGTTGATGATGTCACAAGAAGCAAGCGTGGCTAACTTAGAAGGGTGGCTGAAGAAGAGGATGTATAGATCTTATGGAATCTGATGACGAAGTAAGAATCGAGTAAACCTTCATATGCAAAATGAAGATTGCACATGTGAAAAGCACTGCAGAAAATGCAAGCCGTTTAATAACTGTACAGATGCAGCAACTCAAGTAGATTAAGTAATCATAGAGCTAGCTATACGTAGTGAATAGACTGCAGGCGGTGCCGGCATTATATAGAAACTGGACATCAGTGTCACATATTTAGTAAGTTCAGACCCACAGAGAAAGAAGGATCGAAAGCTGTGTCGCAGCAAGAAAGCAGCTGGAATCGAGGAAAGACAGAGAAAGGCTGTCTGGCCTGCTGTCAAAGGCTGGAGCGACCAAGAACTGGTTATCTATCCTTGAAGAACAGTGAACATGAGAAGCTGAATCATCCCTTGTTAAGGTGCAAAGAAGAAACACTATGAGTGACAGGTTTTAGTCATTTAATACAATTAATGCTAGAAAATGAGCCGAATCACAGCTTCCTGTCACATGGGCTATGGATTGAAATAGAAGGTGGGCATGCAGCTCTAGACTTAAGATAGCGTGTGCTCACACTCCCTTATATTCCCAGGAGCGAGGATACTTTGCAAAGCTAAATTCAAAGGCAATCTCCATGGCAGAAGGCATGGACGATGAGAGATGTTGGGCTAATTGGGTGGGGAGACATGGTCAAAGTCCACCCACTGACACCTAGGGTACCAGCTTACGTGCTGCTAGTGAGCCAAATGTTGCAGAAGGGACCACACGTGCCAACCAATTGTAGAAGGCCATATAACGAAGGGCCTCATAGTCTGAGAGACAATGATGAGCTCTGTGTCAAATAATTGTTGAAGATGACTTACACTAGGGGCGGGCATGAGTTTTCTACCTGACTGTAGAGACCCAATCACAACCCAATCCCTTATAGAAAGTAAACTTAGAAATTCCCCTTGAGCCAAGCACAACTCCCCATAGGTTTTTCTTGTTTTCCACGTAGTATGATGTCAAGTATGACTAACTTTTACTGTATAAATGATGTTTATTGTTAAATCCTTTTAGAGAGTTCTCGAATGAGATTATGCTGAGCGATGTCCGTTGATGTCCGTTGTAACTCACTGTTTTAGACAATTGATATTAAAACAGTTAAAAGATTTTGCCTTCTTCCTGATTTGGTTTATTTGGTGTAAGAGTTACTCTACATCCCATCTACTGCACAAGATGATTCCTATTTAAGGACCATAAGCTCACACTTGGTAGCAGTGGTAGGATGGTTAGACACATCGATTAAGTTAACTACAGTATTTCGGACATTCGGACATCCTCCACCATCTAGCCAGAAGATCACAGGGTTTCCTGTGGAGAGCGGCCGAATAGAAATCTTGCCAGACTAATCGAGACGGTGGGTAGGGTCCCTCTTTGACGAAATCCCTACCTGGTTTCCACAGGTGCTTTGCAGACAGAAGGCGAAAGTGGTCAGTTGGAGGAGGAGACGATACCGAAGGCCTAGACTAAGGGTAATGTCACACTAAGGGAGCAGGGTTGTGGTCATTTTAAAAGTAATGAAAGTAACAAGAGTAACAGGAGTAACAGGAAATATTGTGTAAAGAGAGAGATATAGCGCCTGAGTATCCTAACACAAGGGGGTTTAGAAGAGGTTGTCTTACTCCAAAGCCAGGATCCCTAGGCTACGTATGAACAGGTTCATATAAGAAGACAAGCTAAACTCTGTGATCAGAGTATTAATTAGAGGCGGGAAGAAAATGGGTGATCACCATGGTTTAAATGTGAAAAGTCGACTAGTCTGTCTGTTTATGTATTTCTGTTGATTGTAAGGTGTCGAAGAGCGATATGAACAGTTGTGAAAGAATTGAGATAAAGTTAAGAAGTTATACTATCTATCTAGGGAAGTGGTTGGTACCAATCTAGAGGTGGACAGAGAATATTGAAAAATAGAGGTTTTGAGCAGCGATTGTTGGAATGCTCTCATATTTGTTGTTTTGAAAGAAAGTTTTTGATAAAGTCTGGTAAGTATTGACAGTCAATTGAGACTCGTCACAATAGGAGATCCACCTCTGATGCATTTATGTAAGACATTGCCAAAGCACATGCCCAAGATCAAACAGTATAGTGCGGAATGGGTGAAAGGCACGGCAGATAAGATATTCATGCCATGGCCACAATGGAGATCATTGTCAATAGCAATACTACAACACATGACCACATACCTGCACGCTGCATACATGGGGAAGAAATAGGAGAAAAGTCTTGCTATTTTAGAGCTTTGGAAGATGTATCAAGAAGAGAGGGAGGATCCGCCACCCGAAGAATGGATGCTTAACCAGTGTAAGTAGGAAGGTGGTGAGCCCTCAGCTTCCCTTACCTCACCGGAAGTAAAAGGCGATAGTACGGAAGAAATAGGATTGTATCCTTTAAAGGAATTAAAAGCAGCAACAGGATATAGTGATCCGATATAAAAACCGTCTGCTTATGGCAGTGATGATAGCCCAGAGGAGAGTATGAGAAAGGAGGAGATCTTTAAGATCATACAAAACAAGGAAGAGAAAAGTGAGCGATCCTATGTATCGACAGAAATAGAACAAGTGATTAAGCGATGGAAAGGGGAGAAAGATAAAGCTGACGAGGTAATGCTCATACAGAACAAATGGATGGGAAGACAGATATTAGTCAAGCTAGATGGGAAAAGCATCAAGGAATTAAGGCAAAGAGAAGATCAAGACGAACAGGATAGAAAAGATGGGAACGAGAAAAAAGATTTTAGGAAGACAAACATAAGAGAAAGAGCAAGGAGCGATGAGAACAGATGTATAAGGAGGAGCAAGAGAACATACAGGAATGGGCAGAAGAGTAAAGAAAGTATGACAACAGGCATAGAGCAATAGAAGGTAGGGACAGACGAAAAAGGAAGAGAGAAGAGGAGGAAGCACAGAATTTAAGGGCCAAAAGAATGAGGAGATGAAAAGAAGAGGAAGAAAGGAGAGCAGAAGCAGGGAGAGAAGAATGAAGGCAAGAGGAGGAAAGAACTATAAGGGAGGCGAGAAAGCAAATAGAATTGAATGATGAGTTAGAGTATGCAGTGATAAAATTGCAGCAAAAATGTCACCTATACAAAAAATCGCGTAAAAAATTATGTGGTTTGACCTGTTAAAGGTGAACCCCGTTACACCATTTAAGGGGAGCGGGGAATGCAGGGGTGTCCCCCGCATCCTTTACATGGATTGCAATGGCAAAACCACGGCATTTTTGCCACGATATTTTGTAACCACAGCAATTTTTGCCGTGATTTTAACACATGGAACCGAGTTAGAACGTAAGAGGAGACAACGCGAGCTTGATATTAACCTCATTCAAAAGGAGTTAATGGAGCCAAGTCCAGCAACACCTTGGGACAAAATGAAGAGTTCCTTCCGTTAAAGGGAGCAACGTCAGGGGCATCTAGAGTAGTACTAGACAAAGAAATCTTTGATATAGGAAGTATTGGTGACAGGATCGATAAGGCCTATCAAGTGTTAAAGGAAAGTAGCAAATCGGGAAGCCAAGGGAATGGAGATCAATCCCTAGTATTTCAATTATGAGACGAAGGAGAAAATCCATTCAGCCTCGAACACAGAGCAGGCTATTCAAGAGTGACAGCACAGAACACAGCACACGATGGAGCACCGTTCAATAATTGCAGAGCAGATGTTTGAAGGGCTGTCAGGGTACAGGATCCTGACACGTCAGACATGGGTGCAATTATGACATGTATGATGAAGGAAGATGGAGACCCTATTGCTTACATTCAGGACATTCAAGAGCACTGGACTCTTGAAACGATGGAGCCATGGGAAAAAAGGTGGCATTATTTACCACATTGTATGTCAGGGGTTGCCTGAGCAAGTACAGAGGCAAATGAAGAGGTTAGTGGGGATGGAAGCAAAGCCATGGGCTGAAATACAGTTGATGATAGTGCATCACTGTCAGATATTGCAGGAGAAAAACAAGAAGAAAGATGAGGCAATGAAAATTGAGGAAGGTAAATTAGTTCAGAAGAAATTGTCAAAGTATGCCATAGAAAGGACAGTATTGACAAGCAAAGAAGCAGTGGGTACATCGCAGGTGAATAATCAGTACCTGGAGGAAATGGGTTTGTGCCATGAGGTAGAGGCATGGGCTATAGGGGAAGGGTGGATTTCATAGCAATCAAGGTGGGTTTCAAAATACACAGAATGAGAATCAGAATGCGCAAGAAGAGTTTAACCAAGGGGTATTAGGCCAACTCCCCCTGTATGTTGGATTTGCGGAATGACAGGACACATTGCACGCATATGTGGGAGCCAAGGGAATGTACAGAATTGCCAATTCTCAAGAAGGGCGCAGCTTATCCTCCACCATATAACACACAAACTAGGGAAAGGGTCACCCAAGATCAGGCAATGTATCAGGCACAGATGCAGCAAATGCAACAGGCACAGCAACCACAGCAAGTGCAAATGAACCCACCGCAAGGACAGTCACAGCACGCCCACATGCAGACACAGCAGTATGCAAACACGGTACAATTACTGACACCTAGAATAGGAGCTGCCACTGTAGTGGGAGGGAATCCTTTCACAGCTAAAGGGGTATGCATATACCCACAATCGGACAGCTCACAGGGCGACTTGATATGTTCAGTACTATCAGTGACACCAGACCCCCTTTTCTTTTTTAGCAGACACTGGTGCTACTCGTTCATGTATACAAGAGGGAAAATAACCATTCTCGGGAATTGCCATGAATGCTCAAGGTTTCTCTGGAGCTACGAGTCAAGTTCCTTTTACTGATGAATTACCAGTCTCTATAGGAGAGTGTAACATGTCTGTTCCATTTTTGTATTCACGACAGACACCAGTTAACATTTTGGGAAGAGATCTGATGACAAACTAAGATGACAATTTCTTTTACTGACAAAGGAATAGTGTGTTCTACTCCTGGAATACAATACATGAATGTGGGCAAATTTATACTGACATTCACAGGGCAAGTGGCTATGCAAGGTGTACCAGTAGAGCCAATGGTTTTTTCTTCATGGGATGGGCTATTGGCATGGCTACCTGGCTTAGTGGGAAAGACTCTGAGGACACCTGCCAAATTCTTGTTTAAACCACAGATACCAATGGATGTCGAGGGGGGACAGACTATCCCTCTAGAATTAGAAGCAGCCATAGTACGAAGGGAAATGGCGATGCTTGAAGGAACGGATGATGAGGGTGGACCCTGGTGAACAGTGATAGCTATCGAAGAAGGATACACGTTGACTGACATTACTGATGATGACATGTTTAGGGACAATCTAACAGACAATGAAGTAGTGTTCTTTATGAGCATCACATACTGGATAAGAATAAAGAAACGGGAAATCCCACAGTGAATGGCAATGCGGCAGCGTCCAGCATTTTTTGCCGAAGACTTGGAGAAGGTGCCCACTGTCCTGTGGACTACAGGCCCTTATGACGTAGGACTATTGAAGGGGATAGGAGAAGTCAAAATAAAGTTGAAGTTGAAGTTGAAGCCAGGGGCGATTTTACCTCGAGCAAAACAGTACCCCATGTCTCAAGAGGCCAATAAGGTATATTCAAGACTATTTCAGCACTAATGAAACAAGGCATTCTGGTGCCGTCAGAATCATCGCGCAATACCGTGGTCTATCCTGTGAAATAAATCAAAGGGAGGGTTGTGGAGATTCATACAGGACATGAGACCGACTAACCAGATTGTAGAGGCAGAGTTTCCTTTGGTTCCTAACCCGGCAATGATACTATGCAGTATCCTAGTGGAAGCAAGATATTTCACAGTGATTGATTTAACAAATGTGTCTTTCTCAATCCCGTTGCACAAGGACTCACAAGACTTAACTTCATTTACATTCCGCCAGACTCGTCTGAAATACACTAGGCTGCCCCAAGGGTACTGTGAATCTCCATCAATGTTAAACAGAGTCCTACAGATGGAGTTAGGCAATATTGATATGAAATGCTGTGTTACAGTGTGTAGAGGACATTTTAATTTGTAGCCCTACAGAAGATGAGTGCAGACAGGAATTGATTCAGTTAATGACTATTTTAGCAGACAAGGGATACAAGGTAGACAAAGAGAAGCTACAGTATTGTCAAGAAGAGGTGCTATACATAGGGCAGCTGATTTCACATGATGGAAAAAAGGTGACACCTGAAAGGGCTGAGTCGAATGTGAAAACTGCAAAACCTCACACAGTGAAACAGATGCAACACTTCTTGGGGCTGTGCAATTATGTTAGAACATGGGTGTTTGATTATAGTTCGTACACACAACCCCTTTTGCAGGCTTTAAAGAAAGCACAGGTGAATGGTGTTACAATAGAATGGACTGAGGTAATGAAGGAAGGATTTGAGGAGTTGAAAAAAGCAATTTGAACAGCTGCTTGTTTGGAAATCCCTAATTAGGCTGAGAGGTTTTTCTTATTTTCACATGACAGTCATGACAGTGGTGCTTACATAGAGGACTACATTAGGGTACAAACCTCTAGCATATTAAAGTGGGATTTTAGATCCAGTTATGAAAGGACACTTTCCTTGCGAACAGTCATTGGCAGCCACCACATTCGCAATTGAAAAATCTACAAGTTTAGTAATGGGCTGCTATACGACACATTTTGTGGAACATGCTTTGCTTGCCATTTAGAGAAACCCAAAGGTACATTGACATCCCAGAGAGCTTCTGCTAATAAAGTAATGATTTCAAATACAACAATCAAAATTGTCATATGTAAAATAGTGAATCCTGGCACATTTGTAGCTGAGACAGTGGCAGAGGGTGAGCATGTGCATGACTGTGCAAACTATGCTGAATTTTATGATGATATACCTTGCATAAAAGAGAATGCCTTGTCCGGAGGGGACATTCTATTTATTAATGGTTCTTTGAGAATTGATCAGACAAGTGGAGAAAGGCATTCTGGCACAGCTGTAGTGAGACATAGAGCAAATGGCGGGTTTGAGGTTGTAGCAATTACTAGACTACATCTCACTTTTCAGCGCAAGCAGCAGAAATGGTAGTGCTCATTGTCGCGCTCGGGAGTCATGAAGGGCAGGAAGTAACGGTGTACCATGACTCCGCCTATATGATGTCAACTGTACATGCAGGGCTATCATGTTGGAAAAGGAGGGGCTACCTCTAAGCGGACGGCACTCCAGTGCAGCACGCTTCCTTATTTGACAGGCTTATTAAGGCACTACAACTCCCAGTAGACATAGCAATAGTCAAATGCGCAGCAAATACTAAGCAAACAGATTTTATTTCTTGTGAGAATGAAGCCGCAGACACAGAAGCCAAAAGGGTTGTGTATTCACCAGATATCTTAAATTTTGGTACTCCAAATATTAAAGAGAAGGTAGTCACGACTATGGTGATTAGAGAAGCATTTAATCATTTGCCAAAGACCCAATTCATGGAGATCCAAGGCGGTGCACCGCAGGAAGAGAAGGAAATATGGGAACACATGGGGTGCTCTTTATCCACCACAGAAGCATTATGGCGACAGGATAGCACTGGAAAGCAAGTCATGCCAGTAGCATTGTTATAAGTTGCGCTAGAACAGCTGCATTATGCCTAAACAAGAGCTCTTTGACCAGATTGTTTCATATTTTAACCAAAGGATTCAAGACATACAGGATCACCTTGACAATAAAGGATGCTCCCACCTGCTTCCCACCGAGATCCCACCAACACCTCCCACTATTTCCTCTTTATTGTCTTACCGCTTTCTGTCTGCAGAGAAACTACAAGCTACCAATGACACATCATCTCCTGAGGATCCATGTCCCTCCATTCTTTACAGACCCATCATTAAATCTCTACACTTAGCACCCATCTTCCTATCCCTGATCAATGACTCCATCATCACTGGAGGATTCCCAGCTCAGTTGAAATCTGCATACAGTAGACCTTTGCTCAAAAAGCCCAGAGCAGACTGATATGACCCAGCCAGCTATCACCCAATCTCAAACACACCTTCCATCTCGAAACTTGAATTCATACATCGTCAACTCCTGGACTTTCTCGAAAAACAAATCAACTCCTGAATGAGGCACAGCATGGTTTAAGACCTTGTAGGAGTACATATTTGAATGTGTGCTCCATCTGGCATACACTTAAAAACAATGTGGATGAACAATCAGAGAGTGCACCCATATTGCTAGACATCTCAGCTGCTTTTGACACCATCAGTCATGAGATCCTCCTGGAAAGACATGAAGATATTGGAATTAAATGATCATCTCTACACTGGATCACCTCCTTGCACATGGGTAGAATGGACACCGCAATCTTGGACCCCTACAAATCCCGGCCTTGCCAACTTACCTGTGGAGTACCCCAAGGATCCACACTCGCACCTCTACTTTTCAACATCTACATGACACCCATACTTGAAATCATCAATAAATCTGGTATCTCCTGCTACAACTACGTGAATGACACACAAATAATCTACACATTTGTGAACCACCCATCACCAAAAGCCCCAGACTATAAAAACTTCCTAGCACAGGTGGACGCATGAATCACAGCAAACAAATTTAAACTGAATCCTAACAATACTGGGCTGATGCTCTGTAATCCTACATGTTCTAACTCCACCAAATTCCTGTGGCTTGACAAGATGGGACCTTTCCCAAACCCACCAACCATAGTAGGAAATGTTGCAACAAATAAGTACAACAGCATCACAGGTCAAAGCCATCTTCAGAAGCTGCTTCTCTCAGCTGCACGTGATATGCAGCGTCTTACCTTACTTAACATTCACCCAAAGGCCCATGGCCATAATTTCTCTAATACAATCCAGACTAGACAATGCAAACTTCCTTTATCTCAGACTCCAAGATTACCTGATGAGGAAACTTCAATGAGTTAAAAATGCAGCAAGGCTACTTCTCAGAATAAAAGTTTTTAACATATCATTCCAGCATTACGTATTCTCCACTGGCTACCCATCAAAAAAGGGTTATTTCAGAAGTGTGTGCATCGCACATTGTTCATACCAGGGATGGGGCCATTCCTCCTTCGAAAGTAAGTTTAAACACTGCACGCCTTCCAGAACACTTATGTCCAGGAATGCTGCACCAGTACTAGTCCCCAACTACAACAAGAGAAAGCAAGGAGAGGATCCATATTTTCAGTTCTGGCCACAAAACTGTGCAACAACCTACCCAAACCTCCCTGCTCCGGCTTGCAGGAGAACTACGTGACCTTTAGTAAACAGCTCAAGGATTGGCTTTTTCACCAAGCACTTTGAAAGAAATGTAATAGCAACCGACTATAAACTGCATCAAAAACTTGTGCTAATCTACAACAAGCATTTTTTTAAAACTCCTACCACTAGCGTCTGTGGTAAACCTATCTGACTCATGAAACCTCTCCTACGTGGAAATGATCTGCACCTTTAATCTCAGTGAACTCTACCATTATGAGCCTGGAAGTGACAACACTCTCACCCCCACTCTTCACCCTCTCATCCCTAAACAAACTCCTCCCTACTAAGATCTTGCATCATAGCACCTCCCACACTCCTACAGATGACCACCTAGGTCTAGTGTACTTAATAGATTCAGACCCTCTGCATACTCCATCAATAACCATGCTGTGAATTTAACAATCCGGGAACTGCCCATATGGCTTACCTGCCCTGTCAATATCAACCACACACAACATAGATTTTCCTTTCAACACAACACACAGATAATGTGTACTTCCAACCTACATCCATCAACACCAAAGGTTTCTGCATCTGCCTTCCCGATATCCGACTAACACAGCCTGCCCTCGTTTCTTACAGAGTCATGTGCAGCAAGGACACCATTATTGGCAGAAGGGCGCTATAAGAGACCACTTTACATTACTTTCTTTACAAACTGAGCATACCAAGTCAGTTTGGACAAATATTCTTTCTGGCATGATTTTATTTTACTGGACAACCAAGGGGAAGGCATCATAATGATAGTTCTTGCTGGTACTGGCCCACATTGGTGGGCTCATCCTGGGAAGGTTTCTTAACTTTGGCATGGCGTGTTTTACTTGGCATAAAGGGTGAATGCAGCATGATGAACGTTCCTACTCAGTTGCGGATCACAGTGGTAGGCACAGTCTGCAGATGTTTCTTACTGTGTCAGGTCATTTTTTACTGGGTATCAAGGGTGAAAGCAGCATGATGACTGTTCCTACATGGTACTGGCCGACATTAGTAGGTCCAATGTTCACGTTTCTTTACTGTGGCATGGCATTTATTACTGAGCATCAAGGGTGAAGGCAGCATAATGAGTGTTCGTACGTGGTATTGGCCCACATTGTGGGTCCAGTCTGGACATATTTCTTTACTGTGGTATGGCATTTTTTACTAGCCATTGTGAAGGCATCATGAGTCATACACAGACAACAGGTTCAAGTCTATTTAACAAAGTTTTATTAACTCAAAAGCCGGGATGGAGTAATGCCTAACTTGCTCTATTCTAAGGTGGGATTTCCCTACCTAAAGAAACTAAGGATAGTCTGTGTCAGGAAGACCAAATCAAATGTCTTTCTGTGTCCAAAACGTATACTTGCCCTCAGAACTAACTGTATACAATGTGTAGGGATGTCAGCATCAAAATTAGTAGTGTTCAAAAATAAAGTTCAAAGCTTCTTCCAGCTTTTGGCTTATAATCAGCATCCCCTTTCGCTAGTTCAAAACCGTGCACATGGGACCAGGGTTCCCTTCCCCAAGAGTTCAAATTGTCCAGCTTTTCAAAAACGATACAGTTCCTTTGGACTCTTCCCAGCTCTTTTGATATTGGTACTTTTCACTAAGTCACGGGCAATTACATTTATTCAGCTCAATATCCTAACTTCAAATCACATAAGAGGTTGTAAAACACAAGCTTCTATATAGATACTTTCAGTGGCTTTTCCATACAGGTGGCACTCTGTCTAGGCAAAGTTGTCCGACCACATGGTACACCCATTACAGGTCACGCCCGCAACCAATAACCCTTGTTGGCTGCTTCCCATCAGAAATATGCCACTGCCTCAATTTAACAGTAAGGCTTAATTTATGCACCAGTGTCCCACTCCCCTGACACTGGACCGTGGCTTGATTGGCCGCTTTGCACTTGTAGCACTTGCTTGTATTCTCTTGCCAAGGAATGTTTCCTCATAACATGCAGTTCCTTGAACTCTTTTGGCTCTTGCCAATGCTCATTTTCTTATATAGTGCAATTCCTTGAAATATATTTGCTTCGGCCAATACTGGGTTTCTCATGCCATACCCTTCTTGGTATTCCCTTGACTTTGGCAATACTTGTGCCTCATATAATACAGTTTGTGCTATGTGCCAAATTCACCAACTTTCTTTCACTCCACTCAATATTCACGAGTGCTCAAAACTTGCTTTTAATCTATTCAGTATTCAAAAGTACTTGTAATGCTTTCATTTCATTCATTATTCAAATAATGTTCATGGCCCGGTTCGCATATTTGCCTGCCAGCCCGGTGGTTCCCCTTCGTTGCACACTCACCGGTTGGAGCTTACGGTGCTGCGAGGTCCTCTATCGCCACGGGTCCTCACCTTCCTGTGCGTTACCTTGCTTCTTCTCCCAGCGGCTCTCCATGGCGTTGCTCCCCCGTCGATGCTCCAGCTGCAGTTCAGGACTCTTGCTATTGCTTCACTCACTCACGCAGGCCTCCCTCTCCTTCAGCTTCACTTCCTTCTGCACAAACTCTGCATCTTTCAGCAGGTCTCGAGCGCTCCGCCTGCCACACCGCTGATCCAGCGTTGCTTTCCCAGCTTCCACTTCTGTCTCCATTTCTGGTCCACCTTTTAAAGTTCCTGAAATCTTGATTGGACCAAAAAGGACTAGAGCTCTCACTGCTGAAGCGGTAGTCCTGCCTTACTCGTGCTGTCCTCCTCCTCGTCTCAATACCCAGTTGAGGTCTATATATGTGGGTATTATTGAAATGAAGATGTGTTGCTTTAGTTGGTCTCTTCCTAGTCCCAGTAGAGTGTTGTTGTTTCTTTAGGAATGTTTTAGGGGAAGAACAGGGAAAGGGCTGACAATAGCCTATGAAGGCTTGTGGGATTGAGGGTTCATTATGAAAAGGAAATGGGGATACCATGTCTCACCTAAGGACATCCTCTCCCTACTCGCCAAGTTCCCTCCACCGAGGTGACCCTCCCTTGCATATAAACCCCAAGGGACAGGATCCAAAAGCGATGCCTTTCCCTGGCCACCGAGAGGTATAGACAGTGGGAAAAGAAGTGAGGATGCCCCCTCAGGTTCCTCACAGCACCAGGGGTGAAAGGAGAATAATGATTGTTGTACTGATCCACAACAGTGGGTCTAGCCTGTGCCCATATCTTTACTGTGGTATTTCTGTTACTGGGCATCAGGAAGGTATCACAATGAGTCTAACTATGTGTTCCTGGCCCACACTGGTGTTTCCAGTCTAGACAAATCTTCACTGTGGAATGGCATTTTGTACTGGGCATCAAGGGTTAAGACAGCATGATGGGTGTACATATGTGTTATTGTCCCACATTGGTGGGTCCAATCTGTACATATTTTCTTACTGTGTCGTGGCATTTGGCACTGGTAAAGCCAACAGGAATATGTTCTTATATATTAATACTGGCATATATTGATGCAGCCTCCATGGATAGGTATAGGCACAGACAACATGACATTATTTTTATACTTGCATATATTGTGTGCAAAGGCTTCATGAAAATGAGCTGAAAATTGCTCCTGTGCAGTTTTGATGACTTGCACCGATTGGATTTGTATGTGTTACCCTACAAAACCCACTGGAAACTGACCTTTTAACCTTAAAATGTTTCTTGGGAGGAGAGTCCCCACTCCCCTGAAGCACCCTTGCTTGGTTTGGATTCCCCCTATACGCTTGGTCGCTCCTGCATATTCAGGGAAAAATGTACACCGCCAATTAAAATATTCACCAGCCCTCCACTGCCTATTTCCTCTCCTAATTAAATGTTGCAGGCCTGCACCTTGATCTCCCCAATACTCAGACCCGTATCGAGGCCCCCAGTCCAAATAGCACAGCCTGGTCTCTCTATTGGAGTCACAGATAGACCTGCCTATGTACCTTTGTTAGGTATGCATGCATATTCAAATCCATACCGAACCATAAGGAATACTAGAACATGCCAGAGAGCAACCCCAACTCCATTTAGTCGCACCCTAAACCCGCACCAAGCTGTAATCCATCAAGTTTCCTATTTCTGTACTGTCAAGATGCTCACGGGCCCTTCCACCCTCGCCCTTCCTCGCTCTGGGGCTTCTCGCCCTGAGTTGACCTCAAAGGCTCAATGGTCCTTGTGAACGCTGTCAGTTGGTGGGATCATGATACGAGTTCCGAAACCATGCAGCTCATGAACTTTGCATCCATTTTGAAGCTCCGAAGCACAGGAACACAGTCCGTGTTTCTATGTCAAGACCGGATGCGAGCTTATGTTTCAACTTCTTATTTATTCCTGTCTCGAGCAGTTTCAACAAAATCAAGCATTTTCAATCTTCCCATTTTTTTTCTTTTTAAAACTATGTTTCTCTTGAGATCAAGTCCTTGGATTTCACCTACCTGCTTCATTTGCCTTATGGTTTGTCCAAAGTCCAACACGCTTCTCCACCTGCCTGCAGGACACTCCATTCAGTGCCTTCCTCGATGTCTGATATCCTGTGCTTAGTCCAAGCTGGAGCCAGTGGGCTGGAGCATCTCTGCTGCACACTCTCAAAGCACATCCCCTGATTTTACCACACTTGTGGAGGCGTCCTACTGTTCCTGTCGTTCACCAACAAAACACTTATCATCATCGCTCTGATCATGTCCAGAGTAGACTACGCCAATAGCCTATACCTGGGCATGACCGAAAGACTTCTAAAAAAACTACAACGCATACAAAATGCGGCAGCCAGACTCCTCCTCAAGCTAGCCAGAAGAGAACACATCACACCCGCGCTACAAATACTACACTGGCTACCATTAAAACAGCAAATAAAGTTCAAGTCCATGTGCATCATGCACAGGGCAATATACAAACAAGGCGCAGAATTCCTAAGCGATAAACTAAGCCTAACACTGAGATCAAGCACCGACATCTGCCTGGAACCAAAACCCTATAACAGAAGAAAACTCGGAGGATCCTCTTTCTCGCACCAGGCACCAAAAACCTGGAATGACCTACCTAAGAATATACGGAACAAAACAAACCACCTAGCATTCAGGAAACTCCTCAAATAATGCCTCTTCACAGCGTAACCACAACAGCGACGCACTAGAATGCCCACCCTATTAAATAACAATGAAAATAACACCAACCTCAGTTACTCCCAAAATGAACAAACACTGAACACAAAGAACGGACCACACGACAGACCATTGGATATCATGGGAAATAGCCAAAAAAGGAGGTCACCATAGGCTGATCACATACTCAGACCGAGACGAAAGCCCTTAAATGACTCATCCACTCCATCCTGGATGTACTGTATCCAAACCCCCAGCAGACGCATTTAGATAAAACGTTTGTGAGAGGAGTCCACTACACCAGCTCCAGCACCCAAGGAGGAGAATAGACACCCAACCCACATTAATCAATCCATTAGCATTAGAACACCTACATAGCTCGCTAGAATAGAATGGCGAGAAGCAATTAGAACACTTACAGAGCGCATTAGAACAGCACAGGCAGTGCCTCACACAAACCAAAACCCTGCCAGGCGTAACCCCTTCGCCCACCCTAATGAGATTAGGAGGATTAGCGAGCGCCACACTCAGACAGATTTCTGAATGTTAGCATGTTAAACTTCATATAACCCACTAACAAAAAACTCAGCATTTCTGCAGACTTATCTCACTCAAAAATCTCACACAACCATCTCTCGCAAAACAACCCACACGCACTTCACAACACCGCAACAACACATAAGCAACACCAACAGCACGCGAGGACTGACATCGATCCGAGACTCACACCAAAGTTCAGCACCCAGTGTATACCGAGTTGAAGCTGCCAACAGAACACCACTCTTCTCACTATCCTACTGCCGCTTTACCTATTAACCCATCCCACCTTCTCATTTGCAGATCCGCCAGAGCGCCTAGGGACCAACTCCATTGGTGAAGGTGTGCGGTACAAATACCTTTAAGATTTAACATCCACTTTTTAGAGGCTGTAGTGTTGTAAAGACATGCCATACGTGGAGGCAGGGTGTGCATATCAAAACGGGTTTGGTGAGGTGGAGGAGGGAATAAAGATTATTGTTGCATGCACCCCCGTGAGTGTGGTCATCTTTTATGGCATGCCCATAATTGGTGTTGGGCCAAAAGGCAGACACCACACCCAGCATCTGTTGGGCCGGCGGCCGAGTGCGCTGCGCAAGTGTCAGGCAGACACCCGTGCCTGCATCAGTGCACCCATATACTGCTGTGTATTATTACCCAGCAGGGGTGAGAGATCTTATTGACAAGGCTGAGTTGGTGGCGCAGGAGACTTCTGGAGTGGTGCGCTCCCAGTGAGAGCCGCTATTGCCGGTACGTCATCTCCACATGTCAGAAAAGCTCATCCGATGCGAGAGAGACACTACCCAGGTAATGCAACCTACACCTGGTGCGCCGCCCACATGCCTGAGGGAAGGCAGTCCCAGAAAGGGGAGACCAGGGTGTTGCAACTCAGGCCGGCCCTGCTGCCCCCAGCATCCATAACAACAACAAAAAAGGAGAAAGAATACTTGAAGCACCAATAAACAATAAATGTGAAACAAGGCACACAAGCCCAGTACACTCCATGGGGGACTGCCAAGGTGTCGTTTTGAAACACCTGTACACGCATTCACAGATAAAGAGGTGTCTGTGATCAAGCTGAAGCGGAGGAAATTATCTACAGGTGGAAAAAGGCGAGTGCCATCTCAGAAACTCAGGGTACCCAGTCATTTTATCGCAAAAATTACACAGTGGTACCTAACAGAGCTGACAATAACACTGAAAAACACTGAAAAGGTGAAATAAATATATAAAGGGTAGTGGGGTAAGGGGTTAACATGGGTTAGGATAGGGTTGGAGTGGCATTATAAGTGTGGAAAATTGGGGTCTTGAAATCAGTGTTTTTTTTGTGTTTTGACCGTGATGAAATGTACCACTCTGTAATTGTGGTCAGTAAAATCACATATAACCAAATTCAGAGGGATGGCCCTGTGCAAGAGGGATGGCCCTGTGCAAGAGGGATGGCCCTGTGCAAGAGTGCTTTCACAGAGGAGCAGGATGGAAGGTCAAGATCAAGGGCAGGCGAATCTGGGCCCACCGCCGGGAGGGCTGACACAGCAACTTGCACAACAGGTAGGGAACACGTTTCCCATACCCACGCTGCTCCCATTTGCTATGACAGATACAACAAACCTAGGGTCCAGATGGTCCGGATGGATCCAAGAATTCGATGTATACTTGTATGTCCTGGGTACCCAAGGGCTCCTCACGCTCATGGCGGGCCCTGAAGTGAGAGACATTATCTTTGAGCTGCCTGAGGACTTTGACTACACCTACCCAGAGCTCAAGCGCATCTTGAATGAACACTTTGCAATACACAACAATGTTGACTATGAGTGCCACATCTTCCATACCACCACGCAGATAGAGGGTGAGACCATGGATACATTTGTGACAAGGTTAAGGTCCAAAGTCAGGAACTGTGACTTTCACCGCTATTCGAACGAAGAGGCGATCAGATAACAGATCATCGCAGCCTGCATCTCCATGATGTTTAAGAAAATCTAATGCAAAAGACACACCTGTTGGCCAAGACACTGCTGCTGGCAAGATCCACCACTGCGCTGTAGCACTAGGTGTCAACGTTAAGCAAACTACAACTAACACCCACGCTGGCTGTAAAGGAGGAGTCTGTGAATAAGCTTGCGGCACATGCTATAGCGATGAAAGAAGAAAAGAAGGACAGGAAACAGTGCTTCCGCTGCGGGTACGAGTTCCCTCATGAAGGCTTGTGCTCTTCCTTGGAACAAGAATGCTCTGTGTGTGGGGACAACGACTATTTCAAATCTATGTGTCGATCAGCTAAGGCATCAGGCTTGCATTACAAGAAGCGCAGCTTACACCAATGCAGATCTCCGGCTCATTATGCATGGAAGGGGAGGCAGACAAGAGACATACTTTCCGGGAATGGCCCAGTGCCTGAAGCAAGCAGGAGAGGAAGGAGGCGGATTTAATATGCAGATGGAAGCCATCCACAAGTAAGTCTGACACGTAGTCGAGCACAGAAAGACAAAAGGGGTATGCCCTAGGCAACCCAACAACAACACCTCACAGCCCGAAGCTGCTGTTGGTGGTACAAGGAGAGACATACAACTTCCTCATAGACTCATGCGCGAATGTCAATGTGATGCTGGAAAACAAGTTCATGAAACTAAGACAACCACCACGATTGAAGAAAGCCCAGATTCACATATACGCATATGGGGAAAAGCCACTGCCGTGTAAAGGAGTCTTCACCAGAACCTGCAAATCACATTATGATCCATGCCATTGACACATATTCCATGACCGGGTGCATACTGAGTTTCCGGTCGGCCATCCAAATGGGGCTTATTCACATCTTATATCCCACAATTGCTGGCAAGTACATCACTCAGATGGCAAAGATAGAGACAACCTTCCCATCCTTGTTCAAAGGCACACGGAAGCTCAAAGGATGGCAAATAAAGTTACACATTGACCCCTCTGTCAAGCCAGTGGCACAGCAATACAGGGGCATCCCCCTGAACATCCAGTGGAAAGGGAGCTAAAGGCACCCATGAGGAAAGACATCATTGAACCCACCACTGGGCCCACTAACTGGGGGCTGACCCTAACTTCTGGGCATTCCGTGGGCCTAGAACCCCTTGAGCCCGTGTTTTTCCCCCTCCATCCCTCCCCACTCCCTCTTCCAGTCCCTCAAGCCCCCCCGCCCCCCCCAGGCCACCTCGAGCCCCGTGTCTTCCCCTCCATCCCTCCCCACTCCCTCTTCCAGTCCCCTCGAGCCCCTCGCCCCCCCCAGGCCACCTCGAGCCCCGTGTCTTCCCCTCCATCCCTCCCCACTCCCTCTTCCAGTCCCCTCGAGCCCCCCGCCCCCCCAGGCCACCTCGAGCCCCGTGTCTTCCCCTCCATCCCTCCCCACTCCCTCTTCCAGTCCCCTCGAGCCCCCCGCCCCCCCAGGCCACCTCGAGCCCCGTGTCTTCCCCTCCATCCCTCCCCACTCCCTCTTCCAGTCCCCTCGAGCCCTCCCGCCTCCCAGCCCGCCTCCCAGCCCGCCCCGCACTCTGATTGGGCCATCCGCTCAGCCTTCCGGGTCTAGCGGCCCGCCCGTGGCCATCGCGCTCTGTTTACAGAGGGAGCCTTGCCGGTGAGTGTGTGACCAGGATCGTGGGCTGACCCTAACTTCTGGGCATTCCGTGGGCCTAGAACCCCTTGAGCCCGTGTTTTTCCCCCTCCATCCCTCCCCACTCCCTTTTCCAGTCCCTCGAGCCCCCCCGCCCCCCCAGGCCACCTCGAGCCCCGTGTCTTCCCCTCCATCCCGTGTTTTTCCCCCTCCATCCCTCCCCACTCCCTCTTCCAGTCCCTCGAGCCCCCCGCCCCCCCAGGCCACCTCGAGCCCCGTGTCTTCCCCTCCATCCCTCCCCACTCCCTCTTCCAGTCCCCTCGAGCCCCCCGCCCCCCCAGGCCACCTCGAGCCCCGTGTCTTCCCCTCCATCCCTCCCCACTCCCTCTTCCAGTCCCCTCGAGCCCCCCGCACCCCCAGGCCACCTCGAGCCCTGTGTCTTCCCCTCCATCCCTCCCCACTCCCTCTTCCAGTCCCCTCGGGCCCTCCCTCCTCCCAGCCCGCCCCGCACTCTGATTGGGCCATCTGCTCAGCCTTCCGGGTCTAGCGGCCCGCCCGTGGCCATCGCGCTCTGTTTACAGAGGGAGCCTTGCCGGTGAGTGTGTGACCAGGATCGTGGGCTGACCCTAACTTCTGGGCATTCCGTGGGCCTAGAACCCCTGAGCCCGTGTTTTTCCCCCTCTATCCCTCCCCACTCCCTCTTCCAGTCCCTCGAGCTCCCCCGCCCCCCAGGCCTCCTCGAGCCCGTTTTTCCCCCTCCATCCCTCCCCACTCCCTCTTCCAGTCCCTCGAGCCCCCCCGCCTCCCCAGGCCACCTCGAGCCCCGTGTCTTCCCCTCCATCCCTCCCCACTCCCTCTTCCAGTCCCCTCGAACCCCCCGCCCCCCCAGGCCACCTCGAGCCCTGTGTCTTCCCCTCCACCCCTCCCCACTCCCTCTTCCAGTCCCCTCGAGCCCCCCGCCCCCCCAGGCCACCTCGAGCCCCGTGTCTTCCCCTCCATCCCTCCCCACTCCCTCTTCCAGTCCCCTCGGGCCCTCCCGCCTCCCAGCCCGCCTCCCAGCCCGCCCCGCCTCGCACTCTGATTGGGCCATCCGCTCAGCCTTCCGGGTCTAGCGGCCCGCCCCTGGCCATCGCGCTCTGTTTACAGAGGGAGCCTTGCCGGTGAGTGTGTGACCAGGATCGTGGACTGACCCTAACTTCTGGGCATTCCGTGGGCCTAGAACCCCTTGAGCCCGTGTTTTTACCCCTCCATCCCTCCCCACTCCCTCTTCCAGTCCCTCGAGCCCCCCCGCCCCTCCAGGCCACCTCGAGCCCCGTGTCTTCCCCTCCATCCCTCCCCACTCCCTCTTCCAGTCCCCTCGAGCCCCCCGCCCCCCAGGCCACCTCGCGCCCCGTGTCTTCCCCTCCATCCCTCCCCACTCCCTCTTCCAGTCCCCTCGAGCCCCCCGCCCCCCCAGGCCACCTCGAGCCCCGTGTCTTCCCCTCCATCCCTCCCCACTCCCTCTTCCAGTCCCCTCGGGCCCTCCCGCCTTCCAGCCCGCCTCCCAGCCCGCCCCGCACTCTGATTGGGCCATCCGCTCAGCCTTCCGGGTCTAGCCTCCCACCCCTTCCTGGTACCACCCACCCCCCCGCCTCCTGACCCGCCCATCCCTCCCTTCATCACCGGTCCTCCCAGGGCAGCCCCCTGCCCGGCAGCCCCAGCGGCTAAGGGCTCCGAGGCCAAGGGCGACTCCAACAGAGGCGACTCCAGGGAGTGTCAGCCGGTGTCCGCAGGGGACGCCAAGGAAGCCAACAGACACCAGGCACCGACAAAACTGTAAGTGCTGGCTTGGGTGGGAAGTAGTGCAATTACTCTGCTCCTGAAAGCTCCTGCCACTCTAACCTACCTTTCAATAGCCTGCAGTCTAATGATAACTAGTACAGTAGCCCGAAAGAACCACACAAATTAGCCTGCGCCACCTCGGAGCAGAAGTGTGAATGTTAGCATATGCCACACTTGATGGAATATCTAATAGCCTCTCTTTGAAAGCGAATCTAGAAGTGTACCTCTCCGTGAAAGTTGATTTTGAAGTGCTTTAGAAGCTGAATTCAGACGTATACACAATTGCATTTAGAAGTTGTGACCAATAGCCTGTCTGAGAAAGTTGAACCCAATTGCATTCAGGAGTGTACCCAACTGTATTTAGAAGTGGCTCCCAAGCGCACTTATAAGCTGTGACCAATAGCCTCTCTGAGAAAGTTAAATTCAAATTGCACCCAGTTCATTAGAGGTGTGCACAATTTGCCTCTCGATAAAAAGTTGAATTAAGAAGTTCATTTAGAAGTGTGCCCAATTTGCCTCTCTGTAAAAAGTTGAATTAAGAAGTTCATTTAGAAGTGTGCCCAATAGCCTCTATGTGAAAGTTGAATTTAGAAATGCATTTAGAAGTTGCATTTTAGAAGTGAACAGAACGTGAGATGTCCATTTAGATGTGTGCCCAATAGCCTCTATGTGAAAGTTGAATTTAGAAGTGCATTTAGAAGTGTGCCCAATTTGCCTCTCTGTGAAAAGTTGAATTAAGAAGTTCATTTAAAAGTGTGCCCAATAGCCCCTATGTGAAAGTTGAATTTAGAAGTGCATTTAGAAGTGTGCCCAATTTGCCTCTCTGTGAAAAGTTGAATTAAGAAGTTCATTTAGAAGTATGCCCAATTTGCCTCTCTGTGAAAAGTTGAATTAAGAAGTTCATTTAGAAGTGTGCCCAATTTGCATCTCTGTGAAAAGTTGAATTAAGAAGTGCATTTAGAAGTTGCATCTTAGAAGTGAACAGAACACGAGATGTCCATTTAGATGTGTGCCCAACCTGCCTCTCTGTGGAAAGTTGAATTAAGAAGTTCATTTAGAAGTGTGCCCAATTTGCCTCTCTGTGGAAAGTTGAATTAAGAAGTTCATTTAGAAGTGTGCCCAATTTGCCTCTCTGTGAAAAGTTGAATTAAGAAGTTCATTTAGAAGTGTGCACGTATTTGCCTCTCTGTGAAAAGTTGAATTAAGAAGTTCATTTAGAAGTGTGCCCAATAGCCCCTATGTGAAAGTTGAATTTAGAAGTGCATTTAGAAGTTGCATTTAGAAGTGAACAGAATGCGAGAAGTCCATTTAGATGTGTGCCCAACCTGCCTCTCTGTGAAAAGTTGAATTAAGAAGTTCATTTAGAAGTGTGCCCAATTTGCCTCTCTGTGAAAAATTGAATTAAGAAGTGCATTTAGAAGTTGCATTTTAGAAGTGAACAGAACACAAGATGTCCATTTAGAAGTGTGCCCAATAGCCCCTATGTGAAAGTTGAATTTAGAAGTGCATTTAGAAGTTGCATTTAGAAGTGAACAGAACGCGAGATGTCCATTTAGAAGTGTGCCCAATAGCCCCTATGTGAAAGTTGAATTTAGAAATGCATTTAGAAGTTGCATTTAGAAGTGAACAGAACGCGAGAAGTCCATTTAGATGTGTGCCCAACCTGCCTCTCTGTGAAAAGTTGAATTAAGAAGTTCATTTAGAAGTGTGCCCAATAGCCCCTATGTGAAAGTTGAATTTAGAAGTGCATTTAGAAGTTGCATTTAGAAGTGAACAGAACGCGAGAAGGCCATTTAGATGTGTGCCCAACCTGCCTCTCTGTGAAAAGTTGGATTAAGAAGTTCATTTAGAAGTGTGCCCAATTTCCCTCTCTATGAAAAGTTGAATTAAGAAGTGCATTTAGAAATGTGCCCAACAGCCGCGCTGAATCTAGAAGTGTGCCCAATAGCCTCGCTGTGAACTTAGAAGTGTGCCCATTTGCCTCTCTATGAAAAGTTGAATTTAAAAGTGCTTTTAGAAGTGTGCCCAATTGCCTCGCTAAATCTAGAAGTGTGCCCAATTGCCTCTCTGTGCATTTAGAAATGTACCCAAGTCCCTACCTGTAAAAAGTTGAATTAAGAAGTGCATTTAGAAGTTGCATTAGAAGTGTGCCCAATAGCCTCCCTGTGGAAAGTTGAATTAAGAAGTGCATTTAGAAGTTGCATTTAGAAGTGTGTCCAAAAGACCGTCTGTGGTAAGTCAAAAGTAGAAGTGTACCCAATAGACTAAATGTGAATTTGGAAGTGTGCCCAACAGCCATTCTGTGAAAAGTTGAATTAAGAAGCTCATTTAGAAGTGTGCACAATAGCCTCTATGTGAAAGTTGAATTCAGAAGTGCATTTAGAAGTTGCATTTAGAAGTGAACAGAACGCGAGAAGTCCGTTTAGATGTGTGCCCAATTTGCCTCTCTGTGAAAGTTGAACTTAGAAAGTTACCCACCCCGAAAGTTACATTTAGAAGTGTGCCCAATAGCCTGTCTATACATTTATAAGTGGACCCAATTGACTATCGGTGATAGTTGAATTTAGAAGTGTGCTCGACAACCTGTGAAACTCAGATTTAGAAATAACCAACAGTATAGCTGTGTAATGTAGAATCTAAATCGGTGACTAATAATCTACAAAGTTGATTTATATCCATGCCTAATACATTCCCTGCATAAAGATGAATTGAAAGAAGTCCACCACTACCGTGCCCTATTCAATCCTATTAGTATAACTAAAAACATAGTTGTGTAATATAGAATCTAAATCTGTGCCCAACAACCTTTCGGTGAAACTCTGATTTAGAAATAACTAACAGCATAGCTATGTAATGTAGAATCTAAAACAGTGACTAATAATCTAACTACAAAGTTGATTTAGATCCATGCCTAATACCCTCCTTGTATAAAGGTGAATTGAAAGAAGTCCACCACTACCATGCCCTATTCAATCCCAACAGTATAACTAACAGTATATCTGTGTAATATAGAATCTAAAACTGTGACTAATAATCTAATACCCCCTCTAAGCAAATTGAATCTAGAGGCTGACCGAATATCTTCTCTGTGTACAGGTGAACTTAGAAGTGCACCCAATAAACTAAAATCACCTCTGTTTACAATTCTATCTAGAAAACCACCAATAGTCTAGTATCATCTTCAAGCAATTGAACCTTGAGGTGTGCCTAAAAGCGTGTCACCACCACCGCGCCTCAGAACTACAATCAGAAAGCCCTCCTAAATCAACCTAAAAGCTTGCACCAATCATGAGTGCACCCACTCCTCAAGAGTCAGTCAGAAACGAACCCCGTGGACCACCCCCACTCTCCGATCTGCCTTCCCTCCCGCCCCCCCCTCCCAAATCTCTCCAACCTCCTTCGCACTCCCTGCCTTTCCCCTCTCCAAACACCAAGCCAGGGGGGCACGATGGCGAGCCACTCACCCCAAGACCACTCATCCCCTGAACCCCACCCCCACCCCACCAGCATTACCCATACCCGCTCCCCTCACTATAATTCCTGGCACACCCTACCCTGCATTCTCCCACCTCCCACCCTCCCCTCATACCTCTGCCACCCTCCCCCCCGACCACACCCTTTCCCCTCCCTAAAAACTGCACGCCTAGCCCTAGCAAGAACCGAAGCTGCATCCCTCTCCCCCTCTGACCCCCCTACTCTCTCCCACACACCAGTCGCAGCAAAGAAACTAAAGAGGAAACGTTCCTTGTCCCTTTCAATCTCTCAGCACTCCTCACCTCCCTTGTCTCGACCCATCACCTCTATCCCGCAATCCCCTCCTTCCCCCATGGCTTCTCCCTGCCTGAAACCCCTCTCCCTCGACTTCACATCACCTGCAACTGAAACTCCTAACCGCCAACACCCCTCCTTCAAATCCCCCAACCCAAACCCGATCATCCTATCACACGCAGCCTTCCAACCCCACCCGAAGCCTGCCAATCTCTCTGCTTGCCCACTATTCCCATCTATCATCACCCACCCTACCCCCCTCCGTCCACCCGCTTCTCCACCACCCCATCCCGCTCCAGCACCAAGACCATCCTTGGCTGCCGATGTGAACTGTATCCTATTTAACGCCCGATATGTGGCAAAAAACAGACATTGCATCTTTGATCTCCTCGCCTCAGTCAAACCAGACCTAGTTTTCATCACTGAAACCTGGTTCTCTGACGACTTCGGCCCAATCGCTAATGAAGCCTTTCTGCCTGACTACTCCCTCATCCCACTGAACCGTCCGTCCAGGGGAGGGGGGATAGCATTCGTCTTCAAATCTCTCTTCCGCGCCTCAATCATTGACAACCAACCCTCCATTCCATCCTGCGAATCTCTCCTCGTTAAGCTATCCCTCTCCCCGTCGCTTTCACACAGCTTCCTAATAATCTACAGGCCCCCTGGCTACGATAGACACTTCGCAAACAACCTTTGCGATTCTATTGCCACCCTCCAACTAAACCATCCCAACCTCATCCTTCTTGGAGACTTCAACATATGGCTCGACATCCCCACCAACCCTATGACATACTCCCTGGTTGACGGTTTAGATGCAATTAATCTCCAACCCCACATAAACGGCCCGACTCACTATAAAGGACACACCCTTGATGCCATCTTTAGCTCCAACTCCCTGACCCATCTAATGCCGCCCACCCCTGTCATCTGGTCCGATCACTTCATTCTCTCGTTCGCCATCCACTCACCCGAAACCCTTCCCGTACTCACATCTGAACCTCCAAACATACGCAAATGCTGGAAGAAACTAATAATCATCCCGGACCTAGCCGAGGCACTCCTCCAGTCTCCACCACCTACCTGCTATCTCAACAACCAACTAACCCCTGAGGCCTTTGATTCATGGCTCAACGCATCTCTGATGCGGCTCACCCCCTCGTGCAAACCATCAACCCGCCGTGGCCTTTTACCCAGATGGTTCACCCCTGAGCTGAAGACCACTAAACGACAATACAAATACCTAGAACGCAAATGGCAGAAAGAGAAAACCCATGAGAGCAAGACCTCCTTAGCCCGACACCTGTATCGGTACAAAGCCGAAATCCGGAAAGCAAAATAGGCCCACTACAACTCCCGAATCCTAAACTGCAAAAACCAAAGCAAAGAACTTCACAAAATTATCTCCGAATTCACCAATCCGGCTTGTAACACAACCATCCCGACGGCGTCACAATCACTGTGTGACTCTCTCTCCCTCCACTTTTACTCCACGGCTATCGAAAGGACAAAAACTCTAACCACCAAACTGGCTCTCTTACAGCCACCTGGCAATCCTCCGCCCGTACCGGCCAGCCCATCAGCTGCGACCTCTACGCAACCAACGTTCGAATCCTTCAGTCCAATATCACCAGAACAATTTCTCAAACTCCTATCCGCCCGCAAACCATCTGGATCACCATTGGACCCCTGCCCAGTCACAACCCTAAAAGAAATCTTTGCCTCCACCTGCGCAGGAGAACACGCAAGATCTATCATAAATGCCTCCCTTTCCGCCGGTATCTTTCCAGACGCATTCAAATTGGTGCACGTCAAACCTCTAATTAAAAAACCTTCGCTCGACCCTCTCGAGCCCAAAAACTACCGCCCCATCTCAAACACCAAGTTCCTTGTCAAACTCATTGACCGAACCGCCTACTCCCAACTAAATGCCTTTGTTGAAGTCAACAATCTCCTGGACCCCGCCCAATCAGGATTCAGAACCCGTCATGGAACTGAAACCACCCTAACCTCGATCTGGGATGACCTTAAAATGACAGCTGACTCCGCGGGATGCGCCGCACAAATCCTTCTCGACCTATCGGCCGCCTTTGACACGATCAACCACTCAATCCTCCTGGACCGCCTCCACTCCCTAGGGATACGTGGAACCGCCCTTAAATGGATAGCTTCGTTCCTCAAAGACAGGCACCAAATAACGACACTCTCCGACTTTACCTCCCAAGCCCGACCAGTCGACACAGGAGTCCCACAAGGAGCATGTCTATCCGCCCTCCTGTTCAATCTCTACCTGATCATCCTCCCACCAATAATTCGTTCACACAACATCCTGTGTTACAATTACGCCGACGACACTCAACTAATTCTAAAAATCCTGAACGCAAAACCCAACTCCCGACCTGATATTGCATCCTGCCTCCTGAACATAGAACGCTGGATGACCCAAAGCCACCTCTTGTTAAACCCATCCAAAACAGAAATCTTGGTTTGTGGCAACTCTGATCTTCTACCGCACCCACTACCCTGGCCACCCGCCATGGGCAACTCACCGACACCCTCCAACACAGTGAAAAATCTTGGATGCACCCTTGACTCCGACCTAACACTCTCGCGCCAAGTCAACAATGTCTCAAAGTCCTGCCACTACCACCTCAAAAACCTTAGGCGCATCTTTCCATATCTCTCATTTCCCAACAGAGTTTCCGCGGTCCAATCAATTGTCATATCAAGACTGGACTACGGAAACCCCCTATACCTCGGAATTCATGCTTACCAACTGAATAAACTCCAAAGAGCACAAAACGCGGCAGCAAAGTGCTACTCGCGCTCGGTCCAAGAGACCACGTATCCCCAGCCCTCAAGACACTGCACTGGCTTCCAGTAGCCCGTAGAGTGGCCTTCAAAACCTTATGCCTCACCCATCGAGCACTATATAAAACTGGACCGCAATATCTTCAAGAAAAGCTAATACCTTATCACCCCACTCGCACCCTTAGATCAAGCTCAGCCGGCCTCCTAGTAATTCCCAAGACAAACTCAGTCAGGTTAGGCGGAGCATCATTCTCAGCCCTGGCCCCAACCCTATGGAACTCGCTCCCTCCCCACATCCGCCTAACTAAGGACTTAACGGCATTCCGCAAACTACTAAAAACCTGGCTCTTTCCCAAAAACCAACCTGTTCCAAACCAGCAACATCAATCATCACAATAACACTGACCCAGCAAACCACAAAATAAATAAATAAATAAAGTACAGCTAAACTAACCAGACTGTAACCTACAATGACAAACAGAACTAAAACGAGTAATGTAGATCTAAAACAGTGAAGTGGACAATAGGAATAAATCACTGGGAATGTAGAAAGTGCAGAGAGTGGATGAACGTGGAGACCGGACGAGCCTGGAGAGCAGAAGAGTGTGGACGGCGTGATTGGACGAGTGGGGAGTACGAATGACTGTGATGAGTATAGATGAGTGTGGATGAGTGTGGAGGTTGAATGCTGTTGGCGGATGAGTGTGGAGGGCAGTTGAGTGTGTAGGACGGTTGGTGATTGGACGAGTGGGGAGTACGAATGACTGTGATGAGTATAGATGAGTGTGGATGAGTGTGGAGGATGAATGCTGTTGGCGGATGAGTGTGGAGGGCAGTTGAGTGTGTAGGACGGTTGGGTGTAAAGAGCGGACGAATATGAAGAGCAAATGAATGTGGAAGACGGATGAATGTGGAGAGCTCATGAATGTACAGAGCAGTTGAGTGTAGAGCGCGGAGGAGCGTGGAGAGCGGATGAGCGTGGAGAGCGGATGAGTGTGGAGACCCGATAAGCGTGGAGAGCGGTTGACTGTGGAGAGCGGATGAGTGTGGAGGACGTGAGCGGATGAGTGGGGAGAGCGAATGAGTAAGGATGAGTGTGGATAAGTATAGATGAGTTGTGGATGAGTGTTAGAGGATGAATACTATTGGCGGATGAGTGTGGAGAGCGTATGAATTTGAAGAGCAAATGAATGTGGAGGACGGAAGAGTGTGGAGAGCCGTCGAGTGTAGAGAGCAGTCGAGTGTGGAGAGCGGCTATGTGCAGAGAGCGGAGGCACATGGAGAACGGAAGAGCGTGCTGAGCGGAGGAACGTGCAGAGTGAAGGAGCGTAGATAGCGTAGGCGCGTGGAGAGCAGAGAAGCATGAGAGCGACTGAATGGGGGGAACGACTGAGTGGGGGGAGCGACTGAGTGAGGAGAGCGACTGAGTGGGGAGAGCGGTTGAGTGTGCAGAGCGGTGGGGGGAGCGACTGAGTGGGGGGAACGGATGAGTGTGGAGAGCGGATGAGTGTCGAGGGCGGATGAGTGTCGAGGGCGGATGAGTGTCGAGGGCGGATGAGTGTCGAGGGCGGATGAGTGTCGAGAGCGGATGAGTGTCGAGAGCGGATGAGTGTCGAGAGCGGATGAGTGTCGAGAACAGATGAATGGGGAGGGCGGAGGATGAGAGAGCTGAATAGGAGACCGAATGAATATAGATGAGTGTAGATGAGCGTGGAGGAGGAGCGCTGCTGGCGGACGTAATGTGGAGCGCGGATGAGTGTGGAGGTTGGTTGAGAGTAAAGAGCGGACGAATATGAAGAGCAAATGAATGTGGAAGACAGATGAATGTGGAGAGCACATGAGTGTAGAGAGAGGTTGAGTGTAGAGAGAGGTTGAGTGCAGAGAGGGGAGGAGCGTGGAGAGCTGAAGAGCGTCCAGAACAGAGGACCGTGCAGAGCGGAGGAGCATGGAGAGCGAAGGAGCATGGAGAGCGAAGGAGCGTGGAGAGCGAAGGAGCGTGGAGAGCGAAGGAGCGTGGAGAGCGAAGGAGCGTGGGAGCGGCCGAGTGTGGAGAGCGGCCGAGTGTGGAAAGCGGCTGAGAGTGGAGAGCGGCTAAGTGTGCGGAGAGCGGCTGAGTGTGCGGAGAGCGGCTGAGTGTGCGGAGAGCGGATTAGTGCGGTGAGCGGCCGGGTGTGCGGAGAGCGGCCGAGTGTACGGAGAGCGGCCGAGCGTGCGGAGAGCGAACGAGGGCGTGGAGAGCGAACGAGGGTGTGGAGAGCGAACGAGGGTGTGGAGAACGAACGAGGGTGTGGAGAGCGAACGAGGGTGTGGTGAGCGAACGAGGGTGTGGAGAGCGAACGAGGGTGCCGAGAACGAACGAGGCTACGGAGAGCGGACAAGTGTGTGGAGAGCGGACGAGTGTGGAGAGCGAACAAGTGTATGGAGAGCGAACGAACTTGTGGAGAGCGAACAAACGTGTGGAGAGTGAACGAGTGTGTGGAGAGCGAACGAGTGTATGGAACGAACGAACGTTGTGGAGCGGACGAACGCATGGAACAAATGAATGGTTGGGTGAATAGTGCATAGAGCGGATGTGAACCAAAACACATAGAACGGACCTGACCGCTCAGAATTGCGCGACGTGCATATTTTGTTTTGGAATGCAAGGAATCTTTGAAAGAGCATACTGCATATCACACCCCACGCTTACTCTCTCCTTACACCACCATTCAACTAGAACACAGAGATACTATGACACCATTCGGTATAACTGTTCTCATATCAACATCTGCCGCTCACCCCCCATCACTCTAAGTAAACATGGCTGGTCTCACACCCCCAGCCAGGCGTTTCTCCTCAGGCCTAACGCCGCCACACTCGGTCTGGATAATTCCAGCCAGACCAAACACATATCCCTGATCTCTCAACCACCACACCTACCGCTAAGAAGCAGCTACCACATGAATTCCGCACCAGCTGCACACATACCGGTGCGCACACGCACCTTTGGACTCTCTCTAATCTTTCCACTGACCCGAACTTCGTTTCCCAAGGGCGTTCAACCTACCAGCGCCTTCAGACCATACCAATGGTATATAAGGCGCTATACAAATGCAAAATAACAATAACAATAACAATAACAATAACAATATCACCTGTAGTCCCTGTGGCCAAGAAAGGGCCTAAAGGACATATCTGATTGTGCATCGACATGTGGGTGCCCAACCAAGCAATCCTACCAGAGCAGCACCAGACACCACGCATCACGGATATGATGCATCTACTCAGTGAGGCAACTGTCTTTTCTCGGCTGGACCTAAATAAGGGATATCACCAAATTGAAATCAGTAAGGAATCCCACTACATAACGACCTTCACCACTCATCTTGGGCTGTTCCATTACAAAAGACTACATTTCGGGATATCCTCAGCCATTGAGATCTTCCAAGAGGAAATAAGACGAGTGAAATGCCACATCCCGATCTGTATAAACTATAGTGACGACAAATTAATATTTGGTTAGTCACAGGAATCTCATGACGCCACAGCACTGGAGGATGCCACCCTGACCCTCAACAAGGACAAAATATGCATACAATAAGTCAACGTTGAAGTTTTCTGGGGACATATTCTCACCCAAGGGGATAGAACCAGACCCCGAAAAGATAAAGGTTCTCACAGATGCCCAATGCCCTACAGATGTGGCTCATGTGAGCTTGTGTTTGCGTCTTGCAAGCTACTGCACACGGTATCTCCCTGAGTTCACATCTGTTAGCACTCCTCGTTCACGAAAAAGGACTAGACGTTCACACGGCACACTCAGTGTCAAACAGCATTTGACAGCATCAGAAGAGACATTGTGAAGGCTATGTGCACATCATACTTCGACCCAAACCTGATGGCCAAGCTCACGGTAGACGCTAGCCCTATGGGGCTGGGGGCCATCCATGCACAACATTTGGGGAGTGAACATGCACCGTGGTGGATTGTATCCTATGCCAGCAAGAGCCTGTTGGAGGCTGAACAACGTTTCTCACAGGCTGAAAATAAAGAGAGCCTCACCGGTGCATGGGTGTGTGAACACTTTCCTTTATTCTTGTATGGTAAACCTTTCATGGTCATCATGGACCACCAGGCCCTGATTACCATATACGGCAAACAATTGTTGCAAATGCGCCATGCATGGCCCAATGTGGTTTGAGGTTGCAGGAATACAAGTTCAACATAGTTCACAAACCCAGAAAAGATGCCAACCCGGTGGACTTCTTGTCCCGCCACCCTCAGCTGAACCTGGTGTGCTCAAATGACTGCACGGGAAGGGTACATCAATTACGTTGTTCATCATGCCCGCCCACCAATTATCACACTGGAAGAACTCGGCAAGTGGACACAGGAGGACCCGACCCTCTCCCTAGCATCAGTGTGAATCAAGAATGGTTGATGGCACACAGTGAATACATGTGGAACACTGAGCCCGTCAATAGACAAACGACTATGGAGAACTTTGGTTCGACTGAGAGACGAACTCTCTGTCGCTCCCTCCGACATCATACTAAAAGGAAACAGGATTGTAATGCCATCCCAGCTGTATCAATGGGCCATTGACGTGGCACATGAAGGACACCAGGAGATTGTGTCCACCCTGAGATGACACATGCAAAAGGTGTGGTTTACTGGGATGGACAATCTTCTAGAAAGCACCCTCAAGTCATGTCACATCTGCATCAGCCTGCAACCGCACATTCCTAGAACCATTACAAATGTCGCTGCTGCCAGAACATGTGTGGGAGGAAGGGGCAAATGACTTCTTTGGGCCGATCCACTCTGGGACATACATCCTGGTGGCTCTGGATGAGTACTCAAGATTCCTGGATGTGCAATTGCTGCGCTCCACGGTCGCCACAGCGGTCATACAAGCATTGGACCACATATGGCATCCCAAAAACTGTGAAGTCAGAAAACGAGTCCGCCGTTCAGTGGAAATTACTTCAAGGAGTTTTCCAGCTACATGGGGTTCACACACTGCAGAGTTACACCACTATGGCCACAGGCTAATGGGGCATTAGAGCATTTCATGGCCAACTTGAAGTGGGCAGTGCATATATCTCACATTACCACCCACAAGTCCCTGGAACAAACTCTTTATCAGCTCCTCAGGGATTAGCAGAACCAGCCGCACAGCTCCACGGGGGCATGTCGAGCTGAGCACGCGATTACCACTGACCACATGTCAGAAAAGGTCGGATGACAGTGAGAAGGACATGAAAGAAAATGACATAGAGGCAAAGGAGACAATGAAGGACTATGAGGAGCATCGTTGCAGGCTTGTCCCTCTGTTATCTGTGAAGTTGACAATGTGCTGGTGCGACAATGCACATTGCATAAGGGAGTGCTGCTGTTTGACCCTCAGCCTCTAACATTGACACAAAGAAAGGGGTCAATGGTCATGGCCTCCCACCTGGACAAGACCCTGACAAGGAACGTCTCACTCTTCGAGAAGCTTGACCTTGTTTCAGGCAGACAGGATTCCTGACACCCAAAGGAGCACAAAGGCTCAGGTTACTCAGGTGATGGAGGTGAGCCGGCAGATGAGGAATCCAAGGACAATGTAGGGGAAAGGATTGAAACAGCTGCAACGATCCTGGAGCGGCCCCACAGAATCATAAGACGCCCCAAGAGGTGGACTGAAGAGATCGGGTGTATATTATTTTATTTCGGGGAGGGGATTCTAGTGTCGCAAATACTTGCCGTATGAGGAGGCAGGGTGGGCACGTTAGGTCATGTATACAAAAGGGGTTTGGTGAGGTGAAGGTGTGAAAAAAGGTTATTGTTGCATGCACCCCCGTGAGTGTGGTCATCTTTTATGTCATGCCCATAATTGGTGCTGGGGCAAAAGGCAGACAGCACAGAGGCAAACAACAAGCAGCAACATGAGGCCATGTAAACTAGCTTCTAACTGCCCAGAGGAATTGCATCAGCCTCCCAGAAGCTTCCAGCACAAACAAATGATGAAACAAATGCTGTCACTACAAATCAATGGCCGCTGTTCCCCACAGGGCTCCAAAACGCAACCATCAATCCATTACCCCACACTTAGGTCCCATACCTTGTCAAGCCTAAAAGTAACCATAAGGTACACTCACCTCGTCCATCATTCGTTCCTGCACCTTTCATGTGAAAAGTGGTGTACCTGAGGTATAAAGCTGCATACAGGGCTGTCAGGACAAGATGGTAAAATGGCTCAGCGGGTTTGTGACGAATCAACTTCGGGGGCACCAGTGGTCCAGGGATGAATATTGGTTTCTAAACCATCAATCAGCCCCACACATCTAGTGCACCATAAGGGATACAAACAGATTGGAAACACAGGCAAATTATAAACCTCCTTGTCCAATTTTGGTAACATGGACGCAACGGCAGGATTATCGCCGCAAGGTTGTGGATCGTTGGTTAGTTGCAACACAGTGAAAATACAATTATCACCCAAAGATAAAAGGGACTGTCCAGTCAAGGCTGTTTACAAATATCTACTTTATTATTATCACAACAGACAGTTATAGCACACTACAAAATACAACCCACCCTGTAAAGGAATGCAGAGGAAAAAGTTTCAAGAAGGAAAAGGAATGCACTCTGGGTACTGACAGGAGGATAGTTGGTAAATGAATTAATCACAATAGTTGAAGGATACTTGGTGCTTGTAGAAGTTCTTGGTGCTCAAAAGGATCGAGTCGGTTTCAGCTCCTGCAACAGAGTTCAAGACGGGAGACAGCTGCAGGAATCAGGCAGCAGGCAGTTCAGAGAGCGAGGCTGGACAGACGGCTTCAAGCTGGCCTATATGGCAGCTCGGAGCCGGAATCGTTGTCTCTGTGCTGGTTGGTGGGTCTAAAGCACCGGTCGAGGCATTTTGGATAACGCTAGGGACTGTGGCATAACAGTCTGCATGCAGTCAGTTGCAGCTCGAGGTGCTCAACTGGCTCGAAAATGTTCTTTATGGAGGATGCTTGTTGATGCACTCCTCCTAGCTTCTTCACTGGGCTCATGGTGTCCTTTAAGACGGACGGCGCAAAGCTGAGGAGAGTGTTGCAGGCAACAGCCTTGTACTTGGTTTGGTTCAGAGACTCTCTGGCACTTCCCACCTAGGAAGCTTGCTTGCTTGCTTGCAGAGCCTAGCAGGGCACAGTGTATGCTGGTTGGGTACCAGTTGTGGAGCTGCTGGAGAGTCCTCTGTTCCATGGGAATTATTTAGGGGGAAGGATCTTGCTTCCCCCTTTAGAAATTCTGGCTTTCCTTCACTAGCAGAAGCTGTAAGGCACACTGTACCTTCAGCCAGGGTTCAAATTAGTTCTACTTGTAACTCCTTGCAAAGGCTTCAGATCATCTCCCCAAAAGAGGGTCTCGACCTTCTTTTAAAAGCAAATGGGCCACAGTGATTGGTGAAGGTTTAGCCTAACCTTTATGAATCAATCCTGGGTCCCCATCAACAACCTCCTGTATGCATGATGTCATAACCAGAGTACTTTGCAACAGAAAAGGTAACGGGGTGAAACCATATAATACTAAGTTCCACCCATCTTCCTATGTGTTGTGGATCAAAGGGTCTCTCCGGGTTAATTGAACTATCTGTGTTTTCTGATTAAAGTGGCAGGTCTCCCTTGAAGCTGAGGCGGGACCAGACTTTTGGTCTCCGCTAAACCACAGACATGTACCTTCTGAATGGGGTCACTACTGTAAAAACATAGTCTCAACATGACAGGTCACTGCCCTTGATACTGAGAGGTGAGAGCTGGCTTCAGGTTGACACAGTGCATATAAAAGGTTGTTGGGATTTTCCTATCCTTTGTTAGTCCTGCAACCAGACCTCCCATTGGCCTGCATGAATTAACTCTGATTATTATGCAAGCTTCAACCACCAGCTAACAAAGGGCAGGGCGGATCCATGGAGCCTTTGTTAGTTAATTAGGCTGGCCATGGCATGAGGAAGGTTTTTCCTTCCCCTTTCTGAGATGCCTTGCTGTACTCTTGGCTGTCATATTCCAAATAAATATGACGGGACGGCGCCTGTAGGCTGTGTCCACCCAGAGTACACCCGTCTATGTGTATCTCATGCGGTGAGCATAGGAAAATGTGTGCGGATTAGCCCACACATTTTCCGGAGGTTGATCTGCCATTCTTCAATTCATTTAAAATTTCAAAATAGCCCAGGCGAGCGCACGCCCACCATGTGGATGGTGGAATTCCTCACAGAGTTAAGTTCTCGTTGCTGTGATCTGTGTTTCATCTGCCAGTTGCAGATTCAAATCCTGGCACGGTTGACTCATCCTTCTGAGGTCGATAAAGTGAGTACCAATTTCAATTGTGTAATAATGATAATATTGTATGTAAATATGTGCTATGTAAAGTTCTTTGTATAAAAGCACTATATAAATATCAAATTATTATATTTAACAAATAGCATTTCTTTACACGAGAACACAGCTTTCCTGACTTAACAAATAACTTTCAGCCAACTAAACCAACAGCTGAAGCAGCTGGTAAGTGCCCGTAGAACCAACCAGCACTGTGCCCTGGTAGTGAAAAAAATACATCCAGCATCCTTAACTTAGAAGAGGAAGGGGCCAGTTCAGACTAATGAAGAAAACCACAACAACCTCCTCAAAAAACAATAAACAGAACTTCATAGACGAAAATCACTCAGTAAAAAAACCCAGTACACCACAAAAAAAGAAATGTTGGAAGTGGCGACTCCAGAACACAGAGGCATGCTTCTCAAAGGGCAAAGATTTAGGAGGTATTTTTCAAGTGCATGTACATTGCACGGAGGGGACCCCATTATTTACAATGCAATTCAATTACAAGCTTTATTTGGGATTTGACTCCATAGAAGCCATAAAATATCAATAATATATCAGTGCAAAATACATACAATACATTAAAAATACAGTTCATATACTCCTATCATCATGGGAGCATATATTAAATATCCGATCCCAATAGGAGGCAATCTGAGTACGTTTATGTATTAATGAATACAAATTATCAACTTTTCATATTTTATAAATGACAATTAAAAGATTGACAATCAACTTTATAAACATTTAAGGTACATTAATGACATGTTTACTGCAAGAGAGTTGCTTCACTCTTTGCCCGGGCTCGGTGTATGTATTGCGAAACGGCACAAACAACAAAAACACAGCTTTTAGATTTACACAAAGAAATCACATCCGTTAAATGGTCGATTGCACATAATTAATTAATTTTGTATAACACGCTCAATACCAGAGACCAGTCTCTATGTGCAGGATGGGGATTCGAACCTGTGTTGCTCTGCATTGTCTTGCTTCCAAAACAAATGTGTTGCCCCTGAACTATCCTACGAGTCCTGGCACAGGGCTCCAATCAGAGTCAACCACGTGCCAAGCATGCTGGAGTGTAGTAAGAGGTATAGTGCCTAGGCAGAATCTCACATAAAGTGACCAGGCTTAAGGTGGGGTTATCTGATCTATATAATTTGCACATCCACTGGAATGTTTGAAGCTCCAATATACGGCCAGCAGAGCATCCAGATCCTGTCTTGCAGGGCGTTAGCATGGCCCTGATGTAAAAGTGCCTTACTTCGTTTTTTTAATTGCTTGAGGGTTGTGCCACAGCTCCTCATGGCGCAGGGATGTGAGTTGTGACTTAATGTGTATGCACCATGGTAGACTAGAACTACCACTTTGTGCTGGTAAATCCATTAACGCCCCCCTGTATTTGCCCAAGTGCGGGTAGGCCAAAAGAGGAACCCAGTAACGAACAGGAGAATACACTATCAAATCCCTAATGTGTTATTATTAGATTCAATGTTTGGCGGTATCGCAGCAGTAATTTCACTGGGATACCGCCAACGCAAATAGCGTTACCACTACTTGGTCCGGCGCAATCAGCGCCGGATCACAAGTCGGGGTTTGGCGGTAAATCCCCATTCCCCATTGGGTCCATTCGACCCAATAGGAGTGGGGGGCGCTAATAATACCCTCTCCGCTGATGCATTGTCCTGGTAGGGCCAAACTCTTGATTGGGCCAAACCTTAAATGCAGCGTTAATAGCGTTACTGTCGCATTTAAGGGCTACTGCCCAACTCGTCTTGAGCCCAGGTAGTCAAAGGTATGGACTTGTTCTATTCGATGGCCTTCGATTTTTATATGTAACAGGTTTTGTTTTCTTCTATGGGGGACAAAAGACCGCAGATTTGGTCTTGCCATGACTGTTAGCCAATTCCTGTGCAGAAGTTGGAACTATGTTAGCATCTGCAGTGGGACTGCAGTCTCACAGTCACACATCTAGGACCTTTCCCAAGGAGAGAAGACACTCAAGTTGAGGGTAAGAAATTTACCATACCAGGCGACATAAAGAAAAACTGTGCAGCCGTTTTACAATTTACCATTGTGTTGAGTCTCTCCTCCCCCTCACCTCCTCCCCTCCCGTTCCCTCCCCGTTCTGTATTCCAACAGACTGGTCCACCTGCATCTAAGGAAGCTATATTTAGCCACTACCAACACCCACAGCATCATTTTTGGCGAACTGTTCCAGCCCTGATGAAAGTGGTCTTTACCACTGAAACCGGTCGGCTTATTACAATAATGTATCTGCACAACTGAACGCAATATGCCAGAATACAGTTTGTTCAACCCTAATGAAGACAAGGGCTGATCAAGGATCATTACTGTGTACGCAAAATACAGAGATATAGAGAAAAATCCTTTATATTATTAACATCAAGAAAAAAGAAAAAAACAAAAGAAGAATAAAAAGAAATTGACGCGAGGACCCTAGGTCCCAGATGTATTAAATACACCCACCTCCTAGTAAAGACAGCAACTAGGCATCAGTGGGGGTCTTTTAAGAAAAACCTGCCCTCAAGGGAAACCTAATAAAGTCAATATTGCTTCACTTTGAGGACAGCCTTTTATGACAAACAACAAAAGTTTTCCAAAACCTCTGTTTTTTAAGAAACTATTTCAAAATAAAAATGCCCAAATAAAAAAGTTAGATCACCTGAGGGGAAGGGGCAGTTACAGTCTTTCTTAGGCATTATAGAGTTCTATCATAAATTTGTGAGTAACTTTGCAGATTTAATCACAAGGATGATAAGTTTGCTTAAGAAGGGTGTTGAGTTTGAGTGGGATGCCAAGTGCGAGGAGGAGATCCAAGGAATAAAAAGGGAGATTGATATGGCCAAAGCATTGTCAATGTTTGATACTAGGAAGAAAAGCGTTATTTCAGTAGATGCTAGTGAGTCGGGCATTGGTGCCGTTTTGACGCAGGTTGGGGAGGATAGCCAGGACATGGTGGTCACGCATGCTTCAAGGATGTGAAGGGGTGCTGAAAGAAACTACTCGGGCTTGGAAAAAGTGGCTTTGGCATGCCATTGGGGCATCAAGAAGTTCAGTAATTGTGTGTGGGGAGTAGGGTTTACTATCAGAACTGATCATAGGCCACTGAAAGCCATCTTTGAGAAGAAGGGTCTGGAGAAATGTTCTAGGAGGGTGGCTTGTTGGGTGGCTAGTTTGCAGGGACACAAATTTGCAGTGGAGGTCATTACAGGAAAAGAGAATGTGAGGGCGGACCATGTATCAAGGCTGCGTGAGTATGAAGGAGAGATCAAGGATATATTGGTAATGGACGTTGTTACGGATATGGTACTTGTTTCGCATGGTGGGTTGATTATCCAAAAGAAATATGCTGGTGCGTTGAGAGGAGAGGAGACTTTTGTGCGGGTTATGCGTTTTATCCAAGAGGGGTGGCCAGAAAAAAGGCTTTTGAGTAGTGAGGAGAGATTCTTATGAGAAGTGAGATCTAAGCTATGTGTGAAGGATGGCATTTTGAATTGGTGGGATCAGGCAGTAGTGCCTGGTGCATTGAGGAGGAGGTTGGTGGAGGTTGAACATGAAGGGCATATTGGGGTTTCAAAGACCAAAGGTGTTTTGAGAGGAGAGTATTGGTGGCCGGGATTTTACTGAGATGTGGGAAAGATAGTGGGGAGGTGTATTGAGTGTGAAGTGTCTGGGAAGAATGTTGTGGCTAAGCAGCAACCCATGTTGAATGTTGAAGCTCCAGAAAAGGTATGGAGTGCATTGGCGATGGATATTGTAGGACCTGTCCTGATGGGTAGTGGCCATGGAAGGTTTATTATTGTCTTGGTAGATCTGTTTTCAAGGTGGACAGAGTTTTGAGTTGTGCGTGACATAACGGCGCAGAGCATGGTTGAGTTTTTACAGTGCATTTTTGAGAGGGAAGATTTTCCTACATCAATTTTAACTGACAACAGGAGACAATTCACTGGGGGATATTTTCAAGAATATCTGCAATTGTGTGGTGTGAAACATAACAAAACTGGCCTATATGAACCACAGACCAATGGGATGGTAGAAAGGGAACATCGATGTATAGTTGAGGTGGTGCGAATGGCAGGAGCATGTGGGAAGTACAGAAAGATTGCGGTGCGGGAAAGGCTGTATGCCTTATGGCTAGCGCCCCATTCGAGCATGGGGATAAGCCCATTCAAATTGATGAGGGGGCGGAAGTCCAATACTAGAGTATCACCACCATGGTTGGGGAGAGCATGTGAATCGGACTGTGTTGTGGACGAAGTGAGGCAGAAGATGCTTCGGGAAGGAAGGAGTTGGGGATTGCAGTGGGAGATTGGGTTTGCATAAATAAGGGAGCTGTAAAAAGAAAGGGGTACATGTTGTATACCGAGCCAGTGCAGGTAACGCAAGTATTGAGGGGTGCCGTAAGGGTACGTGGTGGACAAGTGTGGCATATGGCTAGAGTGGCGAGAGTGAAGTCTCACATAGACGCCAGTCTATATACCCATGATTAATTTTGTAACTGGGTTTATTTTCATTATGAGTTCATTTGCTTACAGCAGTACACGTACACTTTCATTGGTGCGGGACGTGGATCCATGGATGATGTTTCTCTACTTGTTGTATAGAGTTATTGCAAATTTAGCATTGTAATGTACATAGTTATTGTTCATTTAGCATTTGGTATTGTGTGTGTGGGAAAGGGGAAAGGTGTGTTGTTGTAGTGTATTGTCTTGGGGGTTTGTGGAATGTAGGGATGGAATGTGGACTCTTCAAGTAGTGCTATGGAATGTTATTATTTAGTTTGGAGCATTTGGCTGGCTGTTCTCCAGTGTGTGTGCTAGGGGTCTTTATTGGTATTATAACTTGATGAATAAAACTCTCAAGTCCAACAAGAAGCGTGTGGCAGTGCATCTTTACAATTTCCAACTAAAAGACCACCAGTCACCTTGCAAATCTGTGACAGTTAAAGCGAGCAACACAATAAAGCACCCTTTTGTTCATACCCATACATGAAATTAAATGATATTTCATTTATGTCACGCTCCTACACAAGTGTTTCAGAGCGCGACCTTGCAGAGAGGCAAAGATGGAGGGGAAAAAGTGAGAAACAACCAAATAAAGAAAACAGCAATCTTAATAGGCCCATTGACATTTAGGAAAGCCCAAGTGCATGGAGAAGGGAGAAGGGGGAAAATGCATGGAAGGGGGGGAGTGGAAAGTGTGGAAAAAGAGGAGAGAACAGAATAAATGCTACATTAATTAATTAAATAAAGGCAATAAACCATGGTAGTGCAGCCAGCAAATGGCAGGTGAAAGTTTAGTCAGATAAGGTATATCTGATAAGTGCAGATGAAAAAGTGGGAGGGGGGCTGTATGGGTACAGATTCAGAACCCCAGTCCATGGGGTGGCCTGGAGTCAGTGCAGGACGGTGGCAGGGTGAGCAGGTACCTGGGCTCGAATGACAAAGGGTGGCCAGGTGCACGATGCCAAGAGAAGAGACAGATCAACAGGGGAGAAGGGGGCAAAGGCAGAGGCAAAGAGGAAGGTCTTGAGGTGCTTCCGGAAATGGAGATGGTTTTCCTCAAGTTTCGAGGTAGCCGGGAGGCTGTTCCAAAGAGAGGCCCCAGCCGAAGACAGAGATCTACCTCCAGCCCATTTCTTCACAAGACGACTCACCCTGAGGGAGTTAGAGGTAGAGGAGTGAAGGGATCGAGAGGGTAGGTATTTACGGAGGGATAGTTGAAGGTATTTTGGACCTAGGCCCCAGAAAGCCTTGTGGATGATGCAGAGGGTTTTAAATGTAATCCTAGCATCCACTGCGAGCCAATGAAGGGATTTCAGGGCTGGAGAGATACGATCCCAGGGCTTGAGGCCAAGGACAAGACTCGCAGTCATCTGGATTAGTTGTAAAGGGCAGAGAGTGGAGGCAGGCAGATTTAGAAAGAGGCAGTTACAGTAATCCAGCTTAGAGAGAACCAGAGCTTGGGAGACAGTGAGCCTTTGAGTGAAGGAGAGGAAGGGCAGAGTACCTCTTAAGAGGTGCAGTAAAAAGTGTGACTTTTTGGAGATGTCAGAGAAGTGTGCAGAGAAGGAAAGTGCAGAATCAAAGATAACCCCGAGGTTCTTAGCCAGGCAGGTGGGGGTAGGAGGAGGGCCAAGGGAGGCCGGCCAGAGAGTGAGAGGAAAGGATGGAGATGGTGTACCGATGAGGAGGTCTCAGTCCTGTTGGCATTTAGACAAAGATCATTGGCGGCACACCAGTTTTGCATGGCGATTAGACAATCAGAGATGAGGGAAGGAGAGGAGGTGGCAGAAGGTAGCCTGAAAATGAGTTGGGTATCATCAGCATAGCACTGGCAAGTTGAGCAGAAAATGGAAAGGCAGTAAGTGACAGTCTCCAGGTATTGGTTGAAAGCCAGGGCGAGAGGTTAGACCCCTCGGGGACACCACAGTTGGAGAGGGAGATAGAAGATAGGAAGGACCCGAGTTGTACTTGGGAGAGACGGTCAGAAAGAAAAGAGGTCAGCCAGGCCAGGGCCTGATCAATGATGCCCAGGTTGTCGCAAAGATGATTGCGCAGGATGGTATGGTTGACCGTTTCGAAAGTAGAGGAGAGATCAAGTAGGATGAGGATAGAGGGAATGTTAGAGTCGAAGTTGGAGAGTAGGTTTTTGTGGATGTTCAGGAGAGCAGTTTCCATGCTCTGGCAGCTCTGAAGCCAGATTGGTGGTCATGAAGGGAGCCAACAGAGTCGGAATGAAGATTAAGCTGAGAGATGGCCATCTTTTCCAGGATCTTACCCAAAATGGAGTAATGGAAATTGGGCGATAGTTGGCCGGACATGATGGATCAGCTTTGAATTTCTTGAGGGGAGGACTCACAAGGGAGTGGTTAAGAGGGGAGAGGAAAGAGCCAGAGACAAAGGACAGGTTACAGAAATTGGCAAGGGCCAGAGCAAGGGTGGTGATGTGGTCCTTAAAGGGTTTAGAGGAGCTTTGTTGGACCTATTTTGATGAGGTTTTCATAGATCGGACTTTTCTAGCTATCTCATCAGTGGAGAAAAGAGGAAAGAAGGAGAAAAGGGGATGGGGGTCACTGAGGGAGGGTCAGCAAGCCAAGAAGGAGAGACAGAAGGAGGGGGAGCAGATGAGCGGGTGGACAAGATGTTTTGGGTTTTAGAGATAAAGTGAGAGGCAAGGGCATTGCAAAGAGCCTGGGAGGCGAGAGGAGGGGTGGAGACTCCAGCAGGGTTGGCCAGCTCCTTGCAGATTTTTGAGAGTTTGGCCGAATTGTTAGATGCCGCAGAGACGCGGGCTTGTATGTGAACTCTCTTCTTGGTGCAGATAGCAAGTCAGTATTGCCTTTGGAGCAGACAGCAGACCAGTTTATCAGAGGATGAACAAGAAGCCCTCCATTTCCTCTCCGCCACCCTACACTTACATTTAAGTGCAGCTAGGTCAGAGTCATACCAAGAATTGCACTTAGCTTTGGACTTCAAACGGATCCTCATGACAAGGGCAAGAGCATTGAGAGTAGCAGAAATAGAGGAGTAGAGGAGAGACAAGACTGTGTCAGGGTGTGAGTCAGCCTGGGGTGGAGGAGGGGAGAAGGTTGTAGAGAAGGCCTCAGATGACACACGCTTCATGGGACAGATATCCGAGGAGGTGGGTGGCAGTCTGAGAGTGGGCTTGGCTTGGGGGGGAGATGGAGACATGAGAGGAGAGGAGGCAGTGATCACTCCAGAAGAGAGGAGTGGTAAGGGGGGTAGAGAGGGGGAGGCCGGAGGAGATCAAGACATCAAGTGTGTGACCGGCAGAGTGAGTCGGACCGGAGGGAAGGATGGTGAGGGAAAGTGAATCGCAGAGGTCACGAAAGAGTGCAGGTGAGGGACCAGTAGATGGATGTTGAGGTCACCAAGGAGGAGGAATTCAGTGGTTAAAGCCAGGAGGGAGGAGGAGAGGTCTGCCCACTCGGCAAGAAAAGAGGTGATTTGACCATGGGGCCGGTAGAGAGTAGCAACAGTAAGAGTGTGACTAGGAGAGAGAGAGCCTACAGACTAGGCATTCAAAAGAGGAGTAAGCCTGAGTGGGAATGAGAGAGGCAGGAATCCACTCAGGGAAGATGAGGGATACACCCCAAACAGGCCGGTTGGCATTAGGCTTAACGTCTAATAGCTTGATATGCTAAAAAGTAAAGTTTGCTTTGATGTTCTTAAAACCATTATAACAACACGCTGGAGGTTTGTGACGAATCTACAAACCTAATTGATTTTGTGACACGACTTATTTTATTGTGTGTCTTAAAGCGCTGAAAATAAAGTGGGTAAATAGACATTTTGCCTTTTACATCTGATATTATTTTGGTCCAACATGCTGCTATAAGGATTTACATGTTCTCATGATGCTTTTACTAGGCAATTTGTGTATTTTGTAAAGTAAACTCTATAGGACAGCATTATTGTAGGTATTGACACCCAAAACTAAATATTTGCTCCAAGTAAAGCATGGAAGAAGGTGGCCATGCCCAAATTGCAGAGTGGGTTAAAATCCCTGCTTCACTGTTTAGCGCAAGTGTGTGATTCCGGGCAAATAATGTAATCGCACCCTGACTTCAACTGCAAAAACTGGAGTGCTTATAAGTGATTACGTTTGCACGCTTACAATAGGAAACTTTTAATAAGTGTATGGGCAAATGGTGTACCCTGGTTCTCCTCTGCTAGTGACTCCAATACTGTCACATTGAATTGCATTATTGCTGCACTGGCCCTCCCCCAGTCTTGTAATACTTGATTTGATGGGCAGACATAGTCTCACCAGCCAGTCAGTGCACCAGAGAGTCTAGTATGTATAGCGGACTAACTGTGATAGAACCAACATTACATTTTCTCCCCTGTTGCTCTCAGCCACTGAAGTTGCTTGGGCCGTCCAGAGTACTGCCCCACACTCTGTTATGTCCTGTTATGTTATGATATTGAGTCTTTCATTGCACACCATCTGCCATTTTCACACTTTATAGGACCTTCAGGATCTGCAAGAAGTGGGTGTTTTCAGACTTAAAGGTGAGAGTTAACTGATAGTCACATTGAAGCTGCCCTGGAATAGTCTCATTACAATGAGTAAAGACGTTAGATAACCCTACACAAGTAAGTTTGCCACTCCTCCAACGTCTTTGATGTTAGCGCCTCTCCCAACATTTGAAGGGCTGCCTAGGTGCCCCCCTGGATGTGCACACTTTCATTTTGTTTGGCAGGGAGATGAGGGAAGCCTTTCCCCGAAACTGGCGGTGTTAAAAGTTTTACTGTATTGGTTCAGAAAAATGTACTTGAACAAACGCAGTAAAATTTTAAAGCTGCTACTTTCAAGAAAGACTACCATCGCCTCTCGGCATATTGCACTTTAAAATGTACTATTTGATAGTTGGTCCCCAGACCATGGGGGTTCTGGTGGGAGAACAGTGGGGGCAGAGCCTCCAAGTTGCCCTGCCTGTTCTCTCAAGTGGCCCCTCCCATCACCAATTAGTCGTCTCCCACTGCCCCCAAATGTCGGTTTGGTTGCCTGCTTCCATTTCATCTCTAACATTCTAAAAATGCGGAGAGGACACTGGGGCAGGGTTTAGGAGCATTCCGAATAGGGAAAACGGCAAATGAAACGTTGTCTGGGGGTGGTTGGCGTCTCTTTTGTTCTGAGGGGCCTCTGTCTCTCTCCCCTGTCTGGCTGCGAATGTTGACAAATGGGTGGAATCGCGCCCTGCCGACGGTGACACGGGGCCGCGCTTGTACTGAAGCCGTTCCGGGATAATTGCAGCTGCACTGCGGTTCAAGGGCCTGGGTCAAGCTGGCAGAGCGCTGATACCCGTGGAATCGGCCAGCTTTCATTTCACACTCCTCGAGGGGGCCGCGGAGGACTGACACAGGAGCGGAGGCGGAACCACCAGGGAGCAGGCCCTGTCATATCTCTGCCGGGTCAAGTTCAACATACATTTTACTGCTCTAACAACAGGTGGGGAGAAGGAGCTGTGAAATTATGGCTCCAGAGCTCCTGGGTGGCTCGTTTCCAGAGCTGTGAAGAGTCTCGAAGGACGAGACTGATTGACACACATTTGATTGGACTGTGAAACATTCTGTATTTCTAACCGAGAGTTCTTCACACCATACAGCAGAGTGCCTGGCTAGGAAAGAATGGCGATGAGCTATGATTAATAATCCTCTTAAGTGTGTGTGGTGGAGAATGCGCCTGTTATGGTCTACAGACCACCTGGGGGTAGCACGATGCACACATGTATCGAAAGAAGGGTGACCGGTGCTCAAGTCGAGGGTACACACAGGTTGACGGAGTACCCACACTTTTCTACAGAGTTCCCACACTTTTTTCAGAGGGCACCTTGATGTGCTAATTTCTGGAGACACCACATTCAATTGGTATGTTCATGAGTCCCCCCACTTTTTTTTTAGGACTTCAGCCCTGGGTGCTGCGCAACAGTGGCGTGTTGCGCTTCTCACTGACTGGATGCAGAACTTTGGAGAGGCAGGGCAAGTGGGGAAAAGAGGGAATGGTTTGGGGTGGGTGGATTGTGGCAGGTGAGAGAACGGGAACAGATACTGCAGGGGAGACTGAGGTGATGAGGAGTAGGAGACAGAGGCAGAGAGCGACCATTGCGGGCGGCTGCCTGGAGAGGGCAGCACTCTGCAGCATCACTGTTATGCAAGCGATATTGAGACCTAGACCCGCGTGCACAAGTGTGGCCGTGGCTTTGTCCATAGGTTGGCAGGGCCTTGCAAGGAATAGACCGGACCAGAGTTATCCAAAAGCACTTCTGGTCACTTTGACTGACCAATCTGGAAGGAGGCCCGCGGCTTGCACTGGTTAAATTACTCTCGTTGTAGGCAGTTGCCACCTAGACTTCTCAGATATGTATCTCATATCTTGAGACTCCAGCACCCTGTCCACTTTGCTCCGTTCTTATGAGATATCTGTCCAGAAGGGATCAGAGCAGGTGTCCCTGGATGGGAAAAAGAGTGCTCACTTGCCCCCACCCCACCCTATTGGCTCCCTGCCCACCTCTAGCAAAGATCACTTTTCAGGTGTCTTAAAAGAGCGCTGTCGACCACGTGTTTACATCTCTTTGCTTGATTAGCATGTACTTCCTTCTGGCCTGAATTAGACACCTTGGGAAAAGATGGGCCATAATTATCATTTGGGTGAGGGGCATCTATGTTAAACCTGGACTTCCCAAATGCTGCCCACACTATTGTTTATTAAATGTGCTGCCCGGTACCAGGTATGTTTAGTTCAAACAGTGTGGCCTGTTGACGCTTATTTGATATGCCACCACTCCACCCTGTTGTTCTATTTGTGCCCCCTAGTTTGACCCCCTTAATTTTCATTTCTAGGCTACCACTGGATCCGAGCTTTGTGCAGAGCAAAATCTCTAAATTGTGTTGAAGCAAATTCAGTGCACAAGCTTGAGCGCCTGCCTCCACGCCACCCCCTTTGGACACCTTTCTCTTTGCCCACCAGCCCCTTTTCTCCCTGTGAGGAGTACTTGATGTCTCGTATATGCGGGGGGAAACATGTTTTCTGCTCTCTCTCCCCTCTCGCATGATTTGGTCATGTTCTTGTCCTGTGAACGATTGCTCTGCGCCTGCACTGGGGTAAGATATTCAATGCTGGAAACGCATCCTCCGTTTTTACTGTTGCATTAAGGGAAGCCTAGAACAGGCTCTTGCAGGACCGGTTCTAGGCTTCCCTTATGGAAGGCCTTGAGTAAAAACACTTTTAATCAAAAGATGAGTAGAGCGCACCTTTTTTCCCAGTGCCCCTTCCCAGTAATGTTCCCAGGTGACAGTTGCCCATAGCAATGCCTTCTGTTGTAGCTGGAGCTCTCCTTACTGGAGGCAATGCCAAGAACCCCCATACCGGTGCTAACACTTGCACCTGAGCCGAGGGTCTACCAGGACCTATCAGCAGAGTTCCTCCTGGGAGTATAAAACCAGACCAAGGGCTAACACTTGTGTACAAGCGCAATATAAATAAACCGTCTATTCAATTCAGCATCACATTCACGGTCTCCGTGGGCATTAATCCTATTACTGATGTTTGCATGAAAAAGGGGTCCCACTAGAACCCTTAGGCCAGCAGAGGGGCTAACATTGTAAACGCTGTCTTCATGGGCATTGCACTTATTACCTGGGTTTTAGCATGGTGGTCCCATGACCAGTATCACCAGGGCGCAAGCTGAGAGCTAGGGAGTGGCTAGAATCATGCCAGCTCAGGCCCAAGAGAGGGTCCTGGATGCCGATTGACCGGGCATGGTTGTCCCCTTCATAAAAAGGATGGCCCATGCTATTGACTGTGCATTTTAGGGTCACTTGCAAAATTGTAGCCTGTTCTTAAGTGGATTAGCCAGTGACCACAATTTTAGAGCCAGAATTGGTTTGCATGCTTGATTCACTCTGGTCTCTCCAAAGGACAAGTGATGACACCATCAGCCCATCCATGTCTCCATCAGCCCATCCATGTCTCCATCAGCCCATCCATGCCTCCATCAGCCTATCCATGTCTCAGTTACCTGACCCTAATGTCCGTTCTCCATTGTTTTTATATATCTGCGGCCTCAGAGTCACTGGCTCGATTTCCTCAGACTGGGAGAGTCAACTGGGACCCGCAGCTACTGGCTGCCCTTTACACTGGTGGCCACCTGGCTGACTCCTCCATTAGCCTAATGCATGTAGATCGTGGGCACACAGAGCATGCCACACAGTGACCGAAGAGTCGCAAAAAAGTAGTGGAACTATGTTGCACTGCTCCCTTTCCTGCCTTAACCCCCTGTCCCCAAACTCACCGTCACCCCCCCCACCTCCCAGGATTCAAACCCCATACCTGGTTCATTCCTTTCCTTCACTCCACCACACAGCCGAAGCTGTGTTTTACAACAGTTGTAGCAAAACTGAAGAAAACAGTTACATAACAAAAATGTAAAAGACCCCTCATTATGATATGATATGATGTAGCATTTATAACGTGCCTATACACAAATGTTTCAAGGCGCAACCAGGCAAGGGAGGGGAAACAGATGGAGGACAAAGACAACGATCTTACTTGGCCTGGTGACATTGAGATTGTGCAAGTGCAGGGGAGATGGAGAGGGAAAGTGCCAAGGGCGGGGGAAGGTTGGGCAAGTGCTGGACATGGGATCACAACAACCATCAGTGCGGTCAGCAGGTGGCAAGTGCAAGGGTTAAGTGCAGACAGTAGATGTCCAATAAGTGCAGGTAAAGGGACTGTAGGGTTGCAGGTACAGACCCAAGAGCAGGGGTTGCCACGGGGCAGTGCAGGTGTGCAACTGGGCGGGCAGGGACCTGGGCCCGAATTCAGAGGGTAGCCAGGTGACCAGTGCAGTATCAGACAGGAAATCAGCAGGGGAGAGGAAGAGAGAAGACAGAAGCAATGTAGAAGGTCTTGAGGTGCTTCCTGAACTGGAGATGGTTCTACTCAGGTTTCACAGAGGCAGAGAGGCTGTTCTGGGGGAGGCACCAGCCGAAGAAAGATAACTACCCCAAACTCCTTGCTTGGAGAAGCGACTAACCCTCAAGAAGTTGGAGGTGGATGGGCGAAGAGCTTGAGGAGGAAAATATTTCCGAAGAGACAGTTGGAGGTATTGCAGTCCCAGGCCCAAGAAGGCCTTGTGGACAACGCAGAGGGCCTTGAACATGATCCTTGCAGCCACTGGGAGACAATGCAGAGATTTTAGGGCTGGAGAGATACTATTCCTGGACTTGAGGCCAAGGACAAGTCTCACAGTCTTGTTCTGGATGAGTTAAAGAGGGCGGATGGTAGAAGTAGGCAGATTTAGAAAGAGGCTGTTGCAGTAGTCCATCCTAGAGATAACCAGAGCTCTGGAGACAGTGAGCTTCTGGGGGAAGGTGAGGAAAGGAAGAATACCTCTGAGGAGGTGCAGTTGGTAGTTTGACTTCTTAGAGATGTCAGAAATGTGAGGAGAGAAGGAGAGAATGGAGTCTGAGATGACCCTGAGGTACTTAGTCTCACAGGTGGGAGCAGGAATGGGGCAAGGGAGCCTGGCACGAGAGCGACAGGAAAGGAAGGTGCAGGTGTGCCGATGAGGAGGATCTCTGTCTTACTGGCATTAAGGCAGAGATCATTGGCGGCACACCACTCCTGGACTGCAGACAGACAATTGGTGATGAGAGAGGGAGAAGAGGCATCAGAGGGGAGCCTGAAAACGAGCTGTGGGTCATCCGCATAGCACTGAAAGTTGGAGCAGAGAGCAGCAATGCAGTGGGCGATAGGTGGCAGGTATTGGTTGAACACCCAGGGAGCGAGGTTAGACTCCTGGGGAACACTACAGGCAGAGAGTGAGATAGAGGAGAGGATGGACCCAAGTTGGACCTGGGAGGGTCGGTCCGTGAGGAAAGAGGAAAGAAGTCAGCCAGGCCAGGGCCTGATCAGTGATACCAAGGTTATCACAGAGCCGGTTGAGCAGGATGGCATGGTTAACTGTGTCGAAAGCAGAAGAGAGATTGAGTAAGATGAGGACAGAGGGGTGATTAGCATCAGGGTTAGAGAGCAGGTCTTCACAGATGTACAGGAGAGCAGTTTCCGTGGTTCTAGCTGCTCTGAAGCCAGACTGATGACCATGGAGACAACCAACAGATTCAGTGGGAAATTCCCAGCTTTTTCAAGAGTTTGTCGAGGAAGGGAGTGCTGGAGATTGGGTGATAGTTAGCCGACCAGGAGGGAAAAGGAAGGTTCCAGTGGCTAAAGAGTGTTTGCAGAGGTCGGCCAAGATTGGAGCGAGGGTGTCAAGGTGGTCCGTGATGGTTTCGAAGAACAGGGACGAACAGGGAAGAACCTGTTTTGACAAGACTTTCATAGGTAGCACTTGTCTAGAATGCTCGTCTGGGGTAAACAGAGGAAAGGCAGAGAAGTGCGGGGAGAAGTGTCCACAGGGGGGCCCGAGATAGAGGAACAAGTAGAGGAAGAAGGAGAAGAGGATGAGAGGGTGGACAGAATGTCCTGGGTTTTAGAGATGAAATGACAAGCCAGGGTTTTGCAGAGGGCCTGAGAGGGAGAAGTAGAGACTGCACCAGGATTGGCCAACTCCTTGCAAATTTTAAAGAGTTTGTCTGAGTTGGTCGATACCGCAGATGTGCAGGCTTGGATGTGAGCTCTCTTCTTAGTGAGGACAGAGAGCCAGTATTGCCTTTGGAGCAGGCAGCTGGCCAGTTTGTCAGAGGATGCTCAAGATGCCAGCCATTTCTTATCAGCCACCCTACACTTGCGTTTAAGGATGATGAGGCCTGAGTCATACCAGGAGTTGCGCTTGGCTTAGGACTTCAAGCGGATCCTCATGACAGGGGCAAGTACATCGAGAGTATCAGAGATAGAAGAGTGGAGCATGGAAAGGGCTGTGTCAGGATGTGAGTCAGCCAGAGGTGGAGGAGGGGGAGAGAAAGTGGCGGTGAAAGCCTCAACTGATACATGCTTCATGGGTCGGATGATAGAGAAGGTGGCCAGCAGTGTGTGGGTTAGCTCACCTTGAGGGGAAGAGAGAGAGATGAGAGGAGAGAAGAAAGTGATCACTCCAGGAGAGAGGAGTGATGAGCGGGTCAGGGCGGGGGAGGTCTGAGGAGATCAGAACATCCAGAGTGTGCACTACAGAGTGAGTCGGGCCATAGTGAAGAATAGAAAGAGAGAGAGAATCGCAGAGGAAGGACAAGAAGCATCCAGGTGGATGTTGAAGTCTCCAAGGAGGAGGAGGAGTTGAGTGGTCGAGGACAGGAGGGAGGATGAGAGGTCCGCCCACGCAGAGAGGAAGGATGTGGTCTGACCAGGTGGCCAGTATATAGTAGCCACGGTGAGAGAGTGACCAGGAGAGAGAGAGAACCTGAAAACAAGGCATTCAAAAGAGGAGTAGGCCTGCATAGGAATGATAGAGGCAGGAATCCTCTCCGGGAAGATTAAGGCTACACCCCCACAAGAACGGTTGGATCTGGGTGCAGAGAGGATCTTGTAGCCATCAGGGAGGAGAGTGTCAAAGTTTGTGACAGAGCTGGCCGTGAGACGTGTCTCAGGACATCAAGGTCGAGTTCTTCCCGGAGGCAGCAGATATCAGAGGAGTGTTTGACAGCTGTGCAATATGGAGAAGGTTGCCTCCCTTGAAAGACTTCCAGGGATGGGTACAAGTCAGAGGACTCCGTGAGGAGGTGTGGATGGAGCCTGAGAGAAGGCAGAATACGGAGGAGGAGAGGGCAAGGTAGCCAAGAAAACGTCTATCAAAGAGGAGTAGGTTGGCTTGACGGCCTTGGACCAAGATCGTGCCATTCAGGTACACATTAATGATGACCTTAGAGGAGTGGAAGGGGGCTAGGAGGGCCTTCCAAGGGGTGCCACCATTAATGGGAGAGGAAGAAAAAGGAGAGGGCATAGAGACCATATGAGGAGTCCATAGGTCTGGCGAAGGAACGACAAAGAGGATGTCGGTGAGGGTCTGTCTGGAGGAAGCACTGGTACAGATATCAGCGATAGGCAGGCCTGGGCTGAAGACCAGGATATCCTTTTTTGAACTTCTTCCTACCAGACATAGGGCAGGATAGTCAAAAGAGAAGCAGTTAGAGAAAATAGGAGAAACAGAGAACACCATAGAGGAGTTGGGAGAAAGAGGACAGAGGAAGAGGGGTGGAGGTGCAGAGTGGGAAAAGAACGGTGAGGGGGGGAGACAATGGGACTGGACACAAGGGCGGGTGCAAGAAGACGAGACGGAACAGGACAACAACAAGAAGTAAATAATTACACTGAATGAGACGAAGAGCTCAGAAGGAAGAGCACAGCGGAACACAAGGCAGTAAGGTGAACAACAATCAGGTTACCAGGGCATCAAGAAACAGAGCAGTCGCCGAAAGAAAAGCTAGAAGAGGGAAGAGCACAGCACAACACACATCAATAGACAGCAAAACAGCAGCCCACAAAAGAAAACCTAGAAGAAGGGAGAACACAGCAGAACACAGAGCATACCCAGCAAAAAACAGAGCAGTCGGGGAAGAAAACATAGAAGAAGGAAGAGTACAGCAGAACACAGAGCACGACACCAAAGGACAGGGAAGCAGCTGGAAGGAGGGATAGGGCAGGGGAAGGCAAGAGAAAAAACCCTGTAGGGGAGGAAGGATGCTTGGGGCGCATGGGGGCTGCATGCAGTTTTATGCAGCCTCCCTTTCAAATCACCCCACCATTTGCACCTCTGAAGGGACATGTCCATGACTATAGCCACAAACACCCCTCTCATTACATGCAAACAACGCTGCACCTTCATATGCAGATGCTGATCTGGACTTGTTGGCTGCTTGGCAATGGGTGTCATGTCCCAAGCAGCCTTCTGAAATACACAACAGCAATCCAGCACCTGCGAGACAGCACAGTGAGATGTTACACCGGCTTGTTATCAGCAGGGCTCAGCTTTAAATAACGTCCTGGAACGATACTCTGGGACATAAAAAGTAAGGAAATGATGATGGATGCCCTGAAAAATAAGGGAACGTCGTACCCTTGAGTTGCCACCCACTTCGACCTCTGTTGCCTCCTTGCTGTTCATTAAAGGCCTCAATCTCACAGAACTTGGATTCAGGCGTGTTCTTCTTGAAAAACAAGGCAACACACATAGCTCAGAAGATGGAGCATTGGGCGCCCAATCTTAAAGCAAGCGCTGAAGCCCCAAGTCAGGCTAAACCTGACACAGGCCCCTTGTAAGGTGGATTTAGAGGACATACAAAGGGGGGATTCATAAAATGTTGAGCACATTACATATCTTAAAGATCTAATAAAGGAGGTTCACTTTATTACAGCACCAAACCCTCCTCTAGGTTCATGAATAGCAGTGCCCATGCCGGCATTGTAACTGCCGGTACCTCAACTCTGGGCTTCAGCAGTAAGGTGCACTGTTAGGTTCAGTACCTCCTGCTTTGCCTCTTCCTCCACCCTCTCTGCTACAACCTCCTTAAGACACACAAACTGAGCTTCGAACGGTGAATAAGATCCCCAAGAAGAGGTAGAAGCGGTGGTTTCGTCATAAGAGTGAGTCATTTGGAACAGCAGGGAGGCAATTATGGCCTTTTTATGAGTCTTACTATCCAAGGGAGTTGCAGGATCACTGCTGCCAAGCAGAACTGGTGGTCATTCGTGCTTACAAACAGAACAACGTTAAGAGAGAAGCCCAGAACCTAGGTTAGATGGATGTACGTTGTCATTGCGAATTCCGAAAAGCTCGAATTACAAAATAGCAAAGCCAACTTTGCAGCATTTTGCAATTTCAGCTTGCAAATACACAGAATGACATTGCATACAAGCTGGTCCCTAAGATGCCTACCAACGTTCTAGAAGACCCAATCTTCAATAATGGTGGCTGCTGCCTCTAGAACAGGGTGCTGCGTATTTCTTCCTTGTCGACCTCAGCATTGAATGAAATTGCAAAGGGTTGATAGACATGCTGGTGTTCGAGGACTTCCAAAACACGTCTCGCAACCTCTCGCCACCTCACCATGCATGGTCTGCTTACAGCATGCAACCAAAGGTTTGCAAAGAGGCTCTTGTTCACTCTGGTCTCAATGAAGCAAACCAAATAGATTTAGCGATGTTAGGAGTTTACGTCCAACTGTGCTTTCTCCTTTGCGCAATGGACGTAACACATTGCGCAATGTAGAAAGCAAAGGCGGGCCCGAGTAGAGTGGTAAGTGGGGAGAGGGGGTGTGGATTATGGAGGGGGCAAATGGCCTTTGGAGTGGAGGGGGATTGGGACAGGGGGGGTATGAATGAGGGAGAGTGGGGAGTCTTCCGGGTGTGACCTCCAAATAGTGATGAGGGTTGAGGGGGTGGCCGGCAGGGTAACTGGGAGCTGGAGAGGTCCATTTTAGACCACCCATTGCACAATGAAAAGAGGGCAGAAGGAGTTTTGAAAATGATAAATTACACAATGGCCACATACAATCCTGTCACAAATATTTTCAGCATAGAGGCTGGCACAAAGTGGCATGCTTGGATAATTGCATCGATGTTCAGCACTGACCTATGGGGCAAGATCCCGACCTCCTCACTCGTGGCATAGATTTGTGATGTCCAAGACAGATAAGCAGCTCTCATATTTAACCAACATGGCCATCTCGCCTTTGTTTAAAGGAACTATGGGTACTTTAGTGGGCAGAGGTTTCACTTGTCATTCCAGATGACTCCCTCACTCCTTTCATTGTTCCAACTGTGGTGGTGAGTTTGCGCCTTGTGGTGGGAGCAATCAAGAGGGTTCCAACTTTGCAGAAGTGCTGGAGGTTCCTCTGCAGGCAAGTTAAGGTACAGAAAAGATCAGGGTTGGCCGAGGTACCGTCTGGGGGTTTTCATCACTAAAACATTGCCTTCCTCAAGAAAGGTCCAAGAGCCTCAGTGCAGTGTTGCCAACTTTTACATCAGTAGCCTGGGTTTGCACCATACATCAGACGGATGCCTAACTGGAGGTACCCATCTGATTTCCTCTTCATTTTTCTTACACTTATTCCTTGGAACAAGGTAGAACAAAATCAGCATCCTCCCCTTTGGACCACTCGTGGCCTCCTGAATTTTCAGACAGCTCCTGGCAACAGTGGCCTTTCACCTCAGGATTTAGGCACTCATTGTGGACCCATATCTGAACTCCTGGCTCTTTCGGAAATCCACACCGCAGGACGTTTGGGCAGCCCTCAACCTACTGCGGGAATTCATTTGATGGGTCACTCAGCAAGAAGACATCCTCTGTGACACCCACTGGAAGGCTAACAAACATTGACCCTTACTCAAAGGCTGACATAGGTTGGTTTCCTCTGAGACTCCAGGAACCAAGGACTTCATTGTACGACTTTTCTTTGTCAGAAAATGGCCATTGTGAGATTCTAGAGTCGGCTGGTATTCATGTCTCCATGCACCATCTGCTCCTACAGCCAGATGGAAGATGCTGTGAGTTACATTGCATCTAGCATTACAGTGAAACCAGCCAACACAGCCACAGACCATGAACATCTCCGTCCCTCAACACATATGCCAGGATTCCCTTAGAGGGTCTTAAGAAACAAGCAAAGAATAGGACTTTACACAGGGCTGGACTTTTTTTCATGTTGGTCTTTGTCTCGGGTCATCTGTAGACTGTCTCCCAGTGAGACAGGCATGGCAAGGGCTGACCTCCCACTACACAGTTTTATGTTGTACGTCTGCTCATGTCCCGTCTTGCACAGCCCACCCTTGTCTCAGCTGTAAAGGACAACACAAGCCAGTGCAGTGCCAGATTTTAAGAATCTGGCTTTGGGGGTTGAACATTGCACACCTTGACAGCTTCCACACTTTAAGGGACTGCTCGAACACATCTTAAACCCATACGGATCCAGAGAAACCCAACATGTACTTGAAGAACTCTCTTTAGACTCTCCAAAATACTCACCTACTATCTGTTAATTACTGTTCACCTTAATTCTCGCCAAGACTGCCTGCTTGTTCCACTGATAGAAGAGCCCAACCTCCAATGCAGAAACATGCATTCTCACCAACTTCCAGTTTTAACCACTTGTCCTTCCCAAGTGCCACTGGCTCCACTATTTGCCCCTCCAAACCTTACTCTCCCACTCCCTATTTTCTTTTCACCCTTCCCACTAAGCCGGGTAGACATGTCAACAAAATGCGTACCCCATAAAGAAAGATTTCTGGATCTAATGGCATTCCTCGCAGAGCCATTTGCCCTGTAAACACCAATATAAATTCACCCATGTCCATATAATGTATCCCTGGAGCGGAACACACTATACCTTCATCAGTAAAGGAAATCGTCATGTTAAGTTTTGTTATTAAGTCTCTTAACCAAATATTAATATTAACTTGTGTCTGCCGTGAATGCAATAATGGAACAGACATATCACATTCTCCTATGGAGACTGGCAATTCATCAGTAAAGGGAACTCTGCTTGTAGCTCCAGAGAATCTTTGAGCATTAATATAATTTCCCAACATTGGTTATTTTCCCTCTCGTATACATGAGCGTGTAGCCCAAGTATCTACTAAAAAAGAAAAAGATTTGCCTCCTATCGTGACATCAACCCTTTGTTCCTCTTGGGGGTCGGGTGTCACCAGTTGTACTGAACACATCAAGTCACCCTGTGAGCTGTCCTATTGTGGATACATTCTTATCCCTGTACCCATAAAAGGACTTCCTCCAACCACAGTGACACCCCCTACTGTAGGTGTCAGTAGCTGTCCTGTGTTTGCATTCTGCTGTATCTGCATGGGTGCATGTTGTGGCTGTGACTGCCTTTGTTGGGGATTCAATGGTGCTTGCTGTGGCTGCAAAGCCTGTTGTTGTATTTGCAGCACTTGTGCTTGATACACCGTCTGATCTTGGGCGAACCCATCCCTAACTTGTGAGCTATATGATGGAGGATAAGCTGTCCCCCCTCTTGAGAACTGGCCATTCTGTAATACCATTGGCTTCCATATGTTCGCGCAATGTGCCCTGTCATCCCAAATGTCCAACATACAGGAGGAACTCTTCTACTCTTCTGATTTGTGCCCCTTGATTAAATCCTCCTTGCATATTCAGATTATCATTCTGTATAGTCTGAAACCCATCTTGGTTATTCTGAAAACCATCCCTTCCGCTGTAGCCCATTCCTCTGCCTTGTGGCATAAACCCATTCCCTCCGTGATCCATTTAGCGTTGATTATTTGACTGCGATGTTCCCACTACTTGCCACATTCCCAATCCTTCTCCGCTTGTGAGTACCGCCCCTTCTATGGCGTACTTCGACAATCTTTTCTGCACTAACTTGGCTTCCTCAAGTTTTCTAGCAACTTCCTTCTTCTTATTTTTCTCTTGCAACAACCAACAGCGATGCACTATAGTCAACTGTATCTCTGCCCATGGCTTCGCTTCCATTCCCCCTCTTGAGCTGTCTCTGTACTTGTTCCGGCAATCCCTGACATAGAATGTGGTAAAATACTGCCACTGATTTTCCCCACGGCTCCCTCATTTCAAGAGTCCACTGTTCCTGAATATTTTGAATATAAGCAAGTGGATCTTCATCATCTTTCATCTTAAGTGCCATAATTGCACTCATATATGACGTATCAGGATATTGTACCCTGAGCGCTCTCCAGACATCTGCTCTTCAATTGTTATATGGTGCTCCATTGTACACTGTATTCTGTGCCGTGACACTTGAGCATCCTGCTCTCGTCCAAATGTCATCAGCTCTTTCCCCAAGAAGGGCTGCTAGGAGACCGTTAATGTCCCCTACCTCTAACGTATTTCCTCCTGTCATTTTCTCAAGCTCATAGATCCATTTTCCTGCACCCGCCGTTAAAATGTGAAATTTACACCTTAAATTGTCCTTATCCATTTGTGGACAAAGAATATACTGTGGTCTGGCCCCTCCTTTCCCCATTAAATGGAACTGCATGAACCCAAATCCACAATCGCTGACCATCGTCTGCTTATCCATAATGGGCACAATGGTTCCTGATCGCCTTCTTCCTGGCAATGACCTCAGTCTGTTCACATATGGTGGTGACTCCCCTTTTTTGCTATGCCTTCGTCCTTTAGGTTACTCTGGATACGCTATAGGCTCTGGCGTTCTATCCTTAGCCTGCTTTAGTCAGTCCATCTCACTTCCTTGTCTGTCTGCAGACATCCCTCAGGACCGCATGCACTTCCTCCCTCTTCCCCACGGAAGGTTTCTCTCCCTTCATCTGACACATCTAGTCCCCAACTAATATGGCTCTCTTCTCTGTCGCCCTTACCTAAAGTCAGTCTGTCTAAGGACATGGCTCTATGCTCGAGACTGAACGGGTCTCTTTCTTCGCTTCGTGATTGGACAGCCAGGGAGTGATCTCCCTTCCCTCGGCTTCCCAATTTGCCACTTTCTCTTAAGTCTTGATAGGCTTTAACAACCCTCTCCCCGATGCTCCCTATGTCACAATTCTCCTCTAAGGTTACCCTAGATGGTCCTGATGTTGCTCGCTGTGACAGGAAGAAATCCTCTACATTGCCCCATGGCATTACTGGAATCGGTTCCATTAAGTCTTTCTGAATGCAATCAATATCGCGTTCCCTATGTCTCCTTTTTCGCTCTGTTTCATGGTCTAAATCTCTTTGCTTTCTCGCTTCCCATCTAACTATTTCCTCTTCTTGTCTTTTGTCTTCCCTTCTTTCATTCACTTTATGCCCTTCTTCTTCCCTTCACCTTTGTATCCTATTATCCCTTAAGTTCTGCACTTCCTCCTCTTCTCTCTTCCTGTCTTGCATGTCTCGGTCTTTGATTGCCCTCTGTCTATTGTCATATTTCCTTTGCTCCTCTGCCCTTTCTTCCTTCTTTTGCTGTTCTTCCTGATACATTTGTTCTCACCTCTGTCTGCTCTTTCTCTTATGTTCATCCTCTTTCAATCACTTTTCTCATTCCTTATCTTTTCTGTCCTGTTTGTCTTGATCTTCCCTTTGTCTAACTTCCTCGATACTTTTCCCACCATGTTTGAGCAATGCCTGTCCTCCCATCCATTCATTCTGTACAAGCGTTTCCTCATCAGCTTTATCCTTTTCTCCTTTCCATCTCTTAATCTCTCATTATAGCTCTGTTGATTTAATCAGTGTTTCACTCTTTTCTTCCCTGTTTTGTATGACCTTAAAGGTCTCTTCTCTCTTCCTAGTCTACTCTGGACTATCATCACTATTATAAGCAGGCGGTTCATATATTAGATTATTATAACCCGCCGCCACTTTCAGTTCCTTCACTGGATACAATCCTTCGCTTTCTGTACTGATGCCTTTTACTTCAGGTGAGGCAAGGGTAGCAGAAGGCTTGGCACCTTCCGCCTTACAATGATTAAGCATCCAATCCTCAGGTGGTGGATGCTCTCTCTCTTCCTGATACATCTTCGAAATCTCTAAAATAGGTAGCTTCTTCTCCAGTTTCTTCCCTGTGTATGCAGCGTGCACATATGTGGTCATGTGTTGCAATACCCATTTTGACAGCGATCCCCCTTGTGGCCAGGGCATGAACATTTTGTCTCCTGTACCTTTTAGCCATTCCGCACTATACTGTTTGAGCTTAGGTGCGTATTTTGGCAGCGTTTTGCACCCGTGCATCAGTGGAGTAATATCTCCCATTGCTACGAGGTCTCAATTGACTGTCAATACTTACCGTCGTTTTGCACAGATATGTTTCAGAAAAACAACAAATACAAGTGTGCACCAACCTTCGCCATTCAAAGCCTCTATTTCTCAATTATCTCAACCTACTTTTTGATCGCCGCTGACAATTACCTAAAAATAGGTAATAACTTTTAATCTCTATTTCAACTTTACACAGCTTATTCTTGTCTCTCTTTGACACCCTTTTGTCTTTACAAAACACACAAAGAGACAGAAAGACTAGTTGACCTTTCATATATATACCACGGTACTCCTTTTCTCCTAGCCCCTAAAATACCCCGAATGGAGTTTGAATCATTCCCTATCATAAACCTGTTTATGTGCTGCCCGTGTACCCCCTTGGGGTTTTGAAATGACACCTTCTAGACCTGCCTTGAGGTAGGAAACAGGGCTCTATAAAATGTTCCTCGTTTAAACGCTCCTCATTATATAATAAACGCTCTTTGTTTATACTAGACAAGCCCCCCATTACTTTTCTAAATGACCACAATCCCATCCACTTATTTTTCCATTCCCCTCAATTTACTCACCATTTGCATTTCAGCTCAAGACCTTCAGTATCGTCCCCCTCCTCCAATCGCCCACCATTGCCTTCAGTCTGCTCAGCACCTGTGGAAAACAGGAGGGATTTTGTGAAAGAGTGGCCCATCCCACACTGTATCGATCTGCTTGCAAGTTTTCTATATCGGCCGCTCTCCACAGGAAACTTCACGATCTTACGGCTAGATGGCGGAGGGTGTCCGATTGTCCAAAACACTAGAAACCTACTGGTCGATGGGTACTCTAACCATCCTCTCTGCTAGCACATAAACCGATATGCCTTTTAAGCGAGGTAACAATTTATTAGATGGATGGGGATGCAGAATTTACTCTGACACCAATAATAATACCGACTGAGGAAGTTGGCAAAACATAACTGTTTTATTTGCAATTATCCAAAACGGGGAGTACAACGGACATCAATGTACGTTCACTCAAATCTCTCTCAAGAGAGTTCTCAAAGCATTTCATAAAGAATTACATTTATATAGTAAAAATGTGTCATCATTGATGTCATACTATGTGGCAAAATAAGAAAACCTACTTGGGGTTGTGGTTGGTCTACGGGGAACTAGGTATCTTTCTATCATATAAATATCTAGGTATACTTTCTAGGTGGGATTGAATTATGATTGGCTCTCTAGATCAGGTGACAATTTATGCCCAGCCCTAGTGCGAGTCATCTTCTCCGTCATGAAATACACAACATTTCATTGGCTTTCAAACTATAGGGCTCTTTGCTACATGGCCCTCTACAATTGGTTGGCACGCTTGTACCCTTCTGGAATATTCCACTCACCAGCAGTACACAAGCTGGTACCCCAGGTGCTTGTGGGTGGACTTGACCATGCCTTCCCACCCAATTAGCCCATCATCCATCATCACTCCTGCTGTCTGCCATTCAAATTGTCTTTGAACTGCTCCTCAGGATAAAAGGGATTGTGTGCACAGTCTTATCTTCAGTCTCAATGTAATTTGCCCAAAGACTATTTCCATCTAGACCATGTGACAGGAGACTGTGTTTTTAGCACCTTCTTCGTATTTAATGCTATTAAATGAATAAAACCTGGCACTCATAGTGTTTTTCCATTACACCTCAACAGGAGCTCGCCTCGCTTCTCACGTTTATTGTATCTTCTTGAATAGATAACCTGCTTATTGCCTGCCTCAACACTTGACACTGGGCCAGACAAGCCTTCTTGATTCTTACCCAATCGTCAGCTGTTTTTTTCTACTGCGCCACACTTTCAGCCCTTTCGCTCATGCAGTCCTAGTTTGCTTAAACACGACATGGAACATCCAGATTAAATATATATATATATATATATATATATATATATATATATATATATATATATATATATATAAATATATTTATATTGGCGGCACACCTGCAGTCTATTCACTACATATAGCCAGCCTTATGATTACTTAGTTACACCATCTGTACAGTTATTAAGCGATTTGCATTTCCTTCAGTGCTCTTTGCATGTGCAATCTTCATTCCCGCACATGAAATATTACTCGACTCTTTGCTTCGTCATCAGATTCTATAAGGTCTATATACTTTCTTCTTCAGCATCTTTTCTTGATGTGTCACCTCTGCTTCAAGTGCCTTCACCAGTCTCTTGCCTTTGTCACTGCACACTTCTTCAAGGAACTCCTTTAAGAGGCTGTAATTTCTTTGTGGATACGTTATGTAGGGCTTTCTTAAGGGATACCTTGTTTTGAGGATCCTTCATGGGATAGATACCAACACTGGTGTGTTTCCAGCTTGCAACATATAGGAAGAATGGGGACGGTATTTACAGTAGAGGCATTTCACTCCTCCTCTACACTCCTCTGCAATCTCTCTCAGCATTTTGCAGAAAGTGGCGTTTGGCTGTCCAATCAGGACAGCCAAACCCCCTGTCAGAGCTGGTCCTATTCAGGCACTCTGGCAGACAAAGGACAGGGGGGTGGAAGACTCATCCCCCACTTCCTGCCTGCCCAGACACTCTGGAGCCTAGGCGGGGATACCTTCTGGTTCCCGCCAAATGCAAAACACACACACAGACCTCCCCCTCCCAAAATGGTAGAAGAGCTAACAAAGAACAACCACGCTAGGAATGACGAAGAAAGAAGGGAGGCCCAAAGTTGGTACTTGGTTGCTCCTATTGTGCACTACCGAGGTTATGGATATACCCTGTGGTATAAAATACACAAAAGTTGGTAGAACATGTCCACTGCCACCAGCCATAACTATGTGATTGTCTATATGACTAAAAAGTCACAGGAGCTGAGAGAAGGGGAATACTAAGTATCCCTTTGGCACTCCACTGAAGGTGGTGTGTGCCAATCTCTCGGACTATGGAGTTTAAGGAGAGACACTAAGTATCTCTCTATCCTTAAGAACTGTAGTTAACTTAAGGATATAGGGAAAAAAATCTTAAAGCCAGACCTTAAGGGTCCCCGGCAACACTGCCCATAAGGAGTGATGTGCTGCAGTAGTAATAGACAGATGCCTTCAAGAGCTATGGAGCTGAAAGACTCCATTGTGCAGGTAGAATACAAAGAACAGAGTTCCTAAAGACAGAGCCCATAAGAATGAATGACTGGAAAAAGTCTCCACTCATTCAGGATTAAAAGGAAAAGGTCCAGAAGTCCAGCAAAAAGTGCTGGGGGTCTCAGTAGAAGAGGGGATGATGCACACTACTGATGCAACCCCCTAACAACCCTCTGGAATGCATCCCACCACACATGAAACTTCAGATTGACTTCATCAAGTTCTGAAGAGGGTTAAGGGCGCACCCAACCTCCTTGGACTGTTGTGCTTAATACATCCTATATCCTTGGGGCATATGTTTCACAGATTATCCTTGGTACTCCTTCCAGGTTCCCCTGGCTGTTATCTTCCTATTATTTATTCAGAAATCTAAGGCCATCTTAGCACACATTGCAAGTGTTGGAACTCGGTATGTGCTTAAACTTGAAGGCTTAGCTATTGATGGAATGTATCAATGAAGATAGGACTTGACGGCCCAAGCTAGTTTACAGTGATGTCTTTGCCCGACAGGCCCGCCTTTACTGGCCTTCCTCCTCTTGTAACCCCTCATTAACCACTCTGCGGCAGCATAGAAAGGACATGCAGAACTAAACACACTAAATAATTAAAGACAATATTAAAACAGGGGTCAAAATCACCATATACTCCCAGCTTACTCCCTTTACCTATGTCTAGAGAAATAACAACTCTTCTGCTTCCAAGTCGTATTGGATGTTGTAGTCGGACTGGTGGCAGGTAAAACGTCCTAGAAGCTCACTGCCTTCACACTGAAGATGCTCAACTGGTTCCCAGTCAAGGCTTCCTTACCTACGAACCCACTGCCTCAAGCTCAAATTTCTCCAAGCAACCCGCATCAACACAATGAATCACCATGCCAGTCAAACTCTAATGCCCATTGGAGAGCATTGTCAGAACCCAGAGGAGTGCTGTTTTGCGATTCACGAGCCTCATCTTTAGAAGGTACGCACTTTTTGCATCCACAACAAGGCTGAGAACCCCTCCTTCAGAAAGTACATGAGAATCTACATGTTGTAACCCACATGCCCCTTAGGCTCAAGCCACGGTTTGCTCAATTGGCAGCAGTTACCCATATGTCATGCTTCATTTGGAAAGTTCTGAACTGCCCTCCATAAGGCCTTGGATCGCCATGGTGAAGAATTGCAAATCCCTGGGACCGCAGTCCAACATTGCATTACATAAGCAAGCATTACTTGGAACAACAGACAATTGCATGATCAGACAGGACTATACAAATGCAACATTGGAAATATGGATAATTGCTGTATGTCAGGTTGGGATGGGTTGTGGGATCGCCCATATTCAGGTTATGGTTATTACAAGTTCATACTAGGTTCATTCATTCATCCTCAGATTGAAATAGACTTCTGTTTGGTTTTTTTTGCAACTTTCATGGATTATTCGGGGTCATTACAGTTGTCATTTCTCTTGCTTAGTCAAATGTGCTTTATTTTCACGGTCTTCCAGTGGAGTGTTTCTTAGAATGTGCTCCTAGGCAATGGTGGCTATCGCTAAGGCAGTAATTGGGGCAAGAAAGATGGGCTATGTTGGTGCTTAGCATGTTTGTGTGTAAGTACAATGTACACTGTGCGTTGTTTCTGTTGTACATCCACCTTATAAAGGGAGTTCATTTCTGAAAGGTGTAGAAACAGGGGAGTCAGTTCCTCAACAGACAACTCCACTCCATGTTTTCAGGATAGCCACAGAAAATAGATTTGAATAGCGTGAATATAAATAGTATTTATTTGCATATCTCTGGCTAACCTGAAAACCTGGTATGGATTGCACTCATAAGTACTGGACTTGGTGACGAATCTTGTAGAGCTTAAAAGCAATGACAACGGAACACAGCAAATGTGACACTATATACAAATGCAAATGACTCTGAAAATGTTTAGCAATGTGTATAAAAAGAATAAATCATGGGAAATTAGTTTAAAAAAAAGAACCTGCTTCTCTAAAAGTGGTTACACAAGTGCATGGAGATTGACATCATGTTATGTATCATTTGGAGGAGGGGACTGAGTACACGAGCTGGGTGCATTTTCTCACGCACTAAAATGAATCTTTAACTAGGTGTCTATCGCTAAAACATTGTTTTTCATTCATAGATGGTGTATTTGCTAGCAGACGGGTAAGCAGCGCTCTTTCTTAGTCCCTTTCCCGATCAGCGCTATGCTTCGATCGCTCTCCATTAATGTTACAGCTATGAAAACTATCACAGTCTCCAGCCATGCCTCCAATCACCTCTCATTCCTCTACACACCCTTCATCTTTGTTTAACTCTGCACTCTCTTCACCCATTCGCTACTCTGATGCTCTTTTCCCGTTCATCTGCCGACCACGTTCTGGATGCCCTGGGCGAGAGCACAGCACGCCACTTCCTGGACAGGCCCCAGTGCTGTTCGGCGACTGGCAAGGTATAAAAAACGACCAACGTAACATCTGGTCAGAGATCCTGGGTACGTTGTTTGATGAGTTTGGAACAAGCGGTGTGATCCCTGACTCGTGGAGAATGTTTCACTTGATCCCCGTTTATAAAAGGGGAAAGAGAACTGAGAACTATTGACTATTAGCCACTACGGATGGTACTAGTATGATCTTTTCGACTTGCCTATTGTCTATTGAGAGAGAGAGAAATAATGGGTAGAAAATAGCTCAGTTATGTGTAGCTTGCAAACCGGTTATTAGGAAAGGTTTATCAACAGCTATGAATATCCTTTTGGTTAACTCTCTCATTGTGCGAGCTAAATGAGAGGTAGCACTTCTGCTGTAGGCCCTCTATGTCACCTTTTCAGCAGCCTTTCATACAATTGATAGATCAACATTGTGATGAAAGCTACACAAAATGGGGATGCCCGACCGCCTGCTGTATGCATGCCAATTATTACACCAGGACCATGCTGCGTGCATAAGACTGAATGGCTTGGGGGGAACTTTTCAATCCGGAGACCATCAGGCGGGGATCAGACAAAGTTGTGTCCTGGCCTCCCTCCTGTTTAAAATGTGTGTGGCTGATTTGTGACCTGCATTGGAAGATATTAATGATGCTCCTCCCAGATTGGGCCATACAAAAATAGGGTGGCTTGGGTAAGCCGACGATTTTGTTATCTTTGATAGTATTTTTATTGGTATTAGTCGGAGTGCCCAGGCCGTCCTGGATTATGCTGAAAGAAATGGGTTAAGAGTGAACATTAGAAAAACGCAGTACATGGCTTTTGTTAGGGCAAGGGTGAGTCAATTATATATACAGAGTAAGGAAGGAGCTATCGAGCGAGTTGTGAATTACTGTTCTATTTGGTATGAGATAGAGTCTAGAAGAGGGGATGAACCTTTTCTGCGTAAAAAGCATTCGAAGGCTTTGTCTTTAATGCTGGCGATAAAATAATTTGGGAGGTATGATATCATATGATATTTCATTTATAATGCGCCTGTACACAAGTGTTTCTAGGTGCAACAAGACATGGGGGGAGACAGAGGGTGGACAAGACAAACAATCTGACTAGGCCTTGTGCCAGGGGCGTTGCTAGGTTTGTAAAAGATACGGGGCTAGAGCCCATTGCAAGTTTGGACTTCACATAACTACATGATCTGAACGTACGCACCACGCCACGTTGCAATTTCAAGCGTTAATATTGCAAACTATACTGCTCAAAGCGCGAGTCATGCTCATTTCAGTTGGAAGATTTGCCACTCCAAAACCTGAACATTCATCCCATATTGCTATGTTATGTAATACTTTATGAGGTTATATATGACAAAGAAAAGCCTTTGGACAGGACAGCCAAAGACTTGGCATGGATTGAGAAATTGTATTTAAGCAGCAACTGAGAGATACCCGTTTGCTACTTTAACCATACAGTCACTTACTGCTGTTGTTGGACTGACAGGGGGTAGCTAGTGGGCTTAAAAAGTGGTGGGACATAACAAATGTAATTATATAGCGAGCGAGCGCAGGAAGCGAGCCTCAACTTGAACAGGGTGGTACAGGGGTACTTTCTACCCACGTTACAATTACATTTTTGAAAAAATGCAGCTAAAATCACACACATTTGATCATATGGCAACATTACTGCTTCAGCTCTTTGCCTACCTCCTTCTCTGGTCTTCACCTACAGCGCATTGAAGTAGCTTCAAGGAGCTCTTTGTAACCTAACCTTACTTAATACAGCTGGGAGCTGCCTCCTTTTTCATCACCGCCAAACTCTTTCCATGTCCACACTCATCTTCCATTCTACTGCCGGAGCACTATGAATGGCCTCTGGGTGCTGCGTTCACCAACCGAAGTGAGCTATTGGCTCTTGCTACGGTTTCCATTCAGAGCCAAATTGTGGGAAAATAATTTCCCTGATCTATAGACTGTGTTGCGGCAGCAACATCCTGGAGAGTGCCTTACATTTAGACAGTGTACAAAAAAACACGAGATAGAAAATGAATTCCTGTTTAAAATATTATGTTATCTGCTTATACATTTTAAGTACATGCTACAAAACGGTGTTTAAATTACAAAGATGTAATGACTTTGGGGCGTAGTGTAGTAGAGGAGCAAAGTAGGGGCGAGGGGGAGTCGGCTTGTATTCTGGTGTTTTGTTTTACACCCGGACGGCGCATTATTGTCTAGAGAATGCCCTGTTGAATGATTTATTAAACTGTGTTTAAGGACACTTGCTGGTTGTAAAACCAGAAGTCGTGCAATACATATAACATTGATCGAAGGTGTAAATCATTTTATGAAACACGATAGGGTGGCCACTTCCTCTTTCATTCAAGGCCTCTCGCCTCCCATCCACCCACCACCCACAGCAGCAAGGCCTCTCGCCCCCATCTACCCACCACCCACAGCAGCAAGGCCCCTCGCCTCCCATCCACCCACCACCCAAAGCAGCAAGGTCTCTCGTCCCTCATCCACCCATCAACCCCACAGCACCAAGGCCTCTCACCTCCCATTCACCCACCACCCACAGCAGCAAGGCCGCTCGCCCCCCATCCACCCATCACCCCCACAGCACCAAGGTCTCTCGCCTCCCATTCACCCACCACCTAGACCAAGACCAAAGAGACACAGGTGGCCATAAATACCGAGAAGGAAGAGGGCAGAGAAAAACAGAGAAGTAGAACAGACGGAAGTAAGTGAGCACTGGGAGTGGCAGGAGAATGAGCGTGGCAAGAGGGAAGCACAGAGTGACAACGGGTGGTGGGGGTACAGAGGACCCGAAATGCTGCGCAGAGATAACATGGGGGAAGGAGGAGAAGGAGTTATAAAACGGAAGAGGACACTGAACACAAGCAAACCGTTATAACTCAAATGTGGAGCGCTTAAGTCACTGCCCTAGTTCGAAGCACTGTACAAACATACAACAACCCAGATAGGTGACAACAGTGAACTGGGCACGAACACGTTGAAGGTGCGTCATACTACAGGCTAAGCATAAGCATGACCCCACTCAGCTGCCATATGTTTAGATTCGCAAAGCAATGAAAGCAAAGTGAAACGTGCAGGTGCCAGCAATTCGCATTCCAGAACGCATGGTAGAATTCAAACATAACGCGAGAAGTACATTACTTTCCCCTCAAACGCATCCCCCCATTCTACTGTATTGATGTTCATTTGTTCGTTCACGTCAACAGTCACCTACCTTCGGTTCGGTCCCGGAGTAAGCACTGGGCAGGCAGCTTCACAGTGGTCACACACAGACACAGGTGTAGATGGGTGGCGCTGGCGACTAGCACGGGGCTGGGCGTGACCTGATACTGCAAGTGCGCAGCGCATGCAGGGAAGACCCAGGGCACGTGCGTTTGTGCCGGGGTGGACGGTGACTCGGCTGCTCCCTGCTGCTGCGCAAGCGCAAGTGCAGACTGTCAGGCAGCACCAGCATGAGTAGCGGGCCAGGAGGCAGCCAGCAGCCATCATGTTCGAATCGTGTATCACATTTTTATTATTTAAAAAATCACCAACGAACGTTGCTGGCTGCGCTGCCTCCTGGCCTGCCTGATTCATTTTCTGCCCCGATGTGCACACAGTACCACTGCCGCCCACCCGCCTTTCCAGCACAGCACTGCAGGGCAGGGCAGCAGTGAAAAACGGATGATCGATCACAGTTCGGGGCCGGGGCTAGCCTTTGCTTATAGCCCCGGGATCTTCATTCGCATCTACCACTCTTGCCAACCTTCCTTTTGACTACACTTTTCCCCCCTCTAGGATGACCACACTCTTTTTTACTGCACATATCTTCTTCGGACCAAGGAACTTACTTTCCACACATTTATTCACCAACCTAGGGTTTTTAACATATACCATCTCCCCAACCTTCCACTCTCGATCTTTCACACACATCCTGGCATCAAACAACACCTTGCTTCTTTCTGGACTCAAGCTAATAAGCCGCATAGTGCGATCCCGATCTACTTGAACAACTCTGGCCATTCCTAGCCATCCTGGGCAGAGCCTTGTCCCAGGCTCTCTACCTTTCATGGACACAAATATAGAAACTCCTGTCACTGAATGTGGTGTAGTTACATAGTTCCAAGTTAGCATACTCAACACTTCCCTCCAAGGTTGTCTCAATCTCATTGCCATCTGCAAACCCCCCTTAAGATATCTATTGACTCTCTCAACAAGACCATTAGCCTTGGGATTATACAGTGCTGTTCTAGTGTGTCTTATTCCATAACCAACAAGAAACTTTCTCATGGCCTCAGGCACAAACTGTACTCCATTATCCGATACAATTTCAGCGGGTACTCCTTCTTTAAGGAATATTTTCTCTAGGAACATAATGAACTCCCTGGCCGTTACTTCTTTAACAGCCTCCCACTCAAACCATTTAGAGTGAAAGTCTACTACAACAAACAAAAATCTTAAGCCTTCACCCAAACCCGCAACCGGACCCATAACGTCCACCGCCAACTTAGTCCAAGGCTGGTCAGGTATGATTTTGGGAACTAATGGAGTTTCTCTCACCACTCTGCTCTTGTCACAAGTCTGACAAGCCATACAATCCTTGACATACCTCTCCACCCCCTGTCAATCCCTGGCCACCAATAGCTCTGCCTTAATTTCCTTTTCATGGCTCCTTCCCCAGGGTGTCCCTGATGCGCAAGTTCTACGAACACGGATCTGAGAGATTCTGGGGGAACTACACTTCATCCCCTCCTTAACCTGTCTTCATACAAATTCAACTCTTCCTTAATCTCCCATCACACATTTTATTTTCTATCTAGCTCCTTCTTGTCCGGCCATCCCATCACAGTCCACATTTTGATCAATTTGAGGTCCTCATCCGAATCCTCTTCCTGTGCCCACTTTTCCCGACTAATAGCACCTTGTAACTCTGCTACCACCGACTCCTCCTCTACCTCCTTCTCATTCCTGTCTACTAGTGTATTTCCAACTGGCAGCCTGGACAGGCAATCTGCCACCACATTCCTCTTCCCGGGCAGATAACTCACATCAAAGTTATAATTTTGCAGACCCAAGCCCCACCTACTTATCCTAGGGGAGCCCATAGCCCACCTCCCACTTTCAAAAAGTTGAACCATGGGTTTGTGATCCGACCTGACAATGAATCTTCTCCACCACAAAAAATATTTAAAATGACTCACGGCCCAGAACATTGCTAACGTTTCTCTTTCGATAACAGAGTACTTACACTCTGCACCTCTGAGCGCCCTAGAGGCAAAAGCAATTACTCTTTCTGTGTTGTCTCTGTCATATTGTACCAAAGTTTCACCCAAACCCAACATGCTTGCATCTACCACCAAGACAATCTTATCCTTGGGGTCAAAACTACCAATTGGTGGTGCTTCGCTTACCGCCTGCTTAATGCAATCAAAAGCAGCATCAGACTCTGAAGTCCATTCAAATCTTGCACCCTTCTTGAGCATCATTCTGAGTGGTACGGACACTTTGGCAAAATCCTTCACGAATCTATGATAATATTCGGCTAACCCCAAAAATGATCTCACTTGATCTTTATCCACTGGCATGGGGGCACCTTTCACCGCCTCCACCAAATCTCTCTTAGGTCTCACCCCCTTCTTATCAATCTCGTGCCCCAGATATTCCACGTTGTCAACAGCAATCTTAAATTTGCTTCTTCTCACAGTCAGTCCAGCCTCGCTCAATCTGCCTAACACTTGTCTCAGGATCGCATCATGTTCCCTCATGGAGCTTGCATATATTAATATATCATCTTGAAACAAAATAATGTTATTTACTCCTTTCATTACAGTCTCCATCGCCCTTTGGAATACAGCCGCCGCCGAAGCCAGCCCAAACGGCATTCTGCAATACCTAAATGTTCCAAATACTGTTATAAATGCCATTAAATGTTGACAGTCCTCCTTCAGGGGAATCTGATGATACGCCTGGGAAAGATCAACCACTGAAAAGACTTTGGCATCATTAAGCACAGACAACGTGTCACCAATTATTGGCAAGGGATGTCTATCTTTTAGAATGTTCCTATTGAGGTCCCCCAGATCTACACAGAGTCTAATGTCTCCATTTGACTTTGCAGCGACCAACACCAGCGACAACCACTTTGAACTCTCACTCTTATCTATGTTTCCTTTCTGCAATAATGACTGCATTTACAATTTAAGTTTCTTGCTCAGATCGTGAGGCACTGGCCTCACCCTGTGCACCTTAGGACTGGCGCCAACCTTTAACCGTATCTTGTGTTCAAATCCCTTCAGCATCCCTAATTCCTCTTGAAACACCATTGGATACTCCCTCTCCCATTTGTCCCTCAGCTCAGCCACAGCAACAGGTTCTTCAGCACTTGCTTGTATTCTGATCCCACCCCAGGAGAGACGAACCTTCTTCAGTAACATACACTTCTGAATCACAGCTTCTCCCCTTGTATTTAAAGGAAGCTTGGAACTTCCCCAAAACTCTAATTCTCACATTGCCATACGCATATGGTTCTATTCCATGTTCCTCCAATACTCTGACATCACCCTGCATGCAACCCTCAAACGTTGCCTTCGACATGAGGGTCCAAGGTGAAAAAACTGTCCACCTTCATTGTTACCACTCTACCATTGCCCATGAACACATCCATTGGTGCACCTCCTATGAGTGAAACCTCTGATACTTCCAGCACATGTTTGGCCTGGATGTTTTGTAACATTGCCGAATTCTCCTCTTGTTCAGGTACTCTTCTGCCAGACTCGATGTTTTGTACTTGCCCAGATTCTCGACAGACTCTCGCGAAATGTCCCTTCTTTTTGTACTTCAAGCAAGAAATGTTTCTCGCAGGACAGAACAAACTTGTAGATATGTGGCGATTGCTCCCACACTTGTAGCATTTTACTTCCTTATTAGGAATTCCCTTGTGAGATCCTTTGAAAGCAGCCACTTCACCTTCCTGTTTTTCTCCTTTCATAGATGACATGTACTTGTGTGTCTGTTCCATTCCACTTGCCGTTTCCACAGCTGTCTCCAGTGACACATCCTTTGACAACAACCTCTCCTGTATTTTCATATTATTGGTACATCGGACCAATTGGTCCCGAATAAGCAAATCTGTTAGCTGTCCAAACTCACACATGTGATTGAACAACCTTAAGGCTGCAATGAAGTTCTCTACTGGCTCCTGATGATCCTGCGCCCTCTGAAAAAAACTTGTGTCTCTCAAATGTAATGTTCTTTTTAGCTTCAAAATGGATTTCCGACTTTCTCTCAGCCACCGAAAATTGATCCAAGTCCCCTTGCCCCTCTTGCGGAGGTTCTGGTAGACCATCATAAACACTTCTACCTTCTGTTCCCAGATTGTGGAGCAGAATCGCCTCTTTCCTTGCCGGAGCAAACTTATCCCCTCCTATAGCAATCAGGTAGGTGTCAAACAGCCTTTTCCATCTGTCCCACCTGACTGGCGGAATGCTCGGCTCTGACAGAAAAGGCGGTGGTGGGGACATGCTCGATGCAGCCATTTATGTTGAAAATGCTTAAGTACTGTGGGGGACAGCAAAACTACTCTTTATTTACAGCCCACTAGTCCTTGCACCAATTCGTTATTTATTGAGTCCTTTCTTCCACAATTGCAATCTGCCGAGGCTCTCTCTTTGGCCTGTTCAAGCTAAACCAGTTTTGTCTGTCATCTGCGCTTCTTTTGCCAAACAATTGTGCCTGTCCTGCTTCTCCCTCATCCAATGAGAAGCGGTTTGTCAAAACTTTGAGTGGACCTCCCCCTCTGGTGCTCCCGACCTTATCCCCTTCCTGCTCCTCACCTTGACATCCAATGGGAGCTGGAGTGGGCTGGTCCAAAACCGGAACAATATTGTCTCCCTCACACTGGAAGCTTGGAGCAGGAGTGGGGAGACTGTCCCTTTGCAGCGCCACTCGACTCTGCTGGCGCCGCTGCCCCAATCAGCTGCATCCGATCAGGGCACCGTGCCAAGGCGTATGTTGTGCCGTGGCTCATCTACCTCCTCGCCTCGCTGGGAGGTCAGCTTTGAGTGCAGCGTGTCCTTGCCACTCGTACTCCGTGGCGGGCTCCTGGTTGTCCTCGTCGCCAATGTGAAGAAGTCGCACCGAGCCAGGTAAGTTTGATTTTCTTTAATTCAAGGAGCCCCCACGGAGCCAACACCTGCTTTGATCGCTCTGTCTCTAACTGCTTTCTCCGGTCACGTGGCAGCTCACTCGAACATCAACAAAGCCTGCGTGGTCGCAGCAAGGCAAAGAACGTGAGCGAGTCATATAACTCTCTGCATGGGGTCATATGAGTTCTTGCCGGAGGACGCAGTACTGCTCGAGCTGCTGGTTTTGGAGCATTTGAATGCGATTCAGCAGATATCGTGGTTGGCCGTAGTACAGCGAGTTACAGTAATTGACTGTATTAAGAACCAACGCTCCTACCACGGGGGCATGAAGATGACCAGTTATGAAGGGAAGAACCTTCCTCAGAGTGCGCAGTTGGAAGTGGCCGGCTTTACAGACAGCATCAACGTGCTCAGTCATCGTCAGCGAAGATGAGAACTCGACCCCCAGATTTCTCACCATAAGGGAAGGCGAGGGAAACCAACAGGCCAACAGGGGAGTGTGGTTGGGTATACCAATGCGTAATCGGAATTGCAGGCTGTGCCTTGATCAAAAGTAGAATCCATCCGACGTGTGTTATATTATTCCCAGCTGAGCATAGGATCTATTTTTTGTGTCTGAGCACACATGTGGAGCAAATGGCGGTAATAAGAAGCAAGTATTTCTGTTTGAGATGCGTCTCTGGCTACAGTCCCTGCAATCACCACAGCAATTGTCCAAGTTTGGAAAGTTGCCGGTGCTCGACTGTCCAAAATGGGGCCTGATGCTGTGGTTGAATAATATTTAGCAGCGGGCTTCAATTTCACATAGGAAGGATTGTCTCTTGTTAAATGGCTGTTTTGCTGAAGCCTTGTTTTGTTTCTGTTTATACTATATCGGTGTATTGTTTTATTTTTATTGTGTAATTGTATATGATAATATTTTATTCATGTGTCTATTTTTATTGTTGATTATTGTGTGAAAAGTTATATAACTATAATACACTAAATGCAAAATACAATAAAAAAAGAACCTAACATAGCATCCATGAGTGTGGCTTTGCTTCTGAAGCATGACGCCCTGTGATGACGCAGTGTGCCCAGGGAAAGGGGCCTGCTATTCTTTCATTTTAAAGAGCGATCCAGCCTATATCTTGCCCGCTCCCAGCCTGCGCGATGGAAGGTTCTGATCTCAAAAGATACCTTTCATCGCTGATAGGCAATTGTATGGTCCGGTCTGGGCCCGTGACGCTCATAACAGACGGTGCCTTTGTTGCGAAGGCCGGAGAGATGAGAAAGCCCTCAGAAACCGCACACTGACTCACGCCAGTGCCGCTTTCCGCCTTCAGAGGCGCACAAAGGCTGGGTCATGTGGGGCTGGTCACAATGGCGGATGCTGTTTGACGGATATCGGAGTAGACCTTCGTGAAAGTACAATAGGAAATGACAGCCATAATCACAAGCTCGTGATGTCAGTGCCCGCGACTACAACTCCTCGGCTATATCTGTCATTACCGTGTGGGAGGTGAAGGTCAGCAACAGAGTGGGCCCAAACTTTCAGAGGCTCCATTTAGTAAATGCTTTTACTATTTTGACTTTACCAGGAAATAATTCTCCGCAGTTCCAGACATCGGCCAGTAACTCTGAGAATGGCAAAGAAAAGTGCTAGGGGCAAGCGCTATTCCTGGGTCATAGCTGCCAAGTGGCCCGAAAGGTTGAATGGCTGAGTCGGCCGTGCCCGAGTTTTACCCTGCGATATGCAGGACGGTTAGTTGTAGTGTGTTCTGACGTTAAATGACTGCTTTCAGGCAGGACCAGGAAGTGCCCGTCCAGAAAAGTCTGTATTTTCCTTATAGGGATGAGTGATGCGGAAAGTAACATGTAGACTAACAACAAGAAAAAGCATTGCATGCTAATCTCTTTTGCTAGTAAAGCTATGCATTCAAAGAAAGATTGAAGGCCCTGCCTGCACCCACAGATACGTTTTATAAGTGTAGCAGCATTGTTTGGCAGAGTCTATGCAGTGATCTTCAAATTGTGGGACTGGCTGCCCCCCCTCCCCCTCGCCTAGAGGATGTCTGGGAGCAGGGGAGTGAGGATCTTTGAAAAGGGTTTACGGTAACTGCTTTTAGTAGAAAATATAATCCGGTATAGCTTGTGGGGGACCCCCAAACAATCTTTCTACTCAGGAGGGTAGGTGGTTTTGAGGATAGGTCGCACAGTATAATATCACTGGAGCCGGGCAGCCAGCTTAATTATCTAGTTGCAAGGTATGGTTTACAGACTTAAAGGAGTTTTTTCGTTCGATTTCTCAATTATGGTAACGCCAGCGCCAAGGAACGAATATCACGCCTCATAAGGTTGTTCTTCAATTGTCACAGTTTTGCGTTGATTTCATGGTGGTGTCCACTGTGCCATGCGTTTGTGTGAGGTGCTGGGAGGCCCCCAGATGTTGTGAAGTGCCAGAGAATGGCCCCTTTAGCCACCCACGCTCCAGGGCGTTCTGTTTTGCATCACACAGCAGTTTACAAAGGGACTACCCTGTGGTGGCCACTTACTTAGTGTAGTTAAAATGCAACTGAGCATGACAGTATCTACTTCTGCACCCTGAATGACCAGCTCCCTGGACATGTGCACTGCAGCCCTCTTTCCGTACAGGCAGCCAATGCTTGGTCCTCAGGGCTGCGGTAATGCACGTTCACCTTCTAAAGTGCATGGATGTTGACGAGGTACATTTTGTGGCGACCTCCTTCTCTCCCCTGCTTCTGCTTCTCCTTCCCTCTCTTCTATTTTACCTTCACTCCCTCTCTCCATCCACTCCCTCTATTCACTTTCTAACAGCTTTAGCGTGGTAAAGGTACTCTTTATTTATAATTTACTTTCATAAGGTATTTTATAAGGCACCAACCACAGACAGATCACTTTCGTGGCACTCACAGAGCAAAGGGAGTGGGGAAGGGAAACAGGTCTTTCACACGCTCTCTAATGGAGGATAGCATAGGGGCAATGCGCTGTTCTTGGAGGCAAGGCCACACAGAGCAATGGAGGTTTCACGCTTAGAAACTGAACTCAGGTACGGTATTAGATGCACTATAAAAAACCATTAAATTAATTCAGATAAGAAAAGTGTAGAACTGGGGGTGGGGGAGAAGAGCTTAATACAGTACAAGCGCAACATTGCGTAGAACCCAAGCAGAGTTTCGTAGTGTACAAGTTAATGTTAATGTTAAAGGACATTTGTACCGTGCACTATCACCACCGGAGTGGTCCCCTGGCGCTCTGGCGGCTCTAGAAAAGGGAAGGGTGGGGGGTGAGTTAGTGGGAATAAGCTGGAAAAGTGCAAGAGAGCAGTGATGTGCTTTTGGCAGCCTCAGCCCGGGGGTCCGTTGGCTGGGCTTGGGGTGTTTTACGGGTTGGTAGGCGTCGTGTGCTGTTGTGCGAGTCTATGTGTGGTTGTTTTGTTGTTGCAATGTAGTGATATTGTGTGCAGATTGTTGTCTTGTAGGGTTGTGGTTGTGTTTGGTTAGAGTTCGAGAGGTGAATGCAGAGTGTCAAACAGTACAGCAAAAGTGCATCCAGCATAATACATTACATGAATAACAGACTGCTGGAATGCCAGGGTCTTTCTGCCAGGCAAGATGCCAGAGTAATAATATAAGCTCAGCAGCTGAGGCCATGGGATTTCCTGAATAGGAAAGACTTCTGTCTTTTACGGAAGTTGAGGTGGTTTTCCACTTCTCGTATGGTCAAAGGCAAGTCGTTCCAAAGGCCGGATCCTGCAGCTCTACCTTCTTTTTCTTGAAACAAGCAATGAGAAGTGTTTTGGAGCCTGAGGGTCTCAGGCGCATTGTAGGGGCTTGCTTTTCTTTCTGCTATAGATATAGACGATCGCTGTCCCAGTAAGCTCCGTGAACAGGGCAGAGGATTATAAAGTCAATGTGAGCTTTAACCGGGAGCCAATGCAGGGATAGATGTACCAGCGATGTGAGTCCTTAGGTTTCAGGGCCAATACTAATCTTGCTGCCTTTTTCTGGATCACGTGTCAATGTTAAGTGATGTAAAAAGGATCCCAGAAAGGAGACTGTTACAATAAAAAGCAACCAAGCAACCATCATAAGCCACAGCAACGCTAAATAAGGAGAAATGCCAGTCGAGAACATGACCATCCTATCCAGATATTGTCGTATGGCTACATTACATATCTTCTAGTCCTGTATGAAGCAAATTCAACATTCTATTGTGAATCTGGAATTCACAGATTTAGAACACTGCTAGCCCAGAAACTGCTAATCCACAAAACTGACTGCATAAACAAGGCAGGACTCTCCCACGCTTCCAGATCCTCCTCGAATGAGTTCAAGCATTCCTCTGCTTGCTGAAAACACAACTGGACATACTGCCACTGAGCCTTGCAAGAGTTTGATGTCAGTGGTTGGAATGTTTCCTGCATCGACAGTTGAATGAGTGTTCCACCCCGTCATGTAGTCTTGGGTTGGGGGTGACAGTAGTCCTGTGTAACTATATGCCCTGTCTATGTCCTATAGAGTAAACTCACCGATCACTATCTTATAAACTTACCTGTAACTTACAAGAGGCTCCAGAGTATTGCCCAGAGTATCCTGCCAGCCGTCTTGTATTACAATCGATAGTCTGCAATTGTAAAGTGTATGATATGTTTTGGTTGACCATTGAGAGCTGATCGGGCATATATTTTTGGAGAATAGACATCTTGTGTTCAAATGTGGTGCTGTTCTAGATATGGTTCAAGAACAGTGGCATGAACAGGACTCCCCCTGTCTGCCTCACTGAAGCCCCCTCAAGGTTTCACATAAAAGTCAATGGGCCTCCTTCCATCTTGCCCAGGTCTGGTAAAAAAAGTGCTAATATTCATGGATACCAGCACTTTACCAGACCGGCCGACCATGGGTTTGCCAGTGGGGCACCTGGGTGACGTCCAGCCAAAGGCTGAGGTAAGCCAAGTGCCCGACTGGCAAAAAAAGCCTGCATTACCGGCACCGGCAATGCCGTGCCAGGAAGGACAGCAAATCCCCTCGCGGAGTCCTATTGGACTTCGTGAATGGGGATTTACACTGTCCCTCGGCAATTGTATTCCGTTGGCAATGCCACCGAACCGGGTGTCGGAAACGGTAACTGCATTTGCTGGTATCATGGCGGCTCTTCCGCCATGATACCGGCAGGCTCAGAATGAGGCCCAATGTCGTGTAGGCTCTCGGGAAGCTGAAATGTCTCATTCTCACCAACAGTACATGTTTCTTGAATGGCGGTCGCCTGTGGACCTGACTGCCACCACTGTGGTTCAAACGCTGTGGCTTTCGATGTGAATAAGCATACTTTTTAAACACTTATTGCTCAATTGTTTTGACGTTAGCTATTTCGTAAAGATGGGATCCTAATTTCTATTCCTACCACATATTTAAAAACCACCGTTCTTGTGGAGACAACAATGGGGATTTGTGACCTCTTTCCCACGAGTACAGTCATTGCAACCCCTATACCATAACTATCTGATGCTTCCCGCCAGAGCTGGCCTGGCCCATTGTGGGTTCCGGGCTAGGGGCAGAATTCAACATTAGTGCAGCATTGCCCGGAAGCCAGGGCCCCACACAGAGACAGTGCACAGCGTGGGGATGTCCTGCACACATCAAGGACTTCCGGGATGAGGACCTCAAGCAAGATGTAAACAATTCTGCCAATTTTATTGATAACGATGCTGCAGCTAGTGATGGGGTTGGGATAGTTTTAATTAGTTTAATCATTAGTTAGGCTAGGAATTCCTTGATGAAGGATTAACGTTATTCTCAAGGTTTCCTTTAAGTTGCTGTCTCTGGAGCAATGTTTGTGTTGTGTTTCCTTTTTAATGGTTGTGTGCTTGTTATGTTATGTTACGTTATGATATGTTATGCTGTTGGGCAGTTGGCAAAAATAGAACACTGCTACCGCTAACTTCCTGAAGTTAATCAAAACATGTTCGAAGTTGGAAGAATTGTGAATGTTACACCGTTCAAAGCTGTTAATGAAACAAATTGCAAAATCCGAGTTTTTTAGACTATCATAAAAAGTCTAAATCCTCTGAAAGGTAAGCCTTTCAAAAACAAAAAGAACATTAAAGTCTACACAACTTTCATGTAACTTTAATTACCAATTGCAGAGGGGGTAGATATAGATGGGCTCCAAGATAGGTGCATTTAATAAGAGCGCGGGTATGAGCTCACCTTCCTGGGTTCTCTACCCGCATGGGACCGGGGAAATGTTCTGCAGATTTGATATCATGGATGGCAGAAAGCAGCACTACACCAGTTTGTGAACATCCTGAAAGTGGAGACATTGGCAGTTGTCTCTAAATGCCACAATTACCCATGAAGTCGCGGTGGGATTCCAAGATGGCGACATCCCTACAGACAGCTCACAGTAGCTGAGTGGCAGCGGCATTCACATTCTAACCCACGGCTTTGAATTCTTCAAAGGAGATCTAATTTGGAGGAGGAGCCGCGGGATATCCCAGAAGCTCGCCGGTTATCAGCTCCCACAGGCCTACAGGCTGTGGTGCTGGATGGGAAAAGAAGAAACCAGCTCGCATCCAATCAGGAGGTGAGCGAGATAGTGGGCGGGAGGTGGGCTTCTCTGCACCCTGCCTCTGCAGGATAAATGCAGGACACTAACATCACATGGTGACACAGAGCTGCTTGGCGTAAGATCCACTGTGCAGTGAAGTGCGGTCACCCTACCACTACTGAGTTTACTTTTTCCTCTGGGAGTCTTCTGCAATCAGAGCACTGTACAGAGCTTTTGCTATGCCTCACAATGACATTGAAGGGAAAGCTAGGGAATACAACTTCTTCAACCAGAGGACACCTGCCCCAAGGGGGTACTTGTGCAGAGGAGCTGATATGGCAGAGACTGATGACCCATACACGCACTTCAAGACCTGCAGAGGACCTTGCACAGGAGAAAACCCAAGTTCAATGCACTGAAATATAAGTTTGAATCTGTAGGTGGACCTGTGGATGCGGCAGAGAAGAGATAAAGGTTGTTAATGCAAGGGTTGACAAAATTGAGAGCAAAGGGTCAGATGTGAAAAGTAGAGGCTCTGAACCTAGTACATCTCCTGTGTGTGCAGTGCCCTCCATTTTGGATCTACAATCGGAAGCAGAGAGGTTTGAGGACTTGACGAGGTTGGCAAATCTAAGACTCTTGGGCATACCATCACCCTCCAGTGAGGAGACCTTACAGTCGTGGGCCAGGAGTTACTGGACAAGGTTATGAGAGCCGAAGATTCACTTAGTTCATTGACACCTGCCTCCCCCAGGCCTGAGAGGCAAATACTCAGAGAAAGGCACACTAGTAGTGGGGGGTCGGCACTCCAAGGGGAAAGGAGAAGAATCTTACGGTGTTGGCCAAGAACAAGCCTTTGGAGTTTCAGAGAAAGAAAGTGTTGGTTGTCCCTGGCTTTAGCGTAGAGACCCACTAAGGGAGGCAGGAGCTGCCCATGATCAAAAAGAGTTAATAAGGAAGAGAGTTGAAGCTACTGTGAAAACGGTGTGTTTATCGTAAAGGGAGGGCAGATGTCTTTCGGCATCAGGAGACAGCTAAGTCCTTTTTGGAAATGATATGGGTGGTGGAAACCGAATGAAAGCTACTTTTGAATTTATCACTTTTTAAGAACGGGGCAGTCCACTATGGCAATCCTTGTGGTTGGTGAGGATGCTGTGACATATCAATTTCCGGGGGGGTGCAAGTAGTCCAGGGATGAATATCGGTTTCTAAACCATCAATCAGCCCCACACCTCTAGTACACCAGAAGGGGTCAGAACAGATTGAAAACACAGGCAAATTATAAACCTCTTTGTCAAAATGTTTGCTAATGTGACGGAACAACAGGCTTATCTCCGAAAGGTTGTGGATCGCTGGACTGTTGCAACACAGCGAAAATACAATTATTATCGAATGATAAAAGGGACTGTCCATTCAAGGTTGTATACAAATACCTACTCTATTATCACAACAGACAGTTCTAGCAACACTACGCAATACAACCCACCCATTAAAGGAATGCAGAGGACAGACAGTTTCAGAGAAGGAAAAGAGATGCACTCTGGAAACTGACTGGAGGGTGCTCGGTATAATAAATAATCACAACAGTTCAAGGATGCTTGGCTTTAGCACAAAGGGGACAATGGGTCATAAAATGTCTCTAGGGGCCTTCGGAGAAGGACCATGGGGACAGAACCACAAAGTACCTTGTGCTTGTAGAAGTTCGGTTGTAATGAGCTTTGCAGCTTCTGGGACAGCGTTCAGTACGGGAGACAGCTGCGGGTATCAGGTGGCAGGCAGTTTGGCGCGTGAAGCTGGATAGACAACTGCAGACTGGCCTAGACGGTGGCTCATTGTCAGGAATCGGTGTCTCATGGGTGGTCGGCAGTTCTGAAGCACTTGTTGAGGCGTCTCGGATGGCTTTAGCGACTGCAGCCTAACCGCAGTAAGCAGTGCAGTCGGTTGCAGCTAGAGGAGCTCGACTGGCTCGAAAATGTCCTTTAAGTCAGATGTCGGTAGATGCTTGTTGATGCACTCCTCCTAGCTTCTTCACTGGGCTTGTGTCATCCTTTGAAGTGGACGGCTAAAAGCTGAGGAGAGTGTTCCAGGCAGCTGCCTTGTGCTTGGTTAAGTTCAGAGACTCTCTGGCATTCCCACCTAGGAAGCTTGCTGCAGAGCCTAGCAGGTCACGCTGTGTCCTGCCTGGATACCAGTTCTGGAGCTGCTGGAGGGTCCTTTGGATTCAGTATCTCCCTTTGTTCCGAGGGAGATAGTTAGGGGAGGGATTTTGCTTCCCTCTTGGAAGTCCTGGTCTTCTTTCACGGGCGGAAGATGTAAGGAAGACTGTACCTTGAGCCAGGGTCCAATAATTAGTTCATCTTGCTACTCCTTGTGACGTCTTCCAATGATCTGCCAAAGGAGGGACTTGTCACTCTTTTAAAGCCAATTGGACCACAGAGTTTGGTGTAGGCTAAGACTACTTTAATGAACCAATCCTGGGTCTCCCACCAACAATCTCCTGTATGTGTGACATCATAACCAGAGTGCTTTGCAGCAAAAAAGGTAAAGTGCTGAAAACATGTACTAATAAGTCCCACCCATCTGCCTGTCTGTTGTGGATCAAAGGGTCTCTCTGGTTAATGGAGCTCTCTGTGATGAAAGTGGCAGGTCTCCCTTGAAGCTGCAGCAAAACCAGATGTTCTGACTCCGTCAAACCACATAGTCGCACCTTCTGAATGGGGTCTCCCTGCGGGGATGACTACTGTAAACATGCAGTCCCAGACATGGCATTTCACTGTCAATCGATACCGAGGGTGGGAGCTGGCATCAGGTTGACACAGTTGCATATGAAAGCTATTGGGGTTTCCTGTCTCCTTTGTTAGCCTCTGCAGCCAGGCCCCCTGTGGGCCTGTTTACATTAAACTCTGATTAGTATAAAATGCTGCCACCCGCTACAGGGATTTACAAAAGACAGGGCAGACTCATGGAGCCTTTGTTAGTTAATTGGGCTGGCCATGCCAAGAGGAAGGTTTGGCTCTCCTCCTTCTGGAGAGGCATTGTGTACTCCACCTGTCAGATCCCAACTAAATAAGGCAGGGGGGACTGTTCCTGTAGACTGTGTCCACCCAGCGTAGACGGGTTAATGCGTATGTAGTACGGTGAGCGTAGGAAAATGTGTGCAGATTAGCCCCACACATTTCCCGGAGGTTGATCTAAACATCATTCAATTTCATTTAACATTTCAAAAAAGCCCAGGCGAGCACACACCTACCGTGCGGATGGTCGAATTCCTCACAGACGCCCACATGATATTTTGCCAGTGCATGGATTTGGTATAGGACTATGCACGTTGGCTACGATTGGCCTATACTGCAGGGCACATTGTTCCTATGTTTTCTACTCACTAATGTATCCGCCCTTCCCTCCCTCCACCTACTGCGTGACCTTATTTTGCTGCTAGGTGGTTTTAGTGTAGATACTTAGATAAGGCAGCTGCAGCAAGTGGCTCTGCAGGTGTTTTGCACTATGTCTCCCATTATCTCTCACGATTGACTATGCTGGCCAGGGCTTGTGGGAGTTGTAGTCTAAACCATCTGGAGAACCAAATGTTGCATACACCTGACTTAGATATGAATCCATGATTTGTTTAAAAAAAGAAGGGTCTATACAGAAGCTTTTGGGCATGAACTTGACTTCTCCTGAGAGAAAGAGTGGTTGGTTACTCTTGCGTATCTTTTTCGCTACTCATCCGAGTTTTGGTTCCCCAGTAAAAAGATCCTAACATATTTAACAATTCAAGATGGTTTAAGCTTCTAAATAACTTGCACAACTTTTTTCAATTAACAATTATAACGTTTTTCAAGGCCCTCGAACAAGGTTAACAACTTAAAACAAAAGCCTGTCAAAAAAACAAACCCAAGCCATTCTTTTCTCGAAGGTTATTTTTTTTTTTGTTTGTGTTAAATATCACTGCTTATTCAAAACGTTTTTCTTTTGATAATAAAATCACGCTGTCTCGATTGATGTTGGATATTTTGTTCAAACTGCAGCTTGACTTTGAATGTTTTTGGCCTTTGATTAAAGAGCAGACATTTTGAAAACGAAACAGCTTTAATTACACAGATCGTTTCCTCTTGAAAGCGAATGATGCGCCGTCCCACAGTTCACCATGTATACCCTGGGATGCTGACATTGCTGGCATTGAATAATGCTGAACTAGCTTATGTGGTTTTCTGTGGCTCCAAAGGAATGCTTTGCCATGTGAATGAGCGCGCTTTCCAACCTCATTTATGTCTTCGTGTTCGTATTAGAAACGGCTCCCCTGCTCTTTCCACACATGCAGCGAACATATGTGATGTGTGTTTCATTCGAGTCCTGTCACATGCCCCTTTTTTGTCCAGATACTGCATGTTCTTCACTCTAATTACTACTGTGAGTACAGACATGTTTACTATTGTTCGCAACCCTATTCCTTTCCTTGCAGCCACCAATCCACGTCATGGGCCTTTATCTAGCGTTAGCGCCTGACAAAATGGCACGTGAGAATAGCCCAGACCCAAAGTCCTTCCTGTTGCAGAGCCACAACTACAAGGGTTCATTGCTTCCCCTTCTAAATATATTAAGGTCACCCTGGTGACAAAAGGCAAAATAGGTCTCAATACTCAATCAGTCAACACCAAGCAAAGGAACATTCTGGAAACACGGTTTGAGCAGTAAAGCCCCACTCTGAGAGCCATCACAAGGTGATAATGGCCCTCGGGTCATATGTTAATGAGGGCCAAGGGACGTTGCCACCTGGTAAAGTCCAGTGGAGGGGCCAGTACTGCTTTGAGAACATTGCTCGCAATAGAATATTCTTTTTAAAACAAGGAAATACAAAAGAGAAACATTGGGATGTTGACACCGAAGACTTTTAGTAGTCATTAATGCCCTCTCCCACTGCATTGTCTGCAATGAATCTTCCAAAGTGTTCGTGATGGTATGGGGGTGCAGGTGCGGGTAAAGAGAGCAAGAATGCTTTTCTACATTGAATAGTCACCTTCAAACATTCCTAATTCCAAACCTAGTTTGCTGAATGCATGCAGCACTTTAATATAGCCGTCTGGCCAGATGTACCTTGAGCGCGCGCTTGTAGGTGAATCGCATCTGGCCTCGGGGCTTTCTTTATATTAACTGCCTCCAGATGTTTCCTGGCTTCCTTCACTGCAAGGCATTTTTTTCCAACTAACCTAAATTATATTACTATAAATTAAATTACGCCATAATCTTACGGTCAAAGATCACACAACCCCTGAGCGCAGAGCTCGTGCGTATATTAAAGGGGGAGGGGGAGTCACAACAGAGTAATTAGCAGCAGCCAGTGTATAGAACGCTTCATTCTCACTCTAGCTGCTGGTGGGACCCTTGGGGGATCCCGATTATATCGTTCCTGGTGACGGGACCAGCGTTAAGCAGTGGGGTCCCGATAACAGATTGGGGAGGATGGGGGAGAGTGGCATGCACTCCATGAATACACATTCAGCTAGTGGCAAGTAGAAAAAGAGGAATCGATCTATCCAGACCTGGCTAATCAATCCACATGGATGGGAACTTTTAGAGTGGCCTCACTCTATGGTATAATGCTTGGAGATCTTGGCAGTTGTGTGCTGTATAAATCTCATAAGCACAGCGTAACCTAACATGGAGGGAACGGCTGGTGCAAATTGACCAATCAGGTGGCGGTTCAGTGTCTTACCAAAAAAGCATGCAAGATTACAAAACAATTGCAATTTATACTACCTCACAATGTGTATGCCTGCTCTGAGTGTACCAACGTTTAAATATTCGGACGACACGTTTGTCTTGATACCATCCTTTGTATGCCATTGGTAAGGAGCATGGCCGGCCTTAGGGCAGGGCGGGCCGTGCGACCGCCCGGGGTGCCATAGTCCGCCAGGGCGCCAGCCCCGGGGAGCCTTTCAAGGGCTACCCCGAGCTGCCGTGGTTGGAGAAGTGTCATTTTGAAATTACTGCGAGCGCATTTTACAACAATAGGGTGCTGGAGCAATAAACATCTTAATAGGGTGCCACAGCACCCTATTGATGTCAGATGCGCCAGCTACTGGGAGCAGATTTCATTTTAAAATGGCACTTCACCCACCACAAAAAGAAACATTTGGCGCCCCCACCTCCCTCGAGGAGAGGGGGGGGCGCCAAATTGTTCTTTTTCTGCCCGTGGCGCTGCTGCCACTAAGACCGCCACTGCTAAGGAGGCAATAGAGGGGTGAACAAACGGAAATGATGTAGTCGTCAATTTTGCCCATCTGACCTGCGCGGGTGGGTGCAGACAACAGACTTGCAGAAAATGGCGCCTGGTGTCCACTCCTGACGCATACCATTCTGGATATGGCCAAACAATCACGCGCTCGAATGATGCAACCTTTTGGACTCGTCCTGCAGACCGGACGCACTTCCAGCAGACTCTTTGATAGGTTGTCAAACACCCACCCTCCCTTATTATTCCACCTCCCTTCTCTGGAAGGTCACACGTTTTTCAGTCATTGTTTTTACACACGCATATGTGTGTGCTGCGCCTGCTTTTGCCAGTCCTCCACCGCGCATCACCTTTATTCCTTTCATCCTTTGAATGCTGGCCCACAGCGCCTCCGAACATGAACATCTGCAGAAGGCTTTTGTCTGCTTGCTTGTCTGCCTGCTGCTGCTGCTGCTGCTGCTGTCTGTGGGCCTGGGGTTATTTCAAAGGCCTTCCGTCTGCTCCTCGACTTTGTCAATACTTCATCCTTTGGCCGGGATCTTTAGCCTTAGCTCATTGTGGATGTTTTTGTCCTTACCATGTCTGCCGCTCTCTTTGAATGCAATATCCTTTTCTTTAGGATTCTATCATTTTCAAGCCCCATTAAAAGAAACAATGGGGCTCATTACGGGTCCGGTGGCAACCCTGCCGGTGCTACCGGCCGGTTACAGCCGGACCGGTAAAAAATTACCAGCTCCTGACTTCCCGGTGCCACCTGGCTATTCCAAGTCCGGAGGCTGGGAAGCCAGGTGCTGGTAATTTCGTTAATCCCATTCCCTTAGAGTCCCATAGGACTCTATGGGAGTGGGGACATGGAAGCACTGTTGTCAATGGTACCGGTGCTTCCGTGACGGCTTTGCCTGCCTTGACCGCTGTTCCCGGCAAGGTCAGACCTGTCGGGCACAGCGGCTCTGGCAGACAAACCCATAATTTGCCGGTCCGGAAACAAGGGTGCAAGTTAATTTACCGGCACTCTTATTTCCAGACCGGCAAACCTGTAATGAAGCCCAATGTTTCTATTGTTTCCTGGTTTCTTATCCCCATGCATACGCTACCCCTTTAGTAGGGCCTTCTTGGGGTCGTATTGTTCTATGGAATTGGCCACTCTCCTTCAATAGTCCTCTACCTGTTAGTCTGGCTATGTTAAGTTATGTTACATGAGAGTTGTAATGCACACCCCTGCCATGTACATGACCTTACAGGCCAGCAGCAAATGCCTACGGGCAGTCCACCCTCTGGGGAAAGTTTGGAGCTGTTGGCACCAGGTGCTGCTAATTGTTAATTTGGGTTCTATGTGATCTGGTCAAATCTTTTTCATCGTAGTAGATTTTGTTTATTTAATTTTTTACAGGAATATTTTATCGCAAATATATGCAGGGGAATCCCCCCCCCCCGCAGTCCCCTATACTCACCTACATTAATTGTTCTCCTAAACCCACCACTGCATATATTTGGGGTAAAATACGACAAAAATAATTTGACGAAATCTACGGAGACGAATTTACTGTGGCAAAAACTCCCTATCCCGTTAATTTGCAGAGTGGAATTTCCATGGGATCTGCAGAGATTCTGAATGACGGATAGGCCCCGTCTCCTGGAGGGAAGAGGGGATGAGGATCGAAGATGACTAGCTCAAGCCTTGCTTGGAAGGGGAGACTTGACGCTATCTTCCAAACCTCTTGCCGTTCCATGCATCCCGGAGCGACGGAAGGAGATCTTTCTAGGGCAGCCCACCTGCAGAGCCCAATCAATGCTTTTCCACAATGGTTCTTCTGTTCTGCTGCTCGGGGAAAAGTTTCTTACAGGAGTGACAATGTATGTTGGTGGGTACAGCTTTTGTTCCAATAAGCCATGTGCCCGATGCATAAGATTTTGTATGTACCATGGCATTGTGATTTTCAGTGTTGTTTAGCTTTTGCATTTTAAGTACAACAGCCCTTGAACAGAAGCCTTTTCTGGGCATGTGCACATTTTCTTTTTAAGCAAAGCTTATTGTATTACCATACCAGAGAATCGATCTTCTCACAACAATGGCTTTCTGTAGATTTATGAAGGCTTTTTTCAACAATAAACTTCAACCATACAGCCACCATATCAGCAGTGCCTGCTGAAGGTTCCATGTAATAATATCCCCTCAAAAATATAGCCATGCAAAAAAATCGCAGACAAAATTGCTGTGTTTTTTGTGGGGACTTTATAACATGTAACATGCAGGGGATACCCCCGCAACCTCAACCCCTTTTTTTCAAGGGGAGTGGGGACATCCCTGCAACCCCGCTCCCCCTGTCCCTATATATATGGTCACCTATATAATGTTGGCACAACCTTTTCCTGGCGACATTATATACGGCAACCATATATATGGGGATATTATTACCTGATACCCTGCTGAATAGGTTGTGCAGATATCCCCAGCAGTCAATGTTCTTCCCCGTGCAGCGATCCTGCTTGTAATACCCATAGGGCACTGCAGGGCCTTTGGCCAGCTCTTGTGCACAGGGATCCTACCCGCATGGCCTGATGAGTACGCATTGTTGCCATGCCTACCGTCCGCTATGCCCCACGCACAGTAACCCTAATTGCTGTACCCGTTGTGGATGGACTGGGGCCGTGCTTTATAGTAGTTGTGTTTATTGAGGGTCCTTGGGGTGTCACAATGGGCACTGTGCACTGTGCATTGCCTTTTATCACAGTGACCCTATGCACCGTGCCGAGCAGCATTTGCTAATGGCACGGCACATCTACCTGCAAGGCTTGCTAGGCATGGCCTGTAGCCAAGCCCATCCAGCACAATGACCCTTCTTGAAGTTTCTAAAGGCAATGCTGCTTCAGCCACTGCGCCCCGGACACGGCTAAAGACTATGCTGCAGGCACAGTGCCCCTACTTTCCATACCCATTGTGTATGGCCTGCAGCCACTCCAAGCAGCCACTGCACCCTGTATCCAGTGGTCCTGATGAAGGCCTTGCTGGGCATGGCCTTTGATCATGTTCTAGCCTACTGACCCTATCTCCAACTACTCGTCCAAGGTTGTTTTCAATCCATCCAGCAGTTCTTATCCTACACTTTTGCAAATCCTTCCTATGGGAAATTGAATAGGGGTTTTTGTTTGGGTTGAACAAAAACTTTGAACACATCCACTCAGACAGTACATCAAAAAACCATCCATAAAAGCATAGTGGGCGGTATATTATTTTTGAAAATGTTCTTACAGATTTGCCCACAGGGGCCAAAAGTAAATGCAAAATGGTTTAGGGCCTCCCTTATTTATTTCTTTGTATTTATAAAGCGCACAAGCAGCCCGAATGCATCGCGGCGCAGTTACAGGAGTAAGCTTAGTTGCAGGCGTATGACACACTTTGGTACATGCTGATATACATGGCTGGAGGCAAAGGTATGCTACATATAATATAGCATAAAACAAAATGGCATGTTGCATTGTTATGTTGCATGGTGTAGGCTTAGTTGCAGGGGGGAAGCATACATAGTTATGAACCGGTTTTAAGAGTGGCGATATGGGTACACGAGTGTTACATAGGGTGCAGTATATCGCAGCATATTACTATACATATAGCTGGCATTTCCTATAAGTACTCAGAGGGTGTAATGTAGACAAGCGGTAGGACTTGCTCCACTTTGAAGGAACTGTATGAAACTTTCCAAAGGTGTCCAAAGCAGGCTGTTTATTATTTTCAGTAAGCTTCATGCAGTTCCATCCACAGGAGACACAGTTATAAGGCCGCCAAAATGGCCTTTTCCCATGGTCGCTCTAGATGAGGCAAACATTTGCACAGTTCAGGAATCTGCTTCTAGCGTTGAGAAGCCCACCCGTCATATTTCACCTTCTTTTGCTCCCACCGGGTTAGGATGTGCACCTCGATGCTGCTATTTGCCTTTTCAAATAGTTTTTGCAATGTGATGTTCACAAAAACTAAAAAACTGTATGCCAGAATCAACATTTTCCACCTGGTGCCCACCTTTACAAGTCTCGGATTTGGGTTTGAATGATGTTCACTAACTGTAAATGAATGTCTCATTTTGTTTTGATCCACTTTACAAAAAAAAAAAAAGAAATATAAAAACATTGGATGGTTTTCACTGGACCAAGTGAGGATACTAAATTGACCTACACAAAAGCTACTCATCCAAGATTGCCCGGTGTGTTCCTGCTATGTGAGGGCAAATGTGCTGTATAGGCATTTGAATACGAAAAATGTATTTGTATCCCCTATACATTTTCCTCCTTGGATGGGACTTCTTGAAACTTTCCTAATTAAGAGTGGGGCGACGTTTTTTTGCATTTTCGTCTATTTATGTGATTTATAAAATGTATAAAGCGCTTCCGGATCCGAAGGAGGCAGAGTCATGTACAATAAAATTGCAAATACAAGATTTGGGTATAGCAACAACAACGTTCAATCAAAACCATTACAACAGTAAGACTGGTAACAGCGGTACATAGCAAATAAATAAATAATCCAATCAGCAAAGAAGCAATGGGCCTCATTACGAGTTTGGCGGTAGCCGTGCCCTTATTAAGGGCACGGCTACTGCCAAACTTGCTACCGACACCGGCACCCGCAAATGGGCCATTACCGGCCCAGTACGAGTTTAATGGGGCGGTAATTGCCCATTCGCGGGTGCCGGTATGGCCGGGCTCCCGATCCCATTCTGCCCCATAGGGCAGAATGGGGGTGGGGAGCATGGTTGCACCGGCACGGTGCCGGTGCAATCACGAGTTCTGCTCGCGGGTGCTGCTCTGCACGCCTGGTCTGACTAGACGTGCAGACCGGCACCCACAAGCAGAACTCGTAATGTGGCGGTATGGTAACAACGGCGCCGGTAGCACTACCGGCGCCGTTGTTGCCTTACCACCACATTCGTAATGAGGCCAATTGACTCAAATCCCCAAGTTAGGGTTCATAGGGGTAAACAAGGGAAAACGATGCGCCTTAAGGGCTTTATGAAAAGCCAGGGCTTTGGGCTGAGCAGAATAACAGGCATTATTTAGGTAGGGGAGTGGTTAGTCTTAAAATGTCAGAACTATTAGTGGAAAACGACCCTCCAAACACCTGTATTGTAGCGGACCGATAAACTGGCTGACACATTACTCCTGCCCTGTAGGTGACGCGACAGATCTGTGGAAGTGTTTGTAAGTGAATCGGCAGCTATTGAAAAGAAATTAAAATAGGGTTGATATTGTGACAAAATGGCTTCTGCTGTGCAGGAGTACAAGGATGAGTAGGGGCTAAAGAGCTTTCCCAGGCCCACACTGCTGCTAAATCAGCAGTGACCCGATCATAAAGGTGAAACAGTCACAGCCCGACAGGTACACCTCCTTTGCCTCTTTTGGTAACATGGGCCGGGAGCAGGCTCTACTCTTTAGGAGGGGTATGAACTGGCACAAAAGCAATCCAAACAACAGTACGGTGGTACCACAATAAAAGAATGTCCACCTAAGGATCTATACAAATCACATCTTTAATTAAACTAACAAAAATCCACATAACTAATAAACACATTACTGGACCATCACTGTAAGGGAAAACACAGAGAAAGCAGAAATCACGAGAAAGGGGCACTTTGGGTTTTTAGGCAGGAGTTCTCAGGCAAAGATTTTAGCAGCAAAATATCAAATTGTTATGGATATGTCTTTCAAAATGTAAAGGAAGGGGAATTAAAAGTCACTACAGTCCTTTAACTTGACCAGGGGGACAGGGCTTCTTCAAATACCTTTAGTTTCTTGTCTTATTGGGTCTACTGCATCAAGTCAGGCTTGTAGGTGCTTTACCGCTGTCGAACCTGTGTCGAGACAGTCAAGTCGTGCTATCCCAATAGCAAATCGACTTAGAGATGGTTCGTGGCATGCGATCAGAGTGGATCAAGTCAGTGTTCGAGTTGTGCCAAGTGCATTTCTTCCAGGTAGTCGAATCAGCAGTCAAGTTGGCAGTGAGACAATACTTCTGCTGAGGTGAGTCAGAGTTCTGGATGGGCAAGCCAATGTCTTCAAGCAGGAGGTGTGTCGTTTGAGTCGAGTCTAGATGATGTTTTCACTCATTCGAGTCGGCAGTCGAGTTTCAGCGAGTCAGTTGCTTCCACAGGCTTGAGCCAGCCATCAGGTCAAGTAGAGACAATCTGCTTTCATGGTTTGAGTCGGTGTCTGGGTAGCTGGAGTTCCGAAGGCAGCATTGCAGCATTGCAGGTCCCACCGCATCTTGAGTTGAGTCGAGTATGCTCACGCTAGCTCAAAAAGCATCTTGAAGCAGAACACAGTCTTTAGCTGCTTCTTGGACTTTGCAGGTGCTGGGAGACCCAGTTCAGAGCCTCAGGGTCAAAGATGATTTTTTCCTCTGCACCTGAAGAGGCAGGGCCTTGGCCAGGTGCCAATGCCTCACTTAGAGCTGGCACCCAGGGCTAACTGGTGAAATTGCCCGGCGTTGACTTGCCTGGCAGTCAGATTGGAAGAGGGGTATTGGAGCCATTGGTAGGCAGAAGCTGCGCCATTCTCTGTGATCCTGTGGTGAATGGTGACGTCAGGAGTGCTGCGGGCGTGAATGGTGAGCTCCGGTGAACGCAGGTTTCCAGTGACCCTAGAGACAGTCAGGAGCTCCGTGCTGGCGAGAGGAATAAAGAAATGACGAGGTCAGAAAACAAGGAATAGGGATGGTCAATGGTAAACGTGTGGGACTACTCTGAGAGGTAGTCAGTGACAAAGGTTTGGGACTACTCTGAGAGGTAGTCAGTGGTAAACGCGTGGGAGGCTCTGAGGGGTGGTCAATGGCAAACGTATGTAACTACTCTGAGGGCTGGTCAATGACAAAAGTATGGGCCTACTCTGAGGGGTGGTCAATGGTAAAAGTGTGGGGGTACTCTGAGAGGTAGTCAATGGTAAAAATGTGGCCCTGCTCTGAGAGGTGGTCAATGGTAGGAAAAGGTGTGGTCAATAGTAAAAGCGTGGGGCTACACTGAGAGGTAGTCAATGGTAAATGTATAGGGCTTGTCTGAAGGGTAGCCAATGGTAAAAGAGTGGCACTGCTCTGAGAAGTGGTGAATGGAAGGAAAAAAGGAAAAGGTGTGGGTAATGGTAAAAGTGTGGTCAACAGTGAAAGGCTGGGGCTACAAAGGAGAGCTAGGCAATGGTAAAAGTATGGGCACATGCCTAGATGCATTTAAAGAGCCGCACTGCTCTTTAAAAAGGTGTGAGTGTGAGGAATGGTGTGAGTGAGCGTTTAGGATGTGTGAGTGAGGTTCGGAGTTGTGTGAGTGAGTGTAAATGGTGTGTGTGTGTGTCGGATAAGGAAGGGAGGTGTGAAAACTGTGTGTAGGGTAAGGAAGGGAGATGTGAAGTGCGTGAATGGATGCATGGAATGTGTGAGGTCAGGGAGAATGCTGTGAGATGAGAATGTTGATGTACGAGTGAGGGAATGTTTCTGTGAAGAGGTTCCAGCCCAGGCAGTTGGAGAGATGTAAGTTTGAGCAGTGGGCACCAGTGGGCCCCTAATAGATACACGATGAAACCTGATGTAAACTACAATAAAGCAACTTACAAGTAACTCACCTGAGGCGTCATTGAGTGTCATTCATAACACTGTGGAGGATGCTGTGTGAGCGAGGATCTCAGTTCCAGGAAACACCAAGAGGAAATGATGACCCTCTGTGCGGCTGCGTCATCAGAGACCTGTCAAAGAAAAGGACCTTATGGCAGGAGGACATGCACGGCAGTCTTGCCGGAGTAACGCGACAGCCATTGATCTGTAGGAACCAGAGGCGCGAATGTAGGATTGCTGTTGTAAGGTGAAAGGACCAGCAAACTGAAGGACAGACAAGATCAAGAATTTTAGTGGGCCGCATATGGCAACGTGAATATTTATGTACCCAGTTATTTCTGGAGGACATTTTGGCAGGTTGAAAATAAATATGATGACATAAGATCGTAGTGTGGGAATATAAATTCCCTATTGCCCCAAGGGGTGGGCATATGCTAGGATATGAGTTAAGTGGTATTACCGAGGTACGTCAGGCCATTGTATGGACCGCTATTTATGTTAGGGTGGTAGAGTTGATCCTTATGTTGGCTAGACACTAACCAATATTTTCTATGACTTGTATATGTTGAGCTCAGCAAATGCAGCTTTTAGGTAAACAGTGTGTTGGTTATGTTGGGGATTTGATGATTTGTCCTGCCTGAGCAGCACATTAAAATGTTAGGAAATGGGTGCAAATGAAAAACAATGTTTTGTATGATTGGCATATTCGGAGTGTGTACCAAATAGAATTGGAAAAGTTTGGTGTGTGGTTGCAATGTTAACGTTCAATAAAGAACTAACTAATTTCGAAGGATTTGCAAATGAATGCTACCTGAGCAGCAAATGGACTATTTTTAGGAAATGGGTGAAACGTTTAGAAATGACCTGTTATGTTTTAGATTTTCTATGGCATGTGCCATTTATTTATTTATTTATTTATTTGATATTTGTAAGGTGCCTATACAACAAAAGGTGTTTCAAGGCACCACAAGACAAAAAAGGGCAGAGGGAACAAAGGAGAAAGATAACTGTAAATGGCCCTACTAGGCCTTGCGACATTCGGATCGTGCAAGTGCAGTAACAAGAAGTGCGAGCGATGGGGGGAGTGCTGGTCAAAACGAAATGCGAAGTGCTAGGGTGGGAAGGGATGTGCAAGCCAAAAGGGGGTGAAGGAGGGGGGAAGAAGGCCACACGGGCTGGGAGAGTTTTAAGGGGAAGCCAGGAGTGCAATTGCCAGGGATTGCATGGGGTGCAGGGCGTGAGGGACCACATGATAAGGCGGGGGACTTGGTGCCCTATAGGACTCAGAGGGAACCAGGCAGTCAGTCATTGCGGCAGACAGGGGTGTTACCAGGGAAGGGGCGAGGGAAGGAAGAAGAGAAAAGGAAGGTCTTGAGCAGTTTCTGTAACTTAAGGAGATCCGGCTCAAGCCTGAGAGGGGCAGGGAGACCATTCCAGAGGGAGGCTCCTGCGGAAGCGAGAGACCTACCCCCACTCTCTGCTTTGAGAAGCATCTGATCTGCAGGGAGTTGGAGCTAGAAGACCAAAGGGCTCTAGCAGGGAGGTATTTAGGGAGACAGAGTTGGATGAAGCGGGGTTCCAGGCCCTATAAAGTCTTGTGGATGATGAAGAGGGTCTTGAAATTGATCCTCGCAGCAACTGGGAGCCAGTGGAGAGATATTAAGGCTGAAGAGATGCAGTCGCTGGGCTTGAGGCCAAGGATACGTTTTGCAGTCCTATTCTGGATTCGTTGAAGGGGCCAAAGGGAGGATAAAGGAAGATTGAGGAAGAGGCTGTTGCAGTAGTCCAGCCTAGAGAGGGCCAGAGCTCTGGATACATTGGGCCCCATTACGAGGTTGGCGGAATGGGTTTACCGGCACTGTTAATGGTGCCAGTAAACCCATTCTGCCCTATTACGAGATTCCCTTGCGGGACCCGCACAGAACGTTTGGTCAGACCAGACATCCTTTGCAGTTCCCGCAAGGGGACCAAGGAGCTAATAACAGGGCCGTTATTAACGGGTCCGTTATTAGCTCCATCCCCATTCCCATTGAGCCCTATGGGGGCTCAAATGGGAATGGGGAATGGTTTTTTGAATGGGGATTTACCGGGTCCCCCAAGGTTGGAATGACCCGGTAAGTCCCCATTCAGGGAACCCGTACTCAGACACGATTTTGGAGGCAGCCATGGCGCTAATACCACCATGGCTACCTCTAAACTCATAATGAGGCCCATTGGGTTTCTGGGGGAAGGTGAGGAAAGGAAGAATGCTTCTGAGGCGGTGCAACTGATAGTGGGCCTTTTTGGCAAGGTCCAAGATGTGAGGAGAGAAGGAGAGAGGGGAGTCAAAGATGACACCAAGGGTTTTAGCCTCAAAAGAGTGTGAGGGGAGGGGACCCATAGAGGGCAGACAGAGGGTAGGAGGGAATGAGGGAGCAGGGGTCCCAATGAGAAGGATCTCAGTCTTACTAGCATTAAGGCAGAGATCATTGGCAGCACACCATGATTGAACAGCAGTCAGTCAGGGTTCAGAGAAGAGGAAGAAGAGGCAGTAGAGGGAAGCTTGAATGAGAGCTGTGTTTTGTCTGCATAAGACTGGATGTGGGTAGAGACGGAGGAGATCAGGTGGGCCAGAGGGGCAAGGTAGATGTTGAAATACCATAAATTGATGATAGAGTATTGAGGGATGCCGCAAGCGAACAGTGTGATAGGGTCGAGAAAAGGGCTCAGTTGAACCTGGGAAGGTCAGTCGGAGAGGAATGAGGTCAACCAGTCCATTGCCAGGCCTGTGATGCCAAGGGTGTCACAGAGCCGATTTCTCAGGGAGGCATGATTGACCATGTCAAAGGCAGAGGAAAGATCCAGAAGGATAAGAACGGAAGGAGAGTTGGAAGCGAGTTTTGAGAACAGGTCTTCACGAGTGTTCAGTGGAGCAGTTTCTGTGCCTCTGGCTGCTCTGAAGCCAGACAGGTGGTTGTGGAGACAACCAACAGATTCAGTGTGTTGGATCAGTTGGGAGGTGACCAACTTCCCCAGGAGTTTGCCGAGGAAGTGGGTAATGGAGATAGGACAATAGTTAGCCAGGCAGGAGGGGTCAGCAGAGGGCTTTTTGAGGAGATGATTCACAGGGGAGTTCTTGACGGGTAGCGGGAAGGAGCCAGTGGCAAAGGAGGGATTACAGAAATTGGCCAAGTCTGGTGCAAGGGAAGCAATCCCGTCCTTGATAGTTCTGGAGGAGCAGGGGATCACCTGTTTGGAGGAGACTTTCATAGGATTTGTGTAGAGACCTCATCCGGTACTATGGGCGGGAAAGAGAGAGTAGAAAGGAAGAGGAGAGGGGGACCAAGGGAGGCCTGAGAAGTGTGGAGGGAAGGGCGAGGGGAGTGGAGGAGAGTGATGACAGGATGTTCTGAGTTTTGGTTAAGAAGTGGGAGGCCAGTGAAATACAGAGGGTCATGGATGACAGTGGAGAAGTGGAGATTGCAGGAGGATTGACGAGTTCCTTGCAGATTTTGAACAGTTTGCCCATGTTGTTAGTGGCCCCAGAGATGCAGGCTTGGAAATCGACCCCATTGTATTGGTTGGAGTGATGGAGAATGATAGGATGCATTGTGCAAGTCGTTGGAGTGGACGCAGAGAAGATGTAGCCTGGGTGATGGGAGAAAGTGGGTTTCTCTCCTATAAGTTAAGAATACTTGATGTAACTGCAATAAAGGAATGCTTAAGTAACCTACCTGAAGCATCATAGTAACTTTACAACATAGGCCTTGTCCACACAGCAATTCTCACACAAATGTGCCCTTGGAATGGGTAGTGAGAAGAGCTTTCCTCTTCCTTGGAGCCTTCTGTCTTCACCTACACGGCAGGGGACTGGAATTTGCAGTATGCCCAACAGAATTCCAGGCGAATCGCTCTTGTTTTGAAGTCCAAAGATGAATCAACTAAAGGAAGGGTCACTACCCCTCAGAGGGTACAATTGGTATAGTGGATTGGACCAGAGCACGCCTGTTGTCAAAGGTTCAATCTAGGCTGTTGTAACAGGTTTCATTTGCCTTTTGATATCATACCCAGAGTGCCTTGCCTGCAGAAAGTGTGGGGGGGGAGCACAGGAAGTTTGGGGAGTCCCAGCAAATCCAAGGCAGTAAGAGTCCTGTGTGGTCTGAACCTCTCCTCTGGGCTACCCTAATTCTGCCCTTCCTCTGTCTGCCTTCTTCAAAAGGACTCAAGTAATCTGAACCCTGTTGTGAGAAGGCCATTGTCATGGCAGGGCTTTCTTTTAAGCATTGTTTTCTAGGGGACTTCCCGGGGAGACTTCCTGTTCTATGGTGGAAAGTGTTGACTCTCAAGGGGGATCTAAAAGGAAACTTGCTGGGCTGGGTCACACGTGGATGTTGTGGATACACCCATGCCAGACGGTTAATACACACCCAGCCGTGCATGCAAGTGTCATTGCTCACCAAGCTGATAGTAATATTGCATGCAATGATTGTAGCTGTTTTATTGTGTAATCTCAGAGGTTATCATGTCAAAACCAGACATGCCTTATATGTCGATTTTAGTAACTGCCACAAGGCATCTAGGGAAAACAATTATAATATTTTAAACCAGATGTGCAGAAGGGTAAAACACCCCCTCTGCCTATTGGAACTTTGAGTCCAGCAGCTGTGTTCATGAATGCACATGAGACCTTTGAACCTTCCCTGCTGCCATTGCTGGGAAATCACTGGTAATGTTGGGAAATGGTCCCAGCAAGGTACAAGTGTGCATTATGCTTTTTTGCATGGAGCATTATGAGAGTGGTTCGGTTTAGCAGATCTCACTTTCAGAAACATAATGACCAGCATCATTTCATTATTAACAAGCATTGGAAATTCCCACAGTTTGGGCTTTTGTGTAGGCATAGAAAAGGCACATGCCAGGCCCAGCCGTAGTGGTATCAACTTGCCATTGATGGTAGGAGGTGCAAAATGGTGGGAGTACTTGGGAATCTAACAGCAGTGCTTGGCAAATGCCTTTACTTACACAAAAGCCCAAACTGTTGGCTTTGCCTGTTTATTTCTTTATTTAATGTATTTATTTATAAGGCGCCAAAGCTTGCAGGTATCAGGGCGCACCAACATAGACACAAGTGAGACAGACACAAAGCAGATGAGAGCCCAAGAGCTCCAGCAGGATTAAAGAACAGGAAGGGATTTATTTAAAGAGGAAAGTTTTCAGCTTACAACGAAAGCTGAGATGGTTTTCCTCAAGTCTCAGATTAGAACAAATGGAGATTCATATTTTAGCTGACACAACTGGAAAGCATTTACATAGGCCATTGGTCCTAATGAAACGTAAATGTCTTACTAACCCCATCTCGGAGGAGCGCAGAGATATAATCAGGACATAGGGAAAAATTATAGATTTTAGTTAAGTGGGGGAGGTGCCATAAAGACAGTTGTGTACCAATATCGCCGCTTTGAAGGATATGCTAGTTTTTAACAGGACTTCAGTGAAGGGCACGCAAAGTGCTTATTAAATGAGTGACTGAATGCAGAACTGGTAAGACTGCTTTGAAAAAGCACTGGCAGGCACTTTGAATGCAAAGTTTGATAGTAAGGCTTGAATAAAGCAAGCTCAAAGAGTTGCCATGGGAAGGTATGGGGCAGAAACTGGGAGGGATTAGCATGGCCATGGACGGTCAATAGGTAAGCACATAACCAAACAACACCAACAAGCTTTGTGTACCTACCTCTTCATAAGCCATTTCGCTCTATTTGTACTCTAATGCAGTAGTTTTGGCACATATGTGTGTCATAAGCAACACCTAATAGCCCAAATTAAAAATCTAAAATGCTCAGGGTATCCAAGCCTGACGAGATGGCATTTTGTCATAGATGTGCCAATATGTTTCCACTGACAGAAGACATGTGAAAATGGTGTTAGCAAGGTCCAGGGGAGATAATGCTAGAACATGGATAAGCAGCACGAAAATGTGAGCGGGACAAAAAAGATTTGCTATTTGTTAAGTTCTGTACCAGAACAGATGAGACCAGAGACAGGCCGCTAGCAAGTCATTTACTTAAGTTCAAGTTACAGGAAGCAAATGTAGGGATAATATAGAAAGTAGGTTACAGAAACATCCACCAACCCCCTCACTCTGGGCGAGGCACTCTCCAACTGCCCACACTGGAACCCAGAGCGGGGAACATTCCAAGCCACTCCAACATTACACACATGCAGCACTGATTCTAACAAACCCAAGATGCAACACTATTCTATAGAAAAGCCAATTGAAAAAAACAAGAATGGTACAAGCAAAAGATATGGCCTTAAAGTTAAGATTTGAATCAAAAGTAAAACCAAGCAACTTCCCAGAGGACACCAGGGTAGGAGTGATCCCAAGCAAAGAGAGTGATGAAAGCAGCTCTTGGAAGCATCCTGTTAAAGTTGAAATGGACGAAACCTAAAGAAACTATGAGTTGGGCAGTGTGGCTAAAATCGGCAGTAATGTGGCAGTAACAGAGTTACCACCGCATTACCACATTGGCCAACTATGGTTTTGGCAGTGGGGTGGAGGAAAAACCTCAGGCAAAATGCTGGAGGTTAATCCACCACTTTGCTGCAAAAATGCAGCCATTTTGGCAGAATTAGCACTGGCGGTAATTCCAACGAAATCCCCATTGAGTCCTATAAATGGAAACAAAAACCGCCATACCGCCACTTGTAATCCTGCGATAATTCAGCTGGACCAATTGGCGGTAATGGTAATACAGTTTGGTGGTATTCAGGTGGTAAATCCACCAGATTTCAACCAAACTCGTAACAAGGCCCTAAGTCTTAGAGGGGTTAGGTTCCAAATAAAAAGAAAACATCCAGCCCTCAATGGAACTGAGACAGGCCCACAGGCAGGGGACATCTGCTGGTGAGGACACTGTAAAATAAATCTGGGTGTCTTCTGCATACTGGTGCTCCTCGAAGCCCAACCCACAAACCTGATCACCTAGGGCAGGGTTGTAGAACTCCAGGCTTCGAGGGCCGGATCCATGTCACGTTTTCAGGATACTCCTCAATATTCATGAGATAAATTTGCATACAATGATTCTAAATGTATGTACATTTTTTCTCATGAATATTAATGAGGGGTATCCTGAAACCCCAGCAGGACTCCAGCCCTCCAGGTCTAGAGTTGGACAACCCTGACCTAGGCATTCCAAGTAAATGTAAAACAACACGGGTCACACCATCGACCCCACAAAAATGGCAGGTTGGAGCCCAACAGTACCAAGCCCACCTGTATAAACTGTGACCCATTTCGTCGAAATGAGGAGAACCAGACCAGGATGAAACTAGCCAAACTTATATGGAATGTTAAGATGTTAAGCAGTACACAATGGTCGACTTTGTCAAACGCCGGTGGGAGCTCCAGAATCATGAGCAGAGGTGCTCCACCAGTATCCATTATGGGCAGATCAAACACCAACTGCCGGGCTGCAGTCTCTGTGCTACACCAGGGCCAGAAGGTGGACTGATAGTCCCGCAAAACAAACAGTGATATGAACGGTGCATGGAAGTTTGAGATGCTACTCATTGTTCAAATATTTTGCCTAAAATGGCAAAGAGTTAATTGTCAGTAATGAACTGTATCCAAGGTACTGAGGATGGGTGTCAGAAGTAAGAGAAGCATGCCATCTTTTTTTAACGAGTCAAGAAAGAAACCTTGCCAAAAGAAGTATTAGCTAAGGTGGCCATACATGAGAAATTAACTCAAGAATAGATTTAATAAGGTGTGATGGAAGAGAACCATCAAAAAAGGAGATAGGTTTCATAGAGGAAAGAAAGTAACGAAAATCAGAATTGGAAATGGGTCAGAAAAGTCCCAAACTTGGATGTTTCTGGGAAAAAAGGGGCTAGGAGAAATGGAATGCAAAACATTGAAAGCAAAATCTTATTGAATTTTTTCAATATTTTCTATTAAATAAGAGCAAATAGAATTAACCGGGCTGGGGGGAAGCACTGTGTTTGAAAGAGGAGAATGCTCAACACATTGCTTGAATAATTCAAAAAGTCAATTAGAAGCAGAGGAAATGTAAGTAACTAGAAAGTAGGATTTGACAGCCTGGCTATTGTCATGCTAGGCATTCTGAAGTTATGAGATTTGCGCCAAGAGGTTTTGGTAAATCTGTTGAGCTGTTTTTCCTTCCTTAACTTGGGAGTAACCAGGTAGCTAACAGATGGAATTTGATATGAAATAATATCAAGCTGATCTGCTACTTGGGACACAATGGATAGATAATTGAAGGATACCACCAATCTAACACCAGAGAGAATCACAAACGAGCAGAGACTCAGGAGAAATTATAAAATCCTTAGTATTCCCCAATTTACAAATGGGGAAGTTGAATCAATTGTTGACGACCTAGATGAGGAAGGATAGTGGAAAACAAAGTTATTTGTGAATCTTCAACCTTATTCCAGGGCAAGTTAAAATCCCCCTGAAAAATATAATGAGGGTGTAAAATCGATATGGAAGCGATGAGATCACAAATGGTATCCACAGTCATTTGGAGACCTGAGGAGGGCTGGAAAAGAAGTACAAATCTAGAGAGAACGTAGAAGACTGAAAAATGAATGACTTACACTCTAACAAAAGAAAAGTAAAGAATCTAAAATCTGAAACTGAGAAGGATGTTTTATAGCGAAACCTTTGCCTAAGCGAAGAGGACAGCCACCCAGGAGGATGCCATATGTACCTGCATCTGAAACTGAACCAGAAGTTTCTTTTAACCAGCGTTCTGCAGTACATAAAGTATCAAGATCATGAAAGTTATAAACCTCCCAAAAGTACCTCTTTAATATGAACCACAGTGTAAACCTAACCACAGAGCCGCTATATATGGTTGCACCCACTTGCTCCCTCACCGTCTACAGTTTTCTTACCATTTCACCCATTTGGGAGTGCCAAGTGTGACATCGGGCATGGTCTTTTGTAAGAGCCGACTGTTGCACGCACCTTTTAGGTAGCCCAGAATGCCCAACCGTCTCCCAGAGTAAATTGTTTGTTGGCCCCATTAACATCTGGCAGGGAAAGTTATTCCAAAAGCGTCTGATTCCATTACTTTGTATCCGTAAAGCAGTATCTGCTGAGATTCTTTTTACTGTGATGGTTGTTTGTTTGTTACCCCCGACCCCCCAGCTTCCAACAGCGTTTTCACTGCATTCGGTGAATGGTCATTTCACTGCATGTTTCGTGTTATTTTCTTTAGGGGGGAGCAGTAAGGGTACATTTATTACTGATTTTTAGGCAAGTGGGGTGGTGGTGAAGGGGTGGTAGAGGGATACGGGGTGGAGGTGGCTTGCCCCCATTAAAAAATACTTCTACAAATGTGGTGAAATGGTCACTTCGGTGAAATAACGGTATTAGCATAATTGACCTAAAACGTTTCACCTAAAACTTTTGATCGAATTTATTTGTCAAATTTAATTTAATATAAATATATGAGGATGGGTAAGGGTATATATAAGGTTGAGGGGAAGAGTGTAGGGGTTGCGGGGGTCTCCCCCGCATTTTAGACTGAAAAGAAGGTCAAATAAATTTGATCAAATGTGATTAGATCAAATGTTTAAGGTCAAATAGACCCAAACCGAAATAACCCATACCTGTTTGTTCATTGAAGGAATACCACTCTCCACATAATTTTCTCTTCAGTTGAGACTTCTGTGGCCCGTCCAACAAATGCTTTCCTTGCTCTCCTATTGTCCATATTCTGCATATCAGGAGTCACTTACGTGCTTAAGATAAGATTGCACAAGCAACCTGTAAACAGTAGGCTTCCAGCACATGTAGCATGGACGTGTTGATATATGGAGAGAGAGCTAGAGTGTGCAGCAGACCAATGCAGTAACACACTGTGAGCAAGAAAAGGAATAGGAAGGGTTAAACAGAGAAGACTAGAAATAGAACCACACAATGTACAGACCACCAGTGAGCACGGGTGATTACTTACCAAGAGAATGGAAAGTATTCTTCTTCGAAGACGGTTGCTCAAGGTGAGTTGCATATATCATACTAGTTTGCCATTGAGGTATCAATGCACTGGTGACGTCATGCAGTGCGCGTGTCTGTATAGCATGGCCCAAAGACAGAAAGCTGGTTGTCATGCACTTCAATTGAGAGAACAGCGGTCTTAACTGTGGGTGTCAAGCAGAGGTATGTCCGCACAAGAGTTGTTGTAAAAGACTTCATGGTCATGAAGCGGAACAGGAAGGGAAGCCTTGGCTGCAGAGCGAGTGTACCTACACACAAGAGCAGTGACTGGATCCCTAACCCCTGGGAAATGCAAAATCAAGGACTGGATCCAGATTATGCATATACTTTGGTGTTTAAGCCGAGAATGGAAGAGACTTAGTTATTGCTCAGAGATTGATGCAGTATCAAGGACATAACTATTCTGTAAAATAGGAGTCTGCAACAAAATTTGGCTTTTACAGATATTCTGGACTACAACTTCTATTATCAGCTCTAGCAAGCATGGTCAATAGTGAAAAATCTTGGGATTTGTAGTCCAGAACATCTGGAGGGACACGTTGGTTCCTAAACAGATTTGTGAAAGACATGAGACCAGTCAGCTGCTCTAGGATATCATCCAGCGTGGCTCCCGATCAAAAGGAATTGGATGTTAATGTTAATGTTAAATGTATTTATATAGCGCACCATCACCAATGAAATTGGTCCTGAGTGGCTCAGGCAGACACCTCCCTCCTCAGAGTTATACCTGAATTTGTAAACATTGATGCCGCCACGGACATAACTCACTTAAGCCTTCTCTTAACGGTCAGCGAGGATATGGGACGATGGGGTTTTCGAAAAAAAGATAAACAACAGATCAGAAGAAACTCTTATACGAGCCATCAAGGATTTGTAATCCCTTCAGCAATTGACAACACAAAGCTCTGGTACTGACTCAAATGCTGGACCATTTATCCATCTGGAACCACTCTTGATCCTATGAGAAACTGTGAACCTCACCCAATCCGTAAAGGTCCCTGGAGACAAAACTAGTGCTTTAACATCAGAACCTTTCTAAAGGATATCAAACACATCAGTATTACCAGTTTTGCTGACAATTCCTGCAAATAAATGTGTGTCTTGCATGGCTACGACCGGAATAAGGAGTGAACACAATTGACGTCCCATCAACACACATAATGTGGCAGAGCAGGATAGGCACAATGGATGCCCTTAAGTAGTCTGCAAACAAGTGCGCGAGAACCCAGAGGAGCCCATGCCCCAGGCAATGGGCGATGGACATAGCAGAACAATAAAGATCTATAGACTGATAGGCAGAGGAAGGAGGAAAAGCAGCAGGTATATTTTTGGTTTGGGCATGTTTGACCTTTTGCAAATTGCCCTTAGCAATTTGACCTAAAACATTTCACCTTTTGACCAAATCGACCTGTTCAGTTAAGTAGGTATTAACCTTTTTGACCTAAAATGGAAAGGTCAATTTGGACCACTCAGAAAAGGTCAATTTGGTCAAAAGGTCAAATGTTTTAGGTCAAATAGGTGAATACCATATTTACAACCTGGACAACCATTGCCTGAACGGAATAAAAAGAAACACATTCCCCAGTCATAGTCATAACCCTAGATATTCCCTGCAGCCCATGATTTACAGAAACACTCCATATACAGGTCAAAATGTCCAATCGAGCCTAACCCCCTCCAAGAGATGTGTCCAGTCACTACAATATAAACAGGAACCTGGGAGAACCAAGGAATGAAGATTGGCCCAATGAACTAGGAGTATATCCCTGCCCATCGGCTTAAGAAATGGAAAGACTGATTGCGTTACCAGGTCCAGTGGAAACCATATCTGAGTTGGCTAAATGGGGACAATTGAAAAAGTCTCTGGCTCCTGAACCTGAGCATAGAGGAGTAGCCTGGCCATGAAGATGAACAGGGAAAAGGCATAATAAATGCCTAGAACCCAGAACTGAAAGAAAGCTTCTGGTCCCTTGGTGAAACGGGGTAGTTGGGAGTCAAGGTGGTAATAAAGAGGTTCAGCTGAAACTGAACCCACCGCCAACATTTTAAAAGTCAGACCTCTTTGGAGACACTGATGGCTGGCATCTTTCCAGTGTCGAGCCCGCCAGTCAAGCACCAGGTTATGAGTCCCTGGAACATACTCCCCCGACCTTCATCATCAATGCCAGACAAAACTGACCAAACTGGACTGCCAGATCTTGCAGTTGTTTGGTCTGTATTCCCCAGCTTGCTGATGTCATGAAACCGTTGTTGTCCATCAAGAGACTTACTGTTAATAAAACATATTTTTTGTGAAACTTCAGACCACAAAGGACCTGGAACTTAATCCCTACAAAATTGATATGCCATAGAGCGACTCCTTCAGTGACCAGAGACCTCCAGTCAAACCGACGCACACCTTGACCCCATCCACTGAGGCTTGCATCAGATTCTAGGCAAAGGTTTGGGACGGAAGGGAAGATAGCTCTACCATTCCAAGTGTACAGACTTTCCAGCCAAGACTTTAACCCTTTCTTCTGTGGAAAGTGAGACCTGATGTGAATGGTATTTGCCTTTTTTCATTGTTCGAATCTTTAATCTTTGGAGACCCCTGTAATGAGGATGACCCCGAACAATGTGTGAATGGAGGAGGATCAAAGGCCGATGATTTGGGCCAAACAACTCGGGGATATAACAGGGAAATGGACAACCCTCCTTAACTCATTTTTCAGATGACCCTCACCTTGGCTGATGGAAGCTTGAGAATACACCTATCGCATTCAGCAATTGCAGCGACTGGGAGGAGCCAATGTCCGACTTGTCCGAATTGATGCTGAAGCTGAGACCCAGAGGGATTAAATCTGTCAAATGAAGATACTCCCGAACTAATGATGGGAAGACCATATGATCAAAACTATATCCAAAATAATTAGCATGCAGATGTCCCTCTATCTCAATAAGACTGCTTCTTGGTGTAGCCGTTTGCTAAAACACTAATTGACTGATGCTACACCAAAAGGCAGAGAGCAACACCTATAGGGGATACTTTCCCAAAGGAACTGCAGGAATCTCCTGTATGTTGAACAAATAGTGTCTGTAAGACATGCAGCATTTAAATCTAAGCAAGCCAACCATTTTCCTGGCCACAATATATCGCTCAACGATCAGCACCATCTTCAAATAATGCTAGACAATGTGCTTGCAGAGATCTCGAAGAATGATGCCTGAACGAAAACCATGGTGATTTTGCCCCACCAGAAAGCTACTGCTGACCACTCCCCTGGGATGAAAGCACGCTCTTTTCATCACCCCCTTTGTCAGCGGTTCCTTGATCAAGAGAAAGATGGAATCGATGTGTTGCAGTGGGAAGCAGAGTTTCCTACAAGGCTGATCCTGACAGAGCTTTTGAGTGAAGTCCTATATGAAGTCCTGAACAGTTTGTAGAAACTAAGGGTCTAGAGAAACAATAGACCATTGCTTCTCTAAACATGACGTATCCTTCCCCCTAAATGAAAACTGACTAAGATCCTGAAAGGCCACTTGCCTTGTGAAAAGATTCCTCTTCCAGCAAGGCCTCTATTGCCCCAGAGTCTGACCTCTTGTCCTCGTTGAGAGAAGAAGGTTAGTCTAGGGGCTGGTACTCCTGCTGATAACCACATTGATGGTGTTGCGAGCCTGAAGATCTAGGGTAGCGGTCCACTGAGCAGCTCCTGCCCTCGTTGGCCTGCTAGAAACATGTGAGAAAAATAAATCTTACAAACAGACATTTGTGCCAAATCAATAGAGGTAAAAGTGATAACAAGCTTTCCTATGCCTTTTATAAATGTTTTCCAAAGAGAGGATTGCCTGTATAATCCGACGCCTTGCTCTCCACCAAACCACTAAGCTTCAGAGTAATCTTTGACAAGATATCCTGGTCTGGTCATGAGCGATGGATTCATTGACAGGCCCCAGAAAACACATCGATCTCTGTGTCCATCTGCTCATTTCCTTGGTGTCAAATGTTTGCCCTTCCAACTTCGCCTCCTGCGCCAGATTGAAAATATGCATCAAGGCAGCTGAAACATTAAGAAGCATATCCTGGCAGGTGAACCAAGGCTTGCCCACGGCTGTGGAAGCATCCTTCCCATACGTCAATTTTGTTTTGGTGTTTTTAGCATCCACAACCCGAATGCCCATAAATAACTTTAGAAGGGAAGTTGGGGACATTCTGACTTCATTCTACTTCTTGCCAAGGCATCAGTCTCTTGTGTAAAATGTTTCTCACATATTCTACCACACAAGGAATGGGTGATCATTCCCTCAAAAGTAGATGGGTTGGAGAGGCTGGATTGAACAAACCGTGCCAAAGGTATCCTGTGACTCTGGCCCATGTCAGTATCATCTCTTTCCATCAACATAATTGGTATCACGTCATCATTGTCCTCAAAATCATCAATATCATCCTCAAATGGAAGAGAGGGGGGGGCAACCCCTGCAACTTCCCTTGACACATCGAAAGTTTTCCTGGCTTTTTTTTAGCCATTAACTGGTCTTCCACATGGTTGAGGGATCACAGGGATTCGCACAGGCTTTTAAAAATAATTATTAATGTGATTAGCTCATATTGAGCACACATACAAAAATGACATAATATTTAATATGCAGTACAACACCATATTTTTACAATACTTCAAATTCCTAAAATCGTACATACAATTCATTCACTAAGAATATAAATGACCTCCAAAGAAAGAATTAAAAATGTATAAAATATTACCAACATTCCAATTATTATTTGTATAGTACGTGTTCATACTTCATAATCACTTAAAATTCATAGATCACCATATTATTAAAAAAAAACTTAATTGTTCATTTTAAATACATTCTAGATAGCCTTCAGCTTAATATTGCATCTAAACTAGTGTTCATTCATTAAAGTACCCTTTATCTGCTTCCAAATACAATATAAAGCAATATGCATTGTCTTATTTTCAGTATTCGAGCAATACTGCCAGAAATTATCATCTCTGATGCTGTCGTAACAATTTACAAAACCTCCATGTAACGTCATATACAGGGATCCCTTTTCCTTGCATTCCGTTAAAATGTGCTTCAAAGTTTCCTCCATGGTTGCTAATTTGCAAATCCAACATGTTCTTTCTAGTTTAGCTATACCTTTTTCAGGCCCTATCACTGTCAAAACAGGCTCCATTTGTGCACAGAAGTTATATAAATCTGTGTAAACTAGGGTCCGGGCATATCAAAAGCTACCTCTGGGGTTTCTTAAATTTATGGACTACCCCTGCCAAAGGTTTCTACGTTTTTAGGCTAGCCATATGGTCGTAGTTATTTGTCCAGTCCCATATTTCTAATGTATGGGCAAATTGTTTCTGCAACTCGAAATATTGACAACTCCAATTGGAACACCAAACGCTCAACTGAAAGGTAGCTCGCACCTATATGGCTCTCTAGTTTCCCTATTGCAGATGCATGCCCCCAAATGTTAACAAGTTACATTTTGGGTTGGTTCTCAATTTTATATAAAGGAGAGCTCTCCATTCTAGAGCCATGGCAGGCAGAGACATCAAGCCAAGTTCCAACGGAGTAGCTCAATAGGGACCCACAGAGCCATGCGAATCACCCGCCTCCAAAGATTTCCAACGATAGACCTCTGCATCTTTTTTTAACACTACATTGGCTAATCTATTCGGGCCTTGGGCTCTTGAACTTTTGAACTTGGTCATTTTGTTCCAAATATCACTTCTCTCAATTGCCATGTTGAAGCCTCCAGCAGCCCTATTTGTAAGTTTAATGGGAAATGTTGAGCACACAAGGTTCTTGATTATATGTCTGCGCCATTGTACTGCGCTGACCGGGTTAACTATAACATTTTCTTTCTGACTCTAATATTACTCAAAGGTTTCCACATTTGCTTGTGATCTTTAGATCTTGCCACCCCGACTAAGTGCCGCCATCTTGCGTTTCTATGTGGGGTACACCATTATTTTATCCACGTCACATACTTGTTTTTAATTACCCTGATTGCTATTATCTTGGCATATGTTGTGAGTATATTGGACTTGATGGATTTACGCATTTCCCTCTTTGCACGCTTTACTTTCTTGTCAAAGTGATGCTGAGAAATTGCTTTATGTGACACTATTTAATTGCTTTTTTGGATTGCAAATGCTGGCACTATTTGTTTCAGCCATGCTTCCATCTCATCTACTGACAGGCTAACAAATGTATCCATGCCAAAGGTACTGAAATTCCACAGAAAATGTTGCATCATTTCCAGGTTTCTGAGTGTCCAAACTTATCCTGTTTCTACCCGAATTTACATCCAAATCGCCTATTTCCTCTCGTATTTCATCCACGTTTTGACCCTCGAAATGCACATTGAGGATACTATGATCACAATGCGTATTCTTATTGATCGTTAAATCTTGTATTATTGGTAGGAAATTCTGATTAACAAAGATATAATCAAGTGTCGCAACTTTGCCTGCTGCACTCCACGTGTATTCACCCGGGTGACCTCCATTGGCTCTACCATTCAGCATGGTGAGGTCCCAGTCATATAAATAGTCCCACCGGAGCCTACCTTGATGGTTGGCAATATGCTGTCTCATCACAGTATTTGAACTAACATCTGTCTCTTTGCACCCTTCTGTGCTTATGCAGCGAGCATTCAAGTCTCCTCCCGTTATCATATCACTCTCGCTCTCACCCACTGAGAGCAGCAGTGCAATATATTTGAATATAGATTTCATTTCGCTGCTACCAGGAGAGTCATACACGTTTATTGCAACCAATCAGGAGCTATTTCCCAGATACTCAATTGCTACTGCAAGGACATTGGGATGAGAACCATTGGCTTCTATGATAACCACCGAAAGGGAGTTCTTGACTCCAATAACCAGTCCCCACTCGGACGACCTCTTTTCCCTTTTTTGTCTTATCTCTCGTATATATGGTATCCATCTACAAATATGGGAGCGGTGTGCCAGCTTTCTTGTAAGAAGAAAACCTCATGTTTTTGTAGGGTACTAAGTGATCTGTCTATGCTAAGGAGATATATAAACTCACTGGTATTCCACGTAATTAGGCTACTGATTCAATTATGGGCTTTACCTTTTGCTGTTACTGTACAGGAGCAGCTGTGTACATCTGCGGGAGATCCTGCCCCGACCTCCCCCGTACTGGAGACATGAGATTGTGCCGTGCTTAACACCAGCTATCATACGAATACCCAGTGAGTCTTTGAAAGGAGATACCCATTGAGACAACCCTATCGAATATACCCTCAAAGTGATGACAACCTGCCTGAAGGAATATGAAAAAAGAGATAAGCAAGTGAACTGATGACATCATAAGAAAGTGTGCACGACATCTCGAGATAATGAAGTACGACAATGTATGGATTTTAGAGGACAAATGACGACACAAGGGGTCAAATGAACTATCAAAGGGAGAAAACAAAAAGATTACGCATTAATGAAATGTTGCAGAAAACAAAAGTTCAATAAATGTACAGACACTAAAACACAAGGTAGATTAAGTCATCATAGAGGCTAGCTATGAGTAGTAAATAGAATGCAAGCAAAGCAGGCATTGTACAGAAACCATGAAGGAAGATGAATTGCTGTGGAGCAGCAGAAAAGCAGACTCATGGAGCTGCATGGTGAGGCTGCCTGGCCTGAAGTCAACATTGTAGAAATCAAGGTCGGCTATCTACACCGAAGAAGAGAGTGTGTGTAGGTGGAGTCTTCGCACGTTAAGGTGCAAGAAAGAGTACAGAGGATGCCACGTTTTAATTCATTTATAGCATTTAAAACCTGTAAAATGGACCAGATCGTGGTCTCCTGTCATGTGAGCCAAGAATGGAAATAGAGTTTGGACTTGGAGTTCCAGACACGATAGCGAGTACCTTCACTCGCGTGCATTCCCAAAGACGAGAATACTTTACAAGGCCAAGTACAAAGAGACAATTTCATGGCAGAAGGCATGGGTGAGGAGAGATGCTGGGCTAATTGGTCGGCAAGATGGCTTCATGTCCTATCTTCCTGCACCTGGGTCTGGGCTTACGTGCTACTAAATGAACAGAATGTTCCAGACATGGCACAAGTGTGCCAACCAATTGTATCAGTCCATATAACAAAGGACCTTATAACTTATGTAATCAATGAAAAGCTGTATCTAATGTTTCAGAAATTAAATGTTTTAAGATGTAGGCATAAATTGTCCACCTGATATCGGACAGCCAGTAACAATCCAGCTCATAAATAAATGTTTATATAGATGTTTCCCTTAACCAATCCCAACCCTTGATAGGTTTTTCACTATTGCCACATAGTATGGCGTCACTCTGATGTATTATTAAGTATAAGAATTGTATTTTTTGTGGAGATCATTGAGAGACTGAGCGCTCATCTGTTGTTGTTCGTTGTAACCTACCTGTTTTAGATAATTGTTAATACAACAGTACTTTGCCATCTTCCTGAGTTGGTTTGGTTATTTGGACTCAGGATTCTTCTGGTGTAATCCCATCCATGCCACACGCACGCGCCTAAGGGCCATAAGCTCATTACTACTTCAAGCAACAGCTTCAAAACACCTCTAATATCATTCTGGGTTATGTCGCAATTGTTCTTACCCCCAACAACCCCATTTTCAGCACTTAAGTGTCCAGCCATAGTCAAAACCCATGATATTTTGGGCCCTTCTTCCACATCAAGTTCATATCCTAACTCATGTTTTCTGGCACTGTGCTCATGTATCATATTGGCCGTCTCTACAATTGCACAGTCTATATGAGATACGTTTTCGTTTGTACATTTTAATGGTTCCACAAAGTCACAATCTAATGTATCCAGAACACGCAAAGAAGGCTTCATTATGAGCAGTTTCAATAAATCGGACTGATTTACACTCTTCTTAGGGTCACGTTGCATCATCCATTTGATGATAAAAACAGGGGAGATTGATCCAGATTACTTTTCTTTGGCAGCAACCGCACTACCTGTTGCTACTTTCACTGGTTGTGGTGCAGGTTGCCCGATAGTGCTCTCAACAGTATCTGAGAAAGATATTTCGCCCTCAGGCACCACCCTACCATCAGAACCTACATCCAATGGCTCATTGGGGTTTATTTGGTCCGAAGCTATGCCCATTATATTAACTTTAAGTAGCCAACTTGTCAGAAGCCCTGATTGAAAATGCATAGCTTGATGTTTCCTATTAGCCTTTTTTCCTGGCTTTTTGGGAGATTTTCTTGACTTGTTTCCGTTCTATTTCCAACTTCCGGTACTTTCTGTTGCTTCTTACACCAATCTTGCTGCTTCTTTAACTGTCTTTTCTGTTTCCTTTTGAGGTAAATGACTGAAGAGCCCATCGAATCATTGCTCCCCCAACAGTATTCAGGGACGTCATTTCACCAAAAGCCAGGGGTAGCGGAAGTTACATCACTATGCCACGCCCCGAGAGTGACATCACATGAAGTGATGTCATCTGACCACGCCCCGTGTGACATCACAGCAAGTGGTGCCATTTTGCCACGCCACCACGCAACATCACAGGAAGTGGCATCATGACATTTTATCCCTCAGTACACTAAGAAAAATATGGTTACGCTATCACTGTATTGTGACATTTCATACAAGAATGGATCATCATATGTAGTAGTGTGTCAAGGCCCATGTTGCCGTGGGAAAGTGTATGACCCCAAATCCCCTCTTTATGTGGATCCGCCCTGTTATTTCAACAGAACTACAGAGCAAAATCACATTCTATGGGGACAGGGCCAGACAGGCGGGTATGGGGATAGCCAGAATAAAAGGGGAGAGGGAGATTATTTCACCATCATCTTCCTGTATCTCTTCAAAGTGCTTGCATAACTCAAGAGGAAAAAACATTTCAAGTTCTTGTTTCTATACATTACTACCATCACACTTTCAAAACAAGTATAATTTGTTTGTTTCAGGTACACATACTACCATACAAGGTCTGCAGAAGCTTGGTGTGTTACAAAACCCGATTACCAACATTGAAACCTGTTATTCCACTTATGCAGTGCTTCTGTGGGGATTTGCGAGATGCCACTGGGGCATACCTGCCTAACCTCTGGGTTTTCCCCAGAGACTCCAGGTTTTTAGCCTCTTCTCCGGGTTTCCGGGGAAGACCCTGGAGTCTCTGTGTTTTCGGGTCCCATACAATCCTCAATCCGATTGGCTACAAAACACTGCTGCCGGTAGCCAAATCGGATGAAGGTGTGGGTGGGACCAAGAAGAATCAGACTGGAGCAAAATAAACGCAGTAGTACTGCTGGATTGAAAACAGTATTACCGCGTTTATTTTGCTTAAGCTTTCATTCTTTTTGGACAGTTTGCCTTATGTTTTAGTCGCAACATAAGGCAAACTGGCCAAAAAGGATGAAAGCTTAAGCAAAACAAATACAGTAATACTGCTTTCAATCTGGTGTCATTCCTTTCAATCCGGTGTCATTAATGACACCAGATTAAAGCAGTATTCAGCGTTTCTTCTTTTTTCAGCTTTAATTCTTTTTGGACAGTTTGCATAGGCTTAAGTCGAGGGTACATCCTTCACCCCCCCCTAAAGTGAGAAACATTGAAGGTCCGCTTTGAATTCATGAATTAAATCCTACCTCAGGGATTGAACCACTGCCTTCAGGTTTGCAGGCTGGACACCTCACCAAGGCAAGATATAACCTAATGAAATATAACAAACAACTATGTTCCCCATAGTTGTTTGTTACATTTCATTAGGTTATATCGTGCTTCTGCAGACCTTGTATGATAGGATGTGTACCTGAAACAAACAAATTATACTTGTTTTGAAAGTGTGATGGTAGTAATATATAGAAACAAGAACTTGAAATGTCCAATTTCGGTACTGCAAGTTCCAGGAAAAACGTTTGTATTGGTTCTTGGAGTTTGAAACATGCACAAATGTTAACGTTTTCCAAAACACTATTTGAAGAATATATCCTCTATTGGTTTTGTGTCTGTATTGATTTTATGGCAGGCGTATGCTATTAGTCCTATGCAATTTGGGTTGTTATGAATAGCCAATTTAATTAAGTGTTTTGCATTCCATTGTAAAGTGCAAACTGCAAACGTGTTTCTAATTAGAGCTACAACAACCAGTTTAGCTTTTTGGTGTGCTTGGTCGTAGCGGTGTGCATAAATCTCAGGGTTTTCTCTTTTCAAATGTAGGCAGGTATGACCTGGGGTTGAAAATACAGCACAGTCCTGTTATACTTAACTTGGAACACTCTGGGCCTGATTCACAGAGCGTTTTTCGTTTTTCATTGGGACTGCGCCACAATGAAAGGCTTCTTTGAATCAGGCCCTCAGTCTTAAGAAAAAGCAAACGATAGATACTGGTGGCCCTTAACTACTGTATATTTTCCATTGCTGCACACGGAAGGTACACAAGTACGTGCTATCTATCTTCTAGCATTCTTCTCTAACAGCTTCCTACCCAAAATGTAATGTTATTTGTGTTGCATTGTTTGCCTGCCTATCGCCTAGAAAACATTAATAGCACTCTTTGTTTTTTTTTTCTCATTCTGTCAAATGCTTTTGTAAAGTTTGCTTTTCTCCACCGCTTTGGAAAGAATTCTTAAAAAAAGCTGAAGCAGATCTGCCCCTCACGTAAAAAATTGCTGGAATGCCACCAGGGGAGAAGAATGTGATCAGGGTGAGCTGCTGGGATAAGAACAGGCAGGAGCCGCTCAGGTGACGGTCTGAAGTGGTCCTGCTTGGAACTCACAGACATGCATGCAGCCAGCCAGAGCACCAAAGCACAACGTATGACTACAGGACAGGACATGGATGATAAACGGTGTCCATTCAGCGCACACATGCTCCAGCAACGCGGCCGCAGCAGGTGAGTTCTGTTGTGTTTGAATCTGTGAGAGCCTTGAAGGCAAAGCACACACACACCCGACCTCAGCCTGGGCCTGCAGCGGCACCGCGGCCTCAGGCAAGGGCAAAGTGACTGACCAAACACGCTTCAGAAACCCACCCAGCAGCGCACACACCCGCCCCCCCACCTCAGACGACACACAGCCACCCCGACTTACCTTGTTAAGAAGAGATTGGCCTTTCACAGGACGCACGCAAGTCCTCCTTTCAAGAGAAGAGAAACATACACCACACGTGCAAAATGGAGGACCGCAAGCACGTAGCAGCACGGCTCCATAATAGCTGTGGCCACGCCCCCTCCTCTGATTGGACGATGCCAGAGGTCGCAAGAGATTGACAGAGGTCGCTGGCCATTCACCAACGGTCGCTCTTGCGACCTCTGGCGACCCCCAAATGACGTCCCTGACAGTATTGTCTATATTGTTCACCTATTTTCAGGTCCATTTCTACATTTTTTATCATTAAGGGTCTAGCAGAATGTGCTGCAGCAATCACTTTGTCAAGTTCACTTTTGCCTTCTTCATGCAGTTATTTTTTCGTTTTTTATCATCCATGACTTTTTCCAAAAGTCTCCCACGTAACTTGAAGCGCACGTTCATGGCAAACTGCATAGAGGTCATCATTGCCTGTAGTTCATTGTTAGGTGTCTCAATGGTAGCAATACTGTTGGTGCTATTATTATTTATTTATTATTTTTTACTTTTTGCTTGTATAGCTGCGCGCCAAACCCTCAGGCATCAGGGCGCTAGTTACAGTAAGTGCGGAGTGATATTCAAGGTACAACATACAGGTGGTTTTTAAGAAACATGACTATGGCAGGCCACGCCTCATGGTGCGGAGGGGGGGGCGCTACATCAGGCATGCAGATACGTGAGACCAAGTTAAGGTAAATGCACAGTCTGGTAAAGTCACACCTCATTGTAAGGGGGGCTACATCAGGCATGCAGATATAAGAGACAAGGTAAATGCACAGTCTGGCAAATGCCACTGCTCATGGTACAGGGGGCTACATCAGGCATGCAGATACGTGAGGCCAAGTTAGGGTATATGCACAGTCTGACAAATGCCACCGCTCATGGTACAGGTGTGAAAAGAGAAAAATAATATGAGGCCGGGAAGCCCAAAGGAAACACACTAAACACTGGTTACAAAGGAACATACAAAGTACTTTATTTTAAGGTCAAGCAATGACAAAGTCAATGACAAATCGGATAGCTATCGGCCCTCAGTACAACACAACAAACTTCAACGGGGTTCGATGTATTCAGTGAGAGAGTGTACATTGGGACATTCAGGCCTATATACATTTCTCCAGCCTGTTGTCCATCCCCTTCGCGGGTTAATCATTCCATGAATGTATTACTGGTCTAGGGTCTCTGCCAGGTCAATCTTTTAATATATACATCAGTATGCGCATAGATCAGTTCCGTTGATACAGGTAATCCATTTACACACAGGTCAACAGAAGGACAAGGTCTCAGTTCACGACCCTAACAAGTGGCCTGTAGGCAAGTTATCCATTAGCTGTACGGAGGTCATGACGACCAGATTCTGTTCGGAATGGCATTGTCCACCATTTCGATGTACAGGGTGACTTTTACACAGCAAGAGAACCTAAAATGGCGGCTTGATTCAAGACGGCGGCTTACACCAATTTCTAAGGTCAAGACCTTGCCGTAGAGAGTTATTTGCGTATAGTTTAAAGAAACTTGGCATATGCCAATATACATACAATCGTTACAATAGGAGGCATAATTTAATATCCAGTTTGACAAACCCTCCTTTTGGCCTATGCCAAGTGCTAACACTACTTCTGATCTCCTTACAAGTAACTCCATACGTCATCGTCCATACACCCTAAATCGCTGTCAGAGATATCTATGGCCATCAGGTCGTTCACTAAGATCTCTTTTAACACATACTCCTTGGAGTTTTATCCGGGGCATATACTTTATGTCCTATCGTACCTATCGCCTGAGCACAACATCCCCCTAGCATCGAACATATACTAGGCAGACATTGGATACAACAACAAAGGAATAGCAGAACTCCCAAAATGATCAGCAAAACTGAAAGTACCTTCCAACCCCAAGCTCGCAAGAAATCCCAAAACCAAGGACTAAGATTCCAGTTCCCCTCGGGAACATGCACTTCTGAGCTAAGGACGTGCAGATTCTGAATTGCTTTAAAAGTGGTTGGGGAGGAGTCTGGTGCGAAAACACAGCAAGCGGACCCCACTAATTTACATACTCCACCACGTTCAGCCAGAATGACATCTAATGCCATCCGGTTCTGGAGTGCTACTAATCTTATCGCTTTCTGCTCTAATGTCATGTTATAGAGTATATCTGTGGTCCGGTTGATGGTTCTCTCCAGTACTCTCGCTAGTCTCCTGATGTCTTCGGAATTTTCTATCTGCCCCCAAAATGGCACAACTGATTTTGCAATATCTCCCATCACTTGTGCGGGGGTATCACCATTCTCGTCCCGCTGTGGACGAGCCTTTGAAACTTCCAAAGTGCTTGCTATGAATACCCCAGGTAACAGGATCCCTAAATAACAGGTTCCCTGCCAATCCCTGTGCAACCATGGAAATGCCACATTACCGCAAATGAAATAGACAGGTTCGCCTACATACAAAGGTCTGTTTTCCCCAGTCAAATTTGCAACGTTGGCACAGCCTTTAAAATCTCCCATTGACCGGGTACCATTCCTCTGAATGTAGAAAGAAACTGAATCGGGGCTATGGTTAGCAGAGTAAGAAGGAGGCACGGCATCCTTATTGCCTATCAGAGCCATTTTAAAGGAAACCAAAGATTGGAAAGGACGAGATAGTCTATCAGAAGGCCTAATTGAGGCAACGTTGAGTTTACTCCTATTTGCGAAAAGCGAGCATCCCAGGAGAGTCAGAACATTTTTTTCAAAATTATTCAAATTAGTTCCATCAAAATTCCCCGAGATGCTATCATTCCATCGGCCACAGAACAGTACTCTAAGAGAGGCATAACAAGCAGTCGTCAAAGGTAAGGGATGAATATTCCAATCTAGCCCCTTATCCCCATGTTGCGGTAAATGCGAGCAGACCCAACAATTGGTTTTGTTAAAAATGACATGTGTCGAATTCATAATCAACATCATAGTATTATTGTGATACTTCAGTCTATGCTGAGAGTCCCTAGGTGACAGAGTATGCAAATGTACAAAAGGAGTAAAAACAGTAGGTACAATTTCAGTTGGCAAAAGAGGCCCTAGAGGATAAATCTCCTCAACGTGCCAGAATCCTAAAGCAGTTACTATAAAAACCCCAAATATTATCATCAAAACACGGCAATACGTTTTCGGGGCCCAGGCACATTGTTCATTGTCCAAGTTGGTCACCCCCTTATTTCCAAGTCCAATATGGGCAGTAGCGGTGGCAGGCATCGTAGTCTTTGGATGGAAACCCCAATGTTCATTGATGGTGACCCCCCGGTCGCGTGGCTTCTTAGTCCTTCCCCAACCCTAGCCAACAGAACCCTCTTTCTCAAATTTGGGCAAGAGCAAGCCCTTGATGATCCTTTCCTTTTTTTTTTTTTGAATGCACAGTTGAACCGTGGCGTAGGTCTATTTTCTCCGCCGAAGATTATATCTGGTGGTTCCCGGTACTGTTTGATCCGGAAATAAGGTAACGTCACTTCCTGAGGGAAGCAACGTATCGGAGGCAACGGAAGTTGCAGAATTCAGAGCAATTGGTTCCGGAGATGACTTTTCCAAGGAGTGTGGAGACAAAATGAACGGTACCCCAAGCCCCACAGGCTCAGAGAGATTCTCCGACTCACTCACAGTGCTATTTGCTGCTTCAGGATCATCGATTGCAGCGTTAGTGAGGGGTTCTGTTTCTTCTGTAACGTGCAGCGTTGGGTGAGGAAGTTTCTTGACATGCGTCGTGTGTATCCAGTTCTTCTTTCCAGCCACCCGCACTGCCGTTTGGGTGACCAACAAGACCTGGAATAGTCCCCGCCAGCGAGGCGCGAGGCAAGAGGACCGCTCGTATGCTCTCACCAGGACCCAGCTTCCAGGCCGGATGTTGTGACCTGGGCCCTCGTAGCGTACAGGCAAAGCTGATCGTACCTGATGATAAATGAAATACAGATTTTTAGTCAACTGGTTACAGTAGTCTGAAAGCAATACATTCTCAACACTTCTCAGTGCTTTAGGTTTTGGAAGACCCCAAATATTGGCAGGCCTCCCCATCATCACCTCAAATGGAGAGCCCAGTCTTAGTTTGAGGGGTAGTGCGCATGGCTAGTAACACGATCGGTAAGGTGTCCAGCCATTTTAGTTTGGTACCGGCACACGTCTTAGCTAGTTTGTTCTTTAGGATACCGTTATGTCTCTCTACCAACCCGGCACTTTGAGGATGTCTAGCCGAATGAAATCGCTTATCAATATGTAGTGCCGTACATATCTGTAAAATTACAGCAGCAACAAAATGTGGACCATTGTCCGACCAAATGACTCTTGGCAACCCAAACCGCGGGAAGTACTCTTTTATTATAATTTTCACAGTGGTCATGGCTGTAGCATCTTTGACAGGGAAAGCTTCAACCCATTTACTAAAGGCACAAATGACCACAAGGACATATTTTAAGCTATTGCACCGCTCCATCTCAATAAAATCAAAATGAATCACTTCAAATGGGACAGAAGGAGGCCCAAAGCTACCCCTTGGAGTTACCGTTCCCTTCCCCACATTGTGCTGTAAGCAAATCATACAATTTTGGACATAATGCTGAGCAATTTTCGAAATCTTGTAATTTACCCAGACTTTCTCTAACATTTTCGTAATCTGTTGAGCACACACATGTGTGGGACCGCGTGCCATAGTAACCATCATGACTATGTAGGCATTAGGAAGTAACCATTTCCCTTCAACTGTGTCCACCCAACACCCATCATCATCTAATTTCCCCAAGCCTTCAGCCCATTTCTTAGATTCTTCCATTGTGGCATCAGCTTGGATATCCCGCACAGACCCAATATCCTCGTCCATTGCATAGACATCCCTAGTTTCTCTTAGAGCATACATTTCTGTGCGAAGATCTGTGGCTGTTTGTCTGGCTATCTGATCAGCGAAAGCATTCCCTTTTCCTACATCATCTGTGATCTTGCGGTGCACTGCGCATTTCATGATTGCTAACTGACTAGGGAGCATGAGCGCCGAGAGCAATTGTACTATCAGGGGGCCATGCTGAATCTTGGTCCCATGTGAAGTTAGAAACCCTCTTTCTGACCAAAGTCTCCCAAAGTTGTGAGCCACCCCAAAAGCATACTGACTGTCAGTATATATATTCACCGTTAGCCCTTCGGAAAGCTCACAAGCTCGGGTTAATGCTATAATCTCTGCGGCCTGCGCGGAGTTATGGGTAATCCTCTTGGTCTCTACAACCGTACTTAATGTAGTGACTGCATAAGCAGCTGTGGATGTACCATCCGGAAGTTTGAAGAAGGAGCCATCACAAAATAGCTCCCCTTGCGCATTATCCAAAGGAGTGTCCTTAAGATCAATTCTGCCCTTTGTTTCTTGTTCAGCAGTATACAGGCAGTCATGTGACTCGTCATCACCGCAAACAGTTTTTTGCGGGAAAGGTAGGAGTTCAGCCGGATTAAGAACACAACACCTCCTAATTTGTATGTGGGGAGCAAACAAAATCAATTCATATCTCGTCAATCGTGCGGAAGTGAGGTGTTGCGTTTGAGTTTTGTTCAATAGAAAATCTACAGAGTGAGGCACCATCAGGGTTAGATCATGGCCTAGGACAATTCCCTCACTCTGCTTTACAGACGCGGCAGCAGCAGCAACAGCTCGCAAACATCTTGGCAAAGCGCATGCGACAGGATCAAGGGCGGAAGAGTGGTAACTGCACGGCCTATTCTTCCCTCCATGTTCCTGCGTTAATACAGCCAAAGCACATCCATCACATTCATGCACAAACAACACAACGGCCTTTTTGTAATTTGGTGTACCTAAAACCGGTGCAGAGCATAATGCAGTCTTGAGAAGTTCAAATGATTGTTGATGTTCCGATTCCCATGGCAATGGCGAAGAAATGCCCTTCTTTGTCAAAGCCAACATCGGTTTTATCACTAGTGAAAAGTTCGGGATCCATAACCTACAGTAAGAAGCCATACCTATTAAGGCTCTGACTTCCTTCTGTGTATTTGGGACAGACATGCCAGAAATGTGTTTTATTCTTTCAGGTGTCAATCTTCTTCCCTCCTTTGACAGGAGGTAGCCTAAATAGGCGACCTCCTGGCAACAATATTGAAACTTTTTAAGCGGAGCTTTGTGACCATGCTTAGCTAGATGGATGAGCAACAATACAGTGCCCTCTTTACAAGAGCTCTCAGAATCTGCTGCTAAAAGCAAGTCGTCAACGTACTGAAGCAGCGTACAAGTAGGGGGTAATTCAAGAGTATCAAACTGTTCTTTCAAGGCCCTACTATAAATGCTAGGACTCTCGGTGTAACCTTGAGGTGCACGAGTAAATGTGAACGAGCGTCCCCCTAAGGTGAACGCAAACAAATATCTACTGTCCTTGTGTATAGGAATACTGAAGAAAGCATGCTTCAGGTCCACAACACTGAAGTAAGTAGCTGCAGCTGGAATCATAGTCAGAAAGGTCCCTACATTGAAATGGTAGTGGGAAATAGGAAACATCAGTCAATACATCAGGCACAATTGGAATTTGTGGAGCGACAACTCTATTGATGGCACGCAAATCAAATATAAAACGAAACGGAATAGCATTATCACCTTTTTTGTACACAGGTAAGGTCGGACTATTGCACAAACTTCCTGTAATCTCCTCAATCACCCCACGATGCACAAAATCGGAAACAATGCTCTTCAAAGCTCGCTCACCTTCAACCGAGATCTTATACTGCGGGATACGTGGCAGCTTAATACCATGTTTCAAGACTATTCTAACAGGCTCAATCTGTAGAACACCGACATCATTGTCATCAGCTGCCCACAAACACTTCCGGGACATTACTGAATTCTGGTGGCAAAGGTCTAGTCAAAAATTGTGAAACAGAAAACTGCTGTGGTGAAATTGTCAAACGCACTCCATCAGATGAACAATGAATTACGCATTTAATTCCTTCAACAGATTCAACCCCAACAAATTCTCTCCACAATTCAAAGTCAAAAGAAATGGACAATGGTCCGTAAAGGGACCCAAAGAAATAGGTACCGGCGAAGAAACCGGACAAATGACTGGTGTGCCAGAAAACCCTACAGAGACATTGGTTTGCCCTGACAGTGGAATGTTTGGAACCCGAGAATGATCAATGGAGCACTTCTGTGCTCCAGTGCCTATTAAGAACTGATGTTTCCTATTTCCCACTACCATTTCAATGTAGGGACCTTTCTGACTAAGGGAATAGGTATAGGTTCCAAACCCTGCTTCGGGCAATCCTACCGAAAGAGAATATCATCAGAAGGAAGCTCCTCAGAGAGGTAAGCAGCAGAAGGGTGATCGAATATGTTTCTAGTATCCACACTTGAAATCTGATTGTCCTGTGAAAAAGGTTGCTGAGGTTCCTGCGAAAACTGACCTCTACCAGTGCCCCCCACCCCGGGGCGACCTCTGGGTCATCTACCCATACTCCCAAATGTGTTATTCGACCTCTGTCGAAGGACGGGGCATTGTGCACACCAATGACCCTCCTGGCGACAATAGGCACACTGGTTAATGTTCACAGGACCCAAGGGCACGTTCCCTTGTGGAACATACTGACCTCTAATCTGCGAACTACCCCCTCTGGGGCCTCTAACAATTTGTTGTAACAATACTTTAGTCTTTAAGTCTCCTTTTCTCTTTTCCACTCTATCTTTTCATTATTGACACGGTTCTCGTAGTACTGAGCCATGTGCAGTACTTCTGATTGGGATTTCGCCTGCCAAGCGCTCTCGGAAGACATAATCTGTGACTGGATGTCAGGCAGCAATCCACGCACAAATTTGTCCACAAATAACCTTTTCCCATACTCTGTGCCTAAATCCTGCCCACTGAAGTCCGAGAATACTTGTTCGAACCGATTAAAGAACTCGGTGGCACCCTCAGATTTTCCTTGGACACAGGCCGTAAGCTTGTCCCAAATAATTCTTTTTTCGGGAATTATAGTTTTTAATTTCGCAATGATTCTGTCAGGCAAAGTGAGTATCACCTGAGGCGGTCTCTCACCAGCTGGCCTTTCCCCGTCAAGCCTAGTTATATTAGCCCACGTATCTCCCAACCCAGGTGCATCATCTATTGTTCTAACCTGCTTCCACAAATCTACGGGTAGGACTACAGGGGATGACAAGTCAATATCGCCTAGGGTGAACACTGAGGACTGCAAGACGGACTCTATCTTTCTATAGAATCCTGTCGGATTGTTTCTAATGTTGGGAATAGATTGCCTAATAGTGTTCATTTCCTGTCGCGAAAACGGGACGTGAACAAACTGTGATACATAATTTGCGGGTATGTCCACAGCAGCTATACCTGCTGCAGCATTAGTGGCAATCTCAACTTTTGGGACAAATGTCGGAGGTACCTCTCTCATAGGCAACTGAGATATAGGCAATTCCGAACGCTTACTAAGCAACAGAGCTAAATCGAGCGCTAAAGCAGTCGAAGAAGTGTCAAGTGAAAAAGCTCTCTTATAAATACCCAGTAACTCTGTGGGACAACTAACCTTCTTCCTCACACATTCATCCTGCAGGTACTCTACCATTACCTGAATCACCTTCCTCTGCATTTCTAGCGTATATTGACTGTATGTGTCATATACCTCAACCGGAGTTATCGATAAATCCGAAATCCATCTAATCGCATCTCTTGTACAAATTCGCGCTTCCTCAGATGCCCATTTAGGACATGGAAGAAATCGTTTCTGTACATACATACTCTCTTCTTCGTCATCCTCATTCCGTAACTTCTCCAAATCTCTCCTATACTCAAACAACCTCTCGACATGCTCATGTACTTTCTCCACAGTATCTCTTGATAGTGCTAAAGTATTCAGATCCCTCAGCCCTTGTGGGAGATCCGCATTATTAAATTTACCCCACATTACGCATAAATGAATCCCTAAACCTTCAATAAAAAAATGTTCTCAGAAATATTATCCATTTTAGACAGTGTGGCAAAAACATTAGCTCGATCATCTCTCTCCATACAATGCTTAGCCCATGCAAACAAATCCCGCTTTTTATCTGTAGGGACAGTATTACGAGTAACAACCTTCAACCCTGCACTCCAATCAACTATAGTCGGTACAGAACCACTCAGGAGTGGAGGTGCAGGCAGGTTCAATGGAGGTGTTACTACTGGTGCAATGGGAAGAGGTAGTAGAGCAGGCGGAGGAACAACAGCCGGAAGAATAGGAACAACAGGTTGAGCAGGGAGAGCAGGAATAACAGCAGGAAGAGGCAAAGCAACAGGAAAAGGATCATACGGAGGTGGTGCAGAGGCACCAGGACTTCGCTCGTTTAACAATTTGTCGAGAAACTTGTCAGAAACATGAAGGTCTTTAGAAGGATAGATTTTCTGAATACGGAGTGAGAAAGCCCTATCCACATTCCTAATTGACTCAGACTGTTTGTCCTGATCATATAACAACGCCTTTTCAGCGTTCGTTTTATGACGGCGCGCATGTTTTTCCCTACTCTTAAGCTGCTGCAACGCTTCTTTTTTCCAATTCTGTAGAACATCAAATGCTGCGGGTCTGGCCATTTTCTTTAACAAGACCGACTCTAAGTATTCAATACGAGGGATCTCAAAACTACCATTGATTGACCACTGAAGTTCGGAGGCATGTCTGGTTTGTATGTGCCAAATATCATTAAATACTACACTTCCAATGCCATGTTTACAATACATAGTAAACACCGGCGACCCCTCCTGTGGTTCCGGGACGCTAAATTCCAAAGATTGTCGATCACTGTGTTATAATGCCCTAAAGCAGCTAGACAATTTCCCAGGCATTTCTCAAAAACTTGGTGTTACCTGGTCGATAATTGTGTCTGCAGATACAATGCGCCAAATTCAAATTGTCAGGGTTGAATTAAGAGTCGGGTCACGACTCACCTGACCAAACCTAAGGAGGACCGTACGGTTTATCAAAAAACTTACCTAACAAATTTTACCTTGTGTTTGGTGATTTCGGCAAATCTGCCCGCCTCAAAAGTGGACCCTCATCAAGATGCTGTCTCGAGACCGCACGGCTATCGTCCAAGGATCGGATCGTGCAGCGCTGTAGAGGTGTCGCATCTCGTTCAGTCGGGCCCGTAGTACCACACCGTCCAATCCCGGTCCGATAGCATGCGTCAACCTTCAATGGTCCGGCATCAATCTTGAGGGTCCTTATTCGGGCGCCAACTGTGAAAAGAGAAAAATAATATGAGGCCGGGAAGCCCAAAGGCAACACACCAAACACTGGTTACAAAGGAACATACAAAGTACTTTATTTTAAGGTCAAGCAATGACAAAGTCAATGACAAATCGGATAGCTATCGGCCCTCAGTACAACACAACAAACTTCAACGGGGTTCGATGTATTCAGTGAGAGAGTGTACATTGGGACATTCAGGCTTATATACATTTCTCCAGTCTGTTGTCCAACCCCTTCGCAGGTTAACCATTCCATGAATGTATTACTGGTCGGGGGTCTCTACCAGGTCAATCTTTTAATATATACATCAGTATGCGCATAGATCAGTTCCATTGATACAGGTAATCTATTTACACACAGTTCAACAGAAGGACAAGGTCTCAGTTCACGACCCAAACAAGTGGCCTGTAGGCAAGTTATACATTAGCTGTACGGAGGTCATGACGACCAGATTCTGTTCAGAATGGCATTGTCCACCATTTTGATGTACAGGGTGACTTTTACACAGCAAGACCTAAAATGGTGGCTTGATTCAGGATGGCGGCTTACATCAATTTCTAAGGTCAAGACCTTGCCATAGAAAGTTATTCGCGTATAGTTTTAAGCAACTTGGCGTAGGCCAATACACATACAATCCTTACAATAGGAGGCATAATTTAATATCCAGTTTGACACAGGGGGCTACATTAGGCATGCAGATACATGCAACCAAGTTAGGGTAAATGCACAGTCTGGCAAAGGCACACCTTATGGTATGGGTACAGATACTCATGGTACGGCTACTCATGGTACTTGCACTTACATTTACACTTATATTTACACTTACACAAAAGTTGGGTGAAGCTGATAGTCTCTGTGACCCGACTGCGGGGGCCCTCACTTCTTCACTGAGTATAGTTTGCCCCACCTCTATTGGTCCGGCACTTGCCAAAGGGGCTGTTGTTATTCCGCTAATAATAGTATTATGTAAGGAGTAGCATAATTCTAATAGAGAATTGTTATCAATTGGAACTAAGGAAGTATCATCCATATGATTGTTAAAGTTTACACCGCTCCCATTGTTTACTGTCCCCCTCTTCCCTCAGGTATTACAGGGACCTAGTCCGACTTTGCACCAATCGGCAGAAAGAATGATGTTATTTTGCCATCAATTGTCCCTCTCCTATTCAGCATATTTCTAGCTGGAAAACTGGTAATGGGTGCATTGTTTACTGCCGTGTGTTCTTGAGACACCATGGTCTTTGCCTGGGCTATTTTCGTTGACTTATTTTTACAATATGGGGGTTTGTGCCTCAGGTTCTAACAATTCGTTTTAAAACTGACTTTTCCCGGCATAATCACAATTTCCAGGAACTGTAGGGAGCGCAGAGGCACAAAGCACACTCCGGTCTCCCCACTTACTCAAAGCTTGCTCAATGTGGCAATGCTGCAGGTAGGGAGGCAGGATTACAATTTTTAAATGAACAGAAAAGTAGCTAGCAAGCTGCACGGCTAGGTGAGGCTAATGCTGAATGCTATATGCCTCACCTCAAAGGTCTGGACCCTCCCCCTGAATCAGCTGTGAGTATCGCTGTCACTGGGGGACACCCTCTAGCAATACTGGTGTCGGGTCTCCACTCAAATACCAGGCTCAGCCACCCGCAAACTGCCTTCAACAACTGACTGCTTAGAAGTCACCAAAACGGGGGGTTGCGAGGTGGGTGAAAGCCTTCTGCTCCCCTACTCCGCCAGTGCTCACCACAATGGAGGACACTCGTCTGTGATGTCTTGCTTCTTGCCGGCTCCACACGCCGCTCACTGCACGCCTCTAGAGGACTAGAGGAAAGGACACCACACTAAGCTACGTCAAGTCGCACTGTTCACCAAACACAGTGACAGCTGCTTCCAATGACTAACCAGAATTATGACTGACCCACGAATTATGATTCATGTAGTACACCGTCTGAAGAATCAGTCTCTCTAGGAATCCCAGGGTTGAAGAGTAATGGAAAGTCACTACATGGCTGTCTCATGTCCTTGTTGCTTCCTTTTACCAGTAGCCTTTATAGAAACAGAGGTGACCCTGTGCCAATCATGGCTGCACCTTCAGGTCCTTTTGTTGTGGGAATGTGAGACAACCTACCCAGGGCTCTATCAACTGTCTCACCAAAAGCTGCAGATAAAGACGATATTTTGTGACGAAGTGCCTAATCAATAGAACTCACCAGAGAAGTATCCACAAAGTCGAGTAAGCCACCTCTCCATCCTTCCTTTGTATTTAGCACTTCAACTTTAGAGACCTCCTTGGCCTATCTCCGACCCAAAGGGTCTTCATTTATCCTTCTGGTTGCTGAAATGATTTGGCAAAAAGAAAAGGATAGTACAAAGCTTCACTGCACTTGCCCAGCTTCTCACTGATGACCCGGCCACATCTCTGCCGCTGCGTGCTACGGTCAGCAAGAGGGCCAGCGAGAAGATGCTTTACTTGAGCTGTGGGTCCTTTACTCTAGCCTCTCTGTGCATCACAGTAGCAAACACGGCTGCCAAGACTCTAAACACATTAAACGCATACATCAATACAAATCAATTCAGGAACAACAATACTAAAAGGGAACAACCAGTACGTTGGCCCAAAAAGTAATCCATCAATTTGTATCAACAACGCAAAGGTTGGTGGCATACTACTGCATACCTCTCAACTCACACGCATTTGGTAGGTGTCATCCACCCTGTAATCTGTTTGCTCACCAGCCACGCCCCATACACGCCTATACAGTTCAATGGGCTCTCACCTGCCAAAACCCAAATCGAGTGTTTTCACCCGCCCAGGCGACCAAATGTTGAGAGCTAGGCTACTGTACAGGCGGGAGCAGCAATAAAAGAGGGTGTGGGGGCAAGAAATTGACTCTTTAATGTCAGTGAATTAAGGAGGTTGTTGGAGGACTAGGGGTGTGAACTGCAGGTATTATGGGAGTAGTAGTTCTTTTGGCTTTTTGTTCAGATTGCAGGGGAGCCAGGTATGTGGGTACTCCGGCACCCGGTTACCCATAGGAAAACCTTTCTCTAACAACGTTAATCCTCTTTGCATTGAATTTAAGAAGGGCTATCTCCCTCCTGACCTTGTGTGCTGGCCTTAAGACTTATCTCTTCAAATAATTAGCAATTGTTCTCTGTCTTGTACATTCCAATAGCACAAATGTTCACATGACTAAAACTTGCAACTAGCCTTTGCTCCATCTGCACCAGGATTCGATTTAGTTTGTTGTGCGCGCGTTTACAAATGTTTTTCAAAATTCAAAATTCAATGCCACCCTAAAATCTGGGGAACGTCGCCCCCTTGAAATTCATAAGTTGGCTCTGCTGTCAGATTGCAATTTCTCACTGCGACATTAAAAAGAAAAGAGTTAGACTGCCATAATAGGAAGCGTCCTTCCATTATGTGTAATTGATTATATGGCCTCAAGAATGAGGATAGGAACGCTGAGGGTCTTGTAGGTATTGGTGGTGAAAGGGTGCAGTGAAGGGACGCTCTGTGAACTCCTATTTATTGTGATACTTTATTTAGGTGCGAAGAAATTTGTGGCCGAGCTATAAAGAGTGTCATGAAAGAGTGTTGCTCATGATGATATGAGGCACATTCGTGTTCCGGGGTCATAGAGCAGTTAGAATCGACTCCGGGGTCACAACCTTTTCGGATGTAATGAACTCTGATTACCTTGTAAACTGCCAGAGGGTGCAGTTAGTTGGTGTTTGAAGGGAAACAGTAGGACTTTCAACTGCTAGGGCTCATGGAATGGGCTGTCGTCCAGTCCTTGATGCTGTGTGCTTGAGGGATTCCAGTCGAGGGTCCTCAGAGCTGCGTTAATCTATCTACGCCTCACGGTGAAGATGTGCATGGTCATGTGTGGGTACCCCTCCCCACGCCCCCCGCGCTCATTAACAGAAGACGGAAAAATAGGGACCACGATTAAAATTCTTGAGGTAAGAGCAGGGAAATACAGATACGTGTGGAAATGGGATATGTCCGCAACCAAAAAAGCAGCAAATACTGGATTTTGTATTTTGCAAAGTGGAAGGTTTTGGTAATGGCTCTTTTCGATAATATTGTGAAAAATCGCTAATTTGCTCTTTGCATCAGACTTTTCAAAGTAAGGCGTACAGCTGTCAGGGAGTTTTGTTCGTTTTAATTTTTTGTTGACTTTTTTTAAAACAAATCAAATCAATGGTAGTTCTGTTGCCCTTCTGGACCCCCTGATACCCTGGTAAACATTCAGTTCAAGAGTATAGTTTCTAACCACACCCCTTGCCATTTTCACATTGTATTGTATTGTAGCTGTCATTTATATAGCGCCTTTTCCCAATTGTATGGCCTCAATGTGCTTTGTGGTAGGAATGCCCTCGGGGACCGAAGTACAGGTATGGGAAAAATTCTCAGTAATAGGCTTAAAGTGCAGTGTTGAGGCAAGTCTGGTGATATGGTTGAAGCCGTTACGTATCCAGCTAGACCGAATTTGGCATAGTTGTAGCTACATTCTAAAGTGTGTGGATGGAGATCTGTGTCTGCGGCAGATGTCTACCGACGTGGTACATGTATACATACCTTTAGCTTAGGTGGAGCTTATCTTTGATCTTGCTGGGTGATCTGGTTGTCTGTGTGAAGAAGTCATGCTACCCCCATATGCTAATTCTTGGCACTATAGGCAGGCTACCCTAAGCGCAAATAAGCTGACTATCTTATACTGTCTTCTAAGCATGGAAGCCAGACTGCCATAGCATCTAGAGGCATAAGATTGTGTAGCACAATAGACAGGCTGCATTTATAGTCTTACTCTACGTCTTCTAAGTTCCACAATACGCTAACATTGGGCCTCTTCTAGTGCAGTATTGAGGATAACTACATATATCATTATAAGTTACAGTGGCTGACTTACAGGTCTTCTAAGTGCAAAGGATAAATTACCATCATGTATCTTCTATTGTAAAACGCGGGTAAACATTATAAGGTGCTGCCAAAGTGTCCACTCCCAGATCTATGCAAGTGCAGCACCTAGCTCACCCATGGGCGTCATTTACGGGTCACCAGTGGTCGCTGCTGCGAACCCTGAGATCTCCCTTGCTAACCCTATGGTCTCCCTTGCTACCACTAAAACAAAAAAAAAGCAAACATTTTAAAAAAAAAAAAAATTTACCTTGCGGCTCATGTTCTGGAGCCAGCAGCATGTGGCTCTTTCTTTCTGGAGTGGCTGGTTTTCTGATGGCTATAGCCGATAAAATATCTCAGTGGGTTGAGCACTGGCTGTTGTAATGTGTGTGTGTTCTGCAGGTTCGACTCCCAGCAAGGTCAGCTCAACCTTTCATCCTGCTGAGGTTGATAAATGAGTACAAACACAGGTTGGGTGATATTGTATGTATATTTGTTCTATATTAAGCACTTAAGCGTAAGTGCTATATAATAGCACATCATCTTCTGGTCTTGGACGTCTGCTTGTGTTCACAGTGATTCTGTAATATGGGCCTATATGCACTGATATTAACGATGCATATGGTGCTCCATTCTTGTATGAAATGTATATCACTTTATAGTGATATTGTAACCATATTTTTCCTGGTGCACTCAGAAACAATGCTATGTGATGCCACTTCCTGCTTTCTCATGGGGTGAAAGGTGTGGTCCATCGCTTCCGGCGATGTCACTTTGGGGAGGGGTCAAATGACATCACTTCCTGTGATTTCATCAGAGGTCAGGGTCATGTGATGTCACTTCCGCTACCGCTGCCATTGTGGTGAAATGACATCTCTGAGCTCACTCCTCAATCCGTCTAAGCATCACATATCTTCAAAGTGAAATACTTGTGCTAACCATCCTAATCTCTACTAGAGGTGTACCTGTGCAGGACTTCACCTTTCTTAATGTGACATTGAGTTTGAAGTAGTTGGTGATAAGGTCATCTGTAATCCTGCTTATCTCTAGATTTGAACATGGCATGCTGACTTAATGCATCTTGTACTTGTAATAGACAGGTTGTCGTCCATGAGCTTGTGATTCCCAAATTTAAGAACATTCTGAGTGCTTGTCGGCCCTCCCCTTAGGTCTTCGACACAGGAAAGACTACCAGTATGGGTCCTCTAGGTGTGCAGCTGAGCCGAGGTGTAACGACGAGAACCCAGTGCATATTTTTGTGTCCTTAGCAGCTTTCGTGATACCTTTCTCAGGTGATGTACCGGCTGCCATCCGACTGTCAAGAGTTGTATACAGGTAGCCTGAGTGCAGGAAGTCTGAAAGGCTGATGTGTGTTCATAAGCGGTCTGCGGGTTGAGTGAGCAGGGCAAGCTGCCGGGACAATGGCTTGCATCCGCCTGTGGTTTTATGTATAGGAGGGTTGTCAGTGTTTTGATGTGTTTAGGACGGGCCGGTGCGACAACAGCCGGCATTCGCTGCAAACGTGACTTTTTGGTGTTTCGATGAGAGTAAGGCTAGTGCTTGTGAATGAGGCTGTGGTGATGGAAAATAGGATGGGGAAGAGGGTTTCAGGTTGTTATAGGTAATAATGAAGTTTGTAGGGCCTTTCTGAGAGAGAGGTGGTAATCAACATGGTAGATGTGAAGAGGAAGCTAGGACATGGATAGAGAAAGAGGATCCCCCTAATCGTGTGGCATTGCAAGAGGGTTGTGAGAAACCTGAGGGTGTTCTCACAAGTAGGCCCCAGGGATCTATTGCTCAGGTGCCAATGAAGGTCTATCGCTCTTGGATCCCAACCCTGGGGGTGGACAAACAAGGGAAGATCACCTGGTCAGGGGGTCCTCGGGGACTGCAGGGAGGGCATCTGAAAGTGAGACATGGTATTCCCCTGTTTCTTGCCCCAATCCATCCTACCCACCCTTGTTGCTCATGGGATATTGTCACCCAAGTCCCGTCCTACCCCTTGACCTTCCCTCATGTAAGTGACTTCAATGCAGCACTCCAACTAAGTCAATGCCTAGTCTGGGATGCCCAATGGAAGCCCTTATTTATATATTTTTATTTCAAAGTTCTTTAAATCTGGATGATGAACCCTTATATAACGCCTCTCTCTTTGAATCCCCCTGACCTCACTGAGCCAAGAAGTAGGTTTGTTTTGCAAATTAAAAGGTTTATTTGAAGAATTAAACAATATATATATATCACACTTTTATGAACAAAATAATATCTGAATAGCACACTTATGAATATGGACAGTAATCAGCAATGGGTAATATTACAAAATTAACACTCTCTTTAATCACTTAGGAGTATAAATATGGAGGATACTGTAGCAGAGAATACTTTATGTAATTCAAGGAAATGCAATAATGGGAAATAATGCAACACAGAAATAAACTTGATATGATTTCAATCAAAAGATAATATGGTCACTTTTTCCCCTGTGACTACTCACTCCCCCACTATGCAATATGAAGAGATGGAAATGAGGGCACACAGGTTTCAGGAATACAATCAAGAATGCAGTTCAATTCCAGTTCCCCCAGCAAGCTTAGAGAAACAGGTATGATTTTAAAACACAGGTCAAAACACTTTTGAATGTGATTTTAATGTATGGGAAAATCTGCTAAATGGATTTTAATTCACTAAAGGATATTCAGGATAAGTGATAGTTACTTTGGATTGGTTCAGGTCAACACTAGCAATGATTCATGAATGATTATCAGATTGAAAACGAAATTCATCAGTGGAAAGCAAGAAACAGCTATTTTTCCAGAATATGAAATTGAGCCAAATTGCAATTCGCGGCAATTTTTCCACGTGCGTAAATCGCATTTACGGATAAACTAAAAGGAATTGGAATGTTTTGGGTTTGTTGGAAAGCATAGGATCTTAGCTTTAAAATTTCAGTTAAATTTCGCTTCTAGGACGAGTGGTTCGAAAGTTACAGAGGTTTTTGTGACGGTAGATTTTCAGAAATATAGTCAAGATTTCAAATGACAGATTGCGCGTTACAGATTTGGAATCAACAGGATGGACAAAAGATTCTATAATGCAGTTCTGGACAGGTTAAAATGGTTGGAAGATGATTACTTTAAACTAAGAGATTGGTTATGGACAGTTCTAGACTAGATACTCACTCCTAGCTTTGGAATGGAATGGGCCTTGTCAAAGATCCGGTCAAGGGGTTTGGCTTCACTCTCGCCACCGGACAGGTCTCAGGACTTCTAGCTTCTGCGTTCAGCACTGCACGGCGGTCTGCGGCCTCTTGAACTGGATCCGACGGCTCTTGGATTACAGCATTGCTTTCTGGGTCTGGACCTCCTTTCTAGCACAGGGTTCTTAGCTAGAAGCAGACAGCTCAGCCCGGCTGTTGAATGTGAGAATCAGGTTTGCAAAAGATTCTGAAGCCTGCTGAAAAGGATTCAGCTTTTGGTTTAGGCCTCTCTGCTTCAAGGTTCTAGAGTCTGGGTTCTAGAGTTCTGGTCTCTGGATCTAGATCTGGAGTCTCTGTCTGGATATTGTCTGGATCTGGTCTGGGAGAGTGCTTCGCAGGAATCGGTGAGAAGTGGAAAAAAGTGTGTTCCCCATCTGTCCTAAACAGTCTCTATTTATGTGTTTCCAAAGTGGGTGGGAAGGCTGATTCTCTATGCCCAACCCTCTAAGGATTTGATAGGTTGGAGGATTTCCTGTCCCCTGACTGGAGAAAGGATCAGCGTGTTATGAGGTGTCATCATGATGCTGCCATTTACAATCTAGGGAAGATACTCCCCTTTGCTTTTACTTAGGAAATCAATTTTTCATAACAAACATATTTCCAAGGTGCACAACTTGTTCATAATACATATAACCATCGCAGATTATGTAAGGTACATTCTTGTCCAACTCTGATCTTCCTAAGAGCTTAGGTTCAGAAATGACAACTTATTTGCGCTTTTGGTGGGTTTCCCAATATTGGTTCTGCACCAAATTTGATACATGCATGCAGATCCTCCCTGGGCATATTACTGTAAGTTCTTATGTTCATAGCAATAACACTGCAGCTGCAATATTAATACATTCCGGGGTTTGGTCTCAGAACATCACACAGCGTCCAGCTTAGTTTTAAATTGTGAGTGAATTTTTCATTTTAAGAATCCCAAAGTTTCATATTTTTGGCAGCTTGGTACACTTTGTTATATGCAATTTTATAAAACATATATTTGCTGTGCTACCTGAATCCACAATGGTTTGTCTCCGCCCCCAGAGCTGGCTGACTCAGAGGGTCACATGTCTTGTTTCTCCCAGAGCAGTTGTTGACCAGTCACACCCAAATCAGCATATTCTATTCATCCCAAAGCCCCCATTGTCTTGACTGAGAGCAACATGCCAGGGTGCCTTGGCTAGTTCCTGTTCACACCAGTCTGTCAATCTCTTGGCTAAGGGCAGAAGGAAGCTTCTTTTGTCGAGGGAAAAGTGTGGCATCTGTTTGATCCCAGTGTGGGAAACTTTTTAACTCTGCAACCAATGTCTACAATTTGTCTTTTCTTACAATATAACCCACATTTTTAATACATACATTAAACAGTTGCTTCCTTCAAATCATTTCAGAATATAGTTTTAAATTGTCTCTACCCCTTAGCAAGTCTTTCTTTGGAATAGTTTGGGGTCCCATGTTTAACTTTACAACATGGTTTTAAAACGCCGGCTTCTTGGTAGAGGTGAGCACCGGTATTGCACCCATTTTGACAGCTTTCTTTCCATCAGTATCTTTAAAAGGGTATTTTGCTATAATAGCACATGATTCTTTGCTGATATTGTATTGATGTGGATTCTTGCAGTAGAGTAATGTGGAACACCCAACAAGAAGGTTGGATCTTTTTGGTGGTTTTGTGAGCCATGATTTTAGCAATTTTTGACAATCAAGAAAACAGATTTTTTTAAACTAGCTCTGTTTCTTTTGCAATCAGCATTGCTATTTCCAAGTGGTTTCAGGCTACTTTGTGGGTAGCCCAATGGTGGTTTTTGGCAGTGGTCTCCTGTGCTCACTAAGATAGGCAAAGGTGGATGCTGGCCTGTTTTTCAGGTTTTCACTGCGCATTTTCTTGTGATTTTGAGCGAGCAGCATGCTTTCCAGTGGCCATTCTGATGTTTCTGCTGCCAGCAATGCCCAGTGATGTTGCAGGGCTCGGATGAGTGGGTTGATGCATCCCACACTCATGAAAAGGGAAGACAAAATATCCTGGGCCTCTAGGAAGAACACTAACATTTTCTCTCCTTCCTTAAAACCCATAGTATACACTGGGAACCCACCCTTTTCCTCTCAGTTATCCCCCTCCAATAAACAAAGGTACTCACCTTAATAGGCCCCAACAGGTCCCCACACCTGGTACCAAAAAGAGGATGAGACAGACTCTAACTCCCTCAGTCTTTCTAGAGTATTTGCAATCTCATCCAATCTCACCCCCTCTACCGCCCATTTCCAATAAGTACTTGGACAAGAAAGAGTTGATCAAGAGCAATAAGGATTACCCATATGAACAGCATGGAGAGGCAATGAGAGGCCTACTAGATAGCACCATTAGGATGCACCACTAATAAAGTCAGGCAAGGTCAGGCACTTTACTACAACTGTGCACATCTGACTCCACTTGACTCTCTACTACACTATAAAAGGTGTGTTGGTTGGAACTTGGATGCCAAGGAGCAGAAGCCAAGGAGCAGAAGCCTTCAGAGAGAGGAGACCAGAAGATTCAGTGGAGTGTGGGACGCCAAGTTGCTTACCCGGTGTGTCAGAGGGGCTGCAGCATGGCGAGGGAGCCGTATCGCCAAGGAGCCGGAGCCGGACGAATTGCAGGCTGTTGGCCATGTCCCTGCCAGAGCTCGTTCGCCTGGGATGTGTGTCGGTCCCAGGTGGTAAGACCCTGACCCCAATCCAAGACCTGGAAAAACTGCTTGCCAGCGCTGCGCTACTTTGGTGAGTTTCACTAATTAGAGAGAGAAACTCAGTAGCGTGTGGGTGGCTGGAGCAGAGGCAGAGGAAACAGGCAAGCGGCCTGGTGATTGAAAGCAAAAAAAAAAAAGCAAAGCAAAGCGAGAGAAAGTGCGCTAGCAGCCCGGAAACTGAAAAGACAGAAAGAGCATGAGAATAAAAGTGCACTAGCGGCGCTGATAGAAAGAAAGTGAACTGAAAGCAAAGAATGTGTGCGAATGACCCGAAAGCGGGGGGAAAGGTGCAATCGACCCAAAATGGAAAAGACAGAAAGAAACAGACAGAAAAAGAACAGCTGCGAGCGACCCAAAAATGGAACAAAAAGGGTACGCTCGACCCTAAACCCAAACAGAGGATGCAAGAAGCACAGGAATGGGAAATGAAGATGCAAGAGTGCACGAAACAGTAAAAAGAAGTGTGCAAGGGGCACAGCAAGGTGAAAATTGGGTGTAAGTGTGCACAACAGGAAAGAAGGTGTGCATGAAGCACACTGAAGTGTAAAATAATGAAGTGAAAGAGGCACAGGAGGGAAAAAGTGGCAGAAGAAGGGTGCATAGAATAAAGAGAGGGGCTAGAAGTAAGAGTGGTCACGCCTGGGAGGAGAAAAGAACCTAGGATTCTCGAAAGTCTCTGATACTACTCCAAGAAAGAACTATACATTGAAAGGTGCATCCTGACCAGGAGAACTTTTTGTTTAAATACAACCCTGAGAGGCCCAGAGAGAATTGTGAATAACACTTGTATGAAGATCAGAGAGGCCTAGACCTTGGGGAAGGCCCACAGAGACATTGTGAACTTTACATGCGGGTGGTAAGACCCTGACCTCAATCCAAGACCTGGGAGAACTGCTTTCCAGTGCTGCGCTACTTTGGTGAGTTTCATGAATTAGAGAGGGAGAGAGAAACTCAGTAGCATGCGGGTGGCTGGAGCAGGAGCAGAAGCAGTGGAAGCAGGCAAGCGACCTGATGATTGAAAGCAAAAGAAAGCAAAGCAAAGCGAGAGAAAGTTGTATTGTGCTTGCGGTGAATGCAGGTGCATGATGATGCTGCAAGAATGTTGGTGTGCCTGTGAGAATGTTCGGGTGTGAATGCTGTCGTGAAGGTTCCAGGAGTTAGCAGTTGGAGTAGCCTAGCCTGGGTGATTGGACCCAGTGGTTCACTGTATCAGCCTAACATGTAACTAGAATAAAGCTTAAATGAGGAACCTTATATAGGTGTCCTAGGAATCTGCTTTTCTACAACAGGAAAGGCCTATACTTGGGGAAGGGAACCCTGAGAGGCACACAGAGACATTGTGAACTTTACAGGTAAGGCCTAGGCTTGAGGAAGGGAATTCTGAGAGGCCCACAGAGACATTGTGACCTTTGAGGCCTAACAGGAACTGTCTTTTTGTTTGGAACTGGAAGAATCTAAGCTTGGAGAAGGGAACCCCAAGAGACCCAGAGACCTTGTGAACTTTATTGACTTGCTTCAAAAGCCTTACATGGAAGGTTCCGAGGCTAACCCTTTTGAGTTTAACTATTTTTGAAACTGGCAAAACTACACCATTATTCTTTCAAGAAAATCCCCTATCACATTTGGTCTAAGAGTGAGGGCAAGCATAGGTTTGGACACAGACGAATTTTGGTTTTGGAGTTATGGACATTGATGGCCCTTAGAAGCGTCAGTTGTGGGAACAGCCCCCTTAGAGTCAGGGCTAGGTAAGCATTACACCCCACAAAGTTTGAAAATAAAGGGTTTCAAACTGTTACTTTTGAGTCTGTGTCTCTCTTGATACCATGCCTGTCTCACAGGGGATAATGAGAAGAAGAGCAGAACCGGATCTGAGGTTCCTGGTTGGTTGAAAGCATATGCGTTTGTCCTGGGGAAATTCATGACCAATGTTGTGGAGGGCACGGTAAGTGATGCATATGGCTTTACAGGTAGTTGGCTGATAGGGAGCCAGTGTAGGACTCTGAGTGCAGGGCTAATATGTTCTCTAGGTGAGACGCCAAGGAGGAGGTGGGCAGCAGCGTTTTGGGTTTTATGTAGTTCCCTGAGCTGGAATGCCAGAGCGCATAGGTAAAGGGAGTTTACATAGTCTATGCGGGAGAGGATGATGCCAAGAAAAGCAGAGATCTGGTGTGGGTAGGTAACGTATGGGAAGATTCGCCTGAGGATGCAAAGGTGGAAGAGGCAGGTTCTAGACACAGAGTTGGTGTGTTGGGAGAGGGATAGATTCAAACCCCATGTGTATCTGCGATTTTCTAACGGAAGTGGATGTTGCCAGAGGGTTTCTGGGGAGTGTGGCCAGGGGATAGGTTGGGGAAGGAGAGCAGATTTGCAAATACTAAGATTTCCATTTTGCCAGGGTTGTGGAGGAGGTGGTTGATTGTCATCCAGTGGTCGATATCAGAAAGGCAGTAGGAGAGGTCAGGGTCGGCAGAGGCTGGCAATTTTGGGATTGTGAGGATGATCTGGGTATACGCATGATGGAGATATTGCTAGATATGGGGCTTCATCTTGTTTTTAACGTTCAGTGACGTTTGCATATTTGACCCCATTCTTTGTGCTGCTTTTCAAGGTTGCTTTTGGGGGTTCTTTAAGCGTCATCTTGTAAATGATTTATTTACCATAACACTAGCTAGAAAGCGACAGAGCCTTTACTAGAAATGGGGAGGAATTCTTAGAAAGAATGACAGGGGTAGCTGAGGGGAGGCTTAAGGGTGGAAGAGTGTGATCAAGGGGACAATGGGTGACGACGTGTTCTTTGACGGATAATGGCTCAGTTCCTTCCTTAAGTGCAGTAGAGGTGGGGCCAATCGGATAAGCATTGGTGTGCTATTCCAGAGTGCCAGTGCATAGCAGGAGAAGCCCTGTATCTGGTTCTTTCCTTCTCACATCTCTTACTCTCATGTCTGGTGATTTTGTGGCTTATGGTGTGCGGTTGTCTCTCGGGGTAGTGTGTTACAATGAAAATCGGGGATCCGACAGATCCTACATTCAGCAATTGCAGGGGTTTTAGGGATAGGTGATAAAAATGCAGAGGTGCAATATATTTTCACAGTGAACTTGTATAAATGCTACTGGTTCTATTTAAGGGTATTCAAATTAGGCTGCATGTATCCTCCAAGTATTTCTAATCTGTAGTTTTGCTGTTGGCTCCTTTGCACCCCCTGTGATCCACTGATGCCTTCTGCCTATAATTCTGGTCCTTCGCTGCAGAATATAATGTAATCTAACAGTCAGATGTATGGTGCCATTCACCACCATAGTAGTCTGCAGGCGCCGTCCAGACCAAATAGTCTATCCATGCCTATGGTAACCAGACTCGCGGCTGTGCAAGTGACAAAGGAGATGGGGGGTGGGAGCAGACTAAAAAGCAGAAAGCAAAGAGGGCGAGAACTTAGGTAGAAGAGGAAGAAGCATCTGTTTGGATAGATGGGACTCGCTTCTGGTGGAGCCGGTGAGAGGATTTGGTGAGGAAATAAGGAGGCAATGGTGAGCCAGTAGTTAGTCTCTATTGTAGACAGTTTTGTGCAATTCATGAAGGTACAGTGGCTAGTGAGTGGTTGTGTGATGGGCTCCAGATGTTCTGAAGCAGACCCTTGAAGCATGGAGGCCATTTAAGAAGTGGGATTGTGGGTTGAATGTTCTCGTTCTCTACTAGTTGTGTGACTGTGTTGCTGTCCTGTTGTTGTGTTCCCTGGCATAATCATTCCTTTAGCACGTTCAAGAACCCCATAGTGATAGTGATAGATTGATACATTGATTGATTGTTTATTTATGATGTGTTTATATAATAAGTGTTTCAAAGCGCAACAATGCATGGATGTGGGAGACATTAGGAAAACAAGTCAAACGATCTTACTAGGCCTAGTACATTCAGATCACGCATTGTGCACAGAACAGGAAGTGTGTGGGGGGGGAACGACGATTAAGTGCACCTAGTCCTGTTAGAACATGGTTAAGTGCAGAGAGATACCACTCTCATATGTCACTAAATGCAGTAGTGCTGCTGCAAGCGCAAGGCCCGGGGGCAAGTGCAGGAGACTGGCGAGGAAGCTTGGGACCTGTGAGGCTCTGAAGGTACACCAGGCAGCCAGTCAAAGAAACTGAGCAGAGGTAGAGGAGAGTGAGCGAGCAGGGAGAGGTGGTTAGTAGGGGAGAGGTAGAGAGAAGTAGGTTGCAAAGAGGAAAGTCTTGAGGAGTTTCCGGAACTTAAGGTGTCCAGGCTCAAGACAGAGAGAGGCAGGGAGGCTGTTCCACAGGGGGACACCTGCAGTGGATAAGGATCTGCCCCCAAGTCTCTGCTTGGAGAAGCGGCTCACCCACAGAGAGCTGGAGGAAGACGAGCAGAGGGCTCGGGAAGGAGAGTGTTTAGGAAGAGGGTGATGCAGATACAGTGGGCCTAGGCCCCAGAAAGCCTTGTGTACAATGCAAAGGGTCCTGCACTTAATCCTTGCAGCCACAGGGAGCCAGTGAAGGGATTTCAACGCCAGAGAGACACAGTCCCTGGGCTTCAGGCCAAGGATAAGTCTTGTGGTTCTGTTCTGGATGAGTTGGAGAGGACAGAAGGTAGAAGAGGGAAGGTTGAGAAAGAGGCTGTTGCAGTAGTCCAGCCTAGAGAGGACCAGGGCTCTGGAGATGGTGAGACTCTGGGGGAAAGTCAGAAAATGTAGAATACCTCTGAGGAGGTGCAGCTGGTAGTGGGACTTTTTAGAGATGTCCGAGATGTGAGGCGAGAGTGGAGTCGAAGATGACCCCCAGATTTCTTGCCTCGTTGGTAGGTGGAGGCGCAGAGCCAAGGAAGGCCGGCCAGAGAGTAAGAGGGAAGGCGGGAGCAGGGGTCCGTATGAGGACAGTCTCTGTCCCACTGGGATTGAGGCAGAGGTAGTTTGCGGCACACCACGATTGAACTGTGAACAGACAGTCAAGTATGAGTGAGGAAGAGGCTGAGGGTAGCCTGAAGGAGAGCTGTGTGTCATCTGCATAACACTGAAAGTTGGAGGTGAAGGTGGCTTTCATACAGGCTGGGGGGCCATGTAGCTATTGAAGAACCAGGGGATAGCGGTCCTGTCGCATAACTTTTATTGCATCCTTTCTCCTCATGGCCTACACTGTGAAGCCCCGAGAGACGGTAAACAATCCACAATTTTGTGAAATCGATTTGCTACAAATTGAATATTAAAATCTCAGTTAGAGCGATTGCCATGGGATCTCTAAAAGCAAATTTCATAGTTTGAGTGTTTGCACAGCATCTGTTCCCACCTCTTGTTAACAATGTATTTTACGTAATCTATATTTACACCCTTTCAATAGCTCTCTGTATCTGTGAAAGAAGTTGACCTTGCAGGGGATTTCAGCATGCCGTCCTCAAATTTCACAGATGTTGACAGCGTGTGCCTTACACAGCAGAGCGGTCCTCTGACCTAATCCCGCAAACACAAATAAACCAATCACTGCTGAATAGAAATATATTCACAGCGAGCCATACATCTGTACGTGTGAGTCAGCGGCATCTTTCAGACTCATTGGGAAAGCAGGGCTTGGCAACCCCCGCCCCTTGGCGTGGCGCCCTCTGATGCCCCCATCCAGTGTCCCACCTGAGCAGAGAACCCCTGCACACACAGTCCCATTCATCGGAACCGCCCCCCCCCCCACTCCACTTTATTATCTGGAGATGGCACTGAGTTGCTAAGCAACCCCCTATTTAAGAAAGTGTGAAGCACCAACAACAAAAGGACAACACCCCCACCCTCCCTTCCCTCCAGAGCATTGGGGACTAATCACAGTCGGAGGCAAAATAGAGAAATCTGCTACAGAGAAGAATGCAGCTGCTTGAGAGTCTGCACTGGCTGCCAAGTACACACTGGGAAAGCTTCCAGAAGTGGCCATCATAGGTCTAAGAGAAGAGAAACACCGTTCCCAAAACATGCGCATATAACAATGGGGTCACGCGGGAGGACAAGTCCAAGAAGAGCGCCAAATGTCTCGAAGAGTCCGGAATGAGGAATGCGACAAAACTAGTGCCCAGGGTCCCCACAAGTATGTAACGGGGCAACTGGATAAACAAAACACATTATGGGAGAGTATCAAATATAGCAATGTAGGCATGCTGAGGGCCAGTCGCCCAGGCCCCACAATTCCCACTACTCGTTCCACTCTACCACCTTGCCCAACCAGCAATCCTCGTAACTTTGAGGTCCTCAATGACAGGGCACTGCAGATCCAGCAAGTGATTGACTGCATTGCTACATCTGGAAAGATATATGCAATTATTTATTTATTTATTATTACAATTGTATGGCGCACCTAACTCTCAGGCATCTGGGCGCAAAAGCTGAAGAATGTGGTTACAAATTCAGCAGACTTAAGAGATTGGTTACAAGTCCAACAAGTTTAAGAATATGGTTACACGGTATGCAGAATGTGGTTACAAATTCAGTATGCTTAAGAGATTGGTTACGATTTCAACAAGTTTAAGAATATGGTTACAGTTATGTTTTGTTTTATTTAAGTGAATCATGGCAATGGAATGTGAACTGTTTGTAAAAGGTTAATTTTAACCATAAACAATAATAAAAATAAGGTTACAGGTTATGCAAATTACAGATGACGCATGATTAAGTATATGGTTACAGGATATGCAAGGCAGAGGTGACGCAGACTTGCGGTTTTACATTGTAGATTATGCCAATTTAACCTACCGAGTAAAGGCTTGATCCATCCTGAAACCTGGATTTCCACTCTTGTCCTCAGACGACGTGACTGATGCTTAAGGCCTTCTCTTTGCCCTTCCTCTCTACTCTTTTGCCCCCTCAATGAAACACCAAACGTTTGCAACTTGCGCTTACAACCTCTCATGTTCTTTTCCACCTGTCTACCGCCTTCATGCGGGAGGGGGCTCTCCATGCGACACTGGTTCCCTCCTCAAGTCTCTTTTCCCTGTTCTCTAAAACAACAATGGGCTGCAAGTCTCTTTTCCCTGTTCTCTAAAACAACAATGGGCTGCCCCTCTAACTGTCCGACTCTGTCTTATTCTGCTCCCCGCCTCACACACTGTGATCCCAAATCCCACTCAAAGTACCAGTTCTGTATCCCCAGGGCTCTGCTCCACTCACTTCCGCTCCTTCACCCTACTGGCTCGATACCATTGCAGCCTTCTGCCCAGGAAAATCCTACTGTTCTTGCTTTTAAAGAGGGTCATAAACATCACTTCCTAGCCATGATCCTGAGATCTGCCATGGCATTATCCAGTGGCCAGGTGGATAGCTCAGGGGCAACGCGTTCATCTTGGAAGCAAGGCAACGTACGCCTGCGCTTAGAGACTGGTCTCTGGCATTAAGCGCATTATGAAGATAAATGAATTAATGAATGTATAGTAATCATCACTCCCTCCTAATCGCCACCACCATCTCGATGGCACAGGGGCATAAATATTGAATGTATTATGTTGTCTGTCTGTGATGTCCTCTGTCACTTGTATCTTCCCCTTTATCAATTCTTTCAGATCCTGCATACTAACAATCATCCACTAGCGTAGCATCCCACAATGGGACGTCTATGCCTGCTGATGTTCTTTGCCATTATGTGCAGTGTTTCTGATACAAACACTCACCTTTCTTCTTAATCAGTATGACGCAATTCCGTAAGGATGTATGCATGCAGCTATTAACTCGAGTGCAACATTTATAAAGAGTGGATAGATATACGATCTCGGTCTATCGTACGACTAGCAACAAGGGTTCAATATCTATGGAGGGTACCAAGTGTACTAAAGAAGGTACTTTATTTTAATAGAAATTGTACCGTGCACCGCTGCAATTTTCATGGTCTCCAAGTGCTGTGGCGGATCTGAAAGAGAGAGTGTGGGTTGGGTTAGGCAGGAGGTTAGGGACAATGCAAGATTGGGGTGCTTATTGTTGTGCATGTGAGCTTTCTGCTTGTTGTGTGGTTAGAAGCGTTGATGGCTTCGTGTGGAGAGAAGGGACCTTGTGCAATCAGGGTGCAGGGGTGCTTTCGTTGGAGGCTGACCTGTGTTAGCTGGAATGCAGAGGTGACGAGTCCATTTGTTTGATGTCAGGAGATGGGTCTATAAATAGTTGTGTATGAGTGGCTGGTTTAGGTTTGCTTGTGATGAGTAGGTAGGGCACATGGTACATCCTGAAATCTTGTGTTAAAGTGTAAATCTCAATTGAGAGGTCACAGAGCTAGTATAAGCTGCACTATGATAGTGGGTGTTGGGTAGGATGTTTTGGTCTTCACTATGTGAGTAGGTGTCCTGCATTGCTTTCATAGTAATACATGGCCAGTGGTGTAAAGCTGTACCTTTCCATTAGAGTTTGTTCTTTGTCCTACACTTCAGGCACTGATCGGTCGGAGTTCTATGTGTGTCATGTAGTGTTTTTTAGTGAAAATCAGGAGCCGGTGTAGTTTTCCCTGAAGGCTTGTTCCATGTCATGAGTCTGAGTGCCTTGCGCAGGTGTTTTGTTTCCTTTCTTTGACATTGGCTATTTAGCTTTTCTGTAAATTGTGCATTGAGCAGCCCTGTCTTGAGATTTTTCCTGAATGTAAGGTGCTCCTGTGTAGTGCGCACCTCTCTAGGCAGCAAGTTTGGCCACCTTGGTGGAGAATCGAATCAGGAGCCCCTGTGTCTTTCTCCGGAATATTGGCTGCTTGATTACTTCGTCGTTACTCAATCTTAGTCCTCTGGTGGCTTTGTATTGTAAGAGTTCGGATTTGATGAGATCAGCTCCTTGCAGTACCCTGTGGGCGATGCAGAGTGTTTGGAAGTGGGAGGCTTTTCTTAACCAAAAGCCAATGTAGAGCTCTTAGAGCTGGAGTTATGTGTTCCGAGTTTCAGCAGTATATTAGCCGCTGTGTTTTGAACGTGTCGTAGCTTCTTCATGAGGTATTCCGGCATCACAGGTAGAAACCTTTGGCGTAATCAATTCTCAATAGAACTACAGCTATGATGGCCTGCATTATATGTGGGAAGTGCATAATGTGTCTGATTCATTGCAGGTGGTAGAAGCATTTTTTGACTATAGTGTTGACTTGTGGCTCCAATATACACCAAGATTCTTAATCACTTTAGAGGCTCAGGGGCAGTTGCCCCTTTTCAACTGTATACCATGCGGCTAGCAACATTTCCACCTTCAAAGCAAAAATAAAAGGCTTTTGTAGTTCAAACAAGATGTATACAATTTATTTTGCTACCATTGCACATCATCCAGAATCCAAAGTGACCTGTGGCTGACCGGTTGTATTTCATCCACCGGAGCTCTCTCGATGCAAGTTGTTCCTTCAAACCACTAATCACTTCCAGAAAGAAGTCAATGGAGAAGATCAACTATAAGAATGAAGAGTGCCCAGAGGGTAGCGACAGGTGTATGTCATTTATGAAGAGGATGAGATATCCCATTGGTCTAGCAAAGTGGACCACACATCTACAAATTATACCAGCTATCAAAACAAGGCCTGCCATGCAGCTAGCAACATGGATCCAACATCTATCAATGGTATCAGCTATAAGAACGAGGCATGCCACATGGCTACAAATATGGGAACCAAATCTATCAACAGCATCAGCTATTGGAATGAGGCAGGCCATAGAGCCAGAAACGTGAACCCCTTATCTGCTGATGGTTTCAGCTAGAGGCCGGCCAGGCCAGACCAGAGTGAAGTGCAGGAAAGGAGAGATACATGTCAATGGAAGGGAGGCCCAGATGTACCCGTCCCCATAGAGGGTCAAATTGAAAGCAGGGTAGAGAGATGGGACCAATTTAATCGGACAACAGATATCGGGCCTTAGCTAAAAAGGGGAGAGAGAGGCGTTCCAAACTGTGAGCTAGTGAAGAATGGGGCACAGGGAGAACGTGGGGGCTGGTGGTTGCTGCAGACCGGGATGTGCTAGGGGGGAAGACATGTGGGCAGCAATTGGTCTGAACACTGAGGCTGGAGAGGGTGCCGACATTGAATAGGCCAGTTGAGGACCCACACCTCTGCACACAACATAAGAGTGGTAATTGTAACACACCACAATGTATGACATGCGGAAGTGATATTTGTCACAGGTATTCAGAATGGAGGGGGTAGAATAGGGTAACGCTACTAACCAACCCTACTAAAAAAACTCACCCTTCTGCATACACCACTCAAACTCTGAACGAAACACAAACATAACGCTACAGCACAACAAACCACGTGCACTTCACTACACTGCAACAACGAAACAAACCACACATAGCCTCGCACAACAGCACATGACGGCTACTGACTGAATGTCACACCTACGCTCAGCGAACAGTGTAAGCCAAGCTGAAGCTACCAACAGCACATCACAGCTCCTTTGCTCTTTTCTCCTGCTCAGTCCTACTAACTCACACATCCCTTGCCCTCTTGCTTTGCGGATCCGCCAGGGCACCAAGGAACCATGTAGGTGGTGACAGTGCACAGTAAAAGAACCTTTAATATAACATAACATAAAATAACACAAGTACGAGGCATGCCATTTGGTTAGCAGCATGAACCCCATGTTTATTAATTGGATCAATTATGAGAATGAGGCATGCCACATAACTTGCAATATATACCCCACAACTATCGATGAGATCAACTATAAGAACGAGGTATTGCATGGGGCTAGCAACATAATCCCCACATCTATCGATGGCGTCAGCTATCAGAACGACACATGACACACACCTAGCAATAGGGACCCCCACATCTCCCGACAGTATCACCTATAAAGATGAGGTTTGCTTGCCACATGGCTGATAACATGGACTCCCACATCTATTAGCAGTATCAGCTATAAGAATTAGGTATGCCATGGAGCTAACACCATGGACCCTACATCTATCTTTGGCATCAGTGTCAGAAGAAGGCATTCCACTTGTTTTACAATGTAGGCCTGAAATCAGGTGAGGGATTTGTTAATCTCCCTAATTGCGAGCAAGAGGAACTGGGCAGAGGAAATCCCCTACACCAAAAACAGAAGAGTCTACCAATGTGACAAAAATTCTTTGTTTATTGAAAGCATTCAGTACATGGATCAAGTTAATGAACAATAAGCAATTCTCCAATACTTTGTCATTGTTCTCAGGCTCATGAAGATCCTTTAAGAGCCTGTGATGTCACAAAATGCAAGTTACATTGCCAACAACCTAAGGGAACACCGGATTGGTTAGTGAGGTAAACTACAGATAGAGTACATAATGGGTTAGTATCTCTATTGGCTAGGCAATACCCTTTTGGCTCCTCCTGTGACCATCTACTAAATATTGCAAATACAGGTATGTTAGGTCAACGCGCTGTGATTGGGCATCGTAACAAAGTGTGAGCTGGAGTGGAAGGTGGATAGGGATTGTCAGCAAGGGTCTTCTCAGCCTTGACGCTTGGGAAGGGTACCAGTCCATGAGCAATTATTGAAGGAGGTGGGAACAGTCACAGAGGTGCTGCCTGTACATAACAAGTTACCATCTCCAATCCTCTAGGCCTTGAGACAGAACATTATGTTTTCATCCTTGTATTACTTTTGTATCATCCTGCCCTGGGATGGATGGGAACTATGGTCTCCATCTGGCTCAAATGAATAGGCTCTGTCTTGCAAGTTTCAGTCAGTCCACTTGCTCCATCAATTTCAGATGTATCTCTTCAGCAACGTCATCAGGATTGGGTATAGAATGCTTTCTAAAGGAATAATGTTTCTCACATCTGCTATACATCAATGATAGAGAGGAGGGGGCCATGAATGATGTACACCTCTCATTTCTGTGATGTTTTGGTGAGGGTGGGACCGGTGCAACAAGGGCTACATTTAGGTCTCCCTCTTTAACCCCACCTTAGTTCGAGCAATCAACCACACTTCCTTGGATGTTTTCCCTGCTTAAACATGGTTTTGGAATTCATACTTTCGTCACTCCGCCACGTGACCTTCATACTTTACTTGTTCATCGAAACCCCAGGTCATATAGCAGCCGTCTCCATTGAATGTGCACCACACCCAACGCACCACATGGTTCAGTGGTTCTGGGGGATGTGAGAATCTTGTGCCTAGAGGGAACAGAGGACATTGCTTCAAATGAGATTGTAGTACTCTGAAGCTTGTGTCTCTCTGTATGCCTTTGTCTCTACGTCCAGTAATATGTTAATCCCTGTGTCCTCTTTGTAGCCTTCCTGTTTCTCTGATGGCACAGAAGGCCAGTAGTACTAGCATTAAGGCAGCTACCAGTACTTTCAACGCATTGGCCATCCATGATGCTATCCCAGAAGAGATGTACGTCAGCCACTCTTCATCTTCCCCTGCTGGGCTTGTGATTTCTTCCATTCTTCCATCTTGTCATGTCATACTGATAATTTCATGAAAGCTTCTATGAGGGTTCCATTCTCTGCATCATGGGAGGGTACATATATGCAGCAAGCCAGCCGATCTTGGTGCACACACCTCATTCCGTAGCTGTGAGAAGATCTAAAAGGTATCTATTCTGGAGGGTCCTGAGTCCGACAGCTCTCAATTTCTCCTTGATGGCAATGAACCACTTAACCATCAAATTGATTGTCTGCAACATATCCCATCACATAATTTGGAGTCATTTGGTGTTTGTGCTGGCGTGGACCCCTGGAACAACTGAAGTGAAAAACATTTCTGATCTGCTGAATAGGCTGTGCTCTAGTGGGATTGCATTAAGTGCTTCTTTCATCTTGGATTAGATGTAGTTTCCTCGTTTCACTTTTGTCAGCTCCACTGATCTTTTCTTCCTGAAGGTGTGCCTCCATCTTGGTAAACCTGTCCACTTGTATGCCTTTCAGAGGCACTACTAAAGCTGGTTTATTTAGCTGTACTAAAGAGCATATACCTCCCCAGTTTGGCGGTTTTTGCATCTATGCTTTGGACCCACGGGCCCAGTAGTGGTCCAATATTACTTCAGTGCCGACCTTCATACCCGGTATCTTCGATGTTCGCTTGCATCCTTTATTCTCCAAAACCTTCAATGGACTGTCATTCTGGAAACACAGGGAAGCATTCTCTAGTGGTATGATCGTGGCCTGCTTCATTCTTGACCCATGTGTGCAGCTTGGCACTCGCTGCCCATTCTTTAAGGCAGTCATTGTTTTCCTTCTGGAGCACTTCTACCGGAACTGTTAGGAGTGCCTGTGTTTTGCACCCTATCATCCCTTCCTTCCATCCTTCTCCTGTGAACACCTGTCCATTCACCTAGAGTTGTGGTCTCTCCCAGCAATCTGGCAGTCCTCCTGTTTCCTTTTTCTCTGTTTTTGGGCACTCCAATTCTTTTTTAGTTACTACTCTTGCTTCCCCTTTGTTTGGGTAATCCAGTAAATACTGTATCATTTTGTCTGGGCTCCAATAATCATCTATCATTTCTTGAGTCTTAATGTAGCTATACTCATACGAGAATATCTTTTGTGACATCCATCGCAGTGTGGCCCCTCTTCCTTGAAATTGGCCCCTCGTGGTGCAGAGTGCTAAGTGCATAAGGCATTGAGCTCCAGCTACTGGATTTTCTGTTGCCATACGTTTTCTAGAGGCGTTCATGGCAAAGGAGATGAGAGAACACACATAGTAGCTCTCCTTTGTGATTTCTCTCCCCACCTTTGTCATGTGCTGGTACCACATGTAATTGGTGACGTGGGCCGAATCAGCTAAATAGGCATTTACATGATCAAAATCAGTATTCACTCTTCGCTCAAGTCTTTTTACTTCATGGGCACCGCTGGTAATTAAATCGACGATGGTGTTAGTGACAATGGGAATAGGGGTTGTGATAGCATGCTCTTCAAATTGTGTGTAGTACCGTGCATCCTTTTGTAAAGCGAGGAGGCTAAAGAGGTAGATACTGTAAAATGCAAAGAATGTCAGTACAATAACTCTTGCTGCTGTGTCCATACTTTGCATGTGGGTACGCTCTTGACGTTGTCCACAAATTTGACAACAGATCTTTACCAAAACGTATGACTCGAGAGGTCATCATTTTGAAAACAGTCTGGCTCTTCTGCGATAGTACTGTGCTAATGCAGCTATAAAAAGATGTGTATAAACCGTACTTTTGGATTACCAAGCAATGCAGCAATAAGCATGTTATTTCTTGTCAGAACTTGGTAAGTGTGTGCAACATAAAGGAGGAAAGCATAAATGAAAATTCTTTCTGGTATCATTAGCTCTGGGTTACTATGAGTTCATAAAAGTACTTTTCTTCGAAAATGCGGTGTAAAACTACTCACTGAACTCAGTTCACAGACTTACAGAGATTACCTAGTGAAAGAAAAGACAATGGGCCTCATTCTGAGTCGGCTGGTCTGGTAAAAAAAGTGTCAGTATTCATGGATACTGGCACTTTACCAGACCAGCCAACTACGGGTTACAGGTGTGGCACCTGGGTTACCTCCTGCACCCTACCTGCAAAAAAAGGCCTCATTACTATCCCCTTATGGAGTTCCATGAGACACCATGAATGGGGATTTACACCATCAATCCAGTACCAGTAATCGACTGGGTGCCGGAAACAGTAACTACATTTGCTGGTATCCTGGTGGCTCTACCACCAGGATAATGGCCGGGTCCAAATGAGCACCCAATGTGCCTGCTCTAGCTCTCTGTCACTGTTCTTCTTCTTCCTCTTCCTCTTCCTCTTCCTCCTCTTCTTCTTCTTCTTCTTCTTCTTCTTCTTCTTCTTCTTCTTCTTCTTCTTCTTCTTCTTCTTCTTCTTCTTCTTCTTCTAGTTCTACTTCTTCTTCTTCTGTTGGATCGTCTACGTGATGGGCCAGGGGGGTCTCACCTCTGTAGAGCTTGATGTCTATCAGGTAATTCCATGCCTTTCTCCATACTAATATGACGGCCCTGTCTGTTGCTTGCTCTACTATAAAGGGTCCATCAAAGTGCGGCTTGTTCCACACTCTAACAACATTTCTTAAAAGCACTTTGTCCCCTGGATAAAGAAGTGGTGGCTAGAGCCATTCAGAATGTTCTACTTGTGTGTTTTCTTCATCATTCTTCTTCGACCTCCCCTGCAGAGACTTCAGCTGTTGAGAGATAAAAGAGGCACTTGCCATCAGCAAACCAAGATATTCATGCATTTCACCATCAAGAACAGTGGCAACATTTTGGGCATCCATCAGCGGTCTAGTGGGAGGAACAAGCGGGAGGCACATGTGTCGTCCTGGCACCACCTCATGAGGGGTTAAATGGTGGTCAAATGCAGGTTGATTGCACAATGCGAATAGTGTTAAGTGCAGGCAATTGATCCATCCCTTTTTCAGTGTAATTTCTATCTTTGCAATTCATTTCTTTGAGCAAACCATTGAAGCATTCACAAATCCTATTTGCTTGTGGGTGAATAGCACAGGAAAATGTGCGCTTAATCTACAGCAGGGCTGTGATATGCTCAAACACTCCATGTAGGAAGTGAGGTCCGTTATCTGATTTCAGGAACTTGCACACACCCCACACCCAGGGAACACTTCTCTGACAAGGGATTTCGATGCACTGAGGGCATTGGGGTGTGAGCATGGACCAGCTTCGATCCAACGAGAAAATGGGCACACTACTACAATCATATACTTGTAGCCATTAAAATTTTGAATTATATCTGGGTAATCTATGTGGAGATGATGGAAAGGCCAATTAGGACGTGGTATTGCTCCTCGCACTACGTGCAACGTGTGACCTGCATTAAATTTCAGGCATACAATACAGTTGTGCATAAAGGTGGCAATATATTCTGCCAGGTTGCTGCAAGAACATCTTTGCTAAGATAAGTCGGGTAGTGCAGCTGCATTAACACAATCTGCAATAATGCAAAGGTAATAGCCGGCTTTCCAGTGCTTTCCTGTCACCACAGTGCACCTGTGAGGGATATCGAACACACTCTCTTTATCTACAACTCTTTCTATTCTGCTGGTGCTTTTCCCTATAATTCTACTATTTGGGTAATGGGCAATGAACTATATACCTCTTGCAATAGCATGCTAAGCGCTCGTATGTGTTCATTAGGTGGGGTGTCAAACTCGTTTATTTCTATGAAAAATGCTGCTTGTTTTGCTTCTGCATCTGTGGCTTCGTTTCAGTGGGACATCGTGTCCACCTCCATCATGTGGGCCTGGCCCTTCACTACCAGTATGGTTGATGAGAGGGAGTTGCAGTGCATCTATGAGTCTAGCCAACAGAGGCGTGTGCTGTACTGGCATGCCATCAGCACGACAATAGCCCCTCCTTTTTCAATGTGACAGTCCTGCTTGTACTGTTGACATCCTGGGCCCTTAAAGAGCTGCCAAATCGTCTGCTTGTGCTGAAAAGTATTGGGATAACCTCACGCGAGCCACTACTTCAACTGTCCCGCTCGGCTTTAGCTTTACAACTGCCATCCCAGTATGTCTCTCTCCTGTTGTCTGGTCAATAGTTGAGGACCCATCAACAAAAGAGTACCTATCCTCACCTGAGGGCATTCTTCCTTGCTCTAGGGATGTCATCATAATGTTCTGCGTGTGTGGTACAGTCATGTACATAATCTCCTTCTAGTGGTTCTGCTATGAATGCCAGTGGATTTACAATTTGAATCTTACTACTTTTATTGCCAGATTCAAGATAATCACCTTGTATACAGACGTACTCTGTGTGGTCAATGTGCTCTTGGGCTTTTCAGGAATGGCATGATTCATGTATAATGTGGTGCTGCAGCCCATCATAACAGTTGATGATTTCTCTTCTGCAAGCAGCAGCCAATGCTTGTTCACAAGGATAATGGCATCACTGGTTCAAATGCCCACTGTACTAAGCTATCGGTTTGTGCTCTAAGGTCGATTTCTGTGTGAGCACTGTTGTCATCACCACTCAGTTGAAGTTTAAGAATAGATAGAATTCTGCACTGTAGTCTGGAATCCCTAATACTGGGACTGTGCATATTGCCCTTTTCAGTTCTTCGATTGCTTCTGTCATCTCCCCTGTGCATGTCCCCCCTCTGGGCCTCCCTGAGCCTGCTTAAAAGAGGTTTAGTGCATATACTGTAGTCGAACACCCAGGCCCTGCAATAGTCTTTGAGGACGGCGTTCTGAAAATCACCTCTGCTCTTTCAAGGGTTATCTTCCTGCCTTCTTGCGATATTAACTGTCCAATATATAAACCTCAGTCTGGCAATACTGTAACTTTGCCTTGTCCACCTTGTAACCCTTTTGTGCTAGTACTGTCAGCAACTGAACAGAGTCTTTTCGACACTGCTCTTCTGAACTGCTACATATCAAAATGTCATCCACATACAGAATGACTGTGTTGTCCAAATGTATATTCCCTAGGTCCATTTGGAGGACCCTATTGACCCTAAGGAGACTGACAGTACATTTGTCGAACTCCTGTATGTTTTCACTTTTCATTTCTTTATAGAAATTATGTCAGATCCTGTGATTCTTCATGAAGTGGGATAGAGAAGAAAGCATTCTTCAAATCTATCAATGTGAAATGAGTAGCTTCTGGCGGAATACTACACATTATTGTCATTGGATTGGGAACTAAAGGAAACTCTGCTTCAACAATTTTGAGCAGAGGATTCAAATCCTGAATAAAATGCCACGATCCCCCTGTCACCTTCTTCATCGAGTACACAGCCATGTTACACTATGATTCTGATGATATCAAAATCCCCTGCTGCACTAGCGTGGAAAGTGTCTCGAAAATACCTTTGTCTGCTTCCCTAGATAGAGGGTATTGTTTCACCCTTGGCAGTATCACCCCTCACTTGAGCTTGATTTTAACAGCTCCCACCCCTTTCAACAGGCCAATGTCATATGGGCTGTTGGTCCATAATGTGATTGGTAATTGTGCTAGGTCTTCCTCGAGAAATGGCACTGGCACCTTTTTCATTAGGGCCATTCTCTGTGGGACTTCCCTATAATTAATTCTCACCCAATAAGTAATGCTTATAAAGAACACTGTTTCAAGATATGAATAGTCATCCTGAAACAATTATTTGTCTGTCAGGTCAGTCAGTCTATGCCCCTCTGCTACTACGATTACTGCTCTTCATGCTCCTCCTGTGTCATCAGTCCCATGCAGTACTGTTATTTCGCTTTTCACTATAACTTTGTCCAATTGTAGTGCGAACACCCTTCCTTCTTCCTCATCTAGGGGAATCTCTGGTCTAAACAAAACTTGTTGGGCAACTGAAGCAGTTTGCCCTGTATCCCTTAGCCATGCTAATAACACTCCCACCCCATACTGGAATAACTCTGATCTAGAGACACCCCCCTCTGTACAGTCTGACTGCAAAATGCATGAATACATTCTCGTGCATCCATGTAGCAAATTCCTGGAGTGGAACACACTACCTCTTGCTAAGTGAACAAAATGCTCATATTAAGCTTGCTCATCATGTCCCTTCACATTATGTTAACTGGTGTCTATCTGGAATATAATAGGGGCATGGTAAGGTTGTACTCCCTACAGAAATATGGCAGTTCGTCAGTAAATGGAACCATATCCTTAACCCCAGAGAAGCCTTGAGTATTCATGACAATAACTGGCATAGGGTATCTCCCCTCCATAATACAGGATCTGGTTGCCCCTATATGAAAAAAGAGAAAGTCTTGTCACCTATGGTTACCCCTACATGTGGTTCCTCATTCGGGTCAGGTGTAACAGATAGAATCAAACACATCTGGTCAGTCTTTATGCTGTTCTATTGTGGATATAAAGTCATCCATGTCCCAGCAAAAGAGTTTCCTCCCACTAAAGTCGCTCCCCCTAGTCTCTGCATGAGTCTGCATTGTGGTGTCTGCATGTCTTGTGGCTACAGCATTATGCTGTGCTGGTGCTTGCAATGCTGGTTGCGGTGGCTGTGTGAACCCCTTATCCTGCGATGTATGCATCATGGGCTCTTGTGACTGTACTGGTGTACGCTGTGCTGGCTCCATTTGTGGCGCATTTGTCTGCGTCTGCGTGTGATCTTGGTCATAATAGTCAGGCTGCTCGGCATGGTATGTCAGTTGATATGTTGGTTGGTATGTTGCCCCCATTCTGCTGCATTCCCCCTCTGCTCCTGCACACTTGTGTTATTTGGCCTATCTTTCAGCACATCCAGCATTGTGTTGGACACCCCATGGGTGTAGGCTGTCCCCCGTTAAACCCATCACCACCTTGCTGTACTAGGTGCCCTACTCCTCTCCCCCTAGGCATGCTAACTCTTCTCCGTGACCAATGGTTAGCGTCTCCTCTGCCTACAAAATTTCCCCCTGCCATCTGCGGCTGGTTCTGCATATTCTGAATAACTATCCCCTCTCCGCTCATCAACATTGCCCCTTCCATTGTATACTTTGATAATTGTCTTCTGGATATTGACTCCAATCTCCCTTCTGTCCTCATTCTCCTCAATCTATCCTCTGCTTTTGACATGGTCAACCATGCCATCCTTCTAAATAGCCTCTGCGACAACCTTGGTATTACTGATCAGGCCCAGGCCCGGTTGACCTCCTTTCTCACCGACCCACCCTCTCAGGTTCAACTGAGGTCTTTCCTCTCTTCTAGCTCTCTCTCTACTTGTGGTGTTCCCCAGGGGGGCTAACCTCTCTGCGTGGCTCTTCAACGACTACCTGCCACCTATTGCCCACAACATCGCTACTTTCTGCTCCAATTTACAATGTTATGCAAATGACACTCAGCTCTTTTTCATGCTCCCCGCAGCCACCTCTGCTTCTTCTCTCATACTAGACTGTCTGGCCGCAATTCATTAATGATGTGCCACCAATAATCTCTGCTTTAATGCCAGTAACACTGGGATGCTCCTCATTGGGACTCCTCCTCTCTCTCGCTCTCTGGCTGCCCACTCTGGGCCCTCTTCCTGCTCCTTCCTGTGAGGCTAAGAACCTTGGTGTCAACTTCGACTCCACCCTCTCCTTCTCTCCTCACATTTCTGATATCTCTCAGAAGTCAAACTATCAGCTGCACCTCCTCAGAGGTATTCTTCCTATTCTCACTTTCCCCCAGAAGCTCATGGTCTCCAGAGTTTTGGTCCTCTCTAGGCTGCACTATTGCAACAGCCTCTTTCTAAATCTTCCTGCCTCTACACTTCGACCTGTACAACTTATCCAGAACAGGACTGCAAGACTTGTCCTTGGACTCAAGCCCAGGGATCATTTCCCTCCAGCTCTGAAATCTCTTCACTGGCTCCCAGTGGCTGCAAGGATCAACTTCAAGACCCTCTGCATCATCCACATGGCTTTCTGGGGCCTAGGACTCCAAATTTCTCTTCCAAAACATGTTCCTTCTCAAGCTCTCTGCTCATCCACCTTTAACACTCTGAAGGTCAGACACTTCTCCAAGCAGAGAGTTGGGGGCAGATCTAACTCCTCGGCTGGGGCCTCCCTCTGGAACAGCCTCCCTACCTCTCTCAAACTTGAACAGAACCACCTCTGGTTCTGGAAGCAACTCAAGACAATCCTTTTTGCTTCCACTTTCTTCCTTCCTCTCCCCTGCTGATGCACCTGACTGCCATGCGCACTGGTCAACCTCTGACCCTGGGCCCAGGCTTCTGCATGTCCAGTTGCCCTCGCACTGCCTTCAGGCTCCCCAACACTTAAGGGGCTGTATCTGCAACCCTACAGTCCCTTCTCTCTCCATTAATGAGACACCTGCTGGTTGCACTTGTGAATTAACTGCACTTCCCCCTTCCACTCCCTCTGGGACTTCTCCCCTTCCCTGCTCCCCCCACTTCCTCCCTTTGTTTCTGCCTCCTTCTCTTGTCGAGCCTAGAAACACTTGTGTACAGGTGCGTTATAAATGCCACCTTGTATCATAACCAACTTCGCTTCTTCCTGTTTTCGCTACTCGTGTTTCTTTCTTGTGTTCTCCTGCATTGGTCGACAATAGTGTACCATAGTCAACTGAATTTCTGACCATCGCTTTGCCTCCATCCCCACTAATTTCTTTCATTGCTTCTGTACCTGCTCCGGTAGCCTCTGGCTTAGTATGTGGTCAAATAAACCCACTGTTTATTCCATGGTTTCCGCATCTCAAGACACCACTGTTCCTGTATCTCTGAATATATAGAAGTGGGTCTTTGTCCTCACGCATTTTGTGTCTCAGAATTGCGCTTAAGTCTGATGTGTCTGGGTACTGTAACAGTCTGCAGTTAATGAAAGGCACCCCATCATGGGCTATGTTCTGTGCTGTCACTCCAGGATATCCTGCCCATTTCCAAACACTGTCAGCAACCTCCCCAAGAATGGCAGAGAGTAAGCTCTTTGTGTCACCCACTGACCCTGCCCTCAGTCTTTCTCATTCATTAATCCATTTCCCAGCTCCTGCAGTCAACAACGGCAATTTACACCTCAAATTATCTTTGTACATTTTATGCCATGATATATATTGTGACCGTCCTCTACCTTTTTCTAGCAGTTGGAACTGCATCAGTCCCACAAGTCTGTCATATTTCCCTACGTCTTTTGTAGACATAATTGCTCTCACCATGCTAGTTCTCTTTTGTCCTGGTAATGCTCCCGGCCTTTGCGAATATGGAGTACGTTTGTCTGCACCATGCGATCTGCCTTTGGAACACTCTAGGCATCCCTCAGGTTCTAGCTTTCCCCTTTTGGTATCCTCCTCTCATCCCACAGTGTCTGCCACTCTGGCCTTACTTCCGTGGAGGGGCGGGGTGGCCTCCTCCCTTCATTGTCATCACTCTCCCCCAGAGCCTCATCTGACCCCATTATTCCCAAGTTGTCATCACTGCCTTCTTCCCTCTTGTCCTCAAAATTAAGTCTCCTCAGCATGCATTTCCCCTGTCATCACCCCCTCACTCTGTCCAGTGAGTAGCTCTCCCCCTCAATGGGAACCCTGCAACACTCCTGCTTACCCTAAGGGCAGAAGGGCTATCCCTCTTGCTTCTATACAGTATCCCTATTGTCTTTCGTAATCCCGCTTCCTCATTGTCATCTAAATGTCTGTGTTCTGTCATTATGTCGCCTGCCTCCTTGAGGCGTCTCTCTCTGCTTCCCTCTCTCCCTCTCGCTCTCTCTCTCTCTCTCTCTCTCTCTCTCTCCTGCCTTTTGTCTCTCTCTTCTTCCTCTCTACGTCGACGTCCTTTAACAAATCTCTCAATCTCCGTGTTCCTCTTCTCGCTCTTCAATTGTAATTGCCTTTCATTTTCTTCCTTAGCCTTTCTCATCACCTTCTCCTCTTTTTCTTTCTGTCTTCTTTTTCCTTTTCCTCTCTCGCTTTCTCTTCTATTTCCTCTGCCTCCATTCTGAACCATTCCTGTTCCTTCCTCTCCTCTCATTCTCTTCTCTTCACTTCCTCCATTACCATTGCTCATTCTCTGTCCTCTTCCTTCTCTTGCTTTTGTTTCTAAGCTTCCTCCTCAATATTTCAGGGCTCTGCTACACTCCTTCTGTCCAGTTTAAGCTATATCTGTCCTCCCACCCACTCATTCAGCAGGACTGTCATCTCATTGTCCCCTATGCGTCCCTTAGCCACCTCGTCACCCCCAGTCGACTTCACTTGCATGGTCACTGTGTTCATTGAACTCATCAATCACAGTGCCTGTTTTCTTATTCATGAGATTAGCGCAACTAAGTGAATCTTCGCTACTATATACAGGTGGTGTATAAACAGTGTTAGTGTACCCTGCTGCTGCTTAAACTCATTCAAGGGGTAAAATCCCTGGCCTCCTGCAGTTGTGTCAGCTGTTTGAAGAGGAGGAGATGGAGCCATGGGCACTTCACCCCTGCATCATGCTGATTAAGCATCCATTCTTTCTTGAGTGGATCCTCTTCCTTGTCCTCAAATATCTTCCATAACTCCAATATTAATCTATTACTTAATTTCTTTCCTTCATATGCAGCATGTAAATACATGGCCATGTGTTTCAGCACAGATTTGGAAATACTGCCCTCTTGGGGCCATGGCTTCACCATTTTGCCCTCTGTGTCGTGAGTCAATTCTGCACTAACCTTGCATATTCTGTCCTGATATCGTGGAACGGACTTGTACAAGTACTTAAGGGGTGTATCCCCCATGGTGGCATGTCACTCTTTGACTTCTGATACTTACTTGACCTCAAGTCAGGATCATTTGCACACTTCAACAATGTCAAATTCAATGTAACGATTAATGTCAACTCTTAACTTCTCCAAAAACACAGTAACTCTTAATGTATTCCACCATCCTCTCGAGCTCACCAATTCCAGCAAAGATGTGTTCCAAGCACCCCACAAACTTTAGTCTCTGCCCTCAAAGGCCAAACCACAACTCTCCAGGTGACCTCAAGCCCAACCCTAAAATGGTGCAACAATCTTCTTGTTTTCCAACAACCTTCACCTCCAGATCGTTCCGCTTCACAACAACACATCTGTTTTTAACTCTGTGCCCTGCTGCGAGCCGTCACCTTTGCATCAATGCACTGTATCCTATTAACAGCGGTTACATGATGTCACCAAGCACTGCACATGTAAAACAACTTAGGTACTTAGATATCTGAGTGCACTCTTAAAACCTGCAACACACTAAAACACCACAACTCAAAACACCACAAATACACAAATACGGCTGTCTTCCTGCTCTTTTTCTCAAATCACAGGAGAAACAATCTCTTGGAAGTGCCCACTATGAGCATGTGGTCCTTCTACTCTGTAAATAGCATAGGCTAACCTTAAAATAGTTTTTTAAAAATGTTTTAAAATCTTTTCTGGAACTTCAATAAGGTACCATCTTCCACAACCTAAGCTAACCGCCGAGCCACAGGGAATTGTCTCATCATCCATAACCTAGCTAATGCTTGGAATCAGGGAATCTCCATAAATAACATAAAACAAACCACAACACAACAATCTTCCCCCGACATATTTGTCAGATTGGTGGGTTTAGACTCTGCAGATCCACTGAAGCATCTGAACACTGTCTCTCCCACAATTTGCCACTCTGCCTTCCAGTGTGCTTAGTGTCCCACGGGGAACGGGCAGGAATTTCACTGAGGTGGCTCCTGAGGACCATCTCAGTTTCCACACGTCGTAAATTGGTCCGGTCCTCACAGGTCGCAACGCATTACTTTGGGCACGCAGCGGTAAAAAACGGCAATTGCGCTGGGGTCTTAGCGACCATCCTCTTCTACCATCTGAAATCAGGCAAGGGATTTGTTAATCTCCCTAATTACATGCAGGAGGAACTGGACAGAGGAAATCCCCCACACTAAAATTGGAAGAGTGCAACAATGTGACAAAAATTCTTGGTTTATTGAAGAATTTCAGTACATGGATCAAAGGTAATGGACAATAAGCAATTCTCCAATACTTTCACATTGTTCTCAGGCTCGTCACAATCTTTTAAGGGCTTATGATGTCACAAAATACAAGTTATGTTGCCAAAAACATAAAGGAACACAGGATTCGTTAGTAAGGTGAACGCGAACAAGTATCTACTGTCCTTGTGTATAGGAATACTAAAGAAAGCATTCTTCAGATCCACAACACTAAAGTAAGTAGCTGAAGCCGGAATCATAGTTAATATCATCGTCCCATCAGGCACAATTGGAAATTGTGGAACGACAACCTTATTGATGGCACGTAGATCAATTATGAAACGAAATGGAATTGCATTATCGCCTTTTTTGTACACGGGCAAAATTGGACTATTGCACAAACTACCTGCAATTTCCTCAATCACCCCCCGATGCACAAAATCAGAAACAATGCATTTCAAAGCTTGTTCACTCTGAACTGAAATCTTATATTGTGGAATACGTGGCAGCTTTACTCCATGTTTCAAGACTATTTTAACAGGCTCGATCTGTAAAACACTGACCTCATTGTCGTCAATTGCCCATAAACTCTTTGGTACATCACTGAAATCTGGCGGTAAAGGTCTGGTTAAGAATTGTGAGACAGAAAGTTGCTGCGGTGAAATCATCAAACGCACTCCATCAGAAGAACAATGAATTACCACATTTAATTCCTTCAACAGATTCAACCCCAGCAAATTCTCTCCACAATTCAAAGTCAAAAGGAATAGACAGTGGTCCATAAAGGGACCCAAAGAAATAGGTACCGGCGAAGAAACTGAACAAACAACTGGTGTGCCAGAAAACCTTACAGAAACATTAGTTTGCCCTGACAGTGGAATGTCTGCAACCCATGAATGATCAATGGAACACTTCTATGCCCCTGTATCTATCAAGAATAGATGTTTCCTATTTCCCACTATCATCTCAACGTAGGGACCTTTCTGATTAACGGGAATAGGCTTTGGTTCCAAACCCTGCTTCGGGCAATCCAAACGAAACAGAATGTCATCAAAAGGAAGTTCTTCAGAGAGGTAAGCAGCAGAAGGATGGTCGAATATGTTTCTAGTATCCACACTTGGTACCTGATTATCCTGTGAAAAAGGTTGCTGTTGGTCCTGTGCAAACTGACCTCTACCAGAGCCCCCCACACCCAGGCGACCTCTGGATCATCTACCCATGTTTCCAAATGCGTAATTTGACCTTTGTCGAAGGACCGGGAATTGTGCACGCCAATGACCCTCTTGCCTACAATAGGCACACTGGTTAATGTTTACAGGACCCAAGGGCATACTTCCTTGCAGAACTTACTGACCTCTAATCTGCGAACTACCCCCTCTAGGACTTCTAACGATTTGCTGCAATAAAACTTTTGTCTTCAAATCACCTTTTCTCTTCTCAACTCTTTCCTTTTCATTATTGACACGATTTTCATAGTACTGAGCCATGTGCAGCACTTCTGATTGAGACTTTGCATGCCAAGCAATCTGAGAAGACATAATTTGCGACTAGATGCCAGGCAACAATCCACGTACAAATTTGTCTACAAATAATCTTTTCCCAGACTCTGTGCCTAAGTCTTGTCCACTGAAATCCAAGAATACCTGTTCGAACCGATTAAAGAACTCGGTAGCACCCTCAGGCTTCCCTTGGACACAGGCCGTAAGCTTGTCCCAAATAATTCTCTTTTCGGGAATTAAGGTTTTCAATTTCGCAATAATTCTGTCAAGTAAAGTTAGTATCACCTGAGGCGGTCTCTCGCCAGCTGGCCTTTCTCCATCAAGTCTAATTATGTTAGCCCATGTATCTCCTAACCCTCCTACATCATCTATAGTCCTAACTTGTTTCCACAAATCTATGGGCAGGAGTACAGAAAATAACAGATCAATATCACCTAAGGTAAATACTGAGGACTGCAAGACAGACTCCATTTCTTTATAGAATCCTGTCGGATTTTTCCTAATGTCGGGAATAGATTGTCTAATGGTGTTCACTTCCTGTCTTGAGAACGGGACGTGAACGAACTGCGACATATAATGTGCAGGAATTTCTCGAGCAGGTGTACCTGCTACAGCATTAGCCGCAATCTCAGCTTTCGGAAAATATGTCAAAGGAACCTCTCTCATAGGCAACTGAGAAGTAGGCAACTCTGAATGCTTACTAAGCAACAGAGCCAAACCGAGCGCTAAAGCAGTCAAGTGAAAAAGCTCTCTTATAAATACTCAATAACTCTGTGGGACAACAAATCTTTCTTTTCACACATTCATCCTGCAGGTACTCTACCATTACCTGTATCACTTTCCTCTGCATTTCTAGCCTATACTGACTATACGTGTCATACACTTCAACTGGAGTTATTGACATGTCTGAAATCCATCTAATCGCATCTTTCATACAAATTTGTGATTCTTCGGATATCGATTTACGACAAAGAAGGAACCGATTCTGTACATACATACTATCCTCATCATCATCTTCATTCTGTAACCTTTCCAACTCCTTCCTATATTCAAATATCCTCTCAACATGCTCTTGTACTTTCTCCACAGTGTCTCTAGAAAGCGCTAAGGTGTTCAGATCCCTCAACCCTTGTGGGAGATCTGTATTGTTTAGTCTGTCCCACATTACACATAAGTGTATCCCTAATCCCTCAATAAAAAACAATTTTCTCAGGAAAATTGTCCATATTAGAAAGTGTGGCACAAAAAGTAGCTCAATCATCTCTCTCCATACAATGTTTATCCCACGCAATCAAATTCGACTTCGTCTCTGGAGGTACAGTATTACGAGTGACAACCCTTGATCTCGCTCCTTGATCAACCACAAGCGGTGCAGGACCACTTGGAAGAGGGAGAGCAGGCGAATTCAATTGAGGTACTATTACTGGTGCAATAGGAAGAGGCGGAGGAGCAGGTGGAGGAACAACGACTGGAGGAAGAGGAACAACAGGAGGAGCAGGGACAACAGGCACAACAGCAGGAAGAGCAGGAATAACAGCAGGAAGAGGCAAAGTGGCAGGAAGAGGAACATAAGGAGGTGGCGCAGAGGCACCAGGCCTTCGTTCATTTAACAATTTGTCATTAAATTCATCAGAAACATGAAAGTCTTTAGAAGGATAGATTTTCTGAATGCCAAGTGAGAAAGCCCTATCCATATTCCTAGTCGATTCAGACTGTTTATCTTGGTCATATAACAACGCTTTTTCGGTGTTCGTCTTATGACGGTGCGCATGTTTTTCTCTACTCTTAAGCTGTGACAAAGCTTCTTTCTTCCAATTCTGTAAAACATTGATTGCTGCAGGTCTAGCCTTTTTCTTTAATAAAATGGATTCTAAATACTCAATGCGAGGGATTTCAAATCTACCATTGATCGGCCACTGAAGTTCGGAAGCATGTCTGGTTTGTCTGTGCCAAATATCATTAAACACTATACTACCAATGCCATGCTCACAGTACGTAGTACAAGCCGGTGACCCCTCCTGCGGTGCCGAATGGCTAAATTCCAAAGATTGCCTATCACTGCAGAATAACGCCCCGAAGCAGGTAGACAATTTCCCAGGCATATCAAAATATTGGTGTTACCTGGTCAATAATTGTATTTGCAGATACAATGCACCAAAACAAATTATCAGGATACTTAAGAATTGGGTCACGACTCACCTGATCAATCCTAAGGAGGTCCGATCGGATTACAAAGATTCTTTTCTAACTAATCTTACCTCGTGTTTGGTGATTTTGGCAAATCTGCCCGCCTCGATAAGTGGACCCTCGTCAAGATGCCATCTCAGACCACAAGCTCATCGTCCAGGGATCGGGTCGTGCAGCGCTGCTGAGGTGTCGCGTCTCTTTCGAAAAGGGGCTCCTTTATTTTGTCACACTGTCCAATCCTGGTCTGATAGCTTGTGTCAACCTTCGATGATCCGGCATCAATCTTGAGGGTCCCTATTCGGGCACCAAGTGTGAAAACAAAAAAAAGATATCGAGGCTGAGTACCCCAAAAGGAAATACACCAAACGCGGGTTACAAAAGAACATACAAAAGATCTTTATTTTATACTGAACAGTTTCAAAGGACAAAGCAACAGATAGCTACCAGCCCTCAGTACAACACAGCGAAATCCAGCGTGGTTCTGTGTGCTCAGTGAGTGGAGCTGTACATTAGAATAGTCACACTCTTTATACCCTCGAAATCATGATGTTCAACCCATTTCCCAGTTAATATAAGTTAATACATTACGGATCTAGGATTCATGCCGAGTTCATCCATCTGTACATTTAGGGTTTACCTTCAATGTATTCACTAACCAGCCTCAATGGCAACAGTCTATCCTAGGATTTCATGTTAATCCTTCTCAAACAGTTTTATACAATGTAGTCAAACAAGTGTTCACATTTCAATATTCGAATACATTGTGTTTAACATATGCTCGTGGATTAACTTCGTTGTCGCAAATAATCCTCTACACACAGGTCAGCGAAGGACAAGGTCTCAGTTCATGACCCCAACATGTAGCCAGCAGACAAGTTATACATTAGTTTATGCACAAAGGTCGAGACGGCCATGTTACATTCGGAATGACATTGTCCGGCATTTTAGAGCACAGGGTGACTTTAGAGGGAGAATCTAAAAAGCCGGATAGACCTAAAATGGCGGTTTACACTGACCTAATGTCAAGACCTTGCAACACGGTTTTCCCGTAAGTGACTTATAAGTAGCTTGGCATAGGCCAATATACATATATTCATAGAGTACAGGAGGCATGATATAATTTCCCGTTCGACAGTGATGTCACAAAATACAAGTTACGTTGCCAAAAACATAAAGGAACACAGTATTCGTTACTCAGGTAAACTACACAGACAGTGCATAAGGGGTTAGTATCACTATTGGCTAGGCAATATCTAGTGGCTCCTCATGTGACCACCTACTAAATATTGTAAATACAGGTATGTTAGGTTAACACGATGTGATTGGGCATAGCAACGAAGTGTGAGCTAGCGTTTAAGGTGAATAAGGATTGGTCAGCAAAGGTCTTCTCAGCCGTGCTGCTTGGGAAGTGTACCAGCCCATGAGCAACTATCCAAGGTGATGGGAACAGCCATAGAGGTGCTGCCAGTACATAACAAGTTACACTCTCTGCTCCTCTAGGCCTGGAGAAAGAACACTAACCTTTCATCTGTGTATTACTTTTGTATCAACATGCCCTCAGTTGGATGGGAATGATGGTCTCCATATGGCTCAAATGAATAGGTTCTGTCTTGCAGGTTTCAGGCCACATGTGTAGGTGCCACAAAATTAATTTTCCTGCTTGCATGTATGAGGATTTTTCAGCTTTTACTCTTGGAGCTGTCCTATCTCTACTGTTAACTTGAAACTTTACCTCTATCAGTGTACTTGGCAACGCTGTGCACAATGGCTGCACTGACAGGCTCCTGTGCATGTGTCAGTAAAGTCAGCATGCCAGGTCTCTGTATTCTCGATTCCTCCCACTGTCTTCCATTCATTTCAATGCTGCTGTGGCTTCCATCATTGTTTTCATAGTCTTTCATGTTAGTTGCATTAAAGCGTCAGCAAGCAGTTCATGGGTATTCTTGTGCAACTTGCGGTTACTGCATAATGAAGGTGTGTCCTTCCTCAAAATGAGTCATAAGCATATTCTTTGTGTCTAAGAGTAATGCGGCCAAGTGCCTGTGTAAATTTGTGCAGGAATGAGTGTGTGCTTCATGTCTAATGCATCTACGTTATGGTGTAAGTCGTGACGTCATCAGCTTCCTTTGTGGTTACTGTCAGGAGACTTTCTCCATCGATTGCAGATGTATCTCTTCAACAATGTCTACAGGATACAGTCTAAATGGCTGTCTAAGGGGAACAACGTTTCTCATATCTGCGATACATCGATGATGGGGAGAGGAAGCCAGGAACGATGTACACTTCTCATTTCTGTGACGTTGCGATGAGGGCAGGACCTGTGCAACGAGGGCCGCATTTAGGTCTCCTTCTTCAGGACCCACCTCAATAAATGGTATCAGCTATAAGAACGAGTTATGCTATGGTGCTAGCAACATGGGTCCCACACATCTATCAATGGCATTGTCTATGAGAATGAGACATAGCACATGTCATGCAACATGGACCCTACATCTATCAAAAGTATCAGCTCTAGGAACGAGGAATGCCACATGGCTGGCAACATGGACACAATACCTTTGGACAGTATCAGCCATACAAACGAGGTATGTCATGTCATGGGGCTAGCAACATGGACCTCACATCTATTGATGGCATCAGCTATCATAAAAAGGCACGCCCTTGTCTTGCAACATGTACCCCACCTCTATAAACACTTTCAGCTATAAGAACAAGTTATGCTATGCTGCTAGGAACATAGATCCCACACATCCTTTGGCAGTATCGGCTATGAAAATGAGGCATAGCACTTGTCTAGCGACATGGACCCCACATCTATCAAATGTATCAGCTATAGGAACGAGGCATGCCACATGGCTGGCAAAATGGACTCCACATCTTTTGACAGTATCAGCCATAAGAGCGAGGTATGCTATGGGGCTAGCACCATGGATCTGACATCTATCAATGGCATCAACTACCAGAAGAAGGCCTTCCACTTGTCTTGCAACATGGTCCTCACCTCAATAAACCATATCTGCCATAAGAACGAGTCATGCAATGGTGCTAGCAACATGGATCCCACACATCTAGCGACAGCATTGGCTGCAACAGCAAGACTTGCCATGAAGCCATGAGGCTAGGTACTTGTATCCCACATTTATTGATGGTATTAGCTATAAGAATGAGGCATGGCGCATGGCTAGCAAAATGGAACCACATCTAGGGACAGTATCACGTATTACGACAATGAAGCATGAGGCTAGTAGAGCAGTTTCTTCATTATAAACGGTAGCAAATGTACACAGAACGAGGTGTGGCAGAGTGCTAGCAACCAGAGTCTGAAAATCTGTGGAGGGTGCCAGATATTTACTTGAAACTGAGAATAACATGAGATTAGTAAAGTTCAGGTTAAATTTGCAATCTAATGGCCTTTTTTGCATAAGGGACTCACTCAGAGTTTTGCGGTGTGGGCAAAAAGTGGAGGTAATTCCATTACCGCCACTTTTTTTGGTGGTAACGGAATTACATAGATTTTTCTGCACCGCCAAGTTATACGTTTTGGTGGAATTATTGAGTGGTAATTACACCAATTATCTTATAAATGGGGACTAACACTGCCCTACCATCACTTGTAATCCCGTGGTAAACCCACGGGTTCCGGTAATTCAGCAGATTTACCAGCGAATTACTACCAAACTTGCATTGAGGCCCTAGACTGAGGGCCTCATCACGAGTTGGGCTGTAGCCCTTAAACGCGGTGGTAACGGTATACCGCTGCATTTAAGGGCTGGCCCTATCATGAGTTGGGTGCTAAATCGGCTGTTTTAGCTCCACCTTTTTTCTGTAGGTGAAAATCCCTGTTTTCGGCAGTATTACAGCCGGCTGTATTAGCCCGCAGTATTAGCACCGAAAATTCCCCATTGGATCCAATGGATCCAATCAGGAATGGGGATTTGGTGTTAAGGCCCAACCCGTGATCCAGTGGTAACACCACCGGACCAGTCGGTGCTAGGGCTATTAAAGTCAGTGGTATTACAGCCAGGAATACAGCCCAACTCGTGATGAGGCCCTGAGTGTTGGTACCTTAAGATTGGCGGTGCTTCACTGAGAGTTTGTTTAATGACGTCAACCTCTTCTACGTTTGTAGACTTAGTGTTGCAATAGGTAGTCACTTTTTTCTCGTTTTTATTAACTGATCTCAGAGTTACAATTGAAAGAAAACTCCCAGAAACTAAGGGCATCGGGGAAGGGTATTGCAAGTTTTCCAGTCGATGGGGCGGCAAATGTATAGAAAATGGAAAACGAATTGTGGCTCATAAAGGGGGTGCCCAAATGCAGTGGAAAGGCCATAAATATAGAATAGTGAAGCACGACATGAGTTTGGCAACATGTGGCCCAATATGTGTGAAAAGTGACAATTATACCGAACAAGCTTGGGCCTCATTACGAGTTTGGAGGTATTTGGAAGGTAAATTCACCCAAATGCCACCAAACTGAATGACGTTACCACCACTTGGTCCGGCAGCATTACCATCGGATTACAAGTGGCAGTGGTGGTGTAAGCCAAAATGAAGATTAGGGGTGGGTACCACTGTAATTTGTCAGTCTTTCCAATTTTATAGCCTGGAGCTGCCAGTTAAAGATGGTCCTATGACACAGGGACCACAATAGTACACAAGAAAATAAATAAGTTGACTCCACCCTATTAGTACTGGCGCTCTCAGTTGGCCCCCAAAGGAGCTGAAAAGAGTTTAAACCTTCGTTATTCTCATAATTCGGGTAACTGTAAATTAATTTCTTTGCAATATTGGCCCATCAAATTCCTTACGAAGCTTATGAATAAAATCCCTATAAAAAAATCCCTTTATAGGGATTTCTTTATAGAGATTTTTTTTATAAGGATTTTTTTCATGTGTCGGAAGCGGCATCAGCTCTGCCTAGTTTCTCCTGGGAGGTGCGGCTTGACACGTATCACACTGTTCGTGGGTCCTTTCCTTGAAGCACTTTGAGCGTGAGAGAGAGAGAGTGTATGATCCGGGAGCCGTGTAACTGGGAAGCCGGGAGGCTGTGAACCGCGACCCGCAGCTTTCACCTTGGCCATTCACTGCGGCCTGGGCAGCCTCGACACCCTAAGATCTCAACACACTCTGGCCCTGACATTGGAATTGCCTCTTGAGGCTGGTGTCGGCGTTGGCGTCGGGGGGCCACATCTGCCATCCGTTTCACAAGCTGTTTGTGTGCATGAAGGAGGTCTCCTAAAAGGTTGCCTAAAACGCCTGGGACTGCAGCGTGATTGCAGCCCCCCCGCGGCTCAAACGCCGTCACTCTCTGGGACTTGTGCTCCAACATGCAGTTGGAGGTGAGATAACTGACCCATTTTTGCACAGACTATCTACCTACTACCGACTACTACCTACTACTAGTACCCTATTTACAAACTGCTGGGCCTGGTTTTGGGCTATGTAGGCTATGTAGGGGTACTAGCTTATTGATTGCTGATTGCTTTGAATACCTTGATGTACCTCGAGAATTTGAGCACCTGGATATAAGTGCTGCCACTATTATAACTACGTACAGCACGCGTATTCTCCGTTATTGCTCTTACCCAGGACACAGCTGATGTACGTGTGACTTGAGCAGGAGACTGCGGGGAGAGCTCCCTTTGATCCTGTTCACCACAAGATACACGGCATTTAAGGACACACAATAATTAAGGCTGTCTAGTCTGACAGATCTTTGTTATCCTCAGAAGCACTGTAACACCTTCTCATATATGGGGTCTCAGGTCAACAGTTAGACAAACTGAATAGACCTTGAGGAAAGTCTGTAATACTGAATAGACTGCGCAGACCAAATTGTTACAGCAACCGCACGCCCCTTACTGATCGATGCCTGGACAGTGACCGTGACCTTAGGTATATCCAGCATTCGCCTACAGTAACAAAGAAATGAATAGGGAATTAACTATATATAAGAAGGCTCAGAAAATAAACTTCAATCTGCGCCAGCAAAGCATAAAGAGCAGCATACCCATCGACGACTGACTAAGGGCAAGCAGAAAAAGCAAGGACCTTTAGTCAAAGGAGCAATTACAGACTTCTTCCCGGCGAATGCTTATCCTGAAAACAACTCCACCACCATGGATGAAGCAGAGGCAATAGTAATCCATGACACAAATCCGCAGGATCATTCTAGTTATGGCGACATAGACAACAATTCTCTGCTGGAACTCTGCTTGTCTATGCAGAGATCCATGACACCAGCAATCACAAAATCCGGGCAAATACAATCCAGCGGATCTATCGCCGAAGACCCTCAACCTCAGAGAAACGAATCAGTGAGACTGTCAGCTCTGCCGAATCTGAATATTCAGACTGATCCCAGCTCAGAAGGAATAGAGGCTGAAGTGAGCAATGCTACCTCTGCTAGTCCTTCAGACATGGCTGAAGTACAGTTATCCATGGCCTCCTTACAGTTTGCCCTTAAGATCCTGCTCAAAATGTGTGGCCGCATACTGTAAACCACAATGAATCTGACACCTCAAGACTTAGTTAAAACATCAATACCTGGGAAAGAATTCTCTAAGCCTGTTGCGCCAGAGATCGACACACCCACAGCCAAGGATAAGTCCGAAGTTGAGCCTAAAGTAACGGCCACACCAGAAGTATTCTTTTGCCGCAAGCAGCGGAGGCTAGCTAAAAGAGTAGCAATGAGGCAGAAACCATGTATAGTGGCGTCACCTTTTCCTGACAACGCGCCTTTGGGCAAGAGTACCAAAAAGGCAAAGAAAACAGCTGCAGGAGCGAAAAAACGCAACGATTAGCAGGCAGGCTACCTAACTAGCTGGCTTCTACCAGATAATGAGACTGAGAGCGACAGAGATGATGGGGATCTGCCTGACCTGGGAAACATACACCTTGCTGAGGAGCTATATGAGAACTTTTCAACACCTAATAAATAACCTAATGAACCTACTGACGTGGAATTGATTAGTACAAAACCAATGGAAAAACCTAAAGATAACTCAGCTATGCAGTCTGACAACCGGGTGTGTCTTATCAAAAATCATTATCAGCAAACTGAGCGAAGCTGGTTAACAACAACCAAGCTAATGATCAGACTTCACTCAGTACCTCAGCTGCGGGTACTAAGATCAGAAGACTTTGAATTCATCGAACCCCTGCAAGTGACTAATACAAACGTATCAGCAATTCACTGTAAATTTGTCTCCTCTGCCCAAATGTTACGAAGCTTCAAGGAGAGTCTGCGAGTGGTCGATATTGAAGTAGACACTGACCCTGACTTGGAAGACCCGAAATGGCCTAACACGATCACTGTGGAAGCGCAAGAAATAGTTTGCTCCCCTCCCCTACCTAAGGGTGATCAGATTGAGATTACCAACATTCAGAAAGTCCTAACCTGGCTTTCAGCCTCATTACAAAAGGTGGTGAACTCGCAGTGAGAATCTGCAATTGCGTCCTGGAATTGCAGAGGTTTCAGGCATTTGTTTTCCCCCTCAGGCACTCTCCAATTTCTTACAAATCACCTCTGCACATGTCTACAGGAAACCTGGTTGACTACAGCCATCACCCTCAATGGCTATATAATCTATCAGTCCTTGGCCAACAAGGGACAGAGGGGTAGACCCTACGGGGGTCTGATCATAGGAATCAGACATACAGTAATATCACGACAGATTGAGACATTGCTTAAAGATGAAATGATTGTGGTGGAATTAGAGGGATTATGTGGAGCATCCATTTAAATAATTCTTGTAATCAATGTATATAGTCCACCTGGAGGTAATACAACAGATATCATTCAGGAAGCCATTCACAAGCTGCTAGCTTCATGGTCACGGACACCCGGCAATAAATTGGTAGTCATCCCCAGGGATTTTAACTGCCATATTAAAGGATTTGTGGGCACGCCTATCAACTCCACACTTAATGCTAAAAGCACTATGATGCACAATGTTGAAGATCCTAAGGGGCTATGTTGGATGAATTTTATTAGCAAATGGGATTTGGAGATGATCAATGGTAGAACTCACAGCGATAATCCAGGAAATTATACATGACACAATGGGAGATCTAAAAGCACTTTAGACTACGTATTTCTAAGCACTGAGATGGCCTTCAATGTAATTGATATGAAGATTATCTCGAATGGGTGGAGCGACCATTGCTCACTGACCTTGACATTCAAGTTTGGCCGTCCTGAATCAAAGGTTAAGCAACTGGGTAACCAGGCAGTTAACCACCTTGGTACACGCATTTGCTGGTCTGACAAAAACATCAACACAGCAGCCCTCACGGCTCAATCCCTTCATTCAAGCGATCTCTATCAGTTCCAAACTATGTCCGTGAATGACATTGAGCACTGGATTGCATCTTTCTCTTCTACACGCGCCACATCTACTACTTGCATGATAGCTAAAGATGGCAAGCCACCTGAAACCTATGATAAAACCATTAGAGACGCAAAAAGGATTCTTAGAGCCACACAGGGCAAAAAAAATCAGTCGATCACCTAGCTCCTATCATTCTACTTGTAGGTCCCTGAAAAATAAGTATAGAGCCTGGGTTAAATCAAAAAGAATTTCTCAAAAGTATAAGCCGTGGCAGAATATGGTGCAGGTTATGAGCTCTAAGAATTCAAGAAGTATATGGGCTTTGCTTGGGCAAGCTAGGGGGTGTGGGAAAACTTCTATGATCAATCCTATAGGAGCAAAACAATGGACGAACTTTCTAACTAGCCGCAATATCCCTCACAGTGAGGTGGGGTCGCCTGCAGTGAAAATTACTCCATGGGTATCTCTCTTTAGCATTACAACTGACCATCTAATCCTTAAAATTAAAAATCTCAAGTCTTCATGTGCACCTGGACCTAATGGTCTAGCAAATGCAGTAATGAAAAGCAAACCTGAGTTTTGGGCTAATCTGCTGAAAATATTATTTGAAAAAATACTGGCTAAGGGTAGGATCCCTAGGTCTTGGCAAATCACCTTTCTCGTTCCAATCTTCAAGAAAGGCAACAAGAAGGATGCCCGGAATTTCAGATTGTTAACTATGCTTGACTGCACCAGTAAAATATTTGCGGCACTACTCCTTGAGAAACTGGAGGAATGGGCTGCTAAAGCTGAGATATTCAATTGATTTCCGAGTGGCTTCAGGAAAGGATATTCTATGATACATAATATCACTATCTTAGATATCCTACGTACGAAAGCTATGAAGATTGGTAATCCCCCCTTATATTCCCTTTTTGTCGACTTCCGGGCAGCCTTCGATTCAGTCCGGAGAGAAAAACTATGGGCCAAATTAGAACTACTGGGCTGCCCTTACACACTACTATACTACCTAAAACTACTTCACCAAGGCAATTCTGTGGCACTTAGGTTAGATAGTCAGGGAAATATGAGAGCTGCAATCTCTCAGAATCGAGGAGTTAAGCAGGGCTGCGTGACAGCGTTATTTTTATATGACCTATTTACTTATGACCTCCCGGTCATTATAACTGCGCAACATAATTGTCCTCCAGCTGTCGGGATGGCCCACTGCCCGGTACTAGACTATGCCGACAACCTGATAATCATGGACCATACATTCAGTGGGCTCCAAAGATCAGCTATGAAACTCTGGGAGTATGCAGAGAGCAACAATCTGATAATCAACCAGGAGAAAACCCAGTTAATGGTATTCTGTGGCAGAAAGATCACCCGTCCCCGACTTACAGTGCATGAAACTGAAATTCACGCAACAGTACAGGTACTTAGGTGTCGAAGTGGCTGCAAAGCGTGGCTATAATTCATGTATTCAATCACGCAAAACTAGGGCCGCTCAAATAACATCCTTCAATTTGCAAACAAAAACTGCGGCTTTAGCTTATGTGACATCCGTCAACTATACACACAGGTTTTGGCTCCTATGGTAGTATATGGCCTAGAGGCATTGCTATTGATGGATTTGAAGTGGTTGAGTGGAAATTCTGGCGGAGAATATTAGGCCTTCCTCAATCTATACCGATGCCGAAAATTAGACTCGAGGTGGGACTATCTTCTCTAAAATCTATCGTACTGAAAAAGAGAACAGAATTGTACTTAAGGATGAGCAATAACCCAGAGAATCATTTTATGAGAGATATTTATTGCGAAATCTCCAAAGAAGCAACCAATTACCACCTTAAAAATAAAACTGAAACTTACTTGAAGGAAATATGCTGGACTACCAGAGGTGAAAGATTCAGTCACCCTGCAAAAATGGCCCTGTCAAAAAAGTTCGATCTTTGGGACTGGCTTGAAAATGATTACCACCTTGGGAAACTCTGCAAATACCAATATATTCATTACATGCTTTATATATTTAAACAAATGCAGAATTACTTGAATCTCTGTCCTTCAAGCAAGCTTAGGCAATTCGTACTTCTACTAAGGATGGATAACCTACCTGTCCGGACAAATAGGAGTGTACATAGTGGCCAGCCCTCCCTGGAAAGAGTCTGTCATATATGTAAAAATGGAAGAATTAAAGAAACCGCAAAACACCTACTGATAGAGTGTGTAAACATGGCCAATTATGCTATAGTAATCTAGTTCATTGCTTGGAATCCATCAGAGGACCCATGCTTTGGCCACGTTTTATTAATTCCCAAAGCTTTAAGGTATTAATTGCTATGTTTAACGTCTGGCTAAAAATAGAAAGTCTCTTGGGCATCTCCATTTGAATTCACCCAATAATATGGAGCTCTCCCATACCCAGTTAGAAAGTGATATTAAGTACTGGGCAAAGAGGAATCAAGGAAAGAAGTATGGACCCAAAGTAACTTTGGTTGAAATAATAATGGACGTATGATGTCCCAAGTTAATAGGCACACTGTATATTGACAAATGCTAAAAACAATACCTAAGGAAGGATGTTAACGTCTATGATATTTAGTTGTAGGTGGTTATTTCCTTTTCCATTGCTGGATAGATTTGGGGACCTTAAATCGGGAAGCACTTATGAGAAGCTTTCTACACATTTAATGTTTTTCCCTAAATATGTTTTATATTCTTTTACTTGCGTCTGTATTTGAACTATCATTGTTTGATTGCACTTTGTAATCATGTGTAAAGTTTATTTATGAACTGTATCAAATTATTAATAAATTAAATATTGCAAATAAATTAATTTACAGTTACCAGAATTATGAACGTTTAAACTCTTTTTCTTGATGGTGGTGTAAGCCCCCATTTTTTGGAGACTGTACAACTCAATGACACTTTTTTAGCGAAATTACCACGGCGGTAATTCCACCGATTTTGAAGATTTTTTGGCAGAGAGTTGGAGGATTTACCTCCAGCATAATGCTGGAGGTAAATCCTCCACTCCAGGGCCATATTCATAGTATGGTGGAGCGGGAATATTGTCGGTAATGCCGTTACAGACAACTTTTTTACTGCTCCGCCATACTTGTAATGAGGCCCCTAATAATGCGGCTGGCAACATGAGTGCCAAACTGTACAGAAATTGGAAAAATCATATGGTGAATAAGGCCAGCAAGCATGCCCGAAGGCTGCTTTGTAAAACCACATTAGTTTCCTTCACGCCGGTATTAGGGATTCCTGTTATGTATGTAGGTTTCTTGGTAAGCTCGTAATGCTGTCTTCGCGCCACTTTGATTGATGAAGCAGGCCTGGGTCCCCGAAAATTTGGAAAGCACCAAACATACAAAACAGGGAGGTAGTTCACTGGGTAAGAACCACGTTTCCCAAAAACTACCATCACACATATGGAATAATGGGGACTGTCTCCAGGCTGATAGCATATAGAGGCGGATAGAGGCGGACCCCATTATAGAACAGGCCTAGGAGCAATACTGATAACAGGGGCTCATAGTGCAACCCTTGAAATCTATGCAGAGGCCTAAGTGATTAGCTCCTCGGCCACATCAAATGATCTGCTCTCAGATTCTGCCACTGGAGCGCCAAAGATCAAGCCGACAGAAAAAATAAATAAATATATATGTGGTCACCGAAAGTGGCTTTTCAAAATCACGAATGAGTATTTAAAAAGACTTTGCGCTGATCTGGGGACTCGTGAAACCTTCGGAAGCAGCTTTAAAGGTTTTCCCTCCTTGAAGGCTCCTGATTGGAAGACTTTCAGAGGTGTAAGTAGACTTTTATCAATGAACGCTGCATGTCAAAAACACAGCCTCGCAGAGCTGCCAGCCTCCAACTAAATCATAAAATTTAATTGGAAATGAATCTGGTTCTTGGCGAAAAATGTGAATTCCCAGGAGAAGAAAGCCGATTCATGGCTGCGTGAGCAGCAGAAGGAAAAACAGGGTCATAATAGAATTGTTCTGCTGTTAAATTCCGTTCGACGGAGTCCTAATAAATGGGCGATCCCCCCGAGTGTGCGAAGGGGGCTCTTTAATCCTAACCCGCTTCTGGGGTTCAGAAATCACGTTGGAAGTACAGCCCCATAAAGCACACATCAATGAGCATAAACTAGCCCTGGCACCGAGTAATTTATTGGAAATAGAAGTTAGGACTGGGAACCCATCATGGCCCAGCCAATCAGAGGGCTTCAACAGAACCATCGCGTTCCCAAGCCATCTTGGATATGGGAGCTGCTACTCCCATCTGGCTTGCTGTGATCTGCCACAGCGATGAAAGACTTGAGAAATGGTGAGAGTCCCAACCAGATGGTTTAAACAAAAATCCTCAACTTAAAGGAGATTGAGTGAGCATTGTGCTGGGAAATATCGGCTGCAGATGAGCTCTGATCACAGTCAACGTCTATAGTCCCAGAGGGAGTTCACAGTGAGTATGAGGTCTTAGGCTGCAATCCAGGAGAGCTGACTTTTGATTTTCCTGGGGGATGCTGGTGGCCAGATTTTTAGGATGTCCCATTGAAGGTATAGGGACTTTTAGCACAGATATCTGTTCTCGGGGGTGCCTAGGCTCCAGAGCACTCGCATACTCTGCGTCCTTCAATCCAGGAGATGTTATGTTATGTTATGTTATGTTATGTTATGTTACTCAGAGTGTAAAGTGAATCTATCACCACTGTAGAGGTCTTACACCGCTCAGGCGTGTTCGAAGTGTGGAGTGTTGTGGCCCTGCCAGACTGTGGATTGAGGGAGAACAGAAACAGGGAAAGGGAAGAGGATGGGCGGTGCAGGAGTAGGTCCAGAAAAGCTATTTGGAAAAGGGAGAGGGGAGGGTTAGTAATTCTGGTAGTTTTGGTGCGAGGGGATGAATTGATAAAGGATCCAAGTGGAGCGCTGAACAGAAAGAGGAAATATGCAGCCCGTGAAAACAAGAGCTTTGTCTGTAGAGGCCGTTCCTAATACTTGGACGGTTCTGGATTTAGCCAGTGCAAGGGCGTGCGATGGGCTCCAGATATGCTCAAACGTCCCCTTGAATTGTGGAGGCTTATTTGGCAAGTTCATGTGTTAGCGACGCCCCTAACCAAAAGTGGCGTGTCCAGAGAGTGGCACGTGCTGCCCCTGAAATGTGACTGGACACCCAAGGTGCCACCGCATTATCCTAAACTAGGATCATTATGTGTGGTGTGTGTGTGCGCACTGGTGCTTCATGCCACCCCTGCATAAGACAGTGCCCCACCAGTCAAAAGAGTCTGGACACGGCACTGCTAACAAACTCCAGGGAGAATAATGTAGGGGTGCCAAGATGAATATAAGGTCTGACACCCGTGTCAAGAGCTTGCTGCGTAAAAGGGAACTGAAGAAAACACATAGGGAAAAAGAGTTAGGGGTAAGAGACGGGAACCCCGTCCACCGGAGTGCCATACCTAGTGGGCCACAAACGTTAGGGGCGGATTCTATAACGAAGGATGTGTTGTGGAATAACTAACGAGTAGTAAAGCGCAAAGACCTACAGGCACATGGAAGTTGCTTTAACATTCTAACTAGATATTTGGATAATCAAAATAAACTTGAGTCTCCAAACGAATGGTATGCAGGTGCGTACCTTGTGCATATGGGCTATAAAATGACATAGCATGGTTCTGGGACATAAGATAGGCAAGCCTAGTATGGACAGCAATAAAAGTCAGGGAGAAACTAAAATATTAATATTATGCCAACCTAATGGGAACATAAAGATAGAGGGGCACAACCAAGCAGTACAGTCAAATGGAAGCAGAAATACAGTGGCACACAAGCTTGGAGTAAGTTAACAGTGGGGGCACAACCCAGGAGTGATGTCCCAGTAAGCGGGGCATGTTGTACATTTTTTTTTTCTGCAGACTCAAATCGTAATGTAGTGTACATCATGGTAACCACTTTGGAACTGTGCAACTTGTAACCTTCCTGTAACTATAACTAGTGCCTAGATGCCTCTGGGTTTTGTGCGCGGCTATAAATGCTCAAATAAATAAATAAATAAATAAATGAATAAATGTCAAAATAGCCAGCTCAAATACAGTGGGGTATAGCCCAGGAGTAAAATCATCACACAATAAACCATCCTGACAAATATAGAGTGTGGCTGTAGTTTTAGTTTAACCATCTTGAATGGGAAACTACAAGTAACATGTTGCAAAGCCATGAGCTTTCAATTTAAATGCATTGCTGATTACATAGAGACACGTCAAAGTACTTCTGAGGCTCCGATGAACGGGAGGCCCCTCCTGAATTTCCTGTGGGAGTGGTGTCTGGCAATTTGTCATTCACAGACATTCAGTCCTTTCCTCACAGCTTTAGGAAAATCATCACTACCCTATGCAGCTAGGCAGTTAGATGAACATTTCAAGTTACCCTTTCCTTGAGGGGGCCATCTCCCCCGTTAGCACCCTTCATCCCCTACCTGGTGTCTTGCCTTTCGTTCACTTTAAGCACCCAATGCATCCCTCTGGCTTGCATCCTACCTCATTTTCACCCCACCACCCCTCGAACACAAGCGCCCTGCCTGGTGTAACAATCAGAGAATCGTTATACAATTTGCAGATAGCCAGTCTGATGTAATTGACATGATTGTGTTTTAATTCCATCACATACAAATGGGTTTATTTTGTACAGAAAACGTGTGCATCAAGTCTGCATTAGGAACTAGAGGGACTGATGTGTTCATGTATGAGAAGTGAAATATTTGGGGTTTAGTGCATCAGTATTGTCCCAAACAGGCAATTGCCATAATCTCTAAAAATATATCTTCTCCCCCCTCCCCTTACTAGTTTTTTTCCTCTCCCCTCCCAACCCCGAGCACTATCTGAAATGTCGTCAGGCTTACTACAATAGTTGCTTGTTTTGTTCCCACCCTTTCTACACCCCTCACCCTCACCTTTTGTTTTCTCCGGCTCTACCAGAAATGTCGTCAGGCCTAGTATGATAGTCGCCTGTCTGTTTCCATTCCCTTTCCCACTCTCTCCCTCCCTTCCTTATCTATGTCTTAGCTCTTGCACTATTTGAAATGTCGTCAGGCCAAGTAGGGTAGTTAATTTCACATCCTTACTGTTCATAGCCTGTAACAATGTCATTGTATTTTCCCTTGTTCCCTCCCTTGCCTTGAAGCACTTTGAAACACATTGGGTATAGGCGCTATATAAATAAACTGTCATATCATATCATGTCATATGCCGTATATATAGCTCAGTGGGCTATGACACCAGTACACAAACTGCAAGACTCAGGTTTGAAAACCGACTGGCCAATGTTTTTTTGCTAACTAGGCCGGGTCCTTCCTTTACCCAGCCATTGGTTCTAACCCTGAGTCAAGATGAAGCCAGTTGTTTGGTCCAGGTTAGCCCTAGCCTCATTTGCCTCACCCAGCTCTAATGGCCATCCCTATGTAGCATTACAAAGGATTGCTTAATAAACTTGATTCCAGATTCATAGAAGTGGCCTCTTCTGATCTGGCTCATCGAGCTGTTGGTGTACTCTTTGGAGATGGTATAATTAAGAAAATGAACAATTTAGAGACTATCTTCACTACTTTGGACAAGGCACAAGCACACATGCAGAGAGTTTCCCCCAGAATGAGACCAGCCAAGGCCAGCCATTGTCCCCAAGTCTCCTATCATGACAGAGGCTTTAACCAAAGAAAGGGCAAATCTTCTAGCAATGGAACACCTACTCCACCATCTTCAGCAATGGAGTGAGCAGGCATAACAACACATCATACTCACGACCCAGGACAACAGCAATCTTCTACCCTCCTCTTCCAGTCCCTCACATCAAAACATTTTTTCAGACAAATTGATTACAAATTACTCACAACGCTTGAGTAATTCAAAATTTCGTGAGGTTGTCACATAGAAATGTATAATATGTAATTTCAACCATCGTTCATTTCAAAAAGAGATTTCAGAATGAGCAAACACAGGAACTGTTGCCCCGTCTATTCCAGTGATAACTGGTTTCCTGAGTAACATTTGCCCAGTGATGAGTTTGAATACTTGCAATAGTCTGGCCCGACACCGACATTTCAAGATGGAGGGGGTTCATCTTTTCTGAGATGCTCTGTACTGTGGCTATTGAATGTTGAGGTTGGACCGCAAAGACGTATACCTCACAGTCCATGTTCATCCCCCATCACCAAAAGTTCCTACAGTGTCTCTGGCAACTTACCATGCAGACTTTCCTCATCCCCACAGGGCTTTGTTAAGCTCCTAAAGCCAGCAATAGCAGGCCTCAGATTCCAGGGAATTCTAATGATTATTTACCTGGACGACATCCTTGGCATCCTCAGTCCACAGATATTTCATTTGCATTAATATAGGTTTTTAAATAACCTGGACAATCTTAAATAACTCCCTTGCAGAGAACAGAGTTCCAGCTTCATTAAAGTCCCCCAGCCTTCCTTCTCAGAATGGAGGATCTTTCTAAAAGGAGACTTTTTGAGCATTTTCACCTTCTCTCCTTCCACAATGAGGCGTTATGCAGTGGAGTATTTTTATCCACACCACTGCGCCACACTGCACCCCTTTGCCAATGGGGAAAGAAACCTGCCAAAAATAGAGTAAATAACCCGGTGCGCGCCAAATCTGCAAAATTGTGCATGGTGCATAAACCACCAAAAGAGCTGCACACCCTGCCACACACACAGGCAAAGTTGGTGTAAAAACAGGAATCTCTGCTGTCATCTGTCCCCTGTCACTTGAAACGAGGCCACAGAAGGGCTAAACTCTGAAAATGCCCTTAAACACAGCTCTCTAATCAATGGCATCCTTCAAAGTGCTGTTTTGGCGCTAAATTCTGTCATCTTTCCAGTGAATTATTGGAAGGAAAAGGGTGCTGAAACTATGGATTCTCCAGGCAGTCAGAGGAAACCAGGCATCACTGCCTGACAGCTGCCTGGGGAAATTGGCTGTTAAACCCAGTTTAAGTGTATTTCTTTTCCAGAAAAATTGCAAAATCCATGATTTCAAGCATGTTTGTGAAGGGCTAATTCTTTAAAAAATGTTTAAATCCTTTATACACTGTGCTTATATTTTATGTGGGAAATGAAAAAACCTTAATGTCAAGGGGCCCAGTCTGGGACCAATCCACAGTGTAATTCTGATCTGACAGCCTGGCCTGGGAAAACTGACATCTCCACATGACACTTCCTTGAGAACAGGAAGGCTAATGGCTGTTAATGGTTCCCGCATAATCCCAACAAGACACACAATGGGGCCACATTAGACATTCATCTGCTGGCTGACCAAAGAACAAAGGACAGGCTGATGCATTGACATCTGCAAGGAGGGACAGGATGTGATGTAGGTTTCTCAGTGAACTTCAAAGGACTGGACAGCTGCTGCCTGAAAAGGGGAGGTAACAGAGGAGGACTTTGCTGTGAAATCCTTATTTGATTAAAAATTGAAAACTCTTTAACTGAACAGCCTACAGAGGGAGAAATCTGAAACTTGGTAGATATTAAACTAATTCCAGCCTTGTGATTAAAAGACATTAAGGAAACTCGTACCATTTAAGGATCCAAAGTTATGAAAAATGTCTGATTGTGGCCAAACTATTAATGTTGCAAACTTACAATTGGATGTACACGATCCACGGATAAGCACCCAGAGGTGTATCAAATTAGAAATGATAAATCCGAAGTGTTATTGGTAAAATTGATAAAAATCTATACAATGACTAATACAGCTCTCACAAAGATGGGAAGTGAATGTAAATGTAGACAATTGAATATAAAGTATGTGTGTCTAATTTTATGAGGAGACATAATGGTAGAAATGTACATTTGTGCAAAAGTATGTTTTGGGTAAAAATCAAGGTGGGAGTTCCTAAATCCTGTCATAAGATGACAGCCCTGTTCAGGCTGCCAACCAGGACAAAGCACATGCCAGTAGCCACTCACAGACATGGGGGTGTGTTTTGAAGTTCTGCCCACACCATAGACTAGGGGATGGCATTTGTAGTGTATATATATAGAAGTTTAACCACACAAAAGACACTCTGCTTCCAGAACACTTCTTTCAGAAGACTGCTTCCAGAACACACTGACTCCAGAATCCTTGAAAGATCCAGATTTCTTTGCAGAATCCAGACTTTAGCATTGCCAAATGATTGCTAGCTTGACCCAATTGCAAACATCCCAAACTTGAAGGGATTTAATTCTGAATCAGTTTGGCTTGCTAACCTTAAGGCTTGCCTGCTGAATACTTGTATCCTGATATATACCGTGTCGAGTAACCAGAAGGGTCCCTTCCAAATCCAGTCTGAGGTGCAGTCCAAATTGACCAGCACCGTCTTGCTGATCCAATCCCGCTAGAGGTGCCCTGCTGCCGGTAGACCAGATCCAATTCATTGACCAGAGCTAACGGTCCAATTTAATAACTTCTTCTGTAAGTATTAATAGGAAGAACAGTGACCCATAATATATCTGCATTGTATGATCCCAATCTCAAACCCATCCCCTCTTTAATTCAGAACTCCAGTATTGTTAGAATCTTTCTTCTGCTGATTTTATCACCTATGTTCCAAAACCATAACTCCCTAGTGATTTTGAATAATTAAATAAATCCCAGGAAGAAGTAGAGCATCCACAGCAGGACGGGTTACGCTGATCACGTGACTGTAAGAATCATATGTGGCATTCTCTTTTTCATAATCATAATATAGTGTAATTAAACCCATCTGTCATTTTCAAAAGCGCATCTCTGTTTTCATTTTCACTATTGCAAAAACGTCTCTCACTAAAACCTCTGTAACTCCTTTAGTTTTAAAGATAGAACCGACATTTCAACTCTCACTGATACCTAACATCCTTAGCTATCTCCACAATTAAAATTGCAGAACAGTGTATTTGACCCATTTTTCTTCAATATCGCATAGTAAAAGTTTGCTGCGAATTTGCAAAATTCCCAAGTTTATATGTGTCAATTTGCCCATTTCAAAGTGCTTTTTCCATCCTATCCTGATCTAAGTGCATATTGTTGTTTAGATTACAGCCCATGTATGTTAGAACCTGATTAGTGTCGCTTTTCTTAGAATTTCTATCTATTTAAGCATTGTTGCACCCTTTTGCAGTCTTTCACAAAGCCATTTTCACCTATCATTTCCAAAGTGTCAATTGCCATAATAAGGTTTTCTCTCTTGTGTGGGAGGGGGGATTGCCTATAACTCTAGACATTGTGAGCCTCATTATAAGATCGGCGGAATGGGTTAACTGGTCCCGCAAATGGGTGCGTACCCGTTAACTCCATTCCACACGATTCCAGGCTCCCCTCACGGAACCCGGTAAAGAACGCCTGGTCAAACCAGGCAGCGTTACCGGGTCCCGTGAGGGGAAGAGGGAGCAAACAAGGGGCCGCTCGTAATTGGCCCATTGTTTGCACCCTCTCCCATTCCCATTGAGCCCTATAGGGGCTCAGATGGGAATGGGGAAGGTCTGGGCCCGGGTTCCCAGAGGAAGGAATTACCGGGCCCTCCGTACTCGGAATGGCCCGGTAATTCCTCATCCTGGGAACCCGGTAAAGGAGCCCGACTTGGCGGCTGCCATGGAGCTAGTAGCTCCATGGCTACCGCCAAACTCGTAATGAGGCCCAGTATTCCATTCCTGAAAACCTGCTGGTTACTCACATTGGTGTAGGATTGCTCATTTGCATTTAAACAAAACTTTGCAGGGGGAACATTAACCAAAACACTATCTGTGTGCTAAACAAACTGTTCATTTTCCCTGTGTTTCTATTTTGCCTCATTATAAATAAATTCAATTGCTTTGCTTATTTCTGAATTTGCTTATTTCTGAATTGTATTGTCACCCTTTGGGTGATTGCTGCCCCATACATATATATATATATATATATATATATATATATATACATATATATATATATATATATATATATATATATATTTATATATATACACATATATATATATATTTGTATATATATATATAATATATATATATATATATTATATATATATATAGTAAACCTATTTGTGATTTGAATATTCAATGAATAAATAAATATTTACCATTACAAACTAGCCTGATTCCTGGTTCAGTGTGACCTGGGGGGTATTTTGAGAAGGGTGTGATATGAGTGGTATATCATTCAGAATACTGAATTTATAGACAAAAATAAAATAAGGGTTTCATTTGTGCACTACATGCTAAGCGAGACTTGGGTGTGTGCCTGATTGACATACCTTACAATGCCCCGAGAGGTTTATTGCCATCCGCACCCGTGTACTGCCCTAAACAGGTGCTAATGTCTTCTTTTTTTATCCCAAAAAACATAAAACTGATCTTTCTCTCGCCACCCGACGTCGCACAGTGCTGTCAGTCAGTCAGCAAGGAAGTCTGTTTTCAATGTTGACGACTGACATCATCAACATCATTAACATTGAAGAGGGATTGCCAGGCTGAAAGCACTGTGTGGCGTCGGGCGGCGAGAGAAAGGTACGTTTTTTTTTTTCGTTTTGAGAAAAAAAAGAAAGCACGATTAGCACACCTGTATAGGGAGCTACACAGGTGAAGGCACCTCCCATGGTGCTAAAGAGAGTTAGCACATTAAGTAGGCCTCCTTTCCTCCTCAGCTCATGCCATAGTTCTAGGACATGTACACTACAAACCCTTATAAAGGATCAAAGCTTTGCATCTTCACACGGAGATTGTGAACTAAGAGTTGGTCCCTCTTGATCATTATGCTAGTCTTATGGTCTAGACTGTTATCTCCACAGAGAAGGCCCATGGCCGCCTTTGGAGGATTTCCTAATGCCAAATCCTAAGGCTGTGTATTGTTTCACAAAGGAGAGTTCAATATTTCTTAGAATATCAGCAATGAGTTTAGAGCATAGTCCTAATAAGCTTGATAAAAAACTGCTTATTGATATTTGCTGTTACATAATGGCGTTCTAGCACTTTAAAAGGTGTTGTTGAAAGTAATAAAATGAAGTAAAATTGCACTAAGACGATTATTACATAGGCAGTTGCTAAAAGTTACATGGATAAAATTGAATGTTACAATAATATTATTCCTTCCCATTTGCTTAACCCAACCAGAGCATTTTAGGAATACTGAAGGAATAAAGTCTTGTTCCCTGGCTGACATCTCTGCTGTGCCCCTGTGCAACAGGTGTGCAGCACCACCAGTCCTTGCAGATTCCACCTCCCACTAGTGCACAGCGTTTAGCTGTCGCTGTGGCTTTTAATGAGCCCATATTCGCTCCTAACCCTTACCGTTTACTTGTAATTTTCATCCACAGCTGATTAGAGGGTTGCAATTCTGTTCATGATTAAAAAATCAAGCCAGCAAGTAGAAAACAGGTTTTTTCCCAAAGTACAGGTCGCTCAGAGTTCATCATGTTTGGAAAAAAACCTCATCAGGCGTTCATCAAGAAAAGCAGTGGGTGTCAAACAGGAAGCAAGAACTGATCATAAGTTTCAATGAGCAATTAATGAAACGTTCTGTAACATAACAACAAAACAAGGCATAACATTTAAAAGCATCTTTGTTCTAAAGCACTTCTTTCACATATTAAAATGAAAAATGTAGTTTGGTGAAGTTATATTTTCATGTTGCGCATTGTGTATGTTTCTTTTCCCTCTGTTCAGAGCTGTGTGAGAAAGTCCTCTCTATTTTTGGGGAAATTCTAGTGGGGTGACCGGGGGTGCTGGGTGCCTCCTCAAGCCAAGCCAGCAGACAATGGGCTCGGGGACAGTATGGCAAGGATTCCCTGGTCACCCCCACGTAGCACCCTGAAGCAGTAAAGGGTCAATTACTTATGCACTTTCAAGGTTCGTGGCCCTTTAAGAAGAGCTATAGGACAGGAAGCTCAAAGAGTCTCCCCTCTGAGGTCTTGGCTCTACGCAGGGATGTCCCAGCGCTAGAGAAACCCAGAAATACGTGTGTCATAACTGATGATCACCCCCACAAAAACACACGCTTTGCTAGAGCTTAACCCCAAAAGGCATCAGACATGGCACTATTTCTACAGCAGCATTCACCCACATATGTGCTAGTCACAAGATGGAGGACAGACTTTTTCAAGTCACATTCCAGCCACCAAGCAATTTAATAGTTATTAGTACCCGGCAAGCAGTTTTTTCATTGTTTTACAGCGCCTGCAATTGGCTGCGATGCAGGTGTTACGAGACTATAAATCCCAAACTATAGCGGGTTTCCATACCACATCCCACAACGCTCTTTGCTGTTCCGCGAACCAGCATTTCTTTTTCAGCCACCATGGAAAGGGAGAAGGGATTACGTGTAGTCTCTTCTCCCGTTCCATGGCAGCCATATTTTTGTTTACTTTTTTTCTCGATCTTTAAATGGACGCCATGGAAAGGGAGAAGGGACTACGTGTAGTCCCTTCTCGCATTTCGTGGAGGCCCTTTTTTTCGTTTTCGAAACACCAGAGCATCTTGCAAGCAAAAAAATCCAACTGTTAGTACTCCGGTCTAATGGGCTGGGGTACTAATAGCAATAAGCCCCTCGATGGGGGAGTTTTACCGTGTCAGTTAATGCCCCAGGACCTTAGTTAACTTGACGTGGTAATGCCACACCCATCTTGGGGCATTTTGCTTAATTAAGAATGGCTCACAAAACAATGGAGTCACAAAGACCTTTCAAATGTAACTAATGGTAAATCCATAATAATTATAAGGCATACCTGAAAACCACGAGTGCAAGTCCAACCCTGGGGGGGGGAGCAGAACATAGATAAAAAGGATGACATGAAAGGGGGAAGGGTGGGTATTTGTTATGAAGAGGAGCAGAGTTTAGAGTCTTCTGACATTGGGTGAGAGAGTGACGAGAAGGAAGGGAGAAGAGAATGAGAGGAAGGATGGTAGAGATCGGAGGCGAGAAGGGGGGAAGAGAGAGCAGCAGGTGCAGAAAAAAGAGAATAGGGGTGTATAGAGGAGAATTGCAGGTGCATAAAGCAGGAGAACAGGGGTGGAGGTGGAAAGAGGAGATCAGCAAGAGGGAATGGAGAGAATGGGGGGTGTAAAGAGGAGAACTGCAGTTGGGGAATGAGTAGAGCTGTGCGAGGAGGGAGGCGAAGAGCTGAGATTGGAAGGAGGGAAACCACAGGTGCTAGGAGAAGGGGAGCACAAGGGGAAACCAGAGGAAATAAGCACATGCAACAGTAATTCAGCAGATGTAGAAGAAGACTAGTGTGTTTAGAACCAGTCAGAGGAGGTAGGTATGAGCGGGCAAGCCCAAGGCAGGGAGTAGAGGTAAAGCCTGGATCTGATGTGCCGAACCCAAGGTGGGAGGAGGAGCAATCATGTTGGGGAGGGGGTGGGAGGGCTAGGACGAGTGCAGGTTCAGCAAAACAGGTTCACGGGTTGCTATCAGGACCCCAGGAAAGGGGGTGATAAGACATTCTAGGGCCCCTCTGAGGTAACTGGATTCAAAGCGCTGATGTGGTATTCCCTGCCAACTTTTGGTTGAGACATAGTGATAAATACAGGGACTAGAGACGATCACCTCCCTGGTACATCTGGAGGGTTCTGCAGGGGAGGCTTGTCGATAATGGACGAGGTGGCGTCGACCCACCGGGTCTTGGACCTCTCACCCATTATGGAGGAGCCAGCCCAGTGAAGTACACACACTCCCTCAGCAGTTTTTTTCAGCTGAGGGAGCGCTCTTAACTGTCAAATGGAAACAGTGTTTCCCTTTGACATTTACAGTTCCCTAGCCATGCAGGCTCAATGGCCCATGCAAGGCTGGAGGGGCTTGCTTCCCCAGCCTTCCATGGCTCGTTGGAAATGCTGACTGGGGAACTGCATGTCTGTATGTGCAAGGAGGTGCTGGTTGGAGTGGGGCGTCTCATCACCCATGCTCAGAAGTCTGCACACATGTGCAGAAACCCCAAAGTTTCCTGACTCCTGTTGATGCTAGCAGGGCTGGAGTCCTGGAGAGGAAAGACCCACAGCAGAAGGTACGTTTGTTTATGTTTATGTATTTTCTTATTTAAATAATGCGTATGGATGCATGCATGCTTGTGTTGTTAGGTGAATGAATGTATGATGATGGATGCTGGTGTGAATGAGAGCGTGAGTGGTGCTGTGTGCTTGTGTGAATGTGTGTGTTTGTATGTTCATTTACTTATTATTTAAATATGTGTATGGATGCGTGTATGCTTGCGTTATGAGTGAGTGCATGAGGGGTGCTCACATGAATGAGACAGAGTGCTTGCTATGTGTATGTTGTGCGTGTGTTTGTATGTTAATTTATTTATTATTTAAATATGTGAATGGATGCGTGTATGCTTGTGTTATGAGTTAGTGAATAATGGGTGCGCGTGCGAATGAGACAACGAGTGCTTGCTGTGCATATGTTGTGTAAGTGTGTGTGTTTGTTATGGTCCGAGCTGATTTTGGCGAGTGGGGGTAGGAAGTTTGTACAACAAAGGTATTTTAAAAATGCCTTTGTTGCACAGTGCCTCTCCCCATTTGCCAAAATCAGGTCTCTGTCTGAGGTGCTGTGGGGCCCAGTGGACAGGTGTGGCATTTTTTACTGGCCATCTATCATAGATGTGTAGTCAAAAGTACCATGCCTACTCACTAGGCACCCCAGCACCTAGCATACACACATAATCACGTTGATTGTGTGTGTGTGTTTGCCGCTGTGTGTCCCAGTGGACAGACATGGTATTTTTTTACTGGACATCTATGATAGAAGTCCAGTAAAAAATACCGTCCCCACCCCTGGACCCCTAGTGCCTGGCAAGCATGCATAACCACATTGATTGTGTGCGTGTGGGAGGAGCTCGGGACCCAGGGGACGGCGTGTCATTTATTCTTCTGGGCATCTATGATAGATATCCAGTAAAAAAACATGCCTGCCCCAGTGCCACCCAGTGCCTCACAAACACACAATAACATTAATCGTGTGAAGCACTGGGGCGCAGGGGGCAGGCATCACAGTTTTGCTGGGTATGCCCAGTAAAGAATGCCAGCCCAGACCGCTGGGATTCCTAGGGCTTCACGTGCAATGTCAAGCCTGACCCCTAGCACCTCCAGTGCCTCTCATGTACACACAATTGATTATCTGTGCATGTGAGGCGCTGGAGGGCAACGAGGGAAGGAATGCCATTCATTAAAGGGCATCTGATAGATGCCCAGTAAAAAATACCATAAATGGGCCCCTGAGCACCTCGCACTGCACACAATTAATGTGTGCCTGTGAGGCGTCCAGGGCCTTAGGGGGCAGGAATGGCAGTTTTTACTTGACATCTTTGCCCAATAAAAAATCCCATGGTTGTGTGCTGGGACGCCAGTTCCTGACACACCTCTGCCCTCTGGGTTCCCCAGCACCTCACAATCACAAATATTCATCATTAATGTGATTCTGTCTGAGTGGAAGGTGCTGGTGCATCATGGAGCACGCATGGCATTTTTTTTACTGGGCATGGTTGTTAAAGCAAGCATGATAAGTGTTATGATGTAGCTAGACCTGCATTTTAATTCAGCCAGTCTAGCCATTGCTTATTGTGGTGTGACATTTTATGTTGGGCAGCTTTGATAATGCAAGCATGATCGGTGGTATTCTTGTTTCTGTGGCATGACATTTTGTATTGGGCATCTTTGATAAAGTAAGCATGATAGGTGTATATGTAGCTAGACTGGCATTTGAATGCAGCCAGTCTAACCATTTCTACTTGTGGTATGACATTTTGTATTGGGCATGTTTGGTAAAGCAAGTGTTATTACGAAGCAAGACTGGCATTGATTATGCAACCAGCCTAGCCATTTCTTACTGACGCATGACATTTTGTATTGGGCATTTTGGGTAAGACAAGCATAATTGTTATTATGTAGCTAGGGTGGAATTTCAATGCAGCCAGTCTAGTCATTTCCTATTGTGGCATGACATTTTGTTATGGGCATCTTTAATAAAGCAAGCATGATACGTGTTATTATGAAGCAAAACCATCCCTTTTATGCAACCAGTCTAGCCATTTCTTATTGCGGTATGGCATTTTGAATTGGGCATCTTTAATAAAGCAAGCATGATAAGTGTTATTATGTAGCTCGACTGGCATTTTAGTACAGCCAGTTTGGACATCTTTTCATATTTTGGCATGCATTTTTAGTGGTAAAGCCAACTGGAGTATGTTCTTAAGCGGGGAAACTGCCATATATTGTCAGAACAAACATGAACATGTTTTCTTGTAGTATCATTACTGGCATTCTGTTCAAAGCAAACATGAGTATGTTCTTATATGGGAATAATAGGGTATAGGGTGCAGTCAGCTTGGAAATGTGCGGGTACAAACAGTGTGAACATGTTTTATACTGGCACATATTGTGTGAAAAGTCATCATGAAAATGTGCTGGAGAAATGCTCCTGTGCACTGTTGGTGACTTGCACCTATTGGATTTTTTCATGATTTACCCTACAAAACCAATTGCAAACTGCTTGGCTTTTTACCCAATTTTTCTTAACAGTGTGCTCTAAAATACACCATTGTGACCCATTATTTTAAAATAATTCTCAGGGGGAAAACACCCCCAAACTGCCCTTTATTGCTGTGGGCTCCATTGCTAAGCTCGATCGCTGTGGCATATCTGGGACATATATTTACCCCCCCCCCCCAGTTAGAAAATTCACCAGCCGCCACCGGGGTTCTGTGTGATTTCTTCGGATTTGTTTCATCAAGTGAGAATTGGGAGAATCTTTTTTTTTTCTTGAAGGATATTTTACCACAAAGGTATGCGGGTGGAGACCTCCCACAGCCACCCCCACTTTCCTCTACCTTTACTATTCCCCCAACCCTCCCCCACATACATTTGAGGTAAAATGCAGCAAAATAAATTAAACCAATTCTCCCTCGATGAAATATACTGCAGCCAAACCTCCCGTTACCCATCTGGAGAGAGGGCCCAGAGAACCATTCTGAGACACAAGCAACCAACAGACTGTGGGTATCAGGGTTTTTTGTTCAGACGAATAATTCCAGGAGGAAAATATACTGAAGCTCCAGAAGAGTTACCCATTCATGTGTGTTGTGAAAAAAGACTGTTTATACTCATGTTTGTGTCTGGGTCTTTGTGGATGTCACAGGGCATTGCAACAGTTGTTATTTGATCAGTGTTGATATTCTGTGTATTGGTCGTTACAGTCTAAGGGAGTTCACAGCACCAGACAGAACTAATTTCTTGGCTCCATCATACAGGTGCCAGCAATGGCAAAGCAATCTCAGACTCAGTCCCAGAGTTAGTGAAAGAGTGAAACAGAATGAATGTGGGTTGGAGGCTTGTTCTGTTCCCTTATTTACTGGGGAAAAGTGTCTTCTAAACTGAAACATTCACATATTAAGTGTTTAGAGCTCCTTCCAAGATGTTTTATGATGAGCCAGCTGCCCTGCGATTGAGCGTCATCTTGTATCCTTTTTAGAATGGACATTATCCCAGTGATGTGCTGCATAAACCACACCATGGAGACTCAATCCGGGATCCTGATGGACCTAGGTAGGGATGGATGATGTTACTCACTGGACCACCACATATCCCTTCAGGTGGAGTACCGCCCGGAGTTACACAGTGTCATTGCAGACTGAGTCTCAAGGAATCCAATGACTGGGGTTACACAGGGATATTGACTAAACCCATCAATCACATTGGGGCCCTTTCTCAATTGATATGTTTGCCTCCAGGTTGGACACTCAGAGGCCAAGTTTCTTCATCTCGAGACTAGAACTTTAGGCTGTAGCGCCCAATGCCTGCCTACAGAACCTGCACAACAAACAAGCAAACACCTTTTATCAATGGTCATGAAAGAGATTCTTCAAATGAAGCGAAAAAAAGCCATCTTTTGCAGTCAAGGTACCTGTTTCGCTGACCAAGATCTGCTTTCCTGATCTTATAGAAGATGTTCTAGTTGAGCTTCTACTTTTTCCAGAATCTTGTCTTGGATTTGCATCTGAGTCCCTACAGCATGATAAGAGATGGGCCTAATCTTAAGTGGTGTGGAACATTTCGAGAGAATCTACTCCCTCCCAGGAAATTCACCAGAAGCATTCATTTCATTATCAATTTTTGGGCCCAGGAACATCAAAGGAATATTTAGAAGCCTGAGCTAGATGGTCTAGCTTGTGTTTCTAATGGGACTTCAGTCCCACTTCCTCCCCTATTGTCCAGACAGTACCTTTACTTGTATCACTCTTTCAGCACAGAAGTGCTGAAGAGTTAATAATAGGACTGGGTTTGCGATTTCATGAGGACGCCCATGTATAGGGGGCACCCTTATGGGCCAACATTGTTGAGTCTGTCTTCTAATGAAGGGAGCCAGGTCCCTTTGTTCTCCTCAACCTAAATATGACAGTTTCTGGGATGTTAACGTAGTGCTGGATTTGATTTCCAGTTGGGCAGAAAATGGCGGTGTCTCTAGAAAAGGCTTAGCCATACTCTTGTGATTAATATCCTTCGGAAGACTTTCAGCTGTTAAGGCTCCTGACATTACTGGTAGAGTATTTACTCCAGAAAGTGCATCCTTCACTTCCTCCAGACACCCACATTGTAATTCCTTTATCATGCTCTCACCGACAATGATAGTCTCTGTGTGGGTAAAAGGCAACCAGCACCTCCTAGGAAGACTTTACCTTCTCAGCTCCTCATTGCTCGAAAGAAACAGGCCTTTTATCCTGTTACCCTCTTTGCATTATGGAACGTATAGTTTTTCTATCAGGACTACAAGCTCCAAAATGTAAAGAATAAAGCAGGACTGCATAACCTGCTCACATAGAATAGGTTATCTTGGGATGTCAGCTAAAAGGCAACCGGACTCTAAGGCGTCCTTTCTTCAGTCATATTAAAGGGTATTGGTCTAATTGATATAGTTTTAAAAGGTTGTATTTAAAAACCGGTTGAGCATGATCTTATGCTTGTATTTCATTTCCTTTAAACTGGCATATCACAAGGCCTCCCGTCATGAAGTAAAATGTTGATCTTCCGAGCCACTGTCGAGAATCATCGACATATTATTAAAGACAGAGAGGTGAGCGTTACTCTCTGCTGCCTTTGCCTTTGCCCTCCGAATTCTTTCGCTCGGTGTTGTCGCCCTGGCACATTGCTAGTGCCCACTGTCACTGGCATCGTGGAGATTCCTGGGTTCATTGTTCAGCTACTGTGTCTTTCTCTGTCCAGGACCGGATGTTCTTCCCGTTTAAGTGAGATGGTGCTGATGTCTTCCTCAAGTTCCATCCTCCTCGACCGCTTACCATCAAAGAAGGCATGTTTTTTTCTTTTTTCTTTTTTCTCCATCCTCTTGTCCTCATTACTTCATTTAACTTCTAGGTTTAGGATTGTATTTCAGGGCGTGGGGGGAAGGATGATCACTTGTTTTCAATGTATTGTGGTATTTGTGGATAGGATGCTTCAGTTGAAATGTATTCTACAATGTGTTTGTAAGATGGTACATTGAATAAACTAGTTTCATTTCTTTTTGCATGTTAATGCATGTCACAGCTGGGGATATAGAAGCTGGCAGGCCCCCATATGTGGGTTAAACATTTTTGGATATAGTTTGTTCCCGCCCGTGGGTTTATGGGATTTGAAGTGGTACATTTGATAGCTTACTTAGCTGCTGCCAAAAGATAAATAGGGAACGCATAATACTAACCTGCCTGTCGTTATTAAAAAAAGAGATTTTGCTGCACAGCAGCCAGAAAAGTCACCATCTGAGGTCACGTAGCCTGGCTAAAAGGCTCTGCTATGATACTTGGCATCAACATTGGACATTTCAGCTAAAGCAAAATGCACCCTTTCCCCCAGTACGTGACTACTTGGGCATCATTATGAGTGTGCCAGTGCGGTAATAACGTGCTCGTATTACCGCATACCAGCATGTTACCGCACCAGCACACTTTACTGGTAGTGTGGTGTATATACCTCCTGCTCTGAGCTGGAGGTATATCAGCCACTCGTCCAGCAAAAAACTGCTAGTATTACTGGCAAATCCCCCCATGGATTCCATGGGACTCCATGGAATGTGGATTTACTGGCATTTCCACCAATTGGAATATGCCAAGTGGCAGAAACGGTATTACAGTTTGCCGGTATCCTGCCGTTAATACAGGCGGGATGGCGGCAAACATGTAATGCGGCCCCTTGTCTCCACGAGTGTCCTCTGGTTGATCTATTTCCTTTTTTTCCATCGCTGATGGACCTAAAGAGAAACTAACGGCACCTCTCCACTTTCTCCATGGTGTGGCGCTAGACATAAACTGTGCTACCCGTGTCTAAAGTTATGGCAGAGGCGAGTGCATGGTGACACATGATGACATGTCAGGCTGTTTTGAAGCTTAGATATGCTTCTGTGGTCATCGAGGTTTCGCATTTGGTTGTGATGTGAAAAAAGGAGCAGCAATGTGATTGTTAATTAGGTGCACAGTGCACAGCGTTATGGTGACATGTTCCAATGCTTTTCTTTTTATATTTGTTGGGGAGACCAACGGCACCACCCCACAGCTATCCAGAAAACCCACACAGGGCTGGACATTTTAGTTACAGTGCATTAGGGACAGCCATATTCTACAGAACACTCCCTGGCCACTGTGATTATGTTGCAGAATAACAACGCCTGCCAATGATGTGCACCATACCATTTTCATTGTGTGTGTGCCCATGGGAGATGTGTTAGTATTATTGACTTTAGAAGTGCAAGCACCTGTTTCCCTCATGAGAAATTCATTCTGATAAGCAGTACCCTTGTTCTGCATCTCTGATCAGGCACTTGTGTTGTGTGGACATAACAGTACTGTACGTGTGTGCTTTGCCTTTGCAGTGTGCTGATTTTGGGTGTGGGATAAGGGTGCACTCTTTCAAGTATGCACATGCCTCTGATGGTTTTTACTACAACTCCCATCAGCCCTCCTTAGGCTATTAAATGATGGGAGTGGGAGTCAGAAACACCTCACGGGCCACAGGAGGGAGTCCCTCCTGCCTCTTTACGCATATGCTAGCATACACTAGACATATACAGCATTGTGTTTAGTAATGTCCATTGTGGTGACATGTTTTCATCTGCCAGTAAGCCGGACACATATAAATAGAAGTCTGTGTGCTTCCCCTGGATCCCGCTGGAACTCCCTCAAAAGAAGAAAGCCACGGTACTCCCTTTAGGCAGAGAGAGTGTGCGTGCTCAGCTTTCCGGGAAACGTCGAGGAATCCACACTTCACCTTTTATCTTTCCTGCTCCTCATCTCATCAACTTCCCCATGAGGAACCCCCCCCCAGGCAGCAGGGGTTCAGCAGCATTCTGAAACCTATGTTGTGGAGCTGGCGTGAAACCAGTTGATGCAAGGGGTTGGGGTGATGTTGAAGGGCAATGTATTACTTGCCTTTGGCTGCGTGTGCAGTCTAAGAGGGGCTTGGAGTGTTTTGGAGAAAAGGGAGGATACTTTCGGGAAAAGCAACAAGGGATTCTGGCCCCTGACCGGGTCACCTTACAAAACGAAAGTGTGTTGCCCTGACAGACAAATGTCACAGCAGGCGCACTGAGGAGAGCAGCTGAACAAGTTACAGGGAGATGTTTGACAGGACTAAGGGCCTCATCCTGAGTTGGGAGGTATTTGCGCCGGGATACTGCCCAATGCTGCTAGCATTACTGCAACTCGGTCCAGTGCAATTTGCGCCAGATCCCGAGTTGCGGTGAGATGTTTGACAGGACTAAGGGCTTCATCCTGAGTTGGGAGGTATTTGCGCCGGGATACTGCCCAATGCTGCTAGCATTACTGCAACTCGGTCCAGTGCAATTTGCGCCAGATCCCGAGTTGCGGTGAGGAGGTAAATCCCCATTCCCATTGTGTCCACAATGGGGGTTTCTTTGCGCTATTAGCGTCGCCCCAATTAGCACTTCGCTAATAGCGCCGAAAATGGGTGAAAAGGGGAGATTTTTACCTGCAACAAAAAGCTGGTGGTAGTACTCCCACTTTCTGTCCAACTCGAGATTGAGCGCAGCAGTAAATGCAGCAGTTATAGCGTTAATGCCGGATTTTACCCCACTGCCCAACTCAGGATGAGGCCCATAGGTTGAGAGCCAATACAAAGGAAGGTGAAATGAGTGCCTACAGCTAGATTCCAGAAAATTTGCACTGGTGCAATTGCAATTATATTTTTGGTATGAGTACTAGCGGGAAAACTGCCCTAAAGTAGGATGGATTATTTCAATGCACTTTTGCACCAGGGCAATATTTTCCCTATTGCTAATACCATTCCGTATTAGCACACAAGCAAACTGTGTCAATGTGAAAATGCATTGAAAAAATAGACTTTTGGACTATGGCAATGTTCTCCCTAGTGCTAATTCTCTGCATAATTGGACTTGTACCAGGACAACGTTTCTGTAATCTGGCCCCTGGGCTTCCATTTCTCGGGCAGCCCTTTCTCCGGATCAAGCGTTCATGCCTCCCACAGCCCTTTGCACCTCGTTTATGGTATGAATTGGACTCTCCATGCTGCCCCCTCTCCTCATCTTCACTTTCCTAACTCCTTGTTGCCCACAGTGTGCAAAGAAGCTGTTTGAGAGACAGAGAGAGAGACAGTGCTAAAGTGAGAAAGTGATCTAGGAGAGGTCAGCAAATGCCAGTAGTAGGAGTGCCTATATGCGCACATGCTTGCTACAGGCACTGTTTGTAAGGTACCAAATGAAGATTATTTTCATTCTTATATTGCCAAAAGTGTCATTTATTTTTCCAATAGTAAATGCCCAGAACCGTGAAATAGATGTCATTTCCCTGCAAGGCAAGGTTCCATTTATCATGCATGCCCAGAGCATGGCGATGCACAATTTGAAGTAATGTCGATTTATATGCTAGACATCTGTATGTAATGTTTACCATACCTGCTTGCAGTGTGACGTCAATGTGCATGTACATTGTTGCAGGGCCCTCAACTGCAATCAGTTGTTCCAAGGCCAGACAGCCGCATTTGTACACGTTGGTCACCTGTTTAGTACAGCAACCCTATGTTGGCTGGACGTTTACCCCAGGCCAGCAATCACATATCAACTGGCAAAGCAAATGGCACGGTGCCCGCATCCAACACGTAAACCCACTAAATATAACATGACAGTACTAGTAATCTCTTGCAAAAAACGGGAATCTGGAAGCAATAGCAAGTTTTGCTGGCAATGTCGTTCTCATGTAATCAAATGTACTTTCTATCATGCATGTTTAACAAGGGTGGGTAGCTACACGAGTAAAGTGGTGGCTCCAAAGTCAGAGCATCATTTGCTTCACAAGTTTGAATCCCTTGGTAGGGCCCACTTACCCTTTTATCCTTCTGAAGTTGAAAAATCACCTACCATTAAAAACGTATTAATAAAACCTGGTATTACAACACTTAGAAACTGGAGGAGTCTGACATGAAGTACTATACAAGAACCCAATATTTATATTATGTTTAGACTATATCCTACAGGACTACCAATCAATGTAAAGCACTTCAAGGCCATGACAATGAAAGTAAGGTGCTATACAAAAATCATGTATTAGCATATGGGGATTGTTATTGACCTCCCCACAACCAATCAGAATGTTTAGAGTGCAGTCAATAACTACTGGTATTAATTGCATTCAGAACATTCTGTCTTCAGAAGAAGAAAGGGAAACAATAATGCAATTCCAGAGTTTTATTTTCAAGAAGACACGTCCTCTCTGAAGGGCATTTCTTTGTCTATAACTTGCTATTGAACATATGAAAGAGAAAACGAAAACTTTGGAACATGCTTTCACTTTCCTACAGAGAAAGTGTGTACTTTTACATGACACCAAATGCATAGTCGTGTTAAACTTGTTTCAGTTCAACCAAGTTGCAATTAAAATGCTTAATTTATGAAGACTTCCATGTTATTTAAATACTAGAAAATAAACCCACATTTAATTTACAAACTCTTAGAGTAACTCTTTTAATTTATTTTTGGTATTTATTACAGCGCACATAACCCGTAGGTATCTAGGCGCTAGTTTCATTGTGAAAGGGTAGGTAATTTATAATGCGCTTGTTTTTATTGTTTGTCTTTTCAAGCGTGGTTCGGGAGTCAAACCTGTGTGTGCTCAGAGTGGTTGTGCTTCCAAGACATGCTCGTTGCCACAGAGCTATCCTCCCGTCCCTGACTTCAACATCAAAACTCTAAAATAAGTATTGCTATTGACACCATGTGCTAATAGCCTTATAGACCTCGGGAGGGGTAATTATTGCTTGAGATAATGACCCTTGCCCAATGTATGGCCGGTCTCCCTCATTCTATAAGGCTATAATATACAATTTAGATAATTGGTGACCTTATTCTCTGCAGATGTGTATCAAATGACTGTTTTACTACAGCCCCTTTTGGTCCCACCTAGGATATTCAATTGTGAGGTCTGATGGTAGCTGTTGTATGAAACAACGACTTCCCCCACCTTCCTCTAGTATGTGTATACCAGCAGACACTAGTAATGTACTGTGCCCTTCATGTTTAGCAATGGCAATAGACGTGCTTATTTTCATCTCCTGCAGGTCTGCCCTCCCTATACCCCCTCTGCAGAATGTAAAGAAATGAAGAGTTTGTTTTCTAGCATCTTTCTTTGCAGATACTGCATCTAAAGTAATGATGGGATACATGAAGAAATGAGTGTGCATTAATCTGGGCAGTCTCATTTAGTGGTGGCTTTTGTGGTGTGTCAGGGGAGTCATTTTGTGTAGCCTACGTTGATGCTGCTAAACAGTTGCCAGACTAATGATGCGCGGGGGCAAGCACATAAGTGTGAACACAAAATTGGTTAGGCATTTCAGCGGAGCATCCACAAAGAGGTTGTTTATCTTGTCCTTAATGTTCCGGGCACGAGCCCTCAGTAAGCATGCATGCACAACAGGCAGTATTGTGGATGTCTTGAGTCCGACCCATACAAAGCGGACTATTTAAAATACCTTTCTTTATACTGTGCGACCAGATGTTCGAAAAGGTATGTGGACGATATTGCCCGGGAAATGTTTGCAGATTCTATTGATCACCTTCTTCTTCTCTGGCATAATGGTCAGCCTGGGGTAGTGAGAGCAAGGGGCACACTTGCTTTTCTTTCTTGGGACCATGGGCGGGGGTAAAGGATCTGTGCCACCATCAATCATCATTGGTGAATGGCAGCGGGTTGGGGGTTACTGAGGAGTTGATATTCCGGACGCACAGCTGTGGTGAAGAGGGGAAAGCGGCCATGGAAGATGCTGACAGTGGGGTAGGTGCTGTGAGGCTTGTAATGGAAGATTCCATGAAAGGGGAATGGGGGGGTAACTGTCAAGTCAAGTAGGCAGGGTGTCAATGGTAGAGGTGTGGGGTAGGCTGGCAGCGTGATTTGGGGGTGCTTGAGGACAACTCACGGAATGCCAGGGTGCACGTCATAGTCAGGGGATCTTCATGCAATTGCTGTGCATTGGTATATTCCAAATCTACCAAAGGCAGCGCCCCCTGTTGCAGCTGGAGATGAACCGCTCCACCCAAGCTCCTTTTGCAGAGTTCTCCCTAGCAGCTGCACATTGTTCCTTAAAATGTGAAAATGCTGCCTCTGGCCGCACAGTGCTGACTACAATCTCTGCTTCCGGCAGCACACGGTGGTGCCAGGCATCCCTGCAAGTGCAAGGCATCCCTGTGGGCACCCAAAGGGTCTTCTCTATATGAATGGCATTTCTGGAACTCCCACACATCAGCCCATCATGAAGCTCCACTCCTTGAACCTCCACCCTTTCACCAAGTTCATGGATAGGTTCGTCTGTCAGCTGACCTTTCCCCCACTCCATGCTGCCAGTCATTGGCAATGCCTCCTGCAAGATAGGATCCAGCACTGGCAGACATATTGGCGCTCAGGAAAAGACACATGTGGCATGCTAGTGTCATGCACCACCACAAATTGGAAGAAACGTATAAATAGGGTTCAACGTCATTTCAACGCAGGATGACATTTTGCGGGGTTTTTTTCTGTGGATATTATAACGAAAAAACTCATCAATTTATTTTTTATTTTTGGGGGCTTCCCCCCTCAAGCCCCATCCTCTTTAATTTTTCATCTATTCCCAAACACCCACACCCCATATATATATTTTTCTAATCCCGCTAAAAATTTCGATTTTCGTTAAAATAACCGCAGCAAAAAACCTATTGAAATGTCATCCCGCGATGAAAGGGAGTCATACCATAAATAGTCCTATCCCCGTACAGTATCAAACCGTCCTGATGAAAACAGAGAATGAATCAAATACTCACAATGGGGAGGGCCCGTATGGGCTGTTACAGGAACAGCACAACCGACAGTTCTGTACCCCCAAACGGCATCAAACCCCTCCGAGGTCAATATAGATTTAGTGAGGCACTCATAACTGGAAGGGCTCAAATGGGTTGCAATGGGAAGAACACGACAGACAGCACTGTACCCCTACAGACTATCAAACCCCTCAGAAGGCACTAGGCAATCCTAATGGGAAGGGCTGTAACAGGTTGTCATGGGAATAACACAGTAGGCAATATTGTACCCCAATACAGCATTAATACCGTTCCAAGTCCAATAAAAATGGAAGACGTAATCGTTTACAATAGGGGATTCGACAGCGAAGAGACAGGCTGTACAGTGGAGTGGAGTGCAGCAACTAGGCTGGACAGTGAAGAGACAGACTGTACAGTGGAGTGGAGTGCAGCAACCAGCCTGGACAGTGAAGAGGCAGACTGTACAGTGGAGTGGAGTGCAGCAACCAGCCTGGACAGTGAAGAGGCAGACTGTACAGTGGAGTGGAGTGCAGCACCCAGCCTGGACAGTGAAGAGACAGACTGTACAGCGGAGTGGAGTGCAGCAACCAGCCTGGACAGTGAGTGGAGTGCAGCAACCAGCCTGGACAGTGACGAGACAGGCTGTACAGCGGAGTGGAGTGCAGCAACCAGCCTGGACAGTGAGTGGAGTGCAGCAACCAGCCTGGACAGTGACGAGACAGGCTGTACAGCGGAGTGGAGTGCAGCAACCAGCCTGGACAGTGAAGAGACAGGCTGTACAGCGGAGTGGAGTGCAGCAACCAGCCTGGACAGTGAAGAGACAGGCTGTACAGCGGAGTGGAGTGCAGCAACCAGCCTGGACAGTGAAGAGACAGGCTGTACAGCGGAGTGGAGTGCAGCAACCAGCCTGGACAGTGACGAGACAGGCTGTACAGCGGAGTGGAGTGCAGCAACCAGCCTGGACAGTGAAGAGACAGGCTGTACAGCGGAGTGGAGTGCAGCAACCAGCCTGGACAGTGACGAGACAGGCTGTACAGCGGAGTGGAGTGCAGCAACCAGCCTGGACAGTGACGAGACAGGCTGTACAGCGGAGTGGAGTGCAGCAACCAGCCTGGACAGTGAAGAGACAGGCTGTACAGCGGAGTGGAGTGCAGCAACCAGCCTGGACAGTGACGAGACAGGCTGTACAGCGGAGTGGAGTGCAGCAACCAGCCTGGACAGTGAAGAGACAGGCTGTACAGCGGAGTGGAGTGCAGCAACCAGCCTGGACAGTGAAGAGACAGGCTGTACAGCGGAGTGGAGTGCAGCAACAGCCTGGACAGTGACGAGACAGGCTGCACAGCGGAGTGGAGTGCAGCAACCAGCCTGGACAGTGAAGAGACAGGCTGTACAGCGGAGTGGAGTGCAGCAACCAGCCTGGACAGTGAAGAGACAGGCTGCACAGCGGAGTGGAGTGCAGCAACCAGCCTGGACAGTGAAGAGACAGGCTGCACAGCGGAGTGGAGTGCAGCAACCAGCCTGGACAGTGACGAGACAGGCTGCACAGCGGAGTGGAGTGCAGCAACCAGCCTGGACAGTGAAGAGACAGGCTGTACAGCGGAGTGGAGTGCAGCAACCAGCAGTGACGAGACAGGCTGTACAGTGGAGTGGAGTGCAGCAACCAGCCTGGACAGTGAAGAGACAGACTGTACAGTGGAGTGGAGTGCAGCAACCAGCCTGGACAGTGACGAGACAGGCTGTACAGTGGAGTGGAGTGCAGCAACCAGCCTGGACAGTGACGAGACAGGCTGTACAGTGGAGTGGAGTGCAGCAACCAGCCTGGACAGTGAAGAGACAGGCTGTACAGTGGAGTGGAGTGCAGCAACCGATCCCATTCTGCATCACCTTCTGAGGTCTCTTCCATTTCATGGCAGGCTTGGCATTGGGTGTGGTATAATGTGCTGCTTGTTATAGAATGTATTGGCTTCCATTTAGAGATGAGTGGCATCGGATGATATTGGGTCTTGGCAAAGAAAGTGTTCAGAACCTAACCAGCAGTAAAGGTGCAATTGGACACCACTCCATCATTTGTGTAAGTGCTGCATGGGCCATTGTCATGTCAGCAGAGGTTCTATCGTGCAAGTTCCTCACTTTTTAGTTTTGGCTATTAGGTGTCCCTTGTGACACATATAAGCCTAAACTACTACATTTGAGTACACATAGGAAGAAATGGCATATGAGGAGGGACACGAAGCTTGGAGGTGTTGTTTGGTTATTTGACCACCCATTGACTGCCCGTGGCCATGCTAATCCCTGTAGCCATTCCCACCCTGTTCCTACCCCTCACTGCCCAAATCACTCCTTATGGGAACTCCTTGAGCTTGCTTTAATCAAGGCCTGCCATCAAAAGTTGCACTTGAAGTTCCTGCCAGTGTTTTTCCAAAGCAGTCTTCTGAGACTTAATGACATAATTGAGTACTAAACCCACTACTGGTTTGATAAAAACGCCCTAACTAGGTTGCCTTCACCCACTCGTTTTAAAAGCTCTGTGTGTGTCCTTCACTGAAGTCCTGTTAAAAACAAACATTGGCAAAGCCCCTTTTACATATGTATTAAGAATTTGCCAGGCCCTGCTATTACATGCCCAGGTACTCGCACTATTTTGCACCTGGTACCATCAATGGGCAGTTAATACCACTACAACTGTGCCTGGCAAGTGCCTTTCCCATGCCTACACAAAAGCCGAAACTGTTGGCTTTGCCAATGCCTGTTTTCTGTATGAAATGCCACCGTGCTATGGGAGTGGGCCACCTCAAGGACATCGATCACAGTACCCTGAAAGATATTGCAATGCAATGTACCGTGAACACCATAGAGGGCCGAAAACGGTATGATTCTGAGCTCAGGACCCAGTTGTGAATGGGCGAAGGAGAGAAGAGGAGGGAGGGGAGTGCATATTCAGCTGGACAGTCATTCTGAAGAAGCTGGTGCTGTGGGGAAGGTAGAAGGAGGATTCATTGAGAAGTGCAGACTGTTTCATTGTAAAGGACGGAATGCCTCACCAACTGGCTTTGCAAAGCTCGAAGGGCTATTGTACGAGTCATATTTTAAGATGCAAATCAAAATGGCTAATTGAAACATTGTTTCACTTAGCCCCAAATTACAGTGTATTATGTACTATTTTCTTTAATATTTTTATTTTCATTTTATTGTATATGTTGGTAGAGCCCAGACCCGGAAGTATCATGGCGCTAAGGTATTGTGTTTGGAATCGACAGTCACAGTAAGGTGGTGGATACATCATAGAAGGTGACATACAAAAAATAGTAGTTGTGTTACAACCTTACATAGTGAACAGTGAGTCAGGTCGAGAGAAGGTCGGGTAACCATCTACTTACAGATCTGTGTTAAACAGTGAAGTTTTTACTTTCTTGCGAAAAAGAGCACAGGCAGGTTCGTCTTGGAGGTGCGGCGGGAGAGCGTTCCAGAGTGTGGGAGCGATGGTGGTGAAGCAAGAGCTCCCATCTACCCCTCTAAGCTGCTAAGTTAGTTGGAGGCCCTTTGCCACAAAGGGGCTTCGGTGTTTACAGGATGCATGCGTTTTGTGTGGTACATGCCAAACATGCTTCATGCGTTATGAGATTGATTGGTTGATTTTTTATTTCTATCGCGCTCGTGCACAAGTGTTTCAGAGCGCGATTGACATGTCATCCTAGATATCTAATCGGAAAAGAAAGTGAGCTGGGAGTGTCTACTTCAGCACTGCCCCAGACTCCCTGACTGTCCTGTGCCCCACACTGTCAGCGTGACTTTTGAACTAGTATGTACACTAACCCTATTGTAGGTCTGGCTTGTTCCGCCAATCTTGTTTTTGAATTTACTGTACAGTACTTGGCCGACATGCAATGCACGTTTTCCCTCAATACCAAATCCATTGCATCGGTGAGTGACCTCTGGGAAATGTATCTTTATTTGTCCCATCAGTGTGCGGTGGTGGCTTCATACTCCAAGTTATTTCATGAAAACAGGAACAAATAAATAGAGCAATGACAATATAGACTGTAAAAACAAAACGCATTGCGGTCAATTGTGTCAACTGTGAGCAGTGACAAAACAGCACTGCAGGAGCACATCAAAACGGCATGCATTGTTTATATCGAAAATTATATATTGAAGAGAACATATATCGAATCTTTTAAATCGAATCATTTCATAGTGAATGCATTTAGGGGTCGGGTAAAGGGTTAAATATTTTTGTGAAACGGTTGGGGTGGGTTTTTAGGGGTCAGAAAGATTTTTTTGGGGGGGACACCTAAGAAAAGTGCATTCACTATAAAAAATGTTGATATATAAAATTCTAATTATGTTCTTTCAATATATCATTTCTCGATATAAAGACATGAAACCATCGAAAGTTGGTTCCAACTGATTGAGGTATTCACCTAGATGGTGAGGGTTTCATCAGGATCAAACTCTGGTTCTCAATGCATTCCGGGACCAGGCAGACGCTCAACCTCGTGTCCACCGATGTTACAGGGAACTACGCTTGAAGGGATGTCTATGCCACACTCTCCTCCTCTTCACAGTGTGGCTGTTTGTGCTGTGGCCAAGGCATGCAGGTGTGGGTGCAGGTGCTCCGACTCTAGTTGAATGAGAAGGAGTCGCTTAGTGGTGAAATGACAAACAGCACCTAAGACATCAGCATCTGGTGTGTATCAGAGATAAATTGGGCCCAAAATAGAGTCGCAACGTCCTGGCTCATGGAAAATAGAGACATGTACACATGTATCTCTAAAATACAGTCACATGATCTCAGACATGGCTTGTTTCCATAACATCATACATTGATCTTCTTCATAGTAGAGCACCTTATATTCAGCATCAAAGTACATCTGATGGGCGGGTCTTGTCTGACCTTCTTTGTGCACCTTGACTGGTGGTTGGACCAAAAAGCCCTGATGCTCCAATTGGTTAATCAACCCCGACTTGGCGTTTATTAGCACGTAGTGGCTGGCCACTGTCTCACCCTCAGCCAATTAGCCTAATTGAACACCAGTCAATAACTACATGGTCTATGACCCCTTTCATTTCTTTTGTTTCCAGCTTGGATCCTTGACAACCAGGCACACACTCATCTCAACTCCCTGACTGCATTCCTCAACGCATTGCTTAAGGTGCCAAACACCAAATCTAACAGATGACAATGGGCCTCATTACGACCCTGGCGGTAAGGGGTTTACGCCAGCGTTAGCTGCGCCGACCCCTTACCGCCAATTACGAGGTCCCCTAGCGCCATGGCGCTTTTAACACCTGCTTTTAGCAGGTGTTAAAATCCATGGCGCTAGGGGACCATGGAGTTAATTACGCCACCGTAATTTACGGTGGCGTAATTAACGCCTTCCCCACTCCCATTATGCCCTATGGGGCAAAAATGGGAATGGGGAAGGGTAAATGGGGATTGGGGACTTACCGCCCCGCCAAGGTCGGAATGGGGCGGTAAGTCCGCCAACCACCATGGCGTAAACGTAGTTTACGCCATGGTGGTAAAGTCACGGCCCAGGCGGTAACTTACCGCCTGGGTCGTAATGAGGCCCAATATCTCTGTTTCCTGTTAATTTCTTGCATGTTTGTTTTCGGCTACAATTGCACACAGTGAAAAGCACCACAGCACGCAAACACAAAGCTTCATCCGAAATTTAAAAAAGAAAACATACTACTTGCTAATAGTGGTGTTGACAGCATTTTTTGTCAATAACACCTTGTTAATAGACCTCTTCTCCATTATACGCCATTAAATGGTCAGTTAGCAATCTTTATTGAAGGCAAAGGCAGTCAACGATAACAAAGTGTGAATTATCAAATTATGTGCATTAGCAGCCATTGTATTGTTTAAATTGCGACTCTGCAAAGCTGAATTAACAAAAATAATCTTTATGCTCCGGCCAAACAAGGACTTTTGATAGGGTTTCCTTTCTGAGTTCCATGGCAGCCATCTTGTTTGTTGTTTTCTTGCAGAAAAGAAGTAATGCACGCTTTGTGTGTCTCATTTTATTAGGCCGTACTGGGGTGCAATGGCTCTCTTCATAGAAGGCCCTCAATTCACTCAGTCCTATTAACTTGAGAAGATGGCATTTGCCACCTGATGTGGGCTGCTATGGAAGTCTTTACTGCCAAAACAACATAACATTTTGATAGTCAAAGCACGTTCCAAGGAAAGGCCTGAACCATTTTTGCTCCAGTGATCTGTTCTCAGCCACTGAAGAGGTGGTTGAAAAGGGCCAACTATATTTGAACCTCACTGCGCACGCCCGATCGTGTGCTTTTTTAATGGTTTCCCTGAATTAAACAGATTTTTCAGAATCCCTGGGGAGCATTCCTTGCGAATAATCATTATCAGATGTTGGTTGGTATCCTTCATCAAATGCCATATCAAGGGAAAAATAATATATGAAATATTTTAGTGCATAACCTTGTTCATGCTAATCAAAGCGTTGGGACAGAAAACAAAGCAAAAACCACATTTCACTAAAAGTACCAAGAAAATGGACACTCCACAGTTTTTTTTATTATCAAGCGCTGAAGGATTTTTCTAAATACGGGACTATTAAACAAATATGGTTTTCTGACGGTGGAGGCCATCGACAGTTTACAGGGAACAATTTCTTTGATTCTGAGACCACACATGTTGTATATTTGCTACAAGTTCGAGTTATAAATTATGCATTTGTAGTACAGAATGCAAATTGGATGCGCAGACTGAGGAACATGTGTGCTCTCTGATTAATGGATACATTCAATATCCTGTGGTTGAATAGTATCATCTGGGTTTCCTCAGCATTTAGCTTGTCAGACGGATGCCAAGAGCTGGAGATGGAGTGTGTTATCTTTTTGAAAGATGAGTTGAAATGGATCATCGGATTGCGTTGCAAAGAGCCAACAGGCCGGAATGAGGAGGACATTGCATGCTATGCTGAAACTGGGATAACATGAAACGTAGATATGTTTTCACACAGATTCAGTCACCATTTTATCCTTTATAAAAAAAATAAAAATAAAATGCACTTGAAGAAAGTTCCTTACCTACACAGTCCGTAGGACCAATGTCCAGAACTTCTCTCCTGTATTGTAAAGACTGTTAATACAGTAGTCTGGACTGCATGTAAATATGTGAGTACCTGCAATTACTGTATTCATAATTTCTTGTTGGTATTATTTTTCCCCATTCAATGTTCTGATTATTCCTGCCTTTCACAATTGGTTCTCAAACTAATTGCACATCACTCATATCTTATATAAAGCACCATTTATATGATGGTTTAAATAAGGCATTTGTGCTTGTCGTGTGATTCTATGTACAGCATTTCTGTTCCAATAAAAACAAAAATACGTCCCTTATCTGTATTTTTATGGGGGAATAAAATATGCGGGGTGGGTAACTAACATGATCTTTTTACATTTTATGTGTGCCTGTGCCAATCCTTCCTTTCTCCTTGGATCATTTCCTCCGTGGGGAAGTGAATTATATTGTGTTGTCCTAGAGGGATTTTTTGAAACACAGCTCTGCCATGTACATGGTGTTGCTTGCCACACAAGGGAAGAATACTCAAAGGCATACCGGGGACAAATGAGTAACGAGATAAACACACGTAGGGGTGTCCCCCAAATGAACCATTCAGCAACTAATTTAATGGCCCAGTTTTAGCTCCTAGCAGGTCCCATTCCATATGCTGTTTGGATCACCACACAGAATGTAACATATAATACACAGTGTTTGTCATTTTATACAAAATAGTTATAATTTATTGCGTAGGCCATTGGTCCTACGTTAACAAAGTAAAAAAACATTGGAAAGGAGTTGTCCGATAAGGCCAGTCGTACCTGTGTCTTGTGTGCTTGGTGTAGCCACAGTATGTAAGGTGAACCAATTGAGGTTAAATGAATACATGATATGATATGATATGATATGATGTGGCATTTATAACATGCCTATACACAAGTGTTTCAAGGAGAAACGAGGCAAGGGAGGGGAACAGAGGGAAGACAGAGACAACGATCCTACTAGGCCAGGTGACATTGAGATCGCGCAAGTGCAAGGAGGCGGGTAAAGGGGAAAAGTACAGTGGCAAGGGGAAGGAGGCAGTGCAGTACAAAGGATACCAGTAAAATAAATAAAGACAATAAATAAAAGTGCGACCAGCTGGCGGCAAGTGCAGGGTAAGTGCAGGCACCAGGTGTTGTCAAGTGCTAGTAGGGGCTTTAGGGATACAGAAACAGTCCCCAAGTGCAAGGGTTACCAAGCGGGCAGTGCAGGTGTGCAACTGGCGGGGAGGGGACCTGGGCCCGAGATCAGAGGGTAGCCAGGTAACCAGTGCAGTTTCAGATTAAGCCAGGAGAACAGCAGGGGAAAGGGGGAGAGAAAGCAGAAGCAAAGAGGAAGGTCTTGAGGTGCTTCCAGAACCAGTGATGGTTCTCAAATTTCAGAGAGGCAGGGAGGCTGTTCCAGAGGGAGGCCCCAGCCAAAGAAAGAGTGCTACCACCTACTCGCCAGGTAACCAGTGCAGTTTTAGATTAAGCCAGGAGAACAGCAGGGGAGAGGGGGAGAGAAAGCAGAAGCAAAGAGGAAGGTCTTGAGGTGCTTCCGGAACCAGTGATGGTTCTCCCCAAGTTTCAGAGAGGCAGGGAGGCTGTTCCAGAGGGAGTCCCCAGCTGAAGAAAGAGAGCTATCACCTACTCGCTGCTTGGAGAAGCGGCTAACTCTGAGGGAGTTGGAGGTGGATGAGCGAAGAGCTCGAGAAGGAAGATATTTAGGAAGAGAGAGTTGGAGGTATTGAGGTCCCATGCCCCAGAATGCCTTGTGGACAAAGCAGAGGGTTTTGAACTTAATCCTCACCGCCACTGGGAGCCAGTGCAGAGATTTCAGTCCTGGAGAGATACTATCCTGCAGTTGCAGAGGGCAGAGAGTAGAGGCAGGCAGATTTAGAAGGAGGCTGTTGCAGTAGTCCAGCATGGGGAGAACCAGAGCTCTGGAGACAGTGAGCCTCATGGGGAAGGAGTGGAAAGGAAGAGTACCTCTCAGGAGGTGCAGCTGGTAGATTGATTTCTTAGAGACATCAGAGATGTGGGGAGAGAAGGAAAGTGTGGAGTCGAAGATTACCCTGAGGTTTCTAACCTCACAGGTGGGAGCAGGAAGAGAGCCAAAGAAGCTGGCCAGAGAGTGACAGGAACGGCGGGTGTATGTGTGCCGATGAGGAGAATCTCGGTCTTACTGGCATTCAGGCAGAGACAATTGGTGGCACACCACTCCTGGATAGACGACAGACAGTTAGAGATGAGAAACGGAGAAGAGGTGTCAGAGGGGAGCCTGAAAATTAGTTGAGTGTCATATGCATAGCACTGAAAGTTGGGGCAGAGAGTGGCAATGCGGTGGGCAAGAAGCGCCTGGTATTGGTTGAACAGCCAGGGAGAGAGGTTAGACCCCTGGGGAACACCACAGCTAGAGATGAAGGTAGAGGAGAGGATAATTAACTATTTATAACAGAAACCTTGACTGTAAGTGTTACTTGGTTACTTGTAAATACAAATTTCATTGCTACAGCTCTACAGCCTACATTTACCCCATCAAGGTAGGCCTGGCTGCTCAGTCACACTACCAACTTGTGTTGTACAGACCTATACCAAAAGGTGGGTACCTAATACCAAGCAGATATGTGTTGTGTAGTCTCACACAGTGTGACTGCTCCAAATCTTACCTAACAGTGTTGTGTAATACTTCTACCTGATAGTAGTCATTTTTCATAGCGATATTTGGCCATAAATAAATAACTATTTTTATACATACTGTCTAAGTGTAATTTGTGATTCCCATTGTGTGGACTTATTGTGGACCATTTACAAGCTCACCACCTCTTGAGACTCAGCCTAGACCTCTCGTCACTGCTACCTTGAACTGGTTTGGCTACAGCTCCCCAGAGTTGTCACTGTCAAAATATAGGTTGGCCTTCTATACATCTGTCCACCAGGCCAGAGTATAGAAAATCAGTCCTAACAAATTGGTGTACAGTGGTGAGATGACCCTCTCCACTTAACATCTGGGTGTTTCGTGAAAAGGATCAGTATTGGGTACCACAGTGTAGTGTGTCCAGATAATACTTGCACAGTACACTGTGATGTTTGATTGCCTAGTAGTTAGCAGTCATCTACTGATATGGATAACATGGAAACAATTACTTTCACTACTTAGTTCTTCTAAAGTAGATCGCTTGAAAAAGTTGTGTAATGGCAGGGGCCTAACAGTCTCTGGCACTAAAGCAGAATTAATTGTGAAAATTCTTGATTTTAAGAAAAGCAAATGTGTACCTCCCTTATTTAATGGTGGTGGTAGTGGGGCCGGGGGTGGATCTGCAACAGTAATGGAATTGCTGCTACTATTGGTGAGGAGGAGGAAAGTAAAGCTTCTGCACTTTTGTCTATCACCACCTCAGATGCTGAGGCATTATTTGACCTGAAAAGGGAGAAGCTCAGGCTCGAGGAAAAAGAGCTTGAGTTCAATATGGCCAGGTTAGAGTTTGAGTGAGTTTAAAGGCAGAAGGACAGAGATCACCAGATGGAGCTTGCCAAGATTCAGCCTTCACAAGGTTCTTACAGAGGATCTGGAGATGGTTCTGCGCCCTCTTCACATCCCATATTCCCAAAGGATCTTCTAAGTATATATGAAGATAAGAATGATATAAATGATTGGCTTTTAACTTGAATATACCTGTGAAGTACAAGGGGTGGGTGATGCTGATAGAATTGCATGGTTGCTCAGCAGACGTTCCATGCTGGCTGCAGTGCCAATATGGACATGTCTAAATCTGACAGGCAAGATTTTGCAACACTTTAGCAAACTCATTTTAAAGTTTGGGAAGACTCCTGCCCAATACTTGAGGAGATTAAGAGAGTACAAAAAGAAGGAATGTATGACTTCTGTTACTTTTAGTGCTTATTCTTTGAAAACGTGTGTGGCTAGATAGAAGTTTATCAGGTAACCACCTTTGAGGGCATGATTCATTTGGGCATGCTTGAGTATATTGTTGCCTGTTGTTCCCCAGAGATTAAGCAGCATTTGGCTGACTCAAAGGAGTTAAATCCAAAGAGGCTAGCCATTGCTGCTGACTTATGTGTCTCACAGAGTGTCCCATAAGGACAAGCCTGCTTTGGGTAAGCAGGAGGAGGGAAATCAACAGAAGCAGAAAGAGGGTGGGGCTACTGATAAAACTATGCCAAAGAAGGCCCACAAAATGTTTAATAATGGGAAGTCACAAGAGTCAGGTCAGGTCAGGGTAGTGGGACTAATCCTCCAAAGCATGAGAGTGGTTTCTCTAAGCCTCCTTATGTGTCAAAATTCAGTGGAGCCAGTGATCACAGGAAGGGCAAGAGCGTGGGGTCCACTCTGCAAGTCTGGCCTTCTCTCAGTATGAGGAAGAAGAGTTTGAAGGGGTGTTCTTCTCATTAGATTGCTTCCCCTCAGATGGAGAGTCTGAAGATAGACTAGATTCTGTGGAATATAGTAGTGCTGGACCTTCTGATCCCATTCCATACCTGCCCCTTAGTCATATTCTCTGGGGATAGTGTTCAGGTAGAAGGTGTAAGTACCTCTACAGTTAGGAACACTGGGCCCAGTCTTACTGAAGTAGCTTCCTCAATGGTAAAGTCACAGGGCCTTGCCAGAAGTCCTGTGGGGGAAACTAAGTTGACAGGTGGGCCCTCTCTCAATGTTCCAGCATCACCTGTCAGTAGAGCTGTGAATAGTGCACTGGTCAGGGCATCTGTCAATGTTAGGAGCGCTGTTCCTAGAAGAGTTCTGGGTGAGCTCAATCTTCAAGACTTAGGTCCTAATAGGCACGCACCAGACCCTTCAAGCACGTGGTCTCAGAATCAGGCTGCCTTATCCACACCTAAGGGAAAGTCTAGGCCGAAGGGGAAACCCATGGCCAGATGAGTCAGAAGACGAGGCAGAGGGAAAGAGAATATTCCACCTTTCCTACCTACATCTGTTGAGGTAGTTGGGAGAGTCCCTATTCCAGGTATGGAAGAAGGACTCCAAGAAAATCGTAGATCCTATGGAGGTTGCTGGTGGAGGAGATCCTAGGGGAGAGATTAGTATGGGCCAACACAGAAAGAAACAATCATACATAGACCTATGGAGAAAGGCCTGCTTTCAGTTGGAGGGTTCCTCTCCAGTGAAGCAAAGGGTACAAAAGGAAGGTGGGTTACTTGAAAGTAAGCCCACAGAGCCCACCAGAGAAAACATTGAGAGGTTGGAGGTTTCTCAGGAGGTCAGTCCCTTCCTCCTACAGTTGGGGTGCGACATTCCCCTTGTGGTGCATCCTAGTGTCAGGATACCACTAGAGTGGTCTAACACTTTCTTGCTGGCCCATGATTAAGGTCCCAAACCCACCGCAGGAGTCTAGCTCTCTGTCACCAGGTTGAAAGAAGTGAGACATGTATTGACATACTCTAGAGTTCACTTTTAGGAGTGGACTCATTTGTACCAGAAGCAAGGCCTATTTTGTTTAGCCCTTTGACCCTGGAGACCTCAGGCAGTAGGTTGAAATTGGTGGTTGCTTATCACAACACCATATGCCTTAATGCCAACCCACAGAGAATGACTGTCAAGTCAGTCATTAATGCCATACTGAATGACAGTCCTAGAGGTAGCTCCTCTGCTGTACTCAGTAGTGGTCAGACCCAGTGAAGGGAGAGTGCAGTGACCTGCCAAGTGTCCCTTAGCTGTCATCTACGTCAGATCTCTCCTACGTTTCATTGGAGCCCTCAGTGAGCCCCAGAGAAGGAGGTGGACCTTTCCTGTCAGACTTATGTAAATCCATGAACACATGCGAGTGGTCTAGGCCTCGCCATGTTTCACAACTTGGCATGGTAAACTATTTAGAAACCTTGGTGGCCTTAGACAGGTTACCATAATGTTTCCCATGAAAAGTATGGAGGATTCTATGTTGAGAGCTAGAGTAGGAGCCCTGCTTATGGCTATATCAAGGGAGCCTGAAAAATGTGTGCATCTCCCTGCTCTGTGCCAAAAGCAGCCCTCCTAATGGCTTCAGTGAGGATGACCTAGTGCCTCCTCACATGACCCCACATCAGCAAGTTGAGCTGGAGATTTTGCAGTGGCAATCTCTCCCCTTTTGCAGAGGCAAACATCCACACACCAACTGCCACTTCACAATGTTGTACAAATCTTTTGCATCTCCATTTTGCTTTGCAGTGACAGAAGTGCATGGATGGAAGGGGATTAAGGATGGGGAAGTGCTGATTGGAGCCCAGGACGGAAGTGCCAAGGGATGCCAAGGTGGAAGGCCACTGGCTAACGGCTGGAGTGACGTAGTCCCAAGGGTGGAGTGCACAGCTGCCAGGAGGTAGACCCACAAGGGCAGTGCTGAAGGGGCAAGGCACTGGTGTAAACCAAATATAGAGTCTACAACCTGTGAGGTTTATGAGGGACCAGGCCACCTGTCTCAGTGGCTGTGCTATGAGTTAGCAAAGACGCGATAGAGGGAAAGAGGAAGAGATAAGCACAGTTTTGTGAAGTTTCCAAAACTTAAGGAATTCTGGCTCAAATCCGAGAGGGGTAGTGTGGTTTTTTCAAAGAGAGGCACCAGCTGAAGAGAGACCCCTGCCTCCCACTCTCTGTTTGGAGAAGCGTTTGACAAGCAGAGAATTGCAGTTAGTGGAGCGGAGGGCTCTAGCAGGAGAGTATTTGAGGATACAAAGTTGGATATAGCGTGGTCCCAGAGCACAGAAAGCCTTGTCGATAATACAGAGGATCTTGATTTTCATCCTTGAAGCCACCAGGAGCCATTGTAGAGATTTTAAGGCTGCAGAGATACCATCCTTGGGCTTGACACAAAGGATACGTCTTGCAACCCTATTCTGGGTTAGCTAAAGGGGGCATAGAGAACAAAGGGGAGGTTGATAAAAAAATACTTTTGCCGTTGTCCAGCCTAGACATGATCAGGGCTCTAGAGATGTTGAGCTTCTGGGGGACGGTAAGGAAAGGTAGAATGCCTGTAAGGAGGTGAAACTGGAATTGGGCCTACTTGACAAGGTCCAAGATTTAAGGAGAGAGAGGAGTCAAAGATAACCCCAAGGTGTTTGGCCTCACAGGATGGTGATGGTTGAGGGCCCGAGGATGGCGGCCACAGGGAAGGAGGGAAACAGGGCAGAGGTGTCCCAATAAAAAGGATCTCTGTTTTACTGGCATTGAGACAGAGATTGTTAGCTGCACACAATGCCTAGATGGCAGTCAGACAATCAGGGATAAAAGACGGGGAGGACAAAATAGCAGAGGGAAGGTTCAAGGAAAGCTGTGTGTCATTGGCATAACACTGGAAATTAGGAAAGTAGAAGGAGATCAGGTAAGCCAGAGGGATGAGATAGATATTTAAGAGACACAGTGATAGGATAGAACCCTGTGTGACGCTGCAGGTAGAGAGTGAGGTAGTGGAGGAGAAACAGCCCAGTTGCAGCTGGGAAGGGCAATTAGTGAGGGAAACAAGTAAGCCAGTCCAGTGCCTGGTCCATAACGCCAAAGGAATCATGTAGCCATTTAATCAGGATAGAATGGTTAACCGTGTCAAATGCGAGGAAAGATTGAGGAGCACTATCCTCAATTGTACTACGATAATAAATATCATATATGCAAGTATATCATTCCACCATACTACAAATATGGTATGCTCCCCCTACAGTACCTACATTTACTATACACATATTCGTATAGTGTGTGTAGTCAGTGGCCAGATTTTCTGGGGCATGGCCTATGGCCCTGCCCCCAAGAACCTGGCCACTGGCCACAGCCACCACTGTACAATTAAACCATATAACAAATACGTACAATACACCATCAAATAGCAAGACTCACCCACAACCCCCCCAATCCAAATGATTTCCACCGACTTCAAAATTGACTGCGGACTCGGCGGCACCTGCACACCCTTTTTTCACCTATAAAAACATCTCCATATCCACTTATTTCCACTCCCCCACCCTTTCCAGGCCCTCTTTCAGCCACCAAATAACCCCAAATGTGTATCCTAGACTTTTTACTCTCCGTGCTGTCTGCGGTCAGCGGCGGCTGTCCGTGGATCCAACATGGCAACCGTTTCAAAATATCTGACGCACCTCACATTTTTGAACAGCCAATCAGCGGGAACGTATGATGTCCGCAAACATCACGCCACTCTCTGATTGGTCCACTCTGATTAGTCCACAGGTGCCAGCGGACTGTGAATCAGGAAGTGAGTCTGTGGACCGAACCCAGAGATCACAAAACATGTGTCACCTACCTGTTGGTCATTTTTTTTTAAACTACTGGACTGATTTACACCAAATCTACAAAAACACACTTTTGGAACCAAGCTGCCACTCCTGACTCAAATCTGGTGAAAATCCGTCCAGTGGTGTGGGCTGTAAGCACAGGCAAAATTTGTTTTCCATTGCGTCTATGAGGATGAGCATTTCAACACATTTTGGGACCCCGCCATAACTTTGCCCCCCCACCTCCTGGACGAAATTGCACCAAACTTTGCAAAATCATTCTGAAGGGGCCATATAAGTTATTTGCAAAGTTTGGTGAGTGCAGTATTTGAGCAGCTGCAGCGTGAAAAGTGCTTGGAAGATTTGGACCAAATAAGAAACAATTTGGACACAAAACAAAGTGTTGACTTCAATTCGTTTACTAGTTTGGGGGTAAATCAATCCAGTAATTTTTTAAATATTCAACAGAGAATTAGGTGGCACCTGCTCCTTAAAAACGTTACATCGGTCTTGGCATGGCTCGAGGAGGGGGTCTGCCTGGGAAGGCAGGGAGGGGTTTGGGATTTTGCCACCTTCCCCAAAATGTATAGTTATAAATCCCCTGATGCATTGCAGGATCATGGTTTTCAGAAACAAAATGACCGCCATCTTGTTTTTCTCTCAATGTGAGAGATATTCATGTCTATAGCCGAGTTTATGTTAATGTTAATGTTAAAGGATATTTGCACCACGCAATATCACCAGCGGAGTGGTCCCCTGGCGCTCTAGCTGATCTGAAACAAAGTGGGTAGGTTAGGCGTGTTAGTAGGAAATTTAGAGAAGAGCAAGGGAGCTGTGAAGTACTGTTGGCAGCTTCAGTTCAGTTAACACTGTTCGCCAAGCATATTGGTGTGTTATTCGGTTCTGAGTCCGTTGTGTGCTGTTGTGTGGGGGTCTGTGTGGTGTGATTTTTGTTGTGGTGTGGGGAAGTGTGTGCTGGTTGCTGCAGCTTTTAGATGTGTGGTTGTGTTTGGTTAGAGTGAGAGAGGTATGTGAGGAGTGGTGAGGTTTTTAGTAGTTTTTGGGGTTGGTTTGTATCCTTGTTGTTAGGAGAAATGCATATTCCTATTGCGTCTCCATCATGATTTAGAAGAGGCTGTTTCCTTTCGTTGATTAAGTTTCAGCGTGATAAGGCTGTCTCATCTCTGTCATTATACTAAATTAGCTACTTTTGTGTTTCCATCTTTGTATTCAGCCAGCCCTTTTATCCCAGTTTGTCTTTGCTGTAACCTAGTTTTTTGGATTGATTTACTTGCGAGATGCGCCCGTACCCTACGTCCTTTCTTAGTGGGTAAGGTTGTTGGTAGTGTTGGGCATGTATGCTAACTTCTGTCCACATGGGGTTGTTGCTTGTGTTCTATTCCACCTAGCGGCGTCTCCCTTGTTCTTGTAGGAGTTTCCCTTAGTCGGTCCTGGGTGTTGTTTGTGCCATCATGTATTCTGTCAATCTGTTCTTTGCGTTTCCTCTTTGATTGTTTTAGTTGTTTCAATTTGGTTCCGAGGTGTTTAAGAGACGGGTTTTTATAAGTTTTCCAAATTTTAGGTGGTCTTCTTGTTTCATATTTCTTTCGAGAGGTTGTTCCAGGTTTTTATGGCTAGGTGGGAGAAAGAGGAGCCCCCTAGTTCTTTCTTGATGTATGTTTTTGGTTTCAGGCGGATTTCATTGCTTGATCTGAGGAGTAGCGTTGGCTTGTAGATTGTTATTTTCTTTTGTAGGAATTCTGCTGCCTGCCCGCTGATTGCTCTGTGTGTTATGCACATTGTTTTGAACATGATTTGATGTTTGATTGGGAGCCAATGTAGTATTTTTAGTGCTGCAGTGATGTGTTCTCTTCTGGATAGTTTGAGGAGGAGTCTGGCTGCTGCATTTTGAATGCATTGTAATTTCTTCAGGAGGTATTCCGGCATCCCGATGTAGAGGCTGTTTGCGTAGTCATTTCTTGACATGATGAGAGCGACGATTGTCAGTGTATTGTGGGTGAAGGAGAGGAAAGGTAGGATTATTCTTGTTGTGTGAGGGAGGAAGAAGAATTTCTTAATTATTGTGTTTATTTGTGGTTCTAAGGTTAGAGCATTGTCCATTAGGACTCCCAGGTTTTTTACTACCTTAGATGGTGTGGGTGTGGTTCCCATTTCTGTCGGCCAGGAACGTAGGTGTTGCTCTCTTGGTTTTTGGATATAATCATGATTTCTGTCTTTCCTGGGTTGATTGTCAAGTTGTTGGCGTTCATCCCGTCAAGATTTCTTTTAGACATTCTACTAGGGTTGAGTGATCAACATGAGTATCTTTGATTTTGTAGATGATTTGAGTGTCGTCTGCATAGTTGTAGCATGTAATGTTGTATTTTCTGAAGATCCTGATTATTGGAGTCTGGTAGATGTTGAAGTATAGTGGTGATAGTGAGGATCCTTGTGGTACTCCACAGTAGTTAACTTGTGGAGTAGATTTGAAGAGTTTTATTCATACAGTTTCTGTTCTGTCTGCTAGGAATGATTTAATCCAGATTAATGCCATGTCCGTTATACCTTTATATTCCAATCTTTTGATTGGGGTTTCATGGCTTACTGTGTCGAATGCTGGGGAGCAGTCGAGCAGAATCAGAGCCGAGGTTGTGTTGGAGGCTGCATTTGTTTTTAGGTCGTCCTAGATGGATAGTAGTGCCGATTCTGTTCCTCTTGCCAGTCTGAAGCCGACTTGTGCTTGGTCTAGCAAGTGGTGTTTTTCTACATGTTCTTGGGTTAATTTGTATACATATGTTTCTAGGAGTTTTGCTGGGTAGGGAATGTTTGAAATCGGTCTGTAGTTGGAGAGGTATTCCACGTCGCCACTTGTTTTTTTAAAAAGTGGCTTGATATATGCTTATTTAAAGGATCGTGGTACAGCCCCTGTTGTGAGCAACAGATTTAGGAGATTTCTGTAATATTCCGAGGGCATTTCAGCTTCTTGCTCTTTTTCATGGTGCTTAGTAGTGGGGTGAACCATTTTGCCATTGCTTTTTTTCGTGAGGGGGTAAATGATTTTTCCAGGGAGATATTTTCGATTGTATCAGCAATCCATTTGTGGAGTAGCTCCATTTTCCCGTCTATGTCTGCCTTCTCCAGTTCTGCTGTTCAAGGTTTGGTCATCTCCAGTTGTTCTACTAGGTTGCTTGCTTTGACGGTTTACCAGTTTATTTTTTTGATGGTTGGGAACTTGACGTGCTGAATGCTAACTTGCGTTGGTAGTGTGATCACGAATGGAATGATGAGATGATTGTTCCACAGTATTTGTATCGGTGGTGCCCTGGTGACAAATTATTTCTTGGTGAAGATTGCGTCAAGGGTGTGCCCTGCTGAGTGTTATGCCCCTTTGACCAACTGTTGTAGTGTCATGGTTGTTAGCTGCCCAGTTAGTGAATTTTGAGAGTTGGCGTGTTTTTCTTCGTACCAAATGTTAAAGTCCCCCAGGATTATTAGATGTTCATGTTCAATGGCTATGCTGGCGATGGTTTCTATGAAGTTGTTGACAAAGGTTGCATCGTATGTCGGTAAACCAGAATGAATTTAATGTTTGTTTTTGGATTCGCCAATAGATGTATGCCCATGGATTTGCAGTTTATGATGTTAAGAGGTTTGTCTGTTTTTACTTTCATGTGTTTTTTTAATGCTATTGCGAGGCCTCCTCCTTTTTTATTTTTCCTGTTTAACTGTAGGCATTTGAAGTTGGTGGGGAGGCAGCTTTGGAGTGTGATTTTATAGTTGTCATCCAGCCATGTTTCTGTAATGAAAAGGATGTCGATGCCATTGTCGCAGAGAAGGTCGAAAATCTCTGGTGAGTGTTTTGACATGGATCTTGCGTTTATTAATTTGCAGTGGATTTTAAAGGTATCGTTAGTTATGGTTTGGTTTGTGCTTTATTGTCAGCGTTGTCTTCTGACTGGTGTTGAGGTTTCCTACCAAGTCGATCTCTAGTTTAGGTGTTGGTACAGTTGTGTCTGTGTTGTCAAAAAGCTCTTTTAGGTTCAGTCTTGGGTTTCTGTTTTCATCAGGCTCCTTCCTCTTCTAAATTTTGTGGCTGTCAAGCAGAGGGTCCTCTTGTTTTGGTGAAGTAAGGATTTAGGGCGTCAATTATGTTCTTGTTATCTCTAGCGTTGTCCGTTATTCCTCTGCGTGGTTGTGTTTGGTTGTTGGTCGTTCTTGATTTGTACGTTGGGTCAGTTCATTATGGTGAGCGGTTATTTGCGAGGTATGGTGTTAGGTAAAGAGATTTCTCTCTTCTCTCTGCGCTGGTTCTGTTCTCGTTTCTGTCTGTGGGAGTGTGTTATGCAGTTGTGAGTCTTCAGTGGTGTTCAGTTGGGGTTGCTCTTTCTCCTCTTTGTCTTTCCTTTGGTCCATATCCTTTTTCACAGCATTTTGAGTTTTGAAAGTTTTTCTGGTTTCTTTTTGTTCGGTTAGTTGCTGCAGAGTTGGTCTTTGTGTTTTTGGTCTGGCTGTCTTGTGGTGTTGGACTGGGTGTGGGAATCGTCCGATCCAACCCTGGGCTCTGTCTGTTGGGGTGGTCTAGTCAGGTGATATTGCTAGGGTAGTTTAGTCGCTGTCTCGAATTTGGGCTTTCTAGTTGGAGAGGTCTACTAGGGTTATATCGCTAGGGTATTTCAGTGGCTGTCCCTAATGTGGGTCTCCCTGGAAGAGACTTACAGCAACAAACAAATCTCTGTGGTGTGACGCAGGGTACTATTCACAGCACCATCTCAGAATGTCAGGCCAGTGATCACAGTACCGTCACGGCGCTGCAGGGCCAATACTCACAGGGCTGTCCCAATGTGGCACCCTCTAGAAGTAGTTCAAAGGACTTCTTGTCAATTCTCTAATGATGTGATGCAGCCCAGTATTCACAGAGCTATCCCAGTGTGGTCCAGGCTAATAGTCACGGTGCTATCTCAGTGTGGGACAGGGTGATAATCACTGTGTTATCCTCAAGAGGCGCAGGCTAGTAATCTTATTGTGGTGTTTCCTAGATGTGATTTAAACTAATATCCAAAAATCTGTACGGGTGCTGCGGAGGCCGTTAATTACAGTACTATCCCAGAGAGGCACACGCTACTAATCCTGGTACTATCCTAGAAAGGTACACATTTCTAATCAGAATATGTTCTATTGTGGTGCTTTCTAGATGTGTTGCAAGTCAGAGGGGCACAGGCTAAAACTCAGAGCATCATCCCAGAAGAGGCACAAGCAAATAATCTCAGTGCTATCCTAGAAGGTGAGCCGATAATCACAGTGCTATTTTTTTTAGAAAGGCACAGGTCAATAATCACCATACTATTCTATTGTGGTGCTTTCTAGATGTGATTCTAGACAGTATGTGGGAATCACTAAGGGTGTGGCATAGTCTTATAATCACAGTACTATTCTAGAAGGCAGAAGCCCATAGACACAGTAATATCCTAGAGGCAAAGCTAGTAATCACAGTATTATTTTAGGAAGGTCTAAGTCAATAATCACATTATTATTCTGTTGTGGTGCTTTCTAGATGTGATTCAAGTCAGTATGTGGTAGACTCTAAGGGTGCAGCACAGTCTAATAATCAAAGTACGGTCCCAGATGGCACAGGCTAATAGTCACAGTACTATCCCAAAAGGCAAGCCAATAATCACAGTACTATTCTATTGTGGTGCTTTCTAGATGTGATTCAGGTCAATAAGTGCTAATCTCTAAGGGTGGGGGGCAGTCCGATAATCACAGTACTATCCGAGAAGACACAAGCTAGTAATCACTGTACTATCCTAAAGGAACAAGCTAGTAATCACTGTACAATCCTAAAGGAACAAGCTAATAATCACAGAATTATCCTAAAGGAAAAAGATAATAATCACAGTACTATCCTAAAAGAACAGGCTAATAATCACAGTACTATACTAGAAGGCACAAGCTAATAATCACAGTATTGTCTTAGAGAGGCACAAGTCAATAATTGCAGTACTATTCTATTGTGTTGTTTTCTAGATGTGATTGAAGTCAGTAAGTGGTAAACCCTAAGGGTGCAGCGCAGTCTAATAATCACAGTGCTTTCCTAAAAGGCGCAGGCTAATAATCACAGTGCTGTCCTAAAAGGCGCATGCTAATAATCACTGTACTATCCTAGAGGGTACAAGCTAATAATTTCAGTACTATCCTAGAAGGTGCAAGCTAATAATTACAGGACTATTCTATTGTGGTGCTTTCTAGATGTGAATCAGGTAAATTTGTGCTAATCTCTAAGGGTGGGTGCAGTCTAACAATCACAGTACTCTCCTAGAGGTCACAAGCTAATAATCACACTACTATCCTGGGGGGAAAATGAAACACAGTAAAAAGTTATTTGCCAGTCACAAAACATACAAATGCCATAATGTTAGAGGTGGGGGATGGCTAGAGGGCGTTGAGTGAAATTTGGGAGTTGGAGGGGTTACAGGTACTGTGTTTGCAACACAAAGCATTTGTAGCCTTGGCTATATACGCGAATAGCCGACATCTCATAGCAAACTGCGTCACCGAAGCAGCATGTGTTGTGGGGGGAACGGGAGAGGGCAGGGCAGGTGAGGAGGCCATCTGGGGAGTGGGGGAGCTGGCACAGATGAGGGGGCAATTGTTGAAGTGTGGGGGGACAGGAAAGCATTTTCTTTTCCTACCCTTTTGCCAATATTCACAGCTATATCAGAGGCTACAAAGGACTACAGATAGCCAATGGTATGTGTAGTTCGGTATCCACAGCTATATAGTTTGGGATGTCAGTGTTTTATATATTTTTTTAAGTACTTTGTTTAGGTATAGTGACGTCAGGGTTGAAAACTCACTGGCCATGGCCAAAGGCCATGGTCATTGACATGTTCGGTATTAGAGAGTCTTTTTTATTTTGGATGTGTGTTTTCAGACTTTTAAGCATGTGAGACTTTGGAGAAAGATAGAAGAACATAGTTTCACAGACTTTATATAAAAAGAAGCAATTGTAGTCTAGTTTTAGATGTGCCATACAATATATTTCAGGTTGTGTATTCTCACCTATGATATTATGTTGTGTACGGTTGGAATGTTTACCCTTCTAGTTTACTTTTCTATATTTTTTCTATGATTTCTTATTTTTCAGTTACTTTACATAAGTACATGAGTAGTGTTGTTCTGTTTTGATCATTTAAGTCGGATTGTAGTATAAAACTTGAAGTCATTCCCTAGTCATCTGACTTTTTGTAACCGCGGTTATGATAAAAGATAATGAACTGTAGCCGTGGTTATAATAAAAAATGCTTTTTGTTATTATTTATTGTATTTGTGCATTTCTATATGATAAGCAGTTCTTAAAATGACTGTTTTGGGGTACACTGAGTGTAGAACATTAGCACTTCAGGAGTACTGTTTTGATGTTATGAAGGAACAGCGCATTTCCTTCATCGGTTAGGGGTACTCAGTCATGTCTAAAGAAATTGGCCATGTAAAACTGTATGTTGTTGTTCACAATCCATCATTGGCTGTGGTCTGTCATGAATGCTGAAACTGCTTTATTAACATTACTCTGGGATTTCTCAACTTTACCATTAAATCTGGTGTTCCATCTCCATTTTTTCCTCTGAGTGAGATTGGAAAAGATAAAGTTGGTGTGAGGAAATTAGTTTTCCCATGTCCTGTTTCATCATTAAAGTAAGCGTCACCCCGCGTACGTTCCCCAAATCATTGCCTCCACAATGAATTAGTATGATGTATTGTTGTTAACCGCGACTACAGGCACCAAATGGGAATTTTGAGTACTGAATCTGCATAGAATAAATTACAATAGATATTGTAATATATTTCTGCAGTCTGTGTTCAAATGTTTCTATTTTTGTAACGTATAAGGTGGCCCTTAAAAGGGCTATTTTTGGGGGATGGAAAGAGGGGGGGAATAGGGGAGAAAAATATATAAGGATGTAACATATAACAAAGGGAATTAAAAATAAAATCCAACATATATTTATTAATATTTTTTTTGTTTTTTAGAAAAGGGGGGAATGCCACATAAAAATTCTAGCATGACAGGTGATCTGATGTTCAGCGATTAACCTCAGCCATGGCTCAATTGTGGCATCTCCCTTGACTAACCCTTAGCAGCATACTTTACAAATGATTTGCATCCTGGAAAGGTTGGGTGTTGGTAGCAGAGGTGTTGTTAATGCATTGTTGGATGGAGGTTCTGCAGGTGGTGCTGTTCTTCGTCTATGCAAGCAATGGTCCCCATGCATTTTTCATGGCCTTCAGTTCTGGACAGCGGTCCCAACCTTCCTTCATGCGCACTGAATATTTTAAAACACTAAACAGCTATCAACCATAGATTTGGGACTTTACCGGTAGATGCAGCTTTCAACAATGTCCACTGTATAATATATACACTGAACAGGCACTAGCCATGGACTTTAGCAGCACTATACTGGCCAGTGGCCACAATGTTTGACTGTGCCCACTATATATTCTAACATACAAATGGGCCACTAGCCATGGCCTTTCACTATGAGCAGTTTGTACATCTTTTGGCCATGTGTACTGTATATTTTAAAATACTAACATGGCATAAGCAATGGACTTCGGACGTGCGCATTGTGTATTATACAACACTAACCAGCCCCTATCTATGGCCTCTGACCATGACCACTGTATGTTATATACACTAACCAGGCACTAGCCATGGACATTAGCACAATACTGGCCAGTGGCCAAAGCATTAGGCAGTACCAACTGTAGATTCTAACAAGTTAATGGGCACTAGCTGTGGCCTTTACACATGGCCACTGATTACAGCTTTCAACGTTGCCCACTGTATATTTTAAAACAGTGATGGGCTTCTGGGCATGGTTTTTAACCATGCACATTGGTATTTTTGAACACTAACCGACCACTAGCGATAGGTTATGGTGCTGGCCAGTGACCACAGTCGTTGTCATGGCCAAGTCCATGGCCTAAAATGTTATTAAGGTAATCAAAGTTTTCATGGGCTAACTTATAAATTATGTTATGTCTAATGCGTTATTGATGCAATCAGTTGTATACAATGGGCATCATTACAAGTTTGCCGGTATTGTAACAACGGTACCAGTAAGCTTGCCGGTACAGTTGTTACGGTACCGGCAAACTACGAGTTCTGCTCGCGGGTGCCCTTTCGCCCGCCAGGTCTAGCGTGGTGGGTGGACCGGCTCCCGCGAGCAGACCATGCCGGATGGTGCCGGTGCATCCGACCTCCCCATTCCCATTAAGCCCTATGGGGCTCGAATGGGATGGGGAGCATTTTTTACCGGTGCACAGCAATGGGCAATTACTGGGTCCGGCGAGGCCGTAATGACCAGGTAATTGCCCATTCCTGTGTGCCAGTAAAAGACCGACTTCGGCGGCAGCCGTGCCAGTTTTACCGGCACGGCTACCGCCAAAGTCGTTATGAGGCCCAATATAATTATTGTTGTCACCTTTGATGGCATCAGTGATGCCATTTGTCATGGCACCAGTGTTCTCATACAGCATGTAATTAGTGATGTGATCAGTGATGTGATCTGTGATACAAGAAAACTCAAAAACCTTTGAAAGAAAAAGAAGAAAGTAAACGAGAAAGAACATAACACGCATTGAAAACAAAAACTAAACAAAATACGTACACAAGGGAGGGAAATGGAAGATATTGATTTAATAGTTATAAGTTTTATGGAGGGTGTACTTGCTAAGAAATCTAGGAAAGGCTGCCATTTCAACTCGTGTCTACGGAGCAAGTGCAGGGTAGAGACATTACATCTTTCCAATCTATTGATGTTACATATCGAATTCCGCCACACTTTATACTGAAGTTGATCAAAGTTCTTCCAATTAGACATTATGGCTTGGATGGCTACTAAGAGAAGGAGATCAAACAGGTATGTACCATTCTTATCTGTGACCTTTTGTAACATTGACTACCTAGGAAAAGAAACTGAGGACAGAAATCTTGAAGTAACGCACACTTACCCAAAAAGATTCCACAAAATGCCATTCAATAAACATATGTTTAAAGGTACTCTGAGCATGAAGGCAGCTCCAACACCTATCACTCTGTGCAGCACGATATTTGAAATGTAGAGGATGAGTAATGAAAACTCTCTATTGAAAAGAGTGTGGCGTCTGAAGAAGACTGGCAGATGTGGTAACTTTGGAGATGTGATTCCAAACATGAGGCCAGTGTAGTTGAGAATCCAGTAGAGTACAATCCTGCTGCCAAGTGCGATGATAACAATCCCAAACACCTTCATAGGAAGAGGCTTGTTGAAAGGTTTTATAAAACGATGAGCCAGATATATTGGAATTTTTCAAATGATGCAATCTCTCTGCGTTGGGAGCAGTACATTTACAGCATATCATAGTTTTCCAAAATCACATCAATAACAGTCATATATTGTTGCATGCAAAAGGCTGGAAACTGGAATCTGATAGCAAATTCATTAAAGGTAATTGGCGCACCCTGTGCAAATAACTGGTCAATGTGTTTAATGAGAGAGCCATGGCTTGTAACAAATAGACCTTTTATTCATTTTAATGAGTGAATTAAACTAGATATATGGCGAAATAAACTGAGATGTTTTTTAAATAGATGGGAATATACAGGTCCTAAGATAGCGAGTGGATAATTTAAGTCTTGTATAATATATTCATCTTATTTTTCCCTTGGGAGGTAACAATCAGCAAGGTTTAGAGGGGAAACCATAGCTGTCTCTAGGCACAACCATCGGAATGCATTACTAGATTGTTCATGAGTAAACCATAACTGTATTTGCTTAAGTACAAAGGCCATGTGATATTTCCTAAAGTAAGGAAGTCCTACTCTGAGGCACAAACGTGATATTTTAAGTTTGGATAGGTTGATCCTGCTTCTCTTTTTTTTACCCCATGGGAATTGAAGCAAACAGGAATCAATAGATTTTAAAAAGGAAAAGAATATTCAACATATAGACAAAGTACAGAATAATTGGGGAAATCATCATTTTAATATTCTCCAGTCTGCCCCACCAGGACTAGTAAAGAGGGGGGGCAAGAATTGGTTAGGTCTTTAATTTTTAATGATAAAGTTGTAGTGTTTTGTTTGATAATGTCTTTGATGGAAGCCAAGATCTGAATACCTAGATATTTGATACCATTAGGGCACCCTCTCATGCCCAGATGTTGGATGTGATGTTTGGTACAATGGGCCTCATTAGGAGTCTGGAGGTAGCCATGCCGTTCTTACCGGCATGGCTACCCCCAAATCGGGTACCTGGTCTGGGTCCCATAAATAGGGAATTACCGGGCCAATGCCGACTTTAGCGGGACTGGTAATTCCCATTCTCGGGACTCGGACCCAGTACATCCCCATTCCCATTTGAGCCCCTAGAGGGCTCAATGGGAATGGGGAGGATGCTAACAACCGGCCCATTAATGACGGGCCTGCTGTTAGCATCCTGGTCTCTAGCGGATCCTGCTCTTCACGTTTGGTCTGACCAGGCATGAAGAGCAGGACCCACTGCAGAACTCGTAATGTGGTGGCCCGGAATGAACGGTGCCGGTCCCTTACCGGGACCGTTCATTTGCGGCCGCCACCCTCGTAATGAGGCCCAATGTATATTAAAGGGTAAGATTTCGGATTTGTCTGTGTTTAACTTATAGCCAGAAGCTAAAGAGAACTGTGAAATAATACCCGTGAAGTGAAGTATAGTAATATCTGGGTTTTTCATGAATAGTAATACCTCATCAGCATAAACCGCCTTTTTAATCTGTATTCCTGATATATCACTATTTTGTCAAATGGCTTCTAAGAAAGGTTCCAAGGCTAGAATAAAAAGGAGTTGGAAAAGTGGACAACCTTGGCGAGTACCTCTAAATAAGGAGAAGTATGAAGACAATTGGCCATTAATAAAAAGTGTTGTTTTAGGGTTGGGATAAAGTACTTCTATCGTGGAGAGAAAGGCAGTGTCCATACCATGCCATTTGAGAGCCTCAAACATTTAGTCCCATTCAACTCTATTGAAGAATGTGTTCTTTGCATCTTGCACTAAAGCTGCACAAGATTCACTGGAGCCGTGGATGCTGTCTAAAGTATTTAAAAATAGCCTAATGTTGGTGGAGGATAATCTGCCCTTGACGTATCCCACCTGATCACTTTTAATTAAATTAGGAAGAAAGGGAAGGCGTCTATTCGCTAAAGGTTTTGCAAAAATCTTACAATCTGTGTTAATAAGGGAAATAGGTCTATACTTTTGGGTATATTTCAGGGTCTTTCTTAGGTTTAGGAAAAACTATTAGTATAGCGTCTACAAATGAGCCCTGTGCCTTATTTTCTAGGACGAGATGGGTAAAAAGTGTGTTGAGCTTAGGAGTCAATAGATTATTAAAGTGAGCAAAGAAATCTATGGGAAAGCCATCGATCACGACCCAGGCTTTAACATGTTTAACATCAGTTATGGCTTCATGAATTTTTTCAGGAAAGATAGGAGCATTCAAGGATTGTAGATTAGCACTTGGGTATGTATCATGAGGAACATGCTGAAGAAATTGTTGAACATTAGTATTATGAAGAGGGACTTCAGATGTGTATAATTTCTGGTAGAATTTGGAAAAGACTTGAATAATTTCTTCATCCGAAAAAAGGTCATTTTTCCTTTGTGGTGCATGATAACCACAATTCTGCCTTTTCTTTTTTAAATTTGAGGTATGAGGCAAGTGACCGAGATTTGTTAGAGTATTGATATATTTGTGCTTTATATTTTAAGAGATTGGCACATGAATATTGTGTAACAATATTATTATATTGCAATATTATCTTAATAATTTCATTAAGAATAGATGCAGATTCAGTACGTATATACTTAGATTCAAGGGATTTGAGTAATTTGAGTAAATTATCTGATTCTTGCTTGAGTTTTTTCTTTTTGTTAGCAGCAAAGGATATAATATGGCCTCTAAAAACAGTTTTATAGCAGTCCCAATTATTGGCAACAGACGGGAGAGCTGAGTTTAATGTCCATCTGTTGGATTTACTGATAATATTAGCAGCCGCTAGCAGAATATGGACAGGTGCATGTTCTGAAAGTGCAATACAATCAATGCGAGCATCTAGAAGAGAACTGGCCACGGATTTGGAAATGAATATATAATCCAATCTCAAGAGGGAATAGTGGGGTTTTGAGAAGAATGTAAAATCCAGATCAGATGGGTGATTTAAGCGCCAAGTAACAATAAGTCCTAATTCTGATGCAAAATGTGTGAAATGTGTGTGAGATTTGGTGTTTTTAAAACATACACTAGGGGGGTCATTCTGACCCTGGCGGTAAGGGGTTAATGTCACCGGTAAGGATGCTGGTGCCATTAACCCCCTACTGCCACATTCCGAGGTCCCTCAGCGGGTCATACCAGCAACGGCTGGTCTGACCAGCCGTTCTTAGCGAGATCCGTTAAGGGACCATGGAGCTAATAACGGGCCCGCAATTTGCGGGCCCGTTATTAGCTCCTTCCCCATTCCCATTGAGCCCTCTGGGGCTCAAATGGTAATGGGGAATGGTTTTCTGAATGGGGATTTACTGAGTCCTCCAAGGTTGGAATGGCCTGGTAAGTCCCCATTCAGAGACACAGGATCCGGACCCGGGTTTGGAGGCAGCCATGGTGCTACCTCCAAACTCGGAATGACCCCCTAGGTTTCCTATCCAGGAATGGGCCCATAATTTCATTGCAATTGTTACAAATAATTAGATTATGAGGATTGGAACGTCATCAGATTAATTCGCTATAACTTTGCATTTAAAAGCCTTGTTGGTAAGAGTGATAAGATTATCTTTCTTCCCATTAGCTGTACTAGAATACACCTGACCTACCCACAGACACTTGAGCTTAGCAGCTTCAGCCTTTGAAAGATATGTTTCTTGGATACAGGCAAACGATAGTTTAGCTCTGTTGAGGGGAGAAAGTACATTCTGTCTTTTGACAGGATTGTGCAACCCTTTAACATTCCATGAGGTTGTATTAAAAGTCATGACTTAGGGTAAGATAGCAAGCTAGCTAAAGTAGCTAACCTAAAACATATATTTGCTGTGATACAAATAGGTATGACAATGTAAGCCATCTAGTACGCAAGGATTGATTAATCTGCACATGTGGTCAAAACAAAGAAGGAGAGATACACAAGGGAAAGGAGAAGACAAACAAAATCAACACAGATATTTGTATAATCCAACTAAAATGAAGAGGTCTGGGCAGAAATGTGGTTAACGGGATACAGCAACTCCCATCCATGTTGAGCAAAAGGAAAAAGAGAGGGTGGAGAGCCTTGGAGAGACGGCCAGACTCACACCCCTCTCCGGCAGCAAATATTATATAAGTAGACTGTTGAGGTCATCCTTTGAAAATACAACCCGAATCAAGTAGGTGGTCTTGGCATGTCAATTTCATCTCTTTTATCATTTTGAATAAAATGTCTTAAATCTGTAGGATCCTGAAAAGTAGAGGTGGGACCATTGAGAGTGACTTTAAGAAAGGCTGGATGTACAATGCCATATCTTGCATTTAGCGGTTTTAGGGCTAGTCTGAAGGCAGGTAGTTATTTTTTTCAAGTGGCAGTGGCATTGGATACATATTGGATGATAAAAATCTTCTTACCATTCCATGAGAGCTGCTTCATTAACTTTGCTTTATCCATTATGAGTAGGACATGCTATAGTGAAGTAGTACAAAGATGAAAGTTCTGGAGAGATTGTTAGGAGAACACACTGAGGTGATAGGACCTGCATGACAAGCTCTTTGGATGTTTAGTTGTACAGACATTAGTAGGTCCAGGAGTTTAGGGAGCAAAGTATTTAGAAACAGAATAGGATTATCTCCCTCAATACCCTCGGGGAGGAACACAATACATAGGTTGTTTCTTCTGTTTCGCTTTTCTAAATTCTCTGATTGTTTTTGTAGAGATTTGACTGTGTTTTACAAAACATCTACTCAAAAGTAGTATCTTCAGTATTGCTAACCGATCTCTCAACCTGGCTAATTCTAAACTCGAAGGCAGACCACTTGTCGTCAAGCTGTTGAACTTTGATGACTTCCATAAAAGGTTTTCAGAGCTCTCATTTCTGTGAGGATAGTTTGCATGGCTGTTTCCAGGGTATCTTCTTTAGGCGTAGGTGATTCACTTTTCTGTCTTTTGACAGTACCCAGGGGATATAAAGGAACATCCTTGATATGACCTTTTTGGTGCCATAATGAGCTAGAATGTGCAATTGGGTAGATGTAACCCATTACCAATGAGATTCTAAAGTGCATAGTATGCAGATGGTAGATTGGTAAGGTGAGCTGAAGGACCTCAGAGCTTTGTTTTGTGAATACCTATTGCAGAAACATGTGAGGAAGGGAGGCTAAAGGAGTCAAGGGAGCAGCGTAAATCTGGGTCAATGATTCTTAAGTTGTATAGTAATCGCAAATGACTTTCAGAATGCTGCACTCCCAATGGACATTTTTTATTTTTTATTTAGCAGTCCGATATTATGCCGCTTTCCCACACGAAATCTTTACAGTGGATTAATTACAGCCTATATCCAATAGTCTTTGTCAGGTTAAGTTGAATGGTAAGAAATCAAAATAGCACTTAAAGTGACTTTCCCAGCTGTAAAAAAATAATTTGGAATAAGATATTATTGTAGTTCTTCCACAGAATATCCTTTATATGGCAAAGTGTTAGCTATGAGCTAATTATCCTTTATATATTTAATAACCAATACTAGTGCAGCTTAGTAAGTACTACAAAAGCACTTAAAAGTACCTTTTTCTTCAAAAACCTAGGTTTCTGGGCTTTATTCATATGCAGGTCCTGCGTTGTAGACAAAAAGCATTACCAGCGTCAAGCAGCGTACCTTCCGACACGCCGCGTCCGCTCAGCTGAGGAGCCATCAGCTGGAAGCAGTCACTGGACCTCAGTGCTTCGGGCCCTGCCCATGTAAACTTCACACGGCCTTTGGAGAACAGGTCTCATGGAGAGACAACACCGCGGACCACCAGGGACATTAGAAGAATGGCAGACCCCAACTTCTATATAAATTCGCACTCAGAAGTGTGTGAAAAGGATGTGGAAACGTTCGCCGAAGTGGGAGTCCAGGAATCAAGTGGCCATCTCCTGCGGTGGTAAGCCACACCCTCAATCAGTATTATTTCTACTGCAAGGACCTGTGGTAGCAGCAGTCTTCAGGTTTGCAGGGAACCCACTCACGATTCCATAAACACAACAGTACCGGGGTTCCAGAGGAGATGTACCGGGGCTAAATATGCCTGACTTTGGGGTGCCACATTGTTGGCAACCCCCCCACCCCCGACACCCAATGAGGGCTAAAATCTAAAAATGGGGGAGAATTGGATCCTGGCTGGATCGAAACTACAGGTATCAGAATTCCCTGCTGCAATATCCTGATACTTAACAAAGGGATTCAACCCTGTACACCTGAATCCAGTCAGCCTCCCTGAAGATTCTTGAGGCATGAAAGCACGCTAAGAGGAGAACATCCCTGGACTGTTCAGCTGATTGCAGCTGGGACCCAGATTTGCACCCCTGCTACCCCTCTTTTGTTTGTATTACAGGGACTGCGGTATCTGCCCTCTGTAGTTATGGTTAAGTTGCTCAACTCATAGAAAGAGGACTTTTTGGGTGGCTTATAACTTTGCCCCCTCCCTGGACGAATTCTCACCAAACTTTGCAAAATAAGTATATGGTCTTCTAGGAGTTTGGTGCAGTTTTGTCAAAGGGGGAAGTTATTGGGGGTCCCAAAATGTATGGAACACCCCATAGACGCAATGGAAAATAAAATGTGTTCGCGTCTACACCCCAAACCTCTGGACGGATTTTCACCAAATTTGCGATAGGAGCAGTGGCTTTGTCCTAAAAGCATGCTTCTGTACATTTGATGTAAATCCATCTAGTAGTTCTTTAAAAAATTACCAAAAAGTAGGTTAAACAAATTGTGATATCTGGGTCCAGTCCACAGACTAATTTCCTGATTCGGGGTCTGCGGATGCCTCTGTACCAATCAATGAGCAGGGTTATGTTCGCGGACATCAAACGCACCCACTGCTTGGGTGGTGAAAAACATGAGCTGCATTAGACATTTTTTTACGGTCGCCATGTTGGATCTGCGGAGAGCTGCCGCTGGTTGCGTACAATGCGGTGAGCAAAAATTCTGGAAAACACATTTGGGGTTATTTGGTGGCTGAAAGAGGGCTTGGAAAGGGTGGGGGAGTGGACTAAAGTTGACATGGAGCTCTTTCTATAGGTGAAAAAGATGTGCAGGTGCCGCCGAGTCGCAGTCAATTGGCAGGGGGTTCTGGGTGAGTCTTGTTATTTGAAGATGTATTGTGCGGACTTGTTATATGGTTTAATTATCTTGAATCCAGCCACTGGCAACACACACTATAGTAATATCTGTATAGTAATTATAGGTACTGTAAGGGGAGTATACAGTATTCGTAATATGGTGAAATAATATAATGCGCTAGCACATTTCATCAATTGCAACAAAAAAGATTTGAACATCTGCTCCATAGAATTAAACAATAAATTACGCACATCAGTAAAAGTCACCCTGGCTACCTGGCACAGCAAATCAGCCTGCTCTGAATGCTGCCTTATTTTCTGGTTGTCCGTGTCGGTCGTAGGCCTCACCGGACAACCCACAGACAGGGCAAAGCCCCCTAACATGCTTGATTGCCCAATCTCATCTGCCCTCCTTTCAGGCCCTACCCCCACAGCAACAACATGTTAGGTGCACCCCACAACTGCAAATACAGCCACTGCTCATATCAAGCAACTTAGTAATAAGCCAACCTGCCCTGCACCTTCTAATAACATCAGCTACCAGCAGAAATGATACCAGAACCCCACCTCCACCCATCATTGCCTCCCCCCTAAAGAGATTACCAGCATTAACAACAAGCTCACCATAGAACACAGTACCAAATCGAATGAACCTGCGAACACCAAGACCCGAAAGCACTAACATACACTCTTCACTTATAACCCCAATATCCCCTCAAGAACACAAACAAGGCCCTGCGCTATACAGAGCCCTCATCAATGCAAGTTCACTCCCTGCACATGCCTTGGACTTCAATGATTTTATCATCACTCAATAACTAGACGTATTGGCCATCACAGAAATTTGGCTGCACTAAGCCTCAGGCCGTGCGCTACAACAAACTTTTCCTGAGGGCTTCACCATTCGTATGTGCGATAGAACGGACACCTGAGGTGGAGGCGTCGCTCTCATCTATAGGGAATCCCTTCAAATCAGACCCTGCGGTAACTCCTCCGAAGGTCACTGTGGGTGCCTTGCTATTAAACCCACAACTACCCCTACAGATTCCATCACCATACATATCTTCTACCGTCAACCAGTCTCAACAGCCACACTACAGGCAAGAACATCAAGCTTCATCAAGAATTATACTCTTGGGGGGACGTCAATCTAGGCCTGTATGGACCCTTAGGCACTGCAGCTACCTCTGTAGCAAATGCCCTCTCAGACCTTGACTTCAAACACTGTTTCTCCTCTCCTCCCCACAACAAAGGAAGAACATTTTACTGGATAGCTGACTTGAATAGCCAGATCACTATCACCTCCAACACCCCCTGTCCATGGTCGGACCATCCTACCCTTGGCTTTACCTTCCCTTCGTGTAAACAACCTCTACTTTCCCTGCCCACACTACCTCCTTCCTTAGCTCGTAGCTCCCGTAAAAAATCTCCAAAGAGTCAATCTCCCCCTCCCTCTTGCCTCTCGGTGTGAAATACCTAGACTCTACAGACCCACAAGTCCTAGCAGACATTTATGCCAGCACCCTGACTAAAGCAGTAAACATGGTGGACCCACTCCTCCTTAGAAAGTCCAAGCCAACATGCCATCTCAACCCTTGGCTCACCACAAACCTCCAAGCCCTGCGTTCTAAGAAGAGACAGGCGGAAACCATCTGGAAAAAAGACCGCACGGATCGCCGCAAAATGGCTTTTAATAAGATTGAGAAGGAATATAAACAGGCCATTACATTTGCCAAAGCAGAGGTTTACAACTCTAGAACAGCGAAAGGCAACTCCAACTTGCAAGAATTATTTAGAATCCTGAGAGAGATAGAGACTCCCGTTGCACCCCCTACCACCTTTAACAAAGACAAAACCTGGTGTACTAATAACTAATATTCAGAATGCCTTGTGTGCAAAAATATCCTTACTACTGCAAAAAAATAGAAAATAAACAAGTTAAGACCAGCCCCCTGAACCTACCATCCATCGCCAAAGTACATCCTGCACTGTCATTCCATTTTAGAGAAGTCTCAGAACTAGAAACAACCAACATCCTCAGAAACCTTAAACCATCCAGATGCAAAGGAGACATCTGCCCAACGACCATCATTAAAGAGTCCTCAGGAGCCCTGGTCCCTTTCATCACAAAATTCATTAATGCCTCTTTCTCCTCAAGTTTGGTCCCGGCCATAAAGAATCCTGGGTCCTCCCCCTATTGAAAAAAACCTCACTCGACCATGCAGCGCCAAACAACTACCGCCCTATCAATATAGTACCCATCTTGCTAAAGATCCTGGATAGAGCAGCCTACAACCAGATCCAATTTTACCTTGAATTGAATCACATTCTAGGGATGCGACAATCAGGCTTCCGACTAAGCCACGGGACTGAACCAGCACTATTAGATCTGAAAATCCAACTTGACTCCTTCAGAGATGAGGGCAAACCAGCCCTGCTTGTCTTACTGTATCTATCAGCCGCTTTCAACCTAGTAGACCACAAAACCCTTTGTCATCACCTCGCCATGTCTCAAACTTCTCCCAGGAAGCCACTTCATGGATAGCCTCCATCCTAGAAGGCACTTCTATGAGAGCGTTCTCAGACACTGCGAGTGCTTCACCCATTACCATCCTGTCTGGCATCCCCCAAGGGTCCTGTGTCTCCCCCTCTACAACATTTTTACTAAACCCCTATTCAACCTCGTGGATGACAGTGGCATATCTTATACCAACTATGCCGATGACACCCAAGTCCTCCTACCCCTGTCAGACTCCTATTATGAAGACTACTGCACTCTCAAAAAAATGTACTCTACAATCCAGGCCTTAACGACGACAAGATGGAGATCTTGTTGGTAGGTACCCTGGCTATGCTGTAGAAAAAAAGTGCCCAATTCACCTCCTTCATGATTGATGGAATGCAGATCTCTGTCTCAGCTATGATAAAAACACTAGGTGTCCATCTGGATGCACCCCTCTCCATCACCACACAAGTAAGTGAGGTGGCCTCCTCTGCAGCATACAATGCCAAGCTCATCAATGCAGCGAGACAATTCCTGACTCCAGAGAGGCGCCTGACCATAGCTATAGCAATTACGGGTGGGAGATTGGATTATTGTAATGTCCTCTTTGCCGGCACTTCCAAACAGAACATTAACAAATTACATATAATCCAAAACAATGCCCTCCTAGCATCGCTGAACATCCCCAAAAAATACCTCATCTTAGAAACCAGGAAAATGCTCACTGGCTCCTTATTCGGGTAAGGATTATTTTCAAAACTTTGTGCATTAGCCACAAATGCTTGAGCAACACTGCCCCGCAATACCTGCCAAAGAAAATTGAGAGATCGAAGTCTAGCAGACCGATAAGGTCTTTCCATGCTCATCGACTGGCCCTATCAAAAGTGAAAAGAGCCAAAGGAGGCGGGGTGAGCTTCCCTAGAGTAGTGGTGAACCATTGGAGCGCCCTCTCCTCAGAACTAAGAGCAGAGGATTCCAACTGATCCTTCCCCAAGGCCTTGAAAACCTGGCTATTTGCCTGATGGACCTCTTCCTGACCCGCTTTTAATAGTTATCGGTTGTTGTTATAACCTGCATTGATGTCTTTTTGTCTGCATGTTTATGGCGGTGCAATACACTGCCAGAGGAAGCTTATGTATCATGTAAATGGTTCGCAACAGCACCCTGGTGCTTTATGGTTTAGGCACTTTACAAAGATGCCTGGATGCGCCACTACCACCTGGCTCCTTCCCTCAGTGTATGTAAATATGTATATAGCATTGCTTAAAGTGTATATGTTCCTCCCCTCATTTTTGGCGTGAAACGTCCGGCACTGTAACCACAGCGGGACCTCACCCTATTGCATGTAACTACGTTTTTGCAACCCTCTTACTGCCTTTGCGCCTGGTTACCCCTGGGTTTGGTGCGCATTATAAATAATAAAATACAAATACAAATACAAATACAAATAAATAAACAACCAAGAGAGCAAATTCAAAGCATTACCCTGAACATGGGTTTCCTGTGTCAGTGATCACCCCTCTAGGTGAACAGGTGGAAGCCATCTGGAAAAAAGACCCCATGGATCTCCCCAAAATGGCTTTTAATAAGATTGTGAAGGAATATAAACAGACCATTACGACAGCCAAAGCAGAAGTTTACAACTCTAGAATAGCGAAAGCCAACTCCAACTTGCAAGAATTATTTAGAAACCTTAGAGAGCTAGAGATGGGTGTTCATGGGGCTCATGGAGCCAATGTTGCCCTGCAAACACTTTACCCAGATTAGAATTGATTGGAACCAATAGCTATCTATTTCTCGAACTGCTTTGCCCTTGGCTTGAATCCTCGTCATACTCGGCTCTTCAGGGGTTTGACTGATTCAAACTGATTGAAAGCGTTATTTAAGCACTAATGCCTCACTGTAGGAGCATTACCTGGTGGTAACCGCCCTTGTTTGAAGTTAACAGGCTAGAACAAAGCGTGGGGCTTTAATGAGGGCCCATAATTACCACTAGCTAATGGCCCCAGGAGGGGGCATTTTCACTGTTAGACTGTTCCACCCAACGAGGGTTGAATGTTCCTTATAATGCAAGAAAAAACAATGGAAGAATATTGGAATGTTGGAACTGAAGATTTATAGCAGCATTATAGTCCTCTACCATGCCATTGGTATTGTCTGCAATGGGACTGTCAACATTCCATTGTTCTAATTTAAGGATTCGGACCTTGATTACAGTGGAGCACTTTAAGTCTAACTATGACATTGTCAGAACAAAGCATGATGAATGTGTATGTTATCTTAAGAATCACAAGGGTAATGAGCATGACTGATTTATTACAGAAGGGATTGTCCCCCTCCCCTGGAGGAAAATATGAATTGACTGCCAACTGTTGGTGCCCCAGTCATCATTCTCTGTCGCATTCTGGTCCCAAGACCCTCAATTAAGTGCTCGGCTACTATTCCCGAGGTCCATGTATTGGCTCCTGCTGTCTTTGATGTGATCTGTTTTGCCAGGGATTTGCACAGCTGCTCCTTTAATTACTATACTCCTGGCACCAATAAGCCAGTGCTTGGCATTCTATTCCTGATTCATTTTCGAGCTGGCATTGCCACCCTTTATGTTCTCAAATGCAAGAGCTGGGCAGATGTTGTCTCGCACGTGATTCATGCTGGTTTTAGTTTTTAATGATACATTTTGCAAAACGCCTTTGAAAACCTCAGTGGTCAAAAAGTGAAGCACCTATATAGGATAGTGCTGGAATTGGGCTGGATTTCCCTGGAACTAGGATCCGGTAAGTAAGATCTCCCCTGATCTCAGATCTGGAAAAAACAGCCTTTGCCCAATTCCTACATGCTGTGTTTGTATGTGTGGGAATGTTTCAGTGCAGTGCTGCACCAAGGCAATGGGGGTCATTACGAGGTTGGAGGTAGCCATGGTGCTATTAGCACCATGGCTACCCCCTTACCGCATTCTGGGTCCGGGTTCCCGAAATAGGGACTTACCGGGTCATTCCAACCTTGGAGGACCCGGTAAGTCCCCATTCCGGGAACCATTCCCCATTCCCATTGAAGCCCCCATAGGGCTCAATGGGAATGGGGATGGAGCTAATAACGGTACTGCAATTTCGGAATAGGGTGGTAAGGGATTACCGGCACCAGTGTCCACCCTCGGAATAGGGTGGTAAGGGATTACCGGCACCGGTGTCCTTAGCGGTGCCGGTAATCCCTTACCACCCACCTCGTAATGAGGCCCACAGTCAAGTATGCAGGTCGGACTGGGGCCCAAATGAAAAAGTGGCCCTCAGTTGCAAATGGCAATTCATTCCTTTTGTGACAGACTTAATAGTAAATATAGGGAAGTTTTGGGTAAAATGTGCTCCAAATTGTGCATTTTAAAGAATATGTGTTCAGTAACACTGAACTAAAACTACTCATTGCCCAATTAACTGATCAACCTGAGCCACTAGGGGCAACAAACAGACCCACTCGGACCAAAACAAAACTGACATACACTAGCATGTTGGGGCTGCACTTCGGTGTTGCCCGAACCGAAAAGCGTGTTCTCTCGAAGTGTGCCTGGGATACACTGTAGACTCTGTAGTGTTATCTTAGCCCCACCCTGTGCTTTCCATGTCCAGCTGCTCTGCACTGCAGCCAGCGCTGTACCCACTCCTCACTTGAGTCAAACAAGTTGCAAGGTGGCAGGATTACCCCCCCTTCTCTGCCAAGAAGGCAGAGTGTATTTACCTTTTGCTGTGAAGTATGTTGAGCAAAGTCAGGGGCGAAGGAGACCCATAAAATCTGGTGGGGAGAGGGGACACCTTGGGGACTTTGTTTTTTTTATTTATTGTGTTTTTGTCAAAGAACTCGACTTTTCACAAAATCAAAATAGCAGTCTGTATTAAATTACATATATCATCACTATATAAAACAAGAGAAAAGAAGAAAAACTGATGAAAATTAAGAAAAACAAAAGCCGTTCAGAGTATAAAATCCTCCCAGCAATGGACCTTTAGGGGGATTTTTATAATACTCTCTCCTGCGCTTTAAGCGCAGATGCTTTATGGAGTTTTGCCAACCCTTCCTATCCTATTGCACTTGAACCCTCAATGATGAACACTTTACAGCAGTGTATGGGTTGCAATCATACCTCGGAACCAGGGTATTCCCAGGATTTACATGGATAGCGGAACAAGTGCTTGTTTTTAATCTCGAGGCTCTGCTTTATTTCTTTCTGGGTCACCCAGATGGCTTATGGTGGCCTCTATTAAAACTGTTGCTCTGTATTTTCTTTGTTGGGAACAGGGTTCTGATAGGGCGTGAAATAGTGGGGCACGCTGCTTACATTGAGCCCCAGAGGAGCTATTCACCTGTCTGAAGTTAATATAGCCCAAGCTACCTTTATTATTGAAAACAAACAACTGATTCTAGTAACACAAGCAGAACGGCCATATTTTAGGACTGGGAAAACAATGTAGGAAAAGTGTGACGCCTTTCTACTTTTAAACAGGAATGTCAAAACCGCAGTCCGTTTCTGTAGGATGAAAAAGTGGGTGCCACCGTACTAAGGGAGTCATTACACGTTTGCCGGTGCGGAAGTAACTTGCCGGTTATAACGTTTAACGGCACGTTTCTGCACCGGCAAGCTACAAGTTTGCTGGTTGGGGGCTAGATTTACCTCCAACCAAGAGTTGAAGGTAAGTCATGCACACACACACCGGCAAACATAAGCAGTATTACCCGTGCTGGTAATACCAGCTATAGGACTCCATGAAATGGGGAATTCCCACACTTACTGCCACTTATGATCTGCCGGTAATTCTGCAGACCACCGTTTGGTGGTATCCTACAGGATTTACTGGCGCGATACCACCAAACCTGTAATGAGGCTCTACATTTTTTGTGTGCAAACAACGAATGTAAAGATCATGGGGCTTCATTACGACCTCCGCGGTAGCCATGCCGCTATTGGCGGCATGGCTGCCGTCGAAATCGTGTCCGGGTCCACAGAATGAGGAATTACCAGGCCATTCCGAGTTCGGAAGGCCCGGTAATTCCTCCCTCCAAGGACCCGGACGCGGTCCTTCCCCATTCCCATTTCAGCCCCCATAGGGCTGAATGGGAGTGGGAGAGGGAGCAAACAACGGGCCATTACGAGTTGGCCCGTTGTTTGCTCCCTCTTCCCCTCGCGGGACCCGGTAAGCACGCCTGGTTTGACCAGGCATTACTTACCAGGTCCCGTGAGGGGACCTCATAATGAGGCGGTACGGGGTTAACGGCACCGGCACCTTTTACGGCGCCGTTAACCCCTTACCGCCAGAGTCGTAATGAGGCCCATGGTTTTTAAAAGCAAAGTACATACATTTGTTAGTTATGGATCAAGATGTGGGCGTAGGTGCTTCTCCACAATTGGTGGATAACACGTTTTTAAGACGTCTTCTTGACCCCTGAGGGGACTCCATTGTTTTAACAACATGAAGAAGGCCACTGGATTATTTCACTCACATCATCAAAACAAATCCGATCATTCAATGGTCAAGAATTTGAACAATTGACGCTCCCTCTCCCATACAACATATGTGCATTGTTTCTTGAAGACCCCGGATTTGTTATGACAAAACAGTGCTATGATTGGTTCAGATCGCCTCATCTGCTTTCATCAAATGCGAAAATATAATTAAAGAGAAAGATGTATGAGTGATGGAAGAAGGTGTGACAATTTGCTGAAAGACATCTAGTGTTCAATTGTATCTTAGTTGGGTTTGTATCCAGGCCCAGCGTAAAATTGAAACTGGACGGGGAAACTACACCAACACATCTTACCGTGAGATCCAATCTCTTGCCAATTACAGCTGTGCCATGGAGCTGGACCTGGATAGGATGTATTCATTGCTGGTGTCCATTTTGCCCAGTTGCCACTGAGACACTTACAGACTTTCTAATCTGCTATCCCAAATTTGCGAAAATAAGAAGAAAAGCTCGGCTATCATTATTGAGATGATGAGACTTTCCCCATTATCGCCCTAACCTTCAACATCTCTTATTAGGGTCAGGTAGAGCAATGAGCGGGGCTTTGCAAAGCACCGGCCATATGAAACCATTGTTAGCAGCTTGACTGCATATTAGACAATGAAAGGCCGAGGACATAAAATCGTACTCTTGGGAGATGTTTGTCCCGGCTTACAACAATTCTGCTACAGGCCACTCTCAGGGTCCTATTTAGGAGGTGCATGAATGCTAAATAGCCAAAGGACCTGAAGAAGGAAGGTGTTCACCAAGCTGCAGTTTTAGAGGTCAGCATATATTGCTTGCCTGCACTTTAATAGGTCAGCACGTTTTGTTTATTTCCATAGGTATGTCTGGGTGTATATAATTGACATGTTATGTTTTAAAAAAATAATGTTGCCGTTTTTATAGAATTGGATTCATTAGGATGACCTAAGTGTCATGGGAATATTGGGAAACAATATATATGTTTTGATGTAAAACATTTGCTTTTATGGTAACATTCCCAAAATAAAGCCTTCCGCGTCCTATGCAGGTACTGTTCTTTTAGTGCAGGATGCAAACTTTTCACCACTTTCTGTTCTTGCAGGCTCAGGATCAGAATGCACCATGGGGCATTGCTAGGGTCCAACCTCTGTGCATTTTACCCCTCTTAAAGTATCCCCCCCCCCCCGCCCTGAAATGATCCAGATCTCGTTGCCACTGAGATGCCTCGATGTGAGAGACCAGTCTTCTGGGCGCTTCTCTCTGTTTCACCGGTACCAGAGATGGCGCATTGGTCCATGAAGCAAAGGTGAGGCAGGTTTCAGTGTGGGGCGGTGGTGGGGTGGGGGGGCGACATGTTATGCCTCCTGGACTCGTGCATTTCCTTGGTCTAACTGATGCTGATCTGTTGGGCGGCCCCTTCATTCTTTGCATAGGGATGTGGGCAGCTGTGCTTCTTTACAGCCCTGTCCTTCCTGGTTAAATTTCTTGCACCTTCCTTGACTTGACTATTTCCATTGGTGGGGGTTTCCCCCACCACCCTCCACTGTTTCTAGCAAACGTGTAGGGTGGGGGTAGAGAGCCTGCGTTCACCTAAAAAATTACTCAGCTATGTCTTGTGACTTTCTTTTCAGACAGTTTCCCCAGCTCAGCATTTCATTGTATTTGTTTATGGGTTCTCTTTACATCTTGTTTCTTTTGTGTCTTCTTTGTACAATTGCCATCATGTCATTCAACATTGTACAATCTCCTAACTATTGCAAAGCACTATGGATAAAAGCCCTCTGGAAGCACCATAACAAAACGGCCTTATTACCGTTCACCTGACAACTTAGCCCTCTCCCCTTCATTCTTTTGTTATCCATGCTACCATGCCTGGGCATAAAGCAGGTGGTGGTGTGGCACCCTGGTAGGAATGTTGCGGACTCACCACATACATTTTGCAGGGGCACAACAGGTGACTCAGTATGGCCCAGGGTAAGACTCAAATCACTGGCTTGCAGTCCCTCTCCTGGCCATCCAGACTGGACACATTGTCCTGGGCAGGCAGCAAGTGGGTCTTTTGGTGAGGGCACAAGCATGGCAAGTTACCTTTTCTTCACATCTAAAATCCCCTCAGATACAGGTATATTGAAGGGCTTTTTGTCTTTCAATCTGAACATGCTGCGGGTGGCAACATTCCGTCGGCCCATGTGTTTGGAGAAAGGCAGTCCGATGTTTTAATTATTTATATATTTATTTACTATAGCACCCGCATCCAAAGCGTGGTAAATAATAGAAAATGAACAACACTAAATTCATGAAAGAAAGAGTGCAATTAATATGTGTCTGTGACATATGAAGTTCAGAGGTGCAAAAGCACTGTTCAACAAACTAGCTTGTATACAAGAATTAAAAGGTGATGATGTTGGGTACATCAAGATCTAGCCATAGGTAGAGGGTTCCATAACTTAGGTGGCAGTAATTGACATGAGCTGGAAAGAGATGATGCAGAGCAGCCTGTAGAGCAGACAGTGGGCCTCATTACGAAGTTGGAGGTCGTCATGGCGCTATTAGCGCCATGACTACCTCCAATACCGGTACTGAATCTGCCCTCGTTCAATGGGGACTTACCGGTCTATTCCGACCTTTGCGGGACCGGTAAGTCCCCATTGAAAAAGCCATTCCCCATTCCCATTTCAGCCCCCATAGGGCTCAATGGGAAGGTGCTAATAACGGTACTGCAATTTGTGGTACTGTTATTAGCTCTGAAGTCCCTTAACGGGCCCCATCCATAACGCCTGGTAAAACCAGGTGTTAAGGAAGGGACCCGCTAAGGGACCTCGGAATAGGTCGCAAAGGGATTACCGGCACCGATGTCCTTAACGGTGCCGGTATCCCTTTGCGCCCACCTCGTAATGAGGCCCAGTGACCCTCTTTGCAGGCAAATGGAATTGACTGGACGGTTGATTCAGTGAAATCAAATCAGGGAGATAAGTAGGTGCTGGAGAATTGACACATTTGAAAACAATACATAGGCAATGAAGTGTGAACCTTGATATATTAGGAATCCATAATTGTGCAAGATATGGCGACACTAGGCGCAAAGCCCAAATTGAAAAGAACATGAACGGAAGTATGATGAATAGACTGGAATGGAAGTAAATCATACTTAGGGAGTATGCGTGTTGTGGATGAGAAAGACACTTTGGGTGCCGGTGCTGTTAACCCCTTACCGCCACATTCCGATGTCCCTTAGCGGGTCCCACTAAGGCCGGCTGGTAAAACCAGCCACTAAGGGACCAGGGAGCTAATAACGGGCCTGTAATTTACGGGCCCGTTATTAGCTCCCTCTCCATCCCCATTGAGCCCTATGGGGGCTCGAATGGGAATGGGGAAGGGTTTTTTGAATGGAGACTTACCGGGTCCTCCAAGGTTGGAATGACCCGGTAAATCCCCATTCGGAGAACCCGGACACGACTTTGGAGGCAGCCATGGTGCTAATAGCACTATGGCTACCTCCAAACTCGTAATGACCCCCACTGAATTGATGAAAACAATGTTGCATTCTTCAGACTGGAGTACATTGTGGACAGTAAGGTCTATTCAGGGAACTGGGGTTGAACTCCTGTGGCATTAGATGGGGTAAGAAAGGGCAGCACTCACAGAGGGTGTCAGTGGATCTTACACGCATTATTGAAAGCCTGCAATTCTGAACTAAGACTGAGGCGCTCAGACTGTGTCTGCAACCAGAAAACAAATCCCAGCCTGGACCAGATACCTTGAGCAGTAGAGGCGAAGAAGGACGAAACCATTCAACCCCTTGATCGGGAACTCTAAGACACAGAGAAGGTAAGTGAGATGATACTGGAAACTAAAGCAATCAAGACAACCCAAAATGGCGATCAGCTGATGGAGGAGATGTTCTTCTGAGATGTCGATGGAAGGACAGACCAGCAAGCGAGACATAGTCCCCAAAGAGTGCAACTAGAGAAAAGGCTTTATGTATGAATCTAAATGGGCTTTATTTCGTCCGAGGCCATAAAAGCAATTAATTTCACATATACATACATTACAACAGAGTATTCAGTCATCAACGATTATCAACTCCAGAGCATTATCACAAACACCTGGATCAAGCACATACAGATACAAGGCATCATCGCTGAGTCGCAGAAAGGCTTTATGCAGAAGCCATTCGTTTATGAGAATGAAACACCATTGCTGTTTTTTTAGTTCAATTTAAAGCACTCCACCACGCCTGACTCATTATTTTTCATTTCTTTTATTTATTTATTGTGCATTTGTAAGGCGCTTATACATCAAGTAAATTGTGTTTTAAAGCGCCCACAGGGCAACGGCGAGGGAACAATGGATCGAAAAGGCAAATATAACAGCAATGAAGAGAAAGAAAAGAGGCGGTCCTACTAGGCATTCTGAGCATTCAGAAGGTGTAAGTGCAGAGAGAGAGCAAAGGGACGAGGGAGGGGGTAAATGCTAGTAGTTAGTTTATGGAACAGTTTGAAGAAAATGTGCAAACAGCAAACACATATTGTCATTAATGGGTGCACAGCCGGTTGTATCCATGTGTTTAGCCATCAAAAACTGATCCTGGACATGCTCTTTTGCACCATGTGCAGTGCCCCTGTAGCCGATTGTTAAGCTGGTAGACAACTTGGCAAACTGTAAATAATACAATCAAGCATTCGTTGTGTAGCATTGCCATTGCAATAGATGTACAACAAAATAGATGCATATTAAAATCATTGACACCTCAGTGTCAGTTGAAACAGGTTTAAAACCAGAATGCAACAACCCATTGCATGAGTCTAGCATTATTCAATACCACTACAATATGGAGGCTGTCTCTAGTATTTTTCAACGCACTAACGTGCTCAAACACACTATACATATACCAAGTAAGTCACTCGCCCACAGCAACTGAATAACCCTCCTAATAGATATCAAACAATGGAACCATACGTCACTACAATCAACTTACATTACAGCCCTGGCCACGGGCACTCACGACTCCCCCAGGACACAAACTGCCTCTAGGCTCGTGACAGAGTACACCTAGAACTAGACCCTCATGCAGAGCTATGGGTACTTTCTGTCTGTACACATCAACACAACAGCAAATCTGTCTTGCATTTTCCTTCCCTCGCTCCACTACCGTTGCTCATGCCCCATCTCTTTCCAATCCGCCCGATCGCCTGGAGACCATGCAAATGGCAGCGGTTCATGGCATGAATCCCAATAACATAACACTCAGTTACAAGAGAATGTTCCAGCAAATACCGGAATCACGTGTTCGTGAATTACCTAAGAGACTAAGAAGACCTTTAGCTCAAGACTCCATACACATACTAGCAGCATACACTTCACTTTGGTGGTATTTGATAGCTCGAAGGGAACCATATTGAATGGAATGTTGTCATTCAAGGCCCATGATGCTGTGGCCGCCTGCTCTGCTGGTACATGCTAAAATACATTTTTAAATAATCTAGCCATGCCCAAGAAGAACACGTTCTTTATCTGGCCTTCCCCATGGGTCTGCAACCTATGGATCGCCAGATGTTTTGGAATATAACTCCCATCAGCCTTAGACGCCATAATCAATGGTAAGGGATTTATTTATTTAAATTTTTGTAACGCGCCAACATGCCCGTGGGCCTCAGGGCGCATACAAAGACAAGACAAGGACAAACAGGCACATAAGGCAGAAGAGGAGGGCATAGTCAATGAGTTATTCCAGGTTCAAAAAGTGAGTTTTTATGGCGCGTTTCAATACAGTGTAGCTCTGGATCTGCCATATCCGGGCTGGTAGTGCATTCCAAAGAAGGGGGCCCTGAGTATCGAGAGTGGTGCCTCCAAATTTGGCTGTCCTAAATTTGGGGTGTTTGAGGACGACTGCAGTGGATGAGCGAAGATTTCTCTCATTAGGCCTGGTACTAATGCGGGCTGACAAGTATGTCGGACTGCTGAGACTAAGGCATTTGTGGGTCGTAGTCAGCACCTCGTGTGTTATACGATGTTTGACCGGAAGCCAGTGAAGTTTCTTCCTAAATGTGGAGATGTGTGTACGACGAGGTTGGTTGAAGATATTGCGTACAGCATTATTCTGAGCCACTTGTAGTGATTGAATGTTGTAGGCTGTAGTGCCAGCTAGGAGACTATTACAATAGTCTAATCTAGAATTAATCAGTGCCGTGGACAACAGAGCACAGTTCTCTTCTGAGATGAATGGGCGAATGTATCCTATTCGCTTGTTTATGAGACCACAGCTGGACTTAATGCTGGAAACGTGGGACTTCATGGAAAGTTCTTCGTCCAGAACAACTCCTGGGATCATGGGAGTAGTAGTTCAAAACATTAAGCGAGCCAAAGGTTACAGACCCCTGTCGTACACTATACACATATGTAGCAAGCAAGGGTTGTACCAGGCTAGTTCAAGGTCTGCTTTCCCTTGCATGGCACAACCGGCTTGGCAGCTCGAGTTTATTTACCTGTCCTATAAGATACTGGTGAAGCAGTAGGGCAGCACTGGCCCTGGAATGCCCTCCTCCGTCAGATGCCATAGAAAAGGAGAAACCTGGCCTTTAGTATCTACATTAAAACATTCTAAAGACAAAAATACGAGCTGGCAAGGGCAGAGGTTTTCTAGGATCGTGCAAAATGGACGCCGTGTATTTCTTAACTACAGCACCATCTTTAATCAGGAACGCATGCTGCGCTTCACAACTAATTAACCACAACTCAACAGTAAATGTTGGACAGAGAGTGACGTGGACAAATCAAAGGCACCACACACCCTTTCTCTCTAATTTAATATAGATTTTTTTCAACCCAAATTGAAGCCGTGCCATTTCGGAACGGAATTTACCATATGAAGGTTTGCAGAATAAAAAATAAAAAAAAACTCCCCAACAAACTGCAAAAAGGTCTTGCCACATATTGGTCGGATTACGGTGTATGGGGCATCGCGATACAGCTTTACTTATTAGTGTGTCCCGTTTCCCTCTTTCTTATTACCTAGCAGCATGTCAGCTTTGATCAAACATTCGAGTTCCGTTCTGGAATATGTTTACTGGTCTTTCATAAAGGTTTAAAGAGGCACTCAATCAAGAGCAGAAACCCGCCCCCTGGAAAGTCTGTACTTTCGTTACTATAAGAGCTTCTAGAGAAAAAAGAATGCCCTTAACTGGAGACCGAAAAGTGATAGTAAAAATGGCAATCCAGAAGGACAGCTTCTTTATGGCACCAGCCTATTCTTGTTATGCTTGTCCATAGAACAGTGCTGTGCAACATTTGGCTCTCCAGATGTTTAGTACTACAAATCCCATCAGCCAAACCAGTATAGCTGATAGTGAGAAATCATGGGAGTCGTAGTCCAAAACATCTGGAGGGAGGCAGGTAGCGGACCATGCCATAGAAGCACAGGATCACACATGACCAGGGTACTTCTGACCTGCATCCATCAACACCGTGGGTTTCGAAGCTGCCTCTCCCGTTATCTCACTAACAGCTCCTTCTTTTCTTACTGAGCAGCGAGGCCTGTAACAAATGCTAGACGGATGCTATAGAAGACCATTTGACTTACTTACATTATAGGAGACTGCTTAAACCCTCACCCCTCAACCTCTTCCTGAAATTAACAGCAGGGGACAAGCAGTCTCCTGAAACCTGAAGGGTTTTCAGGATATATTTGCATACACATTTATCTCATGAATATTAATGAGGGGTATCCTGAAAATCCGACATGGGAAAGTCCGACATGGATCTGGCCCTTAAGGCCTGGAGTTCGACAACCACTAAACGAACAAAAAGATGCTGGCAACCTCTAAAGGGAGTTGTTTTAGATCTATTATATATAATGTGCTGAAGACTCATTTCTAATCCCTCTCCCCAGTGCATTTTTCAGAGCTGGACAGCAGCGGTATGAACCTATGATGTCACACATGCATTTCTATCCCCAAGCATGGTGGGAAAAGGATCTTTAAATATTACCAAATAATGATATTCTATACTTCCAAAATACTGCTGATAGTAAACTCATAATCTGGGCAGACCTGTCAAATATCTATATAGGGTAATAGTATTTTCTGCATACAGAAGGCTATTGCAGAATGCTACAATATTCCTGTGAGGGCCAGAATAATGTGCACGAATCACATGGAGATACTGTGTAAGGAGCCTGGAGCCGCGGCACAGGCGGTGTGAGCCGGTAAGACACATGATCCTACTGTGTGACAGAGTTGTATGCACATGGACAGAGAGTGGGAGGAGCCAGTGCTATGGAATAAACAATGTAAGGAGCCTGGTGCACATGCATAGTCACTATGAGGTTGTTTGGGGCCCCTAGACAGTCAGTCGGTGTAAGGAGCTTTGTGCACGTGGGCAGAAAGTGTGAGGAGCTGGGAGCATATAGGTGATATGAGGGGTTCTGGCAGCTTGAGACACATGGACAGTTGTTGTGTAGCTTGGGGAAAAGGTAGAAACAGAGGAGCGTGTGTGGCATGCACAGATAGTGTGGGGTTCTGGAGGTGCATGGACAAACAGTGTGTGGCGCATGGGCCGGTGGACCGACAGGAGGAGGAGCATCAGCGATATGGACAGGCAGTGTGTGGAGCTTTGTGCACATGTCATGTTATGATACCAAGGATTTATACTGCGCCCATCACCACCTTAGTGCTCTTACTACCAATAAATAGATGTACTCTGACCCCGCCCGGTTGTCGCCAGCCTATAGTCTGAGGATAAGAAAGAATAGACAATGAAGAAGGAGGTGATAGGAAAGAAAGAGTAGTCAGTAGACTGACAAGTCAGTAAGAGAAAGAAAATTGGAAAGAGGGCTGGGAACTATGGTTGTGGTAGTTGGAATGCAAGTTTCTTAATTGTGGATTAATTATCATATGTTATGTTATATGGCATTTGCATAGCGCCTAATGCCATTGTTATGGCCTCAAAGCGCTGTAGGCGAACGCCCCTTGGAGGACCGAAGTCTGTGGTATGAGAATTGTAAAGAGAATTTTAGAATGTGTGTGTGCATTTTAGCCAGTACGAAGCTAGGTAGGCAGGGTTAAGTCCCTGTTAGCGACCCATGGAGATCTGGATACAGGATGGGTGCTGTGATAGGCTGTCAGGAGAGAATGCAAGTAAAGGAAACGGATTATGTGCCTTATACAAGAAACTGTCAGGAATGTAAAGCTCCCATTAGGAGAACATTTTACTGTGACAGCAGGTGCTAGACCAGCCGAGGCATAGTACTAGAAGTAGTTAGTGGGTGGATGCCTGATAGACTTGAGAGGTGCTCAAGCGGACCCTTGAGGTGTAGAGGCTTTCACCAGATTAATCATGTAATAGATACTCCAGTATCAGGGAGAGATCTAGTTTTGCCAAGCCAGCTGACAGAAATGTCAGCACCAAGGGTTGGACATGTAAAGCAGAATGCATTGCAGACATGGGGTAGGAGGCAGGGGAAGGGAGGAGAAGACAAAGATGAACCTAAATCAGATTGGCAGAAAGTGTGAGGAGCTTGGGGAGTATAGCTAATATGAGGAGTCCTAGTAGCTTGAGACACATGACAGTGTTGTGTAGCTTGGGGAAAAGGTTAGAGGGGCGTGTGTGCCATGCACAGATAGTGTGGGGTTCTGAAGGTGCATGGGCAAACAATGTGTGGGGCGTGGGGCAGATGGACAGACAGAGGGCCAAGCATCAGCGATGTGGACAGGCAGTGTGTGGGACTTGGGACACACAACCTGAGAGTGAGAAGAGCTGGGGCACATGGACCGAGGTTGAGGAGCTTGGGGCGAGGACCTTGGGACTCTTGAGTCACATGGACAGTGTCCTGTAGCTAGGGGGAGATGCACAGACAGCATGAGTAGCTTGTATGATATGGGCAGAGTGAAAGAACTTGGAGCACATTAATAGACAGTGTGGAAAGATTGTACCTGTTATTGAGAATTTCAACATCCAGTGCCCCCAATCCAACACCTTTCAGAGTAATTAAACCCCATTGCCCAGAATCTATCCTCCCTAATATTTGGCTTTTTAAGAAGGCCGAAAATTCTATGCATGACACAAGGAGTCTGTGTATTAACAAAATGCATGTATTTTGTAGTATGTCATGAAAGGGTATGGGAGGTCCTAATGAAAACAGTTTTAGGGATAAAAGAACACAAAGTAGGACGTAGGACATTTCTTGTGAGTGACACACCTCCATTGGCATTTCTTTAAATCATAGAGTACAGGACCTAGCCTTATGAGTCCTTGCTCAACTAGGGAACCTCTATTCTACATCTCATTGTTGAGAAAGGTGGCCAACAGACAGTTCCAAGACTAGCCTTAACAAGCAAGAGCCTCCTGGATATCCGTAGGCTAAAACACAAATGGCCCAAGTCCTGGCCAAAAGAAGAGATCACAAATCATATTTCGAAATGCCCAGCCCTAATTTAAACTTACAAGGATACTCACAGTCTGTGTCCTCTTTTGGGCTTGCTGCCTTCACGGTGTACCTCTACCTATCCCATCTCTTAGGATTCTCAAGCTTTGGCCCTTTGTCTTCCAGCTTCCACAGAGTGGTTCTTCAGTGCTTTTCACTGTCCTATTGGGTCGCTCCCATGGTTTGGTACTTCACAACACCAGGTAAGGTTCCTCCAGATCTTCTGACCTGTATCATTTATCACATGTTGTCCTAGGATCTTGGTTTTCCAGTATTCATGACTTAGATCTTTCCAAGCCTTCAGAATTCTCAGCATTCACTCGCTTCCCTTTCAGGTCTCTCATAGACCTCGGGTTTCCAAGAATTCACTTGATACAGTGCTCCTCAGTCCTTTTGTCTCTCAGCATTTATGTTTTTCCTAGAAGCCTGTCAGGCTTCACACCTTTGTGACAGGGTTCGATTAACAAGTAGGTTTGCAAGCAAAGGGGCTATCTTGTACCAAGTGGCAGTCTCCTTGTCTCAAAAGGCACCGGCAAAGACTAAGGCCCTCATTACGACCCTGGCGGAAATCGAAAAACGATGGCGGAAATGCAATACCGCCATCGAATAATCGCTCGGTGCGATTATGACCCGTCACCGTAAAGTACGATGCCATTAGCGACACCGTAGTGAACGCCAACGCTAACTGCACCAAGTACGCGCACGCGCGCCATGCCAAACCGTAATTACCACCATGGCGCAACGGTACGCGAATTCTGACCCTAGCGGACATGTACCTAACGCCATCAAGCATGGCGGAAAGTACCATTCCGCCATGGTGAGAAGTACGGCATCACGAACCAACCGTAAACGGCCCTACTGAGTGCCTGTACACCACTCCCTGGCCACATTGCACAACTCCTCGTAGGTGCAATGAAGTCACACAATGCAACCAGTGAAATGTACAAGTCACCCATGCATGCCAACGAACAAATGAATCTAGGGGCTCCAAGTGCCTTGTGAGTGGCCATCCATATTTGCCATGGCACCATTGCCGCACTGATGCAGCACAGGCATGTGAAGGTTCAAGTCCAGCAACATGATCAGAAAAATGAGACAAACAAAAACAGGCCCCCCCATCAACTGACACCAGTGTAAGGCAACATTCAAAGCAGTATCCTGAGTGAGACTGCACCAGCCCTGTACTCCTGCCAGTAAACAAACCAACCATCAGCATAAGCATGTACCACACAAGTTGGCAGAGTGACTGAGCAGCCAGGCTCATCTCAAGAGGGGCCAATGTGAGCTGCAGGGCACAGATGGCACGAATACAGAAGCTATTCAAATGGACATGACCTCAGTCTCCCTCCAAGAAACGCACGCAAAGACAGGCACCTGTGACCAGCCATATTCTGATAATCACATCATTCCACCAATTCACCTGGCTGACCGGCATCTGTTACACAAAAGCTAATCCCCCGCCCCTGAGCATGACATCATTAAAACAGTCATAATGGTAGCCCCTATCCCTGACCACACTGGGCTCCGTAGGCAAACGCGCCCAGTACAGTACCACGCAACTATACTCAGAAGCCGGAACCCAATGCAGATCTCCTCACAATACATCGCTCCACAAATAGGAATATGCTACATTACTTGCAAAGAAGAACGCTACACGGTTAATATCAGAATAGAAATTTAATGCACAACAAAATCACCAAGCCCATACAGCCATTAGGTCATGAACTCCAAAATATATTTCATTATTGTGGGCTGCATCCGCAATAAATGACCAGCTTCTTCTTGTGTGACGCCCTGTTCCTTCATGGTACACAGGGGCTACATTCACGTTCAAAAAGGCAACATGGAAGCGCCTAGAACCGCAGGGCCATCCCATTAGGTAGGCACTAGTCCAGCTGAAAGGTCGATATGTTGCTCCTAGCCACTAGTACTGCGTAAGGGCATGTGGCCCATTGGCGATCGTCCCATAAGATCGTAATGGTGCTCCACTGATTAACACGAAGCAGCAGGTGTCGGGAGTAAAAGCCATCTGCAGGAGTGGCATACAGATGGCAGCGGCAAAAGGGGAGGAGATACCTGTCACCCAAATGAAATGAAAAAGAATAGTATGGGCATCAGAACTTCATTTGTATTACTCACTTCAATGATCACACTAAATCTACAGCCATATGCATGCTAGCCCACTCCAAAGGATTATTCCCACCCAAAAATCACTTGCGAATCATAACTATAAAAATCGAGGTGAAAACACTATTACAAACGAGTGTTTGTGTGCATGCGTCTGTCAAAACAGATTCCATTAGATGGGATTAGAAACGTGCATAGACACAAGTGTTTGAAGGCGCGTCGAGACAGGGAGGGTTCAACAAGGGCAGATAGACGATGGTCCCACTATGGCAGCTCTGCATCACATAGCGCAGGGGAGGTGGATAGATTCCAAAAAGCCCTGTACATGGCAAACTCTCCATTAAATCATCTGTCCATGCATCCATACATCATTCCCTCATCCCGGTATGAAAACGCCTGATTATTTACTCACATAACATGTGAAATTTCCATTGAGTCTGTGCGTAATGCAGTCTGCAAAATCCACTGTGCTCCAGCCCGGAATTCCAGTGTTGTGAAGTAACATGTATTTGGGAACGTCCGGCCTCATCGTCCACTACGCTATTGCGCATCCCATACTATTCATATCAATCATTGCATTCTCGCCATGGCCCCTGTCCCAAGGACATTGAACAATAGAACGTTATATTTGCAGTCAGACCTGTGGGCATCTCCTCGCCGCTAGCTGAAAACCGAAAGCGCTGTCCTTCGAATTCCTCATTTGCAACATCACGTCGAAAAGGCATCTGTGACCGCTTGAAATCACAAATTCATCCATGTAGTGCGGCAGTGTGTGAAAATGGCAACTGGCTTCACTCACAAATGGGACGCCCCGTCCGTCGGTGAACCTCGGTACAGTGCTGCATGAGGGTCCACCGTTAATCGAGTACTACATTCCACTGACCCTTCACAAGTTTGTTCGCGACTGCAAAGATAGTATGTGAAACAATGGGACCATAGCAGAATGAACATATGAACCAATATTTCACTGCCATCGGGATCAAATACATGATTGCAATAGCAAGATGCCATGGTCGAATTGCAGCGTTGTGTGCGGGACGTGCTCGCCCAAAGGGGATTGCAGTTTGCACAGGTGGAATGAATCACCACAGGTGGAGGCTACACAGCCTGAAAACACATAAATTGCACACCCAACCCCCTCCCACAACCACACCCACTCCAAAATGCTACCGGCAGGACTAGCGATGTTGGCCCTGGGGGACCTGATAGCACTGCAAGTACTCCAACTTCAAGAAGAAGACGAACACCAACTACTACAACAACCGGCCGCACAGAGGAGACGCAGGAGGAGGAGGAGGGCAAGGCAGGGCCAGCAAGGCCCGCCAGCACAGCCACTACCACCACGCAGGCAGCCCGCAATCCCACACCTCCGAGCACATCCGTTCAACCTCACTGCTGAGCAGATCCACACCCTCTACCGTTTGGACCGGGACACCATAACCGCCATTGTGGACATGACACAGGCTGACCTTGTCAGCATGATAGATAGCCCAACCGCCATCCCACCCCTACTGAAGGTGGTGTCTGTACTCCACTTCCTGGCCACAGGCACCTACCAGCACACAGTCGGACAGTTGCATGGCATTTCACAGCCAGTGTTCTCACGGACACTATTGCAAGTGCTCGATGCCCTCCTGAAGCACGCAGACGACTACATCTCTCTACCACGCTCGGAGCAGGAAATTACGAAAACAAAAGTGGGATTCCATGCACTTGGCGGCATACCGGGTTGCATTGGTGCCATCGACTGCACCCATGTGGAATTGGTCGTCCCACATGCCATGGAGGCCCAGTACCGCAACCGAAAACAATTTCATTCTCTTAATGTACAAATGGTGTGTGACTCCAACAGGATCATTACACATTGTTGTGCCCGATTTCCTGGATCAACCCATGATTCTATGGTCTTGAGGAACTCTACAATACCACGCTACATGGAGCGACACGCAGGGAACAGATCCTGGCTACTCGGTGAGTCTCATTTCATGCATGATAATGTGGGGTATGTGATGCGGCAATGACCTGGCAGGAAGGGGGGGGGTGCGTACGTAGCAATGTCATTCCACAAACATCCTTTATTGTCCACATACAGGTGATGCCGGGTATCCACTGAAGAGATGGCTCCTTACACCACTCCGGAACCCACAGAACCAGCATGAGGAGGACTACAACCATGCCCACTCACGTACCCGTGTAGTCATAGAACAGGCATTCGGCCTACTGAAGACTTGTTTCCGCTGCCTCAGCAGGTCTGGCGGGGCACTCCTGTACCGCCATGAGAAGGTTGCAAAGATGGTCATGGCATGTGTCATGCTACACAACATGTGCGTACGTAGAAATGTGCCCATGCCCCCTGACGCAGAACTGCAAGCACCTGAAGATGGTCATGATGAGGGTGGGGATGTGGCAGCACCTCAAGGAGTCCGCGAGGCACAGGAGGGACGTGACATTCGTCAGATTCTCATAGATTCATGCTTCTAGCACTCACGCCTGGTGGCTGATACATGGACACGGGACTTGTGGCACTGTGTGTGTCTGGAACATGCACAATATGGACTGTACGCCTATAAAGGCCTCGTACACAAAGATCAATGTCCACACATCTCATTGGATGATCGTGCATTGTTTATAGCATATGTGAAATTGTTACACACCCCATCGACCCGCCACCCAAGTGAGCCCAACACACCCCCTCCACCCTCCTACCTCCCCCCCGAACACCAGTGTCCGAAGATGCTCATTGTCAGTGGGCAGACGCTATTGCATGCCCCCTCTCCGGGTATCAGGGGCACCCCTGCCTGTGGAGCGCAGGTTCCTCCCAGATCTACGTTGGGGGCTGCCCTGGACGGAACTTGCAACGGATGATGTCTCTGCCTGCTCACGTCCATGCATGTCCCTAAGGGTTTGTGAGAGCTCAGTGAGCACACGGCGCACAGCGGCAAGTTCAGCACATACGTCTTTGGACGTCGCATGCAGTTCCCCCCTCAGGCTCTCGGTGCTTCTCTCCATTTGTGCCCTTAGTGTCTCTGTACTTCTCTCCATTTGTGCCCTAAGTGTCTCAGTTGATGTTTCTATGGCTGCCTTAGTACCCCCACATTCATCAGCATGGTCCTTGAGGAGCGTGGCCAGTTGCTGCTGTTGCACGATCACCTGGTCGAGGGACTGTTGCCTCTGCTGTGCCATGGCCATTTGCGGTGGTGTCACAGAGGGGCTGGTCACCTCATGTTGCCTTGCCACAGGGCTTGTGGGGGATGGCCAGTCGTCGTCTTGTGGGTGCCCCTGCGTGGTATCCTCATGGTGTACGGGATGAAACAGACAGGGGGATTGAGACAGGTCATGGATGGATCTTACTTCGACATCCCCGTTTTCTGTGTCGGAGCATGCTGCCATTAATGCAGTGTCACCTATGGTGCTGCTGCCACCAGAAGCAGTGCCTTCTGTGGCATCCATTGGGGGGACCTGTGGTGGTGCTGTTGTGGGCATGCTGGCTGCTGGGGTGCCTGTTGAAGTTCCCTCCTGTGTGCTGCCACTTGATTTGTGCTGCTGCCGTGTCTTGATCCGTGCAGCTGAGGTGGAGGGTCTTTGGCCGTTGGTCTTGGCCCTCTTTGCAGGTGTGCTGGTAGGGGTGTCCTGGAGCTCGTCGTTTGAATCGGACCCTGTGGTGGAGTAAAGGAGGGCGAGCGTTATTAATGGGTCTGTGGAAATTGGAATGGCAATGTATCACATGCATTGGGGTGGTACCTGAGGGTGATTTGGGTTGGGGCCTTGGAGGTGGTTTCATTTTTGTGTGGATTGAGGATGCAGTTGTTTTGCAGCCTGCAGTTAGGGTGTGCCTGCTGCACGTGTAGAGGGTGTTTTTAGGATTTTTAATTATTTATGTATTTAATGTGAGTTTTAAAGTGCGCTATCAGGCCAATGTATGTGGACGTTCTCCTGGACATGTGTTACTGTTGCACTATGTGGACACATGGTACTTCACATGATTGGACATTGTGGATTTAGCATTGTTTTATTTGGCCCACCTACCTGATTCTTCGGATGTCTGCACTCCTTTCTCCATCCCTCCGACTCCCTCTATACTCTCCATTCCAATGGTGGAGGCACAGATTTCTTCCCAGGGGGTCAACTTGATGGGTGATTCCGATCCTCCCCCGGTAGCTGTGGCAATGTTACGGTTGGCGGATAGTATGCTCCGTACGCGTATCCGCAAGTCGTCCCATCGCTTTCTGCATTGCTGTGGGTTGCGGGGTGCGGTCCCCACCGCACTTACCCGCTGTGCCACCAGGGCCCATATGGCCTTCTTGTTCGCAAGTGCCGTCCTGGTCATTTGCGTCGAGAAGACGACGGCAGCATTCTCCTGGAGGGTCTCTGTGAGCACGGTGAGTTCCTCAGGGGAGAAGTGGACCTGCCGCTTGCGGTCGCACGCTTTTTTCGCTACTTTTCCCATTTTTATTGCTTTCACTAGGGTGGATGACGGGTTGGGATGTGTCTCAGGGTAGTATTTTTTATGGTTGTGTGGGAATTCTGATTTTATAGGTGTACGGCGTGCTGTTTCCCGTTCCGGGACCATGTTTTTACTTCCGTTTCCGTATATTTACGGTCACCGTACTTTCCGATTGCCGCTCATTGCGGTGACCGCTAAGATGGGTGGCGGAATTGCACCTAGGGCGCCGTACGGCGGCGGTGAGGGGCGTTTTGGGGACATTTCCGCCATCGCGGACTTTGCACTTCCGCCATGGCGTAGTGCTCGTGCCCGATGGGTCGGAATTAGCCGCACTTTGCTCCGTCGTGCAATGGCGGAAACGCTATTTACGCTATGGCGGTCAGGTCAGTCACTTTCCGCCAGGGTCGTAATGAGGGCCTAAGTGATTCTGCTCCCAGCTTGCTGCTGTCCTTACTGGACTCATTAACCCCTTTTATATTACTTGGCTAGTGTGCTCTTTCGTTGTGGCTGACACTTGGATTTTCCACCAGGAACCCGCTTGAATAGTCCACATTGCTCTGGCCTTTTCCTCCACAGTGATTTGGGCATTAGTATCTATAGGCTGTGCTAGCCACACCAGTGGGACATGGGCAGTAATGATTGTGAATTGTCTCCCTTCCCACTAGTATGTTAGGGTTTTGATTGCCCATTTAATGACAAGAGCCTCAAGCTTAATGATGGCATAGTTCCTCTCTCTTGGAAATAATGTCCTATCGGACATTATCATGCTCCCAGGACCGCTCCCAGTCCAACTGTACAGACATCTGCCTAGAAGATGAACAGTTTAGATAATTCTGGCATCCGTAACAGGGGTGGATTACAGAGGCAATCCTATCGATGCTCAAATGTATCTTGATATTCATTACCCCATGTCAGTCTTAAAGGTTGGTTGGTCTTCAGCTTCTCTGTCTACTGAGCTGAAATGTTTGAAAAGGCAGGAATAAACCACCATATTAAGCCTGAAAAGTCTTTTAGCTCTTTCTTAGTGGTAGAAATATAGGTATCCCAAAAGGCTGAACCCGTTTTTCTTCTGTGGTTTCTATGGTTGGGTTAGTCTGTTGCCCACAAAAGACCTGGATATTTCACAGTATTTTTGGCTAGGTTGCACGTAGGGGGATTACAAGTGACAATGGCTTCTCTATGGGCACATGCTATCACATTTCGGTGGCAGACACGTTCAACTGTTATTGGGAATAATAATATATTGAAGATATGCATTAGAGAAAGTGTGGTCTTAACATGATGACCATAATCTTCTGGAACGTTGTTGGAGCTCCATGTATGTAGTCTGAAAGTGTCCGGTTTAGCAAAGGCTGTTTTTTCCTATCGGCCTCTGATAACGGGACCTGCTTTTAGACTTTTTGGAGGTTTAATAATGACATGAACTTCGTTGAACTTAACTTCTTGATCAACTGATCGATGCATGGCATCGGGTAAGCTTCAAAGGCAGAGTTGTTGTTCACCTTTCCAGAGGTTAATGCAGAAGCACTACAAATAATCATAATTCCCAACTAATACTATGGATGAGAACCAATGGCTCTGGGAGGGATTACACATGTAAAGTTGTAACATACTTTGAATCTCCCCTTAAATAACCTCTCGCCAGAAATTGAGGACCCAACCAGGAGGGTTACAAATATGACAAATATGGTAGAAAAAACCCTCTACTCTTCCTGGAGGGAGGATTTCTGAGGTTAGTCTGGTACCTATCAGTGTGCGTATAGAGTGAATGGGGACATTAGGAACATTCCACGCTTTTAGCACATTAGCATGGCATACTTTTTCATCTGTCCCCTATGGGGTTTTATCACTTGGTAGTTAAGACTCGCAACCACTTCTGTTACCTCATGAGGCCCATGCCATCTGGCCTGAAAGGTGTCCGCTGATGTAGGAAGCAGCACAAAAACTCTGTCACTGAGGTTGAAATTGCAGAGACAGCCCTTTTGAAATTACAGATCCTTTTGCTTTTCTTGGGCCTTGGAAAGATGCTACTTTACTCATTCCCTCATAAACACGGGGGCATTTCATTTTTGTACTGTGTGAAAAGAGTTTGGGGATTGTGGGAGACAGCAGGGTAGACCTCTGGGTGAAATGAACAGAGATTCTGGCCCCTGCCCTGACCAAAGCCTGGCAAACACCTGACAAACACTTTGCCTCGACAGGCAAAAGTCCCAGAAGGCCAATGAGCATAGTACCTAGGCATGTTGGAGTGAGGTTTGAGGTATCTCTAAGTCTGCTAACCAATATACTAAGGAAGGCGAAATGGGAGAATGTTGTCCTCAAATTGTAAACTGCCCTTCCACTGAACCTTACGTTCTTTCCTCCCATAAGCCTTAGCAGGGTATGGCGTTTCATTGACAGTAATTCATTAGTGGTAATTACTTCAACATGTCTTCGAAAAATATAGGTAGTTGTGAGGTAAGGGGTAAAAAGGGGGTGGGAAGGCGTTTGGGGTAGGGGCAGTAATAATGGGGAGGGGGGTTATGGGGTGAGGGGCCCAACATTTAAAATAAAAGCATTTCAAATAAACATTTGAAAATAATGACTTGGTAGTAAATTAACACAAAGTAATTACTGTCGGCAAAATGACACGGAACATTAGCATCTTATGGTAATGGCTGGGTTTAAACACTGCCACTTTCCCTCCTCTGCCAACTCACAGGGGCTTGTTTTGATCCTAATAGGTACAATGTATCTATTTGCAACAGAGAGAGAGAGCGAACGAGAGAGAGAGGGAGAGAAAGAGAAAGAGAGAGAGAGAGAGAGAAATAGAGAGAGAGAGAGAGATAGAGAGAGGTAGAGAGAGAGAGAGAGAGAGAGAGAGAGAGAGAGAGGCAGAGGCTGGTGGCATCACGAGCAAGAGAAATGGGACCTGTCTGCAAATGGCCTGGAGTAGAGTGGAGTGGCGCAGTTGCAGGTTATGTTGCCTCTAAGGCCCACACCTGCCTTCCCCTCACTAAGCAACTCCACTCTAAGATCTCCTATCACTTTATATTACCCACACAAAACCCCCACAGGTGGCCACCACAGGCCCAGCCATTAACACATCAAGACTAACCGAGCCTTGAATAAGATCTCCTAATTGCCCAATCGCACTACCCCACATCAATTAAGCAGACCCAAAGCTCTCTAGTCTATCAGATCTTTGGCTCTTCCCTGTGGATAACATACTCGCATGTTTCTTCCACCAGACCCATAGAAAGCAGATTGGCACTAAGGAACTGGGTACTTCTGACTTACACCCATCAACACCACAGGTTTAGTATTTGCCTTGCCCACTGTCCCTCTAATGTACCCTACCCCTGCTTTTATTTTACAATGCCTAGCACACCAGGTCCACCAATAGTGGCAAATGGGAGCTATGCAAGACTGTTTACATTACATTACCCGAGTGAATCCATTCCAATCTGCAGGCCCTTCACCACACCTGTTTTTTTTTTTATTGTATTCTGTGAACTGTAGTCTGAGTTTTATAATGAGAAAGCAGAACTACAAGTCCCAGAATGCAAACAAAAAAACATGACTGAATAAGCACCTACAAATTGAAATAGATCACGTCTGTAACTATTAGATTATGTGAAAATCTGTGTTCAAGAACGTCTGGGGGTCATGTTGTGTGGGAGGCTCCTGGGCATTGGACGACACAGAAGAATTGAAGATCGAGTTGCAGACTGGGCTGCTCTGGAGTACGTGGGCCATCACAGGTACACAAAGAGTTACTATTTACAGTATGTTGGTGATTCTGCCCTGTGGTGTGTCAAGACTCTTTTGATTGGAATGGCCCAAGTGGGGCACTGACTTATGCAGGGCTGGCATGAAGTACGAGCAAACACACGCATAATAATCATAGTTTATGATAATGGGGTGGCACCTCGGATGGCCAATCAGATTTGAGGGGTAGCACGTGCCACCGCAGGCTACTCCACGGACACGCCACTGATTCTGCCCCCGTTCAGCGCCAACCTATGCCCTTTGTTCAGTCGCATGCCTCCTGTTGCAGAGGCAGTGGGCCAATACTGTACAATTGGGAGCAAAATACACACATGCTACTCATAGAAGTCCCTTTACCATCCCATCACACCTAGAGCTATGCCTGTGTGCATCCATGCAACATGTAATTCTTCCAGTGTATGTGCATGGTCCCAAGACCTATCATCACAATCTTGCTAAGTGTGCACGTGGGTATACTCTGTTACGTTACGTGATATTTGCAAAGCTCAATGATCTCTGTGTTCATAGGCTCTTGGAGAAGATCGCTGCATGACTTGTCTGTACTGTACGTTGCACACATTATATGACACAGTAGATAATAAACAGCGATTTGGGGTTTCTTTAGTGATGTATTGTCATAGAGGTGTTAAACGTTGTCAACCTTAACCAACATCAGAGTAGATGTTGGCCTTTGAAATGCAGGCGACATTTGAGCTCTCTACGGTGTTGCGGTGAATGATTGTGCTTGGCAGCTAAAGCGTGCCCGCGTGTGTGCGTGACCGTGTTTGTGTGTGTGTGTTTTGCTGGTGTTGATGTCGATGTTCGTCTGGGGGTGCGGATTTGTATGAACATGTGTGGCATAGTAAAGTCTTGTGTGCATCACTGGAACCTGTAGTAGCACTTGCTCATCACGTTGTACTTTGACTCGATCTTCTGCGCACACAGGACAAGTGGCAGGTGTTAGTTACAGCAAGATTATCACTCCCCTATCAGAAGAAAATAAAGAAACAGGGCACGATCCACCCAAAAATGGGACAAACCACCAAGTGGTGGGTTTTGAGAAGCATTGACTAAGAAGTTCAGCCTCGCTGTACTCCAAAATGATCCCATCCAGATGCTGATGCCATCTGATCTGGTGAGTGAGAGAGGAGAAGGTGATAATATCCTGATGGAGAAACCCTTCCAGACAGATCTGCATTCCATTAACAGGTGAAAATCTCCACTCTTCATTAGTACCAGACTATCAGTGATGCCCCCCAGTGCTCTAATTATCTCTGGCTCCACTCTGCCACATCCTTAATTCATATGAGATTGGATACCGTAGGTATGATGACGATATCCAATTGCAGCTCAAACATGAAGAGTGCTCTGCAGGAAGTCAAGCGATTGCTGAAGAGATTGTGCATAGACTGTCGTGCATGAATGTCCACCGCACCTATGTCTATCTCAATACATCTAAGACTGAGGTTCTGCTCATTGCTACAATCTCTGCGTGCTCTATGCCCTTCTCGTGGACATTCGATCTCGGCCCACCTTCGCATCCCAAATTTCAGGTACCCAAACCAAGAAGTGACCTTGGACACAGGTCTCTGATTTGCTCCACAAGTAAATTCAGTAACCAACTTGTCCTTCTTTCACCTATGGCTTCTTTGTCGTAAACATGCAGTTGCCTTATTCTGCAGGATCAGAGTAATGGCATCTCTGCTGGTCACCTGGCAGAAATACCCCATAAATTGCAGAGACTGCAATCCTTTACAGCTTGTCTCAAACTGGGAATGAACCGGCCAGATCACATGTCCCCAGCCTTGACATCTTGATACGAGTTGCTGGTACAATGCTGCATTGACTTCAGGATTTTAGGTCTGGCCAATAATGCTGCCCCTGTCTTTGCCCCCGTCTACATTCTTCCTGCTATAAGAGACAATCAAGTGCCTCGCTTTGGTCTCCCAAACCTTACTGGCTTTCCCCCTCTGTCAACTCAAACGTTTTGATGGTTGAAAGTACAAGGCCCTTCTCTATTGAATTCTCTGACACTCCTTCACCAGCTGACGTTGGACCATCCGAAGTTGAGCCAAATCCAGAGGATGGACCTGTTCCTAGCCATCTTCTGTATTTTAGTAGCCCCTGTCCTCCCTTTTGAATGTATCCCTTTCCCCCACTAAGTGTTCTTGCTATCTAAAGCCGCCATGCTGCCGCCATGCAGCCGCCCTTCATTCATTACAAAAACTCTGAATAAAATGAAGCAACAATTAGCTAATGGGGGAAGAGATCTGATGCATTCGTGGAACCTCAAACTCACACTTAGATATGTGTCCTTATCCTGCTTGGTCTGCAGGTGGATTGTTCAAACCCAAACTAAAAGCCTACCTCCTCGCCTCCGAGTTGCCCTCCTATCCTACCTCTCATCTTCTTTCTAGCTAACATTTTTCCCTCACCTGTAACCTGCCTCTATCCCTCACTTTCTCTGCCTTCGCCCTAACACTTCATCCATCTGGCTGTCAATCTATGTATGTACAACCATGTATTGTCCCCGGTGACTGTTCCATTTACTCCACTCCACAACCTGTTCAGAATGCCCCTCAAACTCACCCCATTGTGAGAAGCTCGCTGCTTCCCATCAAATCTAATTTATTATCTATTGTATGTTCTTTTGTGATCAGAAGAAGATTGTTCCTCCCTGTAAATAAAGAAATAAATACATATTGTGATAGAGGAAAAAGACCCTGAGCATCTTCTTTCATCGTCCTTTGAACATTCTGTTTTGATATATTAAGCCTCCGGCCATGTATCCAAGATGTCTTGCTTGGCAAGGTTAGTGTACCTCGGGCCTTCAAAGACATGAACAATATATTTACATTGTAGTCCGAGTAACATCCTCTGGTCAAGCAGACATTTTGGCTATGAGTATGAGGCACCCTCCGATGGTCAGTTGCCCTGATTGGCATTTAATTCGGGCAGGATGGGTTCGTGGTAGAGCCACTTGGTACATACAGATCAGGGATGCAGAAGATATCAAGAGACAGAAGGGCATGACAGTTTTTTAAATGCTCCCTTTGCTTTCCATATCCACTCCTTCGGCTAAATGAGCTTCTCCTGAAATGCGCCCAGGGTGATGAAGATGACTAGCAGCAGGTGTGCAACCCGAGCCTCTCTGGCCTGGAGATCTTTCTTTGCTTTGTCCACCCATAAATGCTTCTATATAGGAACTGTCACATGTGAGTCTAACGCCTGTCGACGCGGCCCATATGGGGATGGGTGTGGGGGCGTAGGGTCGCTCTGGCATCTGCCCATCTGGCGGTAAGCGTGCATGCCCTGTGAAAGGGATACGTCCATCGTATCAGTGCACATGATCCAGGGATCATCATTAAACCCTTTTACAGATTATCTCCCATCCTATCCATTCCCGGGCTCTAAACCAAAATGGGCTGCTAAAAAGCTCCACAAATATAATCTGTCAGTTGCTTGGCTCCAAGCTCCCCTCACCTGGAATTCATTTGTGTCCCCAAATCCTTTGTCAAACTAGATTCAATGTGTCTACGTGCACACGCTTTCTTTGCGTGGAAAACCATTTGTGTGCCTTCTATTTTTCTTACGCTCTCAACCCACTGCCTCATTTTACCACTACAGATCCAGCCTACGAGTGTGGTAAGAGCTGCTCTATGAATGCGCCTAAAATTACACCATCTACACTTTCCCTTGAATTATTTGGAATTTGCTTTGGGTCTGTATTCCTGGTGTTTAAGTACGAGAAGAGCCACGTATTGACTGTCACGTGACGCTATACACGCACTTTCATGGAGCACGATTGTGGCGCGAGATCGTCACCGAGTTTCAGTCAGGGGAAGACGCAGGCGCGCAGCGTCCTGTCAGTTAAAGTACATGTCGCCACCACCCTGGGCCGTTAGGTTGGTATGAGGTGGTCGCATCTGTGCCCAGCCTTCACATGTCATTGTCACGCCTGCTTTCGTGTTAGTCCAACATAAATCGTAGTGGTGGTGTCAACATACTAGCTAAAACAGTCCGAAGTCAGCTCCAGTGCGGGATGCTGTGCCATGGACGCAGGGAGAGGGAAGAGAGCTGATGAGTCGCTTCTGCCACTTCAGGTTATTATCCTTCCCATGCCATGATTTAGGTGAGAGTGTCACTTCCATCATCACCTCAAACACCTGAAGGTCAAAGGGTTCTCAAGAGTATGATTGGAAGGGTCTGAACCAAAAGATGGTTTCACAGCAAGCCCACACACTAACATGAGTGGGGGTCTAGATTCTATTAAGAGACACGAAGGCGAGTGTTATGCATTGAACTTCTTTACTTTCAACCAGCAGCAAAGATTGAAACATTTTAACAAAACACTAGAAACATTTTTTAGAACAGTATTACCATGAACATAAAAAATTACACAAGACCCCAACCCAAGATGGCAGTCCTGGCATGTCACCCAATCAGTGTCTTCATTCCCCTGTAAAGGTCCATAACACTAGTCCATCATCCTCTTCTGATGCTGCGAGAGGAAAGCAGATATTGAGACCACTTCCCAAACCAGGAACGCTACCCAGCCGGAAACTGAATTCCACCAGAACGTATCATTCTTCCACCCGCATTCCTGATGTGTAACCTCCATCTTGCACTCACACGACCACTGGAAGAAGAGAACAAAGAATTTAAAAAAGGGAAATGGAGGGATAATACTCGCATTTGTGTCTCTTAATAGAATCTAAACCCCACTCGCGTTAGTGTGGGGCGTTAGCCATTCCATGTCGAAGCCAGAAGCTTCCTATTATTCAAGTTCAAAGCTCTTGCAACACCATATTAGCTACTTGTTGAACCTTCCTATGATAGAAAGATTTGAACATAGGCTCCTTGGACCAGTCAGCCACTCTTAGGATATCCTCCAACCTCCCACCAAGCAAGGCCGACTTAGAGGCCATAGCTCCCCTTGCAGAATGAGCTGCAAATATGGACATGTCTATCCCAGCCTCCTTCACAACCCGACTCGGTGTGCGGTGCAGTGAGTTTTGTGGCAGCAGTGGCAGGAGGTACTGGACTTTCTGGATCACCGTGAGATTCAGCTACCTACAGTCTTTCTACATGTTCTGGTTCAGGTACTCAAAACCGCCTCACCGGCGCTGAGCGTGGCTCGCTTCGTGGTGTACTGTGTTTGGTGGCAGCACTAGCAGAAGGTACTGGACTTTCTGGAGCACCGTGAGATTTGGCTACCTACAGTCATTCTACATTTTCTGGTACAGTTACACAAAACCGCCACACTGGCGCAGAGCACGGTGCAGTGTGTTTGGTGCAGGAGGTACAGGACTATCTGGAGCACTCTGAAATTCGGCTACCTGCAGTCTTTCTACACTTTCTGGTGCAGTTACTCAAAACCGTCACATCGCGCAAAGTACGGCATGCAGTGCAGTATGTTTGGTGGCAGCAGTGGCAGGTGGTACTGGACTTTCTGGAGCACTGAGATTCGGCTATCTACAGTCTTTCTATACTTTCTGGTGCAGTTACTCAAAATTGGCACACCGGCGTGGAGTGCAGCGCAGAGTGCAGCGCGGTGTGCGGTGCAGTGTGTTTGGTGGCTGGTGTTCCAGGGGGTCTGTTGGGTGTCCTGACCCACGTTTAAGCTATCATGCCACAACATTTGGTGCTGTGGGTTTAGAAAATTCAAGATGGCGGAAAACCCACATGTGCGCCGAAATCCAGGAAAGCTGCGCAGTTTGTGCGCCCACCAAAATGGTTGCCGCACTTGCCACCCACCAGTGTGAGAATGAAAGGCCGGGTTGCCATGAGGGAAATGCATGAAGAATAGGCTGCCACTCATTTTTGCCGATGTTATGGGCACAGAAGGACACTGCCTAAAACCACCATTGGACTACCCGCACAGTAGTCTGAAACCATTGGGAATGGAAATGCTGATTGCCAAATGCAACCTAGAATTGCGGGGAATTCATTTCTTAAATCCCAAAAATGGGTGCAGTACCAGTACTCACCACTATCCAAAAGCCGGCGTTTTAAAACCACTCTGTTTCCCTGAAGGCAAGTCAAAATGCCTATTTTCAAACATTGCAATATGTGCAAAATATTTACTGAACACCAGCAGACATTTGGCAGAATGGAGTTTTGTGTGCCTACAAAATCTGGGAAATGAAGATCATAAGACAAGGTTTATAACAAGACTGGCTGAGCTGTGGATTGCAGCAGTTTAAGTTGCACTGGATTTAAAGACACTAAAATCGAAAATGTTTAGATTAAATGAGTGACCTATGTTTGGTATCACATGCCTTTGTAACTGTTGAAATGTCATAGTTTTGCACTTAGACTCAGCATCCTAGCTGCATGTGTAAAATTGCAAGTTAAGTTAAAAAGCAACAAAAAACCTGCCAGTTAGCTGAAGGTCTGGCTTAAGGAACTTGATTTTGCTTGGCAGCTACCCCCATCAGGAGTGAAACTTGAGTCACCACTGTGTTCCCAGGCCAACCTTCCTTTTGCTGCCCACACTAAGGATATGCCATCTATCTGATAATTGAATTACCTGTGCTCTGCAGGAGAGTGAACAAAGCCCTCTTCACTCAGGCAAAGGTTTTATTACGCAGTCGTAAAATGTAGCTTCCTCTTGGCAGGAGCTGGGAGGGGCACTGCCTGTGAGAGCAAGCTGGCTTGGCAGAACTGGATTAACCAGTATTTCTACCTTGTGCTGAGAGAAAACCACACCCCTTTGTAGCCAGAATATTGTTTAGAAAAAGATTAATAACTCATGGTGCGGACATGTGAAAATTTTATAAATGATACCATAATTCTTGTGATTTTTCTGCCCACAGTTTAAGAGGTTTTTAGAACCGGTGGTATGTACAGGGGGGTGTCAGCGGAAAAGTGGATATTACTCTAAAGGTGTGCATGTTAAAAATCTGAAACTTCATCAGTTAATGTCCCTACTCCCTGCGCACATGTATGTAAAGTTGGGTCCATGTCAGAAATTGAAAAATCAGTTAAAAAGTCCATTATGTGCCATCTCTGAATGCAAGCTCCTAGAAAGAGCAGATTTGGACAGAGACATGGCTAAATTCAGCCACACCATGTATATGTAATTTCAAGCAACTGTGTAACTGTGAAATATGTCTTTTATTATCAAATATAGAATGTGTGCAATCTGACAAGGGAGTGCCCTCTTGGCAAGCCATAAAATGACATCACTCTGACTCACAGTTCATTCCCCAATCAAGGGGAGGAATGAAAGCTGGACCAATGACAAGTGAGAGGGGCAAGTCTAGTGATGCAACACACACACCCACTCTCAAAAACACATAAAAGCAGAGAGTCAGGACAGATAGGGACCTTCAATTCCATCTGCAGCGGGACGCTCTGCCGGAAAAATCCATACTTACCTCCATCAAACCTCCAGAGAGCCAAACTAGAGACTTCAATCTATCCAGAACTAGAGACCCAGACCAGAGATCCAGAAAGAGAGAGACCCAGACCAGCAGAGAGAGCTGACCCAGATCACTGTGAAGTGCAGAGGCCAGACCAGACCAGACCAGAGTCCAGTTTAAAACCCTGACCAGATCCGTGGCGAGGCCCATTTAATTCAAGAATATAGTGTGAGTACATAGTAAAACTGTGCAGATCCAATCTCTTAGTTAAAATAATATAATTCAATCCATTTTTAACCTAAGTAGAACTGCAGCTTAGCAATTGTGTTATCCTGCCATCATTTTTAAAGCTGAAAAAGTGTGCGTTTAAAATTTCAAATCTGAAAAACGACCTTTATTCAATCGTTCATATCTCCGCAACCGTTTGTGCTAGAGACTTGCAGTAACTTTCATTTTGAAGCTGAGATCCCAGGCTTTCCTAGGACCCCAAAACGATAGAGATAGTCCTTGTGGTTCCTCTGTAATAGCGCTCGGCGCATCCGCGAATTTTGCCGCGATTTGCAAATTTCTCCACATGTAAAATCAGCTGCTGCTTGCCTTCCATTTGCCAGAAATTCGTTTAACCTGTTAACTATCCCGGCCTCATTGCTAGTGTGAGCCTGGACTAATATTAACTAGATACCACTCACCCTGAACCTCTGAAAGGGAATTAAAAGCATTTCCAGCGTATTTCTCATCCATTGCTAGCACATATCAAAGCATTTGGGCCTGTGTTTTCAAAACTCCTATCTGTTTTCTGTAAGCTTGCTGGGATTGAACTGAATCACATTTGATTGCATTTCTGAGAACTGTGTGCTTCCTTCCATTTCCTTGCATTGCATCAAGGGGGGGAGGGGATTGCCAGAGAAAAGTGATTACCTTGTTTGTTGAAATCATATTGAGTATTTTCTGTATTGCATTTTCATTCAACATTACATCCAGTTGAACTCTATAAAGCATTCTCTACCACATTATACTTCTGTACCTATTTACCAGTGTGCTATCTTATCCATTTCATGTCAACTCATTAGTGATTATAAAGAAGTGTGCTAGTGCCAGATTCTCCATTGTTAATCTTTATCATATTAGATTAAGGGTGATATTCAATTATTAATTTATTATAAAGTGTGATATATATATATATATATTTTAATTTATCAAATAAACCTTTTAAACTTGCAAAACAGAACTACTTCTTGGCTCAGTGGGGTCAGGGGGATTCCAAGAGAGGGGTGTTATATAGGGGTAGTCATCCAGAACGCATGAACTGGACATAAAGATATATCAATAAGGGTTTTCATTCAGTATTATAGACGAGGCGTTGACTTAGCTGTAGTGTTGAATTGAATCCTCTTACAGGTCAAGCTACTGCTGTTTTTGCTGTATTTGTGGTGACAAATCCTGCCCGATTTTATCATTAACTGCCTCCTTGGTGAATTAATTTCTTCCACTCACTCGAGGGAATTAGGGAGTGTGGCGGCAAGAAATAGATCCATACACATTATCCTCTCGTGTTTTGGGTCATATACTGCTATTTGCTGTGGGAGTTGGAAGTGAGAGACAGGTCTTTGACTGACTCATAGCTCTCTCTCTCCCTTTTTGTGCCATTTGGAACGTCGCCATTCTAGAATTACTTTGCCACTTTTGGGCTTGTCACCTGGTTACGATCACCTGCCTTGTGGGGCAGTGGGATTGAGGGCCTCATGTTTGTCTTTTCCACACACACTTTTTGGAACTAAGCAGCATCCAGCAGTATGGAGACAGCCCTTCTCAGTAAATCGCGCGGTGCTAACCCATCAAGTGATTCCCTGGAGGTCACCTGCGATCAAATGGCGTCCCTCACAAAATATGTTGTCCCATTAAAGGGTACCATTCAAACGCTTGTTCTTTCTGCCAACTTGGGAACCAGTTCTGACAAATGGCAAACTACTTTTGGATGCTCAGACTCTGGCTTTATTGCAGTGGGGGCCACCTATGCACAGGCCGGCGCCTCAGAAGATTTAATAACCGATGGCGGTATGATGGCCCAGGGGTACATCATCCAAATAGACATGGTCACAGAAAATCTATGACCCATTGTTGGGCAGACAGTTCAATTTGTTCAAAGTCCACCTCAAATCTTGTACCAGTCTGTTATCCTGGATGCCTCCTCTTTTAAACAGTTTCGGATAAGGAGGTTTGTAACCTCGTGAACGTGCAAGAGATTTCCGTGACTGGTATTGATATGTGTTTGGGGCCGTTCAATGTGATCAAAGGGATAATTTACAGTAAACCATCTTTCAAAGCAATATTGACCCAGAATATTAATGCCCAATAATATGGACAGGAGAAGACAGTCTTATATACTTCCTACAGCCGACTCCCTGGGTCCGGCTTCCATATCCACTCTACACCTGCTTTTGGAGTCGACGTTGAGACTTCATGACTACATTAAATCAATTGTCTCGTCTAATGCTCTTCAATTAACATCTTTGGAGGGGATTATCCTCAGTTTGAGTGACCAGGTTAAGAACGAAAAAATTGACCAGCCAGTTTTTGTAGATAAAGATAATGGGCTCCTTGGGCAATGTAATGTGGGTGTTCCGTCACCTATTTTTATCTCTGAGACTCCAAATACTCCATCACCTGTGGTTGAATTTACTGCTGATTCGGGGGGTTCACCGGCTCTCTTTGATTCACCTCAACCAGCTGTTGTTGTTCCACTAGGGACGGAGAATAATTTAGTCCACCTAGACACAGGTTCCACAACCCAAATAAGTCACCAAAGGAGAACACCTAAAAGAAAAAATAACAAGAAATAAAAAGAAAGCAAATAATATGCCGGCGGCAAAAAATAATTGGCGAAACTCCTCATTAAATTATTTACGCCATTTGCCCTCGAAATGATGTTACAATAAATTTGGCCGATACAGGGAAATGCTGATAGGGCTATGTGCTCTGAAATTCCAACTACGAGCTGTATAGAAGTTGGGAGGGGGGCTGCATAGCCTCTGGTTTTGGATCTTGTTATCACTTACAATACTGTGGAAGTTGGAACAGATCTGTGTTTTCCATCACACTTGTCCATGGAGAGGGAATGGCCCACCATTTCCACCCTTCCTGTCCTTGACTCTACTGCTATTTTGAGACAAACGAGGGTCCAGCAAACTATAATTACTTCATATCTTCAGGGTTCTAGAAAATCCACTAACGCACAGGCCCCTGCTCCTCAGCTGCCTTTAGAAGAGGTTTCCTTACAACCTACCGCCTCCAATATTTAGGCACCCACATTAGAAGTCAGGGTGGAAGAATCTGTGAAGCAAACTTCCATGCACCAAAATACAGGGGGCACATGTGAAAACAATCTATTGAAGGGCCCTCTTTATGTTGAGTCTGATAGTTGTGTGTCTAACATTATGGGCTGGGAAAGTAACCCCATGATCAATGGTACGACAAGCTTGAATAGATCCAATGTTTTGGACATTTTTCTGCAGATTACCCCGTTAAGATTTCATCATTCAGATGATATTGACCTAATATCTCTTCCTCTCATAAACAACAATCGTATGGTTTGCTATTTTCACTCAGATATTGTTTCTAGACTAGTTTGGGAGCAACGCTCAAATTTACAATCTTTGGGCTACAACCTATTCGACATTACTACAGTAGAGTATGCCAAATCCTTTATATCTTCTCCGCCCAACTGATTCAAGTTCTAACAAGTCTGCATTAGTCCTATGATTTCAAAATGGCACACACAACACGACTGGTCTGAGTGGAGCGTGCAATAAAATCATTGGCAGGTCTACGGCAGGGGTCATTCTTACCCTAACCCCCATTTGATCAAGTTCCTCTCATGGAATGCCTGTGGGCTGGTCAACTTGGGAAAACTATTTTGCACCTCAGATTTCATTAGAGATTTTAATATAATTATGATCCAGGAAACTATGACTACCAATCATTTTGAGCTTCAGGGCTATCATACATACACCAGTCTGGCTACTCGAGCCGACTTGGGTCGGCCGAGTGGTGGACTGGCAATTGCAATAGACAACTCTCTCAATTTCTCGACAGACTTGATTTACTCCTCAGACTTTCTTTTGGCGGTGGGGATCTCGTCCAGTCGCACGAATTCTGAGATATTGCTAATACATTTGTATTGAAACCCTTGTAGGGAAAACGTACACATGGTCCTTTAGGCACTAAAATCGTTGTTTGAGGATTGGTTGGTGAAAGGACATTCTCACTCCATTATATTAGGAGGGGATTTCAACTCCAACTCTGTGGAGGGTTCCAAGGTGAACGCTCAAATGATTAAAACACAATCCTCCCCTGAGAGGGTAAATAGAGGAGTGAAGTGGGACTAATTTCTGCTAGATTGGGACCTGACACATCTGCAGCCCAGAGCCATGGGGGATCTGCCCATGTATACATGGTATAGAGGCCTGCGAAGTTCACAGATTGACTACATATATATGTCCACGCCTCTAATATCAAATTGTGGTCCTCTTGAACTCTTTGATCCCAACGTGGGGGCCATTTTGCTCAATACTTCACACTTGGATTTACACATGATAGACATGAACAGCTTCCCATCCTGTTCTGCCTTTCTCTTGCGGGGGGGAGGCCACAGACGTAGGTGGAATCAAAGAATGTGTCAGAAGTTTGCAACTTCCATTCTTGCAACGGTGTAAAAATCAGCACTGAGTCATAATTCCTGCGTATTTGGTGGCTCAATGGTGGCTACATTTAATGAAATTATCACTATCTTCCTAAAACATATTTCCCTGGATCAATCAACGATTGTGGGTAAAACCAAAACATTTCCCCATCGATTGGACACAAAATTGCTGCCTCAAAGAGGCAAAAACCTAAAGGCATCAAAGGGCTATGCAATAAGGGATTACACGCTAATGTGTACCAGATAGAGAAAAAAGCCATCTGCCAGCATCACAGGAGTCTGGGTAAATCTCTCAAGATCGATTTGTTTATGGAGGACAACCAAAATATGTTGAACCATTTGATACAGGCAAATAGCAGACAGTTTTAGGCCAGTATTAATAAAACATATAGGTAATTCTCTCTCCATAGTGAACTGTCCTATTCTGGATGGCGTATGGGTCAAATGCTGCAGGGACAACTTTCCGCTGCCAAGTGTTTTTTCCAGATTAAAGGACCCAATGATTGGTAATATAGTTTCTGTTTGTTGTCCATGGACAAAGGAGGATGTTGAATGGACTATTCCTAAATTAAAACCATCTACGGCCCCTGGACCAGACGGCATACTGCCTTTTGTCCTAAAGAATGTTTCATCACTTTGGATCCCCTTACTGTAGGTCCAATTTAACTCTATTTTTGAGACACACATTATTCCATCCTCATGGTCTCAATCCATTGAAGTATCAAGTGGGGTTTCGCAAAAACATAGGCACAGTCTTGAATGTGACGGAGTTAGCACATTTACTCCATACTGCTAGGCATTCCAGTATGGGTCCTGTCTATAAGGCATCCCTTGACATGTCCTCTGCTTTTGACTGCATGCTATGTAAACAACTGTGGTCTAAACTGTTAAGCTGTAGAGTTCCTCCAAAATTGGTGCAACTTGTTCTTTTACATAGGGAAATTAACAAGGGGGGTCCTGGGAGTCCCTCTGCCAGACATTAGTCCTGGTTGCGAGAGACTTAGCCAGAGTCTGTAAAAGATAGTGAGCTAAAGACTCTGGGTAAGGCTCTTGTAACCAGGACTCATGTCTGGCAGAGAGCCTCCCAGGACCCCCCTTGTTATTTGCATATTTCAAGTAACTTTGGGTCTCACCCTAAGTTACTAGGGGAATCCAGACGTGGACCCCTTGCTCACTATTCTTAGAGAGACACAGCTACACCCTACTGATGAGGTTCAACCAGACCGAAACACGTGTCTGGGGTTGCTGTTGGTACTCTTGTTCAGAGGAGAATTGCCTATCATTTGGGTGCTGGACTGCCCCAGGGCAGGACAAAGACTGATATGTTTGGGATATTTCTTCTCTGTGAAAGATAGTGAGCTAAAGACTCTGGGTAAGGCTCTTGTAACCAGGACTCATGTCTGGCAGAGAGTCTCCCAGGACCCCCCTTGTTATTTGCATATTTCAAGTAAATTTAGGTCGCACCCTAAGTTGCTAGGGGAATCCAGACGTGGACCCCTTGCTCACTATTCTTAGAGAGACACAGCTACACCCTACTGATGAGGTTCAACCAGACCGAAACACGTGTCTGGGGTTGCTGTTGGTACTCTTGTTCAGAGGAGAATTGCCTATCATTTCGGTGCTGGGCTGCCCCAGGGCAGGACAAAGACTGATATGTTTGGGATATTTCTTCTCTGTGAAAGATAGTGAGCTAAAGACTCTGGGTAAGGCACTTGTAACCAGGACTCATGTCTGGCAGAGAGTCTCCCAGGACCCCCCTTATTATTTGCATATTTCAAGTAACTTTGGGTCTCACCCTAAGTTACTAGGGGAATCCAGACGTGGACCCCTTGCTCACTATTCTTAGAGACACAGCTACACCCTACTGATGAGGTTCAACCAGACCGAAACACGTGTCTGGGGTTGCTGTTGGTACTCTTGTTCAGAGGAGAATTGCCTGTCATTTCGGTGCTGGACTGCCCCAGGGAAGGACAAAGACTGATATGTTTGGGATATTTCTTCTCTGTGAAAGATAGTGAGCTAAAGACTCTGGGTAAGACTCTTGTAACCAGGACTCATGTCTGGCAGAGAGTCTCCCAGGACCCCCCTTGTTATTTGCACTTTTACATAGGGATACATCGATAAAGATCTGCCTAACATGGGAGGGGGATATTTCTAGAACTATCCCCTCCCAGGTTGGTCTCACACAGGCTGTATTTTAGCCCCCACACGTTTTAATGTGTATTTGACTGATACTGATGAGTTGTGGCTGGTGGATAACATCTACGCTGCTAGTATAGGCAAGTTGAAGCTGCACTGGCTCGCTTTCGCAGACGACTTGATTTTCTTTGGTCGTACGACCATTGGCCTGCATCGCAACCTAGACATATTTTTTCAATATACTAGTAACACCAACCTCCAGGCCAGTGCCTCTAAATCAAAGATAGTTAGTTGTCTTTTCGAGTAGCACTAAACCAAAGGTAATGACGTGGGCCTTGGGAAATGAGACGATAGAGCGTGTTCCTTCTATTAGGTACTTGGGGTACAATATATTAAATGCCTTATCTTTAGCAATGAGGACAGAGTCTCTGAAGGTTAAACTACATCCTCTTATCTCTCACGTGAAGTGCCTATTGTCCTGAGTGTGTATATTTTCCATTCTTTCAGTCCTACATTATTAACACATGAAGATCGAGCCGGTTCTACTTTATGGGCTTCACCTATTCCTCCTGGATCTAGGTAATTATCTGAATGCCCGGTAGGGGATTCTGTGGAAGGAGGTCTTTGGTCTTGCCTTGTCTATTCCAAATGCAGTAATTCATCACAAGATGGCCCTTACGTCTCTACAAGCTAGTTACTGGTCGAGTCAATTATTACAGTACTATGAATTTCTTAGGGCAGAGGAAAACTCACTTTACTGTGACCTAGGCGAGTAGCCAGGGACAAATCCTAACTGTCAATAAATACATGTGTTCTAAGGATGCCAGATCTAATTCTATTCATAAGTTCCTCAGAGGAGGAACTTCTCAATCATCCTGGAGGGGCAACATTAAAAAAATGTTTGGCACGACTGGTTTCAGACAATGGACATTATCAAATCATGTTCCTCCTACAGTGAGTACGCACAATTTTTTTGAGGAAAAGGGACCATCTTTCTCTGTATTTGATCCATTTTCCTTGTAGTAAACATCAATCACTCCATATGCAATTTAGACTAAATCAGTTGCCTACTAGAGTACGGACAAAATATTGGGTGTCTCAGGTAACTTTGGACTTTTCTCTGAATTGCTGTTTTTGCAATCTGCCTGACTCCCTGGAGACATTGTGCCACTGGGTATTGGAATGTCCAGCTCTCCAGCAGAGTAGAGCTAGACTCTTTCGGTGTCCCGAATGTTTTGATACCGATTTTTCCAGAGAACATCTGTGGGCTAGATTTATGTGGGGGGTGGGGGGGGCGTCTTTAATTATTGTGTTTTGTCCGTTTTTACGTCATGTTTGAAGTTTGGATTGTGATGATGAATTCTGTTTTACTTTGTGTAAGATTTTTGTAAACCAAATTGCAATTAAAAAGAAATACCCCAACGCACCCAGCAAGCTAGGGTGGCTGAGGAAACTGCTACAAAGGGCCTTCTAAAGGAGACGAGCAACTGAGAGGTAGAAGGAGTCTGCAAACCATTTGTAGCCCTAATATAGGCTTGCAGACAATGAACCACACACAATTTCTGATCCTCCAGAAAAGAAGGATAAGAAATTGAGGTAGATTAACACTTCATCCTGCGTGTTACTCCTTCCGGGGAAAATGCCGTATTACCTGCATCTAATGCTTTAACATCAGAACCCCTTGTAATGGAAACCAAGCGTAATAACATAGTTAATTTTGCAGATAATTGCTGGCCATGATTGGAACAAACGGAAGACCACATTCACATCCCAGAAAACAGAATACTTAGCCTTAGGAGGAATCTTGATCCTAATGGACCGTAAGGCTCTTCTCACTAGGAAATGCCGACCCAACAGTTCTCCTTTAACCAAAATATGACCGCCGAGATGGGCGAGTGAAAATTTTTGATTTTCCTGTAAGCCTTGCCCTCTTTAGAGAGAGACACCAGGAAGTTAACTACCTATACTGGAGCAAAACTCCTCCCCATGCACCAGTCCACCCAGCACTCCCACGCAGATGAATAGGAAATCTGAGTGGATGAGAGGATCCAGCCCAAGAGTCTCTGATGACCTAACAAGCGTCTCTTGAAAGGCCTGGGAATGCCCAGGACTTGCAGACATCTTCCATGCTATGAACTGCAGTTGCCCCTGCAAGACCAACTCGTGACACCTGTCCCCCGGATCTGTGATTATCAGCGGAAATGATGGAAGGAGCCTGTAAATGTCCACTGCGAGTTCCATTTGGGTTGGAAACCATAACTGGGTTGGCCAAAAGGGGGTCAAAAGGACCAATGACGTTGCTTGTCTGCGTATTTCAAGTAGAACTATCAGAATGAGGTAGAACAGAGGAAAGGCAGACCCTTGAATGTGGCCCCAGTACTGAAGGAAAGTGTCTATTGCCCAGCATCCAAATTTGGAAGCCAGCTAAGAAATGCGAGACCTGAAAGTTGAGGTGAGAGGCAGACAGATCCATGAGAAATGGACACCAAGCTAGCGACAGGAGCGCAAACACTTCGCTGTTCAGCTTCCAATCGCTGCTATCCCAGAGGAGCCTGAAGTTCCAATCCGCCACTGTGTTGGAGAGGTCTGGGAAATACCCGCTTGCAACAGAGTGAGGCAGAAGTGCCAAAAATCCTGTGCTATGACCGCTAATCCCTTGGATTGAGTGCCTCCCAACTTGTTGTTGTAGTGGACGGATGACACATTGTCCATCCTCAGAAGGATGCAACAATTCATCTTGTCTTCGGCGAAACTATTCACTGCAAAGGACGAGGCAATTCATATGGAGAGATTGCTCAAAAGCGGACCACTTTCCCCCAGTAGAAACCATTTGCTTTTGCACTCCCCAACCCGACAGACTGGCATCCGATTCTGACATTATATCTGGAGCGAAGCCAAATATAGCTCACTCGTTCCACGCTTGCATGTGCTACAGCCACCAACAAAGTTCTACCCTTGCTTCTTATGACAGATGCACCACCTGAGAATAAGGGGCCCCTGACTGAAGATGCTTAGTCCTCAGCATCTGAAGAGCCCTGTAATGGAGCAGGCAGGAAACATGTCCTGAATGGACGCTGATAACATGCCTATGACCCTAACAAAGACTTCATCTGGGATCGAGTACCATGCATCCTCTTCTGGGGCCACCACAGCTGGCATAGCTGAGATTCTATAATGAAGCCCAGAAACTGCACAAATTGTGTAGGCACAAGGACAGACTTTTCTTGGTTGATCAGAAACCCCAAATCTTGAAGGAAGGACACCATTGACGGAAGTTGAGCGAGTAGGAGACTCTCCTCCTGGGCTAGGATGAGCATGTCACCCAGGTAAATGATTACCATTATCCCCTTGGACCGTAGAAAACCATCACTTTTTCACAGCAGCTTGGTGGAGCACCAAGGGGCTGAGGAGAGGCCACATGGGAGAGATGCAAACTTCCAAAAACAATCCCACCACGGAAACTGCAGATATTGTTGGTGAGGGGGAAAAACCGGAACCACCAAATAGACATCCTTCAAGTCTATTTTGCCCATCCAATCTCCCTGCAAGAGAGAACCCCTCAGCAGATGAATCCCTTCCATCTTGAAGTGGCAATAGACCACGAGAGGATTGAGGGCTCTGAGGTTGATTGCCGGTCTGAACGCCCAATCCAGTTTGGGCACCAAAAAGATGAACCTGAGAAAAGACTATCTGTCATCCCTGTGGGCGCGACTGCTCCCTTCTGAATGAGATTGTGCACCTCTGCATCTACTCAAACTTGCCTCTCCTGACTGAACACTAGAGGCCAAGGACGGACCACTTGAAAGGGGGACACTAAAACTCTATGTGGAACACCCGCACTGTCTGTAACACACAAGCATCTGCCGAGAGGCAAGCCCAATTGTGAGCCAAATTAGCTAATCTACCCCAAGCTCCCCCTGGGAAGAAACACTTAAATGATAAATGCTCACCTGAAGAGCCTCGTGCATTTCCAGCTTCCCTGAAGGAGCGACCTCTCCTTTGCATCCCTCAATGTGGAAAAAAGGTGTAGGCAGCGCCTCTGTAGCAGAACCCTTCTCTAGGCGCAAACTGTGTGGGGCGGGAAGAGCCTTGGAGCAGACGGCCAGAGGAGCAAGCTCTGCTCTTCCAGCCTTGACCAAAACACCCAGGGTCAGTGTTTTTTTTAATGTTATTCTGTGCTTTATTTAAAGCCATGAACGTGTGGACAAATGAAAAGAGCTCCTTGAATAATCTCTCTCCAAAGAGCAATCCCCGGGCATTAGGCCCTGCCTCCGCAAGGGCCATGTCAGCTAATTTGGGATCTAAATGCATCAGTAAGCTTTATGCTGCTCCGATGAAAGAGCTGAGTTGGCGTTGCCGAGCAGGCACACAGAACGCTGGACCCAGCCTGTGAGGATATTGACATCCAGTGGAGTGTCAGATACCACACTCTCCTCTAGCATATTGAACATGTGAGCAAGAGGGCACAGTACATCCAACAGTTTGTCCTGGCAAGATCTTAGGGCTTTGTCTATTCCTTTCCTAGGGTCCTTACCCTCTTATGACAGAAAAACGACCATAGAATGGTCAACTTCAGGGGTCACTGCCACCTTATCTAGGAGAGAAGAGCTTGGGCATTCTGACGTTTGTTTATTGCGTGCCTCTTTCTCCATGGGTTTCCTTACCCAATACTGCACGAAGGAGGACACAGCCTCCGATGGCCTCTACTCAGCCGAGCAAGGATGTTGAATGTCATCTTTCTAAACCTGCCTGCTTCCACTCTCCACCCTCTGCAACTCATCCAGAACAAGACTGCAAGACTTGTCCTCAGCCTCAAGCCCTGGGATCGTATCTCTCTGGCCCTGAAATCTCTTCATTGGCTCCCAGTGGCTGCAAGGATCAAATTTAAGACCCTTTGCATTGTTCACAAGGCTTTCTGGGGCCTGGGTACAAAATACCTTCAACTATCCCTCTGTAAATACCTTCCCACTCAAGCCCTTTGCTCCTACTTCTCCAACTCTCTCAGGGTCAGTCGCTTCTCAAAGCAATGAGTTGGTGGTAGATCTCTTTCCTCGGCTGGGGTCTCCCTCTGGAAAAGGCTCCCTGACACTCTGAAACTTGAGGAGAACCATATCCGGTTCCGGAAGCACCTCAAGACATTCCTCTTGGCTTCTGTCTTCAATCTTCCTCTCCCCTGCTGATCCGTCTGCTTCAGCACTGTGCTCCTGGTCTCTGACCACCCAGTCTCACATCCAAACTGCTTCCAGGCAACTCTTGCACTTGGGTCTGTATTTGTAACCCTACAGTCTCCTTACCTGCACTTATCAGACACCCCTTGTCTGTGCTCTAAACCTGCACTTGCCACCTTGTTGGTTGCACTACCATTTGTTGATGTTTTTATACCTTGCTCAGTGCTTTCCACTTCTGCCCTCTCCCTTGCACTTTTCCCACTACCCTCTCCCCAGGCACTTGCGCGTTCTCAATGTCACTGGGCCTAGTAAGATCGTTATTTTGTGTCCTCCCTTGTTCTGCTCCCTTGCCTCGTCGGACTCTGAAACACTTGTGTATGAGCGCGATGCAAATAAAATATCACATCATATCATATCGTGATCAAAGAAAAGCTCCCCCCAAAATGTCTCAGAGCACTTTCTTCCCTTTCTGGGATACCTCCTTCTTTTCCATCTTCCTCTTAGGAGGGGAATCCAAATCCTCAGAAGACGAGGAGGATTTTGAGGAAGAAGAAGCCAAGGGGGAGCCCCTATCCCAACTCCTATCTCTATTACTGGCCTGAGACCCCATCTTTACAAGTTTAACCTTTTGTGAACATCTGCGAGGTCTGGGCACCTCCAGGGCACCTTAGATGGGCCAGCCGGAACCTTATCATGAAAATCAGCAATGCCCTTCACCAAGCGATCAAAAGCACCAGCCAACGTATTGTTCAGATCCCATAGTACATTACTAACTGTCTCCTTGACCACCCTCCATAGGTGCTTATAACCCGCTTCCAACCTGCATCCTGAAACCTCCTCATTCCCCTCAGAGGAACTACCTTGACTAATAAGGATGCACCCTTCATTTAGCTCTGCCTGCAGCTCCTCCCCTCTAGGAACTGACAGTTTCTTTCAAAGTCCTCCAAATTTCCACAGAAACAGATGGGGGGGTATTTTGACCCACACACAGTGAGCCCCAACCTACAGCAGAGGTTACCCCGCACTACAGTTGACTGTAAGGCAACCACACAGGTGAGAGTATAAAGGCCTAGCAGGCCAGAACCATAGCTCCTCTCAGGAGCCTGTGACACACTCTCAAGCCGAGCAGGCTTCTTTCCGACCAAGTCGGAGCAAGTGTCACCTCACAATGCGCACCGTGAAAGAATTGAACGAGACGGAACGGTCGCAAGATGGGCCACTTGGGTCAGTCAGCGACGTGCTCCGTACGCGAGACCCTCCCGTGGGGACTCCCTCGGCAAGGAAACAGAAACGCTTCTGTGTCCGCGTGTCCTTGCAGAGCGAGGAAGAGACGAGTATCCCGGGAGGCAGAGAAGGCTTCCTGGGCTTTCAGAAATGAAGCGCGCACTCGCTGCGAAATACGCAAAATGAATGCAGCTAACTAAAAGCGCTGTGAAAATAAGTGAAACAGCACCCGCTTGCACACAGCATAGCGCGAGCAGCACAGACTGCCATAAAGCTATGAAACACTCATGCAAATATATTGTCATGCACAGTAAGCATTAAGAGCAAACATTTAAATTAGCACAAAGCTTGACAGTAGAAAGTGAACACTGCTGGTCGGGCAGTGAAGAAGAGGATGATGGACTAATGTTATTGACCTTTAAAGGGGGAGAAGACCCTGATTGGCTGACATGCAGGACTGCCATCTTGGGTTGGGGTCTTGTGTGATTTTTTTCTGTTCGTGTTAATATTGTTTTAAAAATGTCTCTAGTGGTTTGTTAACATTTTTCAATCTTTGCTGCTGGTTAAAAGTAAATAAGTTTAATGCCTAACAGGAAGCCTCTGGTCTGGACATAGAATTATGTGTCCAAGCTGTGAAACACCATTAATACCAATAGGGTCACTAAGACTGGCTAAGAAGGATGCTATGAGCTATGTTATGTTATCTTATGTTGTCTTAACAACTGTGCACTGTTACCACTGGGGCAGTCTCCAGGTGCTCACGTTGCTCTACAAGAAAGAGGGCGGGGTGTGGTAGTGAGGGTAGAATGATAGGATATGTCCGGAACAAGGAGAAACTGGCTTCTGTGTGTGTTGGCTTGTAGGTTAGTTGGTTGTGTGCACTGGTTTGTTTTATCTGTAAGGTTAAAACTCAATGCTTTGGTTGTTTGTTGTATGAAAATGCTGTTATGTTGGCTGTGTGTGTGTGTGCTTAATGTGCAGTTTTGGGAGGTAGTTTGATCGTGTTTACTGGCTTGTTGCATGCATAAAGGAGGGGGTCCAGTGTCCTGGTTGTTTGGTGTATGCGGTTGAATGTTATGTTGGGTCTGTGTTATAGTGTGTTTCATGTGTAGTTTGGATGGTAGTTATGGTTGTACTGTCTTGTTGTATCCATAAGGGTAAGGTCCAGTGTCTGTGTTGTTTGTTGTGTGCTAATGCTAGTTAGGTTTCGGTGTGAGTTTGTGTGTGTGTAGTTTGACTAGCCCATTGGCATGTATAGCACTTGTGAGGTGTGTTGGAGGAGAGCAGGGTGGTGAGTACGTTGGTTACTCACAATGTTCTTCCAATTATTTCCTCAGAGCTCATCCAGCTGCAACTCAATGGTACCCTTCAATTCTTCCCGGTGTGGTACACTGGCCGCCCCGCCTCCGCCACCACTACAAGCTCAATACACTATCTGCTCCCACATCTAATAATAATCATAACAATAGTTGCTGTTTTAGATAGTGCTACATTACGGAAAATCCTGTTTCAGGGCGCTTGGCACCATCATTATAACCCACATTTGTGGTACTCAATTTATGACGTTGGAAGAATGAATGCAAAAGCCAGCCCGGAAGAGTACAGAATCCTTGTCCAAACAGCAGCTCCTCCTCATTGGTGACATGGGTTCAATAATTATAGTTATCTGCACAAGGTCAAGTCCTTGCAAACAATGAGGAGACTTGTGTTTTCTGTACAGCCTGTATTGAAAGATGTAAAGACGCTGACACCACCTGACAAATGATGTCTGCTGCCCCGACAGGCAAAGGCTTCCAATGGCCACTGGGCACACCACCTTTGCGCGTTTGAGTGAGGTATGAGCGGCCCCTCACCCTATCAACTAACATACTAAGAAAAGTAAAATGGGTGCCTGGGGGTCCCCATATTTCAAGCAGACCTTTCCCTGAACCAAACGTTCTTGCCTCCTATAACCTTTAAAATGAATACATGAAAATGAAAGTAATGAGTGGAGTCTCCAGACTGCTCCCTTCCCTCATTTGCTTACTCTCAGAACCTTTTTTGCAATGTAGTACAATGTATCTATTTGACTGGGTGAAAGAGAGAGCATGTGTAAGAGGGTGTATGTGTGTGTGAGAGAGATTGAGTGTGGCAATCTAAGAAAGTGAAATGGGACCTGCCTACAAGCAGGAAGGCAGGAAGGACACCAGGTTGTTTTGTTTTATAAAACCTACTCACCTCTTCTGACCCCTGACTAACCGACCCCTCTATGAAAGCTCTTACAACCTTACACTACACACATAAATCCCCCCACACACACCAAAGTCCTTAGAGCATCAACATTAATCAAGCGCTAATTATGTCTTCCTTTTAGCCCTGTCAGACTCTCCTTCACATGCAGCTAACCTGACCCAAATTTCTGCATTCTATGAGATCCTGGGCTTACCTCTTCAGATAACACATTCCCAAGTATCTCTGCAAGACCCACAACAAGCAGTAAAACCAACCGTGTCGGCTTTTGTGTAGTTATGGGATAGACATTTATTTTGCACCGATATTAAGGTATTACATGGCCATAAGGTGACAATAGCTAGAAAATGGAGTGATTACCTGGGCATATGATGACAGTAAATGGCAAATGGCTGTCCTATACCTCAGGCCGAAACTGCTGGCTTTGTCATTGCTTGTTTTTAATAGGACGTTGGTGCATTAAAGAGATAACCAAGTGTGCCTTCAGCCTCTTGATGCATAAGACATTTTATCACCTGTAGCCATTTACAGCTGCAATTAAGCCATACATTCGCAGTAGACTGCTTAGAAACAACGACAGGCTTACGTTTGATGTTACTGCTTGATAGAGCTAGTTCAAAGAGATCCCAGGAGGATGTGTTTTGGGTGGGGGGTAGGTAACAGGAGGGAATGGTCATATGGATTAGCATGGAGATGGGTAGTCAATGGGTGGGTAAATTACTAAATAACACCCACAAGCTGTCTGGTTCCCTCCTCACAAGCTATCTCCCTCCTACCTGTAATCCAATATAACAGTTTCAGCTTTAAAGTGGCGCTTAAGCATCACCTAATAAGAGAAACTAACAAGCAGGCCCGCACTCAGTGCCCAGGTAATCCCAACCCATACCCATCAACACCACACATTTGCCATCTGCCTCTCCCATTACCCTCACTAAACAAAACCCCTTTTCCTGCACAACAACGTGCAACAAGCCTAACACAAACGACAGAACGTCACTATACAAGACCACACACATTACTATACATTACATATTGCCCAGAGAACTCAACATCATGAGCTAAAGTAGGCGTATATGGCCCACTGCTATTGGATGTTTTAGGATTAGGCAGGCTGCACTCTTAGACACAGAACAGGGCAGCAGTATTGTGCATGTTCTAAACATGTGACAACAGGAGTGATGTGTAAGGAAAGCTGTCAAGCAGTGACGCTGGCTGCATTGATAGAGGCTGGAGTGAAGTTAGAAGCCAAGTACTCATTCGTAGTTAGTCTTTCCTGGTAAATCAGCTGTTTAGAAAAATGCCTGAAGAGCCCCAGTCTTTCTCAGGCTCCCCCTCCTTTTTCTGGACATGAGCAACAGGAAAATAGAAGTGGGTACAGCTGCTGCTGGGTCTCTTGCTCGGAGGAGAATTGCTGAGCATGTTGGTGCTGGACTGTCCTTATGGGCGGGGCCAGGCGTATATGCAAAGGAACCTTTCTCGTCTGGTAAGGCACAGTGGGCTGAAACAATCTTGTGCATTCTCCTAAGTGGGTATCGTCCCATAGAACAAACGATGCATGCACCGTTCCTTCTCAGTAAAGGGCCTCTCACCTTTTTGGGAAATGTTGGAACATTTGAGTTTGCACCCTAAGTTAGGTGGGGCAATCTGAATGTGGAAACCATGTCCTCTGTGCCTAGGGAGACACAGCACCCCAGCCACACCTCACTGATGACGATCAGCAAGGCAGAAACCTGCGTCTGGGGATTGCTGTTGGCACTGTTGTTCAGAGGAGAACTGCCTGGTGTTTTGCTGCTGGACTGCCCTTGTAGGCAGGACTACACTGATAGGCAAATGGTGAATTAGTACCACCCCATAGAATAGGCTGTTTGGTCTTGTTCATTGGCAGTAGGGGGCTTTTACATTGCATTATTTGGCAACAGCTCTGGCTATATACTGCGTGTGACGTCCATGTGGTGTCTGTGCCCCACCCCCCATCCACCCACACATATATATCTTTGTCTCGGGTATTAACCACGCCAATTCTACACTGGAGTGTAGTTTAATCATTAACATTGCAGCCTCATGTTAATGTAACTACCAGGGCCGCAGTCCTGCATTATTTACGTGAGCTCTGTGAAGCCTTGGAATGTTATACATTTGCTTGAAGCTTGCTTCTTTCAACTGTAAGACTTTTGCCGTGGGTTGGGAGCGTATATAGAGGAAATAAATAGGCTTTCAACTTCAGGCTTCGTCAAATGCAAGAATCATCAGACAGGCTTTTTTGCTTCAGGCGGTGTTTGCTGATTGTGTGACAATGTAAGAAAATGGAGATTGTGGGATTCACTGTTCCTCATCATCTTGTTCTTGGTGACTCTTCCGGTGTCGTCAAGGTTTCTATGGAGACCCCTTTCTGCCTGAGCGGAAGTAACTTCGGAATCTGATGCCCCTTTTTGCTTGGTCAGAATCAAGCCACGGTTGCCATTTTGAATTGATTGAGTAGCAGTGATTGGTTCATGAACCGAGTGATGCTGTCCTGCTTCGGGATCAAATCTCTTTAATCTCAAATTAGAATTTGACATTCCTCACACAATACGCACAGCTTTCCTGCTATAGGCCGCCTCCTCCCAGAGCTGCTTTAGAGACAGCCCTATTGTGTTCTATACTGTCCACCAAGGTCACATATGGGTGAGCACGAAGAGCCGGCACCTGCTCCCTAGGAGTGTTGACTGCCCTAGTCATTGGCCTTGCAACACCCATGAGGCTACTAGGTCTACTGAGCGTCTGTGATGCGTGCGTGAGTAGTCCTACGAAGCCCCTCATTTTAGGCTCATCTCAAAAACTGAGTAAACTCGATCCTTCATTCAAGTCCTTCACCATTGATGGTAACTCCGTCAAATTGGCCAAAGATACTAAGACACTAGGTATTTACCTTGATTCCACTCTCTCCTTATCTAGACAAACCAATGCAGTCTCCTCAGCCGCATCCTACACATGCAAGCTTATCACAGCATGCCGCCCCTTTCTGTCACCAGCCAACTGCACAATTTTAGCCGGGAAGCTGGTCCTCTCCAAAATTGACTACTGCAAAGCCCTTTATCTGGGTACCAACCAATGCAACATCAGAAAACTTAAAATTATCCAAAACAATGCAATTAGAGCGGCCCTTAACATCCCCAGGACCTCACATATCTCCGAATACAGACGAGACCTCCGCTGGCTCTCTGTCACCCAAAGCGTCTCTCTTAAAACGCTGGCACTTACACACAAAAGCATCGCTAACCAAGCCCTCAGCTGCCTATCCAACAGGTCCACATCTCATTCAGCGGCAAGACCTCTCAGAAGTGCCAAATCTAACTGCCTTGTCATCCCACGCTTCAACCTCCAAAAACCGGGAGGTCGCAGCTTCCCGGTCCTCGCAGCCAAGCTGTGGAACACATTACCTAACCCACTCAGAGCTGAACCATCTTTCCCTACCTTCCAGCGTAATGTCAAAGCCTGGCTATCCATCCATGACCTTGTATGACCTTGATTGTAACATCTAACTTTGTATCATAGGCCTTTTGCATTATTTCTTGCCTTTTTGCTCAGCCTGTGTAACCTGCATACCCTATTATGAAACAGGCATATTTTGTATATTTCAATGTAAATACGTCTAACTGTATCATGTCTGTAACTAAACAATGCGCCCGGTTGCCCACGGGCCTTGTGCGCTATACAAATAAATAAAATACAAATATCCTTTGACCGTCCTTGGCCTAGTGCTCAGTCTAAGAGGCCACTGCTCAGCTGGAAGCGCAAAGCCGCCATCTTCCCGTTGGGGCTGTAGGGAGATTTTGTATTCACTGGACAGGTCCTGTGGACAGTAGACCTCAGAAGTGCACTGTTTTTTAGTGGGTGTGTTGTAGACACTAGCTCCGCCAGTCGTGAGGATCAGCTGTTGTGCAGGTGAATGTCTTGTCCATTTCACCCTTTGTCAGCATAAGCCGCTTGTTCTTCTGAGCTCTTAGTGGGCAGTGGCCACTTGAACTTTTGCTTCGCTGTGCATCCGAAGCTTGAACTCTGGAGGGAACCCTTCTGCCTTTGCTGGGCTGAAGCTTGAACAACCACCTAAGATAAGGGGGTCTTCCACTTACGAGAAAGATTTTAAAGGCTTTAACAGACTTACCGCCATTTTACTGCCATTTGCTTCATCAATGGCAACAGTGGCCAAACCTGTTTTTCATCACTTTCCTTTTTGCAACATTAAGTTTGTGTGTTTCTTACAATAAATGATATCGCTGCACTAAGCATCAGCAATACACGTATTTTAATAGCTTTCGTTGTCTCTCATTAAGTGGCATACTCTATTCTATGATTCCTAGACACATTCCCAAAGGTTAGCTTAACTGTTCGTCTGCACTACCAAGTGGTTAGCGAGCAGTAGCAGGGCAAGCACCTTGTTTGACTTCAGATGAATGCCTAAGCTGCTGGGTTGTCAGATCAAAGGAACGGAGTCCTCTGAAGGTCCCTGATTGATGCATTCCTATCCCACTCGAACAGTATATGTTCAAGTTGCTTCTTGTCTTGGCCAAGGCCATGGCCTGCACAACCTTGGGTTCATTATGTGTAGCGGCTGTTCCTGGCCTTGCCACTTTTTACAATGGCGCACATGGGCTCCACGGTGTCATCTAAGTGAACTTGTGTGCAGTCCAGCAACTTTTAATTTAGGTGCAGGTGACCCTCGCGGTGATGGGGCAACTTCTCCACGGCCATGTTGTGTGATGGCAGCACTGTATGCCAGTGAGTGGATGAGGGCAAGAATGTGGCACTAAGGGCCAATCGTGGAGGTGCTTACAGGAGGGAATGTGCCTGGCAGCATCTGCTGCAGGCCTCCAGATTCAGGGTCCAGCATTTGAAGGTGGCAGTGGTGCACTGCTTTGCCCACGTCTGCCCTGGGTGATCACTAGCAATGGGCCAAGTGTGGCAGCATTTATTTGCCTGAAATGCGACAGCCGGCATTGTCAGTTTTGGTTATGTCCAGGGGCTTGGCTATTTCTATCAGGGATCAGTGGCAAGAGTCGGACTACGTGGCGCTGACAGTGTGTGGGAGCAGTGTAGCGGCAGCCAAACGCATGCTCGCGTCAACTGGGCATGCTGGGGTCTTTTCATATTCTTTTGAGGGCAGGTCGAGGGAGGACCAGATGCCTGCCAGCCTGCCTGCCTAAGCACGCGCTTGTCCTACTACTCGCCTGTCTCCTGTCCCTGCACTGGGACGAGGGCAGGACCAGCACCAGGGATGGGTCAACTGTGCAGCAGCACAAGGGGCAGCAAGCCGAACATTGAGACAGCTCACCTCGTACTGGCTACATATGAAAGGGATGTTCTGTTGGATGATGGCTATCCCAAAATGTAAGACCTCCAGAAGAAAGCCTGGCAAACCCACACCAGTGAAGGGGACCTGGGCTTTTCCAGGGGGGCTAATTCTCTTACGATCAGCTGATGGCTCTTGGAAAGCCTTACTGAGGTTTATGCATCTCCACAAAGGCATTGCGATGGGCTGCAACCCATTGTTTGCACGCTCTTAGATTCAAGCAAAACATTGGTCATAAGAACACATGCAAAAAGTGTGTTGGAGTGACCTTTCCTCTGCCAAGTCTCAGCAACTGTTAAGTGTTAATGTTTGGGAAATTAGCACTATGATGGGCCAGAACTATATTACCAAGCCCCAGTTGGCTTCTGAATCTATGCCTACTCCTAAGCAAAGTATATCACAAACTTAATATATATTTTTTTAACATTACGTATAAGCTGTCTGCTTCATACCTGCTTATTTAAGGCCAAAAGGTGGTGTGAAACTGAAAATGTTATGTTATTATGCAGAACGTAATGAGAAAATGTTGTTGTTATCTCTAGCATAATTAGTTGACTGCCAAGCAATGACTACAAACAAGAGACTATATCATACATCTCCTTTTTTGGCTGTGTCTATATCTTGTAATCGGTTCAAGTCATGGGGCATTTTGTACGGATGTCAAGTTGTACCATGGCAGCTGTAAAACAATCAACCAAAATATGCGTTTAACCTTGTATCATATTGAAATCTAATTGCTGTAGTCCTAGAACATGCAGAAACATAACGTGCTAAAACGCCAGGATTTACGCACCGTGATTTGAGTGGTGTTTCAGCTTGTTTTATGGAACCAGAGGAACCAGAGGTATTGATGCATTATATTTTGGAATGTTAACATGATAAAATTGCAATATTATAACAGCAACCAAGTGCCTTATAGTGGAGAGGTTTGTATGATCAAGATGATGAATAATTCACCTTGTTTAAAGACTAAAATCTCACTCAAATGAAGTTACATTTACACATGGCATATACAGAGGCTCTCAAATAATTAGGCATCTCTAAGAATTACACCTTTGCAGGGTAGTAGGGGCCCGATTCATGAAATATTTGCCCGGTTCAAAGTGACTTTGCACTGCTGAAAAGTGACTTTGCACTGCCGACACAAACCCTGATTCATGGAACCGTGCAAAGTGTATTTTTGCAGTGCAAAGTCTGGGCAAAGTCACTTTGTACTGCAAAAATGACTATACACTTTGCACGGTTCCATGAATCAGGGTTTGGGTCAGCAGTGCAGTCACTTTCAGCAGTGCAAAGTAACTTTGAGCTAGGCAAATATTCCATTAATCGGGCCCTAGGCGTGAAGGCACATCAGGGCAGATTGTGGTGCGCGCAGTTCCATAAAGTATAATTTGCGCCCCTTTTTTCCCCATATCCATACTTAGGGTAAAATTAGTGGCAAATGCCTTTTAATACACACACCCAGCACAAACTCGTCATCTCAAAAAGATGCATGGAAATGCTGGAGGATGTAGCATCTAGGAGTGTGTGCACACAGGGTAACTCAGATTTTATTTCTGAGGGCCTGTGTTAAAGGTATTTGTATCGCGCACCGTCACCACCGGAGTGGTCCGCAGGCGCTCTGGCGTATCTGAAAAGGAGAGTGTGAAAAGAGGGTTGAGGGGGTGGGTTAGTAGGTTTTAGTGGGAATAGGAAAGTGAGAGATGTGAGGTCCTGTTGGTGGCTTCAGTTCGGTTTGCACCGTTTGCTGAGCTGAGATGCGGTTTCCGGGTTGGTGCGATTTCCCATGTGCTGTCATGCCGGGGTATGTGTTGTTAGTCTGTTGTTGCAGTGTGGTGAAGTGCATGCAGATTGCTGTGCAGAGATGTGGTTGTGTGAGTTTCTGTATGGGAAGTGTACGCAGAAGGTTGAGGTTTTAGAGTTGGGCTATCATATGAGAAGTAACAGCACATAAAATACCATTACAAGAACTATCATCAGTCTTTGATAAGCAAGCACAGCACTGTGAGGGAAATTAAAGAAGTTCCCATGAGTAATCCAGGTCACTATTATAGTACATATAGCAGCTCTATAGTAGAGCAAACTCTGGGAGCTGATTTTTTTTTTTATTTGAAAAAGATGCACACTGAATCCCTTCTCAAGTTTGGCAGATAAGACACATTCAGATTAATAATTGATAAAGTATACATTTTTATCGAAGCATGTCGAGCAAAAAGAATGTAAATGTTTCTGGAATTCTCAGCATCCTGAGAAGGACGTTTGCAGTAGTAGCCTGCAAATGTATGTGAACCTAAACAAAACTCATTCGGGTTTTAAACAGTGAAATAAAATGCAACCCACTATGAGGGCACCCGATTGCGTCATTATTTCGCACAGCACGTACGTTCGGCTCCTCCCCCATTCATCATCCCCCACCATTCCCACCTCTTAAGGGACAAGATTGGGCCTCATTATAAATCGGCAGGTACGGTTTTAAAGTGTCGGTATTAACGTATACCAGCACTTTACCGGGCCAGCCGACTACAGGCTTGCCGGTAGGGCACCTGAGTTACCTCCAGCTGGAGGTAAGGCAGGCACCCAACCGGAAAAAAATCACCATTATTACCAGCACCGGTATTGCCAGTGCCGGTAATAAAGGCAAATCCCCTATGGAGTGCTATGGGATTCCATGATTGGGGACTTACACCGGTACTTATGGTGGTAATACTATTGCACGGAGTGCTAGAGAAGGTAATAGCATTTACTGGTTTCCTAGCAGATTTACTGCCAGGATAGCGGCATCCTCATAATGAGGCCCAATAATCCTTCACCAAACACTGGGTGCCTGCTCCAGAAACCTATAATAGCTCTTATTTTAATGCTCTGCTGAAGCAAAACGATAGCTCCGGGCAAGCAGCTGGTCTTCCATGCGCATCCAGCTGCAGAGGGGCAAAATCGGGATGTTGACCCGTCCTGGATCGTCTGTCCGTGCGGCACGAGAAACAACTCATTTGGCCGAATTACAGGTCCGGCGGGGTTGTCGGGGCTGTCGCCGAAAGTGTAATAATGTACAGGCACCTGACCTCCCGGTGCCACGGGTCATTACGAGTCCAGTGGGCGGAAAATCAGGCGCCAATATATTTGTTAAGCCCCATTCCCAGAGAGTCCTGTGGGACTCTATGGGAGTGGCGACACGGGAGCAATGTCACCGTAAGTAACGGTGCTGGTGCTCCCATATAGTCTGCCTACTGTGGCCGCTGCACCCGGTAGGGTCTGACCTGTCGGGTACAGCGGCCATGGCAGGCAGACTCGTAGTTTGCCAGTCCAGAAACAAGTTTACCGATGAGCTTACCGGCACCCTTGTTTCCGGACCGGCAAACTTCTAATGAGGCCCATTAAATCGGAACAGTCCCACTATAATACAGGACGGTGGGCCACCCTACTAACAATACGGCAATGCTACTTGGACCTCGTTTTTGGCTTATAACCTGGCTGCGGCGGAGATGAAGTGACCGGGGAAGGAGAGTGAAGTGGCGCGAGGTGTAACTGAGCAGGGTGTCCATGTTGCATCCTGTCTCACAGACACCATGTTTCAGCCCTGCAGAACTAACGTTTCACATGCTAATGCATTCTGGGAGTTGCAGTTTTGGTCATTGTTAAAGTAATCTGACAGCAAGTGCCAGAATACAATGGTTTGTCGGAAGAAAACCAAGGACCGGAAAGTGGTGTTCTGGTGACACAGAGCCTTTTGACCCTACAAAGTAACTGGGAACTGCATGGCTGAATGCAACCGACTGGCTCCTCCTTAATTTAATTTTTTCGGCAGTCGGCAAAAGATCTCATCTTCAATTTGTTAGCAAATTTTTAAAATAACAATTTTAAAAAATATATTATACACATGTACACATGCACTAATCTGCAAAATGGTAAATGTTCTGTACCATACACGTATAGCTTAATTTTGGATCAGCTCACATATAAAGTTACCCTAGTCCAGTTGCAGAAAATGATATGATCGGAAACTGTATGCTGATTTCTGGATTTGCGAGACAGGCCAGAGGAGGGTGAGGCGGGGGAGTAGAAGTCTAATGTCACAGAAGAACCCAAGCTCATATGTCATATAAGACATGCATCCTCTTTCCCATGCTTATGCATGCAAATTGGTAAATGGCAACCATATGGCTGGTAAGATAGATGAGTGCCCTGAGTGGCTGCTGCTGGGCCATGGCCCTAAGCTGCAGATCGCAGGTTTGAGTCGCAACCGGGTCAATGTGGTCTTGTATTCTTTCCTACTTGGATAAAACCAGACCCACGGAGTTGGATAGTTAAAGCCTCAAGGGCCCCAACACTCAGTATTTCGTCGCTTCTTGATAAGTACCAAATTGATAAGAGCAGTGGTAAATCGTAGGTAACATTTTGATGAGTTTGACATTTCCTGACCCAGTCTCTTAGAAGAAGCTCCTTGGCAGTAAGTATAGAGCATCTTAATTTAGTCCACTAAAATGGCTGCAAACATCCAGCATGTCCAACGTTGCTAATTTCGCAACTCGTGCATACGGCAACAGACTATGCAGTTGTCTGCCCCGTGACACCCCCAGCTTTCACAACTTTAAGGTCTCGAGAATTTGCCTCCTCCACCCAGCTTCAATGGGTATGTGTTCGCCCCAAAATGTGCATCATGGGAAGGTTAAGCCCTTTCGGGTGGGTTTTCCCGCAACACACAAGAATCCCCTGGGGTTTTTACAAAAGTCGAATTCTGCTTCAGGTCTCAAGAGGAAGTTCAAGCCCACGGTCCAATTACAGGGCCCATGGAATGAGAGGGGAGTTCGACCAGCTGATCAGAGAAGCTGCACAATTCTAAAACAGTTAACAGGTTTCAAGGTCTTCAACAGGCCCAGTTTGTCAGTGGTTTCCTTTGTAGGTTTTGTATAGCTATCAAGTTAGGAGCGGACAGTACCCCCCCACAAATTAGATGTTTTTGGCAGAGTTTTGGAGTCAGCTTTTGCTGAGGTTAGGATACGGTTGAGGGGCTTTTCTAGTTGTTTGCACTGTTGGTGCTGTTTGAGTACTATTGTCTGCCCTTTAATATGTCTGCGTGTGTTCTTTAGACTCCCTCTCTAATCTTCCCTTTAAACTCTTACTCCCTTGCAAGAAATGTGCCCCTAGTACTTTCTCCAATTCCTTTTTTTCCTTTTTGTCCCCCCAAAAATGTTTAAAAAAAATGTTTTCTAACACCTTTCATTTCCTGTTTGTAGAGAAACAGCCAGATAAGTCTTCCTGTGTTGTTTTCAGTCACCTTCCCTACTGTTTGTGTATCCCAAAGAACACCCTGCCATTGTGTGAGTCTTGTGTGAATCACTTTGATATTCTTTCTCACTTGTTTGGGTGTTTTGAACATTGACACCTTAGGCACCAGTGGGCACCATAGGCATATTTGCATTTTGCAGATTGACACCTTAGGCTACATGTCCATTCGTTTGAAGGAAGTGCGGTTGGCAGTCTAGCAGCGGGATTGCTCCGCACCCTCTGTGCCTGAGGTTGAGGTAGTCAGCCAGCAGAGGTAGATTGAGCTTGGGGGGTGGGGCAGACAGCAGTTGAGGATGGGGAGACGGTGGATGATGAAGTGCAAGCAGAGCGTGAGTTGGAGGATATGGCTACTAGTCCTCAAATGATTCTGATAGCTGCACAGTCACTCAGGGAGTAAATGTAGAACGTGGGTGAGCACCACCACCTTGGACTTGGCAGAGATGAGGTTGCAGCAGCAGGGAGAGGTAGCCTCAGCGGTGTAGGGGAGTGAAGCGCAGAGAGGGGAGCAGGAATTGGTCATGCTGCAAGAGACTTAAAGGGGTAGTTTAGTCGCAAATGTTATTGGTTTAATCGATCAGGCATGTATTTTAGAGCATACATCATCGTTCTTAAAAAATGTTCCAATGCAACTTACCTGAGTTTTTCTCACTTTAACACATGCGAAAACGGCGGGTCGGTTACCACCATCTTGTGCTAATCTTATCTGTTGGTCCATACCTAAGTTCAGGTGCCCTCACGGCACTAATTCAGATCACCCGCCCCTAACACTGACATCACTAGATGCTCACGATGAGCTCCACTTATTTTAATGACATTAGTGGGCAGGGTAGCCAAATGTACCCTGTCATCACCAACGTCATAAAGTTATCTAATGCAGAACCAGAAACATAGACACACACATCCACAACAGACCCTAAACATTTGTTTGTTTTTCTCACAAAAATGATAAAACTGTTTATTTTGAAGAAAACAGCAATAGTCGGGAGTGTAACAAGTACTTTTAATTTTTACAGAATGCTAAAAAGAGGTAATTAAGTCCACAAAAACATAGGTAACTTATTCCCATAGAGGTTATATCTAGCGAACATCGCATTGTTCTAATTTTTTGTTAAACTGTGAACAATGATCTTGTAATGCATATTCCGGTCATAGATCGATTAATCCTAGTCTTTGAATTTTTCAGAGAAAGTTATTATCTTCCATCACCGATTTCTGATAGACGTACATGGCGTTCCATTACAGAGAAGAAATTAGTGGTTTAAATTTCAAATGCAACCTTTTCTCATCTGCATGTTCTCAGAACCTATAGGTTGCCATGTTGCTCCTTATTACTGCAACTGCAAAATGACAGATTGGTGTCTGGCGATCATCCCAGATAATGGTTATCACAGATGCGTTTTTGATGATTATGGTCCATTTGTGGTTAAATAAGCCATTGACTGGTAAACTGTACCCATGACAGGCGCACATCTGAATAATATTACTATAGAAAATCGAGAATGCAAAAATATATTTCAGTTCCCAATTTATAATTGTATATACACAGTACATATTTATGTAAACTATCAATTTAAGTTACAACTAACATGTACAATGTCTATTATTTGTGTCAAATTGAACATTCAACCATCACAACGTAAATCATGTAACATACAGTATCTTGGCATCCTCACTTGCATAAATATTATTTAAAACGTTGCTTATATTGTGTCTTGTGTTTCCATTCTCCCTATGTGACGGATGACCAACTGCTTTGAAAGACAGACCTTAATAATCAAAAAGTAACATTCTATGTATGCTTTCAATATAGCGAATCTTATCACTTCTTTGTGGATATTCGACACATATTGACCTTCAAATTGCTAGTGCGCTGGATTCAAGGACACATAACAATGCAACCCTTCATCCAGTGTTCACAGCGTGCCAGAGGGAGTTTTGTTTTGGGAACGCACACCACAAAATTGAACAATATTAATGGCAAGCTGTGCAGTGAAAAACAGCACAATATTTAAAATATCCCACATATGAAAATATTGACTTCCATTTCAACAGTATCAGTGCACCTGGTCCCACAACATGTTTGCGCTTTTTCAAAGATGACCCTTGGCGAGGTGCAGACAGTCTCGGATTTCCCTATACTTCAAAAGGACAATGCCCTATTGAAGTATAGGGAAAAAAACTATCACACATCTCTCTCTTACTAAAATGTCCAGCTTCGAGACCTCTGCGCTCCTCTGGCTCCAACTCTTTGTGTGTAAAGAATTTCACTAAACAGAGGGCAGGAGATTGATCGCTTTCCTCTGCTGGCTCCCTTCTTTAGAACAGCCACCTACTCCCTCTTCGTCTTGAGCAGGACCGTCTTAAATTGCAGAAGATCCTCAAGACTTTTCTCTTTACCTCCTCCTTCCCTCCCTCACTCCTCTGCTAATCTCACAGTTGCTTATTTGGTGTTCAGGGCCCTTATGCTTCCTCAGAGCCCTGACCTCCCACAACCAATTGCCCCCATCTTCTGTCTATCCTCAGCACTTGCCCAGGCTCACCCTCCACCTTTGGAGGCTCACACTTACCTTACATTGCACTTCACCTGTTCCTCACTCATGAGCACCTCAGCATCTATCCAATTCCCTCTCCCTCCTGCACTTGCACATTCTTAACACTCACAGTGCATAGTAGCCCCCAACTGTATTTAATATTTCTTATGTATTTTATTGTTTCTCATCCCTTTGCCCCTCCTTGTTGCACTGTGGGTGCTTTAAAACAGTATTTACTTCCTGTAAAAGTGCCTAACAAGCGAACAATAAATAAATAAATGCCCACAAAAAAAGAAAAAAACAATAACGGTCCTACTAGGCCTTGTGTCATTCGGATCATACAAGAGCAGTAACAAGAATTGCAGTGGGGAGGGAGTGAGGAGGTGGGGAGTTGTAGGTCAGGCAGAGGGGAAAATACTAGGGTGGGAGGGAGGAGCAGGGCAAGAGGTGGTATACAAGTGCAGGGGGAGGATGAGGAGGGGAAGAAGAGGGCAAATGGACTAGGCAAGTGCTAAGGGGAGGCCAGGTGTGCAAGTGCCAGGGGAAGCGAGTGAGGATCACATGCGAAGCATGAGGACGGAGGTGGACCAGGCTCGGTAGGGATGCACACCCCATCAGGCATGCCAGTGGAAAGGTGCCCAGAAGGGCAAGTGCAGGTTGTCAGGGTTAGGGGGGCAGGAAGACAGGGATCTGGGCGCAGAGGGCCTGGTGCCCTATGGAGCTCAGAAGGGACCAGGCAGCCAGTCAATGCGACAGAGGGGGGCATTAGCAGGGTGAAGGAATGAGGAAGAGAAAGGTTTGGTCTTGAGAATCTTCCAGAACTTAAGGAGATCAAGCAGAAGCCTGAGAGGGGCAGGGAGGCCATTAGCGGGGGGTGCCCCTGCCAAGGAAAGGGATCTACCCCACACTCTCTGCTTGGAATAGCACCTGATCTGAAGAGAGTTGTACCTAGATAACTGAAGGTCTCTAAGAGGGTGGTATTATGGGAACGAGTCAGATGTAGTGGGGTCCTGTCACACTCACCTGTGTCTCTGCAGGAGTGATGGATTAGCCTCCCTTGACCCTAAGTTCTCACTTCCCCTGTTTTCACCCAGAGGGATTCCTGTCAAATACAAGATATACACTCAGACCTGAATTCACCTGATTCCCCTGGGCCCTTCCCTTCTCTTTACTGTGTGCTGTGATGTCCCCTAAGGGCTTACCTTGATCTTTAGTAAGGTGTGCTCTCCATCCTGCATTCACAGGGGCGCGATTCACTCATATGAATGATGCCAATGTCTGTTGGCCGAGTTCAGATGCCACACGCTGTTATATGCATTCACAGTGAGGCCGCGTATTCAAGGGGCCAGTTCTTCACTAGCTAGAAAGTCTTTTCCACAAGTGAACGTTGCGCGGAGAATGTCTAGTGTCCTGAATTGTCTGTATTGTCTTTGTTTGCCAAGGTATTTTGTGGGTGAGTAGCGCTGCGTGTAGAAGTAAACTGCAGGTAGGTAAGCGCAGCGTCTTAAATTCGAGCGTGCCTGATAATGTCTCTGCCTTTCCCTTGCAGGAGTGGATTATGTGATATTAGCGCCTCGAGTCCGGGTTCAGCGCTACCGGAGACTTGGTGGTCTGGTAAGTTTGCACGGAGGCTTTGGTAAGTATGTACTGCATTATGAGAGGGAGCGCAGTGCAATAGTCTCCATGTTATTGGGGCGAGCGCTATGACTAATGTCTCTTCTTTCTTTTGCAGGGGTTTGTGCGCTTGTACAACTGACCTGGATTCCAGCACCGCGGGAAGATTCGGTGAGTATGCGCAGCATTATTGAAGTGCGCCTGCTAAAGCTGTTCTTCTTTGTTCTTACAGGTGTCGGTGTTGAAGTCCCCTCTTGACCGGAGATAGCTGAGGCGTGGGAAAGCACGTAGTACCTGTGAGCAGAAGCAGAATGATCTGGAGCAAATAAGCAGAAGCGGGAGGATCCGGAGCAGGTAAAAGAAGTAGGATGTTCCGGAGCAGATAAGCTGAAGCAGGATGATCCGGAGCAGGTAAACTGAAGCAGGATGATCCGGAGCAGGTAAGCTGAAGCAGGATGATCCAGAGCAGGTAAACAGATGCTGGCTGATCCAGAGCACGGCAAGTGTGTTGCTGAGGCAGATCACCGTAAGCAACACGAAGCACTGGAAGAATCTTTGGTGTGGCTTATATAGTCAGCCACACACAAACACTAGAGAGCTCATGAATTGTCATGCACTTCCTGTTTGGCAACAGGAAGTGGTAACCAGGAAGTTACCACAAACACTAGGAAGGAATTAAGAGGAGGTATCTGCTATTGGTTTTTTGTGTGCCTATGCCAGGTCTGTCAAGCCTCCACCCAGCTTTCCCCAACTACCTGCCTGGTACCCATGACAGGTCCCTGGCCTCAGAAAGCCTTGTGGCTTATGCAGGGGGTCTTGAAGGTGATCCTCACAGTCACTGGGAGCCAGTGAGGATGTTTTTGGCCTTGAGTGATGTGGTGCCTTGGCTTTAGGTCAAAGATAAGTCTTGCAGTCCTATTCTGGATTAGTTGAAGGGGACAAAGGGATAATTTAGGCAGACTGAGAAACAGACTGTTGCAGTTGTCCAGCCTGGAGAGGACAGAGCCCTGGAGACATTGAGTTTCTGTATGTCTCCTGCTTTAATTTTCTGCTTGGATTCCTCAACTATTGTGAGTTCATTACAAACAGGGCTCGAAATTGGGATGGGATAAGCAGGTATTACAAGCAGTTCCTTGGCATCCAGCAGTAGCCTGACACCAGGAGCTAGCAATGTGAAAAAAGAAGCTGGTTTATAGCGTTATATTAGTTGGCCTGGCAGAGACAAAAGTAGCTCCTGGTTACTGTTGGTTTAAAGCCCAGCAGTCTCTTCTGCATTTGATTTGATTTGAGTCACATACTTGAAATAATCAGACTGACATTTATTGTTTCTAATATAAATCAATTATATTGATGGCAATAAATACACAAATCAAAGAAACATAGAAATGTTAAGGCCTATCTAGTGACATTACTTTACAAACAGTAATTAATTAAAAATAAATGATGTAACAATTACACCTCAAGTGACATACTATCCCATTTTTTGTTCAATGAAAGCAGTTTACAAACACTGTGCAAAAGCTTGAAACTGGCTTGTTAAACATTGTGAAGAGAGCCACACATCATTTTAATCTTGAAGTCAACCTTTCAACAAGTTCAGGTTTGGGAGGGCAAACCTCTGTGGCATAGACTGGGTCGTGGAAACAAAAGCTGGATAAATCCCATGAATTTGCATGGCCAGCACATTCAATGTCAGATCTTTCACAAATTCAAAATCCATCTGCATGAAAGATTGGCTTTGCCACCCACTTTTTGCTTCTTTTGGTAAACTCCTTGTTGTAACGAGGCAGCCAGAAAATTCCTACAGTTTTTGCTTGTTCCCTTCCAACGTTCTCATTGTGTGCAAGTACAGCCAGTCTTGTTCTGGCCTCTATACCATCTATGCCAAAATTAAACCTTTTAGGCCTGTACTTTAGGCACATATTATGGAACACCTCAAAATCTCCAATGTGGCAGAACTCGGAGAGTCCCGTCATGTCTCTTGAAAGTGTTTTTTGTATATAATATTCTAAAGTGCTGTGTGAGGAGGGTAGCTTGGAACCATCCACCTTTTCTCATGCTCATGTTCCCTGCTCAATGGTCCATGTGCACATTCATAGAAATGTTTGTTTTCTTTCCAAGAGAGTTTGTTAGAACAATGGTGCATCAATGAATGCAATTTTTCAAGCAGAATATCTGCAGATCCATCACAGGTTTTGGAGCTCCACCAAAGATGGTTGCTGATAGACTGTGCCAATTTCAAATGTTTTCTGTAGCCTTTTTTTATTTCCAGCAGCTGTAATTTCTTACGACATGCCATACATCAAATTGATCCTTTATGTCTGGGAACTGCTCTCGCATGGCCTTGGCTATTGACACGTGCCTGTCAGTGGCTATCAGGTCTATTTGCATTCTGATGGATTGCAGAAGTTGAATGGATTAATTGAAACCATATTTTTCCATGACAACAGAAGATGAGCATTCAGATACTTGCACGGCAACTGAACCCACCATATTTCTGGTTGCCATGCCTTGGAAGTGGTAAGTGCAGTATTTAGTAGAAATACCTGGACTGTCAGACTGTCCATTACCAGCAAGCCAGAGCCTTTTGACAGCGAGAGCATTGTCCATTGAAAACTGCTCGAGTGTCCATGACTTATTACGGGGAACAAGAAATCCTTCTGATATTTGTAGTACTGGAGTTGCCCTGATCTTTCCAGAGTGGATCCCTATTTCTACCATTCCCATTCAGGCCTATTCCTCATTTGAATGCCTGGTTTGCAGGCTCTCTCTCTCTCTCCTGTCTCCTCTCTTACTCTGGTCACCTTCTATCGACCGCTGGGCCCGTCCACCCTCTTCATCTGAGAATGGGCTGACCTGGCATCTTCTCTCCTTTCCTCTGCCTCCCAACTCCTCCTACTGGGGGATCTAAACATCCATGTTGACTCTCCTGACTCTTCAGGAGCTTTCCGCAACCTATGCGGCTCGCTCTCTCTCCATTCTACCCTCTGGTCCAATACACTGCCGGCCACACCTTGGCTGCTCTCATCTGCAAAGAGATCCCTCTCTCTATCCCTCTCGCTACCTCACTCTCATGGACTGATCACTCTCTTCTCTTCTCTCACTTGAAAATGTCTTCTCCTTTAGCACTGGCACCCCCTGCAACGCCTCCCATTTACCAGTGCTTCCGATCCATGATAAAAGTGTCAGTGGCTGCCTTTGCCTCCACCTACTCCCCTACTCCCCCACTTGTAGCTGACTCCCACCCTGACACAGCCCTCTCTAACTTACACTTTCCCATCCCCAATACTCTCGACATCCTGCCCCCTGCCATGAGTGTCCGACTGAAGCCTCTCAAAAGGTGCACTTCTTGGTACGACTCTGATCTGGCTGACCTTAAACGCAAGTGCAGGGCAGCAGAAAGGAAATGGGGATCATCAGGTGCACCCTCTGACAGGCTGGCCTGCCGCCTTCTGCAAAGGCAATATAGACTCTGCATACGGCGCAAGAAATGAGTCCATATTCAATCCTGCATCTCGGAAGCATCCAACAACTGGGCCAAACCTTTCAAAGTCTGTAAGGAGCTGGCCAATCCTACTGCAACCTCATCCTCTAATGCACCCACCCAGGGACTTTGTGGGGCCCTTGCTGCACTCTTCACATTCAAAACACAGGACATCCTGTCCTCTCTCTCCTCCGCACCCACTCATGCGCCATCCTCTCCTGGGCCTCCCTCAGCTGCACCCACCATGCCCACCCCTCTTCTCTCCTCCCTCTCCCCTGTCACACCTGATGAGGTTTCTAGACAAGTCCGGTCTATGAAAGCTTCTTCCAAACAGGTGGACCCTTGCCCCTCCAAAACCATCAAGGACAACATTGACTCTCTAGCTCCTGCCTTTGCAGACCTCTGCAACCTCTCATTTGCCACTGGAGTTGTCCCCACTACCCTCAAGCATTCTCTCGTGCACCCTCTGCTAAAGAAAACTCGGCCGACCTTTCTGTTCTGGCTAACTATCGCCCGATCCACATCACTCCTTTCCTGGGCAAACTCCTGGAGAAGTTGGCTATCTATTAGCTTACCCTCCACACTGAATAGGGCATCAAGAGGCATGTAAACTGCTCTTCTGAACACCAGTGAAGACCTGCTCTCAAACCTTGACTCTAACTCTCCTTCTATCTTCATTCTCCTTGACCTCTCCTCTGCTTTTGATGCAGTAACCACAACATCCTGATCACCCATCTCCATGATACCCTGGGCATCGCAGATCAGGCCCTGACATGGCTTGTGTCCTTTCTCTCTGACGTCCTTCCCAGGTGTAACTTGGGTCCTTTCTCTCCGCTATCACTCTCTCAAATTGTGGTGTCCCCCAGGGATCTAATCTATCCCCCTGGTTTTTCAATGTCTATATGGCCCCTTTGGCCGCCATGATCCCTGCCTTCACCTCTAACTTTCAATGTTATGTGGATAACACACAGCTCTCTTTCAGGCTACCTTCGGCCTCTTCCTCCTTCTCGCTCATTCTGACCTCAATTTAGTCCTGGTGTGCTGCAAACGATCTCTGCCTTAATGCCAGCAAGAGAGACATCGTCCTCATTAGTGCCCCTTCACCCACTTTCCCACTCTCACTCTGGCCAGCCTCCCTTGGTCCTGTGCCCCCACCCACCACTGAGGCACAAATCTAGGGGTCATCTTCAACTCTACTCTCTCCTTCTCTTCTCACATCTCGGACATGTCCAAAAAGTGTCACTTCCAGTTAAACCTCCTCAGAGGTATTCTACCTTTTCTCACCTTCCCCCAGAGTCTCACTGTCTCCAGAGCCCTTGTTCTCTCCAGACTGGACTAATGCAACAGTCTCTTTCTCAATCTTCCGACTTCTGCTCACCGACCTCTTCAACCTATCCAGAACAGAACCACAAGACTTATCCTTGGCCTCAAGCCGAGTGACCATATCTGGCTCCCCGCGGTGCAAGGATCAACTCCCTCTGCATAGTCCACAAGGCTTTCTGGGGCCGGGGCTTTTACTTTCTACAACGTTCTTTTCCCAAATACTCTCCTTCCAGAGCCCTCTGCTCGGCCTCCTCCAATGCTCTGTGGGTGAGCCGTTTCTCCAAACAGGGATTTGGGGGTAGGTCTTTATCCTCCGCAGATGCATCCCTCTGGAACAGCCTACCTACCTCTCTCTGTCTTGAGCCGGACCTCCTTAAGTTCCAGAAACTCCTCAAGACCTACCTTTTCTCTTCCTCTTTCTCTCTCCCTTAACCCTGCTATCCTCCTTTCTCTTTGCTTCTTTCCCTCCTTTCTTCTCTGCCCCACCCTGCACAGCTAGCTGACTGGTCGCTGGTGCACCTCCTGAGCCCCACAGGCCCCAGGCTCCCCCGCCAGTCCTGCACTTGCCTCCGGGCCTGTGCACTCTGCTTGGCACTACTGAATTATGCTACATGAGAGACGCAACCCCTCTGCACTTAACAAAGGCCCCTGCTGTACTGGGTGCACTTGTCCCCCTCCATCTCCCTTGCACTTCCTGTTCTGCACACGTGCACAACCTTGACCTTGAATGTTCTAAGCCTTGCAAGTCTGTCTGTCCAGTCCTCACTCTGTCTCCCCTCCCTAGCTTGGTCGTGCTTGATATTCTCATGTATAGGTGCATTGGATGACTAACTACCAAGCAGTCTGAAATGTCTTCAGACCAGTACTGTAGCTTATTGATCTGTATGCTCCCCCCCTTTTCTCATTTTTTTGTCAAGCACTTACTAGTAGATATACCTCTGGCCTAGTATGCTAGCTATTGTTGTTAGATCATTCGGAATCTACAAGGCCTAAGAATGACAACTGTATTCCCTTGTTCCCTTCCCACCTTGAAGCGATTTGAAGCACTTCACTTGCATACAAGCGCTTTACAAATAAACTATTACAATAGTGTGCTAGAACTGTCTGTTGTAATAACAATAAAGTGGATATTTGTATACAGCCTTGACTGGACAGTCCCTTTTATCACTGGGTAATAATTGTATTTTTTCTGTGTTGCAACTAACCAATGATCCACAACCTTTCAGAGATAAGCCTGCCGTCCCGTCCACGTTATCAAAATTGGACAAGGAGGTTTATATTTTGCTTGTGTTTCCAATCTGTTCAGATCCCTTCTGGTTTACAAGAGGTGTGGTGCTGATTGATGGTTTAGAAACTGATATTCATCCCTGGACCACTGGTATTCCGGAAGTTGATATGTCAAATTGGTGGCAGGTAGTCAGATCAAGTTGGAGCCTTGCGCATAACTTAGTCACCCAAGGATAAAAGTAATGTTGCAGGAAACGTTTAGACACGGCTAGGTATTGTTAAATAATCATGAATCTTCACATAGAGACTGTGAAAGGCATGATCAAGAATGCCCTGGGTGTGCTATGTCAAGAGAGGAGACTTCCCCACAGCACTAAGGTTAATAAACCTGAGTTGCTGAGGAGTCTCCAAGCTTGGGTAGAAGCAAGGACAGTTGGGGAGAAGAACACAGGGGGTGGGTTGGACCCTGTGTACCCGAATGAAGATGACCTTCCGGATGGGGTAGTGGAAGATCATGAGGAAGACAGCATGAGCAGTGTTTCTCGACAGCCATCCCACCAGGGGTCAGCATGGTTTCTCAACACTTCAGAATGTCAGTGAGGTCAGGGGCTAATGTGGCATCCCACATGTCCCAGGCCAAGGCAGAATATCTAAGTGGGACTGTAATTGTTCCGGCTGTCAACGAGGTAGCAACGCGAAATCTCCTGCTAGAGGAGAGGAGACTGGCTCTAGAGGAACAGAAACAGTGGTACAAGGTCACCAGTCTCGGGAGGATAGCTCATGGGCAACACGCTCAACCTTGGAAGCAAGATGATGCAGAGCAACATACGTTCTGTCCCCGGTCTGCGCTTAGAAACCTCTGGGTATTAAGTGGGTTATGAATAACCAATTATAATTACCATAGAGCTGCACAAGCTGGCTCTTGAAGAGAAGAAGGAGGCCAACAGATCTATTTCTAGCAAAAGCAGCGGTTGTGGCTCAAACCAGAGTGACCGGTATAAGCTGCAGCAGCACACCTCCAAAGACTTAGTGCAGGCTTTCGAAGTGGAGAAGGATATTTTTGACTAGTGTGAAGCGCTCAAGCTTGCTTTTCAGCTACAGGAGGTTGATGAGGTATTCTGGGGTGCAGCCCTGATGAGTCGCTTACGGACACCAGGGACTGATGCAATTCTATAGTTAAATCCTGGGAAAGCCCGTTTTCGAGACCATGAAGGCGCCCCTCCTCAGGAAGTTATGTAAAACACCAGAACAGTATCTCAATAGCTTCAGAGAGCCCGGAAAGAAAAGTGGCCAGACACTTGAAGCGTTCACACACTTGTCGTTGAAATATCTGACCAGGTGGGTGTCTGGTAACAAGGTTGACACATTTAAAGGGATGTACAATTTGATTGGGTGTGAGCATGTATTGAAGAATTGTGAGGTTGACCTACACCAGCATCTTGTGGACAAGACTATTACAGAGCCTACAGAGCTTGCAAAGGCTACTGACAGGTTTATAAATACTCGAGTCCAGAAAAAAGCTCAGGTGAGCCCACCTAAACCAGAAGAGAAACCTTCAGACAAAAAAGTTAACAAGGATAGGGAGGACAAAGATCCAACCCATTCCTCTTCAAAGTCAGTTCCCAAAATGACTGAAGTGAAATCCAAAATCTTTAGTTCAGCGGTACAAACCGAAAAGAAGAGCGCAGGCACCCTAACACTGGGACACTTGCGTTCTCACCACCCAAAGGTTGTTTTGTGTGTAAGGAGCTGGGCCATAGGAAAAGGGATCCTGCTTGCAAGGGCTTACCCAAGCAAGCCATAGTTAATGTTCGACTTGTGAAAAAGGCCATCATTAGTGCGGGCCTCCTAGAGGAGGACTTCCTACTAGGCCAAAGAGTGGCTAAATGTGGATTGGTTACAGTGAGTGGGAACGGTACCGGTCTACAGAAGAGATCCCAGTTCCCAATAACACTCAACTCTATGATATGATAGGTTATGTATAATGCATCTAGAACATGTGTAAATCAATGGACACAGAACTCGGTCCAAGAAACCACGACTAGCCTCACTGCTGTCAGCCGGCAGTGGGTACAGCCAGACCAGTATATTGATGGGGCTGATTGTAGCATCAGTGGGTTTTACGGAAAGAGTAAGTGCCCCTTGGTGATAGTAGAGTTCAGCTGGAGAGATGAAATGACCCAGTGCTGTGTAACAGTGAAAGACTCCATCCCTGTCCTATGTCTGTTGGGTAATGCTCTTCCTGATCCCGAGATTGTCGTGGTGGCTACAAGATCGAGGGTCCATATGGCTGCCAGATTGAAGACTCTTAAAGCCTTAGGGCCTGAGTGCTTCCAGAGGGCTTGTTGGAGGTACCGGTAGCCCCTTGTCCAGTTCCACAGAATACTCAGTTGCCGACTCCTGCCGGGGTGTGGCCAGTAGCCACTGAGTACCCTACTTTGATAGCAAGGGACTCCGTGACTTCAGAGTTACCTGGTGCAGCTCAGAAACCTGAGGTGAAGGACCAGGTGAGCTCAGATCTGAAGGGCCTGCCCAAGCTGGGTGTGTTTGCATCAGCTGGGGGCCCAGAACAGACTGACTTTTTCAAAGCACAGAAAGAGTGTCCCACTCTGGCAGGTCTGCAGAAGCGGGCGGTGGAGCAGGCCAAGGGTGAGGCCTGTTCAAAGTGTACTAGGAGGATGGACTCCTGGACAGTGAGCCAAAAGACTCTGAGGGCACCAGAAGGCTGGTGATTCTCCAGTGCCACAGAAAGTCATTTTGGATTTGGCTCTCCAAATTTCTTTATCTGGTTACTTGGGAGTGACTAAGACATCAGACCTTGTCTGTGTACTTTTACTGGCTGCGGTTCGGCGTAAAGGTTAAGGAATATGCCCGGTCCTGCCCGACTTGTTAACCTGGCAAATCAGTTGGTGGCAAAAAAGGCTCCTTTATTTCACTACCTGTGGCAGGGCAGTCTTTTGAGAGAATAGACATGGACATTGTGGGTCCTTTGGATCCTCAAACCAGCTCAGGGAACAGATACATCTTGGTGGTGGTATCCCACACCACAAGGTACCCTGAGGCTGTCCCTCTGAGGAGCATCAAATCCCCCATGGTTGTGAAGGCTCTGATTGGGATATTCTCCCATGTTGGATTCCCCAAGGAAGTCGTTTATGACAGGGATCCAACTTCATATCAGCATATGTGAAGGCTATGTGGGAAGAGTGTGGAGTCACCTACCAGTTCTCTACATTCATCCACCCAGGATCTTGTTGAGCGGTTCAACAAGACCCTGAAAGTCATCATAGGTCACTTGGAGTAGCACCTGATTAGAAAATGGGATATATTTCTGCCATGCCTTCTGTTTGCCTACAGGCAGGTGCCACAGTACAGAGTAAGGTATAGCCCCTTTGAGCTTGTGCTTGGACATCCTGTATGAGGTCCCCTCAGTCTACTGCAAGATGTGGTGGACTATATATTTGGCCTTCGATCTAGAATGGCAAAGTACATGGAACAGTCTACGAAAAACCTTGAAGTCAGTCAGGAGCTGATGAAGCACTGGCACGACCAGAACGCCACAGTGACAGTCTATCCTCCAGGGCAGTGGATGTGGATTATGGAGCATGTCAAACCCAGTGCCTTTCAGGACAAGTGGACTGGGCCTTATTCTGTTCTGAAAAAAGTCAGTGAGGTGAATTATCTCATTTACGTGAAAGGACCTAAACAGATGTGCAGGGTCTTTCATGCCAACTGGCTAAAGTCCCATAATAACCTGGATGACTTTGTCATGGCATTAGTGAAACTGTTGGAAATACTCCGGAGGAGACCAATCCCCTCCCAGACCTTCTGCACACTGACGCCACAGATGGGTCGGTTGAAAGTGTCAACCTTGCAACAGACCTGTCAGAACAGCAACTGACAGCCTGTCACTGTTTACTGGCACAGTTTGCCGGTCTGTTTTCACTGACTCCAATTCGCACAGATTGGTGCACCCATGATGTGGACACTGAAGACAGAAATCCGGTGAAGAGTAGGATTCACTGGATGTCAGACAATGTCAGGGACACCATCAAGGAGGACGTTTCCAAGATGCTGTCCCTAGGAGTGATAAAACCGTCTCACAGCCCCTATGCTAGGCCAGTGGTACTGGTCCCTAAAGAGCCCAGTGGTCGGAAGACTGAAGTCCACTTTGTGTGGACTACAGGAGGCTCTATTCCGTCACAAAGACAGATGCTCACCCCATTCATCAGACAGATGAGCTAATTGACAAGCTTGGCGCTGCCAAGTACATGAGTACCTTTGACCTCACGGCAGGGTACTGGCAGGTCGGCTTCACAGATGAAGCGAGAGAGGGGTTAGCATTCTCAACCCCAGAAGGACATTATCAGTTCACTGTAATGCCCTTCAGATTGAAGAATGCCCCTGACACTTTTCAGTGGAGGGTTAACCAGCTTTTGTCTGGACTGAAAAACTTCAGTGTTGCCTATTTAGATAACATTGCTGTGTTCAGCCACACCTGGGAGGATGGCTTATCCCACCTTAATCAAGTGCTGCAGACACTGCAGAATGCAGCTCTGACTATCAAGGCCACGAAGTGCCAGATAGTGCAGTGCATAGTGACTCACCTAGGCCACCTGGCCAGTGGAGGGTAGGAAACAACCTCTCGAAGCAAAGGTACAGGCTCCAAAGGATTGGGATATCCCTACCACACAGATGCAGGTGATAGCCTTTCTAGGTCTCACCCGGTACAACCAGTCATTCAACACTTGGTATGGGACCATTGCAATGCCCCTGAATGATGTAGCATTCAAGAAAATGCATAAGAAGGTAACTTGGACCCCCCCTGTCAAACCTCCTTTCAGAATTTGAAGGATGTATTGTATTGCCCCAGTTCTAAAAGTGCCAAACTATGGTCAGCAGATCATTATTCAGTCAGACACCTCTGATTTTTGGATTGGAGCATTGTTAGCTCAGCGGATCTCTCAAGGCGTAGAGCAACTTGGCGTCCACATTAGCAGATGATTGACAAAAGGGAACGGTATTGGGCCATCATTGAAAAAGAGGCTTACGCGGTTATGTGGACCATAAGGAAGCTGAATCCCTTCATCTTTGGGTCACACTTAATCGACCAGACAGACCACCTGCCTCTTTGATGTTTAACCATGCAAGGGGAGAATCTTACGTGTTTGCGTTGGGCCAATTCCGTACAAGCATTAGATATGGACATCCAGCAGAAACCAGCCTCCCAGCATGGAAATGCAGATGGCCTCAGCCAGTACTTTCGCCTTGATGATGAACCATACCCTCAGTATGGTGGTGGTTCACATGTTGAGGCTGAGGGACATGTGAGGAATTCATCCATTCACACGGTGGGTGTGTACTCGCCTGGGTTTTTTAAAATTTGAAATGGAATGATAGTAGGTCAACCTACAGAAAATGTGTGGGGCTAATCTGCACATACTCTGGGTGGACAGAGCCTACAGGCACATTCCCTCCTGTCATATTTAGTTGAGATATGACTGCCAGCGGTACACCATGTCATATCAGAAGAGGGAGGGCCAAACCTTCCCCCCTGCCATAGCCAGCCTGATTTTCTAACAAGGCTCCCTGGATCCACCCTGACCTTTTGTTGAGGCCTGCAGCTGGTGGCAGTGATTAACATAGTTAACGTACTTTAAACATACCCACATGGGGCCTGGCTACAGAGGTTAACAAAGGAGATGGGAAATCCATACAACCCTTCATATGCACTGTGTCAACCTCAAGCCAGCTCCCGTCCTTAGTTTCGCTTGACAGTGAAATGTCATGTCTGGGACAGTGTGTATTACAGTAGTCATCCCTGCAGGGGGACCCATTCAGAAGGTACAAGTATGTGGATTAATGGCACCAGAAAGTCTGTTATCGTTGCAGCTTCAAGGGAGACCCGCTGCTTTAATCAGGAACCACAAAGAGCTCCATTGACCATAGAGACCCTTTGATCCACAACAGGCAGGAAGATGGGATGGCTTTAGTATTAAATGTTTTCACCCCTTTACCTTTTCTGTTGCAAAGCACTCTGTTTATGATCTTATGCATACAGGAGATTGTTGGTGGGGACCCAGGATCTGTCCATGACGGTTGGGTTAGATTACACCAATCTTTTGGGCAGATCACCTGAAGTCTTTGCAATGAGTAGCAAGAATAACTCATCATTGGATGCTGGCTGAGGGTACAGTGTGCCGTACATCGTCCGCCAGTGAAGGAAGGCCAGGACCTCCAAAAGGGAAGCAAGATCCCTCCTCTAAACATCTGCCGGGGAACAGAGGGAGATACAGAATCCAGAGGACCCTCCACAGTTCCAGAACCGGTACCCAACTAGCACACAGCGTGCCCTGCTAGGCTCTGCAGTAATCTTCCTAGGCAGGAAGTGCCAGAGAGTCTCTGAACGAAACCAAGGACAAGGTAGCTGCGTGCATCCCTCTTGTTAGCTTCGAGTCGTCTGCCTTAAAGGACTACACAAGCCCAGTGAAGTAGTTAGGAGGAGTGCATCGACAAGCATCTACCAACGTCCACCTTATAGGACATTTTCGAGTCCCTCGAGCTGCAACCGACTGAACCGCTGACTGTTGTTACGGCCCAGTCGCTAAAGCCATATGAGACGCCTCGACCAGTGCTTCAGGAACACCAACCAGCACTGAGACAATGATTCCTGACCCCAAGCTGCCGTGTAGACCAGCCTGCAGCCATCCGTCCAGCTTCGCTCCCCGATCTGCCTGACGCCTGATACCCGCAGCTGTCTCCCATCTTAAACTCTGTTGCAGAAGCTGCAAAGAGCCCTGAAACCAACTCACGCACCACAAACTCCTACAGCACTAGGCACATAGTGGTTCTGTCCCCCTGGTCCTTCTCCGAAGACCCCTAGTGATATTTTACAATCTATTGCTCCCTTTGTGTTGAAACCAAGTATCCTTGAACTATTACGGTTATTTACTATACCAACTACCCTCCTGTCAGTATCGAGCGTGCATCCCTTTTCTTTCTTTGAACTGTCTGTCCTCTACATTCCTTTACAGGTTGAGTTGTATTTTGTAGTGTGCTAGAACTGTCTACTGTGATAATAATAAAGTAGACATTTGTATACCACCTTGACGAGACAGCCCCCTTTATCATTGGGTAATAATTCTATTTTTGCTGCGTGGCAACTAACCAACGATACATGATCTTTTGGAGATAAGCCTCCCGTTCGGCCACGTTACCAAAATTGGACATGGAGGTTTATAATGTGCTTGTGTTTACAATCTGTTTGGATCCCATCTGGTGTACTATAGGTGGGGGGTTGATTGGTGGTTTGGAAACCGATATTCATCCCATGACCATTGGAAGTTGATTCGTCACACTAGACATTTCGGTTTATGTACAGTGCCTAAGCTACTATTTCTGTTGCCTGCATTGCATTTCTCCTCTCTCTTCTCTTTTCAGACCGCAGACTGCCAAAGGGCGATGCTACCTACAGCACTTTGATGCCATTACATACAGCAGAAGGCACCATACAAATATAAAATAACATAACATTAAATTCCAGAAGACTTCCAGGCCAAAGTTTAATGTCACTGCTTGACAGAACTTGCAGAAAGAGATCCCAGAAGGATAGGTTTGGGGTATTGGGGGGGTAGGTAGTGGGTGAGGGGGCCATGGGTATTATTAGCATGGCCATGGGCAATCAGTGGGTGGGCAAATAATCAAACAGCACCTACAGGCTCTGTGTGCCTCTACATACGTTGTTTCCCTCCGAGCTGTACTCCAATACACTAGTTTTGCCTTATAGATGGCACTTAAGCGCCACCTAATCGCCAAAACTAAAATGCACCCTATGGTAGTGCCGAGGTGCTTATCACCTTGCAGCACTTCAGGACTTGTAATGGCTTGTATAGATGACTATGATAAACTAACACCATTTATATTGACTAGATTGAGGGCCCGATTCATGGGTTTTTTGGCACGGTTCAAAGTGACTTTGCACGGTTCAAAGTGACTTTGCACTGCCGACACAAACTCTGATTCGTGGAACTGTGCAAAGTGTTTTTGTGCAGTTCAAAGTCCGTGCAAAGTAATTTTGTACTGCCGAAATGTCTATGCACTGACTTTGCACAGCAGAAATACACTTTACACAGTTCCATGAATCAGTGTTTGTGTCGGCAGTGCAAAGTCACTTTTCAGCAAGTGCAAAGTCAATTTGAACCCTGAGCCCCCCAACGGCGCTCTTTTCGGAAGCCATAATGGCATAAATGTGTTGCATTTCCTCGATTAAGGCTTTGCACAGTAATTTGGACAAATAGACTTCTCCCTTCTCATCCAGAATCTTAGCAACGCCTTATTTGACTAACACAATATCGAAAGCTCCTTCTGTGTTTTTAGTGGCAGGTAACGTGAGAAGGTACGAGTCTGCAGGGGGTCTTGCGTGTTACGCAGCCCCCTCCCCCCTCCTTTCTGAGAAGAGCAATGATGATGGACAGCTGAGCCCCACGTTCCGGCGCGGGGTGGCGGTAAGCTGAAACCCACCTGTCAGAACCGAATCAAACATCGTGACAGAACGTCTCCTTCCGAGTTGAGATGTAAACTTTTCGGGCAGAGTGGATATGTTTCTAGTCCGAGAACCGAGCGAGCGATAAGATAGGCTTGCGAGTGCTTTTTAAAACTTAAAGCAGCCCAAACCATAACGGGGGTCTCAACGAGAATAATACATCCGATAACATTGGGGATTCGTTTCGTTTGTCCTCAATTAAATGTACCGTTTTTCTCCCACGTTTCTACTCCGTTGCTGGGGGTGACTGCAGCGATTTATGTTTTTTTAGAAACATGGTTCATTTCATGAGTCTTAACCCAGCTTGAGGTGCTGTTGGTGAAAGCGGCGTGATGCCTTTTCCATGTGCGTGCAGAGGAGTCAAGGTTTTCCCTTTGAGGTGCAGGTAGATGGCCTTATCCTGTTTACGCTATGGGCACTCTGATGTTGGAAATATGGCCTTCCTATTTATTAGGGTGGTTTGGGGTACAGTGGATGTGGCGGTCTGAATGCAGTTTCTTTGAACGCGGCCAGCCAACCAAGATGATGGCTGAAGCAATGGACGCCATCTCTTACTTCCCAACACCCTTTCTCTATTCGCACTCCCTATGCCGCCCCATTACTCCTACTCAGCTCGGTGCTGCCCTCTCTTGCTTTGGAGACCCACCTTGTCGGCATTTGCTGCCTTTGTGTCCCTCCCATCTCTCCACCTCCCTCTCTGTCTGCTGCACTTCTCTTTATCCCTCATCCCTCCATTTCGGGCTTCAAAGGTCTTCTTCATAGACCTAGTTGCAGATGAGAGCAGCTTCCCAGAGGAGTCAGGCTTACAAGATGACTCCATCTCACTGAGGAACTGTGTTCCATTTGTCAGAATCTCATAGGTAGGAGTTGGAAAGTACCTAGAAGCTTATCATACATTAGCCAACCCTTTTAGTATGGTAGCGTAGTCTGAGCTCAAGCGCTTACTTCTGTGAACATGGAACCCCCCACCTTAGAAGTTATAATGAAGTGTGATGATGTCACTGCAGGAATATGACCAGGTGTGGGGAGCGCGAGGAACCTGGTGGGATGATTCATATATTTCTCTATATGGAGACTTTCTTTCCCTTTGTGATGTCTTTGCAACGCCCATATGTTGCAGGTCCTAGTGTTTATTGTTTTTCTTTAAATCACAGCAGACTGTGTTGATGACTTTCCAGTTGTTTCATTGGGTGAAGGCAATGCTTGTAAGTGATATGAAAGACTGTGCATGTCTGCCCTAGGAACTGCTATGTTTAGGAATTTTTGATGTGCTTGGGGGTTAGCGTGCCAAGGCCATTGGGCCGCCATTTTGTGGACTAGGCTGGTTGTAGCTAGATCGAACAATGAGGCCCTCATGAGGAACTGGATATATAGGTCAAAGGGTGGAGGACATATGCCCTTCACCTGAGGAGGATGAAACCGGAACCCGCCATTTCGTCATCATGACCGACAGTTGACTACCTTGTGGGAGCCAGGGAAATGCAAGACATACTCTCACGATAGTACAATGAATTTCTTTGTTACACAAGAAGTGGGAACTGCATGTCGGAAGATCTATAAAGGATGCCTCGAAGATATAGGGTCAAGCCTCTTGAGGCGTATAAGGGGAGGAGAGCTGGGGGCTAGGTTTGGATTAAGAGGGAATGCTGCCTGTTTTCTTGCAAGAAGCATACTATTAATAAACTTTTGCCTGTTCATTCTCCAAAATGTAGGTCCACCCTCGATCTATGGCCAGCACTGAGGCCAGAGGATTGAGGCACCACTACTAGCACCCTGCCCAGTCCAAACAGACTTCCTAGCTGGTGCACATGTCTCCAACCAGTCCTAGAATCCACAGCAGAAGGCCAAAGGCACCACCAGAAGCAATACAGTCTTCCCCAGTGGTAATGGGGAAACAGCAGTGAGACAGCTTGCACCACGCCTGTAGACAACCTTTTGGAATGGTTGTCAATCTTGAGAACTGGAGGAGGTATGTTCATCTTCCTTGTCAGAGAGGCAAACGTACTCTAGGAGGATGGCATTTGTGTGGCTTTAAATACAGGAAACAGTGAACAAGAATCATGGCTAGTCAAGCCTGCTAATATCACTAATCCTATTCTTTCACCAATCTAGACGCCACCTGATTGATAGCTAGCAAAACCTATTAAAGTCATGAATCCTAATGTTTCAACAAACTACAGAACACCCAACTGATGGCTAGTCAATCCTCTTAATGTTCCTAATCCTAATCTTGCACCAACACCTGACTGATTGCTAGCCAAGTTTATTTAAGTCACTAATCCTAGTATTTCGACAATCAAGGCAACACATGACTGGGGGCTAGTCAAGCCTCTTAAAGTCACTAATCCTCATTTTTCATCAATCTGGACAACACCTGACTGATGTCTAGCTAGGTTTATTAAAGTCACTGATCCTAGTCTTTCACTAATATAGACACTACCTACTGATGAATAGTCAAGTCTCTTGACGTTACTAATCTTAATCTTTCACCAATTGAGACAACACCTGACTGATGGCTAGCCAGGTTTAATAAAGTCACTAATCCTAATCTTTCACCAATCTGGTCAACACCTGACTGATGGCTAGCTATGTTTATTAAAGTCACTGATCCTAGTCTTTCACTAATATAGACACTACCTACTGATATTGATATTGGTATTGATATTTTATTTCTATCGCGCTCGTACACAAGTGTTTCAAGTGTTTACTGATGGCTAGAAAAACCTCTTGAAGTCACTAATCCTAATCTTTCACCAATCTAGACAACACCTGACTGATCGACTGATGCTTAGTCAATCTTATTAAAGTCACACATTCTAATCTTTCACCAATCTACATACCAGCAGTACCCTATTTGTCTGCAATGGGGCATATCCCAAATCCCAAGGAAATTGAATTGTATGTGTTCCATCAGACTGCTGAAAAACATCGGATGATTCCATCTTGACACCTGTTCTTTCAAGAATTCTTTAACGATCAATAAAACAATAAAGGAGGGCATAGAAAGGGAAATGAGCAAAGGGGTGGAGGTGATCAGGAAGGTACTGGGTCATGGAGTGACCAACTATTTACCAACAAAAAAGCAAAATAAAGATTTTGAGAAACAACTTGTTTGTCAGAAAACTGACATCTTGGCCGGTTCACACTGGCATGGAACTGGTTTGAGAGACGTCAATTCTCAAGCCATCTCTTGACACCTGTGATTTGGGTAATAAACACCCCATACCCAATTTGCCTTACCTTTCAAAATTACTGGAGTGGGTGGTGGTCTTGTAACTCCAGGATCCTGTGGACACAGGCAGCCTCTTTTACTCCTTTCAAGAAGGTTTCATTCAACGTGCAGTAGTGAGTCTCTTCTTGCCACTGCTATAGACGAGAGTTGGGGCATACAGAGGCGTGTCGGAATCCTGGTGCGGATAGACCTATCTGCAGCATTGGATACCATTGACCATGCAGTCCTCTACTCGAGATTGCTGGATATTGGAATATGTGGCCTGAGTGCTATTTATTCTGACTGATCACACCCAGAGAGTAATCCTCTGCCCCTTTTCCTCACCGCAGAGGTTATTGACATGTGTGGTGACTCGGGATTCTGGGCTGCCCTTATCTGAATTTTGATATATATAGAACCCCCTTTACAAAACAGTATGTTTGTTGGGCTTTTCAACTATGCATAAGACACTCAGCTTTTTCTAGAAGTATCTATCCTTGCAATCTATCTCAATTAAAATCTGCTAAAAACTGTGTTAGCTCACTGTGGAACTTGATGTGTAACAACTGCATGAAGCTTAGCCCATTGAAGACTGAAGTACTGATTGGCAGCTTTGCAACCCCCAACCTGGAACGCCTGTGGCCCTACGAATTGGGCACTTGGTCTTTACTTGATACAATTGCAGGGAATCTCAGAGTCTACACTGAGAGGACCTGTCTTTTGCCTCTCATATTTCCCTTGTTGTAAAAACAGCTTTTATATTTTATATCTCCTTAAATGATTGTATATCTGGGCCTCTACTTTTGAAGAATTGCCATGATTGCATTTATCCTGTCTTATATTGCCTTTGCTCTGCTCTTCATCTGATAGCACTAAGTTCCTGCTACTCAGACTTCAGTGACGGCCGAACCCGGCTGCCCGTTTCTTCACCAGAATTAGCAGAACAGAGCATAGTGCTCTAATTCTGTGTCAACTCTACTGGCTCACAGTTCAAAAGTGTGCTGCATTCAGATGCCTCCCATTATCCACCACTGCTATTATGGGAGCTCTCCTTCTCTTGCTCCGATTACCTTGACGGAACATATCCTCCTAGGCACCTCCCTTAGCAGGAGGTCTTCTCCTGATGGTGCTCCGATTTCACTGTCACGATTTGTGTCTATGCCTTCCAAGGCTCTTTCCCCAATGTTTTGGAATTAGCTTCCAGTTTCACTTTTCTCTACTCTATGACATCAGGAAGACCATCAAGACCAGACTCTTCCATTCTATACAATATCTAAGTTAGAATTGGTGTGGCTGTAGGCACTTCCACGGCTCTCAATCAGCGCCAATAGGTCCTGGAGTGATCAATGAGTTTTATAAGTAGCCAATCAAAACTCAGTATTCTTCAAAGTCACAATGTATTGGCTTTGACTTCCTTTGACAACTTTTATGCATACCTAAAATGGCAGATGGAACATTTTGAATCAATCATAAGAAGCAGAAATTCTTATGGGCAGATTTCCATTCCAGGGTTTTTATTCCGGTCTGTGCCTTTGCAGAAGCCAATCAGCCATATGGACCTGCCCCTAAAGAGCTTAGATCAGCTTGAACTACTAGGCTACGGCTCATTTGCACGAGAACAAAAGCAAACCCAAAGGAAGCAGACCAATTTATACAATTGGACTATGTCCCCACTGCCCAGTAACACAAATGATGCTCCATATGGTGTGTCTTGGAAGCAGGTTCGAATCCCAATTCCGCGCGTAGAAACCACTCGCTGGTATTAAGTGTGATATAAATGAACAATAAAATAAATAAATAAAATAGTCCCTGAGCTTCTATCCGGGGCCACAACCAAAAGACCTGGGGCTATAGCCCCTCCAGCCACATCACCTGCCCCAACCCCTCAGCCCCACAGCAATGCCTGTGTAGGACACCGAAGGACTTTTGTAAGAGGTGGGCGGTGGACAGCCACCCCACTGTTTTTGGAGAGTCTGTTGTTCATCTCTAGTAGAATGATAACGGCAAGCAGCATGTGTGAAAAACACCCACACTTTTCCCCCCTGAAGGAGGACAGTAGATGGAACTGTGATCTGGGTATAGACTGGGGTTTCGGACACTGCATTCACATAGTTAAGTTAACAGAAGTGGGTGGGAAAAATGTATCAATTCGTAAGCTATTAATACATCACTTAAAAAAGGTATTAATGCTTCTAATTCAATTCCAGTTTTTTGGTATAGGAATTCCCTTTGTAGGGGTTAGAAGAATCCACTGTCTGCTGCCACTCTTCCATTGTAAACTTGTCAGTTCAATCATGTTCGCGTGTCTCGGTTGCAAGCTGCAGCCAGAGGGGGCAGCATTCTGCTGTGCACAGACAGAATGGCACCTGCCGGGAGCAGAGAAAGTGGGAGCACCTATCTCAGGTGCACGGCGTCAGACACCCTATGACTGCCGCATGCTCATTGCTCCAGGTGCTACATTTCAGGTATAATTACAACAAAAAAAGCACATGCGCAACTCACGTATCGGGTGTGAGTGTAAATGCTCTTCAGAATCACACCCACTGAAAGAGAAGCGCATAAGGACTGAGCATAAAATACAGGCCCCAGTGGAGGTCAGAAATAGGGAACAGGAAAGCAAAATGTGTAGGGGTCCCCACTGCGTGGATACAGTTCCTCACATGGGTCCCGGCTTTCATTTAATACCTATTGTTTCATGGGACTTGTAGTATTGGTTCACTCCAATTGAACTACTTGGACTGATACAACCTACTATAATAGCCTAGCACTGAAACGTAGTGTGCCCAGAGAAAAGGAGGCACCTGGCCACCCTAAGGAGGAACGCTGAGTCTTAAGCAGTGGCAAGATCGCATTGGTCTGAGACACATCACTCAAATAACCCTCCTCTAGAGGGTGTCACACCCTGGACTCATTTTCACACTCCTAGCAAGCCTGATGCCCTCCAAAAACTTCAGTAGGAACAATTCCCCAGCAGGCATTTATAACATGCAAATACATCTCCATTTACTTGAAGATCCCCACCCACAAAATACATTCTGACTTCACCCACTAGGAGGCTCAGCAGGTTGAGGGGCGGACCTGAGGCCTTCAAGGGGTTATATTCATAGTGCAAGTGCAAAGATATACCTAGACGCGTGTCTATGGTATTACCAAAGAAGGCGGGCATATGCGGCAAATCCAGGGGGATATAGTGGCACAGATTTCCCAATTCTGCAGAAAAGCAAAGCAGATTGTGATGTACACCTTTAGAATGCTGGGAAGGGCTGTGGAATTAGGTGAGGTCCTGTTCTGTTTGGAACGTGGAGGTGTTATGTTCTGTACCAACAATCTGTTGGAGTGGGCAGTTGTGCCCAGGGGACTGAGAAGTAGGTTGGTGGACGTTGCCCATGAAGGCCAGTCGACATGGGGAATGGTCATGGTCAATATATTATTGTCCTTGTGGATTTGTGTTCATGATGGACATAGTTTCGGGTGGTACGTGAAGTTTCTGGAGTGGAAGAGTTTTTGCAGGGTTTGTTCGAGAGGGAAGGGTTGCCTAATTCAGTGCTGACTGATAATGATAGGCAGTTTATTGGAGGATGCTTTCAAGAATACCTCAAACAATGTGTAGTGAAACATAAACAGACGGCTGTATATTACTAATAGACCAATGGGATGGTAGAAAGAGTGAATCGTTGTGTGATGGGGCTCTTAGGATGGCAAAAGCAGGTGGGAGGGATTGGAAAGTCGTGGTAAGAGATCGATTATATGCCCTATGTTTGGTTCTGCATGCGGCCACGGGGGTAAGTTTGTTTGAGTTGATGAGGAGGAGAAGAGTATCTCCTGCCTGGTTGGAGAGGGGGATGGAATACGATTGGGTTGTGGAGTAATTGAGAGAGAAGATGGATAAGAAGAAGGAGGAGTGGGTGAAGGACACCAATGAGAAGTCAGGGAGACAGAGTTTGGAGGTTGTGGTGGGTGACTGGGTGCGTGTAAAGAAGGGTGTTGTGAGGAAGAAGGGGGATGTATTATATTCCAATCCTGTCCAGGTTGTAGAGGTTTTATGGGATGCTGTGAGGGTGTGGGGTGGTCAGGTTTGGAATATGTCAAGGATTGCGCCGGTCAAAATCATGTGAAATGAGCAGAGCTAAAGTGTTTGATTGCCCCTGCGCACTGTATGCCCATTATGCCACAATTGTTCTTTTGTACATAGTTTCTGGGGGGTGGGATTTGTTTGTTTGTTTATTTATTTATTTATTTATTTATTTGGATTTATAAAGCGCTCAGCGGCCCAGAGGCATTGTGGCGCTGTTACAGAATATTCACTTAATACAATTTAGGACAGATACATCAGTACAGTTCATGGGAAAAAGCCATTTGTGTTGGGTTTACAGGAGCGAGGTTTGTTGTGATGTATATCTTTGGAATGCAATCTGCCATAAAACACAGAACTCTGGTTCCATTGGCTTGGGTGGCCCAAAGGCATACAAGCAGTCTGCCGGCTAATACATCCTTCATTCCTATAAGTGCCCCAGCAAAGCATCTGAGACTCTCCAACCCTGGATTGTTACCAGGACGGGCCCACAATTCACCCACAGTGGTTTTCTTTCCCACACCCCTGTGTCCCCTGAAACCAGTGACTAATTGTACAGGGCGGGCAGACCTCCTTTAGGGAGAATTAGCCCACCTCTTAGAGAAACACTGTGGCAGTTTCTGGGGCAAGCATGTCTGCCATGCCCTGTTACAGTGGCGTGTCGAGGGAGAGGCCTGGGGTGGCAGGTGCTACCCCTGGAGTTCGATTGGCCACCCCAGGTCCCACCCCATTATCCTAAACTATGACCAGAGAGCGAGAGAGAGAGAGAGAGAGAGAGAGAGAGAGTGTGTGTGTGTGTGTGTGTGTGTGTGTGCGTGTGTGCGCACTCGAACTTCATGCCACCTCTGCATAAGTCAGTGCCCCATTTGGGCATCCCCAGTCAGAAGAGTCTGTAAACGCCACTGCCCTGTTGGCACTGATGCACCCACGCCACAGATGTGCACCCTTCCCACAGCTCTGTCATCACCGGGGAAAGCAGGGTCAACATCACGTGTACCCAGCTGCCACCAAGATGGAAGAGGGGAAACCATCCGGGATCTTGTCCTGGCCCAGAGCTCACCGGATCTTCTCCTATGACACTGGAAGAGCGGTGCAGATGCCTCGCCTATCAGAGCAGGCACTCCACCTCTTCTGACCCCCACTCATAGGTGGACTGGCAACCAGAAGTGGCCCCAAATTAAACTGTGTGAGTGAATGTAAGGTTCAGTGAGGCTCTTCCCACAAAAACATTTGGAACCAATAGGTCCAAATGTTCACTATTAAAGCACATTTGTGCCTATGTAAAATGAATAAGGAGTTAAACATATTAAGGACTAACATACTGGAGGCTTCATAACAAATTCTTTAAATCAAATTGATGTGGGTAGAGGAGAGGTGGAAGGAAGGCTGAATGGGAACTAGGGTTGGAGGTGCCGAAAAGTAGGGTCCTCACACAAAAGAGACTAAAGGCACAGAGGCCCACTGGGAATTCTCCATAGTTCCCTGTAGACCAGCCCACCACTACCCCACCCCGCCTAGTTCCGAGCCACCGGCACAGGCCCCAAAGATAGCCACAGCCATCACCTCGCCTTTTTAATGTTTCCCTTCCAGGTATGAAGACAGTAACCCCAATTTAGACAGGCCCTGTTTGGGCCAGGCGTTACATTACGTCTGTCATTTAGGAACATGCTCATACCAGAGGTTGCAGTCTCCAAAGGACGATACAATATCACCTACTTCCGATCTTAATAGTGCATCTGTAAGTGACTCCAATCAAGCAATCCCACTAAGTCAGTGCCTTATCTGGGATGCCCAAGGAAAGCCCTTATTTATATATTTTTATGACAAGTTATAATCTGGATGATGAACCCTTATATCACACCCCTCTCTCAGAATCCCCCGACCCTGCTGAGCCAAGAAGTAGGTTTGTTTTGCAAATTTAAAAGGTTTTATTTGAAAAATTGAACAATATATATATATATCACACTTCTAAAGTAAATTAATATTTGATAGCACACTTGTGAGGATGATAGTGATCAACAATGGATAATGTTACAGTGGTACACTCTTTTTGATGGCTTAGAAGTGATATAGAGAGGATGAAGTAGCTGAGAATGCTTTTATGGCTTCAAGGACAATGCAATGATGAATAAAATTCAGTACAGAAATAACTTGATATGATTTAGCAAAAGATAATATAATCACTTTTTCTCTGGCAATTCACCCCCCCCCCCTTTTGCAATGTAAGAAATGGAAGGGGAGCACACAGTCTTCAAGAATCCCAACAAAATGCAATACGAAATGCAGTTCCCCCCTAGCAAGCTTAGAGAAAAACAGGTATGATTTTAAAACACAGGCCCAAAATGCTTTGAATGTGGTGAAAATGAAGTGAAATGATGCTAAAATTGATTTTAATTCCCTGTAGGAGGTTCAGGGTGAGTGATATCTAGTTTATATTAGTTCAGGCTCACTTTAACAATGCTCTATTAGTAACTAGCAGGTTAAAACGAATTTTAGCAAAGGAAAGCAAGGAGCTGATGATTTTTACACGTGGCTGAAATTGTGCAAAATGTCAAATCGCAGCAAATTTAATCGCATGCGTCGAGTGTAATTACGGAGGCCCTATAAGGGGTATAGGTTAGTTGGAAAGCCTAGAATCTTAGCTTTAAGATGACAGTTAAAACTCTCTCCTAGCACAAACAGTTCCGGAGATACGGCCGATTTAGTCAAGGTAGTTTTTCGGATTTGAAATTTTAAAGCTCAGGATGACAGATGACAGTTTTCAGTTTGAAAGATGACGGAATGACCCGATTCTAGGAGGCAGTTCTAATAGGCTAAAATAGTTTGGATTAGATTATTTTAAACTAAGAAATTGGTTTTGCACAGTGAGTACTCACAGTATATTTTTGAAATAAGCCGTCATGGTCTGGTCAGGTTGGACGGGACTTCCGGCGGGTGGTTCTGAACAGCTGTCAGGCTCTGGTTCTGCTCTCAGCACTGCATAGTTCTGGTCTCTCTGGATCTCTGGTCTCTCTGGATCTCTGGTCTCTCTGGATCTCTGGCCTCTGGAGGTTGATGGATTTGAAGTCTGGAGTCTCCCAGCAAAGACTCCCGCAAGAAAGGGGAAAGTGAATGTCCTGTCTGGCTTCCAGTGGCTCTTTTTATGTCTTTAGAAAGTGGGTGTGTGCGTTGGTCATAACTAAACCTGCCCCTCTCACTTATCATTGGCCAGTTCCTCCTCTCTCCCTTGATTGGGGGAAGGAAATGGATTGTCATCATGATGAGGTCTGTTTATGGGTCAGAGGATCCTCCCCTGGTCAATTTGCCCACAAATCTATATTTGATTCAAATACATATTTCCCAGATACACAAGTGGTTGACATTACATGTACATATCACAGATGAATTAAGACAGGTCTCTGTTCAAGCCCCATGTTCCTGCGAGCTGGGATACAGAAATGACAACATTTTGCGCTTTTTGGTCGGTTTACCAATATCGGACATTTACCAAAAATTACACAAATGTGCGCAAGGAGTATGGACATTAATTGATGAAGTGTCAGATTTTTAACATGCAGACATTTGGAGTAAGACCCTATTTTCTGCTAGCAACCCCCCAGAATACACCACAGGGTCCTAACACCTTTTAAAATGTGCACGGAAAAATCTCAAGAATAATGATATTATTTATATAATTTTGACCAGTCCGCACTATGAGTTATCTATCTTTTTAAAATGATGCCCTGGTCAAAAAGGGGTGTGGCTTCCCACATCACATGGTGGAATAACTGGTTTATCCACTTCCCCCAAGCTCAGTTTGCTAGCAGAGGCACTGCCCCTCCCATTTCCTTCCAAGAGGAAGCCATTTTACGACCTCCCAATATAACATTTGCCTGAGTCCAGGACAGGGCTTTGTTCAACCTCCTGCAGTCCCCAGGTGCTCCTCCCCTAACCCAATCAGAGAGGTGTCATCTCCTTTTGGCAGGGGCAGCAGGATGCAGCTAGGCCTGGGAAGAGTGGCTGAGCAGGTTTCTCCTGTCGGGGGTAGTTGTCAGGCAGAATTCAGCTAAATGTCACTTTAGTTCCCAGTTTAAATCAAACTTACAATTTTTACATATACATTAAATAATTACTTCCTTCAAGTCATTTCAGAATATAGTTTTACATTGTATCGACCTCTTAGCAAGTCTTTCCTTGGCCTGGTTTAGGTTCATCTGTTCAGTTTTACACAAAAGTCTGGTGGTTTTAAAACGCCGGCTTTCTGATAGTGGTGAGTACCGGTATTGCATCCATTTTTGACATTAAGAAAATGAATTCCCCACAGTTCTGGGTTGCTTTTGGCAATCAGCATTGCCATTCCCAATGGTTTCAGGATACTGTGTGTGTAGCCCAATGGTGGTTTTAGGCAGTGCCCTCCTGTGCTCACAACATAGGCAAAAATGGGTGGCAGCCTATTCTTCATGTTTTCCCTGTGCACTCTCTGGGGAGTTCTGGCCATCATGATGTTTTCAATGCCAGTACTGCACAGTTTTATGGTAGGGCTTGGCTGCATGGGTAAAAACATCCCACAAGCCCCCCCCTCTTGCGATGGCCATTCTGATTTTTCACTGATGGAACTCGCAAGATCTGGGATGTTCGCCTCATCTTCTTCCACTTCCGTAGATGACACAGTTCAGCATCTTTTCCTCCCTCCAGTCGATCAATCAGTTCTCCTTGCTGGTCCTGATGGGAGGATTGGGCGGTACCCCGGGCCCCTCGGATCTTCGCTCCCGGTCCCCAGGTCGCCTTCCGTGGTCAGTCTCCATGGTTTCATCTCTCCTAGGATGATAAAGCAAAAGCGGCAATACCTATTCATAGACATTTCTCCACCACTATTAATGGTGTGGCGAACACATACATTTTATACATCCGGTTACATTTTTCATTCTTGTTTTAAAACAAGATATAACATGAAACATTTTTTTTTCCAATCATAATATTTTAGAGACTATATGTGGGATATTTTAGGATGGGAACTGAATTAATCTGGAGCAGTCCCCTCTGGTATTGCAGAGGACTCCTCCAGTTGCTGCAGAGTGTGCCTGGGATGGCAACACTTTAGCTGATTTATATGTACCCACTTATCTTCCCCTTCCGCCAAATTACCTTTGGGGATGCGGATCTTATACGCTACAGGGGAGATCTTGTCTATAATTTCAAACGGTCCCTTCCATGTAGGCAAACATTTTCGCTGTTTGGCCTGGTTCCTATGGAAATTGTATAGATAGACCCGGTCCCCCACCTCGTATACTTTCCTGGTGGTTTTCAGGTCGTAGTGGGTTTTCATGCTATCAGCTGATCTTTCTAGATTCCGCTGAGCATAGGCAAAAGCATGTTGGAGGTGTTTCCTTAAATTCTCCACATACTCATGAGTTGTGGAGGCATTTATCAACGTCTGCTCTTGGGTCCTGTAGAGCAAATGCTGGGGAAGCACCATCTTGCGTCCGGTCATCAACTCAAATGGTGACATTTTAGTTGCAGATGAAGGGGTAGATCTGATGGCCATAAGGACCAGAGGTAGTCGGATATCCCAACTTGGCCCAGAATCTGCCACAAACCTTTTTAAGATGCTCACAATGGTTCGGTTGTATCTCTCTACTGCTCCAGAAGAAGCTGGCCTGTAAGCAATATGTAGCTTCCTTTTGACCCCCAGTATCTCCCACATCTTTGTCATTACTTCACTGGTGAAGTGGCTACCTCTGTCTGACTCAATCCTTTGAGGTAGACCAAAACGGGAAAAGATGTGGTTAATCATAAGGGCAGCTGCTGTTTCTGCCTTGCAGTTTGGGGCCGGGAGACATTCCGCCCACTTGGTAAACAAGCATGTAACGGTCAACATGTACTTGTTTCCTCTAAACGAGCGAATTACAGGGCCTACAAAGTCGATTTGCAAATCTTACCATGGCAGTGTCATCCCCCTCTTTTGGAGAGGCGCACGGTGTGTGAGGGATGATGGCTGAAATTGTGCACACACAAGACACCCCTTCAAGTATTGCTCGAGGTCCTGCCCCATGTGTGGCCAGTATGCAACCTCTCTTAAGATTTCAAGTGTTGTATGAAAACCCCTATGACCGGCGGTGGCCGCATCATGGGCGTGACTTAACATCAGGCTTCGGAATGAGGTAGGAACCACCCACTGATCATGGCCAGCTTGGGATTTCCTTACCAACAAACCGTCTTGGATTCGGAACCTTTTTGGACATTTCATCAACACTCTAAGGTCCTCTTTCCCAATGTAATCGGTATCCGTCAGGGGAAAGTTCTCAGGGTCCTCAATGTGTTGGTAAAATTTACCAATTATTGGATCCCCTTTCTGAGCTGTAATCAAATCAGCATCAGGGGTCTCCTTACTCCATTGTGCAGTTGAAAGATCATTGTGAGCATTTGTCTGGGACCTAGTGATAGCAGTGACCTGGATTTCCCCCAACAGGGACTTTGTTTCTATTAGATCTCCTTGGATGGCCCTGGTTTTGGCCAGCTAATCAGCTAAGTCATTTCCAGTTTTGTCTGGTCCCTCTACTTTGGAATGACCCTTGATCTTTTTCCAGTAGATGGTCATCCCATTCGATGTGATCAGATCATCAATATTTTGGATTAACTTCCCATGTTTCAGGGGTTTATTATTAGCACATAACATGCCTCTGGTTTTCCAATTAACCCGGTGCTCCACGAACCTGTTCCGTACATAATCCGAATCTGTGATTATGACCGGTTTGTGGAGTTGATGTTGGACAGCAGTGAGGATGGCCTGATGCACAGCCATCAACTCTGCCACCTGACTACTTCGAGGACCAATTTTGTATCCAGCAGAGGGTTCTGGGGACTCATTCACCCATGCGTTCCCTACGCCGGCCACGAGTTCTTTTTCCCAGTTGTTGTCAACATGGTACGAGCATCCATCCACATAGACAGTGGGCATTCCCTCACACTTGTCTTCTTCAAAGACTTTGTGTGGGGAATTAAGGTATGCTTCCATGTTGTCCTTGATTTTTAGACTTTCGTCCTCGAGACAGTTTTCTCTGGCACAATCATGCAAGTCAGCCAGACCTTGCGCGAGGGGACTCTTCTTGTTTTGGCCATATCTGACCTCCACAGGAAAGCCTTGCATTGACAGAATCCAGGAAGTAATTCGGGAATTACTCACATTTCCGGCCCGGATTCTGTCACTTTGGAGATATTGCAGAGGCTGGTGTGGAGTCTCCACTATGATGTGTTCCCCCTGGATAAACGGGCGGTAATTCTTCAATGCCCACACCGTTGCCAGGAGTGCCTTCTCACAATCGTTGAATTTTTCCTCCACAGAGGATTAAGTTTTGCTCGCATAGGAGATTACTTTATTGACCTTGTCATGCTTTTGGTATAATACTGCCGTCAAGCACGTATTAGAAAACCCTGTCTCCAGGAAGAACTCCTTGTTTCTGACAGGGTACGCTAGGCAAGGCGCTTGTGAGAGGCTCCTCTTGAGTTGTCTTACTGCCTCGGATTGTTCTGGACCCCATTGCCACTTGACCCCCCCCTTCAAGAGATGAATCAGGGGTCTGGTGATCTCTGCGTAGCCCTCAATGAACTTTCTGCTGTAATTAGTCAGTCCAAGGAGGCTCCTTATTTCCCGCAGAGTTGTGGGATGTTCAGTTTCTCTAGTGCTTCCACTTTCTTTTCCTGGGGACAGAGACCCTGAGGAGTAATCTCATGCCCCAAGAAATTAACACGGGTTCTACACCACTGTGCTTTCTGAAAGGAAAGTTTTGCTTCGGCGGCCTTCAACTGTGTCAGAACATAACGGATCTCCGCGATGTGTTCCTCCACAGATGAACTTTTGATGAGGACATCATCTACATAAGCCAGGTTACCTCTCGCACCCAGGTCGAGCATGGCCTTATGTAGGAAAATGTTGAATTCATTGCCGGAGTTGAGGTATCCGAAGGGAGTCCGGGTCCATGTGTACTGCTGGCCCCCAAAGGTAAAAGCCAGTTTGTATTGGTCCTCCCTACTGACAGGCACGCTCCAGTATCCATTGGTCAGGTCTATTGCTGTAAATACCTGTGACCCCTGAATCTGGGCCAGCCCTTGGTCAATGTAGGGCAGAGGCCATTGGGAAGCATGGATCCATTTGTTGAGCTCCCTAAGGTCGGCGCAGAGTCTCCACTGGCCGTTTGGCTTCAATATTCCCAGCACCGGATTATTGAAGGTGCTGTGTACTGGACGGATTATTCCCCGGGACTCAAGGTTCTTAATTATTTCAGTAAGGGACTCCATGGATGCGAGAGGTCCGTGGGAATTGTTGTTGTGTGGATGTCGGTGCGACCACAGTCATATAAGTCTACCGCAAAGAGATCTTGGAAATCCAAGAAAACTTGTTTCAACTTTTGCTTCTGTTCCAGAGTCACACAGGCATCAGCTAGGTTGACTCTCTCTTCCACCATCTGCCTGAAGCCTGGAAAGACTTCTGGTTTGGCTATCTCAGCAGCCTCCTCCAGCTGGGTGGAGAAGTCCCTGGTCAGAGTGCTGATTTGGACTGGAGGCTTCAGGTGGGAAAGGCAGCCCTCATGGACCTGGAAAATCACCTCATTCCCTCTGAAGTCACAAGTCACATCTTCCTTACCATAAGGGCAAGAAGTGTACACCAGGAAGTTCCCCCCATGCTGGGTGAAAATCCTGTCTGGTGTTGTTTTGTCCTCACTGTCACTGTCAAAACAGTCCTTGGGGATTGGTCCTAACAGTTCATTTCCTAAATCAATGGAGAAATGTCGGTCATCAACCGCCATTCCAATAATGGTGCCTGCGGCTAGAGTAATACTCTTTAAGTCGCTGTTATCCACCTCTATTGGAATGGTGTCATGTTCTATGTTGACTAATGGTGTTGGGTTTACCCCTAACCATTGCTGTTGGAGAGAAGCATTTAGATGAATGTAAGCATCAGGGTTTTTCAATTTTTGTCCTCTTTTAACTTTCACTTCCAGGGAGAATTGTCGGGTCCTTTCTGTGATGGTGACTTCCTCTTTAAGCTGAATTTCAACTGCATAAGGTAGCAATTGAGCTGACCTACATGCTTTTTCTGGATCATCAAAGCCCATGGGATTATCCGCTAATCGGGACCAAGCTTTGAAGTTTATTAGTTCCAAACTAATGGCGAAGCGATTGAGAATGTCACTGCCTAAGTAAAAGGCGGCAGTGAGTTCTCGCACGACCCAAAAATTATGAAATTCTACTTGGTCAGATTTTTGTTCAACCATGTGGCAGGTGCCATTTAAACTAACATGGTTGACACTCTGTTTTAATTTTATTGGTCGGCTAGTCTGGGTCCTATTAGGGGTGACAACCTTCTCAGGAGGTCGTTCCCTAGTAAACAAGGGGTGCCCTCTGTAGTCACTACTATGACCGGGTGTTTCACCTTGTGTCGCCCAATTTTGATGTCCAAATATGCAGTCCCCTCGACAGGAATTTCCTTCCCGTCAAAGTTCTGCAGTTGTCCAGGAAGAGAGGTGAGAGGAATACGATAATTCTCTCCCCTTCCTAAATTCAGTTCATCAAAGGCCCTTCTGGACAGAAGGGTAGCTTAGGATCCAGTGTCCACCAGTGCCAAAATTGTACCCTGCCCCTGTACTTGTACTGGGGCATAGTATCTTCCCTCCTTCTCCTCAAGGGAACACAGATAATGCACATTTTTGGACAACTGGTGGGCCAATTTTCTGGTTTTGGACATTGCAAGAGAAGAGATTTGGGCAGAATTCTGTGGAGAGCCTTGGGAATCTAAAATAAAAAGTTGACAACTGGAGATCAGAGCCATTGTGGGTTCCCCTGGTTCCGGTTCTGGGCCGCCCCCCCCTTTTTGGAGGCAGTCACCAGGATGGGTTTGAACCAGGGGATTTCGGTATTGTGGGTTCTGGGATGAGATGATGGGCGGCGGTAGCTCAGTCTTCATATCTCCCCAGTCTGGATTGGAATCCCTTGGGACCCATTTTTCTTTGGGAGGAGTTCCCCATCTCTAAAGGAGAAGATCCTTTCCCCTCAAATTGGAAGACCTGTACCTCCTCCACAAAGTGGGTCTGTTGGGGTCTTTTGTTTCTCCTACCTCCTCTCTGCTCCTTGGGTGGCAGACTTTCAGGGGTAGGAGATTTTGTTTCCGGTTCCTGGTTTTCCAGGGGCTGTTTACAAGTTGGGAAGGAAGCTTCCTCCCTGGGAACCGGTGGGTTATCGGGGTGCTGCCCCCGTCATTGTTCTGGAGCACCAGGCACCAGGCACCAGGCCCAGAGTTTGGGGCATTCTGCGGTGGCATGCTCATCTGAGGGTTCTGTTGAGCCCTCAGTATGTGACCCAGATCCCGTGCCATATTTTGGACCTGGCGCTCAAGTTGTGAAACCCGCTCAGGCTGATACGGGGCTCTATTTTCTCCCCTGGGCTGATCCCGGGAAGGGTAGCTATCCCTTCTCTGGTAATACCCCGGATTGGGAAGATTTGGGTACCCCTCCACCCTTGGCCTCCCCTCTCCCGGATTAGGTGGTCTGGACTCAGGGAATTGGGGAAGAAGGATGGATGAGTTTGGGGCTGGAATCCTTGTGGATACCTGGGGAAAAAGTTCGGCCCAGGGTTTGGTGAATTTCTGCCCTCCTGTGGGAAGTTTGGAGGGACGTTCTCTGGGTTAGGTGCTTGACTGGATCCCCCCCTTGGGCTGGAGGAGTCCACACATATCCCAGGATGGGTCGGTTTCCCTTGTAGCGGGGACTTACATAATCAGGGGAGCGAGGGACCCCATTTGTGGGACTACCTCCTCGACTCCCTGTCTGTGACTGGCCCGAGGGCCTTCTGGGCTGTGAATTATTTGGTGCAGGCAGGTTTTTAGGCCCCCCCATCTCCAAATCTAAAATGGGGGCAACCTTTACCTCTGCCACCTTGGCAGCAGCAGGGGTGCTGTTGGTTTTGAGTTTTTTCTGCGCATTACTTTTATTTTCTATGGGCTTCTGCACCTCATAGATCCGGGTAGCCTGTTCAATGACCCAGTCTAGTGACCTCTTCTCGTGAAAATCTCTCACTAGCTGGGTCATGATGTATTTGGGCAAGGCATGGAAAAAACTATTGACAAACTCTTTGCTGTCTGTGCACACCCTTTTGGTGGTCTGCGCAAAGGCACGCTTCAATTCTTGCACAAATTCTTGTGGGGCCTGATCCTCCCCACATTGCAAATTGTAGGCTGCTTTGCGAGCCTCTTGGGGATTTCTATGAACAGAAAAATGTTTCAAGATGGCCGCCCTATATGCAGACCATCTTGAATGGTTTTGGTCCTCCAGCCCTGCAAAGAAACTGGAGTATTCTGGGGAGAATGTCCATTTGACGTACTGGATGCAGCTACTGCTGTCCTTCAAATGGAAAGTCTCCATCATTTGCTCATAGAGCTCCAAGTGTACCCAAACAGAATACTTGGCGTTCTTATGATAAGGCGTGATGACACTCCTTATTGCCTTTATTTGTTTCAATGGGTCCTTAAGCAAGGCCCTTTTTGCCTTATTGGCCTTTTTGGTTCGGGTAACCCTGGTCCATTCATCCTCCGACTCAGAAGCACTGCTCCCAGAGGTGCCCGTCTGATCTTCCAGGTTTTCCCGGATTCTGCGAGCCTGGGAATGGCTGGCAGAATGTGGGGACCTGGTCTCCTGTGTCCTGTAACGCTCAGAGGAGTCTTCAGATCCCTCCTTGCTGCCAGGATTTGATGGGTACCCCCCCCACTGACCTAACTGGGCAGAGGTTTTCAGGATGTCCTTAATGGGCATACTCTCCTGGGGTTTCCCACTAAATTGCACTGTGCTTGGGTGACCATACCCAGGTGCCCGCCCATTCATTCCTGGGTGGTACTGGCCTATGAGCCCCATACTTTTGGCTGGATAGTAATCTGCCATTCCTGTGGCCCTGTGCTCATGCGCACCAGGGGACATGGGGGTGGCAGAGTCCAGGGACTGAGAGAGATGAAGGCCTCTGGTACTAGGGCTTCTGAGGTTATGCTCAGGTGTTTCCCTTTCCCAGCGAACTTCATCTCTGTCAGCCCCTGCTCCCTGTTGCAATGCAAAAGCCTGCGCTTTCAGTTCCTCAGGTAAGGCCTTACTAGACTCTATCAGTCTTTCCTGCATGGCTACCTGTTGCTGGAGCCTATCAATGTGCTGGCAGAGAGCCTCATTCTCTCTGTGTGCCTCCTGATTGGTCCTGGAGTACTGGGCCAGTCTTTGCTGCAGGAGGGTTACCTCCTGAGTCCCATCCCTACTGGCCTGCTCCTTTCTTGCCAGAGCCTCTTCCACCCTCCTGGTGTGCTCTAACAGGTTCTGATGCTCTTTTTGGAGGTCACCCAGCCCCTGGAGGGCCAAGTGATTTTCTTCAGTTTTTCTTTTTAAATGGCAGACTTCCTGGCCTAAGGTGTCCCTTTCCTGACTAAGAGTCTGCAACTGTGCCGCCAGGTCGTCCCTTTGCCTTTGGAAGGCACCAGCTTTCTGGCGCTCCTGATCAAACTCTGCCTGGGTATCCAGGTCTTTCAGAATCAATGTATTGCTTTCCTCTTTCTCTCTGTGTAATCGAATTTGCAGGGTGGCTACCTGCTCTGTGCATGCCCTGTTGAAGTCCAGTTGTTGCTCCAGCTTTTTCTGGCTCTGCAGTAGGGAGTCCAAACCTTCTTGGTACTCCTTCTACAAGGCCAGAAATCTGGTATCCTGGTCAGCCTTTTCCTGTTGCAGCGTATCCATATGCTCCTTTATTTTAGTGCTGTACTGTCTGCTGTCATTTTCTGACTCCTGGCTCCTGAGCAGCCTCTGCTCAGAAGAGTCCAGGTCAGATTGGGCCTTTTCTAACGCCATCTGTTGCCTATTTGCCAGTTCTTGGCCTTCAGCACATTTGTCCTGCATGGCTCCCATATGTAAATATAAATATGCCGCTACCCTGGCAATCTTGTTGTGCTTATCCTTGGCCTTAGGGGCCGTATATAGTTCACTCAGGGCCACATGTAAGGGACCCTGATCTCTCCACATATCTGACCCAGTTGTAGTGACCTGTTGTGTGATCGCCTGCAACCATACATTTTGGTCCTGCTCAGACCATTCACCTCTCACAAACAGTTTATGTAAGAGGTGCTCCATAGCTATCTTCATATCTGCGAAGGTCGTCATTCTGGAATTTGAGTTCCTTCCTGACTTACAGAAGTTTTTATTTTATTTTGCAAAACAGACCGTTTCCTTAGAGCGTTCCTTTGAGGAGTGCTTTACAGCGTAACACAGCGTGGTAATCTAACCGGATATGTATCCTGTCAACTGGCACACTGTATTAATCTGCACAAGTGATAAATCTAACCCAGAATATCCCGGCTCCGAGCCCCCACTTTGTAAGTGACTCCAATCAAGCAATCCCACTAAGTCAGTGCCTTGTCTGGGATGCCCAAGGGAAGCCCTTATTTATATATTTTTATGGCAAGTTATAATCTGGATGATGAACCCTTATATCACACCCCTCTCTCAGAATCCCCCTGACCCCGCTGAGCCAAGAAGTAGGTTTGTTTTGCAAATTTAAAAGGTTTTATTTGAAAAATTGAACAATATATATATATAAATATATATCACACTTCTATAGTAAATTAATATTTGATAGCACACTTGTGAGGATGATAGTGATCAACAATGGATAATGTTACAGTGGTACACTCTTTATGATGGCTTAGAAGTGAGATAGAGAGGATGAAGTAGCTGAGAATGCTTTTATGGCTTCAAGGACAATGCAATGATGAATAAAATGCAGTACAGTGTTATGAAAGGAAGAAGGCAATGAATAATGCAAGGGAAATGTGCACGGAATCACACAGTGAACAACTTTGAATCTAACAACGTGCATACAATACCCAAGACTCGTGTATACTAAAACCCAGGAGTGCAAATAGAGTGAAACTATAATACCAATATATGAAAAGGGATGTGGAGTAAGCACTTAGAACCTCCTTATGACTGAAAGGAAAGTCGGCAAACTCCTTACCCACTATGCTATTACAGATACTGACAGCGCTAAACCCACGTAGAGGGCAAGCAAGGACAGGATCTGTGAGCTGACACTCTGGATGATACTGAATAAGGAACTTAGAAACAGTACTCACGAGGACCGGGAAGACCACTTGAATGTCAGTAAACCCACAAACCCAGTTGATCAAACAGGGACCCTGAAAGCTATAACAGCAATGGGTGGAGGAAACTAAATACATAAGACCCTAGTCAAGGGGCAAGTAGGAATAGTGATTATAGAATAGAGGAGAACAAAGGGCATTCACACTGGGACTAGTTACAACAGCACCCCACACCTAATAATCAATGGGAAATAAATGCAGAAGTGCAATGGAAAACATGGAATGGATCCCAATAGAAAGTAAGGATCAGGAGCAGGGAAAATGATATCACAAAAGGAAACCGTTCCCACCCATCCAAGGAGAAAAGGCAGGAAGCTAAATCTATAAAGGGAAAGACTAATGTATCAAGTTTTTCAGTAGCAAAGGACAGCTTCAACGAAACAGAGAACACAGGTAAATTGGGCAGCATCAAAGGGTAAAGCACAGAGAAAGGCTACCTGCAGACAGAGGAAGACAGAAAGGGAAGTCCAGAAAGCAGAAATCAATTAAGCACAAAAATTCGAAATCCAGGGCAGAGGAACAAGAAATAGGAACTAGGAACCAGGCACAAAAACTAGGAACCAGGAACTAGGGACCAGTCACAACAGGAACACTGCAACAATGACCAGCGCTGGACTGAAGTAAACTGAGGCTTTTAAAGCTCCTTAACGAGTACACCCCTCAGGTGTGCCGCCTGCTGCACCTGCAGCCACAGGTGTTGCCTAGCCTCCACCCAACCTTGTCCTGCAAGGGAGGAGGTGAGGCAGTGAGCCAGGCATTCTGGGAAGCATAGTCATTAGATTAACGTAGCATGCTGGCTGCCAAAAACCTGGAATGGATCCGGAAGGGAAGTAACTTGGAAAATAAGGTTTTAGCGCTCCCAATTCATCACAGCACTGTAGCATAAGGTTTGGAGGAAATGTCCAGTAGGGAAAAAACCCCAAAACATGCCCCCAAGTGACGGGAGCGAAGGGAGCGAGCCGTGACACTATACCCCCTCCCACGGCCAACTCCAGGCGGTCGTCACCCGCACAAAACATCTTCCTTCCATGACAGGAGCGCTTTGTCTTCGGAGGTGGCACTGACGGAAACAATGACCCGCGGGCAAAAGCAGAGGGACTGGAATGAATAGAATCAGGCCGCAGTCTAGAAGAGCCATAGGCAGGTTTTCGGTGAGGAAGAGACTCATGGGTCGAAGAAAGGCATGAAGGACTTGCAGGACCCGAAGCAGAGTTGCAAGGTCAGGAAGCCCAGTCTCGGGGAGCGAACACTCATACATCATTGAGGAGGGAGGCAGGCTGGTGCAACATGCTTTAGACAATGGTAGATGCTCTGGTAGCCTCCCTGCCGAGAGCGGACGCCCAGGAGGTGAGAAAATAGCAGGTTTCAGGAAATGTTCATGTTCAGAAAAAGAAGGTGGCGGCCGAGGTAGAGGTTTGGATCTTCTCCCATCATCCATCTGGTTAAAGGCCTGTGGTTGAGGGTGACCAAGGTTCGACTGCATCTGTTCCACGCCTTGGGGGCCTGGAACTCCAATGGGTTGTACGAGGCTGGCACTCCTGGTGTCAGTCATGTAGCCACCTTGTTGCACGTGGGATACAACCGCAGGGACGTTTGGCATACCGATAGGAGTGATAGACGCAGTACTTGGTACATCAGGCACACTCACAGCAGGAGCAATAACAGGCACATCTTGAACTGCAGCAGTCATACCCTTCCTTTGGCTACTAGCACCCGGATGGTGCAGCATCCCCTCCCTCAGGCTCATGTGGGATCCGGCAACAAAAAAGCTGTCAAGCGGCTGATCCAAACCGGCCCCCAAATGCGAACCGTCCAGCCCGTTATCCTGGTCGGCTACTTGTTCGGTGACTGGGCCATGGCGGATGGTATCCGTCTCCCTCTCGTAACACTCCAGGCAAGTCCAACGGCCTTGCATGTAAGGCCCTCCCGAGTCGTGATCCAGCTTGATGTTTCTGAAGAGAGAGCTGGCAGAAGTCTCAGACTCAGATGTTGCATATTCGGGAGGCGCTGATTCTACAGTCAAGCAGTTGGGAGAATCAACTTGTGTAAAAGGCAGGCCTTCTGGTGATCCTCCTGAAGCATAAGAAGGGCAGGCTGGATGTTCATCCGTAATAAATGGTTGGGATTCAGGAGGTATCTCTGAAGTAGAAGAATATGCAACATGATCAGACAGAGTAGACAGGTGCACCTCCGATATTGGCAGCGAGGCTGAGCAGGATACAGGTCTCTCATGAACTGAAGCCAAACTAGCAGTAGGCTCTGGGACCGAAGACGGGCACTCAGGATGTGCTACCGGAGGCTCCATGGCTGAAGGATAATCCGCTGGATGAGTCACTGTAGCCGAAGACAGGCATGCCAGAGGAATTTCTGAGGCTGGGGGCATGCAAGCTGCAGCCGTCTCGTTAGCTGAAGACAAACTTGTCAAGGTCTTTGGCTCTAACCACGTACATGGTGAAGGCTCTTGAGTGACTGGCAGACATAGCAATTGTTCATTGATTGAAGACACGTTTGACAACGATGACTGCAGAGCCGTGGACTGGATAATCGAAGAGTCAATAGTTGTAGGAGGACAGACTGAAGTCCCAGAAGTCGACAGACACATTTGTGGCTCAGGAATGGAAAGCACCTTTAGGGCGGCTGACTCCTTGGCACCAGTAACCAAAGACTGAGCTGTACCCCTGCTGTCCCTCTCCTTAGTGGATGACACAGAGTCTCTTCCATTGTAGAAGTCAAAATCAACCAGAGGAATCACCATAGTAAAGTCTATGTTAATCAGGATTTCGTCAAATGTCCATTCCTCTGTTTTAGCTTCTGAAAGTGGCATATTAACAATCAACAGTTCAGGAATCGCCTGCCGGGTCTTTGGTTCAGTATACTGTGGAATGAGTCCATCAAAACATGAATTCTGTACTGTGTTTGACTGTTCGTTGTGACAAAAATTGGCAGAAGGAGAAGCGAACACAGAGGTAGCATCGTTTTCCACATCAGCTTGAATGTCTACTTCAATCTCAGCAGCTAGATCAAGGGCAGAACCTAAGCCTACAGTAGTGACTGATTCTGTGTATGCCTCCATTGTGGATTGTGTTTGGAAATCAGAAGCATGTATGTGGTCAAGCTCAGAATTATGACAAACTGCTACACAGGAAATCTTAGGTAAAGGAGTGGCTTGTAAATCTTCAGCTAACGGCAATTCCTGACAAACGGTAGGACAATTGTCAAAACCTGTGCCCTGAATAAGTGCTGTGCTGGAAAAAGGACTTTCACTCCCAATAGATTTTACATATTGACAAGTATCATGGCCTACAAAAATCTCCGCACTCAGGGACTGAACAGTATTCACTTCATCAACGGATAAAGTTTGAGGTGTATTCAGAAAAGACTGTAAGGTTTTATTCTCCTCTTGTAAAGTAATGTATTCTTGTTTTAACTCCTCAAGTTCAGCTTTTAGCATGCCCCGCCTTAACTGTACATCCCTATCAGTAGGTACAGGGGAAGGCATGGTGGCATCAGGGCTGGATCCTGCCCTAGCCATCCGGATGTGCACTGATTGTACATTGTCATTTACTGCTTGCAGGTTTTGTGATCTATACTCTCTCTTACCGACTTGGTCTGTGTTACCCTTAAGCAGACTACTGACATCAGACCTCTTGGCATTAGGGACTACAGTAAGTACTTGTGCAGAGGAGTAAGCAGTAGGCTGAGGGCTGAAAACAGAAGATATGCAATGAACCCCTCCATTCTTTATGTTTGAATCATGAAACTGTTCAATCTGAGGTAAAGCACAACCGGAATCATGGGGTTCAACAACAGACGTACTCGTGTGTAGTAAATCTAGCAGTGTGTTGTTTTCCACTGCTAAGGCTTGTGCGGACATAGAATCTGGATCAAAATTAAAGACAGAACTAGGATCAGGCAATGTACGATGGGCCATCCTGTGGGAAAAATACTTTGCACGTAAATACCCATTTGTAACAAGGAGTTCATTTAAGTCAGGATCAGTGATTTGATTGTCACAGGTAAACTTAAGGGAAGCTTTCTGTACAAACTTGTTAGTGGCCTTGCTGCCTTTCTTTCTTAAACTGGCCATATTCAAATGGAAATAATGGCTGGTCATTCTGTTAAGAAAGGAAGAAGGCAATGAATATGGCAAGGGAAATGTGCACGGAATCACACAGTGAACAACTTTGAATCTAACAACGTGTATACTAAAACCCAGGAGTGCAAATAGAGTGAAACTATAATACCAATATATGAAAAGGGATGTGGGGTAAGCACTTAGAACCTCCTTATGACTGAAAGGAAAGTCGGCAAACTCCTTACCCACTATGCTATTACAGATACTGACAGCGCTAAGCCCACGTAGAGGGCAAGCAAGGACAGGATCTGTGAGCTGACACTCTGGATGATACTGAATAAGGAACTTAGAAACAGTACTCACGAGGACCGGGAAGACCACTTGAATGTCAGTAAAGCCACAAACCCAGTTGATCAAACAGGGACCCTGAAAGCTATAACAGCAATGGGTGGAGGAAACTAAATACATAAGACCCTAGTCAAGGGGCAAGTAGGAATAGTGATTATAGAATAGAGGAAAACAAAGGGCATTCACACTGGGACTAGTTACAACAGCACCCCACACCTAATAATCAATGGGAAATAAATGCAGAAGTGCAATGGAAAACATGGAATGGATCCCAATAGAAAGTAAGGATCAGGAGCAGGGAAAATGATATCACAAAAGGAAACCTTTCCCGCCCATCCAAGGAGAAAAGGCAGGAAGCTAAATCTATAAAGGGAAAGACTAATGTATCAAGTTTTTCAGTAGCAAAGGACAGCTTCAACGAAACAGAGAACACAGGTAAATTGGGCAGCATCAAAGGGTAAAGCACAGAGAAAGGCTGCCTGCAGACAGAGGAAGACAGAAAGGGAAGTCCAGAAAGCAGAAATCAATTAAGCACAAAAATTCGAAATCCAGGGCAGAGGAACAAGAAATAGGAACTAGGAACCAGGCACAAAAACTAGGAACCAGGAACTAGGGACCAGTCACAACAGGAACACTGCAACAATGACCAGCGCTGGACTGAAGTAAACTGAGGCTTTTAAAGCTCCTTAACGAGCACACCCCTCAGGTGTGCCGCCTACTGCACCTAAAGCCACAGGTGTTGCCTATCCTCCACCCAACCTTGTCCTGCAAGGGAGGAGGTGAGGCAGTGAGCCAGGCATTCTGGGAAGCATAGTCATTAGATTAACGTAGCATGCTGGCTGCCAAAAACCTGGAATGGATCCGGAAGGGAAGTAACTTGGAAAATAAGGTTTTAGCGCTCCCAATTCATCACAGCACTGTAGCATAAGGTTCAGAGGAAATGTCCAGTAGGGAAAAAAAAAAAAAACATGCCCCCAAGTGACGGGAGCGAAGGGAGCGAGCCGTGACATACAGAAATAACTTGATATGATTTAGCAAAAGATAATATAATCACTTTTTCTCTGGCAATTCACCCCCCCCCCCTTTTGCAATGTGAGAAATGGAAGGGGAGCACACAGTCTTCAAGAATCCCAACAAAATGCAATACGAAATGCAGTTCCCCCCTAGCAAGCTTAGAGAAAAACAGGTATGATTTTAAAACACAGGCCCAAAATGCTTTGAATGTGGTGGCAATGAAGTGAAATGATGCTAAAATTTATTTTAATTCCCTGTAGGAGGTTCAGGGTGAGTGATATCTAGTTTATATTAGTTCAGGCTCACTTTAACAATGCTCTATGAGTAACTAGCAGGTTAAAACGAATTTTAGCAAAGGAAAGCAAGGAGCTGCTGATTTTTACACGTGGCTGAAATTGTGCAAAATGTCAAATCGCGGCAAATTTAATGGCGTGCGTCGAGCGTAATTGCGGAGGCCCTATAAGGAGTAGCAAGTCGGTTCTAGGTTGGAAAGCCTAGAATCTTAGCTTTAAGATGACAGTTAAAACTCGCTCCTAGCACAAACGGTTCCGGACATACGGCCGATTTAGTCAAGGTAGTTTTTCGGATTTGAAATTTTAAAGCTCAGAATGACAGATGAAAGTTTTCAGTTTGAAAGATGACAGAATGACACGATTCTAGGAGGCAGTTCTAATAGGCTAAAATAGTTTGGATTAGATTATTTTAAACTAAGAAATTGGTTTTGCACAGTGAGTACTCACACTATATTTTTGAAATAAGCCGTCAAGTTCTGGTCAGGTTGGACGGGACTTCCGGCGGGTGGTTCTGAACAGCGGTCTGGTCTCTGGTTCTGCTCTCAGCACTGCACAGTTCTGGTCTATCTGGATCTCTGGTCTCTCTGGATCTCTGGTCTCTCTGGATCTCTGGCTTCTGGAGGTTGATGGATTTGAAGTATGGAGTCTCCCGGCAAAGCGACCCGCAAGAAAGTGGAAAGTGAATGTCCTGTCTGGCTTCCAGTGGCTCTTTTTATGTCTTTAGAAAGTGGGTGTGTGCGTTGGTCATAACTAAACTTGCCACTCTCACTTATCATTGGTCAATTCCTCCTCTCTCCCTTGATTGGGGGAAGGAAATGGATTGTCATCATGATGAGTTCTGTTTATGGATCAGAGGATCCTCCCCTGGTCAATTTGCCCACAAATCTATATTTGATTCAAATACATATTTCTCAGATACACAAGTGGTTGACATTACATGTACATATTACAGATGAATTAAGACAGGTCTCTGTTCAAGCCCCATGTTCCTGCGAGCTGGGATTCAGAAATGACAACATTTTGCGCTTTTTGGTCGGTTTACCAATATCGGACATTTACCAAAAATTACACAAATGTGCGGAAGGAGTATGGACATTAATTGATGAAGTGTCAGATTTTTAACATGCAGACATTTGGAGTAAGACCCTATTTTCTGCTAGCAACCCCCCAGAATACACCACAGGGTCCTAACACCTTTTTAAAATGTGCACGGAAAAATCCCAAGAATAATGATATTATTTATATAATTTTGACCAGTCCGCACTATGAGTTATCTATCTTTTTAAAATTATGCCCTGGTCAAAAAGGGGTGTGGCTTCTCACATCACATGGTGGAATAACTGGTTTATCCACTTCCCCCAAGCTCAGTTTGCTAGCAGAGGCACTGCCCCTCCCATTTCCTTCCAAGAGGAAGCCATTTTACGACCCCCCAATATAACATTTGCCTGAGTCCAGGACAGGGCTTTGTTCAACCTCCTGCAGTCCCCAGGTGCTCCTCCCCTAACCCAATCAGAGAGGTGTCATCTCCTTTTGGCAGGGGCAGCAGGATGCAGCTAGGCCTGGGAAGAGTGGCTGAGCAGGTTTCTCCTGTCGGGGGTAGTTGTCAGGCAGAATTCAGCTAAATGTCACTTTAGTTCCCAGTTTAAATCAAACTTACAATTTTTACATATACATTAAATAATTACTTCCTTCAAGTCATTTCAGAATATAGTTTTACATTGTATCCACCTCTTAGCAAGTCTTTCCTTGGCCTGGTTTGGGTTCATCTGTTCAGTTTTACACAAAAGTCTGGTGGTTTTAAAACGCCGGCTTTCTGGTAGTGGTGAGTACCGGTATTGCATCCATTTTTGACATTAAGAAAATGAATTCCCCACAGTTCTGGGTTGCTTTTGGCAATCAGCATTGCCATTCCCAATGGTTTCAGGCTACTGTGTGTGTAGCCCAATGGTGGTTTTAGGCAGTGCCCTCCTGTGCTCACAACATAGGCAAAAATGGGTGGCAGCCTATTCTTCATGTTTTCCCTGTGCACTCTCTGGGGAGTTCTGGCCATCATGATGTTTTCAATGCCAGTACTGCACAGTTTTATGGTAGGGCTTGGCTGCATGGGTAAAAACATCCCACACATCCAAACAATGTAGCGGGGCAAAGTAATTGAGCATGCTAAGTGGGAGGCAGGCATAGGCGTGCAAGGCTCTACACCGTAGTTTATTTTTACACTACTTGAAACACTCTTGCCCCATCTGTTATATGTCTCACATGCCTCGCTCTGCCTGTATTCTGTGGATCACCCATGCTTTTCGTTGCAACGGAAAGGTGGGTATGAGCAGGTTGGCAGGATGGTGGGAAGACAGGGAGCAAGGAAAGGGTCCCAATTCCTTCAATCAGGGGTCTGCAACATGTGGCTTTCCAGATGCTTTTGACTACAACTCCCATGATCCTTCACCATTTACTATGTGGGTATGTGTGAAGGGAGTTCCCATTGGTTATGCGCCTCATAAAGAATTTTACTGCAACTTTATCAGAATTAAGATATTAAATAAGTGGCTGCTGCTCAAGCGGTTTACATGCAAAAAAGGTGGTCATAATATTGAGGGCCTCATCTCGGTTTATTGTAAAGGTATTTTACCAGGTATACTTTATGGACTTGCTGCATTGCCGGAAACCACGATGATTTGGGTGGAAAAATGTGAGGGCAAGCTCTTGCGGTCCATTATGCTTGTACCCAGTTCCGTGCCTGTGGAGGGCCTCGGTTCTGAACTGGCAGTCTCATCTATACGCTCCCAGGCTTGGCCAGCGCTGCAATCTTTATTCAACCAACCACACCTCATCTCTATCGTCAAAAACACTAATTAGCTATCTGGCATGACAATACTCTCAGAAATGTGGTAACAGCAGTTTGGTACAATTGCATTCTACTGCATTAAGTCATTTATAACTTGTTGGTATTGCACTTGAGGATTTGGTACTGGCACCTAACGCCCACTCATTTAAAAAAAAAAAGAAAACCATAGAGTTTGACACTATAAGCAATATTGACTCTCTTGCAAAAAAGAAAATGTACGCAGTATACAGGTCTCAGGTTTTTTGTTCTAATCTGCCTTGATCTTATCTAAGTAAATTGTGCTCCCGGCAAATACGTAGATTTATAATTTACTTACCGTTAAACATTTTACCTACCAGAGAGCACACAGGTCAACCTCGTAATGAGAGGCTACGTCGACTCTGCAATTTGGCTGTGGAAACTGCAGGCCATCTCCTTACTCAGTGCCCCAAATTGAAGCTGTGATATTAAAAGTGCTATTCTTGTTTCATCTCCAGCACTGATTTCTTTGAATCTGATCAGTTCCGGAGCTCTGTCTTTGGGGCAGAGTCTATCGTTTTCATGGCAGTTGTGTATTGCCATTCGCTAAATTGTTCTATCTTAAGGACTACCTTGCATGATTTTATCCTGCACCTTATGCATATATTGTGGGACTTTTTGTGTTATTATATTTCAATTGTTAAGCGAAATGTTCACTCTTAATGGTTCGCATTAGATTTTAATTGATCTTAGTTGGATTTGATTAGTTTTGATATGATAGGTTATTTATAGCACGCTTAATACCCAGAGGTTTCTAAGCGCAGACCCAGGTTTGAACCTGTGTTGCTCCATGTCGGCTTGTTTGCAAGGCTAGCACGTTGCCCCTGAGCTATCCTCCTGAGACCCGGTTTATCTGTTTATAAGCCTAGTAAGCAATGATTTGCATTCATTATTAACTTTTGCTGTTATAATATTCATTTTGTGATAAAGTGTGCAAAGGTTTTGTTGTATTCATGACCAACGCACTAATAAAAGAAATTACAAAAAATTCAAAAAGAAGGGAGTTGTAGTCTAAAACATCCGGAGAGCCAAAGGTTGCAGACACTTGTCCTTAATGAAACAAAACAATATATTACCTCACTGTAGCAACATTGTACCAATCTTGAGATGACACAATGACACACTGACTGCTGTGTCACTGGTGTGGGGTTGCTTTAGTGGTTGTTATGCTCTACAATGTCTCTGACTCTGCCCTGGAGAGAAAGGTGTAAACTGCACCCAGTGCACCAACATTTTTCTGTTCTATATACAGCAGGTGAACGCACAGACACCTTTAAGCTCCTAACCATTCCTACTATCTACCTCGACCTACGCAGCTATCCAAAATGAAAGTCTTTGAAAATATGCTTGCAATCTTTAAAGCAAACCCTCTGAGTAAACCAAGGTCTCTTTAAAGTAGAGTCCTTACTGGTGCAGGCAGCCTAGCCATGGCTGCCTGGTTGCTGTCCTCTGTGCTGAGAAAACTCTTGGCATCACAGGCTTTGGAAAGGCCCATCGTCTCGTTGTAGCCCACGGGGCTCCCCGGTAGTACTACTATTTAAAACCTCCTCTTAAGGGGTTTGGAGGTGTACACTTCATATAAGTGATGTGTGGGGCTTGAGGCCACTATTGATGTGGGCACTGGATAACAGAAAATGACAGATTTGTCAATCGGAGTAATTATAATCATCTATAATAAGCTTCACTGTCATGGCCCCCATCCTGCGGAACGCCCTCCCCCTCTGCATCCAAGAAGAACCATCCTATTTAGCTTTCAGAAAAAGATTAAAAACGTGGCTGTTCAACAAATGCAACTAAGACTGCAAATGGTGTTTTCTAATGCCCCCCTCGTTTCCTTGCACCCCGACTGTCCTATTAACTATTTTGCCTTGTCCAATTCTCTGTTTTCCTAAGAGGTATCAGCGCTGTGATACCTCTGGGTCCAAATGTTGTCAATAAATGAAATAAATAAATAAATAAGTGGCAGGTCGGTAACATTTTACATATTATTAGCAGCATTTCAGAAATTTTGCGGCATGCTTAAAAACGACAAAGTTTGCGCCTTATTCTGTTGCGAGTGCAAAATAGTAATGAGAAGGGTGGCCTAATCAGGGGCGGACTAGATGGACTTGTCAGGCCTTATCTTCTGAATTGCCTATGCGTTCTTCTATGAACTACATGCATTTGCCAGGAAAGGTTCAGACGAAAGAAAGAAAGAAAGAAAGAAAGAAAGAAAGAAAGAAAGAAAGAAAGAAAGAAAGAAAGAAAGAAAGAAAGAAAGAAAGAAAGAAAGAAAGAAAGAAAGAAAGAAAGAAAGGAGATAGATTAAGGAGGGTGACAGGAGGCGAGGAGCAGACATGTTTATGTCTTTTGCCCTGCGCGCTCGCTGCTGCCGCCTTAACTGGGGTCGCCCCGGCGGCTGCGGGTCACATAGGCACTAATGGCTGTGTGCTCCAAAGCTGGATTCGTTTAGCGAGGGTGGGCGGGAGAGGCTCTGGTATCGATTTTGGAACACATGGAAGTCGGCTGTTAATTTCACCGCCATGTTCCTCATTTGTCCTCCGCGCGGCCTCAAGGGCGAGGCCTGCTGAGCTGGTCGAAACGTGCCACCGCTGCTCGGGGAGGGCAGACTGATGGATGTGGGCACGTCTAGGGCACGGACGGATGGCGTCCACCCGGAGGCAACGCACCAACGCCCGGAGGGCAGCTGAGGCAAAGCTGGGAAAATATAATGACGTAAAGATGATCTACTACTGCATGGGCCCCAAAGCACCGCCCACAGAGGACATTCCAAGTCCCCAAGGAGCTCTGTGACCAAATAGACGAGCAAGGAGGAAGGCTGGCTTTCTGTATAATCGGCAAAGCAGGACAACGGTACGAACCAATTCAGGACCATTAGATTGTAATTTTAGGGTGTACACATTCTTGGAGCATTCAGTCACAAAAGATGAATTTGCAGCAAAGCACGGTTGTGTTTATGAAAAGATATGTTATTTATAACGCGCTTAATACCCAGAGGTTTCTAAGTGCAGACCTGGGAATCGAACCTGTGATGCTCCCTGTTCTCTTGTTTCTAAGGTGAGCACGTTGCTGCTGAGCCATCTTCCCGCGGTAGGCATGGTTGTTTGGTTTTTAGATGTCAGCCTGGTATTCATTGAGTGTGAACCTAGCATGAAGATGTAAGGAAGGACTATATTTCAGTAGGGTCTACAGGCACATGTTACATCTTTACAGCAAGAAATAGTTCTCACAACATAGCATCAGTCACTCCCCTGTCTTCAGGGACACACTCTGAAACCATTGTGCGAAAGTGCAAAGCCCTCTGGCATACATGGGGCTGCCATGGTAGCGTGCAAACCTTAGTACCGGAAACCAGACGCCCCAATGCAGAGCCCCCAGGGCGGGGTCAACGAGTGAGTACCCGTAGACGGTGGGATTCCTCGATATTCCACCTTGGCTAACAGAGAAAGTAAGAAATCATCTGATAAAACTGCAGGCACAAAAAACATTACATAAACAGACCGAAGATACAAGCACCGCCACCATTCACTCGAGGAATCAATAAGCAAGAGCAAGCTCATGTTTATATGAATAATTGCCCTAGCAAGAGCGAAACTGAATAAAAGGGGGGGGGCTTTAAGGGGATACAAGGAGAACAGGAGCAAAGAGGTCAAGTGCACATGTACATCTTTGCACATTCGGCACTGCAGAATGCATAACAATTGCTCATGTCCTAGATATAGACGTAAGGGCCATGACCACAGGAACCCTGGCACCAGTACCACTAGCCCCGCACTGCATAAGAGAGATGTCCTTCAATGGCAAGTCCTTTTCTCAATCATAGCACTCTGAGTTTACTTTTTTTTACACAGGACACATTCCTGCCATTTCATATGTGGAATACTCCAAAGATCCAGCCTCTCCCCTCTCTTTTTGTTCAAAATTACATGACTTCTCTCCAAGATATTATTAACAACTTTGGAATCTCATGGTTCAACTACACAGATGATACCCAAATAATCTACCAGTTTATGAACAACTCTAAACCTTACCCACTGGATCTCAGGACATACCTTGACCCGTGAACTCCTGGGTGATGAAGTGGACAGAAACTTAACCAAACCAAAAAACAGCATATGCGGCACTACACTAAAACTGCTCCATGAGTCCCCCTGCTTGAATTAATAGAACCTTGACCTCTGCCTATGACATTGGTCAGAAATCGACAGCGTTCTTACTCTCAAACCACAAGTTAAAGCTGCTTCTTGCGAGATGCACGTGTTCCCTTTCTGACACATACGCACAGAACTGTGGCAGTGATCGCGCTAGTAATCTCAAAATTACATTATACTGACAGCCTTTACCTTTGGCTCCCAGATTACTTACTCAACAGGCTAAGGGGCTCCCAGACATTGTTGTGTATGTTCACGGACTTGTGGTTTCACACTAAATTGCCACGGGTAATCTAGACGTGGGCCCCCTGGGCACTGTGCTTAGAGAGACAAAGCTCCATGTGAGGAATTCGACCCTCGGCACGGTGGGTGTGCGCACGCCTGGGTTATTTAAAATTTTAAAAGAAAGTGATTGCTGGCAGATGAACCTCTAGAAATTGTGTGGGGCTAATCTGCACACATTTTCCTATGCTCACCGCATGACATACACATATAACCGTGTACTGCCTTTATATTATGACAGCCAGTATTACACCATGACCTCTCAGAAGGGGGAGGGCAAAACATTCCCCCTGCCATGGTCAGCCTAATTTACTAACAAAGGATCCATGGATCCTACCCTGTCCTTTTGTTAGCTCTGCTGTAGGCAGCTTCACATACTAATCAGAGTTTAATTCAAACAGGTGCACAGGGGGCCTGGCTGCAGAGGCTAACAAATGAGACAGGAAACCTGCACATGCATCTGTGTCAAACTGAAGCAAGCTCCCACCCTTAGTATCAATGGACAGTGAAATGTCATGTCTCGGAATGTGTGGATTACAGTAGTCATCCCATCAGGGAGGCCCCATTCAGAAGGTAGGGGAATGTGATTTGATGGAAACAGGATGTCTGGTCCCACCGCAGCTTCAAGAGGGACCTGCCACTTTAATCAGGAACCACAGAGAGCTCAATTAATTAGAGAGACTCTTTGATCCACAATAGACAGGATGATGTGTGGTACTTAGTATTGCATGTTTTCACCTCTTTACCATTTCTGTTGCAAATCACTCTGGTTATGACCTCATGCATGCAGGAGATTGTTGGCGGGGACCCATGATTGGTTCATTAAGGTAGGCTTAGCCTACACCAATTACTGTGGCCCATTTAACTTTGAAAGGGGGCTGAGCCACTCTTTTGGGAAGATCTTCTGAAGACTTTGCAAGGAGTAGCAAGAAGAACTCAGCATTGGACACTGGCTGAAGGTACCTAGATAATTAGCGATAGAGATAGATGCCTAGATAGATAAATGAATAGAGATACCTAGATAACAATAGAGATAGATGCCTAGATAGATAGATAAAGAGAGAGAGCCAGATACTTAGATAGATAACAATAGAATGAGATGCCTAGATAGATAGATAAGAGAGAGAGATATATATATATATATATATATATATATATATATATATATATATATATATATATATATAGATAGATAGCAGTAGAGATCCCTAAATAGATACCTAGATAGATGGCGATAGAGAGAGATGCCTGGATAAAGAGAGCGAGAGATACCTAGATAGATAACAATAGATACAGAGAGATGCCTAGATAGATAGATAAATAGAGAGAGATGCCAAGACAGAGAGAGAGAGAGCGAGAGAGAGAGAGAGAGAGAGAGTTCTAGATGTATAGCTATAGAGAGAGATGCCTAGATAGATGGATTGGCCTCAAGCCTCAAGACCATCACAGCTCCCGCCAGGACCGCTGCAGTGGAGAGAGACCTACGGCTCCCTTGAGGTGCTGGGAAGCGACAGGACTCTCATTCTATCTGGGTCCATTCACTGATGGCTGCCGCCATCTCATTGCATCAGGGTTCTTTGAGCCACTTGGCTTTCCCCTACCAGGCCTCCACCCTCTGGCCCACCAATTGGCTGATGCCGGCTTCCAAGGAGGGCGTGTCTTCCCACCAGCAGGTAGAGTTGGCCTATCTCCAAGGCGTCACTCTAAGGTCCACTACAAGATCTGTCTGGCCCTATTTCACTTTGTGCATTGACCCTAAGACCGTTGCAGCACCTGCCAGGGCCGCAGTAGTGGAGCGAGACCCACGGCTCCCTCAAGGTGCTTGGAAGCACCAGGACTCTCATTCTATCTGGGTCCATTCACTGATGGCCGCCACCATCTCCTTGCATCAGGCTTCTTTGAGCCACTTTGTTTTTCCCCTACCATGCCTCCACCCCCTGGCCCACCGATTGGCTGATGCCGGCTTCCAAGGAGGCTGTGTCTTCCCACCGGCAGGCAGAGCCGGCCTATGTCCGAGGCCCCACTCTAAGGCCATCTACAAGACCTGTGCGGCCACGGCCACCGGTTCGCCTGTCCCCTGGAGTCTGCATCACCTATTTCCAAAACTTTGTTTGGGAGCTTTGGCCCATTACAACAACTTCATCACTGCTCTGTGATCTACAGGCCTTGCCTGTGGATCTTAAGCTAAGGCTTCCTACGCCGCTAGGTTTGTGCCACATTACCCCGCTGCATGAGAGCTTGCAGGGCAGAACAGCACTGCTCACACACCCTTCCCTCATCCTGTTTCTCCATTTGTTCACCCTCTTATCCCTCCAGTGCCTCAGATCCTTCCCGACCATCAATGCATGGACTAAACCCTAGTATCATGCCAGAGTTATGACATCCTATAAACTGCACTTACCAAGCCATGTTGCGGACCTTACTGTTCCTTAAATCCACCATCAGGATGTTCTATACAACCTGCAACTTCCATTAACTGATGTTACTCTGCCAGATTGCCCATGCACATGATTGTCCACTTTTTCTTACCTGTATTTACTTGCGTAGCCGAGCACTGTAATTGCACCCATTTCAATGTTGCATTTGCCCTACCTAACGGGAATGTACACTTGATGTAGCCCCCCACACACCTTAAGGTGGGGCTTTTCCAGTCGGTATGCTCAGACCTATTATGTCCCATATGCTTGCCTACTTGCCTGATTTAGCCCCCCGCACCTTGAGGTGAGGCTTTTCCAGTTAGTATGCTCACACCTATTATGTCCCATATGCTTGTCTACTTGCCTGATGTAGCCCGCCCCGCACCTTGAGGTGGGTGAGGCTTTTCCAGTTAGTATGCTCACACCTATTATGTGCCATATGCTTGTCTACTTGCCTGATGTACCCCCCCCCGTACCTTGAGGTAAGGCTTTTCCAGTCGGTGTACTTGCACCTATTGTGTCCCATATGCTTGCCTACTTGCCTGATTTAGCCCCCCGCACCTTGAGGTGAGGCTTTTCCAGTTAGTATGCTCACACCTATTATGTCCCATATGCTTGTCTACTTGCCTGATGTAGCCCCCCCCCGCACCTTGAGTGAGGCTTTTTGCAGTCAGTATGCTCACACCTATTATGTCCCATATGCTTGTCTACTTGCCTGATGTAGCCCCCCCCGCACCTTGAGTGAGGCTTTTTGCAGTCAGTATGCTCACACCTATTGTGTCCCATATGCTTGCCTACTTGCCTGATGTAGCCCCCCCCGCACCTTGAGTGAGGCTTTTTGCAGTCAGTATGCTCACACCTATTATGTCCCATATGCTTGCCTACTTGCCTGATGTAGCCCCCCCGTACCTTGAGGTAAGGCTTTTCCAGTCGGTGTACTTGCACCTATTGTGTCCCATATGCTTGTCTACTTGCCTGATGTAGCCCCGTACCATTAGGTGAGGCCTTTCCAGTCTGCAGACACATACCTATTTTGTCTGTAACCATATGCGTAACCTTGCACTTCACTTATGTACTACGCACTTTCTGTAACTAGGGCCTAGATGCCTCTGGTCTTGGTGCGCTGAAAGAAATGTAAAAATAAACAGAGATACATAGATAGATAATAATAGAGCAAGATGCCTAGATAGATAGATAAATAGAGAGATACCAAGATAGATAGCAATAGAGACGCCTAGATACCTAGATAGATAAAGAGAGATGCCTATATAGATACCTAGATAGAGATATGATATGATATGATATGATATGACATGATATAGCATTTAGAACACGCCTATACACAAGTGTTTCATAGATAGAGGTGCCTAAATAGATAAAAAGAGAGAGAGATGCATAGATAGATAACAATAGAGATGCCTAGATAGATAGCGATAGAATGAGATGCCTAGATAGATAGATAAGAGCGGGAGAGATGCCTAGATAGATGCCTAGATAGATAGATAAATAGAGATACCTAGATAGATAGTTATATGATATGATATGATATGGCATTTAGAACGAGCCTATACACAAGTGTTTCATAGATAGAGATTCCTAGATAGATAAAAAGAGAGAGAGATACATAGATAGATAACAATAGAGATGCCTAGATAGGTAGAAAGTGATAGAGAGATGTCTAGATACATAGAGATACCTAGTTAGGTAGTGATTGAGAGAGATGCCTGGATAGATAAAGACAGAGAGATACATAGATAGATAACAATAGAGATGCCTAGATAGATAGAGATCGAGAGATGCCTAGATAAAGAGAGAAATACCTAAATAGACAGATAGAGAGGGAGAGAGAGAGAGAGTGAGAGAGGGTGAGGGGTGCCTAGATAGGTAGAGCTGCACAATTGTGCAGAACAAACTACGTTGTCCTTGTGATAACAATATTGATCACCTGGCTCCATGAATTCAGGGCCAGATCTTTGAAGGTTTCTTTTTTATTTATGTTTTACAAATCGCTGTTTTCTAGAACTTCGAGACCAATTGTTCATGTTCCGAGACAAGGCTTGCACTTGCAGAGTGGAGCGCAGTGTTAAAGGGAATTCATGGACTTGGTCTTCACCAGGGTCTCAAGAGTGCCAGCGTGCAAGAAAACAGGTGTCCGCAGCAGGCGCTCAATCCAAGCGGCTATCGTCCAAGCGCCTTCGCCCAGGCCCTCCAAGCCCCAGGGGTCGGGCTTGTTTTCTGTCAAGCAGGAAACGGCGCGTTTAACCTTTCGTCCCTGCGTCTGCGTCTCCAGCTCCCCGCGCTCTCGCTTTCATTTCGCTTCACAGCAGTTTCAAGTCGCCCCGATTTTTTCAGCCCGACCCCCATCAGCATTAGGAAACTTCAACTGTATTATTGATTAAACCTTGCAGTTAGAAACCGAATCTCTCTGATTTGACAGAGCTGCCAGGGAGCCGCAGCAGGCGGCCGTGAGTGCAGGAGGGGCGAGGGTGGGGGCTGGAGAATGGTGGGTGAGGGGGGTGGTGTGGGACTGAAATAGGAGGCTGAGGAAGTGAGGGCGCACCAGGGGAGCTGAACTTTATAAAAATAAAAGGCATCCTTTGCTGCACAAGAGGGTATTTTTTGTGGCTTGGGCTCCCTCCATGTAAGCCCCCCCCCCGTTCCTCTGATCCGTGTTTACATCCACATGTGCTGTTAAAACCCCCTCTTTCTCTTCTGTAAACCCTCAGCCAATGCAACCTTCTGGCACCGTACCCCCTATTAATCCTCGTTAGGCAACCATTTGTGCCCCAGAACCCTTCTTACTTAACCTTTAGGATGGGATGTGGTAAGGACTCAACCTCCCCCGGATAGCACTTCCCCAGTCTTGACCTTTAAGGAGACAATAAACTCCGGGAATTGTCTTGCTTAGCGAACAAATTGGACCTTAGCACCTGATAATGATTTGTAACAGGAGGGATCTGATATGATAGGTTATTTATAACGTGCTTAATAACCAGAGGTTTCTAAGCGCAGACCCAGGATCGAACCTGTGGAGCTCTGTGTCGTTTTGCTTCTGAGGTGCCCCTCCTCCCCCGAGCTATCCTCCCGAGAACATAAAAGTGTCACCCTGTGGATGATAATAGTAGCTAAATAGCTCCATTGACAAAGCACTTTACATAGATAATTTGCATATGCAATTATTATTACCCAACAAAAATGGAAACTGACTTAATGACCTTGAAATGGTTGAAATGCTGAACAGGCCTTGCCAGGATTCGAACCTGCAGCTCACACTCAGATCACAGTGGCAAGCTGTTAACCCTCAGAGCTTTCTTGCAGGTTGTGTAATAGGGGGCATATCATCTCTCTTGCCAACATTCCTGTGTGAGGCCTCCCTCCTCTGGACTGTGCCCTATGAAGTGAGTCTATCCATCTTTCCCATGTCAAGCCCCTAGCCTTACCTTTCGTGCATAAGGACTGATTCTTCGACTAGCTGCCTGGATAGTCCAATACCCAGTTGTGATCCCCAGCCATTTCCAGTGAGTTTGTGCTCTCCAGCATACCCTGGGTGATGGGTGATATCTCTTGCTAACCATCCATTCTCAGGCCTCACTCCTAAAGTACCTCCAGAGTGGCCTCACTCACCGACAGCCACCACTGAGATCTCATTTCAGAAGATCTCCAGTACATTTTACTCACTTGACTCTGGGATCCCCTTCTGAACTTTATTTCTCTTGATCTGCACCCCTAACCCTTTGAGACCGCTCCCTTTGACTGTCCAATCTGAGACCTCCCTCTACCTGCCTTCTCAGATATCACTCCTTCCTAAGGTGTGACTACCCAACTCTCTGTTGCAAGGACTGCAGCAAAAATTCTGACCTTAAATTATTGTTGTGATTGTCGCCATTCAGAAATGGATAGACAATGAGAAAAAGTCAGACAAATAACATAATCTACCCGGTGACACATCTTTCCCGCAATGCAATTGAAGTGCAGGTGTTTGCCTCGCTGCACTTGCTTCGCAGATGTCCTAAGTGTGTATACAGGAATGAGGCGGAGAGGGGTGTGGCAGAAGGGGCTCTGGGAGGGGAGGGGAGATTAGTGGGGCAAGACCAGGGGGTGACGTGGGGGGCCTCTATTTCAAGAGGGAAAAACTGGGGGTTGGGGAGGAATCATGTGGGGGTTATGGGTTGTGGGACTATGGATTACAATATAAGTTCAATGCCTCTTCGAAACATGCCCAAAACTGCATGTTTTTCTATCTGTTAACATTGTATCCTCTGCCTTTTTGCCAGTGAAAACTCCTTCCATCACTATTATTAGTATTGATTTTAATCATATTTTTTGCTATGGCTTTCACCGACTTTATGAGCTGCTTTCATGAACTGTAAAAGGAAGTGACATCAGCGAAGGAGTGGAAACACATTCTGCATATCGTCTATAGCAGCACAGGGGTGATGTAAAGTTTCGTTTCATTTTACACCAAATCATCACTTTCAAATGGCAGTGAGTCAAAGTAAGTAGTGTTGCAATTAAAGCCCTCACAGGACAAGGCTGCTGTGTTGTGCAACGCAGGTATGTAGGAGATGCTGCCTGATGACACGTAGCACACAACGCAACATCCACACTCCTGAGCCTTTAAGAACAGAGCATCGGACCCTCTGCGGCAAAGCCCTCACAGGAGAAGGCCATGGTGTTGTGTGACGCAGGTAGGCAGGAGATGCTGCCCGACAACACACAGCACGCAACGCAACTTCCACGCTCCCAAGACTTTAAGAACCGAGGATCGGACCCTCTGTGGCAAAGCACTCGCAGGACAAAGCTGCAGTGTTGTGCGACGCAGGTACGTAGCAGTCGCTGCCCGATGACATGCAGCATGCAACGCAACTTCCACAATCCCGAGCCTTTAAGAACCGAGAATCAGACCCTCTGTGACAAAGCCCTCACAGGACAAGGCTGTGCTGTTGTGCGATGCAAGTGTTTGGCAGCAAAGTAGTGGCAGCAGAGATTGCGAGTGCAGACGACACTCCGTCCATCCGCGTCCATAAGGTAAAAAGGTGCGGGGAGGGAGAGTAGCACTGCTTCACTCCATGCAACTCCCCGACCTTGCACATCCATCCCCATCTGTGCATCTCCACGTGTGCTTTCCACCCCACATCTTAGGCTCCGCTTCTCATGGCCCTGCGTGTCCTTCCCCTCTCCACCCGTCTCCACGTGCGCTTCCCCCGCTACTTAGGCTTTGCTTCTCACAGACTTGCACTCTCTTCCCCTCTCCACCCGTGTCCATGTGCTATTCCACCCCGCCACTTAGGCTTTGCTTCTCACGGCCTTGCACGTCCTTCCCCTCTCCACCCGTCCCCACATGCATTTTCACCGCCACATCTTAGTCTCTGCTTCTTACAGCCTTGCGCGTCCTTCCCCTCTCCACCAGTCCCCAGTGCGTTTTCAGTGCCGCGGCTTAGGCTCTGCTTCTCACAGCCTTGCGTGTCCTTGCCCTCTCCACCAGGCTCCACGTGCGTTTTCCCCCCATAACTTAAGCTCCGCTTCTCACAGTCTTGTGCGTCCTTCCGCTCTCCAGCTGTCACCATGTGCATTCCCCCCACCCCGCAACTTAGGCCCCGCTTTTCACGGCCTTGCCCTCCCTTGCCCTCTTCACCCGTCTCCACATGAACTTTCCGAGCGCACCTTGGATCCTTCTCCCTTTGCTTCCTTCCCTCCCCAGCTCCCCCCAGCTGTGTCAATTGTATGTTTGTTGCATAGTTGCATTTCTCTTTTTACTCCCCTAGGTCCCCAGGGTTTTAGTGTTCTGTGTATTTTGTGCTATATTTGTATTATATATTTGCTGCATTGTTCACATTTCTCTTCTTACTCCTCTAGGTCTAGTGTTCTACGTATTTCGTACTGTATTTGCATTCCCATCTCTCTCCTTTGTCCCCCCACAGTGGTCTCTATTGTATTATCGCACATTTTTGCACTGTCTCTTTCTCCATAGGCCCCCCAACTGCGCTTACTGTTTTTACGGTTCTCTGTGCTCACGGTACTCGTCTTCCTCTTGTGCCTCCCCCTTTGTGTGCCCATAGTGTGTGACCAGCCCTCCTGCTTGGGCTGCCATCCGCCTTTTTTGTTTCTCTCCATTTCACACTCCTCCATGGTGCTCTCTGTCTCCCCTATCTTCTCTAACTGCTACTCTGGCCCTCATTACAACCCCGGCGTTAACCAATGGCGCTATTAGCGCCATGGTTAATGCCGGTAACTTACCGATTCCGCCATGGTGAAATGGGGAATTACCACCCCATTCCAAGGTTGGCGGGGCAGTAATTCCCCATTTACCATTGGCCCTTCCCCATTACGATTTTCGTCCCGTAGGGCTCAATGGGAAAGGGTAAGGCGGTAATTACGGTACGGCAAATTGCGGTACCGTAATTACCTTCAAGGTCCCTTTGCGGCTCCCTACCTTAACGGCTGGTCCAGACCAGCCGTTAAGGTCGGGAGCCGCAAAGGGACCTCGTAGTAAGGCGTTAAGGGGTTAACGGCGCCGCACCTTTTACGGCGCAGTTAACCCCTTAATGCCTAGGTCGTAATGACCCCCTCTATCTCCTATTCTGTCCTCTCACTAAGTCTGGTAGGAAGAAGTTCAAAAGGGACATCCTGGTCTCCAACCCAGGTCTCCCTATCACTCATACCTATACCAGGGCTTCCTCCAGACAGACCCTCACCAACATCCTCTTTGTCGTTCTCCCTCCAGGCATTCATTCATCTTATCAACTTCCTTCCTTCTCCTGCTATTCCTACCTTCACCTCTCCGGCTCCTCTGCCACCTACTTCTTCCACCGCCTCTCTTGTACCCTCCTCAGCTTCTTTGGCTGCTCTGCCTCCTCCTTCCTGTACCATCTCTCTGGCACCCTCTTCTTCCTCTCTGACTACCCTGCCACCTCCTCCTTCCCCCTCTGCCCACCCTCGGGACCCCCCAACACCTCCTAAGGGCATACCCCATGCTGGTACCCCTCCACGGAAGTCTTTCAAATGTGGCAATCTGCTCCACCTCACTGCTCTTAACTCTCGCTCTGCTGTCAAACACTCCTCTGACATCTGCCGACTCCTCGAAGAAATTGATCTGGATGTCCTCAGTCTCACAGAGACATGGTTCACAGCCAGCTCTGTCACAAGCTTTGAAACTCTCCTCCCTGATGGTTGCCGATCCTCTCAGAATCCAGAACTAACTGTCCTGGAGTTGGAGTAGCCATGACCTTACCTGAGTGGATACCTGCTTCTGTCATTTCTAAGCAGACCTACTCTTCCTTTGAATGCCTACTCTGCAGGCTCTCTATCTCTCCTGGCCTCTCTCGTACTGTGGATACCCTCTAAAGGCCACCTGGCTAGGTCGCTCTTTTCCTCTCCGAGTTGGCCAACCTCTCCTCCTCCCTCCTTACCTCTACCTCTCAATTGCTCCTCCTCAGAGACCTCAACATCCACTTGGATGCTTCTAGCCCCTTCACTGGGCTCTTTTTACAATCTCTGTGCCTCTCTCTCTATATTCTTCCTTCTGACCCGACACACTCTGTTAGGCACACCCTGGATGTTCTTATCTCGTCAGACATCCCCCTCTTCAACCCTCTTGAACTTATGACCCTTGGGACTTGGCATTAATTACTGGATGGGATTACACCAGAGTAATTCTGAGTCCAAATAACTGGACAAACTCAAGAAGATGACAAGTTGCTGTTTTATTAGCAATTATCTAAAACAGGGAGTTTACAGCGAACATCAATGGACATACACTCATTCTTAGCAATTTCCACAAAATATACAATTATATACTTCTTTATGCATCAGAATGGCATCATGCTATGTGGCAATGGTGAAAAACCTTTCAAAGGTTGGGATTGGTTAGGAGACACTTCTAGATATACAATCATATAGGAGCTAGGTTTGTTATTGGCTGTCCAATATCAGGTGTACAAAGTATGCCTACCTCTTCATACATGTCATTAAAGAAAAACCAGTTACACAGTGTTTCATTGGTTTCTCAAGCTATACGGTCTTTCATTATATGAACTAATACAATTGGTTTGGAACGCTTGTGCCACGTCTGGAACATTCGGTTCAATTAGCAGCACATAAACCAAGACCCAGGTGCAAGTACATACTACATGAGGCTGCCCTGTCAACCAATTAGTCCAACATCTCTCATCACCCATGCCTTCTGCCATGAAATTCTCTTTGTACTTGGCCTTGTAGAGTATTTTTGTCCTGGGAATACAATGGGAGTGAGGGCACTCGCTATCGTGTCTGGAACTCCAAGTTCAAGCCCTATTTTCATTTTCGACTCACATGACAAGAGACCATGACACAAGCTTCAAATGTTTTAAATTAATTAAGACTTGGCATCCTTTGTGTTCTTTCTTGTGCCTTAAGGTGAGAGGATTCATCCTCCACACACACCTTCCTCACCGGCGTAGATAGCTGACCTGAAATTCTCACTTCTTGGCTTTAGGCCAAATAACCTCCCAAAGCAGCTCCAATTACCTGCTATTCTGCTGTGACACAGCCTTCCATTTTCTGTCCATGATTCTTTGGCTTATTATTTCATGATACTAATGACCAGTTTCTGTACAATGGCGGCTCTGCCTGCATTCTATTCACTACTTATAGCTAACCTCTACAATTACTTCATCGATCTTGCCTTTCAGCGTATCTACATTCTTTATACTTCTGATTTCTACAGCACGTTTTACTGTGTAATCTTCTTCTTTTACACTTTAAGGTTCAATTGGTTCTTTACTTTGTAATTTCTCCGCTAGGATCCATACATCGCATGCATTCAATATTTTAGGATGTTGTGCACTCTTTCTTATGATGTCATCAGTAAATTTTCTTAGCTCTTTCTCATATTCCTGCGGGGAGTTCCTCCGGCATGCTGTCATCAACTCGAGGGTACAATCAATATGGTTGTCTTAATGTATAATGCCTTCCATATATTCGCTGTGGTATTAGTACAATAGCTGGTGTTAGACAGGGAACAGTCTCATGGCTCGAATACAGGGGAGATAGGGTGTAGGATCTCCTGTGGATATATATGTCTGCTCCTCTACACTCTCACCACTCCTCTCTCCTTGACGGACCACTTCCTTCTCTCCTCTCACATGTCGCTTTCTGTCCCCCAGGTAAAGCCGACCGCAGCACGGGTACCCGCCATCCTGCACATGAAGCGTGTCTTAATCAAGTCTTTTTCCACAACTTTCTCTCCTCCTCCTACTCCTGGGGCTGATTCACACTCTGACACAGCCCTCTCCAACCTGCATCTCTCAATCTCTAACACTCTTGATGTCCTTGTGTCACGATCCATGCCACTGACCCCCTCAGGTATAACAGCCCCCTGGCAGCAGTGGGGCTAAAGCCCTTCACACTGGCCCCAAGGGCCTTAAAACTCCATCAGAAACATACATGGAGTCAGTCCTGGCGCCTTTGGCGCCAGGCTCATTATCAGGAATAAAGCAATACCAGTTTTGGACCTTAATCCAACATGGAGGCCTATTACACAGCTCAGTACTTTAGAACCAAGCCACGCGGTCTAGTGTTTTGGGTGTGGCTGGGCCTGGAACTACTTGGCCTGGAACTACTTTACCTGGGCTATTTAAACCACACCCAAACAGCAGAACATGCTTTTTGTTATTCTGCACTCCAGCTCCTGCTCATCTGCTTCTCCGGCGGCCCGATCCTGAAGCCCTAGATCTGGATACCATTAATTACCTGGAAGAACAAGAAGAGCATTAGCGAGCAAGAACACTTACCTGTGAAGTAACTGGTCTTGAATCCATCCTGCGCTTCGCTTACCTCGTCCATCTCCGGAGTTCGCCGCAACCTGCAAAGGTAAAGAAACAAGGACAGCATTAATAACAATTCTTCCCTAGGCAAGCAGCGAGTCTTGGCAGCACCCTGCGCTTCTCTTACCTCGCCCATCTCCGGGTTTCACCACAACCTGCAAGGGAGAAGGAACAAGGTCAGCATTTACAAAGCACGTACCTGGGCAAGCAGCGCTTCGATCGCTCATCACTCCGGAACATCACCGAAACCTGTACAAAGAAGGGAAGAGAACACAGGTTAGCAATTAACACCAATAAACCGCGCAGCGCTCCGTGCATCAATAACTCTCTGTGGTCTTCGCCATCGGCGCGGCAACTCCGAGATCGCAACTATCCCTGCAAAAACAAAAAGAGACATTGTTAGGGAACAGCGTAGTGGAGCAAGACGCAGAGAAGACAGAGAAAATGGAGGGAAAGAAAGAGACAGAATAAAGACGGAAAATACATTATAAATCACCTGGAAGACAGCAAGCAGAGTCACAGTCACAGCTGGTCTGGACCCGACATAAGGGCACACGGACCAGTGAAGCAACCAGGTCCACGGAATGCCCGCACCAACCACGCGTCCCTACACAGAGACACAGGACGGAGAGTTCAACGCACAAAAACCTAAGGTGAGCAATAACCCCAAGAGAGGGGATTTGGACCAGAGGGAAGCGGGAGGCCACCCATCACAGAACCAGTATCTTAACCCTGCATTCTCCAGTTATAGGTGCTACCTAATGTCTGGCACATAACCAAGCAGAGAGGGGTCTGGGATAGCGCTTAGACCTGCATCCAGTATCGTGTGGCACCCCTGTGGATACCAGGTGAGCGTAACACCTTGCCCCTGTCATGAGGATCCATCTGAAGCCCACATCCAAGCAGAATTCTTGGTATGATTCCGACCTCACCACTCTTAAACGCAAGTTTAGGGTGGCCCGAGAGGAAGTGGAGGGCAGCAGGCTCCTCCTCTGACAAAGTGGCCTGCCACCTACTCCAAAGGCACTATCGACTCTCTGTCATGTCCAAGAAGAGAGCTTACATCAAAACCCATGTCTCTGCAGTCTCAAACAACTCATACAACTTTTCAAAATCTGAAAGGAGCTGGCCAATTCTGCTGCAGTCTCCACCTCTCCTGTTCCCTCCCAAGACCTTTGAACAGCACTGGCTTCTAACTTCACTGATAAAACTCTGGACATCCTGTCTACTCTCTCCTCTTCCCCTCCCCCTACTACTCCTGGCCCCTCTCTAGTCATCTGTCCTCCTCATTTCTCCTCCTTCACCTTGTTCACTCCAGATGATGTTTCTAGACAAGGTCGATCTATGAAAGTCTCGTCAAAGCAGGTTCTCCCCTGTACCTCCAGAATCATCAAAGAGCACATTGATACCCTAGCTCCAGACTTGGCTGATTTCTGCAATCACTCTTTTGCCACTGGAACCTTCCCTTCCCCCCCTGAAGCACTCCCTTGTGCACCCCCTTTTCAAGAAGCCCTCTGCCGATCCTTCCTCTCTGGCAAAGTACCGCCTGATCGCTATCACTCCTTTCCTGGTCAAACTCCTGGAAAAGCTGGGCATCTCCCAGCTTACTCTCCATTCTGAAACTGTTGGTTGTCTCCATGACCACCATCTGGCTTTAACGCAGCCAGAAAGACGGAAACTGCTCTCCTGGACACATTTGTGAAGACTTGCTCTCTAATCCCGACGCTAACCTTCCTTCTGTCTTCATTCTCCGTGATCTATCCTCTGCTTACAATACGGTCAACCACGCCATCCTAATCAATCGTCTCTGTGACAACCTGGGCATCACAAGTCAGACCCTAGCCTGGTTGACCTCCTTTCTCTCCGATTGACCCTCGCAGGTCCAATTGGGGTCTTTTCTCTCTACCAGTTCTATCTCTACATGTGGTGTTCCCCAGGGGTCTAACCTCTCACCCTGGCTCTTCAACTGCTACTTGGCACCTCTGGCCCGCCTCATATCTGCCTTCTGTTGTAACTTTCAGTGTTATGCGGATGACACTCAACTCTCCTTCAGGCTCCCCTCAGCCTCCTCTGCTCTCTCGCTCATACTTGATTGTCTATCTGTGATTCAGGAATGGTGTGCCTCCAACGATCTCTGCCGTAATGCCACTAAGATTGAGATTCTTCTCAATGAGACCCCTGCTCTCACTTTCGCTCTTTACTCTGACAGCCCACACTGGGCCCTCTGCCTGCACCTTCCTGTGAGGCGATGAACCTCTGGGTCATCTTCAACTCCACTCTCTCCTTCTCGCCTCACATCTCTGATGTCTCTAAGAAGTCTCACTACCAGCTGCACCTCCTAAGAGGTATTCTTCCCTTTTTCACTTTCCCCCAGAAGCTCACTGTCTCCAGAGCCCTGGTTCTCTCTAGGCTGGACTACTGTGACAGCCTCTATGTACATCTTCCTTCCTCTTTGCCCTTTGCAATTAATCCAGAACAGGACTGCAAGACTTGTCCTTGGCCTCGAGCCCGGGGATCGTATCTCTCCAACCCTGAAATTTCTCCACTGGCTCCTGGTGGCTGCAAGGATCAAGTTCAAGCCGGGCACCACACTACATCCAACTCTCTCTCTTCCTACGCACCTTCCTTCTCAAGCCCGCTGCTCATCCACCTCCAACTCTCTGAGGGTCAGACATTTCTCCAGGCAAAGAGTGGGGGTAGATCTCTGTCCTCGGTTGGGGTCTCCGTCTGGAACAGCCTCCCTGCATTTCTCAAACTTGAGCAGGACCACCTAAGGTTCCGTAAGCAACTCAAGACCTTACTCTTCACTTCTGCTATCTCTACCTCTCTCTCTCTCTCTCTCTCTCTCTCTCTCTATCTCTCGCTCCTCTGCTGATGCTCCTGTCTGCTCAGCTAACTGGTTACCTGGCCACCCACTGAACCTCACAGGCACAAGGCTCCTGCATGACCAGTAGCCCCTTGCACTGCCTCCAGGCCTCCCATCCACTTAATGACTGTATTTGCAACCCTACAGTCTCCCTGCACTTACCTCTGCACTTACTTGAGCCACCCCCTGGCAGCACTTACTGCAATGTTTACACTGCACTCTCCCACCCCCGCCCCCACTGGCACTTCTCCTCTTCCTTGCCCCTCACACTTTCACGATCTGAATGACACAAGGACTAGTAAGATTGTTTGTTTTGTCCTCCCCATGTCTACCCTTCCTTGTCTTGTCGCACCTAGAAACACTTATGTACAGGCACGTTATAAATGACTAATCATATCATATCATATCATTAATAGCAGGAAGAATACTTCTACAAGTAGTAGTAATGCTTCTACCAGCAGTAGTAGTACTACTATACCAATGTTCGTGATTGATAACTTTGCAGAAGGTAGACTGAAGTGCCCATCAAGGGGCTACTGGGAGATACCACCTCACTGTTACTTCCCCTTTCTGGGAATGGCCCTCTTTGAGTCAAGTTTGGTTTTATTGGAGAGATACTCTGCATGAATATAAAAAATGTCCAACCACATTATCTTAAGATGCCATCTTATGTCGGAAAACCACAGAATATTGTTAACATTAGAGAACTAACTGAGGTTATGAATTAAAAACGTGTAAATCTACCCCCTTCACAAGATCAACGTGTGCCCAAATAGCATAGGTCTACAGGCTAACTGGTCCACAAGATAGTTAAGTCCTGCCTCAATATGTGTCAGGTAGACAGATAAGGTAGCAGGGACCCCTAATAATTGAAGTACAGATGAATTCCCAACAAGCTGAAGCACAGACATGTATTATTATAGAGCGATTAGTGAGATGGTCTGCAATTGTATTCCATATCTCTACTTTTTCCCATTGTCTCTTTGTAGGAATTTTCTTGGAAACGTTGTCTTTAAAGTCTACTAGAACGTTGACGTGAGGCTGCAGCATGAAGCAGTTTTCTTTACATTTATTTCTCAATGGCTCTAGAAACGTGTCCTTTAAGTTCCAGCATTCAGCTCTTTTCTGTACATTCCTTTTCTCAATTACTCTTGAAACTTGGCCCTCAAGTTCCCGTATTCAGAGTTTTTCTGTAGGCTCCTTTTCTCAATTACTCTAGAAATATGGCATTCAAGTTCCAGCATTCAGATGTTCTCTTTACACTCCTTTTCTCAGTGGCTCTAGGAACTTGCCCTCCATGTTCCTGCAGTCAGCTGTTCTCTTTAAACTCCTTTTCTCAGTGGCTCTAGGAACTTGGCCTCCATGTTCCTGCAGTCAGCTGTTCTCTTTAAACTCCTTTTCCCAATGACTCTGGAAACTTGGTATTCATGTTCCCACATTCAGCTGTTCATTTTATAACCCTTTTATCAATTATTCTAGGAACAAGGTGTAGAGGAGGAGCCAAATGACTTTTCAAGAAGTCCCGCCCCTATTCTGCCCATATGTTGGAAGCCGGAAATTGTGACATGCACAACGCTGATAATGGTACCTATACCGTGAAAGATCTTTGTAACAAGGTATCCATTGAGAAAGCCTTATAAGATGTACCCGCAAAGAGATGACAGTCTCTTAAGAGAGATCCCCGAAGATGAGTAAAAGAGAAGATGGGTGGCATCACACGAGGTGAAGATGACACACTAAGAAGAATGGTCAAAGAAGAGAATGTATAGACCTTATGGAACCTTTCATGTGTGGAATAAAGATTGCACGTGCGAAGAGCACTGAAGAAAATATAAGTCATTTTATAACTGTACAGATACTGCAATGCAAGTAGACTAAGTAATCATGAACGCTGGCTATATGTAGTGAGTAGACTGCAGGCGGCGCCGCCAATATATTTATATGTATAGAATCTGGACATTCCATGTCGCAACTTTAGTAAGCAAGGCCACGTGAAAGAGAAGAGATGAAATTATGGCACAGCAGAGAAAACAGCTTAACATCGAGGAAGGATCGAGAAGGCTGTTTGACCCAGTGTCAAGGGTTGGGGCAGCCAAGAACTGGTTATCTATTCAAGGAGATACAAAGAATGTGAGAAGTGAGGCGAGCTCTTGTTAAAGTGCAACGGAAAGATACTACTAGTGCCAGGTTTTATTAACTTAATATCCTTAAATGCGAAGAAGCAGCAAAAACACGGTCTTCTGTCACATGGAGTAGATGGAAATAGAACATGGGCAAGCAGCACTGAGACTTGAAGATAAGAGCGTACTCGCATTCCCTTCTTTTCTCAAGAGCAGTGATACTTTGCAAAGCCAAGTTCAAAGACAATTCAAATGGCAGAAGGCATGAGTGATGATGGATGATGGGGTAATTGGATGGGAAGGCATGGTCAAGTCCACCCACTAGCACCTGGGGTACCAGCTTGTGTGCTGCTAGTGAGTTGAATATTCCAAAACAGGTCAAGCGTGCCAACCAATTATAGAGGGCCATGTATTGAAGAACCCTATAGTTTAAGAGCTAATGGTGTGCCGTGTATCTAAAAAATATTGACTTGCACAAGGGGTGGGCATAAATTGTCCACCTGACTATAAAGACCAATCACAATCCAATCCCCTACAGAAAGTATACTTAGATGTTCCCTGTAGACCAACCACAATCCTAAGTAAGTTTTCTTAGTTTGCCACGTAGTATGACATCACGTATGACAAGTTTTTACTATAAATGTTTTATTTTGTATGTGATGCATTGAGATTATGCTGTGAGACGTCAATTGATGTCTGTTGTACTCCCTGTTTTCGACAATTGAGAATAAAACAGTTTACCTTTACCAACTTCCTGAGTTGGTCTTACTATTGGTGTAAGAGTTATTCTGCATCCCCATCCATCTAACGATGTGCTACCTCATTTAAAAGGGCCTAACGGTTCACGTGGTAGCAGAGGATGGTTTAAGACCCATTGATTAAGTAGAACTCCAGTACTCCGGACAATCGAGCACCCTTCGCCATCTAGCCGGAAGATCGCAGAGTTTCCTGTAGAGAGTGGCCGACATAGATTTCGTGCAAGAAAAATCAAGAAGGTGGGACTGGTCCCTCTTTGACGAAATCCATCCTGGTTTCCAGAGGCACTTCACAGACGGTAGGCGAAAGTGGTCGATTGGAGAGGGGACCCGATACCGAAGACCTCAAGCTGAATGAGCGAATGTGAGTAGACTGAGGGGAATGGCAAATTGGGGGGATGGGATTGTGGTAGTTCAGAAAAGTTAACGGAGTTGATTACAAAATTATCAGGGTAGTATAGAAAAGTAACTGTGTTGATTACAAAAGTGACAAAGAGAGTTTTTAAAGTCTAAAATAAGAGAAAAGAGAAAAGGACTGGGATTCCTAGCTCAAGGAGTCATCTCACACATCAATCAGAGTAAAATAGGCGACGCATAAACAGGTTTATGTTAGGTGATGATTTAAACTCTAGTCAGAGTATTTTAGGGGTGATATGATGAAGATGAGTACCATGGTTTAAATGTAAAAGAATCGACTAGTCTGTCAGTTTGTGTGTTCAGTAATTGAAAAAAGGTGTTGAAGAACGAAAAGAATGAGTTGTGTAAAGTTGAAGTAAAGATAAAAAGTTAGTGCCTATTTAAGGTCATTGTCAGCACCGAGCAAGAAGTAGGTTGAGGTCATTGAGAAACAGAGGTTTTGAGCGGCGAATGTTGGAGCGTGCTCATATTTGTTGTTTTTATAAACATATCTGTGTAAAACACTGGTAAGTGTTGACAGTCAATTGAGATTCGTCACAATGGGAGATATTACTCCTCTGATGCACTTATGCAAAACGTTGCCAAAGCACATGACCAAGCTCAAACAGTACAGTGCAGAGTGGGTTAAGGGCACAGCAGATAAAATGTTTATGCTATGGCCGCAAGGGGGATCGCTTTCGACACATGACCACATACTTGCACACTGCGTACATGAGGAAGAAATTGGAGAAGAAATTAGCTATTTTAGAGCTTTGGAAGATGTACTCGGAGGAGAGAGAGGATCTGCCGCCTGAGGAGTGGATGCTTACTCAGTGCAGGGAGGAAGGTGTTGAGCCTTCTGCTCCCCTCACCTCGCCAGATGTGAACGACGAAAGTATAGTAGACGTAGGATTGTATCAGATAAAGGAAGTGAAAGCGGCGTCAGGGTATAGTAATCCGATATATGAATAGCCTGCTCATAGCAGTGACAATAGTCCAGAAGAGACCAAAAGAAAGGAGATCTTTAAGATTGTGCAGAACAAGGAAGACAAAAATGAGTGATCAAATGTGACAACAAACATAGAATGAGGGATTAAGAGATGGAAAGGAGAGAAGGATAAAGCTGACGAGGTAATGCTCGTACAGATCAAATGGATGGGAGGACAGATATTACTCAAGCTCGATGGCAAACGTATCAAGGAAGTCAGGCAAAGGGAAGATCAAGACGAACAGGACAGAAAAGATAGGGAACAAGAAGAGAGATTGAATGAGGATGAACACAAGAGAAAGAGCAGACAGAGGCGAGAACAGATGTTTCAGGAAGAGCAGCAAAGGAAGGAAGAAAGGGAGGAGGATCAAAGAAAGTATGACAACAGGCAGAGAGCAAGCAAAGGATGAGGTAGGCAAGAAAGGAAAAGAGAAGAGGCGGTAGCGCAGATATTAAAGGATAGAAGGATGCAGAGATGAAGGGAAGAGGAAGAGCAAAGCACGAACGAAAGAAGAGAGGAGAAAAGACAAGAAGAGGAATGAGGTAGATGGGACACGAGAAGGCAAAGAGAATTAGATGAAGAATTGAAACGAAAAAGGAGACAGCAGGAGTGCGATATTGATCGCATTCAGAAGGAGTTAATGGAACCGAGTCCAGTAATAAAATGAGGCAATATAGAGGAGGCAACACCAGGGCCATCTAGAGTAGGCCTAGATAGGATCGATAAGGCCTATCAAGACTTAAGAGAAGGTAGAAAATCGGGAAGCCGAAGGAAGGGAGATCGATCCCTGGTCTTCCAATCACAAAGCGAAGAAAGAGACCTGTTCAGTCTCAAGTATCAGTCTCAAGCATAGAGCTTTGTCCTTAGACAAACTGACTTTAGATAAGGGTGAAGGGGATGATAGCCATACCAGCTGGGGGTTAGATGTGTCAGGTGAAGAGAGAGAAACCTTCCATGGGGAGGAGGGAGGAAGTGCATGCAGCCCAGACGGATGTCTGCAGACAGACAAGGAAGTAAGATGGTCTGATTTAGAGCAACCTAAGAATAGGACGCCAGATCCCGTAGCCTATCCATAGCGTCCTAGAGGACGACTATATATCGAGAAGGGAGAGTCACTGCCATATGTGAGCAGATTGAGGTCATTGCCAGGTAGAAAGCAATCAGGAACCATTGTCCCCACTATGGATAGGCAGACGATGGGAGCCGATTGCAGATTGGGATTCACTCAATTCCCTTTATTGGAGAAAGGAAGGGCCAGACCGCACTACACTCTATGGCCACAAATCGATCAGGATAATTTGAGATGCAAACTCCCTACTTTAATGGCGGGTGCGTGAAATGTATTTATGAATACGAGAAATTGAAAGGGGGAAATACTCTGGCAACAGGCGACATCAATGGTCTCCTTGCAGCCATTCTTGTGGAAAGAGCTGATGACATTTGGACGAGAGCAAGCTTTTCAAGTGCCACGGCACTGAACACAGTGCACGATGGAGCGCCATTTAATAATTGTAGAGTATATGTCTGGAGAGCACTCAAGGTGCAGTATCCTGACACGTCAGATATGGGTATAATTATGACACGTAAAATGAAAGAAGACGAGGATCCGCTTGCTTACATTCAGGACATTCAGGAGCGCTGGACTTTTGAAACCTGCGAGCCGTAGGGGAAAAACAGTGGCAGTATTTTACAATATTTTATGTCAGTGTTTGCCCGAACAGGTACAGTGGCAGCTCAAGAAACTAGTGGAAATAGAAGCGAAGCCATGGGCAGAGATACAGTTGAGTATAGTGCATCACTGTCGGCTGTTACAGGAGAAAAATAGGAAGAAGGAAGATGCTAGAAAACTTGAGGAAGCCAAGTTAGTTCAGAAGAAATTGTCAAAATATGCCATAGAAGGGGCAGTATTGACAAGTGGAGAAGGACTGGGAATACAGCAAGCAGTGGGTACATCACAGGTGAATAATTAGCACCAGATGGGCCAAGGAGGGAATGGATTTGTGCCACAAGGGGAGGAATGGGAAATAGAGCAAGGGGTTGTTTTCAGAATAATCAAAGCTGTTTTCGAGGATTTATCCAAGGGGGACTAGTCAGAAGGGCTCCTCCTGTATGTTGGACATTTGGGATGAGAGGGCACATTGCACGTGTATGTGGGAGCCAAGGGTATATACCGAATGGGCAATTCTCAAGAGGGGGACAGCTTATCCTCCAGTATATAGTCCACAAGCTAGGGATGGGTTCGCCCAAGATCAGACAGTGTACCAGGTACAAGCGCCACAAATGCAACAGGCACTGCAGCCACAGCAAGCACCATTGAATCCACTGCAAGGGCAGTCACAGCATGCACCCATGCAGATACAGCAGAACTCAAACACAGGACAATTATTGACACCTAGAATAGGGGGGGTTACTGTGGTGGGAGGAAGTCTTTTCACAGGTACAGGGGTATGTATGTATCCACAATAGGACAGCTCACAGGGTGACATTGATGTGTTCAGTACTATCTGTGACACCAGACCCCCATGAGGAATCAAGGGTTGATGTGACGATAGGAGGCACATCTTTTTCTTTTTTAGTAGACGCTGGTGCAACTTGCTCATGTATACGAGAGGGAAAATATCCAATGTCAGGAATTGCCATGAATGCTCAGGGATTCTCTGGAGCTACGAGTGAAGTTCCTTTTACTGATCAATTACCAGTCTCCATAGGAGAGTGTGACATGTCTGTTCCATTATTGTATTCACGGCAGACACCAGTTAACATTCTAGGATGAGATTTAATGACAAAGATTAACATGGCGGTTGCTTTCACTGATGAAGGCATAGTGTGCTCTACTCCAGAGATACATCATATGAATGTGGGTGAAGTTATATTGGCATCTACAGGGCAAATGGCTCTGTGAGGGATGCCACTGAAACCAGACGTGTTTCTTTACGGCATACGCATTCTGTTGACATGGCTACCTGGCTTAGTTGGAAAGATTGTGAGAATACCTGACAAATTCTTGTTCAGGCCACAGATACCAATGGAAAAAGAGGGGGGACAGACTATTCCCCTAGAGTTAGATGCAGCCATAGTACAGGGGAAATGGTAATGCTTGCAGGAACAGATGACGACGGCAGACCATGGAGAACAGTGATTGCCTGTGGGGAAGGGTGTAGACTGACTGACATCCCCGATGATGCGCATGTTTAGAGATGATCCAACAGATGATGAAATAATATTCGAGATGAATATTATATGTTGAATTAGAATAGAGATAAGAGTAATCACACAGTGAATGGCGATAGAGGGTAGCATATAGCATTTTTTGATGAAGACTTAGAAAAGGTACCAAGCGCTTTATGGACTACAGGCCCCTATGACATAGACCTATTGATGGGGATAGAGGAGGATAAGATAAAGTTGAAACCAGGAGCAATTTTACCTCAAGCAAGACAGTACCCCATGTCTCGAGAGGCGATGAAGAGATTCTTAAGACTATTTCAGCACTGATGGAACAAGGTATTCTGGTACCATCAAAATCATCATTGTGCAATACTCAGGTGTATTCGATCAAAAAATCAAAGGGGGGGTCGTAGAGATTCATACAAGATATGAGACCGATTAACCAGATTGTAGAGGCAGAGTTTCCTTTAGTGCCTAAACTAGCAACGATACTGTGCAGTATACCAGTAGAAGCACAATATTTCACTGTGATTGACTTGAAAAATGAATTTTGCTCAATCCCGTTGCACAAGGACTCACAAGACTTGACTTCCTTTTTGTTCCACCAAATCCTACTGAAACACTCTTGTTTGCCTCAAGGGTACTGTGAGTCCCCGTCGATCTTTAATAGGGTCCTTCAGATGGACATAGGCAATATTGATTTGAAGAGCATTATGATACAGTACATAGATGACATTCTGATTTGTAGCACTACAGAAGACGAGTGCAGGCAAGACTCGATCCAGTTAATGACAATCCTAGCAGACAAGGAATACAAGGTTGAGCAATACTTACACAGAAGACTACATTAGGGTATAAACCTCTGGCATATTACAGTGGGATTCTAGATCCAGTTATGAAGGGGCGCTTTCCATGCAACAGTCGCTTGTCAAAGCTGTGTTCGCAATTGAGACGTCTACCAGTATTGTAATTGGGTGTTCTATCACGCTTTTTGTGGAGCATGCTTTGTTTGCTATTTTGGAGACATCTCAGAGAGCTTCTGCATGTGAGGTGATCATATTGAATCCAGAAATTAAAATAGTCAGATGTAGAATAGTGAACCCTGCCATGTTTGTAGCTGAGCCTGTGCCAGAGGGCGAGCACATGCATGATTGTGCGAAATACAAGGAGTTCTACGATCACATATCACGCGTAAAAGAGAATGCATTAGCTGTGGAGGAGGTTCTTTTTATTGATGGTTCTTCGAAAATCGATCGAACTAGTGGAGAAAGGCATTCTGGCGCAGCTGTGGTGAAACATAGGCCAAATGGTGAATTTGAGGTTATAGCAAGTGCAAGACTACCGTCTCACTTTTCAGCACAAGCAGCAGAATTGGTAGAGCTTGTTGTCACACTCAGAAATCATGCAGGGCAGGAAGTGATGGTGTACATTGACTCCGTCTAAGTGATGTCAACTGTGCATGCAGAACTAGCACGTTGGAAAAGGAGGGGCTACCTCTGAGCGGATGGCACTCCAGTGTAACATGCAGCGGTATTGAACAGTTTTATTAAGGCACTACAACCCCCAGTATCCATAGCGATAGTTAAATGCGCAGCACATACTAAGCGAACTGACTTTATCTCTTACAGAAATTAAGTCGCGGATGTAGCCAAAAGGGTTGCATATTCGCCAAATATTTCAAGTTTTGATACTACAGATGTAAAGGCGAAAGTAGTCACGATTATAGTAGAAGATGAAGGGTTTAATAATTTACAGAGAACACAGTTGATGGAAATTCAGGGCAGTGCACCACAGGAAGAGCAAGAATTATGGAAACGAAGGGGGTGTTCTTTATCCCGCTCAGAAGCACTATAGAGACAAAACAGCACTGGAAAGCCGGTGATGCCAGAAGCATTGTTAAAGGTAGCGCTTGAACAGCTGCACTACCCTGCACATGTAACTAGGGAAAGCCTTGCAGCAACTATTGCAGAAGACTGGTTCGTACTGAACCTGTTAGAACACGTTGCATTTTATGTAGTAAATTGCATTGTATGTCAAATGTTTAACGCTGGGCCTACCCTGCGAACGATTAGAGGAGTGATTCCTCGACACAATGGTCCTTTTCAGCATTTACATATTGATTATGTTAGAAATGCTGCAAATATGTCGTTGATATAGGTATATTATGATGGTGGTGTGTCCCTTCTCCATGTGGATTGAAGCAGGTCCTTGTACACACTGTGATGCCGCTTGTGCAGCGAAGCTTTTAGTATGAGAAGTCTTTCCAAAATGGGGATTGTGTGAGGTGCTGCTATCCGACAATGGGCCCCATTTAGTTAATGAAGTATTTCAACAGATTAACCTATTATTGAATTTTAAGCACAATTTTTCTTCTGCTTATCACCCACAAGCGAATGGAATATGTGAGAGACTCAACAGTCTCCTTAAAGAGAGAATTGCAAAACTCAAATTGACACTGAAGAAGGGATGGCTCTATTGCCTACCCCTTGCCTTATATGCATTAAGTAATCAACCTGGGTCGGACCACCACCTCACACCCCACGAGTTAGTGACAGGGAGGCGAATGGTAACTTCTGTGTCTCCTCCATCAAGGAGCAGAAGTGATGCCCAGAAGACAGCAGAAATATTAGGAAATGAGTTATGTGCTTACTTGACATGTATGACCGCCCGTATCTCTGTCATTTCAGATCAACTCAAGCACCATGGGGGTCGGTCTCAGAACACAGATGAACAACCTTCAGCAACTGGAATTTCCGAACTACTATCCGTACCAAACTTTTTGCTGGAGACACAATATTGATTCAAAACTTCACCAGAATGTGGCATGAGCTGCGCTTTGTTGGACCTTATATTGTGAAGAAAGCTACTCCCTCAGCAGTGAAAGTCCAAGGGAGACGTGTTTGGATCCATCTGAACGACGTCAAACTCCACACTGGTGAGACCGTCACACCTCTAATGATCGATTCGAAAGCAAGACAAGAAGAAATTCAGAGCGTGCAGACCCGATCAATGACCAGGAAGGACGCTAAGGTTTCTGATTAAATATATGCAAGTGTGCATTTGGACTGCGGCTCACCCCGGACACTCTTTATAGATATTATAGCAGGAGTGCAAACTCAGTTCCTGAGCCGCAGGAATCTTTGAAAAATGAACTTTAGAAAGCTGTTTACATATTGTAGACATGTTTGAGCGGCAACATCTGATAAGAGATTGGAAGCGTGAACAATACGCTGATTCTTTTCATACAATGCAATTGTTTGGTGAGTCTATGGTTCTGACAAATGATGATGCCCATATGTTCCTATTCGCTGTTCTCATATTTATTCTTCAAACGTATCCTGCTCTTTTTGGGCGTAGTGTTGACATATGTACTTTTCTGCATGATCCTAAAAATGGCCCTGTGATAAGGAGGCTGCTTGTGGCAATAGTTGAACAGATCCTACAGCTACCTGATGTACCAGAATTCCCTGATTTAAAAGGTTTTTTCCTTCCTTAAAGCAGTATACAGGCACAATGAGGAACTTTGAAAATGGTACAGTTCTTGAAAGTGAGCAAGCCCAATGATGTTCAGAAAATCGTAAATGCTGGGGGTTAATGTATTGGTGTATAATATATGCATGCACATCATTTATCCTTGTTTTCCTGGTTCTTTTGATCCATACTGTTTACTTCATTGGCCCAAACAAAGTAGAAGTCCCATTGATTCTTCCCACTCTAGTGACTCACATAGAAATGTCTGTTACTGAAAGACCAAGACCTTGGGCCTCATTCCGAGGTTGGTGGTAGTCATGGCGCTATTTGCGCCATGACTGCCACCAATAACGGGTCCGGCACTGGTCTAGTTCAATGGGGACTTACCGGTGTAGTCCGACCTTTGCAGGACCTGTAAGTCCCCATTGAAAATGCCATTCCCCATTCCCATTTGAGCCCCCATAGTGCTCAATGGGAATGGGGAGGGCGCAAATAACAGGCTGGCGTATGTCAAGCCTGTTATTTGCGCCCTGGTCCCTTAACAGGTCCCGTCCACAACGTCAGGTCAGACCAGGCATTAAAGGAGGGACCCGCTAAGGGACCTTGTAGCAGGGCGGTAAGGGATTACCAGCACCGGTCTCCTTACCGGTGCCCGGTATCCCTTACCGCCCAACTTGGAATAAGGCCCCTTTTGTGATTTTCCGCACTCCAGTAGCTTGTGCAGGGTTGCCTATTGCTTCGGCAAATGTTCCTATGGTTCTCCCTGAAGGGAGGACTATTTCTGATATGCTTCTTGATTATTATGCAAGCACTTACTTTGTGAAAGGGAGACACAGAGACACAGGAGAAGCAGCAGTGAAGATGATCATGAATTAAATAATTATATAGACAGTACAGCACACTTGGGGATAATAACATGTGGTATCAACACATGAAAAAGGTGGGAGAGAGTTTGTACAAAGAGAGTTGCTATGTTTGTGCTAGCATACCTTATGCCATGGGGACTTCCAAGATATTTATATCTATATAAGTAGCAGTCCAGAAAGTTCATTGCCTGACGCACCTTGCACTCTGCCAGACAAGAGGTCAGTTCCAGGATCAAACAGCATCCTTGGTATGGATGACTGAGAACACATCTCCAAGAGAAGATGACTATGTGCAAGATTTGAAGACAAGAGATAAATCAGAGACAAGGAATCGAGTGATAAGATATGAACAGCCTGGAATAAATGGAGCAGGAATCAGAAGAGAAGAAAACAAAATGCTACATTGTCAAGGAAAGACCCATGAATAAATACAAAGATGCAAGGAAAGAGGTCAGCTGCAAATCAAGGGAACAGTGCTGACCCCAGAAGGATGGGCTGAAGGCCTGATCACATGTAACGCATTAACACTAACAGAATATAATGAGCCAGTCATAGATACTGCAGAGAATGAATGCAAGCATCATTGGCCGAAAATTGTGAAGTTGCTGACGTGTGTCGATGATAAAGGATGACCTTTGCAGATCATACCTCTAGCTTGTGCATCCTTGTGTTTCAGAAACAATGGCACCAGAAAGGTTGGAATGCATCAGCAGTGTTGCCAAATTTTCAATGTACCAGGCATGAAGGATGGAACAGTAGTGTAAATGGATCACTACTGGGCCTGTGGATCCAGAGCTTATATGAAGTTGCCCAAAGATTGGGGAGGGCTGTGTTCCATAGTACTTATTCATGTTCCAGCTTTAGTGATTCCAAAGAGTGACCTGAACATTGGAGAGTTTCTAAAAGCAGATGCTCATATGAGAAAGAGGAGATCATTTGGATTTTTCAATCGGACAAGAAGGGAGAATTACTTTTCAGCTAAGTCAATAGAAGCCTTTGATGCTATTCCGTATGAGTCAGACGGCTGCAGTATTCACAACTATCTTTATGCCAGGGATCCAGACGATGGGTAATGCGAAGTGGTTGCGAATCACTCGCTGGGATCTCCTGCAGACGATCACACTAATATAAAGGGATTCACACTATCAAGGAAGAATTGAGAGCCATAAGACTGATGACTCTCCAGAATAGGTATGTCCTGGACATGATTACAGCAATGGATGGAAGTGTTTGTGCCAAAATCGGGGAATCTTGCTGCACATTCATACGTTCTCACAATGACGAGAATGGGACCTTGACTGAGGCCATAACGTTGCTAGCGAACTTGCACATCAAGATGGAAGATGGAGTAGAAGATATTGCAGATGACAGCTGGTTTGCATCGATCTTCTCATGGGTTCCACAATGGATGGCGAATATTTTCAAGTTTCTTGGAGCACTATTGGTGATGATCATGTTTGGGTTCTGTGTGATCAGGATAATAAATGCACAGTTTAAGAAGACAGTAAAGAAAGCAGTATGAATGAAGGTCATGATCGATGTTGAGTCTGGGTTTGGACCCAAGGAGTTGAGAGATGAAGAATTCAGAAAATATATAGTAGCAAGCATTCTAGCACCTGAGGGAATGAAGTTCATGTATCTGAGGAACCACAAGAACTATGTGGGATGATGGATTTACTGCAGCCCACATGGACAATGTACACACATGACATGGAATGTTGATGACCATGTAAAATCAGCAGGATCTCAGAAAGGAGTAATGAAGATATGGACTCCAAAGAAGCACTTTTTCAGACAATGATGTCTAGATGTGAAGACTGATGAGGGAGTGGTCGAAGAATCAACGAGAGGAGGGAGTGTTGAGGAGGAGCCAAATGCCTCTACCAGAAATCCCGCCCCTATTCAGCCCATATGTTGAAAGCCGGAAATTGCGACATCCACAGTGCCGATAATGATACCTATACTGCGAAAGACCTTCGTAACAAGGTATCCATTGAGAAAGCCTTATAAGATGTACCCGCGGAGAGATGATGGTCTCTTAAGAGAGATCCCTGAAGATGTGTAAAATTAGTAAAAGAGAAGATGGGTGGCGTCACATGAGGTGAAGAAGACACACTAAGAAGAATGGTCAAAGAAGAGAATGTCTAGACCTTATGGAATCTGATGACGAAATAAAGAATGGAGTAACCTTTCATGTGAGGAATGAAGATTGCACGTGCGAAGAGCACCGAAGAAAATATAAGTCGTTTTATAACTGTACAGATGCTGCAACGCAAGTAGACTAAGTAATCATGAAGGCTGGCTATATGTAGTGAATAGGCTGAAGGCGGTGCCGCAATATATATACATGTGTAGAATCTGGATATTCGATGTCGGAACTTTAGTAAGCCAGGACCCATGAAAGAGAAGGGCTGAAAATATAGCGCAGCAGAGAAAACAGCTGAAAATCAAGGAAGGATTGAGAAGGCTGTGTGGCCCAATGTGAAGGATTGGGGCAGCCAAGAACTGGTCATCTATTCAAGGAGATACAAAGAATGTGAGAAGTGAGGCAAGCTCTTGTCAAAGTGCAATGGAAAGACACTATGAGTGCCAAGTTTTATTAATTTAATATCATTAAATGCGAAAAAGGAGCTAAAACACGGTTTCCTGTCACATGGGCTAGATCGAAATAGAACATGGACAAGCAGCACCGAGACTTGAAGATGAGAACTTGCTTGCATTCCCTTCTTTTCTCAGGAGCAGTGCTATTTTGCAAAGCCAAGTTCAAAGACAATTCAAATGGCAGAAGGTATGAGGGGTCATGTATGATGGGGTAATTGGGTGGGAAGGCATAGCCAAGTCCACCCACCAGCACCAGGGGTACCAGTTTGTGTGCTGCTAGCGAGTCGAATATTCCAGAATGGTACAATCATGGCAACCAAATATAGAGAGCCATGTATTGAAGAGCCCTATAGTTTGCGAGCCAACAGTGTGTTGTGTATCTAATAAATATTGAGGATGACTTGCACAAGGAGTGGGCATATGTTGTCCACCTGATTTAGAGACCAATCACAATCCAATCCCCTACAGAAAGTATACTTAGATGTTCCCCGTAGACCAACCACAATCCTAAATAGGTTTTCTTAGTTTGGCACGTAGTATGATGTCACGTTTTTACTATAAAAGTGTTATTCTTTATGTGATCCATTGAGATTATGCTGTGAGACGTCTGTTGATGTCTGTTGTACTCTCTGTTTTAGACAATTGAGAATAAAACAGATTACCTTTGTCAACTTCCTGAGTCAGTCTTATTATTTGTGTAAGATTATTCTGCATCCCCATCCATCTAAAGACGCGCTACCTTATTTAAAATAGCTTAACGGTTCAGAGGCCTTCAATTACCAGCATGCAGCTGTTTTCTTTACACTCCGTTTATCAATGGTTCTAGAAACCTGCCGTTCAAGGTCCAGCATTGAACTGTTCTCTATGCACCAATTTTCTCGATGGCTGTAGAAGCTTGTTCTTCAAGATCGAACATTCAGCTTTTTGGCCTTTAAGTTCCAGCATGCAGCTGTTCTCTTTACACCTCTTTCATCAATGGCCCTCAGAACTTCATATTCAAATTCAGAATTGAACATATATTTTCAGTGTCCTTTGGCTGTACCCTGGGTCCCCCTCCTCCTCAATATTGGACATCCACAAAACTCTCAACAGCCTGGGCTCTGTTCACTGTTTTTTCCTGGTCTCCTGTTCCACTCATACATCCTTACCTCCCCTTGAGGAAGCCTTCTTGCAGCTTTAAGTGGGTACAGTGCCTGGCGTTTCATTTCCACCTCTTTCGCTGTACCTTGGTTTATGGCTTTGAAGATGTTAGATTAACATAGGTCATTTGGTGATCCTTTAGGTTTGCTCTAAGTGATCACAGTCACACATTTCTGCACTTGAAGGGACAAACAACTATGGTGGATCCTGTGGGGTGCAGAGGTCAATACTGCCTCTATTTTGTAGTTAAATGTTGAAATTGTATCCCTTTTGCCCAGATGGTCTTTAATCTGTAAGACATTGGGGGTCATTACGAGTGCGGCAGTAAGGGGTTAATGGCGCCGTTAAGGATGCCGGTGCCGTTAACCTCTTACCGCCGTATTCCGAGGTCCCTTAGCGGGTCCCACTAAGGCCGGCTGGTAAAATCAGCTGTCCTTAGCGGGAGCCGCTAAGGGACCAGGGAGCTAATAACGGGCCCGTATTTAACGGGCCCGTTATTAGCTCCCTCCCCATTCCCATTGAGCCCTATGGGGGCTCGAATGGGAATGGGGAGGGTTTTTTGAATGGGGACTTACCGGGTCCTCAAAGGTTGGAATGACCCGGTAAGTCCCCATCCAGGGAACCCGGACACAACTTTGGAGGCAGCCATGGCGCTAATAGCACCATGGCTACCTCAAAAAACCCATCCCCATTCCCATTCGAGCCCCCATAGGGCTCAATGGGAATGGGGAGGGAGCTAATAACGGGCCCGTTAATAATGGGCCCGTTATTAGCTCCCTGGTTCCCTTGCGGGACCCGCAAAGCACGTCTGGTCTGACCAGACTTTCTGAGCGGCTCCCGCAAGGGAACCTCGTAATAGGACGGAATGGGTTTACCGGCACCGGCACTATTATCGGGCGCCGTTAAACCCATTCCGCCCACCTCGTAATGAGGCCCTTAATGTAACTTAAACAAAGCTTGTAGCCCTGAAGTGCAGGGGCGTTGCTAGGGGGGGCTAAGGGGGCTATAGCCCCTGATCTTTTGGTTGTAGCCCCGGATAGAATCTCAGGAGCTACAGCCAAAAGATTAGCTAGCCCCCAGTCCCAACAGTTCCGACATCAGCCTAGCCCCGGGTCTTTTCCAGACCTAGCAACTCCCCTGCTGAAGTGCATGATACTCTTTGTAAGTTTCATCTGTATTTAACAATGTGTTCTACGTACTGTCAGGCTTTGTTTTAGTTTTTCTTTTATATACCTTTTCCCAGGCTCTGCGGCTGCAGTTCTTTCCTTCTGTTGCTCGGCAGGCTCATCTGCTTCTCTTTATGGATCCTACTATGGAAATAGAAAGAGGGCTCCATCTTTTGGGAAGGATCTGTCTTTCTCAGTTCCATGGTAGCCATCTTTATCCCTTTTTTTATAATGCAGGATCCTTATACAGAGCTAAATGTTCCTGCACTGAATAATCCCAGCACCCAGGCGTCAGCCCACCACGGCAGACTATGCAGCTATTAACGACTCAAGAGCCCACAATAAAACTCTTGTACTTTGCTTGGCCTTTAACCTGATCTTCAAGTCATGGACGATCACCATAGCCCACATGGGCCTACTATAAATCCAAGGAATCAGTCAAAGGCCCATGAATTCCCTACTCATTCGCTTAGAATAATGTCTTCTAAAATGTCTCCTGGAAGGCCACTCCTCTCACTCCTGTTCTTAACCACTCATCTATCCTTGCATATCACCTGAAAAGGCTATCTCTATTTAACCAATCAGATGTAGCACCTTTATTACGCACTCACCTTTGACATTGTACATGGGTCTCTACTTTGTGCTCTCCACACCTGCCTTTAACATCTCTGCACTTGTTCAAATAAGTTTGTTCTACCCTGCTCTTAGTCCTCCAGAAAAGTAATTCTTCTTGATCATAGTCCTGAAATGTCTGGTTTATTCTTCTTCTTTGCGACCGCGTGCCACCATCCATGGGAGAATCCAATTGCAAGGCTTCATAGATGGGAATTAAAATCTATTAAAGTAGTTCGTTTAGTGGTTTTCAGGATGGTCAATCTCTTTGGTGCTGGTCTAGATTGCTAACATATTCATCAAGGCCACAGTATTGGTCAAACAGTTCTTTCTTATTTATCAAATTTAATTCCTTCAGCAGGAGTGTCAAACCCAAAATTCTTCTTCAATCAAGTCTGCATTCTTTTGGCCACCTTGTTTAGTTCACTTCTCAGCATCGTAGCTTACTACCTGTAGCTACTGCTTTAGTAGTTTCACCTCCTTAAACCAACTCATGGGGCAGTCTGAAAAGTCTCCATGCACCTCTCAGATCAATGCTTTTATATACATGATGTCATCACCTTTCTTCTTCTCTTAGAGATTTTTTCACTGTTCGAGTTCATTGACTCATCATCGTCTGGTTCAGGGTTTCGTCACCTCCCAGGTTCTCATAACATTGTCTCATCCTTATGGATCAATCACTCATCACCCTCTGGTGCATGGTCTCACCACCGCTCAGGTTATCTCAGGCATTTTACATCCTTCTGGTTTAACATCACCCTCTGATTTAGGGCCTATTCAATGCCCAGGTACTCTCAGGTATGTTTCTCCTATGCGATTAAACGTCTCATCACCCTCTGATTCAGGGTCTTGTCACACTTTTATTCAGGTTTTCCCTCAGCTTCAGGCCTCTTTTTGTGGTAGGGTCTCAACTTCTTTCTTAGTTCCAGGAGGTTTCTGGATACAACCTCCTTCAAGAACAGGGTCCCCAATGCTCTAGAGTTCATGAGATCTGCAGGTTTAGACTCAGATCTGCGCCTCTCCTCTGATACCCAAGCTATGAAGCCTGCTTTTATCGGGTTCCACCTACTCCCATAACATTCCCCTTTCTGGCATTAGGCACATTTCTATACCATTTACAATTTCCTTGCATAGTCCCAAATGTTCAGGTCCCTCCTCTGAAAGAAGACAGGCGTGTGCTAGGAGTGATGCCTTGTTGGTATCTTTTCTTGAACCGTCCTCCTAATGTGGGTGATCCGCATCCTCATCGCGCCAGGCACAGGTGCTATCGCAAGCTCCGCCACCACCCACATCTGCTATGCACATCCAACCGTCACTCTGATTGGATGCTGTCCCGCCTGGCTCTCGCTCAAGTTACTCTTCCTTTGATTTGTGGTAATATGCATTGTTAACGTGGGGTGCTTGGTTCTTATTTGTCTGCTTGGAAAATCAAACTTTCCGGCAAATTTCTTAGGAGTTCATTAATCCTACCTGTTCTCTCAGCCAAAAAAGATTGTGGCTCCCAGAATCCCTAGCACGGCACATAGAGACAGAGTGTTCCTCGGTAGCTCCCTCCAATTGCAAGACAGTGAAAGAGAAACAGAGCAAGAGAGAGAAAGAGAAGAGAGACTGCTGCAGAATGAGAGAGCGTAAATTTGAGCTGTCTGCAGAGGCCGTGAGAGGAGTGTCTGAAGGTAATGGAAGTGGATGGAGTAGAGTTGAGGATATCAAAGTGTAGAACTATTTCCTTAAATCGCAGTGCCACAAAGTGGTCACGACCCTTTTTGTCTCTAAATGCATCTACAACTGGCATATAACATATCCATCCACACCTCATCCTGCAACCTTGCACTTTGCAACTACAGGATTACTGTGCTAGTGGACACCACTTAAGGGACAGACCTCTACACTGCTGCAGTGGTCTGCAGTTGATCATGCCGGGCCGGCCGGTGTAAGCCAAGCGTGCAGTTACTGAATGCTTCCAATGTCAGACCACTACACTCCTGACAGCCAAGTCAGTTCTAGACTGTACTCTGAGACAGCCCCTGATGCTAAAAGGCCAAGCCAATGGCAGATGAGCGCCTTACGAGTTAGGCCAATTTGTCTGAAATACTACAATTTCTCTCTCTCACACTCTTTCTCTCTGTTTTTTAAAGATTCTCTCCCTTTTAGCTTGACTTTCAAGTCCCATGCATCTCTCTGCTCTCGTGTATCTCTTATGACTTGGGTAGTCAGGTCATTTACCCAAAATCACAGGGGTAGAGGAAATGGCATAGGAGGAACCATCACACAGCTTTAAGCCATTACACATCTATTAAACACATATTTTGTGACCGTGGGCTGCTTCATGCTAAATAGAAGCGACTGAGGCAAGGCACATATCACAGGCTGCTGCTAAATCTAGCACCCCTTAAAGATATACACTTTTCAAAAGAGCGCAATTCACGTATTCCCTAAATGGCAGGGGTTGCTGAGCAATGCACAGGTACGACAGGAGTGGCAGCCCCTAGCTGCTTCTTAATGATGTATCGCACATTTTCACAAGGAACCTGTATGAAGACGAAGGAAGTGCTATTTTATGACAATAGTATACAATATTGTTAGGATAAAGGTATTCTTAGACCTTCTCTTCAGTCTCCTGTCTGATCTTCAAGTGGCCAACAGGTACCATTCAAAACATCTCTTATTTCGTGTAGTTAATAGTCTCTCATCGTCTTCGGATATCACAGGTAAAGTTCCTTGCACGTTATTATATTTTAAAGAGTATCGTCCAAGATTGCACAGGTCATATTCTTTCAGAATTCATCACAACTCTTAACTGTGGCGCTTAAGTACTTTCACTACTGTGGCCAAGTGTCACCAGCTAGCCTTACCTATACACATAAGGGGGGCTGTTGCATGCAGACCCCAGTGGAAGCAAAAACACAGCCTTGGTAAGCAAGATAATGGAGAACATCAAAAAGCTCCAGGGAGAAAAGTCAATGAAATCCAAGTCAGCACCCTGAGCTTTTATAACCTTCCTTCTAAACAGGGAGTCCCAAGTGTGGCCCTCATGACCCCCACCCTATTATAAGCCACGAGGCTGAGAAACGAGAGATGTGCATCATTTCTAGACCCTTCCTCACCATCGTTGTATCGCAGATGTGAGAAACGCTATTCCCTCAGACAACCATTTAGACCATGCCCGGCTGACAACGTTGAGGAGAAACAGTTGGACGTCACCACTGACATCATGACACAGATGTGCTAGACATGAAGTGTATAGACATCCATATACAAAGCTACACAAACACATTCGTTTATTGCTGGTAGACACAAAGCAAATGGTTATGACTCACACAGTTAGAGGACCGACACACATACAGAAGTATCTCTTTTGCTACGCAGAAACAGCAAGAGACCTAAGAATACAAATGAAGAACGGCTTGCCTATGCTTAATTGTGACTAACATCGATGGCCATGAGAGCAACTTTGGAAGCCATAGGTGCATTGGAGTGAATAGGGAAAGCAAGGCGAACTCCAGAATACGGGGAAAGGCTCACAGATTGATTTTGCTTGAAGCACGCAGACAAGTCTTCCAGCATAGACGCTGTGCACAGCCTCGCCAAGGATGAGCAGAGACAGAAAGTTTCCAGTTAACCAAAGCGATAAGGCGCCTGCAAGGGACAGAGTCTAAAATCCTCTTATTTACAAGCAGGAAAGCTCCATTTCTTGGTCCTTACACACGTGGCCTGAGTGTGCGAGACAGAGCCTATGCATTCAAGGCAGACGGAGGGGAGCTGTTGCCATCGAACCAGAGGTGGAAAGATATAACAATTATACAGGTTCAAAGCTGAATTAATTTTCTGTCTTAGAGCCTAGGAGATTGGAAATGGCAACTTATTGGGAACACACAGCACCTTTGTGGTCAGTCCCCCTATCTTGAATAGTTGTAACTTGGCCTGGTAGCTGTCCAAGGCCCCAAGGTTGAGAAGACCTGTTCTGTCCAATCCCTAGCTACCTTTCTCGTTAAGCACACTATGTTGCACAGGCCAATTATTCTTGCACTAATGTGTAACTTTGTATTCATGACACTTAGAGGTGGTCCCAGGAGGAACTACCAGATATGACTATCCGATGATTATACTAACTCCTATAGATTACATCATATTTCTCATTTTTCCCAACTAACCAATCCTCACCCCTGTTAGGTTTCAGGAATGTAACTTTGATTTGTGATGTCACTGTCCAATAAAAGCCATGACACGCGCCTGGAGAGCGAGCGCTCTTGAAAGCCTATGCTGTTGAAGTTGCAGTCCCTGTCATTTTGATTGTTAATAAAGACAGTAAAACATGCCCTATGGTTGAGTCTTCCGTTCTTGGGCAGTGGAGTTTCCTGGGCCCAGGTGTTCTCTTTCTGGTAATCAGGGTAGCTGCTAAGAGTGCCAATGCCTCTATTACAAGTGGTAGCAGAGGACGGTCACTAAGACCTTTCGGCAATAGGGCACCCTTTTCCCGCTGCATGCCCGAAGGGATGCACCACAACCCGCAAGAACCAGACCGCAAAGCCACGTGTGGACAGTGAAGAGGTCATCAGAAGCTTCCTTGGAGAAATTCCTGCCCACTCCCCATGGGACGCTGAACAGACCAGATGGCAGAGTGGCAGATTGTGGGAGATTGTGGGAGAGTCGGTGTCCAAGGTGCTTCAGCGGATCACTGATTGTAAGTATAGACCAACCATACAGCAAATATTAGGGAGGGGAAAGTTGTGTTTGTCGTTGTGCCTTTGTGTTTTTATGAAGGATATCTGTTCTCCGGAGTGTCAGCTAAGTTACGGATGAAAAATAGAAAAGACAATAAAATGTATTCCTGTTTCTAGGCGGTCAGCTTAGCTTACAGATGAAAAATATGAAAAATACCAAAAAAAAGTATACCTGTGCTCTAGGCGCTCGCTTAGTTCACGGAGGAGAAATATGAAAACTACCATAAAAAGTATACCTGTACTCTAGGCGCTTGCTTAGCTTACGGATGATAAATATGAAAAAACCCATAAAAAGGAGTCCTGTGCTCTAGGCAGTTCAGCTTAGTTTACGGATGATATTTTTATGTATGGTTCCCTGTTTCTAGGTGTTAGCAAGAATGACCGTAATATATATGGGGCAACAGATGGACAAGGATCATTTGAGTTGTAAGTTACCCTCTTTGACTGCAGGGACTGGGAAATTAATTGTTGAGATGGAGAGACTGATGGCAGGGATGACACTGGCAGTGGGTGACAAGAAGAGTTTGCTTTCAGCTGTTCTTGGGGAGGTAGCTGACGACATTTGGAAAAGGACAGGGTATCCCGGAGTGACAGCACAGAACACGGCACATGACACGGTGCCGTTCAATAACTGCCAAACAGCCGTATATCAAGCTCTAAGGGTGCAGTACCAGGACACATTCGACATAAGCACGGTTATGGCACACAAAATGAGTGAAGACGAAGACCCACTTCAATGTATTCAGGAAAAACAAGAGCTTTGGCGTCTCGAGAACCACATGAGATTACCTCAGGGATACTGCAAATCATCCTCTATATTCAATATGGCCCTGCAGATGCACATTGGGGATATACATTTGGATAGTACGGTTATTCAGTATGTAGACCATATATTGATTTGCAGAAAATCAGAAGATCAGGGTTGAAAAGACTGTTAGTTCCCAATCCAGTGACAATACTATGTAGCATTCTGTCAGAAGCTACCTACTTCACGGTAATAGATTTGATGAATGCTTTCTTCTCTATACCACTCCATGAGGAGTCATGAGAACAGACATCCTTCTGTATAGAAATAAAAGTAGAAACACACGAGATTGCCTCAGGGGTACTGCAAATCACCCTCCATATTCAATATGGTCCTCCAAATACACCTAAGGAATATACATTTGGATAGTATGGTTATTCAGTAGGCAGGCGATATTTTGATTTGCAGCAAATCAGAAGAACAGTGTCGAAAAGACTCAGTGCAGCTACTGGCAGTGCTAGCAGAAAAGGGTTACAAGATAGACAAGGCAAAATGACAATATTTTCGAGAGGTTTTGTTGTACATCAGACAGCTAATATCACAGGACATTAGAAAGGTAACCCTAGAAAGAGCAGAGGCAATCTTTAGAACGCAGCCACCACAGACAGTGAGAGAGATACAACAGTCTTTAGGCCTCTGTAATTATTGCAGGGCCTGGGTATTCGATTATAGCTCATACACGAGACCCTGTTCAAGCAGGCTCCCAGAGGCGAGGAGGGGGTTGGTACCATGGCATGGGCACAAGAAATGACTGAATCATCGAGTAATTGAACGGGATAATATGCAAGGCACCAGTGTTAAGGATTCCCAATTACAATGATGAATTCTATTTGTTCTCACCCTCCACCGGAGTAGTGATGACCGCAGTACTTACAAAGAAAACAACTTTAGGACACAAGCCAATGTCCTATTATAGCAGACACTTAGACCCAGTGATGAAAGGACATTACCATTGCAAACAAGCATTGGCTGCTTCTGCGTTTGCAGTAGAAATGTCTGCGAAGTGCTGATGGCATGCCAGTATAGCATGGCGCCCCTATTGAGCAGACTTACAGATGCACTACAACTCCCATTAGCCATAGCAGTCGTGAAGTGCGAAGCACACATCAGGGGGGAGGACTTAATCTCCCGTGGCAACTAAGCCACAGACGCAGGGGTGAAGAGCGCAGCATTTTTCACAGATATAAATGAGTTTGATACTCCATATAATACACACATATGTGTGCACAACATGATATTGAGAGAAGGGTATAGTTTACTGCGCATTACCCAAATAGTAAAGTTCCAAAGGAAAGCACCATTATAGGAAAAGGAGTTATGGCTAAAGAGAGGATCTTCCATAGCACCCACAGATGCATTATGATGACAGGAGAGCACAGGAAAGCCAAAATTTCTGAAAGCATTGCTGCAGATTGTGCTCACGCAACTGCATTATCCTACTAATTAAAGTAAAGATGTTCTTGCTGCACATATTGGGGAAGAGAGGTTCTGTCCAAATATGGCAGAGCACATATCCGCATTTATGGATAATTGTACAATATGCAAGAAATATAATGTGGGCCACACATTGCGTGTAGTGAGAGGAGCAATAGCCCGCCCAATTGGGCCTTTCCAGCACCTTTATGTAGATTATGGAGACATGATTCAGGTTTTCCAAGGGTATGGCTATATGACAATGGTAGTATGCCCCTTTTTCCGATGAACCGAAGCAGGGACATGTTCACACCCCGATGCCTTTAGGGCGGTGAAATTCCTTGTTAGAGAAGTGTTGCTTCGATGGGGGGGTTTGCGAGGTCCTATGCTCAGACAATGAGGCTCACTTTGTAAACCTGTAGCCTTGTTCGCATTGCACAATCAACCCAAGAACGACCACCAATTAATCCCTCAAAAGATGGTGACAGGACGATGTATGCAACTCCCGCTTGCTCCGCACATTAGAGCGTTGACAGATGCCCCAGGTGCTGCTGTTGTCTTAGGCGATGAAATGCATGATTTCCTTGCTTCAATGATGGCTAGTGCCTCTTTTATCTCTCGACAGCTGCAATCCCAGCGGGAGAGGTCGAAAAAGGATGAGGAAGATAATACACTAGTAACAAATTCTGAACTAGTCAAGCAGCCTCCTATCTACCCTGGCGATGAGGTGTATGTGAGGAATTTTCTGCAATACTTGTACAAGCTCAGGTTTGAAGGACTTCTTTCGGTAGAGCAGGCCACCGACCGAGCCAGAAAGTATCTTAGAGGCGTCAATCCCTGCCGAAGTGAGACCTCCTACCGCAAGCACAAAGACAATTTGATGCAAGAAGAACAACAAGAAGATGAAGAAGCACCACAACACATGCTAACCAGATCCATAACTAGGGCTATAGAAAAACAAAATGCCGAGCTAGATTAGGCACACCATCCTTTTCTCACACTAGGTGATCATCGTGAAAGTTGGACTAATTTTGACCACCAATCCTGCACTTGCACGAACTCGAAAAAGCACTTTCTATCAAACTTTGCAACCACATGAGAACAGATGATCCCCTAAATTTTTCTTTTCTGCTTTTCTTCTTTATGTGGCACACAGCTATCCGATTTTGACCCAAGACAATACACCTATCATCACGTTGCTGAACAGTGCCTGAGTTAGACTCGTGTGGAAATGACTGTCTTTTGCGGCACTTGCTCAGTACCAGTACCATTGCTTAACTAACACACTAAAACAATAACAATACAGTATGAGTATTTTTTTAGGTGATCTCAGGAATTTACGGATAATATAGAGGACATTCGGTGCTACAAAAAACCTGTGATTAAAATTGTTGTATTCATATTCTGTGCCTTCTGCGGTCTCTACTTTTTTACCCTCTTTACACCACACAAGATTGCACTAGTGCATGTGCATACTTTGGTTCTGACTAACACACCCCCTATTTCTGCTCTCACTGAAGCCATATCTGGGGAGATGACTAATGCCGACAGGGAAGTAAAAAGACTCAAACGTAGCACAGACATAGATTTTGAACAGGTAAATACATACCTAGCAGATTCAGCCTAAATATCTAACAACATGTGGTATAAGCACATGACCAAGGTTGGGAAAGAAACTACGAAGGAGATCTGCTGTGTGTGCTGTGTCATCCCCTATGCCATGAGTACATCCAGAACAATTGTAGCAACGGAAATTCAAACCACCACAGCACAATGCCTTATGCATTTGTCACTCTGCACAACCAGAAGCCGATTCCAAGGGAAGTGGGATACACTAAAGTGGATATTGCAGAAGACGTTTCCTTATGAGGACAGTTATATCAAGACTCAAGAGATGATAGATGACTATTGGAGAATGGACAAGGCAATAGAATATGTTCCTGATGGCCCAAACAAAGGAGAAGTTAGATTAGTGATACAAAAGGAGTTACAATGGCCAGAGACAGGACAAAGAGAGATAAGAGGAATGCCAGGATACTGGGAAAGATTGCAGTTACTAGTTTATGGATAAATATTCACAGTTGAAGGATGGAAGGAGGGAATAGTTGGGAACAAAGCACATGCACTCCTGACAATTCCAGTAGAAGTGTTGCAAAAGGACAATGACAACTGCCTCGAGGAATGGGCAGCGAGTGCCAAACTGCTCACCTCAGTGGATAATGAAGCAGGTCCTATGCCAATTTTATTGCTTGAAGTTGCTTCCTTGTGTTTCCAGAATGATGGTCCAGTGAAGGCTGGAAAGAATGAAGGATACAAGTGAATATCAAAGATAGCAGGCATGAAGGTTGATACTGCAGTGCTAATAGAGCACTACTGAAGGATAGCTCAACGGCAACATGCTCACCTCAGAAACCAAAACGACACAGAGCAACACAGTTTTGATCCCAAGGTTCGCGCTTAGAAACCTCTGGGTATTAAGCGTGTTATAAATAACCTATCATATCTTATCATACTGGGCCTGTGGATTCACGGCATACATGCAGCTGCCACCAAACTGGGGAGGAATATGCTATATAGCACAGTTGAATACACCAGCATTAGTTGTACCCTGAAAAGACATACAAGTGGACGGGTTTCCTAAGATGGATACACATCAGAGCAAGAATAGAGCTGACAAGAGTAAAGAGAGGGAACTATGCTCCATCAAAAATTGCAAAATGCACTTGATGCTAGACCACCACAACACAGAATGTTCAGCAGGACAGAGATGTTCTTTGCGTCAATAGTTCCAGCAGTGCAGACGAATGTGAACAACAAATGGCTCCAGATTACCAGATGGAAACTGTTGAAGAGACAATAAACTCAACAGTCAAGGGACTCAATGCCATCAAGGAAGAGTTGAAAGCTGTCATATTAATGGCCTTTAGGGAACACGTACATTCTGGACCTTTGCAAGGCTATGGAATGAGGCATGTTCACCAAGATCGGGCCTTCTTGCTGCACATAAATACCTGCCCAGATCAAAGAAAACAGAACACTAACATGGGATGTCATGCAATTATAAGACCTGCATGCTTAAATGGAGGCAGAGACGGATAAGCAAGTCGACAACTGAATATCATACATCTTCTCCTGGATGCTATTGTTGATGGCAAGCGGACTGAAAGTACTGATAGCAGCGTTAGTACTAGTATTATTTGCCTTCTGCATTATCAGAGTAGCAATATCATAATGCAGGAAGACTACTGGAAAGACTGTAGGGAGGAAAGCATTATTGGACATAGATTGCCCTACCTCAGATACTACCCTCCACTCCACTACCAAGACCTTCCACAACACCACCCACACAGCCACCACCCACTACACCACTATGGAGCTAGTCGATCACACCAATGGATCCAGGACTGGATCTACTAGCGAACCACTAAGCCTGCCTTGTTATCCGCCCACCAGAAACTCCAGACTGAGAGCCAGACTCACGAGACTACACGAGCCGCCAACTAGATTACTTCCTGCCACCAAAAGCACCATCATACAACAAACCAGTACTTTTTGTACAACTAGGTAATTACCATATCCCCTATCAAAGCTAATCAAACTAAAACTACCACCCCAGCCCCTCCACTGAAAGGGAGATTAATAAATACCAGATCCCTAACCGCACATGCAACTGAAATCTAGGAACTTATACTGGCTAATGAGCTGGACTTCCTCGCCATTACAGAGATCTAGTTGCACGAGGCAGCTGGACCCCTCTTATCTTTAGCAATCCCTGATGGCTACACCATCTTGAGACAAGATAGAAACAACATGCGTGGTGGCGGCATTGCCATCATTGCCAAAACTAGCCTTAACATGAGAACTACCACTACTCCAGAACTAAACTCCTGCGACGTATGCTCCATAAAACTCCCACTTTACAACTCCCAGACCCTGACTATTCATCTTATATACAGGCCTCCCGGCACTGTGGGCACCTTTGAAGAAGACATTAACTGTCTACTTTTTACCAATCTCAAAACCTCCACTCAACTTCTGATTCTTGGAGACTTCAATTTAGGCTATAATGACCCCTCAGACAAGCAGGCCGCCAATGTGTCTAATATCCTCACTGAATTAGGGCTTACTCAAAAAATCATGGAACCCACCCATAACAAAGGGAGAACCCTTGACTGGCTAGCGGAACATAACTGCTCCGCTTCCATTACCTCCATCTCCCCAAAACTATGGACAGACCACTACTTGATAACCTACCATCTACACACCACTAGGCCTAATCCTGCAGCTAACATGGCACCTTCATGCCATACCAGGAACAAAACAAATATCACCAAGGATAAAGTAATTCCTGCCATTCTACCCACCCTCAACCAACTCAATGAACACCTTGGCCCAAAGATCCTTGTAGAGGAATACAACAAAATTATACAAATCACCCTCAACAACGTTGCCCCCCTAAAATTTAGACCCAGTAAACCTAAAGCCCACCTCAACAAATGGTTCACCACCGAGCTGAAAGATCTCGGTCAACTCAAAAGAAGTTGTGAATCCACTTGGAGACTCACCCCATCAGATGACCACAAAAACTAACTCATAGAAATCTCCTCACAATACAAGAAGGAAATTATCTTGGCCAAATGCAACTCATATAAGAAACGTATCTTCTCAGCCAACTCTGGCATGAGCGAGCTGTTTGCTATATTAAAGGAACTGGAGTCGCCTATTCCCAACACAGATACATGTATAAAAGACAAAGCCTGGTGAACAGAGATAAAACAAGCTCTGGCCAACAAAGTTACCATGCTTCAAAAAAAATCTCAGTTAGAAATGCAGCCCTTAATCAACCTCTTATAACCAACACCAACGCCCCACCACCCCTGTTTGGACCAAAACATGACCACCCAATTTAGATTTGCAAAAACGTCCGTCCGAGAAGTGGAAAAAGTCATCCTCTCTCTAAGCCCTCGAACTGCCAAGGCGACTTGTGCCCTGCACAACTTATAAAAAATGCCACTAGAGAACTCTCTCCCTTCATAACTAAACTTGTAAACTCCTCCTTCACTTCAGGCATTGTACCGTCCAACCTGAAACAATCCTGGGTACTGCCACTGCTAAAAAACCAATCCTTAGACCCCCTTATTCCCACTAACTACCGCCCCATCACGACAGTCCGCTTCCTATTAAAAATCATAGACAGAATCGCTTACACACAAATCCAACAATTCCTAGAATGCCACAAGCTCTTAGGTGTAAGACAGTCTGGATTCCGCCCTCAACACGGAACCGAGACCGCTCTCATTGATCTGAAAGCTCAGATCGATGAGCTAAGGGACAAAGGTCAACTAGCCCTGCTCCTACTCTTGGATCTCTTGGCCGCATTCGACCTTGTTGACCAGACGGTCCTTTGCGACCACCTTAATTCTTTGGCACACTTCTCTAAAGAAGCCATCACCTGGGTTGAATCATTCCTTAGTGAAAGGACCATGAGGGTGCTCCCCCCTCAGATGCAGCAGACCCTACCCCCATCTCATGTGCTGTGCCCCAGGGATCCTGCGTTTCCCCGAATCTATACAACATATTTACTAAGCCCCTCTTTGATGATCTGGACCTTCTTGGTATCACCTACACTAATTATGCAGATGATGTCCAGATTCTCATCCCGCTTTCTGGGGATTATAATGAGGATTTGGCCTTGGTAAACAGGGTGTATCTCATCATCCAGGCATGGATGGCTACTCAAGGTCTATGCGTGAATGATGACAAAACAGAGTTAATCATTCTGGGCAATCACTCCAATCTCAAAAAATTAGGCCAGAACTATTCAGCTTTTGAGATTGATGGGAATACTATTAAGGTTGCCAGTGAAGTGAAAACTCTTGGCTTCCACCTAGATGCTACCCTCTCCTTCAACAAACAGGTAAACTCATTGGCTTTGGCCACAGCTTACACATGCAAGCAAGTAAAGATTTTATCTCTAATAACAACTACATGATTCTAGCTAGAGCTCTTGCTTTATCTAGACTTGATTATTGCAATGCCCTATATATCGGGCCAACAAACATATCAAACACTCTACAAAACAAGGCCCAGAGAGCAGCCCTTGGTATCCCTAGACGAGCACACATCTCCAAGATAAGGCACAATAACAACTGGCTGTCTACCCATGACAAAATACTACTGAAAGTAGCCTCCCTCACTCACAAAGCCCTCAACAACATGGCTCCGCCTTACCTAACTCATAGATTTGCAGAAAGAAGATCCTCCAGACCCACAAGAATCTCCAATGCCAACACATTGATCATTCCCAGATTTAAACTTACCAAGGCTGGAGGTGCCAGCTTCCCGTCCAGGCAGCCCAAGTATGGAATTCATTGCCTCATACTATACGGGAAGAGAAATCCTACTTTAAATTCAGATCTAACTACATCAAACACCTGAAACAATCGATTAACTAGCCAGTGCATCCCTCCCTTACTACCCGCCTGACATTTTACTTGAATCCTGACAATATCATGTATATAATCTGTATATAATCTACTGTATCACTGTCACTACCTCTATATAATACTTGTATTATTTGTAATTATGTGTATTCATGCAACTGTGTAACGTAAGCTTCGCATACATCCTGTACTGCTGCGCCCTCTTACCCTAGGGTCTGGTGTGTATTATAAGTGAATAAAACAAACAAACAAACAGACAAATAATTACGAGGAAACACAGATACAGACATATTGAAATCACAGTTGGCGCAGTGCCCTCTGTTCCCACCAGGTACAGCGTTCGCTCTTCCTCCCAAAGCACGCGACAACTGGGGAAAATGGGTATGGTCCACATCTGATGGAGACTGCAGCTACATGACCTCGAGTTAAGATGAGCATGTGAAGTATCATGGACATCTGGGAGGAGTGACAAAGGTCTGGTTCCCAAAACTGTATGTGAATAAGGAGGGTGGTCTAGGGAGTGTGGTTGACTTGTCGATCAGAGGGGGGATGAAGAGGGAAACCCAAGGGTGGCCCTCATGACTCCCACCCTGTTACCATCCAGGTGGCAGTGAAATGAGAGATGTGCATCATTTCTAGACCCTTCCTCACCATTGTTGATATATTGCAGATGCGAGAAACGCTATTCACTCAGGCAACCATTTAGACCATGCCCAGCTGACTATGTAGAGGATATACAGTTGTCATCGATCGAACACACTTTAGTTTATTGCTGATAGACACAAAGCAAATGCTTATGTCTTACATAGTTAGAGGACTGACACACTTACACAGGTATCTCATTTGCTATGCGGAAACAGCAAGACACCTAAGAATACATATGAACGGCTTGCCTATGCTTAATTGCGACTAATACGAATGGCCATGAGAACAAAGATGGAAGCCATAGGTGCATTGGAGTGAATGGGGAAAGCAAGGTGAAATCCAGAATACAGAGAAAGGCTGACAGACTGGTCTTGCTTGAAGCACGCAGACAAGACTACTAGTGTAGACACTGTACACAGCCTCGCCAAGGACGAGCAGAGACAGAAAGTTTCCAGTTAACCAAAGCGATAAGGCACCTACGGGGAATACAGTCTAAAATCCTTTTAATTACAAACAGGAGAGCTAATGTTTTATGGTCCCTACACATGCAACCTGAATGTGCAAGACAAAGCCTATTTATTCGAGGCAGACGCAGTGGAGCTGTTCCCATCGGACCAGAGGTGGAAAGGTACAACAATTATACAGGTTCAAAGCCAAATGCTCTATCTCAGGGCCTAGGAAATCAGAGATGGCAACTTATTAGGAATATGCAGCACCTTCATGATCATTCCCACTACCTTGAATAGTTGCACTTGGCCTGGTAGCTGTCCAAAGTCGCAAGGCTGAGAAGACCGTTCTGTCCAATTCTTAGCTGCCTTTCACGTTAAGCACACTATGTTGCATGGGCAAATTATTTTTGCACTGACCTGTAACTTTGTATTCATGACACTTAGAGGTGATCCCAGGAGGAGCCACTAGATATGGCTACCCAATGATTGTACTAACCCCTAGAGATTACATATATAGTTTTTCTCAATTAACCAATCCTCAACCCTCTTAGGTTTCAGGGATGTAAATGTTGATTTGTGATGTCACTGTCCAATAAAAATCCATGACACATGCCTGGAGAGCGAGCGCTCTTGTATGCTGTTCAAGACATATGTATCTATATATGATATATATGTTGTATGCATGTATGTTCTTGCATGTTGTATGTATGTTAATGTATGCTTTTCAAGTTGCAATCCCTGTTGTTTTGATTGTTAATAAAGACAGTCAAATATGCCCTATGGTTGAGTCTTTCATTCTTGCAGTGGGGTAGTTTCTTGGGCCCAGGTGTTCTCTTTCTGCTAATCACAGTAGCTGCTAAGAGGGCCCCTGCTGCTCCATTACACTTCCCTAGACCAGGTTACGAGAGATCAGAAGCAAAGGATACTGGTGAATGAGGAGAAGCCAAAGACTAGTTGAGCAATGAAACCAGTGGGAGAATGTGATGAGTTCATGAGAGGCATTAGATGGAGAAAAGCCACAGCAGAGGGAAAGAAACTGTGGAGACTTTAAAGATGCATCATGGAGACAGTTGCTGCTGAAGTCAGGTGAAGAGCTGGCACAGATACTGCTGTGGGAAGGAGGTAAACTGGCTTTGTTAGGGTTGAACCCAGGTCAAACACAAGACCAAAGAAGCCAGGGTGTTTGAAGGGTTCTGCGACATGGAAGTTGTCATGGGAAGTCAATATAGAGTCCAGTAGGCAGCTTTACCTGAGGGGTATTAATATTTAATCTTCAAATAGGCTCTCATTATTAGTCTCTATAACCCTTCAAGTAGGCTACAAGCTTTTCTCCCCTCCTTGTATATAGCATTAGTGAATCTTTTACGAGATCTATATTCCTGGTTACTAGATTCAATGTATTCTTGAAAAATATTATTTCTCTGGTAGGCCTTCTCTCCTGGACAATTATGCTGCACCTTGTTCTGGTCTATTTTATTTTGTACAATGATCAGTGGGACAGTTCCTATCTTTCTCTTAGGTGTTCAATTATTGTATATAATACTGGGGTACTTTTCCCTTTCCCCAGGGTATTGTTATGCACTGTCCTTTTCTTTCACTCTCACGATTTTCAATACTTCTTTCTCTTATATCACAACACCTTAAATTAATCTTTTTTTATGTTCAACTTTCCCTCATGAATTTGTGAGGGGTCAGAAATGAGATGCGGACACAAAGTTGTAGTGTTTTCAACATAAGTCATTTTATTAAAATAAAAAGGGTTTGGATAAAGGCCTTACTGTCCCTATCCTAAAGAGAGTTTCCCTGTCTAGAAAACTAAAACTAAAGCAAGCTGTCATTGTGGCCAACATGTATCTGACTCTCACACTAAAAACAAACACCAAAAGGTGCAAGGTAATGTCTCTACTTTAGATTCAGCACAAAGTGTGCAAAAACTAAGCATGTAAATCCAACAAAACAATCCTTGCATCCATCTATCTCAGGCAAAATGTTGAAAGTGTTCTGTTCAAACAATGTTCCTTTAAGTTAGTGGAAATGTCTCTTTCACATAACACTTTCTTAAGGATGTTGAAGTGTCATTTCCAAGCAATGGTATTGGAAAGGATGGCAAAAGTGTATTTTCTACAGAGCAACTTAAGTGATGGGGGGTCATTACGACCCAGGCGTTAACCAATGGCGCCATTAGTGCCATGGTTGACGCCGGAATCCGCCATGGTGAATGGCGGAATTACCGCCCCATTCCAAGGTTGGAGGGGCAGTAATTCCCCATTCACCATTGGCCCTTCCCCATTCCCATTTTTGCCCCATAGGGCTCAATGGGAATGGGGAAGGCGGTAATTATGGTACCGCAAATTGTGGTACCGTAATTACCTCCAAGGTCCCTTCCTTAACGGCTGGTGAAACCAGCCGTTATGGTAGGGACCCGCAAAGGGACCTCGTAATTGGGCGGTAAGGGATTACCGGCACCAGTGCCCTTACCAGTACTGGTAATCCCTTACCGCCTGGGTCGTAATGAGGCCCATGGTGTTTGAAAACCTTCTTAAGGATGGCGAGAACAATGGGCCTCATTCTGAGTTGGGCGCAAAAGGATTACCGGCACCGGTAAGGACACCGGTGCGGGTAAATCCTTTGCGGCCAATTCCGAGGTCCCTTAGCGGGTCCCTCCTTTAACGCCTGGTCTGAACAGGCGTTGTGGACGGGATCCGTTAAGGGACTTTGGAGCCAATAACGGTATCGCAATTTGCGGTACCGTTATTTGCTCCTTCCCCATTCCTATTGAGCCCTATGGGGGCTGAAATGGGAATGGGGAATGGTTTTGTCAATGGGGACCTACCGGTCCCTCCAAGCTCGGAATGGACCGGTAAGTCCCCATTGCACCAAGCCGGAGGCAGTATCGGTATGGGAGGCAGCTATGGAGCTAATTGATCCATGGCTAGCACCATACTCGGAATGAGGCCCAACGTCTTTTCCAAACAATGGGCCTCATTACACGGATGGCAGTAACCATGGCGCAAGTAGCGCCATGGTTGCCGCCGGAGTCCGGCATGGTGAATGGCGGAATTACCGCCCCATTCCAAGGTTGGTGGGGGCGGTACTTCCCCATTCACCATGGCCCTTCCCCATTCCCATTTGAGCCCCCATAGGGCTCAATGGGAATGGGGAAGGAGCAAATAACGGTACCGCAATTAGCGGTACCGTTATTTGCTCTGAAGGCCCTCAGCGGGTCCCGTCCTTAACGTGTGGTCTGACTGAGGGACCTCGTAGTAGGGCGGTAAGGGTAATCCCTTACCGCCATCCGTGTAATGAGGTCCAATAATTCCTAGGGAGCAGGCGAAATGACTTTTTTACACAACACTCTCTTAAGTATAATGAAAGAGTTTCTTGTCCCAACAATTGTGTTTAAAAGGATAGCAAAAATGTCTCTTCTATACAGCAATTTATTAAAGATTGTCTCCTGGTGTACTCTTCTGCCAGGAGTCTTTTCACAATGTCCTTTCTTTTCACATACTCTGGCTGGATTACCTGGTGCACTCTCCCTGCCAGGAATCCACTTTGTGCCATCACTGCCTGATGCACTTCTTTCACCAGGTCTTCTTCTAACGTTCTCTTTATCTTTCAGTCTCTTTCTCTTTAAGTATAACACAGTTGTACTTCTTCACTGTTTATACTTTATTTTCTCCAGGTATTGATTATAACAACTAACCTCATATTGACATTTCATATATGGATACTTGTTCAAGCTATGTTTGTTAACGTAATTGTTAGTGTTCTTTGGCTTGTAGCAAGACGTGTTCAATCTTCTACATATTGACATCCCATATATGAATATTTGTACAGATCCTGCCTTTCAATTGCTTCATTAATGTTCATCTGCTTTTGACAACATTTAATCCAGCTTTCCCCATATCAAAATCTCATATATGGAGACTTGTGTAAACCCTATATCATTCGGTTGATATTCAAAATAAGTTCCCAATTGTTTGTATGCCTGTCAGTGCACCCTGGGGCTCCCAATGCTTCTGGGCAGACTCACCGGTGTTTGCTGGAGCTTCCGACCCGTGGCGTATGGCTGTGGCAAAGTCTGTGCTTCAGGAAAGTGACTTGCGCTCTGCAAACCCTCATGGGGTTCCCCCACCAGCTTCTCCTTCATCTGCCAGTGGAACTGCTGCTCTTCCCTGTGACCGTGTCCTCAACAGCCTCTCCACTGCTGCCGACTCCTTTCACCTGCAGCACACGCCATGCTTCTCCTGGTCTCTTGCCTTGCCAGTAGGAAGCACCTGCCTCCTTCTACACAGTCCGCCTTCGTGTGACTGCCTCCAGTTCTGCTTACCGCTTCGCCCACCCTGCATCCCTCTTCCCCTCCTTATTCACACTGAATTTGAAAAAGCATACCATTTTTAAATGTTGCGCGCAGCTGATTTACACTCCAACAACTAGCCTGCACATTTAGCTTGGTGTTTCTTCTGCTCCACATTAACTCCTTTCTTCTCTTCCTCGACCCAGTACTGGAGGCTTTATGGGAGTCCACAGTAGTTTCAGACTTTTTACCACTGCCTTGCTTTGAAAACTTGTTTGAATCAAAACTGTCAGAAACAGGAGGTGTTAAGTCAGCATAATGTGCAATGGTATTTTGTTTGGGACCATTAGGATAAAACCATCAGAGACAAAGGGTGTTAAATGTGAGTCATGTGCACCTCAGGTGTGAATGTTATTTTGCCTAGAGAGTTTTTCTGAAAGGGTTCCTTGGGCCCTTCAATGGCAGGGACTTGTAAAGTGACAACATGACATTAGGAATTTAGGAATCACAGGGTCTTCCTTATTATTAAGAGAAGAATACTGCGTCTCTCCTGATGGGGTCACCACATCTCACTAATAGCCATCTTCTCCCATGTGATCCTCCCTCATAATACCACCCCCAGAGTCAGGATCAGGTAGCGGCTGGCTTCCCCTGGTCACAAGAGAGGAGATTTTAGGCTGGGGCTCAGTGATGACTCCACAGGATTCATCGCAAATTGTACTGGGATGAGTTGCTTGAACAGTATAAGGATTCCCTCTCGGCCACCCGTTATTCCCGTTCTCCGTTACCTCTGACTATGAAGGAGAACCTCTTCAGTATTCTAGTTTCTCGGGGAGCTTCCCTCTTGATCTGGAGTGCCGCCGGCTTGCTTTCACTGGCGTTTCTTTCCTCTGTTTCTTCTCCTCACGGCGTCCCAGTGTTCTTCTGAGGGAATGGACACCTTGTTGCTTTGAGCTTGCAGTTGATATCGGCGATAATTCGTGGTCACATCACCACCTCCCTCATGGCTCCTGTCCATTCGGCTTCCGACAGTGGCGATTTGCCGTAACGATGGCATCTCCTTGTTTAGTACAATGCAAGCTTGAAACTCGCAGGCTTCATGGCTCATGCCAACTCTGCATTCTCCAGGTGTTACGCAACTCAGGGCCATCCTTTGCCTGTGTATGAGCTCCTCTCTATGTTGCTCATCGAGTACTCTCTATTCTACTTAATCATCAAACTGGATTGGATACTTCCATTTAAAGAGACATGTTCTCTTTCTGGGTGATAATGATATCTATTAAGTTTTTCTTCATCACAGTTTTGTTGTTTAGAAGTCTCTGGTATTTTAAAGCATCCCAGGTAGGCCACAGTGTGCACGGCTTTAGGTAGTTCCTCACAGAAATGAGAGTCTTTGTCCACTGAGGAGGAGTCTCTCTCTGGGAGGTTAAACATGCCTATACCCTAAAGGAGGGTGTTGCGGACTGGCTAACCTCCCTAGCCTCATGGGGTGGGTTACCCCTTGTGGAGAAGGGACGAAATCCCTTGATTAGCCACATGCCAAAGCATCTAATAAAGATTGTGAGAGAAGGAAAGCTTAGACACTACATTCTGGGAGACGAAGTACTGAAGTAGTTATGAGAGACTTTTATAAGGAACAAAGTTGAATGCAAGGCCTCGCATCTTGAAAATTAAAGGAATTTCCCAAGGCGATAATAAGAGACTTTCATGAGCCCAAGCATCTCTCTGACAAGATTAAGAAAGGCATTCTATTTCTAAAAAATGATTTTAAAAAAAGCTTTGTGAAGCTAAACACCACCTATTCATTTATGCTTTTTCACCAGTTGGCAGCACTTTGTTTCCAAGAACGCAGTGTCAGGCATCTCTTCATCTCAACGGGCCTCATTACACGGTATGCGGTAAGGGCACCGGTACCGGTAAACCCTTACCGCCTTACTACGAGGTCCCTTTGCCGGACCCGACCTCAAAGGCTGGTTTTACCAGCCGTTAAGGAACGGGCCCGCAAAGGGACCTTGGTGCTAATTACTCCTTCCCCATTACCATTGAGCCCTATGAGGGCAAAAATGGGAATGGGGAAGTGCCCTGGTGAATGGGGAATTACCTGCCCCGCTCACCTTGGAGTAGGTCAGTAATTCCGCCATCCACCAAGGCGGACACAGTAAAATACCAGCGGCAACCATGGCGCTAATAGCGCCATGGTTACCGCATCCCGTGTAATGAGGCCCAATGCCTTTTAATGCTTCTTTGCTTTTACTACATTTCCCAAATTGAAACTTCAGACTTCTCTTTCTGCCACAATGTCTTTTGAATGCTTTGGTACATTCACATTTCCCATAAATCATCATCAAGCCATTTATTCTCATACAATGCTTTTTAGATGCTTTGGTACTTTCCAAGGACGTAGATTGGGACCCCTGGCAACTCCTGTTCGAGGAGACCCTTCTTTACATTCATTTTTTTTTTAAGTCAGTCTGACTTCAAAAATAAATTATTTCTGTTATGGTTTTAATGTCTTTTTGAAGTTATAGTGACTTCAAAAAGAACCGTCACCCACCTCAGGTTGGCGGAGGAGGATTTGAGGGATAGGGGATGTCTCAGGAGGGTGGGGCAGGTGGGGTGCACGCTATCATGTAATGGGCATCCACGATGAAGCAGGCATGATATATGTTTAGTGTCTAGACGCGCATTTTGTTACAGCAAGTCTACTCATTTCTTGATGCGGCATGACATTTTTATAGGACATCTATGATAAAGTAAGCATGGTAAGTGTTATTAGCTGTCTAGACTGGCATTTGCGTTCAGCCAGTATAGTCATTTCTTACTGTGGCATGACATTTCTATAGGGCATCTATGATAAAGTAAGCATGATAAGTGTTATTACCTGTCTAGACTGGCATTTGGGTGCAGCCAGTCTAGTCATTTCTTACTGTGATATGATATGATATGATATGATATGATAGGTTATTTGTAAAATGCTTAATACCCAGAGGTTTCTAAGCGCAGACCAGGGATCGAACCTGTGGTGCTTCGTGTCGACTTGCTTCCAAGGCGAGCACGTTGCACCTGAGTTATCCTCCCGAGACAGTGGCCTGGCATGTTTACAGGGCATCACTAATAAAGTAAGGATGATAAGTGGAATTACCTGTCCAGATTGACATTTGGGTGCAGCTAGTCTAGCCATTGTTACTGCGTTTTAGGCATACTTTTCTGGGCATCTATAATGAAGTAAGCAATCATTAGTGTTATTAAGTGTCTAGACTAGCATTTTGCTGCAACTAGATTAGCCATTTCTTACTTTGGCTTGACATTTTGTGCTGGGCATCTCTGATAAAGCAATCATGATAAGTGTAATTACTTGGCTAGACTGGCATATGGGTGCAGCCAGCCCTTACAGTGGCATTCTATATTTTTCTGGGCAGCTATGATAAAGTAAGCATGATAAGCGTTATTATGTGCTTAGATTGGCATTTTGGTGCAGCCAGCTTAGGTATGTCTTAGTGTGGCACAGCATTTTTTATTGTGCATCAACAAGGCTACAGCAAACATGGCAAGTGTTAGTACGTGTCTGGCCTACATAGTGCAGCCAGTTTTGAATTGCTTTCTTATGGAGGCATTGCATTTTTAATAGCAAAGCGGTAAGATAGCTCAGTGGGTTGAGCACTCTCTGCTGTGATCTGTGTGCGATCTGCAAATCGCAGGTTCAAATCCTGGCAGGGCCAACTCATTCTTTCATTCTTCTGAGGTTGGTAAAGGAGTACCAACTTCAGTTGGGATGGTAATTGTGTGTAAATATGAGCTATGTACAGCACTTTGGCATACGCACTATATAAATAAAAAATTCATTATCATTTAAGCATTAATGCTCATGTGCACTGAAAGTGACGTGGATACTGTATTGTCACAGCAAATGGCTACTTTTCATATAATGACAATATATAATAATGACATATAATGACAATACCTGACATGCAACTATAATTGGCATAATGTGGAGGTAACTGGCCATACAATGCTGAAGTGTCATATCTCTGGCGGTGCCTCGGCCTATCTTTTTTTGTGTTTATAGTTTATTAAAAACGTTAACACATTTGTAATCTTATACGCCACAACTCTTCATTAGACATAGCAATACATTACTTCAGGCACAACATTCCAAAACAAACATTACAGACATTAATTCATTCAACACAATACAATATAATATCATATTCTCTATAGCTATCAGGGCCTCTCTTTCTAACCCCCAAGATAACATTTTTCACCTATCTGACAAATTACTCCCTTCCCTACTTCATTATGGTGGACTAATCGAGATAAACATGTCCTCCCCCATTTTGTGTATCACTATTAAAATTTTCACTAAAGCAATGGTCATTGAGACAGAGTATTCAGACAAGAGCCTAGCCCACTTGACTTCACTGCTAAACGGGGTCATTGCGAGTTTGGAGGCAGCCATGGCGCTATAAGCGCCATGGCTGCCTCCAAACCCAGGTCTGAGTGCGGTGTCACTGAATGGGGACTTACCGGGACATTCCGACCTATGCGGACCCGGGGAAGTCCCCATTCAGTAAACCATTCCCCATTCCCATTTGAGCCCCCATAGGGCTCAATGGGAATGGGGAAGGCGTTAATAATGGGCCCGCAAATTGCAGGCCCGTTATTAGCTCCAAGGTCCCTTAACGGGTCCCGCAAAGAACGGCTGGTCAGACCAGCGTTCCTGCTGGGACCCGCTAAGGGACCTCGGAATATGGCAGTAGAGGCTTAACGGCACTGCCATCCTTAATGGTGCTGTTAAGCCCCTACTGCCATACTCGTAATGACCCCCTAAATCCTCTAATCTACTTATGAACTTTCCCAACCACATTTTCTTCGGCCCTAGTGTTGCGCTACAGTCAATCAGCCAATGTTTCAGTGTTTCTACTTCCCCCAGCTTTTTACAGAGCTGGCAGTTTGTTTCTTGCCAGGGATCCCTCTTATGTTAAGACAAAAGCGCATATAAATGTAACAATACATATCGGCCCTGGGAATCTCATGTAGAACTATTGGGTGTAACCCTACTATATCCTGTCCCCATCCAAGACATATGAAGGGAGCACCCTTGTTAAAATGTGCTTGTTATCTAAAATATTCTTGTCTGCTTCTGTGCGTATTTGGTATTTTAAAATGTTTATACTTATGTATTTTCTTTCACTCCTGCAAGCCTCTTTCGGTGATGTCACCAGGGTTAAAGAGGAACTGATGCCATCCAGGTCAAAGGCCGAGTGACATTACATCCTGTGATGTCATCAGGTCTGTGATGTCACTTCTGCTACCCCAGGCATTTTGGGGATTCGACATCCCTGGTGCTTTAACAATGTTTCCCAGAATTCAGAACCAGGCCTTTATTTCGATCAAATGTTTTTAGATTCCTTATTACTTACGTAACTTTTCCCAGTATGCAGCATCAGTCCTTTATTTCTCTCACCATGTCTTTTAGATGGTTTCTTACTTTCATTATGTTTTGTGCAAAGTAGCATAAGGCCTTTCTTTCACACACAATGTGAGTTAGATGCTTTGGTACTTGTACTGTGTTCCCAGAATGCGGTGTCAAGCCTCTAGTTCTCTCAAAAGCTTTTAGAAAAGTTTACCACTTTAACTACATTTGCCCGAATGCATTATCAGGGGTATATTGCTCCCACAATGACTACTGGATGCTTTTGTACTTGTTGGGGTGATCAGGAAAGGTGCCAACAATCAAGAGGGTTTTTTGTTGCGCGCACCATATTTGCGATTGGGGGTGTGGCAAACTGGGCGTGATGTTACAATTTTATATGTATTTAGTATAGTTAAATGTGAATGGGGTATGTTACTTAGTGTTACTTTTTGGTTAAACTGATACATATTAGAGTGCATGCGCGTAGAAAGTCAAATGCTAAAACCGCCAAATAAAATGTAAACGCGGTTATAATACGCATGCGAGAAAGGGGCTGTGAGAAACCAAAGGGTATCTCACATAATGGTCCCCGGGATCTCTCACTCTTAGGTGGCCAGAGCATGGTCATCGCCTTTGGACCCAGACCCTGGGGTTGGACCAGTGCAGGAGGATCTCCTAGGTGAGGGGTCTTTAGGGAGTGGGGGATTAGGCAGCCAATGGTTACACACGATATTCTCCCTTTATTTGTACACCTAACCCATCCTATGTTTTAGGATTCTCTCCTGTCTCTACTTTCCTCCCTTTCTACACAAACACTGGGCAGAGGAAGAGGGCAAACCGAGAATAACAAGACTAACTCTTATACATCGTACTGGACATATTCCGCTAATCGGGTCAGGCATAGTCAGGCACTTGACTTTAAGTGCATACATCTGATACCAATTAGCTCTCCTCACATGGATAAAAGGCAGAACATAAAGACACACTCTAGGAAAGGTGGAACACGAGTAAGAGCAGAACTTCCAGGGTGAAGGCAAACCTACTGGAGCAGAGCGACGGACCAAGGGATAAGAGCAGCGGGTCGAGAACCCCAAGAGTTCCCTACAGGAGGTTGTTGCCTCGAGAAAAGGCTGCTAAAGATGCATGGAGAATGCCAAATCTCAAAGCAAAAGGCTCCATTGTGTTTCAAGGACGCCAGCAGCCCTCTCAGGTGAACGACAGAGTTGGGGAGGTGAGGCAAAGCCTGTGGTATTAACCTTGACTCGTGAATTGGAAAACTCTACAGACAAGAAAGTAAAGCACACAGCCGGTAAATTGGCAAGCTATCTGAGAGACCAGTGTGTGTTAAGGAAAGAATGAAGTTGCAACATTATGTCGCAAGTGAAGGCTGCATGCATGTGGATGGGATGCGAAGAAAGGCAGGCCTGTGAATGAACTTTGAAGTAAGGATAGCTGTGAAACCAGCGATAATGAGTAACAGAGTGGTCCGGCGAAAGGAAGTAGCCCACTTAAAAGTCTCCATGAAAGTGAATTGTTTGTAGTGATAAAGTGACTGAACTATACAAATGTTCAGAATTAACCCTGAGAGAAGAGGAGAATAAAAATTAGTCCAGCGGAGGTCTGTAGAGAAAGCCACGCACATTCGAAGGTTTTCAACACTGGAAACGTTCTTAGCCCGACTGAAGGAGACCTGAAGTATAATACGTTTGGGGAATGGAGCCCCCTGCAAGTATTGTTGAACTTTTGTTGTGAAAGGTCTGAGCCCGACAGAGGGAGACCAACGTGAACTTTGTTTTGAAGAGGTCTGAGCCCTACAGAGGAGGGCCGGCAGGAACATTTTGTTGAATGTTGTTTGGAAGACTGGAAAGAGAGACTTTAAAGTGGAAGGCCAGGCAGGCCTCGGTCCACGTTTTGAATTGTTTTTGTGTTAAAAACCCGAACCAGAGTATGTCATCTGGCCTACAGGGACCGCCTTACTCCGTGCTGTCGAATGTCAGGCGGAGAGCTGATTCAGCCACATTTATTCTTTATATATGAAAACTGATTTTCCTTTACATACATGTCTCCTTTATACACTTTTTGTACAAGAGATACGGCAAGCTTTGGGTTTTGTTAGCACAGGCCATTTTGATTTGATGGACTTAACTAGGATTGTTTTATTCATTGTTTGATGGTCGAGACTCCTATCTGAGTTATAGGACAAAGTAGGAGTTTTTCCAAACCCAGAAATGTTAGTAAAGGTTTTACAAATTGTACCTTTTGTGTCAGTGCCATACTTGTGATACCATGGGCCCATCCTGCAAGAATCCACTATAAAGGAAAGATGGTATTTATCAAACATACATGTACACTGAGAAAACAGATAAAGGGGACCCATGAATCTACATGTCATGGTCTTTTTATAAACAGATTAAAACACGGCAGTCAGGGGTAGACTTAGAGAAACTGATTCTGCTGATTTTGAAAAACCAGAGGATGGGTGAATAAGTAAATGCAACCTTAGCAATGGTCAACTTAGCATATGTAATCTCCTGAATGCATGGGAGCTTGACAGAGAGTTTTCACTATTTGTTTTTTGGCCAGCAATAAAACATGAAGTGAGTCAAGGCTGGATGCTAAAGTTACTGAAACCCAGGAGTTTTCAATTGTATTCTCAAGATGTACTGTGTGCAATGAAATGACAGTTATTTAGATTAGAATATTCCAATGGAGACACGGAACTGGGGGATGATATAGTTATAAACTGAAAGAAAATAGGAAACTAAGTTGGATGAAGGACTCTGACTGCAGAGTTGAAGCCTAGGCTGAGAACGTGCTTGCTGTGGAGCTGCGTTTCAGAAACTACAGGTTTATTGAAGTTGTGCAGCAGCATTCAGGAAACCACTTGTTTAGCTGAATATTGAACTACTCAAAGAGAACTTCAAATTCATGGTTGTGTGGCCTGTAATGGGTGGACCAATTGGTCCAACAACTGTGCCAAGACCAGAGAACCCATATATGCTAACAAGGAAGGAAGTAACTCCAGGCAGCATTGTTATGATTCTCTTAGAGGCGGTGGTCATTACGAAGAACAGGGTCGTTCTCTCAGGCACAGATGAGGAAGGCAGAGCATGGCACACAGTTCTGTGCATTGATCCAACCTTACCACTAAGGGACGTGTCCGATGAGCAATTGTTCAAAGACACAGGAGAGATGGTCTTTGAAATTGTGGTGCCTTGCCAGATAGCAATAGAGCAAAGGGAAGTACCACAGACCATGCTCATCATTAAAAATACATCGCCATATTGAAAGGAGGATTTGGAAAACATGCCGGACCATTCGTAACCAGAAATCTTCATGACGTGGGACTGCAAAAGAGTGTTGGAGCAGTGCACATAAAATTGAAACCCGGTGCGGTATTACTGAGGATTAAGTAGTACCCCATGTCTAGGGAGGTGGATGAAGGGATTTACAAGACCATTATGGCATTGTTAAAGCAGGGCATAGTACAACCTTCTGTGTCCCCATGCAACATGGTCATCTACCCTGTGAAGAAAGCGAAGGGGTCCAGTTGGAGGATGGTCTAGGATTTGCGCCCCCTCAATAATATTGTTGGGGTGGAATTCCCCTTGGTATCGAATCCTGCCACCATTCTCTGTAACTTCTTACTGGGTTGACCTACTTCAAGGTGATTGATTTAAAAAAGGATTTTTTCTCTGTTCCCTTGCTCCCGATTCTCAGTACCTCACAGCGTTTACGTATTATGATCAGTGATTCAAGCACATGAGGTTACCCCAGGGGTACTGCGAATAACAGAATGCCTTTAACAGGGTGGTTCAAATGGATCTGGGGAATTTATATGTGTACCCGACCGTAATTCAGTAAGTGGATGAACTGTTGGTTTGTAGCACTTCAGTGTCGAGGTAATTCAATAACGCTCCTCAAACTGCTCACGGAGAAGGGGCACAAAGAAAAATTGCAGTACTGCCAGACAGAGGTAGTATATTTGGGGCAAGTAATATTGCCTGCAGGAACGAAGGTAATGCCAACGAGAGCCACCGCAGTTCAGAATACGCCTCAGCCAGACACAGTGAAACAGATGCAGCAGTTTTTGGGGCGCTGTAACTATTTTACATCATGGATCTTTGATTACTCTAGTTACATGAGGCCCTTACTGCAGGGGCTTAAGGAAGCGCAGGAGGAGAAAGTTCTGATAGAGTCGTCTGAAGAAATGGCAACTTGCTTTCAGGGACTGAAGGTCGCAATTAGTAATGCTCCGGTCTTGGCGACCTCGAACTACAAAAAACATTCAATTTGTTTTCTCATTCGAATGGGCAGGTTTTGACCCAACAAACATTGTTAGGCCACAAACCTTTAGCACACTATGGCGTACTCCTAGACCCAGTGAAGCAGGGATAGGTCCTTTGTGAGCAAGCTTTAGCAGCAACGTTTTTTGCTATTCAAAAGTCTTCCACCATTACTATGGATTGTCCAGTCACTTTGTACTTGAAGCATGCAGTCTTTGTGATTTTAGAGAAATCTAAGTCAATGTTAACGACTCACAGAGTTTCAGGAAATGAGGTCATTTTATCAAATGCATTGATACATCCTGTGCGATGTCACATAGTCAATCCTGCAACATTTCTATCCCAGCCAGTGCAACCTGAGGATATTGTTCATGATTATGTCATGTACGAGGAAGAAGAGGAAGACAAGGTGAATGTGAAAGAGGATGCCCTGGAGGGGGGTGAGGTACTTTTTGTTGCTGGGTCTTCAACCATCAACCAGGACATGGGTGAGAGGCATGTTGTGGGCCTTGTGGTTGGGGAATACCGGGTCATACTGAAGAGACAGTTGCCTTCACATTACTCCACGCAAGCAGCGGAATTAGTGCACTTATAGAGGTGCTAGAAATGAGTAAGGGGAAGGCAGCCACTATTTATTTGACTCTGCGTATGTCACATCCACTGTACCTTCAGGGTTATCAAGGTGGCAGAGAAGAGGGTTTAGGAGGTCTGATGAGTCCCCTGTCCAGCATGCTGCGCTGCTATCCTGACTAATTGAAGCGTTAACTTTGTCCCCAGAAAAAGGTTTGATTAGATGCACTGCATATACTAACTGTACTAATCCAATAGCTCTTGGGAATGAAGACGCAGACAAGGTGGTGAAGGAAGCGGCCTGCTTACCATTTACAGATTCCCAGTAAATGGAAATCGTGTCACAACAGGTACAGTTGCCAACCTCATACACTGCAGTCCTGGTGCAGCAGATCATAGAGATGCATGGGAGAGCACCTAAAGATGAACAAGAGCTCTGGGGGTAGAGAGCATGTGTTCTCTCAATCACAGATTTCCTGTGGAGGCAGGAGTTGACGGGGAAGGTGCTAATGCCCGTAGAGCTGCTACCTTTTGCTCTAGAGCGACTACATTACCCATCAAACACTTCTCAGCAACAAATTGCAGCAGAGCTCCAGTAATAAGTGTTTATCCTGAACCTATAGGAACAGTTAAGTAGATTTGTGGGGAGTTTTGTAGTGTACAAGGAGTTCAATTCAGGAAACACCATGAGGTCAGTCTTGCCTAGGCCCTCTGGGCCATTCATGGAACTCCATATAGACTTTGTGGACATAATCACAAGGTGCAATAACAATCATTATTTGATTATAATCGCTTGTCCTTTCTCCTGGTGGCTTAGGGTTGGTCCCTGTGTACATCCTGATGCTAAATTAACAGCATGTTTTCTGGTGAGAGAGGTATTTCCACAGTAGGGAACTCGTGGGCTCTTAAAATCCAACAATGGAACCCACTTTTTGAATGCATAGATGGCAACACAAATTGGATTCACCTTAGTGAAGGGATACCGGCACCCGTTCCCCGCCGCAGGAGCAGGCACAGAGTTAAGTATGCCCTAGCGATCCGCTGCTCATTCAAGTGCAAAAGGGGGGTGCGAATGAAGATCCGGAACTTGAATATCTTTTTGTTCAGGAAAAGAAATGTCTACATTTGTAGATTGTGTTAAAATAAGTGTTTTCATGGTTTTGATGATCCTCTTGTCATCATGTCTGAAGATGGAAAAAGTGTAAAAATAGAAGGTTCAAATGTATCTAGTTTTATGGAACTAAAAGAAGTATTGCCAAGAGAAAAAGAAATGTGATATTGAGTTTTTGAATAATGGCTATGATGAACTAGATCCCACAATGAATGCACATGGTTTCGTAATGGATAATATATGGTATAGCCATATAAGGAAGGTTGGGAGACAGTGATAAGTAGGATATTGCTACATCTGTTCTCTCATCCCCCATGCCTTGAATGTCCCTATGTTGTTTATCCTGAATGAAGTAGAGCTAGCAAGTACACTATGCTTAGTGCACCTAGTCTTGTGCAGGGTCCGAGGGCAGTTTAAAGGGCAATCAGTCACGGCATCAATCTTACCTGTTGATGAAGGCTGTTCAGTTGTCGATCGTAAGGAGCAGATCAAGATACAGTGCATCCAGAGAGCCCAATTGAGTCTAGAAGGGGCTATTTTTTCCTAAAAATCGATGGGATCAAGGGGTGAAGTGTTGCAGAGCTGGAGTAATGAGGGGATTCTTAGAAGAAGGGGGTAGCACAAATAAACCAAGAATATGGGACTGTGTGGCGGAATTGCTTGCAGCATCTGATGTGGCTCAAAGAGCCAGAACAACCTGGTAAAATATAGAAAAGTACCAATTTTCTCTGTGATTGAAGGGTGATGGCACAGTGCCCATTGGCACAAATGGGAACTGCAGTCACACGCTTCACATCGCTGAACTGGCTGGAGGTACGGCTGCCATTCTAGACTATCTTTGGGCCTGTAGATCAAATGCCTATAGGCAGTTGCCTCCAGCCTGGTGAGGTGTGTGCAGTTTCTCTACACTCCACGTGCAAGTCCTCATCATCCCTAAAGAGCACCTGGTCCTAGCCCATCAATTGCCCAAGGCTACATCTGTGCCTCATTTGTCCCCTGTGCCCCTTGAGTCCCCTTGATCTAACATTACAAACCCAATTACTTTTTTCAACAACGAGAATCAGGAACTATTGCAATGCAGTAGAGACTCCAATTACTTGTAACCAGCCTCATCAAAGGCTTTAATCGACATTGTGGATCACTACCGGCTGTTTAGCCATACTGCAACAGTCTTGATGTCTCTTCTGGCACCTGTCATCCAAGCCGCAGTGAACGCCAAGTGGCTACAGGTGACCAGATATGAACTTTTATTATTTGACAACACTGTAAAGGTATGCCAGAAGACCGGGGGTTCGCACCACAAATTCACAGCTTAGCAGAATACCCAAGACAATCAAACCCTTCTTTGGCAATGACAAAGGACTCAGCCATGGGGCAAATCAGAACTAACAGACTGGGATCATACAGGAAATACAAATATCTCCAGCATCACAGCTCCTGAGCCTGTGTCCCAAGCTTTTATCCCATAGTGATGTCACAATTTCCAACCCTTCCTCCAAAACCTAAGATTCTAACCCATTGGGTAGCTCGGGTAGTAACACCTATAATATATTAGTTGGTTAATTGGTCCTCTCATGTCAGGTTGGTTCCCCAGAAGCTATCTATCACATTGTTGCAGGGTCACAGGACAACCATTGGCCCTTGCCCCGTTACACAGCACCCCAGGATTTGAGCATTGTGATTGGCTGGAGCGGGTCTCCCCATGCATGAGACCCAGTTCTGTTCAAAGCGCTCAGTGTACCTTTTCAAGGTAATGAGAAATACTGTGTGTCCCCATTGTTGCCACTGGTGTAGCCACCTAGCCTGGGAGAGTGCCTGCCGGTTGCAATGTTTGGTAGATAATGCATGTATCAATTCTGTCTGTCTTTGCTGGGAAAAGCACCTCTTCCTAACATGGGTAAATGGCTATTGTTTGGCTCAGCCCAGTCATGTGGGTGAGGACCACAAAACTGAGCTTTTTGTTCTGCAATTAGTGAGGATTTTATTATTTTATTTTGCAGGTGGCTCCCTGCCCCGGAAGCCTGGAATTCTCCACCCGCCCTTGTCCTTGGCTGCGAGCAATGGCTCTGTTATTCATGCTGCAGAGTCTGTATCTTTTCTTCCCTTATACTGAGGCCTGTGGCTTCAGGTGAATTCACTACAGCCATTCTATGGTCTCTCTATATATATTGTATTATTTTCTTTGGTGGTTTGTAGTACTTGAGTCCTTTCAGGTTCCTTCTGCGTCCCGTAGCTCCACATGGTTTGTTACAATACTCAGCTGCAAGCTTGCTCCATGTAAAGTTTGCTTTCTTGTGTTTCTGTGTTTGGCTAGTGAAAAGGAAAGGATTCTGATAGTATGTATATGTATCTGTCCTCTATCTACAGAACGGTGTATGCATGTTCTTTGTGTGTGCACGTGTGTGTCTGAGTAACTTCGTGCAGGGATGCGAGTTTACTTCATGACAAATGGTACTATGTCGTGTTTTCACTAATGATGTCAGTATGGCTGGTTTTTTATCATTAGTCAACCTGGTCCAGTGATGGGGCACCTGTGTCCGCGAAGACATCAGCTGGATAGGGTTTGAAAAGTTGTCTAAGAGAATATATGCTCACATGTGTGAAATGCACCGGTCGAGCTGGGGGTTGCCCAAAAAGCGACTGGCATCCCTCGTTTCTCATCCTTCGGGCTGACATGTGCATAGGGGACACAAGGGCCATTCCAGGGACCCTCTCTTCAACACATTCGAGGCAGCATTTAGTGTCATCAAGGAAGCATTACTGGCACTGATGCTAATGACTTTACAGAACCGGTATATACTCAACCTCCTGACAGCAATGGAGGGAGGAGTGTGTCAAATAATTGGGAGTACTTGCTGCACATTTGTGCCTCCCAATGACACAGAGAATGGTTCCCTAACACAAACTCAGAGTGATCATGGAAAATTAAGCTAGAGTTACCAATGATTCATGGCTTGAGCCTCTCTTCTCTTGGGTACCATCATGGATGAGCCCAGCTGTGAAGATCCTGTTGCCAATTTTTGTCTTTTTTCTTATTCTTTTCTGTTCCTGTCAAATGCTCTTATGATGTTGCTCTGCCGAGGTAGCGAAAGCAGCTGCCAAGATGACTGTGACCCTGTCCAAGGCTAGGACCACTACCACTTCATCCTTTATGGGTACTCAAACTGGAGCTGTTTTGCATCTTCCACCAAGTTGTGATAATTGTGTGGGGCAACAGGTAGAGTGTGGAAATGGTGGGCAGATGACTTGGGTTTCTTCAGTGGAGGAGTATGCCGATTTTGGGGCCGAGATGAGAAATGATTGTAGGGTTGTTTCCCAAGAAGATGATTATGATTTGCTAGTTAAAGTATTAACTAAAGGGGGGGATACTGGGGTGGTCATGAAAGGTCCCCTCAATCAAGTGGGTTTTTTGTCGCACGTGCCATATTTGTGACTGGGGGTACAGCAAACTGGGTGCAATGTTAAAATTTCATATGAAATCATTATCGTTAAATGTGACTAGGATATGTTACCTGGTGTAACTTTTTGGTTAAACTCATACATATTAGCTTGCACACGCATAGAAAAACAAATGATAAAACCGCCAATGAAATATAAACACGATAGTAATGACCATCTGAGAAAGGGGGCCTGTCCTTCAAGAATCCATTATAAAGGGTAGATGGTATTTATCAAACATGCATGCACACTGAGTAAACATAAAAGAGGATTTATGAATCTACATGTAGGGGGCTTTTTATAAGCAGATTAAAACACAACAGTCAGGGGTTGTCTTTGAAAAACTGGTTCTGAGTTTCAAAGACCAGAGGATGGGTGAATAAGTAACTACAACCTTAGCGATGGTCAACTCAGCTGAAGGAGCTGGCCATAGTTTTTATGGTGGGATAAGTATCGCAGATAGCAGATATACAAAATATATCAACAGATGTGGTTTGTTGAGATTGGGTTCATTTGGCTCCTCAGCATCATCTAACTGCTCCCGGACCATTGTACAATAAACGTGCTTTACATACAAAACATGCACTCATTCCTCAGGTGGTGGGCTCTCTTGGGTTGAGATAATTAGGGATCCACCCCCACATGCTTTCACTATGTTTCCCCGAAAGCATTTTCTGACTTCTCTTTCCCCCACAATATCTTTTGGATGCCTTGGCTCTTTGACTGTTTTCCCATAATGAAGCATCAGGCTTCCACTACTCTCATAATATCTTTTGGAGGCTTTGGTACTTCAACTGTTTTTTCTGTGTGTCGAGAGGCAAATTAATACGTCATTCAAGGTGTCATTCCCTCCCCCGCCTCCATACTGTAAGAGTGAGAAGAGTACGTCATTAATGTTGTCTACCCATCCTCAGCCTCTACACTGCGAATACGAGACACACTATTCACTAAGGCAACCATACCGTCCTCATCCTGGAAAAATGTAAGAAAAAAAAACACAAACTCAAGAAGAAATTAACAAGCTGTAACTGACGATGACAAGTGACCTCACTGCCAAACTGACACTTGAAGATACAATAGACATGAAGCAAATATGCACTCACCATGAACAAACACATACACTAGGTCAAATGTGCATTTAGACATGAAGAATGTTACCTGCACCATAAAGACATGAAGAGCATAACATGGTCAAAGTATATGCTGAAACACAACATGAACAATATACACATCTAGCTTGCTAAATGTAAAAATGTAATGGTAACAAGTGACCATCTTGAATAAAATGGACGGTGAAGCCACGTTAGAGTAAATGGGAAACCATGAACTGCAGAAATATTTGACTTGATGAATTAGCTGAAATACAGATCTGTGCAGGCCAGACAAGTTGCTGTGTGGCCATCTTCCAAGGTTACAGTGGAAAAGAGAGGTGTGCCTGTAATTACCAAGCATAATGCATATTTCTCTTAGATTAAATAGAAGAACAAACAGCATTTGAATGCCAGGTGCCTATTAATTACATTCTTAATATTGTATGAAGAACTGATCAGCCAAGTTTCCAGCGGCCAGAGAGGGTAAAAACACCTGTATTAATAAGAGCTAAAATCATAGGAATAGCCGAGCAGACTAATTCAAAATGTGGTCTCCTCACGCGTGACCTACAATTCGAGAACTGTGACAATTAATTAACTCCAGACACTTATAGGTACCTGCCTTCACTCCCACAGATTCTCAGAACAAGAGACGCAGACAAGGCCAAGTTCAAAGCTAGATAACCTGGCATTTGGCCTAAGAAATCAGAGACGGTGTCTTATTTAGTTACAAGAAGCAGTTTCTTGATATCACTCCTCCTACCACTATTTTTGCTCATGTGCTGATGACCTGCCAAGTGTCCAAGGTTGGTGAGACCATTGCCAACCATTCACAACTCTCAAGATGATACTGCCCTCTAACTGTTGCATTAGCCAATTACCTGTTGCTAAGATGATGTCTTTCTTACCTTTATCATTTATGGGGTGGTCCATCAGATAGTTATATCCAATGAGAAGACTACCCCATATGTAAACTGTATGTAGACAATTTCTAACCAATTCCTCAACCATATAGGTTTTTGCAACCAAGATAGTAGTAGGACACAGTTGTGACGTGTTTTTACTTCTAATCCATTGTTTTGTATTGAATCAACCAAGAGCTTTGGAGTCATGTGTGCTGATGGCTGTCCCCGCTTTATATGGATTGTTAATAAAGCAGAACTTTACCATTTACCTTGACTATTTCCGTTATTGGGTGCAGGATTTCCCAGCCTGTCTGTTTTGCTTGTGCTAGAGTCTTTTAGCAACCCATTACACCCACAATGCAGCGTCTCTCTTGATATCTTTGGGATGCTTTGGCCCTTTGACTGAATTTCAGACAATGCAGCGTCAGGCCTCGACTTCTCTCACAATGTCTTTTGGATGCTTTGGCACTTTTACTATACCTCAGTGCAGCACCGGGTCTCTCCCTTTCACAGAATGTCTTTTGGATGCCTTATTTTCCTTTCAAGGTCATGAAATTGCATAATTCACCATAATCACACTGGTACAACAGTTTCACAGTTTAACAAAAACGATTGTGTTTCCTTGACCTTTATTGTTTCTTCCTAGGTTTTTATATGTACATGAGGTCTTTATTCCCACTACATTTCCCACGTATCCTTTACTTTAGTACAGTTCTCCTTTAAGTACACTACAAATCCCAAGATGCTTTGCTTTGGCACAGTCCTTATTACGTTTGCGATTCCTTTGAGAACAGCATTTTTTGCTCTCCAACACAGGTCTTCCCTGCATTGGCACTGCAGAGGAGCAGGTGAACACCTTCTCCCTGGTATATGCCTACTTAGCACCATCCCATAGGAATTACAGATGAAGAGCCACAATTGGGAACCCATGCATGAATCCTTGCAATATTCCTATACCACGTCAAGTATATGAGAGATAATATGCACTCAGGCAACCATTTAGAGTGTACCCACAAGCTGACATAGTTGAGGAAAGCTACCAAGAAGGATGCCCTTTGCTGAACTGTCGAAATGCAGTCATGAACAGAATGGATGTACGTTAAAAGAAAGTCTGACGACAACAAAAGAATGTGATAAAGAAGATATAAGAACCTATGCTGAAACGATATGAAAATACTCAAGGATGATGCTGTAACTGAATCATTAAGAGAAACATGTACCCAATGATACATTAATCATAAATACAAAGCTGAATGAAGTGACTCACTGGTCAATAACTGTAAATATGCCATAGCACAAGGTTGAAACAACATATAGAAGCTTGCTTATGCGAGGTGTATATTCAACGTTTAATGTGACCATTAGAAGAAGATGGATGATGGCTTATGTCAATCAACCCAGCTACCTCAAAATACAAGTCGAGGATCCTGAATTGAAAAGACGATGAAGAGGCTGTTTTCCCCTTGCAAAATAAAGGAATACATTGGCCTGGGACCAAGGATGCTATTTCAAGAGATGAAGGCAAAGTTTGAAGGGAGTCCAATGAGCAGATCATGTGCAAAGGACATATTTCTGAAGATTAGGAGGAACAAAAACATTTACAGATGCCAAGTATTGGACAATAAAAATAAATTGGTTAAAGTGTATATGGGATAGAGTGAGCAGGTCTCTAAAGGCCAAGAGGAGCAACTGTACCCAGGATAATTGAATCAAATGGTGGTAAAAGCAATGTTGAAATGGACAGATTCGTGGTCTCTTAACACACTACGAAGAGCTCGCAAACAAGGGCTATTCATCAGGCTTGAAACTTAGATAATGGTGTGCCTACACTCCCTCAAATGTTCTGAGACAGTGCAGACTGGCAAGGTCAGTCTTCAAACAGAAGATACTGGCATGAGGCCTACCGATGAGAGAGAGTAGACTAATTGGGAAAACAAGGGGAGAACTGGCGTGTCTCCAAGCACCTGGATTTAATTTCTATGTACATGCTGCTAATGAGCCAAATGTCCAAGGTTGGATTTGGGTTGCCAACCAATCAAAAAATCCTGCCATGCACTTTTACATACAATGTTGCAAGTATTATTCTGCTGCCATATTCTTTGCTGTAATCAGTGTGCTACATGTGTAGACGTATCTCAGGGCGTGTCCTACAGACAAAGGACTGCCAACGGGAGATTAATACTCATGTATTCTATATGTAGACATGTTCCCCTAATCCAATCCCAACCCTCGATAGGTTTTTGTAATATGCCACATAGGATGATGTCATAGATGATACATCTAGCATTTTACAAACTAAGTATAACCAAGAAGACGTTGTGATCCTACATGAATCAATTTTTCATGACTGACGTTGTACCCTGCTTTCCTTGGTTGAGATAAAAGCAGTATTTTACCATATTCTTTGAGACTGTCCCATTATTTGGTCTGAGACATTTAATTGGTAATTCCATTTAGCACAAAGACACTTTAAGGTGCTAGAGCACAACACCATGCAACAACTCCGTGGAGGATATGCACAACGTCACCACATGCAAGGTCAAAATAGGCTGAGCCATAGTATTAGGATTGTAGCACACCCAATAAACAACTGATTTGGGTAACCAGAGCAGTATGCTTCCCATGCCACAGCATGCAGAGATGCAGAGGAGTGCAGGAATCCAAAGCTTCAGGAGTCCAGTCCTTCCAGTTTGCCACTACCACTATCACAAAATGCACAGTGCAGTACTCAGTCAGTGAGCTCCTCCCGGAAACACCACATGTTGGTAGCATCCCACCTGCAGTGTGTTTAATTACTTCAGGGCTTTTTAAGTTCCAAATAGGTATAGGAACGCAGCTCTTGCAAGAGTAGAAGTCAGCAGGACCACAGTACTTGTCTAATACTTGTACTAGTAGTTGCACATACACATGTCTAATGTTCGTTGTGCTTAATCTATATATGTCCTGTCATGTATTGTCCCTGGTGACTGTTTAATTTACTCCCCTCCACAACCTGGTCAGAAGTTCACTCAAACTCATCCCATTGTAAGAAGCTCACTAATCTGATTTCTTATCTATTTACGTAGTTTTGTGATAAATAAAAACGTGTAGTTGCATAGCTCTTCAGAATGTTCAAAAAGCAGCATAAGGTTCTTCGCTCCAGCACTAGATTACTTTTCCATCTTACCTTCCCAATCAATCTTGTTATATATCCTTCCTCCTCATGATGGCTAATTGTAGGTGGGCTTCTCCAACACTCTTCGGCCTTCCTATTGGCTTACTATAATTGTTTCTGGTCTTCAGTTCTTCTTTGTTTCTCGTCACATGACCAGGGAAACCCAAGTGATAAAAGCTGGGTGGCCATTTTGGATTTCCAAAAGCAAGTTTGGTGTTGGGCAGGGTACTCTACACAGCACTGCAGGTATGTTCCCATAGGAGGGGTACCAAGCCATAAACATTAGTCAGTTCACAGCTTGTTCTCCAAGCAATAATAACAGGTGATTTGTCACATATGGGAAAATCTCCAACGTTAGCTTGATAGCCCCTTGAGCATACCCTGCCCGTCTTCAATCATTACTCACTTTCACCTTCCCATCCCGTGCAAATTATCAACCTGGTATCTGCATCATCTGAAACCTATAATTGGATAGGAGGAAAAACGGTTTGGCCGAAGATAATTGTGAAAATATCACCAGGCAGAGCATATTCCTTGTTACCGTATTATATTTAGAATGCTTGGTTCAAACTAGGTCAGAAAATGAGTAAACCAAACAGTATCACATTTCACTGCATACTTCTTTTGTGCTTGGTTTTGTAAGTTTATGATGGATTCTTTGATTTTTTAACATGTGTTGGATTATTTCTTTTTTCTTTTTCTGTCTCTTTTTGTTTTCCTTTGCTGTGCTGGCTTCTTACTTTTTATGTGACATCCCTCAGGAACAGATGGTCCCTTTGGCACCGATGGTATCGCAGTCGGGTGTCGTCCATCTTTACTCCCAAGATGGCGGCACATGTTGCCTTCGACGGCACAGTTTCTCGATCCTCTGAGGACAGAGTAACTTCGCCCCCTCTGCAGAGTTCGGCATATCAACCTTCCTCAACAATGCGCGGACGCGTTGCTACTCTCTTACAACAATGCTACATTCTTTCAACCTTCAAACCGAGACACCATTACCCATATCACTCACCTTCGAAGACTGTTTCCCTCTGTTTGCAAGTTCAGGCTCGTTCCCGACTATCGATACTTGGCTTCCCTCTTCGGTGCAATACTGTAAACCTGCCCGGGAGCCGCCACGACTCCTGGCGAACTCCGGTTTCATCTAATTGCTCAAGTCCTTACCTCGCAGCAGAGAAGTCAGTGTCGCTCAATCTTCCAGGTAATTTGTCGGTTTCTCTCAATCCCATTTCTATCACTTCCTTCCCTTGTCCTACTATTCTGACCCTTGATTGTTATTTTAGCGACATTTCCCAAGACGCCGCCTCCCAGAGGATAGACGCGGTGTCTGTCTTCGGTTCTCTTTGAGGGTACAATTATTTTGTGTCTTCATTTCCCTTTAATTTTCCTTTACCATTCATCTGTTTAACTCTTTCCCTTTTCTATCTTTACACCTTCTTAGACGCAATTCATGGAACATCCACAAGGGATACGCTTTGCTGGCTGACACTCCTGAAGTAGACGTCTTTCTGGATCCAACAGGGTTTTATTCCCCAGAGGGTTTCCCTGGGACTGCTCTCCCCTTCTGATTATCTCTGTCTATTGGTGAGTACTTGGTAAATGGTATCATCGTGCATTGGTTATATTTGACAATTGATGACAGTTAGCAACGCCTTAATAAATAAAAGATACCATAGACTTTGGGCACACCAATAGCGGACTAAACTGGACATGGACCCAGCACAGCAGCAGCAGCTGATTGCGGCCGTCCAGTCTTTAACGGCCGAGGTACAATCCTTGAAACAGGAGAACGCTGTACTACAACAGCATATGGGACGAGCCCCCAGCTGTTCCGAACTACCTCCTATAGAGGTCTGTACTGTACAGTTCACCTTCAAGTCTGCCTTCTTTCATAATGATCGAGACAAAGTAGGGCACTTGATTTCCCACCTAACTGGCCCTGCCTTTGCTTGGGCGACGCCTTTGGTCACAACTAACAATCCTTTGTTAGATTCTTATCCTGCCTTTTTGAACAGTATCAAAACTATGTTCGGTCGACAAGAAATTACGGTTTCAGTCCAGGAACAACTACTGGACTACCGCAAGATAGTCCAGTCCCATCCCAAGATCTGTTAACGTACATTACCAAATTTAAACAATTGGTGGCTGGTACTTCCTGGGCAGATAATGCATTGATCACGCTGTTCAGACAGGGTTTAAATGAGGAATTAAAGGTTGAGGTTTCCAGAGTGACACGGCCTCCCAATTTAGCAGAACTCATTGCTATGGTTATGCAAATGAATTACCGTTTACAAGAACGGCATAAAGAGCGTCGTCGGCCCAGGAGTGCTCGATATTCTTCTGACTTCTCTTCTATGACTACCAAGACAAATAACACAGACGAGCCCATGCAGATAGGGACCACACGAGGACCATTGGCACCGGAAGAACATAATAGACGTCGTGCCCAGGGCTTATGCATGTATTGTGGATCACAAGTACATATTCTACAGAACTGTACCATCGCCCCTCCTAGAAGGCCGGGAAAAACGCTTGCACCCTACCAGCAGGAGAATCACGGTTAGGGGATCATTGAGCGGTTCCCCGTCATCTCATTTGACAACTCATGTCACAGAAGTCGAAGAGCATCCCATGGTTGTGCTAAGAGTAACCATCATGTTGGAGTCTTCCAGACCGGTGGAGGTTGCTGCCTTAGTCGACTGAGGAGCCTCAGGAAACTTTATTGACGATCTTTGGGCAGAAAGACACGGAATACCTCACTCTTCCAAACTAGTCTCTATCCCTGTAGAATCTATGGATGGTAGTCCTTTGATTTCTAGTCCTATTAAAGAACAAACCAAACCACTGCATATTAACATAGCTTCCCATGCTGAATCCATTGTCCTGGATGTAATTCGAATAGCGCACTATCCAGTGATACTCGGCCTACCATGGCTTTGAATCCAGAACCCCTATATCAACTGGTCAGCAGGAACTTTCTTTTTGGGGTCTGAACATTTTCTCTCCAATTGTCTATCGGAAGGCGCAGTCGGTTTTCGTCCTATGTCCTCTCTCTCGGATCTAAACCCCAAGACCACTGTGCTTAACCATATTCAAGAGTTACCGGACGCTTATCATTCCTTTCATACGGTATTCTCCAATGCAGAGTATGCAGAACTACTGCCTCACCGGAGAGATGACTGCGCCATAGAATTAGTTCCTGATGCACCCATCCCCTTCGGACGCATGTACGTCTTGTTCTCTTGTAAAAAAGAGGTGCTTAAGGAGTACCTACAAAAGAATCTCCACAATGGCCTGATAACAGAATCTACTTCTCCTTGCGGGAGCTTCGTTATTTTTCATACCCAAAAAAGACACCACAGAACTCCGACCATGTATAGATTTCGGTGGTTTGAACAAAATTACGCTTCCAGATCGCTACCCGATGCCCTTGATTCCTGACATACTAGAGGCAGTTAAAGGGACAACAATGTTCACAAAATTGGACCTACGTGGAGCATACCATCTAATACGGATTAGAGCAGGAGATGAGTGGAAGACAGCTTTCCGAACACCTTTCGGACATTATGAGTATCGTGTAATGCCCTTTGGGTTATCTAATGCCCCAGCAGTCTTCCAACACTTTATGGACCACCTCTTCCCGGATATCCCACTCCACTCAGTCATAGTCTACTTGGACAATATTCTTGTATTCTCTTTGTCAATAGTCAGTCACACTCGACATGTCAGAGAGGTTCTCCGGAGACTATCAGACAATCATTTATATTGTAAACTGAACAAATGTAAATTCCATAAAGAAAAGGTGACATACCTGGGATATGTCTTGTCAGTTCAAGGCATATCCATGGATCCTCGCAAAGTCTTGGCTATCACTGAATGGACTCCACCTGGATGTGTGGAAATTCCTAGGATTTGCCAATTTCTATCAGTGCTTCAGCCCTAAATATTCGGAAGAAATACTGCCAGTGACGGCACTCCTCAAGAAAGGAATAGAGTTCCACTGGTCCTCTGAAGCTCACAACGCATTCGATGCCATCAAACACCGCTTTGTGACCGGCCCAATTCTACTCACACTGGATCAAACCAAAAGATTCATCGTAGAGTCAGACGCATCTCACCGCACCTTAGGAGCAGTCCTCCTACAGGAAAACAAGGAAGGAGTGGAATGTCCGGTGGCTTACCTATTAAAAACGATCTCGCCCTCTGAACTGAATTACACTGTCCTCGAGAAGGAACTGCTCGTGATTAAACGAGCATTCGAAGAATGGCGACATCTTCTACTAGGAGCTCATCATGCCATTGAAGTGCGAACCGACCACAGTAACCTCCATGCATTGCAGTACGCTCAGACTAGGACTAGTCGCCAAGCCCGCTGGGCACATTTTTTTTCTCCTTACGAGATAGTTTTCACATTCATCGCTAGCAGAATCAACCTCAAGGCAGACGCATTGTCTAGAAAGGAATCTTTTGATTCTGCTCCCTTCTGAGCTGAACCCTTGTTTCCCAAGGCTTGATTTGTTCATACAATAACAACCTTTCTCCAACTAGTCTCGGAAGCCACCTCACAACTACAAAGATCAGATCCTGCTGCTATGAATGCCCTGGGTCTTGTGGTTTCCCAAGGCTGCACTTATCATGACCGGAGATTGTTTATTCCCTCCGAGAACCTCAAAAAGATGGTTCTGCAGCTATGCCACGATTCTCGGATGGCAGGACATAGGGGATAGCCAATACCACAGAACTGGTCCGTCGTCACTTCTGGTGGCCTAAGCTGGTTCAAGACGGCCAGGACTATGTCTCGGCCTGTTCAATATGCTTGCATCCAAATCTCCTCATTGTGCTCCTTTGGGTCTTCTCTCTACGATGTTGATTCCAGACCACCCTTGGCAGCTGATCTCGACCGATTTTGTGGTGGATCTTCCAATCTCTGAAGGTTGTACGGCAGTCATGGTCACAGTTGACTATTTCACTAAAATGGCTCATTTTGTTCCTATCTCAAAGGTTCCCTCTGCTGCACAGATGGTTAGAATCTTTATTGCACAAATATTTTCCCTACATGGTCTCCCGGAGACCATAGTCTCAGACCGAGGACCCCAATACACCTCATGATATTGGCGTCAAATCTGCAGAAGTCTCAACATCACCTGAGCATTGAGTTCGGGTTTCCATCCTCAAACCAATGGCCAGATTGAGAGCCTTAACCAGACATTGGAAGGGTACCTCCGCTGCTACATATCTGCCTCCCAAGACAACTGGTGTGAGCTACTACCATTGGCGGAGTTCGCATATAATAACGCTCGTCATGCAGCCCTACATACTAGTCCTTTTTTCTGTTCCTACGGATTCCACCCTACCTGCTTCCCTGTGGGTCTTACCTCTCCTTCGGTATTTCCGGATGTGGAAAGTCTGCTCCTGGATATTCGTGATGGCCACCGGTCAGCCCGTGCCTCCCTGATATCTGCCCAGGAACGAGTGAAGCGTTTTGCAGACAAGCACCGTACACCGGCTCCGTCATTGGCACCTGGAGATCTGGTGTGGTAGGCCTCCCATTTTCTGCCCCGTCACCTGGTGCCTTCCAAACTCTCTCCAAAATTCTTTGGACCCTTTCCGATTCTCCATCGTATTGGAGCTGTGGCCTATCGTCTCAGACTGCCTCCTTCCTGGTCCCGGATTCACCCTGTTTTTCACATCTCCCAACTTAAAAGGGATGTGAAGGACCGCTTTACCCGACACCCCAGCACTCCTCCTCCTCCTGTCTCCACCCTGTCCAGTCTTGAGTACGAAGTGGCTGGAATTTGCAACTCCCGTTTCTATCGGGGTCGTATTCAGTAACTGGTGGATTGGCGTGGATATTCCCAAGCCGAACGTTCTTGAGAGCCGGCTTCGGTGGTGCATGCAACGCGTTTGCTGCACCTCTTCTACGGGCGTCATCCCGGTAAACCTGGTGCGCCTGCCCTTTGGAGGGGGCATACTGTGACATCCCTCAGGAACAGATGGTCCCTTTGGCACTGATGGTCTCACAGCCGGGTGTTGTCTATCTTTACCCCCAAGATGGTGGCACATGTTGCCTGCGACGGCACAGTCTCTCGATCCTCTGAGGACAGAGTAACTCCGCCCCCTTTCTATCTTTACACCTTCTTAGACGCATTTCCTGGAACATCCACAAGGGATACGCTTTGCTGGCTGACACTCCTGAAGTAGACGTCTTTCTGGTTCCAAAAGGGTTTTATTCCCCAGAGGGTTTCCCTGGGACTGCTCTCCCCTTCTGACTACCTCAGTCGTGGAGGGGGAGAGAGGTCTCAGGGGGATTCCTATAGTCATCCCTACACATCTTGCCAATCTATAGACCCGGACGTGTTCAGGGGACTCCGTCTATTGGTGAGTACTTAGTAAATGGTATCATCGTGCATTGGTTATATTTGACAATTGATGACATTTTATCCTTTGCTGAATTCTTTCATTTTTTTTGTAATCCTGTGTTGCATTCTTTAATTTTTGTTCTGTGCTGGATTCTTTCTCTTTTCTTTTCTTACCATGTGATGGATCCTCGCTTTGTTTTTCTTTTCTTATCCTGTGCTTGATTCTTTCCTTTTTATCCTATGCTGGCTTCTTACTTTTTATCCTTTGCTGGATTCCTTCTTTTTTTTAAATCTTTTATCCTGTCTTGGATTCTTGCATGTTTTATCATGTGCTGCATTCTTTCATTTTTGTCTATTCTTCTCCTGTGCTGTATTCACTCTTTTCTTCTTATCCTGTGCTGGATACATTCTCTTTTTTTTCCTATCCCATGATGGATTCTTTTTTTATTATTGTATTATGCTCTAGTTGACTCTTTCTTTTTTATCCTGTGCTGCCTTCCCTCTTTCTCTTTTTCATCCTGTGCAGAATTATTTCATTTCGTTATCCTGTGTTGTATTGTTCTTTTTAAACATTTCTTATCCTGCGATAGGGTCTCCCATTTTATTTTCTTAACATTTGCTAGAGTCTTTATTTCCAGTGTTGGATTCCTTGTATGTTAGTTCCTTATTCAGTGCTGGATTATCTCCTCTTTATATTCTTATACGGTGCTGGATTCCTTTTTTTAATCCTGTACTGAATTATTTTTTTCCCTTGTTGGATTCTTCCTTTTTTGTCTTTTCCTACCCTATGACATATTCTCCCTTTTCTCGCTCTACGTGGCCAAGATGTGTCTGCCAGGAGGCGTTCGACAAAAGAAGACAATACAGAATCAGACCGCTTTTCAGAGACCTAAGAGTTAGCAATGGTGATGGTTAAGGCCCATCAAAGTTATCCATTGTTCTGCACCAATATGACCCAAGGAAGAGTACCTTTCAATTATTGTTGCCAATGGAAAAGCTCAGGTGCATCCACAGCTAGTGTGGAGGTTGGCGCCTGGTGACCCAGTGCCAGGTCCGGGTATTAATATCGGCTTAAACCATCAATGAGCCCCACACCTTTAGTACACCCGAAGGGATCTGAACAGATTGGAAAAACAAGCAAATGATAAACCTCCTTGTCCAATTTTGATAACGTGGACGGAACGACAGGCTTATCTCCAAAAAATTGTGGGTCGTTGGTTACTTGCAACACAGCAAAAATACAGTTATTACCCAATGATAAAAGGGACTGTCCAGTCAAGGCTGTATAAAAATATCGACTAAATTATTATCACAACAGACAGTTCTAGCACACTACAAAATACAACCCACCATGTAAAGGAATGCAGAGGACAGACAGTTTCAAAGACGGAAAAGGGATGCACTCTGGATACTGATGGGAGTGTTGTAGGTATAGTAAATAATCATAACAGTTCAAGTATACTTGGTTTCAACACAAAGGGAGCAATTGGTGGTAAACTGTCACTAGGGGCCTTTGTAGAAGGACCAGGGGGACAGAACCACAATGTACCTTGTGCTGTAGGAGTTATTGGTGCTCGACAGGGTCGAGTTGGTTTCAGGGCACTTTGCAGCTTCTGGGACAGAGTTCAAGACAGGAGACAGCCACAGGTATCACGCGGCAGGCAGTTCGGCAAGTGAAGCTGGATGGGTGGCTGCAGGCTGGCCTATACAGCGGCTCGGGTCAGGATCGTTTCAGTGCTGGTCAGCGGTTCTGAAGCACTGGTCAAGGCGTCTCAGACAACTTTAGCGACTGCAGCATAACAACAGTAAGTGGTGCAGTCGGTTGCAACTCGAGTGGATCGACTGGATCGAAAATGTCTTCTAAGGTGGACATCAGTAGATTCTTGTCGATGCACTCCTCCTGACTTCCTCACTGGGCTTGTATCGTCCTTTAAGGCAGACCGCCCAAAGCTGAGAAGAGTGTTGCAGGCAGCTGCCTTGTTCTTGGTTTAGTTCAGTGACTCCCTGACACTTCTCACATAGGAAGCTTGTTGCAGAGCCTAGCAGGGCATGCTGTGTTCTGGCTCTGTACTGGTTCTGGAGCTGCTGTAGGATCCTCTGGATTCGGTGTCTCCCTATGTTCCTTGGGGGATGTTTAAGGGAGGGCTCTTGCTTCCCTCTTGGAGGTCCTGGCCTTCCTACACTGGTGGAAGATATAAGGCAGACTGCAACTTCAACCAGGGTCCAATGATGAGTTCTTCTTGCAAAGTCTTCAGATGATCTGCCCGAAAGAGGAGCTTGACCCTCTTTTAAAGACAAATGGACCCCAGGGATCGGTGTAGGCTAGGCCTACCTTAATGAACCAATCCTGGGTCCCCCACAACAATCTAGTGTATGCATGAGGTCATAACCAGAGTGATTTGCAACAGAAAATGTAAAGGGGTGAAAACATGTAATACTAAGTCCCACCCATCTTCCTATCTGTTGTGGATCAAAGATTATCTGTGGTTGATTGAGCTCTCTTTGGTTCCTGATTAAAGTGGTAGGTCTCCCTTGAAGCTGCAGCAAGATCAGACTTTCTGGCTCCTGCAAAACACATACTTGTACCTTCTGAATGGGGTCCCCCTGTGGGGTGAACACTCAGTCCCAGACCTGACAGTTCACAGTCAATTGATACTGAGAGGCAGGAGCTGGGTTCATGTTGACACAGTGCATATGAAAGGTTTTTGAGGTTTCCTGTCTCCTTTGTTAACCTCTGCATCCAGGCCCTGTGTGTTAAATTGAGCGTCGCGCTGGTGCTGCATACCTGTTCGTCGGGGCTCTCGCTTGGGTTTTGAAACTAGACTGTCAATGGAGTTGTCAAGAAGATAATGCAGAGCAGGGTACCAACCCAATACCCTCCCCTTGTTCTGAGACAGGGACGGCTCTTCCCTGATTTTCGTGACGTTGGAACAGTGCAAGCACTGACAGGGAAAGCATTGGTTGAATCTGGTGGATTTTGGTAAGCTATACAGGTAGGTGGTCCACTTGTTACGTTCCATGTGAAGGTGAAGATGGCACCAAGCAACAGGGGCTCCAAGGAGAGAACAGGCAGGCTGACAAGAGCAACAAGGAGACGAGGAGACCCCAAGGCAGACAGGCAGAACTGAGGTAAAGATGGAGAAGAAGGACATGGTAAGGATGGCTAGGCAAGGGAAGGGGACCCAGGCGAGAGGGCAGGGGGCTAGACAGGAAAACAAGGAGAGAGAGAGCGCAGTCTAGCAGAAGGAGCAAGGAGGGACCATGGAATGCTGAGCGATGCAAGAACTAAGGAAGGACAATGAGCGTGACCCAACTGGGTACAGACAAGACGGAAAACCGTGTTGTGACGCGATAAACCGACCAGCCCGGTTCCCTAAATAGTACAATGGGGTGAAAAGGAGGATTAGAAAGCAAACGGAAGCTTCTGCGTAGTCCATATTACCGCAAGTGCAGTGCCAAAATGATGGAGTCACCCTGAGGAGCCAAATCCCGTATGATGCTATTGCGGGAAAATCACCATCTGGGATAGATGTGCCAGCACAGGACACTGCGGGCCCCAGGTCTACAATCCGAACATCCGGTAAGAGGCGTGATAGAACGTGGGCCTGTGAGAAGTGCTCTCTTTTAGTGTGTTAATTGTGTTAATTGCTGCCACCCGATGCAGGGCCCAACAAAAGGACTGGGTGGATCCGTGAAGCCTTTATTAGTTAAATAGGCTGGGTATGGCAGGGGTAAGATTGGGCCCTCCCCCTTCTGAGATGACAGGGGAGAGTGCTGCTGTAGGACGGGTCCACCCAGAGTACACGGTTCTATGTGTATACCGCGTGGTGAGCATAAGAAAATGTGTGCGAATTAGCCGCGCACACTTTCCGGAAGTTGATCTACCAGCATTCGATTTCATTTAAAATTTTAAAAACGCCCAGACGTGTGCACATCCAACGTGCGGATTATTGAATTCCTCATACCCAGACATAGCCTTTGTTTATTTATTTTCTTCTGGGTGTGTCTGTGAAGGATTTCTCTCTCTGGTCAGCATAAGCATGAGTGTACTTGGTTTTTGCAGCGCCAACATGTGCTGAACTGTTTATAGGTATGGACTGTATTAGAGCATAGCCTGGCTTCCCACTGATACCTTGGCATGCTGTTTCATCCAGGTTCTGAACCGGTCCCTGCTTCTCCTGGTGCTGCTCTGGAGAATGCATCATGGAACCCACGTAGTGGAGAGCATTCCTTTCAGAGTGTGTGATCTTAAAGTTGCCATTGCCTTCAGTTACAGCTAGGTCTGCATCAGCAGATGGCTGCCAGACTACGAAATCATTTTCATTTGAAACCATGCATTGATTTCAGCTGGAAATCAAACGCGCAAATAGGACTCTGGAAAATCAGCAGGAAAAGAGTTTGAAATGTTCTCTTCCAAGGAAAGTTTTAATATTAAAGGGGTCGGATTGTTCATTTTCTAGGCCATCTTGAGTGGGAACACATGAGTCTCCTCAGAGGCCGAACAAGAATATTTCTTTGCAGCAGCAAAGTATAAGTTTCCCCATCAGAATAAAAGATGCCAACAGAAGCTGTGGGTGCACAATAGACACAAAGTTCTGTACCCTCACTGGCTGAGATGAAATGCAATGGGCCCCTAACACCAAGGTAGGCAGGCCAGTCATACATTGCAAAGGCACTAGAATGTGCACCGTTTTAATTCATGTGCTTGGAGATATGTAAGATTACAACCGTTTTAAATACTGTTCCAGGAGATCAAATGCGCGTAATTCATCCTGTGCTGTTTTTTTTATTTAAAAAACGCATCAATGACTGGAAGAAAATGGCGTAGGATAGGTCCCCAACACTCCTATTACGGTACCTAAACAACCCCCAACTACATATCCTGGATTCTGGGGTACAAAAGCCATGCATAGCTCTGGTCACAACTCTAGTGACGTTCACTCCATTCTAAATCGCTCGTCTCGTTCACTGCAATGCCTCCTCACTCGTTCCCCATGTCCCTGCGCCCACATGGACGCCAACAACCACCACAGTCTTCCTCCGCTTAGTGACTTCTCATTCTCCCGCGGAAACCCTCTCATAAATCCAGAACCGGGATATTATGAATTTGGTCTAAGTCTCCTGCGCCGCCTCCCACCCACCCAGGTTCCGGGGCATTGGCCGTGCTGGAGTGAGGCAGCTGGCTCTGCTGAAGGCAGCTGATGTAGTATATCCTGTCAGCCCCTCAATGCAACGGGGGCCAATGCGGCTGCGCAGATAAATAGAGGGCCTCTGCTCCTGCTGGGATCCCGGCTGTGTATCTTGGCATGCGTCGACGGGCGGGCTTTCTATTCCTTTGCCTCTCTCGGTTCATCGAGCATACCTTGGGGGGAAAAAGCTTGTCAGTCTGCAAGATTCAGGATTCTACGAGGTTAATGCTCGAAAATGGATGAGCGTGACCCCCAAGTCCCTGGAACTGCTCCATTACATCTGAACACAAGAAACATGTCTCCTGCCTCGCCAAGGGGAAAGAAAGGTCTGGCTTTTCCAAGAAAGGCCAAATCCCAGCTTCTCAAGCGGTGTCTCCCTTGTGAGGACGGGGCTTGTGTTGACATGATGGGTAGATGGCCAGGTTCCAGCCATCCCTGCCACCAATGGTGAGGCCAAACTGGCTTAGCCAGTGGGCTCTGCGAGTAGAGTTCACTTCTTTCAGTGGTCCTGATTCAACAGTCCCCTCCCATTGCACTTTTCCATCCCTTGAAAAAGCAGTGATATCTGGTGCACACCCTACAACCTTCCTATACTGACCTACAGACTTCCGAAAGGCAGGTTCCCGGAGTCCAACAAGCCATCTACAAGTCCCTCCCCAAGGGTTCAAATCGATCTGTTGTTTCGGCAGCTCGCGCCTTGCTTAGGCTGTGTCACCCTATTCATATGCTCACTTCTCCATTTCATAACCCAACCCCACACTGTATCATGTATGTAGCTCTGTATGTGTGTATAGGGTTTATAAACCGCAAACCTAACTAGGAAGGAAGGGAGCACAGATCTGTGACGCGTTGCCACGTGCTCAATCACTTCAAGTCACTCTCATCTCCACTTTTTTTTCAGTGGGGGTCCGCCCCATGTTCCCCCATTTCACTTCCCCAGTTAAAAACCTTGAATGGCGGTCCGACCCCCATTTGCCCCGTCCCACCCTTCGAATCCTCACTTTCCAGGTTGGTTCCCGAGCTGCGCATTATACATGCTCTCGGGCCATGCTTGACGGTGCGGTGAACTGGAATGTGGTCGCCCCGGAGGGTTAACAGAGCATGAACTCACAGATAGGCATGAACTCACAGATTACAAGTAAGAATGGGGGAGTATTAAAGAAACCTGGATGGACAGGGTGAGCAGGGAAGAGGGGAGCTCCAGAGAGAATTATGGTTGAGTGGAGCTATCAGCGATTGGCAAGATGTTTCCTGAAGTGTCGGGTGTAGGGGGCCATTAGTCTTATCTTTGTTGTTTACATGTTCTACAGACAGGGTGCATAGAATGAAATGTAATTCGCACTGGGGGAAGGGCCATCTGCCAATCAGGTTGCAGGAACAGCAGGAGAGAACAGACATTCTCAGCACGCTGCTTCCAGCCACCCGAGGTCCTTCACCGAGTGACGCCATTTAAAACAAATGTAATGTAGCGAGGCAACAGTAAGCCGCTCCCTGTTGCCTCCCCACTACCTCCTTCCCCCAAAACAATCAAATGCCCTTCCCCACTCCCTCCCACCCCACTTTCCTGCTGGACTGGAGCCTACTGTTCCCGTCCCAGCCCTCCTCTGGTCTCCCAGCCACAAACATGGGAAAGGGACTTAGTCCATTTTCCCTATGGCGGCCGCCATCTTTTTAAAAAACGTTTAATCCCTCAGGAAATTGGCTGCACAAGCAGTGAATTGCCAGAGGGAAGAAAAAAAAAACATTTGCAAACTGGATAAACCCCTTTGTGTGAATGGCTTTCATACCCCCGGCGGGGGGGCGCCCATGTCCGGCAAGAGCTTCTACTCCAGGGACATCACTAACATATGTGGTTTCTATAAGAAGACTTGTATTTAAGCCTGGTCAGCTCTGCTCCAGCCTCTGGTGCCATGAGAACCGAGACATGAAGGACACTGTGCCGTGTCCCACTTGGGATCCTCCCGAGCATTAGGCTCTCCTCGGCCTTGTACAACATGTGTAAGAGAGGCAAGAACAGGCCCAGAAGACACACTAAGGCGCCCAAAGGGTTTTGACAGCTGAAATCTACGACTGGGACCGAGTTCATACAGAGTGCAGCACGGACGGAAGAAGATTAACCGAGGCTATTGTAAGAATCGCTGGCGTTGCCAAGAGAAATGACAGAGAGTAGAAGAATTGATAATTATTGTAATATATCTCTTGATAATTCAAGATGTCTCATAAAACCAGGGCTGTGGTAAAACCTAAAGACGTGGCTGGTTTTGAACCGTTATTAAGAAATGTTTTCAGAACGCATTGGTCTGTTCGCTATCATGCGAAACTCAATGGACAACGAAATCCATAGCACAGAATTGAAATGTATCCAACGCATGTATGGAAACAGCAACAAAGGAATGCTAGTTACTATTCAGCTTCAGTAAATAGTAATTGCCATCAGTTTCCCTCAATATTGCAATGCAAACATTTGAATGTATTTTGGGAACCTGTTGGGTGTCATAATTGTTCAAGGCCGATGAAAGACATATTGTGTAGTTGAAGTGTCAGCACCAGATGCTGCTTGAATTGTTGATAGTAGTTTACTTTTCTAAACTCTGACCAGAGGGACTTCTAGGCTATCAGGGTTTTCCAATGGAGCTGCTCACCCCCCAAATTAGAATCTGTCTTTGCGTGGTATGGGTTTTCTTCCCAACGGGGATCCAGTTGCCCAATTTGGTGAAGATTGTAAAATAATTTTATGTACGTAATGTACGTAACCAAGGATTATCCCCTGCGCAAACCTTTATTTGGTGCCTGCAAGGTGGATAAAAGGTATGTTGTGCAGGACCAAGCCATCTAGTGGACTGGCCAGCAACTATTCAGTGGTTTTAATCTTGTTGTTGCAGATGAGAGTGCATCACTGCACTTGGAAAGACTGAAGTGCCTGTTCAGACTGTTTTCCTCTTTGGAGGCACAAAATGCAGGATTTCTTTAATGTCAGGAGTTGGACGTGTTGTCCTTTCAGTTTAGGTCTAGTTGGTCGAAAAAATATTTGACCTTTTCACATTTGACCGAATTTATTTTGCTTGTTTTTAGGTCGGAAATGCGAGGGGAGAACCCCCTTAGCCCCCCCATTCCCTTATCCCATCCCATATATATATTTAATTACATATGACCGAATTTCGACCAAGAAAACGATCAAAAATAAAAGGTCAGGTGTTTTTTGAACAAGTAGGTTAGCACTTTCCTTTCTACACTGCATTGATCAGAGTTTGAAACGAGGGGGTGTCAGCAGGGATGTCTTCCAGATTGTGGATAGGGTTGGGCTGAGAGTGGCTCACCTAAAAGAAGGAGCTCAGCTTTTCGCTTTAAGGAGGCCACCTTTGTGAAGCAAAATGTAGATGGTAAATTGGGGTAAGGCGCATTGAAGGGAACTAGGGGGCGGTTGGGGGTGTAATTGGGGGCTGCGAAGTGCCTCCCCCCATATTTTGCACCAACAAACAGCGGTAAAAGCAGTACAAATAAATTCTGTGAAAAGTGTATGCGGGCAAAATAAATGCGGTAATGGTTCATAGAACCGTTGCGTGGCCGTTTCCTTGTCAGGGTAACACCCTGGCTGCCCCAGTACTGCCTGTGAGAGGGACCTTGCTGTTGTCTGAATAAACTTGTAATTTGAGGTGGTAGATGTTTCTTATGGGTGCAAGAAGGTGACTATTAGCCTGGAACAGCAAGTGCCGAGGTGCTGATTATGCAACCCCTCAGCGACCAGAAGTTCATGAACATGAGGCTGTGTCCACAGAACAGGAGGTAAAGATTATAAGCGTTGAATCAATAGGAGGAAAGAACAGATCAAAAGGAGTTGTTGCAAAAGAATGGAACTTTCAGGATTGTTCACATTTCTATTTTAGATGTGTGTATGAGTGAGCATGGAGGCAACCATGTAGATAGATTAGGGAAGGGTGAGGAGTGGTACTATGAGTGAATCTTCTTAATGTATTAATTGGCTATTTTGCTTAACATATGTTTGATAGAAATTGTTGGATGATGTTGGTGTCTGTAACACTCCAATTGGCAATATTGTGTATTCAGTTGCAATTCTTCTCGATGCTAGAGTTTCCTCTCATCTGAACTCTAGAGTTTCCTCTGACCTGAACTCTCCCAGATGAATCTGCTGGCACAGGCATTTCCATGATGAAGGTTCAAGAGCAACTCCATACGTTTCCCACAGAGATTTGGTGGCCTTTAAAAAGGGTGCAGTCGACCATGTCATATACTATGGATGTATCCTGTAGGATCACATCCCGTAATGGACTTTTTGTGATAAGGCAGTCTTCCCTCTTGTCCAGCAGAGTGGACTCTGCTCCTCTGCTTTGCCTGAACCCAGATTAATTGTCACGCAAGGTGTAGTTTGGTTTTCAGGGATAGTGTTGTTGGGGAGACATGTTTTTTGATTATTTTGTTGGTGAAGTGATGATTGGTCATACAGCAGAAATTGGATTGCACCTTTGTATAGGCATTTCGTTTTGTTTGGGAGGGGGCTCGAACTGTGCTCGTTAGACCAGTCGATGACCTCGCCTTTGGTGAAGAACATTTTTATGAGAGCCATTGTTGTTGTAGTCAACGTGCCCCTGTGTTCTTTCATAAAGCTTGCTGGCATGGCCTTCTGGGCCTAAAGATCTCGAGGGCCAAACTTAGGAACCTCTCATTTAGGGGTTTATGCAGGCATTTTCTATAAACATGTCAGATTGGGGCAGTAGAAGGTGCCTAGTACTGACATTAGAACTTTATTTGTGGGAACACTTTGACCAGGAACGGTTCTATAGTGAAGTCTGAGACTCTGGACCATCTTCCTAACAGGAACGCAGTTCTGATGCTCATAAACGTTGCCCTCACTGTTTGTGGTGACATTAAACCTGCACGCTTCTTTTTAGGGAGGATCATCCACATTTGCTTTCCCTTACTCCAACCCAGCCTGAGTTATACACATAAAGCTCCTTATTTAGTCTCCCGGCCTTCACTTGGCCCCTCAGTCTGTGAGAGATGGCAACAGGCGATGGACGCCAGGATTTGGCAGTTGGAGAATGGGGGCAATTCCAGCTGGGGGTGGGATGGAAGGTAGAAAAGCAAAGGGTGGGCATGAATTGTCGGGATGAATAAGGGTACATGGAGAACGTGAGGTGGAAGAGGACTGATGCTCTGATTGTTTGGATTTCAATTGAGGAAAAGGGAGCAAAGCCATTCTTATCTTCTGAACATCACAACGGTCTCTCTTTATGCTCTGTCTCTCAACTAGGTTTCATAAGGTTTATCAAGAAATAATGCTGACCAATAGATCAGACTTGGCCTTTGCTGGCACTGCACTCTCGAATCCCTACTCCTAGACTACTGAACAATCCTAGTCCAAGCCCCCACACTACTAGCAGGCCTCCTCTTATATCTCTCTAGTAACACCTACTCTTCCCCCAATTAACATAATCTTTCTCAGCAACATCTGCTTGCCCTACTGTCTCTCTCCTAGATCTCCTTTTCCATCCAAATACATGTGATGGACTTGCCTCTTTGCCATCTGGTGCTGTAATTCGGCACAATCCTGAATGCTTAAACTTGCCACTAGTGAGATCTATCAGGTGTGTCCCGGTATGCAGTTGTAGAGGAGCAACTGAATGCCTCTGCAGGAAGTCCCGCCCCCATTCTGCCTATGTGTTGCAAGCCGGGAATTGCGACATGCGCAAAGCCAGGGATGGTGCCTTGTCCACGAAGAGCCTTTGAGACAAGATATCCGTTGAGAAGACCCTATGTGATGTACCCTCGCAGAGATGACAATCTCTTGCAGGAGGTCCCTGAAGGAATATGAAGATGAGAAGAAAAGAGGATGATGACGTCACAAGAAATAAGCGTGACGCACTGAGAAGAATGGTCGAAGAAGATGCATAGACCTTATAGAATCTGATGACAAAGTAAAGAATCGAGAAGACTTTCAGCTATAGAATGAAGATTGCATGTGTGAAGAGCACTACAGAAAATGCAAGCCGTTTTATAACTGTACAGATGCTGTAACGCATGTAGATTAAGTAATCATAAAGGCTGGCTATACGCAGTGAATAGACTTCAGGCGGTGCCGCCATTATATAGAATTCTGGACATCGGTGTCACATATTTAGTAAGCTCAGACCCGTGAAGAAAGAAGGATCAGAGGGCTGTTTGTTGCAGTAAGAAAATAGCTGAGATCAAGGAAAGGCCTGCAATAGCTGTCTGGCCTGGTGTCAAAGGATTGGAGCAGCCAAGAACCAGTTTTCTATCCTTGAAGAACAGTGGAGGTGAGAAGATGAATCAGCCCTTGTTAAGGTGCAAGGAAAGAACAACATGAGTATCAAGTTTATTAATTCAAGACAATGAAATGCTGCAAAACATGCCGAAATATGGTCTCCTGTCACATGAGTCGAGGGTGAAAATAGGAGTAGATGTGCAGACTTGAGCTACGATAAGGATGTGCCTATACTCCCTTTTATTCTCAGGAGCAGTTATACTTTGCAAGGCCAAGTTCAAAGACAATCTGAATGGCCGAAGGCATGAGCAATGAGTGATGTAAGGCTAATTGGGTGCAGGGACACGGCAAGTCCACCCACCAGCACCAGTTTATGTGCTGCTAGTGAGCTGAATGTTTCAGAAGAGCACGAGCGTGCCAACCAATTGTAGAAGGCCATATAACGAAGGGCCTTATAGTTTGAGAGCCAATGGTGAATTGTGTATCTAGTAACTGATGAGGATGTCTTGCAATAGGGGTGGACATAAGTTGTCCACCAGACTGTAGAGACCCAATCACAACCCCATCCCTCAAAGAAAGTATACTGAGATGTTCCCCTTGAACGTACACAATCCAACATAGGTTTCCTTAGTTTGCCATTTAGAATGATGTCACTTATGACACATTTGTAGTACTTAAGTGTGTTTTTTATGCAAAATGATTGAGAGCACAATTGAACGTCTGTTGATGTCTGTTGTCACTCCCTGTTTTAGACAATTGGAAATAAAACAGTCGGAGTAGATACTTTGCCAAACTTCCTGAGTCGCTCTTATTATTTGGTGTAAGTTATTCTGCATCCCCATCCTTGTATGACGTGTTACTGATTTAAAACGGCCCATTTGTGGGTTCACAGTGATATTATCAAATAGAAACAACAAATGAATGTTTAAACAAACCCAAAACATCATATATATGTGTGCTTGGGAATAGGAATAGTAGTTTTTGGGGTAGGAAGTTTTTTTTTTAGAGACAAGCTTGGGGAGGGAACCCCCAAAAAACAACAGAAGAAAAATGTGTTCTTTATAATCACATGTAACCGTTTGTCCCAGCATCCAATCCTCTGCACAGCAGTGTCTATTTTCCCTACCCTGTTGCTCCACACAGTGGCAGAGCCAGTGTGGGGGAAAGGGTGGTGGCCGCTCCCCCATGGCTCCCTCCTGGAACTTGGTGCATTCCCAGTGCACACCTCAACCTCCCACTGGTGCCCTATTATCCACCGCCACTGGCACCAAAAGCTGCCTCTCCTACTGTCTCCCCATCCTCATCTGAAATGGGGCTCTCTGTCTATATTATCACACCTGCATAAACTGCACAATGCCACCTCCGCAACAACTGCAAACCCACCACTCTTCACTCTCATCTAGCCAATGCTGTAACTAGTGCTCTAGAGCCCAACAGTTTGGACTTCTGCAACTGCCCCTTCCTAGCCCACTACTCCTTCCAGTTCCTGCCAACAGTCCAGGACTTTGCCACTTGTGTCCTATTCAATTAAATTGAGCTTTTATATCGATACATACCAGTAACGCTCTATGTTGTCTTGCTTCCAAGACAAACGCGTGTCCCCTGAGCTATCCAAAGTCTTACTAGATCTGAATTCACTTCTTCCAGCAGAACCTCAAGCAGTCTGACTCACTGTGGTCCAGAGGCCTCTTCTCCGAGTTACACCTCAGTGTGCTCAGTTTCTTCCAATTCCTTGCGGCCCCTTAAGCTGAGCAGACCATCTCTCCATCTATATACCAACCTACATTGGTTGCTGAGAGAAGGCACACCACCACCTCCCTCCGACGCAATAACGTCTTATCACTTGCAAATCCCTTGACCCAAGATTCAGGCATTTAACCCTCCTGGCACCCCTCTAACTGGAACCCCTTCAAACCAAGACCTGTCACCAGTCTCAGCACTTCAAACATCCCTGAAAGCACCACAGATGGGAGAAACGATGTTCCTTGCCTACTATAGTAGGAATCAATATGGATGCAATCCTACTACAGACAGGCTTGTAGCACAAAATGCTTCATCGCTGCATATAATAATGTATTCAGTATTGACCTTTAATGCTGTGCGAAAACACCACTGTATTGATCTCAAAGTGCCTATCCTTGTCTGAGATTTTAGGGTGTACCTTGTCCCCACCCATGGATCCCCAGATCTTAGTCTGCCGAAGGACAATGAAAATGGGGGATTCGAGATGGACAAGGTATAGAAAGGGGGTTATGAAGAATGCATGGAAATTTGAACTGAAGGAAAGACAGATGAACATATTGGGGTTGTAAATGTATAGTCTGGGTGCAAGAGGGGCTCTGGCTATCCTCACGTGTGAAGGCATGCTTGACTGGGTCACAGCTCGAATCCACTGGCCTTTTAAAGCTCTAGAGAAGTTGTCTGCGAAGGCCAGGGACCACAACCTCCAATAAATATGTGTTGCTTATCCAGAAAATATTTTTAAAAAAGATAAAAGGGGTAGAGGGTAGCAGTGGGGTGACGGATAAAGGAAGCCAAGTTTCCAGGATTTAACCCAGTGGTGTATTAACATGTTAAAGATGCATGTGTTGTATGTTTACTGGCCTATCCAAGAAAGACAGCAGTGCAAGACACACAAATGGCGCATACATGTAGGACCACACCTGTGCCCCAAGGCCAACCATCCACCAGGGTTTGGCCCCTCTGCTATGTGTATGTAGCTTTCTTTTACTATGTGGTTTAATGCCGCCCCAAGGCCACTTGAAATGGCTGCAGAAAGAGAAAGGGAAGATGGAATAAGCGTGATCGTGCCCTCAGGGACCACCTGGTGAAATGATAGGTTGGATTTTCAGCACAGAAACACGTCTGCAAATAAGAGTTGGTCCTGTCACCTGCACAGACGGGGGCGGCGGCAGCAGGAGAGAGGGTGGTGGCGGCTGTGGGGGGGGTTCTACTTGTGGATTTTCATTGTTCTCTGTATTTTGTTGTGATTTTGTGACAGGACCACAGTTCCTCTTTAAATCATTTATGACTTTCTTGTTTCAATGTCTTAAACCTACATTTTTAGAAATCGGTGTGAACTGAAGTTACTTGGTTCTGCAAATAAGAGTTGGTGCTAAAACGAAGTAGAATTACTGTAGGGAACAAGGCGAATCCCTCTGCCAGGATCAGACTTCCTTTTGGGCAATTATGCAATGCGGCGGTGAAGCACCGCCCAACATACGAGTGGGGACCTTACTGTGCTGGGCAGCTGGTAGTGTTGAGCAAATGTTGCTGACCGCATGTGCGTTAAATGCATCCATTGTTAGTACAGAATTGTCAGTTGTGATTGTGGGCCACTCATTTTAAATAGTGAACGTTTTTTTAATGCTCCCGTACAACCCTGCAGGCAGACTGGGTGGCCGCATGCAGGGGGATTGTCCAGGTTGGCTGGGTCTGCATTGCCTGGGGTATAGACAGGCACCGAATTTTCTCTAGTGGGCATATATTTCAACCATGCCACTAAAAGCAGAGCCCCTGCAAATCACGGGTGTCTGGGGTAGACACCACCAAATACCCAGTGCAGAGGGGGGAATGCTGAGGGCTGGCCAAGTGACCGTCTGTACATCCATTTTCTAGATCCAGCCGTCCACGTGATGGTTGGGGGAGGCGAGGGAGGTTTCAAACAGCCGTGACTTTGGCCTTCATCCGGTCCTGGCAAGTATGATCGAAAACGAAGCCATGCTCGGAAGTAAATGGTTGTCAGGCACCTCGCCAGCCAGGGAAAAGTCGGTGGGTGGGTGCATGTGTGTGTGGGCGCGCGCAGGAGGATTGTTGCCTATGGGGTGGGCACAGCAGGTCTAGCTACCACACACCACTCCTCCTTCCCCCCACTTAACCCTCGTTATCTCCCTCATTAGTCAAGCAGCTTGCTCAATTAGCAGAGGTTTGCAAGCAGAGCTTGGTCCCTAATGCACCCCCTTCCCCCAGGAAGCAGCCCCCTCAGCGAACTGCTCTAATAGCAGGGTAATAAATCCCACACAGTCTCCCCCCACCTCCACCGCATCTCCTTGCTCTGGCCCATGGGTAATATGCCCGTGACAGCACTCCCCCACTAACGCATGCAGACTCGCATGGGCACGTGCAGTAATATGGCGAAACATGCGAAGCATTCATCAGACAGTCCTGCCTAGGTTTAGGGAATAGACTGACCGAGGACAGAAAAAGGTCGTTTCACTTAGTTTCTTTTTACCCACTTCCCACTGACGGCTTATCCTGGACACTACCTCCTTTTTTTGTTTACCTTTCTGAGTAGAGGTGCATCCAACCAGTCCCCCTGACCCTTGAACATAAAAGGTACTGAAAGTTATTCACTTGACTTGTGTGTTCTGTGGCATACACCCATGACAAAAGTAACAAAAAAAGTAGTGGAACTGTGACCCCGGCGGGCGGAAGCTAGGGTGACCAGATTTAAAAAGTAAAAAACCGGTAGAGCCACTAAAATAAAGGTAGGACTAACTCTTGAAAGTGGCTGTCAAGGCACTGCACTTCAGTAGGGGTTGGATGAGAAAGGGTTTTACGTGTTACTCTGTTCAAATAAACACATATTATAATAATGTATCACTCGTTTATAGCAAACTAACACTATCTTAAGTTGTAAAATGCAGCATTTCATCTGTGCAAGCTGTGACTGCCAGCTGCGAAGACCTACTATCAAAAACCGGGACCACTGCAATTTCCAATGGAAACATCTTGACAAAGCGGGACAGAGGTCCAAATTCTGGGACAGTCCCGGCAAAACCGGGACGTCTGGTCACCCTAGCGGAAGCATATGGTAACAAGTCTGTATAAGATGGTAAGGCAGTGCCAAGTGGGGGAATAAGCAAAAGAAGAGGGGGGGGGGTTAGACTGGATAGGTTTATTGACTTCTGTGAAAAACAGATTTCAGGGTAGATGGATGTTCTATGAGGGTTCCGGGAAGGTATTCCTCTTGTAAATTCGAGATTGTCCAGAAAAGTGTTGGGATGGTGTCCATTAAGGTTTTTCTTTCCATGTCAACCCTAATGTGAAATTTTGTATTGTGCAATAGTTCCAGGCTCATTCCATTTCTAATAGATTAGTTGTAAGAATAACTAGTGGTACTGTGGCCGCAAAGTTTTCCAAACACTAAACTCAAGGGGAGTAAGCAACAGAAACATAACGTTTTAATGGAAACAATAATTTTCACAAACGTGCTCCCTCCACCTCTGCACAGGCTCTCAGAGATGTTCTTGGAGATGCTGATAATGACCTCAAGGTTTCCAAGAGTAGCTGTGACAAATTAAATTCCGGGGTACCAGTGGTCCAGGGGTGAATATCAATCTGCCCCACACCTGTAATACACCAGAATGGATACAAATAGGTTGAATTAAACAAGCATACAATTAAAATTATGAACCCCCTTGTCCAATTTTGGTAACGTGGACGGAACAGCAGGCTTATCTCCTCTGACTGTCGTGGATCGTTTGTTATTTGCAACACCACAAAAAATACAATTACTACCCACTGATAAAAGGAGTGTCCAGTCAAGGTTGTATACAAATATCAACTTTATTATTATCACAGCAGACAATCTAATAACACTACAAACTACAGCCCACCCTGTAATGCAATGCTAAGAACAGACAGTTTCCAAGACGGAAAAAACCCCTTCTTGGACCTTCCTGTCCTGGATACTGTCCTGGATCCTCCTATCCTGTATAGTGACAGGAGGGTAGTTGGTATGGTTAATTGCCACAATCGTTTTTTAAAGGCTTCTTGGCTTTAGCAAAAAGGGAGAAAGGCTCTTAAAATGTCTCTATGGGCCTTCTGGGAAGGACAATGGGGACAAAACCACAATCTACCTTTTGGTGTAGTTGTTCGATGTAATAAAGTTGCCTGAAAATGGGTGTTTAAAAAATAATTGAGTCAAATAGGCTGTGGTGTGACCCCCGCAATCCATGTAAAGGATGCGGGGGACACCCACACAACCCTGTCCCCCTCAAGCTACCGCTACCGTCGCTAAGCCGCAATCACTGAAGGAAACCGAGAGGTCTCGACCAGTGCTTCAGAACTGCCGATCAGCATTGAGACAATGATTCCTGACCCTGAGTCACCGTGAAGACTAGTCTGCAGGCAAACCGCCTTGCCGCTGATACCCGCCATTGACTCCCATCTCAAGCTCTGTCATAGAAGCCTGAAAAGCACTTTGAAGCCGACTTGATGCTGTCGAGCACCAAGAACAACCGGTATCCAGTAATATGGTCGGCAAAAGTATGGTTTTACAAAGAAATTGCAGCAAAAAGGCTGTGGTGAGAGCCAGTTAAAGTGTTTCCATTATACCACACAAACGTTTCTTTTTTCTTTTTAGGGGTAGCCAGGGAGACCACAGGGGTAGCAAGGGAGACTTCAGGGGTCGTATTTGCGAGCCCTGACAACCTCCAAATGACGTCCCAGATCTCTCAACAGAAAGAGTTCTGGTCTCAATCCCCAGTCATACTAGGTCCAACCCACCTTATTGTCCGCTGTGATTAAAAGTCTTTCCAGTTAATGGTTCTCCCTATGCGGTTTAAAGCAGCAGATCTCCCTTAAAGATGCTGAGAGACCAGATTCTCTGGCTTCTACAAACAACATCAGTTTACCTTATGAATGGGTCCCCCCTAGTGGGGGTTGGCTATTGCAACAATAGACTCAGACATGCCAGTTCACGAACATTGATACTCAGAGGCAGGATCTGGCTTCAGGTTGACACAGTTACATATGAATGATGTGTTGGGTTAATTGTCTCCTTTGATATCCTCTGCAGCCAGGCCCAATAGGGCCCTGTTTGAAGTACCCACTATTGGTATGTTACTCGCTGCCACCAGCTGCAGCTGGTCATAACAAAAGAGCAGGGCAGTTCAATGGAGCCTTTGTCAGTTAATCAGGCTGGCCAGGAGAAGCCCCCCCCTCCTTGGGATGACATTGTGATCTGCTCCCCAGTTATATTCCAGCTAAATATAACAGGGGTGGACCGTGCCAGTAGGCCGGGTCCATTTCAGAGTACACAGTTCTATGCATTTGTTGTGGTGTGAGCATAGGAAAATGTGTGTGGATTAGCCCCACACATTTTCCTGAGGCAGGTCTACCATCATCCATTTACTTAAAAATGTCAAAAAAGCCCAGGCGAGGCCACGTCCACCACGCGGATGGTTGAATTCCTCAAGGTAGCTGTTTATGCTGTTTATGCAAATAATAAATGTTTATGCGAATAATGTACACCCCTTTAAAATGACAGAAAAAACAGAAACATGTAATCCGAGCAACAATTCTTGACTTTATTTACTTACAAATTAACAATTATTAGCTATTATAATGCATAAGGAATTGATGCACATTTTCTGCATGTCATGTCAATCAGACAAATCGTTTATTTAATTGTTATATTTACTACGAAGGAAATAGTTTATTTGATGTACTCAAGGTTTTTTATCTTAATATTGAGTAAGAAGTATAAGAGAAGAGTTCATTACAGGAATCTTGTGTTGTCTGTGTTTTGATTTTGTATAGGGTTTTAGCTAGAAAACCTTAATATCCTCTGGCACATTGAAATATGTTTGATTCAGTGAAGGTTAAATTGAAAGTTGTTTATAAAAGAAAAGTGTGGAGAAACTTTGAAAGAATACTGAGTGCAACTGACCCTAACACTGTTTGATTCTTAGTCCTGCCCAGGCTGCTATGTATCTGCAGGGGGCAGGACAAGCCAGAATCACTGGGATTGTCTCTCGATCATGATGCACATACTGAATAAGTAAATCCCTTTCATACACTGAGACTAGCGAGGTAGATGAGGCACGACCCTGACCTGTTGCAAGCCTAGAAGGCACAGTGATGCTTAAAGGGAGCAACATCATCAGGAGAGAGGATGTGGCATTTGGAATTTTCCATTTTGGCCGAAATGTTAAAAAAAAAGAAAATGCTGAATTGAATGCGTGGTTTTGCACATTCGCCATGGGAAAACATAGCGTATTCCCATAATGTTGCACAAGGGTAGCAGCAGTTGCGTGAGAGGTGGGTATGCCCCCCGCCCCCTTTGTTCGACATTATGGGAATTCGGAGGCTGCGAGGGTGTCCCCATTTTCCATAACAAGGAAGTTTTTACAACAAAAAAAAGATGTACTCTTCGTGCTTTTCCGCCCCGTTCCTTTCAACTACGAACGTTTCACATCGATCCGAATTTTCTCCTCTAACTTGTCCCATAGTTGCTGCTAATCTACAACAGTCACTTCTTCTTGGGCCTGTAACCCAAGCCTAGGTATAAGGGAACATGTGTAAGTGGCTCTTTTAAAAGTTCCACAAAAGGGTAAAGTATGAGCCAAGTCGAATTTATCATTTTATTCTAGAGCCTATTGTGCAACGTTCATTGTGTTTTCTGGGAACAACTTGTAAAGCAGCCCGGTCCTCTGGGAAAAACACGTAGCCACTCTTCTTTGGTCATGCACTAGCGAGTGTTCATTAGCTCCATAAAGACAGAAGAGGGGTCACTATAGTTTGAGCTGGACACAAAGCACGGTCATTGAATCAACTGGCTCCTCCCTGCCAGACGCCATCTTACCACAGACTGCGAACCCCCTGGCGGACTGGTTATGCACTGCCAGAGAATCCTGTCTCAGAAATCCTTCCAGGCACAATGTTGGAAAGCAGGAAATGGACTGGGATATTTTGAGTGCCACTAGGCAAACCTCACGAGACTTCCCAGTGCCCACTCTGTTGCTGAAGGTGGGAGGTAACCTAAGCAAATGGCATATTAGTTATTTATTTGAGGTTTTAGATGCCACAAACTAGGCCCTATGGACGTGTTAGTGCTGCACAAAAATAGACGGGAGGGTTTGGGGGGGAGGGGAGAGGAATGGGGATGAGAATACAAAACATAGATGCAAGATGGAGAGGCAAAGAGAAAGAGCCAAACCCACGTTGTTTGGTCCTTAGGTGCTTTTTATATTTAACTATATTGCAAATGTTTTATGACCCCTGCCTTCGCTAGCACTCCAGCAGGTGTAACGTCTTAAACTGGTCCTGTAGTACTTAAAGTTGAGGCAAGAGTACTTCCAGGCGCTTTTGACCTGCTTCAGTTTATGAGGCAGGTGCGCGCTGTGAGATTTCTACTAGAATTATCTATTCCTTTTCCATTTGACTCCCCTAACTGGCTCCTCCAACAGATAAATTCGTGGTGGGTAAAATACACATGGGTGTACTAACAGTATAAACATGGCATGCACAAAAGTATGCAAAATGCAGATATTGAGCTATAAAAGCATACATGGAGTTTGTCCCGGTTTATTGGCCGGTCACTCTCAACCCAGGGAGTCCCCCCCCCAAACAAGGTGGCGCACAACAAAGCGCTTAGCAGATTCAACTTTAGTGAGGCCTCTAACATATATAATACCATTCAGCAGATACCCTCTGTACCACCAATGAGCTAGAACCAGGCCAGTGTATATTAATAATATATTTATTTATTTATTTAAATGTTACTACAATGAATAGTAAATCAATCACAAGAACAGCAGCCACCAACTCTGTGGCACAATACACTATCACAACTTCAACTTACTCGCATCAATTGATGGACATGTATTTCTAATAGACTTTCAGTTACTACACCAACACAGGTTTAATTTATAGATTTGCAGTCACAATTTACATCAGGATGGAAAAATGTGCAAGCACACAGTGATTGCTTAGTTTATCCCAATGCTCTTTTCTCCCAGCAACCCCCACCCTCCAGGCATCAATTAGATATGACCCCTTTGATAAGAAGGCAAAGTACGGGGAGTGGGAAAACAATGGGAACATCGTATTGGCATTTTATTAGAAAGGCATGGTTCGGGAAATGAACTCAATGGGAAAATCCTTTGGGCTTATTTGAGAAGCAGGCTTTGGGAAATAAACCCAATGGGTAAATCGTTTTTCAACACTCATTCAGATGAAATGCAGGGCTTTGGCCTTCTGATTTGGGAATCCATGGGAGTAAATGGGAACATTTGTTTTGCACACACTACATTCACTTGAAAGGCAGATTTTTAGGAATTCTTGTTATGGCATTAAGGACACCCCTCTTGTGTAAGGAAGTCAGGGGATACAGGAAAATATGGTCACCCAATTACTTTATTGACTACCAGCTGGGGTACTCGGCATTGCCCGTTTCCCGATCGAGTGGTGCCTCATGTGCCCTGCAGGATGTTGCTCTTGTCCTCTTGTCAGCAATTCTTGCTTCAGTTTGCTCTGGTGTCTCATGTGCCCTGGAGAATGTTGCTCTTTTCCTCATGTCAGCAAGTCTTGCTTCAGTTTGCTTTGACATCTCATTTGCCCTGGAGGAAGTTGCTTTTGTCCTATGGTCGGCAAGTCATGCTGCTGTTTGTAGTTGTGTTTCAGAAGCTCTACATATTGATTTTCGCTTTATATCAGCTTGGAGCTTTTCCAAGAGATGTTCGGTTTTTGTGTGGCATGTTTCAGTCACTCAATGGCTTCAGCACATTTGAGAAAAAGTCCAAGAAAGATTGATTGATTGTGCTCTCTTCTAGTGAATAAACGTAAGTAAACTGTAACCTTGCCATTTCCCATTTTTGCAATGGCGTGATAATTCCCCTTAAAATGCTTTAATAGACACTTTTGAACTATATACAATAGTAATACATTTCAAAGGAATAACCAACACATCAAACGTTTTGCTTCAGACACTTGTCCACATTTTGCCTGCTTCTAGTACCTACTGTACCTACTATAGTGAATCGGGATGAGCATCAGTAAATGAGGGTGTCTACGGAGTAAATGTCCAAACAGACTACAATCTCCCCAGACAAATGAGGAATCCATGCAAAATTTGGTAGACATGGGTTCAATGGTGTGGATTTGTATAGCCAGACAAACATATACACATACATACATTCAGCTTTATATATTAGATAATAACTGTAACACACTGGGCATGAAATGTATTAGTTTTGAATTGTAAGAAATCTCCTCCCATATTTTTTCTATATGGGAATTAATTGAATTAACTTTAAGTAAATGTGCTAAGGGTCCACACAGTTTTACCCCCTCACCAACAATAAATGGACAGGATTAAGGCAGAAAGTTCCCAGCACAATTCAATTTAAATGGATAGGGTGTTCTTCTATGATGAATTAATTGAGTTATATTTTTAGTCAAACATAGCTAGGGTCTACATAGTTTCCCCCCCTGCCCACTATGCAAGAAGGAGATGAAGGCTGGCTGATTCCCCCCCCCACACTTTTGTTGTCATCTGAATAAATCTACGTACATGGGAGACCTTGGTTATTTGGCTCTCAGGGAAACAACAGGGTTCATCATGTGAAAGCACACATCTGGTGAAAGGCTTCTGTCAAGGATAGTCACCAGAACTCATTCCTCATCTGGCTCCTCCAATATGAGGCCATGGTTTGCTTCTAGGTTTCCCTGTCTCCACCTCCCCTGCAAGGTTTAAGGCCTCTCCAGGTAGACAGCTGACATTTTCACATTATCAGTATTCCCACAGTATGAACTGGCTACCTCTCTCACACCCTCCTCCCACCAATTTTGCCCACTGCCTGCTGATAGGACTAGGAAAAGGAGGTGGGAGGTATGGATTATGGAGATGTAATTAACCTATATAATTTTGAATTCTACATTGTATGGCGAATCAGGAAATACTAATTTCACTTCGGCACACCCTTCCTTCGGGGAGCTATCATTTTTTTCGTGATATGCTCTGGCACTGAAATAGTGAAAAAAGATGCCATTTCACAATTCAAACATTAGTTTCAGTCCATCACCTCACCAAATTTCCAGTTCCTTAGAATTATGAGAAGGCCAGAATCATGGTTGTCTTGCTAAATCAAATTCTATACATCCCTCAGGGTTAATATTCACATGGAACTGGCAGGGCTTTATGTCCTTTAATATGAGTCCTGGATGAGCTCACTGGGATGCACAATTCTCTTTATATAAAGGAAAACGCAGTGGAGTGTTAACCACAGGCAATGCATTGCATGGTCCCCTGAGTTTCACAACCAGCTCTCCTCTCCTCATAAGTTCAATTTCTCCCCAGTCAAATGACATGGCCATCTGCCTGTCTCATGTTATTCCACCCTGCCATTAAGTGTCTTTTAAGGTCTCTGTTCGAAGCTAATGCACAGTTAATGGGGAGGCCTCACCTTAAAGGTGATTTCTGCTGGCAGTCTTATCGGTACCCTCCACAATTCTGATTTACACTTTATATTTCTTTGCATTTTAAGCTCAGGCCTGTTTTCCTAGAGGGCCTCCACCAAAGATCTTGAGGTCACAGTTTCAGTTCAGTGGGAAGACACAACCTGCATCCATAATTGTGAAAGGATAGCCTTTTAAATTGACAAGATGTGCTTCCATGTAACATTTAGTACTGCACCTGGGCCTGCTGTTCATAACTATAATATTTCTTTAATAGAATATTTGAACAGATATAAGTTCACTTTTGGTATTATTCACCCATAGGCCACAGTTAACACAGGCAACTAGTGTTCACTTCTACAAGAAAAATAGGGTCATTTTGCATCATGAAAGTAAGTGTTTTTTATTTGCGACAAATGTCAATGTAACATGCTGCTATCAGTCTCCTTAAGTGAAATTGTAGCTTTTAATATTTTATGAAATTAGCATTTCAGCCACATGTGTGTTTTCTCAATGCACTGGGCACCTTCCGTAGTTTTCATTTCTCCGGCACATTTTCCTTCAATTGAGCGCCTGCCCATTTTGGGAAAGTTGAACTAGGTCCATTTTTGTTCCTTCACTAGGTCGTATGTTGGAAATCAATGTTTGCACTGCCCTGCGTATTCCAATGGGTTTCAACTTCAGCCAGCTTTATTCTCACAATAGGGCTTTGCATGGCCTCTCAGTCTCCATCACTCTGGGGCTGCATTTACACCCCACAAGTCACACAATAGTTAAACACTTGGGGCTTTGCTTTGCAAAGTCATTTTTTACTGCAACAATGACTCAGTTCTGATTTTGCACAGCAAAAATACACTTTGCATAGTTCCATGAATTGGGGTTTGTGTTGGTAGTGCAAAGTCACTTTTCAGCAGCGCAAAGTCACTTTAAACCATGCAAATAATTCCATGAATCGGGCCCTTGGCTTTGATACTTGATGCACTTGAACACAGAGGTGCCTGCATTTGACATGAACAAAAGCATGATGAAACACAAACACAAAGGTATAAGCACACATTCTCCAGCTCTACATTTTGACTGAGTGGGATATCAGTTCTGTCACTGATCTTCCCTTGATTTCTGCTGGAAGTCATCAAAACAGGTTCCACTGGGAGATCCTTAAAAAACATCACCTGCGGGGTCCACCAAGTTTTGTGCCTGCTGCCACTACTCTTTAATAACTACATGTGATTTCCGGCTCAAGTGATAACACAACTTAAGACCAATTTTAGATGCACGCTGACAGTACCCAAATCCAGCTTCGATTGAAGCGGGAATCATTGAGCCACTGGAACATAGCAAAGAGTTTAGCGGCACCTCTGGATTTACTGGTACTTGGTCCGGGCCAGACCAGAGAAGCTGTCGCTAGTAGACATGGATGGGAATGTCACTTCTTTTGATTGACCATAAACCCTTAAAAATTGTGAAGCTAGGAAGCATAGATGGGAAATCCTTTGATTGGCCAGAAACCCTTTATAATTAGTACACTTTACTGAAAAGTAAGAATCCTTCTCCACCTGCTTGATTCAGACAATGCAAGGCAGTGACAGGTGAATGTTACCATCAAGAGTAAACATGTGAAACTTAAGATGCTCTTGAAAGATCTCTCCCCCTTCCAGCCACTCACTTATGGGGAGCTCACATGCCTACAGATGCTATCATGCATTGATTAGCCTAACACTATGGATAAGGACTTGAGCAGCCAGCCCTTACTTCATCTTGAGGAAAGGTAACCAATCATCACCTGCCCTGAAAATACTCCTCTGCCTCCCTGTAGAACAGAAACATGCACAAACTGGGGCACCTGCTCCAAATATACGCAGAAGCTGGCAGCCCACCTAACCCCTACAACAGATCTAGTAGTAATTGGACAATGTGCCAGGCCAACTTCAAACCATTTGTAGTGGTCACAGATTTATAACATTTGCAGATATGTATGCAAATATGTATGCTTTATACACAAAATGGGATTATGGCAGTGTTCTTAATAAAAAGAGATAAACCAGATGGCCAGAACCATCTGAGACTCAAGCCACCTGCTGTAAGAAGATCCTAGAGCTGGCCGAAGAAATGCCAAAAAAACACTCAAACGACTCACCCAAACATTGGGGTCTAAGGCAGGTCATCCAGGTACCCCAAAAACTAAGCCCAGCATGACCCCCACACACTTAGGCTTTCCATGGCCTGCTCCCCTGTTTTCTGCCAGTAGGCATTACCAATGATTGCTGCATTCCTGCCCCCACCGAAGCACAAATGATATCCCAACAGTAATGGAAGTGGGGCAAAAAAACATGTCAGACCAATGCCACAGGGCAAAGGCGACCTACTGGTTACTTGCCCCAGTCTCCCACTGTCAATGTTCTTACAAAACCTACAGTGGTGGCATTGAATAGTTCCCTAACTGACTCACAAAGGTATACCCCATCTCTGATGTTAAGATGCTTCCCAGTGGTCAACACCCCAATGCCCCTCTCTTGCCAGGGTCCGGGTCGCACCAATGAAAGGATCCCCTACTACTGGACCGGTCACAACAAGTAGGACGCTAGCTATATGGAGAATGCCCAGGGCTCGGTAGTCAAAGAGGCAAAACCTGGCATTACAACAGTCACATGGTGAACTCTGCATTCTGAGGTGACCACAGCATGACATGCCCATGCTCAACTAAAGCCTCAATAAATCAACCATTGATTGATAAATAATTCTCGAAATTAAACATTATCATTCTAATAGTGAGGAGACAAGCAGAGACATACAAGGCACCCATAACTCGTGAATGACAATATTGGAGAATGTTGGTTTTCCTTCCCCCCTGTGGTTATGGTTGAGGTCTGTCTCAGTTGGACAATGTGGACATGTGCATGTTCTTGTTCTCTTTCAAATCCATGAAGTTTCTCTTCAGTTTCCTGAATGTTATTGTCATAACATTATTTTTGGCTTTTAAGTGGTTCTTAAGAATCACCTATAAGCCACAACTACTTCATTGGACTAGAGATAAGAAGGATGTTGGATGTGAGGAGAGACACACAGCTTCTGGGTGTAGTTTGGTTACGTTCTGACCCAGTGACTGGCCATTGTCAGTCTAATCCTTATGGACATTCCCACCCACTAACTGCCCCTCTCTGCCCCAAAAATACCCTCCTGGGAGCTCTTTGAGATTGCTCTATCAAGCAGTAACCTCAACCTTGTGCTGTAAAGGGCCTGCCATTACTATTGCAAAGCAGTCTTCTGAAAATAAACAGCGTAACTACAACCGTGAAAGTAGTACTGGCATAATACAATGTCTTACCCAAGTGTGCCCTCAGCCACCTGATTCATAGGAATATGCCTGTCCTGCGCACTGAAGTTCATTTGAATACAAGCTCCAGTTTTTGGCTTTCATACAGGTATTAGATAGTCCTTTGCCAGGCACTGCTATCATATGCCAAGATTTTCCACCAACATTTGCCATGTTATATCCAAGTAGTACCTTCATAACAGTGCTTGACAAATGCCTAGCAGATGCTTACTCAAAAAAGGAAAAGGTTGGCTTTGCCAATGCTTGTTTTTTTCTAGGAGCGTATCCGTGCAGCTTGTCCGGTTTCTTTGTCCCGTATGATCGTGCATAATGTATTCAGCAAGATGCTGCGCTGTCCAAGAGAGAGTCACTGTGTCTGTCCCCAGTATTGGCTCGTGCCCATTGTTCTATAAATCATAGCCCCCATGTTTTGCTGCAGCTAAATCTAATAATATGGCAAAGCAGTAGTAGACAGCTACCAAGGTGCTCAGGGGTGTGGGCGGAAACATGTAACTGCGCCGTGAGCGGCACACAGGAGTGGGCAGGCCTACATGGAACTCTGGGGATTTCCTCTGCATTGTAGGCCTCTTTTGTGTGGGTTCCCCGGTGTTCTGCCCCACCCCTTACTCTGTCCCATGCACAGCACCCCCTTTGTTTCATCGCTTCCTGTCCTCCTTAACACTTGGAAGTAAATCATTTGTTACATAGCTTTTGGTATTTTATTCCTCACTCCTGTAGGTAGGTGTTTAGTTATGTTCAGCTACTTTGGAATCCCGATTTAGGGATAAATGTTCTGCGTTTGGAAAAATGTTTTACAAGTTTTCTTGTGGGAGGGATTGGGATTGCTGGCACGGTATAATATGGGGCCGCTTTTTGAAAAATTTCCAGGGCCACTTTTTGTTCCCAGTCCACCCCTGGTGGGCAGGTCCTTTTCACCGCCTGCTGTTGTCTATTTAGGCTGCGCACTGTGCCCTGGTGCAAGCCGTCTTCCCCCCCAAGGCTGTGGAAAGTGAAGCGAGAGAAAGACCCCTTTGAATTGAGCTGCTGATGCCCACTCAGGATCCCCCAGAGACTGGGTGTTGGGACTCTGTTTGACAACGCTTCGGCTGCACTGCGTGCTATGTTTACTATCTGTATGGGACACGAAATCCGACCCCCGTAACAGGAAGCACTATTGGCGACATGTTGAATCCTCTACTCCGGACCCCAAACAAACATGGACAGGTTATAAGCAACGAGGAGCTTGTGTTTACAATGAAAGACGTTAACGTGCTTCAAAATGACCATTGATGGCCTTCAATCCATCTGTTGGAGACCAGCCTACGGATCACATAGACAAGCTGTGACGGCCCTGAAGGCTTGGCCCATCATTTAGGGAAATAAAATGGGATCCTACGAGGTGTAGCAGTCTAGACATGTATGGAATTGTTGCATGGGTCCGCCCTCGGAAGTAAGAGCGTTGTTGGATGTTAATTGACTAATTTGCAGCAGTGGGCACTACTTCAGGTGGGCTTGTTTAGCAATACAGCAGCTATGGTAGCTAATTGACATAGATCTTAACATGGGCCAACAGAAGCTTTCAAGTCCTCCTGCCTGTGTACAGTGCATTGACTGAGGCACGGGAAGATACAGTCATGTGACCAAGTTGACACTGTGTGCCAAGCATGGGAGCAGCGACTTTCAATATTTCTGACTTTAGGGCCAGAAGCCCATATGACATAAACTTTGCAACACTACAATGCATTTTCACCCAGCATTTACAACAAGCCAACAATTGCCCAGTGCAAGTATGCATTGCAGCAATAGACATTTGCACTAGAGCAACTTTTGCCCCGTTGCAAATGGAGTGAAAAGTTACACTACACTGGTACAAAGTTTCTGTTATACTGGCCAGCGTCTACATCACAGGATGAGACCTAGAAATAATAATAAGTTGTTATTTATATAGCGCTTTACTCCAAAGCACTTTACATGGATCATATAGACATATATTATTATTATTTTGTAGAGGGGTGTACTCATAGGTTGCGCCAGGCTTCTCAAAAGCATTTACCAACACTCATTTTGGGTCAACATTTCTTAGTTTAGTTTTTTGATTATTTAATGTTTAATAACAGGGGTCTCAAATGACCTAATTAAGTTTCATATGTGTGCCCGTCTGTGTTGACACGTGTTTCGGCCATCAAGGCCCTTCTCAAAAGCAGGCTTAGTTATTTACAGAACAATTAGTCGCCATCCAAATACATCACACTCCACAAGGTTCTACTCTGAGCGTAGTGTTCTCTGCTTTTGAGGATTCTTCCAACTCGTATAGAAGGGTTAGATCCCTAGGTCCAATGTGACCCCTTCCATTCCACAGATGACGAGGCCTGTTGTTTTCCAAATAGGCCTGGCCAACTGCCGAATGGAAGGAACCTTGGACCTGGGTGCGATGTTAGTGCGAGTAGAGGGAGGGAGCGCAGTGGCTTCTGCTGCAGTTTTGCTGTGTGCAGATACGCTTCTAGGGGTTACTGGACACACTTTGTCTGATGAGACCCAGGATGGGCATCCTCTGGGCTGTGTTTTATTTGGTATTCAGTGTGAGTTTGTGTGGTGACGGTTCAGGTTCTTAGAGATTTCGGTGAAGTGTAGCCCAGGGTTTTGATGCAATGAGGGTGTGGAGGGGGTTGGTTAGCATAGGTGGCCGGAAGGTTAGTTTGTGGTAAGTATAGGCGTTGGGCAAAGTAATGCCATGGTCCACTTCCATGGTTTATCCCATCCATCTGGTCCAACTGTGCACAATCGATAATTGGGTAAGACATTGCAAAAGTGTAAAGGTTTCGCCTGTTTACATCAACATAAGATTGCATGCAGGATAGCATGACAAATCTGCACCCTATAGCAAACTATCCCTTACCAGTGCCTGTCACACTACCTTCACCCCATTTAAGGCTGAGTGGCGTTGCTGCTGGCCTATTTGCCAGATGTAGTAGAACAGACTAACATGCATGTGGATAAACGGATAGCACTGCACCCATGCCGTAGCGATCACATCATCTCATGATATATGCCATGGCCCTTCCACTCGTTTGCCACCACATTTTGCAAGGCACTTCTTGACACTGGCATGTGCTAAGAAGAGTTCAAGAGAGAGCGCCAGTAGCTTGAGATCATGAGTTGAAAAGGAGAGGTCCCTGACAGTGATGCCAGCTCTCTGCCCATCATTGTGATATCACGATTTCAAAGAGAGCGCTGATCTGATGGCTTTCCGGCTACTACTCTGCGGTCATATCTTCAGAATAGCATTTTCCTAGAAGTGCTGCTGATTCTGCACGGATCGAGTGGCAAGCACGGCGTCCTAATGTATAAAGAGTTGATTCAAATTCAGGCCCCAGCTGTAACAATTAATGGTGTGGCTTCTGAGTGGTGTGTATATAATGGAGATCAAGAAGCTTTAGCATTAGGCTGATTGTGTTTTAACACCTTCATGTTTAATTTATAGGGACTGGGAATAGGGAGTTTTCCATTATCGCAAATGGTACAACATTCAGCTGGATTGCCAGCGTACAGTAGGGCATGAAAAGGGTTCTTGGCATCCTTCAGATACGGCAAGGGACTTCAACCTTTGACTCTCCAGATTTTTTTGACTACAACTTCCCTCATCGATAACCAAATTGGTCAATGTTGAGGACCACTAGACAAATTAGTCGAAGACGACCATAAATTATAACAATATTACGACACAGAATCAGGATCTTTTCTTTTCCTGGCAGATCATCCCCGGGACAGCGAAAACTTGACAGGCTGTCTGGCTGTTCTTAGGAGCCATAGAAGTACTCCACCACTGACCAAAACTTCCAAACATATCAGGGCCCTGTTTGACCCTCTTATCCATCAAAAAAAGATAACCTATTGTGGGGATAAAGCGGAGATTAGAGGCCAATCTGTCCTCCTTCCCTATGAGAGGGAGAAGCAACTTATCTCTTTGACCACTTGCTACAAAAACTGGCTGAAGGCGCATAAGCAACCACTAGATACTTCAAATTGGCTCTGGCTCGTTAGTATTCTGGGCACACATTCTGCTCAACTTATTTAGGCAGGTAGAGAGAAGTGGCTGCCTCCCTTAAAGTTGTTGTAAATCTATCCTTTTTTTTTTTTTTTATTTATTTTTTTTTTTTTATTTTTTTAAAACTTTCTTTATTGATTTTCAACAGATTGATAGACCACGAACATATCAGGTACTGCATATACATTACACGTCCATAACTTCCCCCATACCACCCTCCACCCCCACCCCACCCCCCAAGACTCCGATCAACTCCACTGTTCAATATCGAGCCAGTTCAGAGGTCAGGGCTGGCTGATCAACTGAGGGGTCATCCACCGCTCCAAGGTGGAGTAATGGCACGGTCAGCGACACCCAGCGATGTAATTCCTCACTGGAGTCCAGCCTCTGTTTGTGGATAGCGGTTTCCCACGCTCCGGTCTCGGCTGCCAACCACTTAGTGAGGTCGTTCCACCATTGTGCTTCAATCGGGCCTCTGGGGCTCTTCCAACACATGGCTATGCGTCTTTTAGCCGTGATATAAATTAAGTCTTTGAGTCTATTTAGGGGTTTGTTTTTGCGATCACGGCTGCACCTGCCCAGGATGCAGGCCACAGGGCTATGTACGTCCAGTTCAATGTCTGCTTTTGCCACCCTTCCCCGCACCTGCATCCAAAAGGAGCGTATCGCTGGGCAACCCCAGAACATGTGAGTCATTCCCGCCTTCGGCTCATTGCATTTAGGGCATAGCTGGATGGCTGCGCCCTTGAAAGACGATATAGTTTCCGGAGTTAGGTAAGCCCTGTTGGTAATGTATAGTTGGATAAGTTGCAGACGGGCGTTTCTGGAGATTTTCTTGTGATAAAGGGTTACTCCTTCCCATTCCTTGTCGTCAAATTCCCGGCCCAGTTCGTGCTCCCACTTCCCTCTGCTCCTGAGCTCATTCCTGGTCGTGGAAAGGCGTGTATTACTACCTGCCAACCCTTAGTGCACTCCAGAGGGAATAAAATCCCAAAACGTATTAGTGTTGCAGGCACGTGGGCTATAGGAAGGTTCCCACTGCTTGCAATTCAGATTTTGACTGAAGGTATGATTTCTTTTTTTAGGTTTTAAATTCCTAAGGTACGAGGTGGTTAGGCAAGGTGTACAGTCACCGCTTCACTGTTGTGTTATATCCAACAATAGTATTTTACTTTTTTGGATTCAATTCACAGGGTGTCACAATTTCGCAAATCCGTTATTTGATACAAAATATTACAACCTTAGTGAAAGTAGAAAAACCCTTCATGGGTTATTTTAATCAAAATATATAGTTTTTTTCTCTCAAAGCCTTATTGTTAAATACATTCTAAATCATAAAACTTTGTTTTCATACATGAATTCACAAAATCCCTTTTTGGGTAATGACAAAATAAAGTAAGACAAATTTCTTGGTTAAAGTCACCAAACCAAACTAGTATCAAGATTTATCAGTGTGTTGCCAACGCGTTTCGGACTTTTCTGACAGTCCATCTTCAGGGCTAATGACACTATTTGTTCCAACAATACATGTGTTTCTTGAATTCAATTCCTACGATAGAAACATAGACAATATTTTCACTATTAGTGTTTCATCACTTATTCAAAAAAATAGGAAACTCAACAGTAAAAAATAACAACTTGAAAGGTTGCCTTTCAGACAATTCAAAACATTACTTTTAACGCACCTTTTTCTATTGCCTCTGGCACCTTGCTTCCTGATTCTTTGACACTATCTTGTTGATAGGTTAAATACACCTAATCTGCTCTGTGTGTGAACAATTGTACTTCAAGGAGAATTCTTCTCAAAGAGTTTCTAGAAAAAAACCAATAGGGGGAGATTATTTTTTGGATACTTGGTAGGCTCCACTGAGAATTATATTTGCAAGTTATAAAAGTGAACCGCTATGTGTTAGTAGAGTAGATCCAGGGGTATACTATTCCCCCATAATGTTAATCTGGCTGTATTCTTTTAACTAGATGCACATTGTGCATACTATTTATCTAGTCAAATGGTGTAGGGACCAGGGCTGCGCCTGTTAAATCTGTTCTAAATCTCTTTCTCACCTCTAGGTGCAGCGTGTGGGTGCCTTGTAAGTCCTTGGGTATCCGGAGCATCGAGCGGAGCTCTTCGGTTCGTAGCCTTGCCTGGTGGTAACTGTTCTAAATAGTGTGGGGAGCCTGTGCGCATGCCCGTGAGCGGACCGGGTCGCTTACTATTCGTGCATGCGCACGGTGGAAGTTCGTGTCTAGTCTGGCTTCGTGTGCGCGTGGGCGGGCTGTGCCACTAACTCCACGCGCATGTGTGTCGACAGGAGCTCGGTCCGATTTCGTTTAGGCATGCGCGGGTGCATTGTGTGAACCTCTGTTGCGCAGATGATGTGCCCGTCTAATCGCAACTCGGTTCAGGACCACTGTGCCTCCACGCATGCGTGTGCATACCTGATGTATCTCGGGGAGGGGCAAGCCCTATGTTGACTTGCAGTTTAGTGAGCCGGTACTTGCTAGGTAAGGCATCTTATCCCATCCATTTAGGAAGATAGGATAAATTAATATGGTCAATCTCGAAAAAATGACATATATTTTTTATAAAAGAAGGTTCTGCCATGAATCTGTATCATAGAGCCACAGTGTGAATGAGTGGGGAGTGACGCAGACAGCAAGTCTGCTTGGGTCCCCTTTCATTCCACACTGTGGCTGAATCGTGACACGATAGTCTCTCTCCTGCCTCTCTGCTACCTGAAAGGCCTGTTGTTTCAACATTTTAACAAGTTGGTCTCTGCCAATTAGATGGCTCACATTCTGTGTGGTTTATGAGCCAAATTTTGCTTTTGCATATAATCAAACGTGGCTGACATCAAGGCATTTTAGACATGTACATTAGTCAGTTGGAATTACAAAGTTAGGTGCCCGGAGGTAGCATAGAGTATATTTAACAGAAGAGACATCTGTACATTTACATACTTGTGACCCGAAACATGCATACATTCAAACATAACACATTAGATCAAACTCTATGTTCATGCCTCTAGGGCTAAGGCAGTCAAGGGTGTCAATCCATATTATCTCCCTCTGGTGGAGAGTTCTTAGAATGTCTCCGCCTCTAGGGCCAAGTTTTACATGTTCGAGTATAACACATTTCATTTGTGCTACCGAGTGTCTAGCTTCTGAGAAGTGTGTGGCCACGGGTGATTTCTGACTTTTTGTTCTGATGTTAGACTTATGTTCTGACCATCTGGTTTTTACTTTTCTGGTGGTCATGCCCACATAGAATAGGCCACAAGGACACTTGAGTCCATAAATGACATTTGATGCATCACACGTGCATGAGTGTTTCAAGGGGATAGGTTTTCCTGTGTATGGGTGGCTGATGGTATTGCCTTTTAATATATTGTCACAATGTTGGCAGTTGTGGCAGGGGACAGTACCCTTGAATGTAGTTTTTCCGGTTCCTGGTCGTGCCTAACATTAAGGCTTCGTAGAGCCGTGAGGTCTCGTGGCCCCCCTCGGCGGTGTTCAACATAGTCTCAATAATCTCGTCCTCCGCTGCAAGAATGGTCGCCACCGGCCATCTGTCTTTCATGGCCTGGATCACTGTTCTGTGGAGCAGAAATTGTCCTGTAGGTAGCTCCGAGGACTCGCTCAGGTCGGAGAATGTTAGGATTACCCGATCCTGAACCAGGTCTCCGAGGGTGGCCACCCCGCAGGGCTCCCACTGTGCTCGCGTTTCCAGTTGCCCCCACGGGCGATGGGTCATGAGTGCTGCTATGGGGATCTGTGGGGAGTACGGATCAGGGGACCCCAACGTTCTGCAAGCCCTTCTCCAGAGCCGAGTTCCGAGCTGTACCAGATAAGGGTACTGCCTTAGGGCGTCCTCCTTGACCCAGAGTAGGTCCCTGAGTAGGAAGCCTGTCAGAGCTGGTTGGAGAAGTCTGGTATCTGTGGTGATCTCATCGGCCATCCATCGCATCACATGTCTTAGCTGGCTTGCAAGGTAGTATAGTTCGAAATTGGGGACTTTCAGACCCCCTCTTTCGTAGGGTCTTTGAAGTGTTTCCAGTGCTACCCTGTGCCTGCCCCCCTGCCAGAGGAACTGCCTGCATAGTTTATTGATGTCTCTAAAGAAGGAAGGGGGGATGTTGAAGGGCACGTTGGTGAAGTTGTGTAATAGGCGTGGAAGTGCTACCATTTTGAGGAGACCTGCTCTCCCGGCCACGGAAAGCGGAAGCTTCCCCCAAAAGTCCATGGAATTTGCTAGGGCATCTTTAGCTCTGACTGTGTTGAGGATGTGTTCTGTGTGGGGGTTACGGTGTATAGTGATTCCAAGGTATTTGAAGGAGGTCGACTGCCATTGCAGATCTAAGGAGGGCAGGGATCTGAAGTTTTCTCTGTATAGTGCAGCAAGCGGGTAGAGGCAGGACTTGCTTTTGTTAATACGGATTCCTGTGTGAATTTGGAAGCATTCTAGGGTTTTAAGAATGTAGGGCAAGAGGTGTTCGGGGTTGTGTAAGTATAGCAGGGTATCGTCAGCGTACATGGAGACCAGATGAGTTATCCCGTCGATCTCAATGCCCCCATCGCCATACTCCTGTCTGAGGTATGCGGCCACGGGTTCACTGGCGATGATATAAAGCATCGGGGAGAGAGGACATCCCTGGCGAGTGCCCCTGTGGAGAGACCACGAGTCAGAGTATGTCTTGTTGGTCCGCACCCTGGCAGATGGGTTGGTGTAAATCAATTTAGTCCAATTTAAGAAAACAGGTCCTATTCCCATTTTTATCATGGTGGCATATAGCCACTCCCAGCGCACAGAATCGAAAGCTTTGGTGGCGTCTAATGACGCGACCGCGTATTTCTGGGGCCTCAGTTCCGTGCTGTATATAACGTGGTGCAATCTCCGCAGGTTCTCGGTTATGGAGCGCCCGGGCACATAGCCCGTTTGGTCCTGGTGGATTAAGTGTGGTATTACCCTACGCAATCTGTTCGCTAGGAGAGAGGTGAGGATTTTACCGTCAACGTTTAACATGGAGAGGGGCCTATAGGAGCCGCAGTCCGTACCTTCCTTGCCAGGCTTGAGAAGGGGGATGATAACGGCTTCCCTCATGGTGTCGGGGAGGGTGCCGCGCTCATAAGCTTCGTTATACACTTGGGTCAGCAGAGGAGCCAGAGTTTCCTCGTAAGTTTTGTAAAACTCACCGGGGAGGCCATCAGTACCAGGGGCTTTTCCAGAGGGGAGGGATCTAATGATTGCTTTTACTTCGTCGGGAGTGATGGGCTCGTCTAGTGTTTCGGCCATCTGTGAGTCTAATTTAGGCAGCTCAATGATGTCTAAGATGTCTTCAATGCTGGTATCAGCCTCGGGCGGGGTCTCGGAGTAAAGATTATGATAGAAATCTGAAAAAACTGAGTTGATTTCAATTTGGGTATGTGCCGTGGTGCCATCCGGCTTAAGAATTTGGCAAATGGGAGCTCGGGGGGTCTCACTTTTATACAACCAAGCCAGGAGTTTCCCGGGTTTGTCTCCTAGGGCGTGGGTTCTTTCAATGTGTTTAGTATAACTCAATTTACCCAGGGATTCCCAGTGTGTTAAACAGGTTTGCTTCAGGTCGGTTATTTTTTGTAGGAGTTCAGGGGTTAAATCAGCCCTGTTTTCCAATTCACCCAGCTCCGCTTCCGAGCGTTCCAGGGAGGATGTGATGGATCTACGGGCCCCTCCTATGGACGCAATCATCTCCCCTCTTATGACTACCTTGTATGCCTCCCATGCAGTGCCCATGTATCTGACGCTATTCAAATTTCGTTCCCAGTACTCCTCGGTGTAGTCGCTTACGTGTTCCCGAAGGGTCGCGTCATGGAGGGCTTCGGCTCTAAGCCTCCAAGTGGGGATCGGGGGTCTAGGCGGGAACACTTCCCAGGTGGCCAGCAGCGGGGAATGGTCAGACAGGACCCTGGGCAGGTAGAGGGCGTCGCTAAACATAGCTTGCTGTTCTTGGCTTACAAACAAGTAGTCCAGCCTCGTGTGGACAGCATGGGGAGGGGAGTAAAAGGAAAAAACTCGCTGATCAGGGTGCAGTTCTCTCCACAAGTCTCGGAGTAACAGCTGGTTAGTCAGTTTGGACAGAATCTTGGCCGGGGGGGATGGGCGGGTATGTTTATCATCAGATCTATCTTTTAGAGGGTCTAGGGTGCAATTGTGGTCACCTCCCCAAATCATGACGCCGTCCCTGTAGGGGCTGAGCCTTGGGTATAGGGAGTGGAAGAAAGCGGTAGCGTCGTGGTTGGGTGCATAGGTGCTAATTAGGCATACCTCTCTGCCTTCGATGGTGCCATACGCTAGTGCCATCCTACCTTCATCATCAGTCTTTGTGCTTATTAGTCTGAAGGGGGTGGTTGGGTCAACCCATATCAAGACTCCCCTTGCATAGGAGGAGTAGGAGGATCCTATCAAGGTTCCTCGCCAAGTTTTGGCCAATGCTTTAAGTTTATCAGCAGAGAGATGAGTTTCCTGAAGCATGGCAATCCCGGCTTTGCACCTTTTCAAGTATGCGTGGACGCGACGTTGTTTCACATAGCTATTCATGCCCCTGATGTTCCACGTGATGATTTTTATCGTGGCAGCCATGGGTAATAGGGGGTATAGCGTCTGTTTGGGGGTGCAGGTAGGGGCCGTGTCAGCGGCAAGAAGCATGTAGGGGATGTCAGTGGTCTAAGCGCTCTTAGATAAGGGTACATAACTGTGAAGCAACTGCCTCTTGTTCCCCCACTCAGTGGCTTGGGTGTCGCCTGGCTTAGGGGCTGAGTGGTCCTCGGGTTATGTATTCTGGACGTCAGTGGTCTAGTGGTTTCCCTTCCCCGGCACCTAACCTTCGTGCCAACTCCCATATTCCCTCCCCCCCGTAACTTTAAACAACTCAAACTAATAACAAGTCGAGCGAGGTATCCCCCGTCATGACTATCCCGTTTCTGCTCCATTAGACCGTGCATTGGTCGCCTGGTGCCCTACGGGCGGGTATGGGTATACCCAAAAAAAAAAACAGGAAAAGATTCCGGGGGTGGAAGAGTGTTCGACTCTGGTGCCTCGCTGCTAAGGATCTGTTCAGCTGTGACAAGCTGGCACTTGCGTGGAGGGGACCATGGGGGTCCTCGGGCCCAGCGCCGCCAGCGTGGTGTGGCTCAGCGCGGTCGTCGCCCCTTCGCCTCTATGTCGGGGATCTGTTCCCTATCCATCCAGTCGCGGGCCTCAGACGGAGTGTCGAATAGGTGGGCTTTGTTGTTGCGTATTACTTTCAATCTAGAGGGATAGAGGAGCATGTAGCGCAGTCCGGCGGCCTTCAATCTAGCTTTGGTATGTATGAATTGAGCCCTCTTCAGTTGGACCTGGAAGGTGTAGTCGGGGTAGATGGATATTTTGGCCGAGTCTCTGAGGATCTGGCCGCCCGACCGCGAGTAGGCCAGGATGGTCTCCCGGTCTCTGTAATTAAGAACCTTCGCTATTACTGGTCTGGGTGGGGTGCCAGGAGGGGGTCTTTTGGTGAGGGATCTATGGGCCCTCTCGATCGTAAAGCCTTGGGACAGTTTCTCGGCGCCAATCTCCTGTAGCATAAGGTTCTCCACGAAGTTCGTGGGGTCGGATCCCTCAATGCCCTCCGGCAGGCCCAGGAGGCGGATGTTATTTCGGCGTGCCCTCCCTTCTGCCTCTTCGGCCCTTTCCTCCAAGTTCTTCACTCTTTGCCGCAGTTCGTCAACATCTCTGAGGAGCTCCACTTTGGTTTCTGTATTTTCGCGCACTTGAGCCTCAAGTGTATCAGTCCTGTCGGCTAAGGAGCGGACGTCCTGGCGTAGGAGGCCCAGATCTATGGCCACCGCGTCAATTTTTTGCTCCATGGTGGTCTGGAACAATTTAATGGCCTCAAGGATTTGGGCATTGCTAGGTTCAGTGGCCGTTCCCGGGAGGTCGGGTTGTGCGTCCAAGGTTGTGCCGCTAGAGGTTTCGGAAGCGATGGGGCCCCCAGCAGTGAAGGTATCTATGGTGGTTTGGCGCTGTTTGGACCTGGCTCCTTTGGTGGACATGGCGGAGGGCCTGGCGGATCTTGTCTACGCTAGCGTGGGCCCGGGGCGGATGGAGCCGTTCGGGGTGTTACGCCTCGGGGTTCCAGAGGATATGGTGGGCAAAGGGGGTGGGGGAATGCAGGTCTTCCCCCGGCTCACCTCGTGGGCTCAGCGACGCCCGGGCCTTCCGTTCTTCTCTCCGGCCACCACTCCAGGGGCTCCGCTCTCGGCAGGCTGCGTGCAGCACCCAGGCCGCGCCGCCCTTCGATCTCAGCTCGCGTGTCGAGTCGCGTGTGCCCTCCGCTGGTCAGGTGCAGTATCGGGGCTCCGGGCCCCGCACGGGTTGATGAGGAGGAGCAGGGCGGGTAGGCCGCTCGGGACTCCGTCAGCGGCACTGGAGGCAATGCACGCGGCTGAAGGGCTTCCTCTCTCGGCCGGGCATCCAGGTCAGGCAGGATCGTAGGCACCGTATCCGATCAGCTCAGCTAGCGCGGCGCCGCGGTCCGGGCGCGGCTCTGGTGTAAGGGCTGCCGCGTATCTCAGCGCGAGGGAGCCGCCATTTTGGCTTTGGTGGGCGGCGATTTTCCGTGCGGCAGCTCTTTCTTCATAGGGTGCCTCCGGGCTTGGAAAAACAGCCAGCGGGTGCAGGATGGTAGCAGCGTTCGATGAGAAGGAGTGCAGGCTTCAGGGGTTCACATTTAAGTAGGAAAAACAGCTTATGTTGGTCGCATCGGACGGAGCGCACCCAGAGCACGTCCTCTTCACATGGCGGTTAGCCACGCCCCCTAAATCTATCCTTATCCTAGTGCACAAAAAGGAGACAGACACGATCCATCTAATTACAGACCCATGGGCCAGAAGATATTTTCCACCTCCCTCCTGGCAAAACCTAATGAATGGGCACAAAAAAATGAACTACTTTAGACAACATGGGCCTCATTACGACCCAGGCGGTAAGTTACCGCCTGGGCCGTGACTTTACCACCATGGCGTAAACTACGTTTACGCCATGGTGGTTGGCGGACTTACCGCCCCATTCCGAGGTCGGCGGGGCGGTAAGTCCCCAATCCCCATTTACCCTTCCCCATTCCCATTTTTGCCCCATAGGGCATAATGGGAGTGGGGAAGGCGTTAATTACGCCACCGTAAATTACGGTGGCGTAATTAACTCCATGGTCCCTTAGCGCCATGGATTTTAACACCTGCTAAAAGCAGGTGTTACAAGCGCCATGGCGCTAAGGGACCTCGTAATTGGCGGTAAGGGGTCGGCGCAGCTAACGCTGGCGTTAACCCCTTACCGCCAGGGTCGTAATGAGGCCCCATATGTGCTATACAACATTTTATGGCAGAGGCAAGTGAGCATTCTAATTCCAACTTACATTGCTGCTTTATCGATTATAGTAACTCCTTCGACTTGGTCTCTCGCCAGCAATTATGGGGCAATCTTACCTTATGGGGGATAAATCCTCACTTATCATATTATCTAAAATGGCAGTATTGGGAAACAACTGTAGCCATTCCTTTGACACAGGAGAGTGAGATCACCAGTGATGTCCCCACAAACTCAGGATTGAAACAGGGGTGCATATTATCACTATTGTTGTTCAACCTTTACATTTCAGACATGTTCTATTCATTAGAGAAAGAAATAAATATCCCTCCTAGGGTAAACAGGGAGACTCTTTTATGGCCTGATTATGCGGATGACACCGTTTTGTTCGAACAGACCCTGTTGATACTGCAACGATCTCTGAACGCACTTGTGGAGTTTGCACAGGCGAATGACATGCAGATTAATACAAAGAAAACACAAGTTATGTGCCTTGCTGGCAATTTACCTAGAAAGCCTCTATTCACATGGAAACTGGGTGTGGATATGCTTGAGGCCGCAGATACCTATATCTATCTGGGCTTCTCCCTTAGGTGTAACCCAACTTGTAACTTCCACAAATAATTTATAGTCACTAGGATGTGGAGGAAGTGGTTGATTATTATGCGTTATATAGTCGGTGAACGGGGCAATAACCTAGAAGGGTTGCTGACTGTGTATTGTATGAGTATCCTTCCTGCGATACTCTGCAGACTTCAGGTACTCCCCCAGACCCAGGCTAAGTGGCTATACAAATTTGAAGCAACAATTCTACGGTCAATGATGAATCTCCGTAGCTCAGTTCCGGTCGAGGCCATGAGAATGAAGTTTGGTCTCTGCTCGCTTAGTACAAACTGGCTGATACAGCGCTCCATTCTCTACCGTAAAATGATTTACCCCTTGAACCATACTAATGGGTTACTAACCATATTGGCTAATACGAGAGATGGAAAAGGGAAGAATCATTTCATCCTAGGCCTGGAGCAGTCAACATTACATCTCCTGAAATCCTTAGACCTGACAATGGAATACATCAGTGACATACCTAACAGGGACCTAATCCTGAAACACAAGGCCAGACTGTGAAGTATCAATCTTGACCAACTGACTCAGAAAAAGAGATGTAAGATCTACTCAACACAAAACTTTCTCCTCGATAGGCCCTGCATCTATCTCACTAGACCTTCTTTTCTGGGCTTAAAGAGATTTATCATTTCCCTATGTTTTAACTTGTGGCCAACGATAGAGTACTTAGGTACCTGGAAGAACACACCAGGGAAGCTAGACTCTGTTGCATCTGTCAAACAGAGATCGAAACTGATGGACATATGCTGACCAGGTGTTCTTCCCTGTATCCTCTACATGTAAGAGGCTACGAGAACTTTGTGGTGCAGATGAGCATATTGAGACAAATCAATTCTGGAACACACCTTATCGCGCATAGTCCATGGTTATTACAGCGGCGGTATACAACATATGGATTTGTAGCATTAGACGGTTTTAACTCTTTCTGATTTTACATATTGAGCACCGGACATAATATGGCATATGGATATGTTTATAATAAGAAATATTGCACTTTTATCTTTTTCTTTTAACACTTTGTATACATTTTAATGTTATCGTAATGATCTATGTAACATAAATGTGCCTAAGGTTTGTTTTAACCAAAAACCATGCAGTTACTTTAACATGTAGCCCATGCGCCCACGTTTCTCTGAGAAAAAAGACACGTGACCCCTTTCAGGAACAATTTAACACAACATGCGGCTTACGCAGTTCATTACATTTAGACCTCAGGTCTATCATCAACTAAGATCAGGATTCCTTTTGAACAGCTTTTGCACACAGAACATCGTTTTCAAACGACATATCATGATACATATGCATTTATTATATTTTTTCAATTAGCTTGGGATTTAACCCGTGACTAAGACACAAAAGACAGAGAGTAGAAACGTGGACAGGAATAATTGGGTAAGCTCCAAAACCCTAATACCATACAAACCATTTATTCTAAAGAAGGTTAAGTGAATGCAAAAAAATAAGAAATAAGTTACTGTGGAGTATGTTTATTTTTTATTTTCTTTTTTACTTGTTTTTTATCTAAATTTAGATTTTACAAGATCTGGTGTAAATGTGCTTCTTCTTTAAAAACGAAATTTTTGTAGCAGGGCTCCAGAGGCCAGTCTCTCAGCTATCTTCTTTGCATTTTGACAGGGCAATTTGCAGAATCTTAGCTGTGGCTAAGGTCCAAGCAGTCCTTCCTCCCCCAATTAACCACGGCCACCACTGTTCTTCTTCCGGTTCTGTGAACGGACTCAGTGTGTCGCGTAAGTAGGCTAGGCGTATAGTGGACAAAGCCTGGCAGCTAGTAAGTAAGTGTCTTATGTTTTCCATCTGGTCCGGCATCTTGCAGAGTCTGCAGGTGTTGTGTTCTGACTGGCCTCTAATTTGAAGTATTTCATTTGTGGCAAGTAAGTTTAGACGTGCTCTTAGGAAGAGTTGGCGGAGTGGTCTACTCGGGAACCTTCTTAGATATTGAGCTGTTTCGTTCCTCTTTAGTGCATAGTGTGGAAGGTGTTTCAAGAGTTTGTTGTTCGACGCTTTTTCCTCAGTAGCAATCCAGTAAAGGTCTGCCAGTTTCTTCTTGACTTTCTCTGGATTTCCAATTAAATCAGCTTCTGTGCAAGCTACAAGGTCTAAATTTTGCTTTATCTTTGTTGCCCATTTCTTCAGCATTTTACACTTTTCTCTGCACCCTTCCTCGTTTATCAACTGGTAGAGCGGGAGGCGTTGTGAAATGATGGTTTTCTGATATAGCGCCAGATTCTTTGCTTCAACAAACGATTTCAACGATGAAAGTCCCAATTCTCTCCTTATTCCGGCCATTGCAGTTGATTTTGGAAGGTTCAATACAGTCCTCCAGAAATAACCTTCTAGCCTCAGCCAAAGGGTGTCCGGTATCTAAGGCATGGCTTCGGAACCATATGAAAGAGCCAGAACTGTTTTAGCCTTATAGAATTTGATGGTAGGTATAAGGGAGAATCTTCCATATTTCCTTTCCAGTATATTGGCTTTGGTTGCCAGTGTTCTTACTTTTGCCCATAGATGTTCTTGCATGCTCGTTTCATGAGACGAGTTGTCAATAATAACTCCCAGAAATTTGAATTTTGTTATTTTCTCAATCGGGAAGTTTTCCATGGTCCACTTAAATAGATTCTGTTTCTTTGTTGATTTCCCCAAAGTTATGATTTTTGTTTTTCCTTTATTTATCTCCAGGTTTGAGAGCTTGATGTAGTTTGCCAAATTATCTAATTGACGCTGCAGCCCTATTTGGGTTAGGTCCATTAGTACTAAATTGTCTGCGTATGTTAGACGTGGCATAGATGTGTTTCCAATTTTTGGTGGAAAAGCTCTCACCGAGGCATAGGAATCTTTGAAATCGCCCATGAATGCGACAAACAGGGCCGGTGCCAGAGGACAGCCTTGTTTCACCCCTCTTCGTATAGGTATTTCTTCCGATAGGTCGCCTTGTGTGTTTAATTTCACTGTGATGGAGGTGTTCGTATGTAACGCTTTGATTGGAGCCAGAATGTCTTGCGGGCAGTTCCAGGAGTACAATTTCTTCCATAGGAGTTCTCTATCCACCCGATCAAAGGCCTGAGTCACGAACACTGAGGCCCCTTCCTCAGCGACTTTGCTCTTGATTATGCTAAGGAGCATGATGTTTATCGTCGTGGAAGAGTTTTTCTTAAAGCCTGCTTGAAAAGGGTCGTTACATGGTGCCTCCGTTGCCCATAGTTGGAATTTCTTTAGGAGCAGCATGCCGAAAACTTTCCCGATCGTGTCAAGCAATGCTATGGGCCGATAGTTGCCCGGATCAGACTTGTCTCCTCTTTTGTAAATGGGTACCACGTTAGCTGAGGTCCAGGATTTTGGGATGGCTCTTGATGTTTCACAGTATTTGAGGACTAGGCTGATAAAGGGAATCCATTGTTTTTTAAATGATTTTAAGTCGATGTTGGTGACACCTTCTGGCCCCGGTGCTCGAGAGTTTTTTAGTTTGTTGATTATTTCCCTGATGTCCTCTGGGTTTGAAACGTCCACCCACGGGCTGTCTTGTTGGATACCAACTTGGTCCTCATTTTCCAATGGTTTTCGGAACAGCGCTTCGAAGTATAATATCCACTTTTCTTTGCTTACGTGATTTGCTGGCATATTGGTTTTTTGTTCTATACCAGTTTTTAAGAGGTTCCAGAAGCTCCTAGAGTTTTTCCCCGCTCCATTTCTCAGGATCTCTTCTGAATCTTTCTGATATAGATTGATTCTGTGAGTTTTAATCCAGGCTTTATAGTTTCTTTCTTCTTGAAATACTTGTGCTACTAGATCCGGTGAGTTGTGTTTTTTGGCTTTTCGCTTTAGTTGTCTCAAGCTAGCCCTTTTTGCCACGACTTGTTTATTGTATAGATGGTTCCCCGTAGGTGGCTTTCCAATTTTATGACAAACGGGGACTTTGTACAGGCTCAGAAAAGGGCGATAATCAATGGTTTTTTGCTTAAGTTCCAACGTTTTCGTTGAGGCTTTATATGTTTTGAACAGGTCTTCTATTCTCTCGGCGGTCAATTTTAATCGGGTTCCCTTTGTGTTACATTCAAGTTCCGAGTTCATTTTTTGGTGGGGAACCTCTGTTGAGATCCATGCTGCTCTTAGCAGGTTGTGGTCACTTGGGATCGTTTGCATCACTTCAAATTATATGATCACTTCCAGCATGGCCTCTGAAACATATATGTAATCCAATGTGCTGTTTAGGGCGCCCCTCTCCCAGGTTGGCGGTCTGCTGGAGAGTGGAAATGTCTGATCTAGATTGTGGAACCCTCTTGAAGACATCAGATTGTGCCACAACTCCTCTCTAGATTCTAGGGTGGATTTCTTTTGTTCAGTAATGGATGTCGATGTGTTTTTTTGTTTCAGATTGAGATCCCCGCAGATTAGGACATGGGCGATGTTCTTTTCCGCATATAACCTGTCGATTTCTTTTTCCAATATTGTTAGAAATTTTTTGTCTGTGATTGCTTGTGGGTTCCAGTAGATATTGATTATTCCAATTTCTTTAACTGTTCTTTTTTCTGGCTGTTTCTCTGGAATTGTCCATGTCAGTCTGATCACTTGCATGTGGCTTGAGGCTGTGATAGATTCTGTAATGCTTAGCCCGCAGTCCACTCTAATCGCCACCAAAAGCCCGGATGAAGGGCGCCCCAGTCTTTTCTTGTTTGCTGGGGCGAAGGCGATCTCGTAACTTTCCAGTGAAGGTTTCTCAGTTAGCCAGTGTTCCTGAAGTGCGATTATTTCGAATTGACCCAGATCCGGACCCCCCCTGTCGTAAGATGTTTATATCCACAGGTGTTCCATGAGGCTATCTGGATCTTTTTTTCCCTCACACGTCGAGTTGTTCGAGATGTTCGTTCTGTGGCCCCATCTCCTAGGGCGGATCGTTGCTATTTGGTCAAAGTTGCTGTAAGTGATTTTGGTAACCAAGCCCATAGTGGTTTTGATATGGGCACAGATATAGCCTGAGGGACTTCTTTCAATGACGGAGTCTTCATTTGGGGTGCTGTTTCATACTTCCCCGTTTCAACAGAGGTAGCCCTTTTTCGACTTGTTGAATCCGTTGATCGGGTGGCACCTTTGCTCTTAGCATCTGTTTCATTGTTTGTGGTTGTTTTTGGTTCGGTTCGTCATTGACTCGGTTTTTCTTTTGAGTGGTCGGGTCTTTCTTTGTCATATTGCAACCGACTGTCTCTGTACAGTTTTTCGGTTCTGGATATATAATGAGTGTTCTTGTCCTTGTTTATTTTTGGAGACTTGGGCTTGTTTACCATTGTCTTTGGGGTGATCTCGCTTAACCATAGGCCTTTCTCGGCTAGTAGTTCTTTGGCTTCTTGCAGTTGCGCTCCGTAGTTCTTCCCTTTTATATGTACGTAGCATTTTGCTTTGCTGCCTGAGTGGTACGGTTCTACTAGTGTTAGATCCTCGGTCGACAGGCGGTGTACCGACCTTAGATGTCTGAAGATTTTCAAAATTGTGCTCTATTTAGAATTATGTCCTCTTTGTTTTATCTCATTTGTTCCAATTTCAAGATTATGGACGATTGGTCTGGTTCGGACTCTGGCTTTCTTTTCTGACGGCCTCGGTCTGCCTTGTGTCTCGAATCGCTTTTCTCTTCTGCAGAGTTATGGAAGTACCAGTGTTTTTCCTTCCGTTCCCAAAAGTCTCGTCGATAATCAGGCGTGGAGTATGAAGGAGGATGTTGAGTCCGTCTCACTACCTTCTTTTCCTCTTTATATTCCACTCAATTTCTGACAGTGGTTGATTCTGATTGTTCTTTACCTTCCGTTGTTGCCCTACTGTCTGGTGGGTCTTGGATAGAGTCTTTCCTTGTCCGCCCCTTATCTTTGATGTGTTTTTGAGGAAATACCTCCCTTGCGGATTGACGCGTCAATGATTGTTGATGGCACCTCTCCTCCGGCTCTTCATAGACGGATAGGTCCATCCATTCTTTGTCTCTTAGGAAATCATCCGCCGTCCTTGGGGAGCTGTTTGACTTCTGAGCCGAGGAACCCCTGGGTAAGTTGTTTTTCTTTTTTGTCACTTCCTGTTCTTTTACAACTGGTCGGTTTAGGCTCTTGCTCTGAGATTGATTTTGAACCTCCTCCCCATTTTCTGGTGTTGCACAGGTCCTTTATTTGACATTTCCAGCGAATTTATAGAGGTAGTCTGAATTGTCCTTGTGGAAATGCTCCCCTCTTTTTTTGAGTTCTTATTAGCTGGGGATTCTCCTCTTTTTTTTTTTTTGTAGACCAGAGGTTGATGGACTGTCCAAGTCTGTCATTTTTTGGTTGAAGGTGAAGACCTTGTTTTGTAACAACGGGAACCATGGTCCAGTTCCCTGGTTCATATTAAAAATGCTGAAGGCGCCCTGCGTTTTCACTTCGGCGTTTGCCATCTGCTTAGTTAAATCAATGGCGTTTGATGTCCCTGAGGTCTGTGTCAACCCATTTTTAGATAGAGCTTTTTTCTCCTGCTTGGACTTCTCCGGGTGTTCTTTCGCTTCAGACAAGTGGTTTTCCTGACTTTTCTTGTAATTCACATTTATGAGGTCGTCGATCTGTTTTTCTGAGGCCTTCACGTATCCTTCCAAATATATCAATTTTGTCAAGGTCATGGCCGACACTGTTGTTTGATCTTTCATTGAATCATTTAGTGCTTCATATAATTTACAGAACGGAGCCAGGGCGATTGTAATGGCGGACATGATAGTTGCTAAATCCGATTTCTTTGCTGGTGTTTCTTTTAGACCTGGACTGGGACTGTCTTGTTTGGGGCGTCCCCCCGAAGGCTGGTTGTAGGCCGGGACAGGTGATTGACGTCTCGAAGGCGGGGACGCCGACCCGAGGCTTCTGTTCGGGCCCCTTTTCTCACTGGTGTATTGGAGCGGAACTTCGGATGGGTTTGAAATCACGTATTCAGTTGTTCTTTCTTCTCTATAATTGTGTTTTGGTCGTGGTGGGGTCTGCAGTTCGAAGAGACCGAGGATCTGTTCTTTTGGCCCTGGCGGGGTTTTTTTCCGTTCCTTATCGCCCGTCTTTACTGGGCTGGTTGTACTTGGGCATGTTTGTTCTTCAGTCCTTTCCAGTGCTTTTTGAGGCAAAGCTACTGGCATAGCGCTTTTTCGTGCCTCAATTTCCCTGCATGTCAGAGAGGTGGCTTCTTTGTCCTTCTTCTCTGCTCTGTTTTCCATACTGCCTTCATCTTTGTCTTCCACCGAATACGCCGTAGGTTTTGGGTTGGGATTGTAGTCATCGCTTGAGATGTCTTGATCTACCTCCCTCGCGGCTTCCTGAGGTAGGCACATAGTCTCACTTTGAGGTTTTTCAATTGGACTCACAACAGGTGGCGTCATTTTGCGTGTTTTTGGTGGTGGTGAGATTTCCGTGATTGCTGCCAGGATTTCCGCGTGCGATAGTTCTAATATGTCGTATTTCCTTTTCCCTTGGTTTTTAAAGAAATCCAACAGTGAGTTTAGTTGTCCTTTTTTCAGGGGCGTCTTGCATGGCTGTGTCTTTTTCTTATTGGCCTTGTTAGGCCCTTTATTTTTGTTATTAGCTTTGGATCTTTTCATTTGGTGGTCGTTTGTTTTTTGTACTTCATGCAAGGGAGATCTAGTTGTTTCGTCGTCGATCTCTATCCACATCTCATTTGAAGTTGAGTCGTTGATTAGAGGATTTATCTCCCTCTGTGTCGAGTGTATGGATTTCCTTTTTGTTTTTTCCGTTATGTTCTTTTTTTTGTTAATTTGGCTCTTTTGAGCTTGAGAGGAAGCGGATATAGTCTCATTTTCCACAGTAATTTCGTCTATGTTGATTATTTGGGTCACATCTTTTGCCTTTTTATTAAAGGACTGTATCCCCGTAGCTACGTCCTTTTGATGTTGTGCTTCTGCACCCACCGACTGTGGGTTCCCTAGGACCAAGTCTTTTGTGGGTCGTATGGCCGCCTCAGGCTGAGCCTGGTGAACCTGGGCTATAATACTTCTCAGTTCTGCTTGGGGCGCCTCCTCCACAGTATCTGCCTGTTCCTGTATCTCATTGTTCTCCGGTAGGATTTCATCTGGATTTGTCCAATGGACCCACACTGCGGCTACGGCTCTGCACGGCATCACGGGGCCCTTCCTGCTCCTAACGGAGGGAGAGGGACCCGGAGCTGCCTTCTCTCCGGACCGCTGGGGATCTCTGGCGCAGTCCTCTGTCGTCCATACTTCGGGTGCCTTTCTCGGAGGCCCTGTGAGTTCACCCGCCTTCCTCTCGGCGAGGCCCGCCCCCGTCCGCCCTCCGGCAGCCGATGGGTGACCTACGAGTTCCGAGTCGGGCGGGGAGCTCACCGTTCCCCCTGGAACGATATCTGTTGGTTCCCTTCGTCCCATATACTGCCTCGCTGCACCACGCGAGGTCAGGTCTTTGCCCCTGTTAGAAAGGGCATTGTTTTGTTGTGTGCATGATGTTGATTTGACATCACACATGCTTTCACCGGTGTCAATGTCTGCACATGTTTTATGCAGGGAAGTGTCAATGGAGGCTGCTCCGAACCTTTGCAGAGGGCGCGTTGTACGTGTTGGTCTTTTGTCTCTGTATCCCTCGGTCGGGAGTGTTTGCTCTGTCTGCATGGACATGATGGATTGCTTTGCTGTTGTTTTGAGTCTTAAGGTGTAAACAGTGCACAGACCACTTACCGCCCCATGTGGTTTCGCTTTTGTGACTCGTGGCTTGGCGGCTGTCTACGAAGTCTTGATAGCCGGCGTCAGAGAGTAATGTTTTGCCAGCTGCCACCGTACAGCAAAGCAGCAAACAGTGAAACAGTCACAGCAGGATACTCGCGCCCTTGACTAGCGCGGGCTTAACGCTGCAAGGGCGTCCCTCACAGCCTTTTGAGCTTCGCTTCCTGGATGGGTGGAGCTACGAGACTCCAGTCTCTTAAGGCAACAGTGTCTTTTTGACGCTCGCTCGCTCAGGAATTGGCTCCTTCTTCAAAGGGATTCAGGTACAATGCACGCAGCCACAGTGAAACAGTCACAGCAGGATACTCGCGCCCTTGACTAGCGCGGGCTTAACCGTATGTTTATGATGTCTAGGCTTATATTCTGATAAACTAACGTATTTTTCATTTTTTCTTTTTATTTTTTCACTATGCAAATATATATTTTTTGATGTTCTTTCTACCATTCCTAAACACTCCTACCCTTTACCCCTCCACCAACGGCCAATCTCTTGAATGGGGTTATTTTTTATAATGGTTGATTTAATTACAAAAATACATGCTATGGCTGCTTTTTAATACCATACATTTGAACATGTGGGTCAAAACTGTATGACAACATACAATGTAAATGGTATTCCTTTATGATTTTACGAAATGTTAACCTGAATTTGTAAAAAAAAAACATTTGAGAAAAATTAAATACTCCCAAAACTATATTGGAAAACTGAGAAAGGGGTCATGTGTCTTTTTTCTCAGAGAAACGTGGGCGCATGAGCTACATGTTAAAGTAACTGCATGTTTTTTCTTCTTAATTAAACGGAGTCGAGGAACCTGATACTCTGTTGTTACTACTCCATGCGACTGTGCATAAGGAAACCTAACAAAAATGCACTTAAGGGTGCTGAGGTCCAATCAAAGGATTACCCACCTAAAAGGTTCCTCACCTTTCATTCAAGTCTTGTTTTAACCAAAAACACAATAAAGTAAAAAAGAAAAAACAATCAATGTTAAGGGACCATGGAAGTCTTTGCCATAACATCTGGGGGGAACAGGTTGCATACCCATAGTCGATGGGCACACAAGGGATAGATGTGAACTGGAATTTGGCTAATATGGGTACCGAATTAGTTCTTTATGGACTGGTGCCACTTAGTCTCAATAGCAGTAGAGCAGTGAGCCATGTGCATGCCATCTAGAATCTGAGAAGGCATCCAGCTATTATTCTGAAGGTGGGTGTGACATAATCAGACGTGGGTCTAATTATAAGGCAAATATTGGTGGTGTGAAGATAACCTAACAGGTACATGTGTAGGGTGCACATGCACCCCTAGACAGACATATTGACAATATAGACAGATAACAGATGTTAAGCAGAGATTAATAGTATTAGAGAGGAGACTCTTCCTGAGGTTTCATAAATGGAGAAAGAAATCTCCTTTCATGTTTGATGTAAGTTAAGAGGACATGCCCTAGTTGCTTTTGCTGTAGAATCCCATGTTATGTTATGAATTTTTTATACTGCACCCATCACCACTATGGTAGGGGTCTAACAGACCCAAGGCTTGTCTGTAGAGCGGCATATGTTGTCCCAGCCAGTGGCATCAAGTCTTTGTTCTGCGAAAGAAAAAAAAAATGACCACATGGAAGAGGAGGAGTGAAGATGAGAAGGTCAAACACACATAACACATCTGTACAGATGGAAGGGAATGGGGAGTAAGGGATGGAGCTTTTTATACTTTTCGTGCTTTTGAAGTCGATCGGAAAAACACCAATGAGTTATGTTCGTGAGGAGTGTATACCCTTGTGGGCGGTTTCTGGTAATCACAGGGAAGTACAGAAATCAGGCAGTGAGTGGTGCTCGATGAGCTTGAGATGTGCTCAAGCGCACCCTTGAAGCTTGAGGCTTATTATAACCAGAGAAATGATTCTTGGATTGCCAGAGGCGACAGAGCCCAGAGTAAACTGTGTGCAAAGGTGTATGAGTATGGTACATGTGGAATGAGGGATAGAGTGGGTGGTTCATCCCTCAGTGTGCCTTACCTGCATGGCCACATACTGGGAATAGGGTGTTGTAGGAGAGAATAGTGCTGTACTATATAAGGAGTGTATAGTACAAGGTAATGTGAGAAATTTCCAGAATCAAAGGATATCCTGAAGGCTAACCTGCTTGCTTATGTGATAGCATGTGGGCAGAAATGAAAAGAGAATTTAGAGAACCACCAAGGCACATATTGTGCTCCTGTTGAGAAGGTGTCGATGGGCTTTGGATGAGACAATCAAGGAATAATAGGGGACTCAAGAGGACCATTTTGTTTGCATTGGGCTTGCGCCCACTTCTGGGTATCCAATCATATGTGCCTTTACACTCCTGGGGATGGCTGGGAAGCGACGTCTCTGTCTGCAGGCCTTCAGGTTCATCCGGACGCCATTGGTATAGGAATTAAACGGCTGAACAAGGCCTTTGAGCGAGAGCGAAACTCCAAATCTTATGTATCATCCAAAAAGAATCCTGGAGCAACAGCTCAGAATATACCCAAACGATGTCCTGTCCTCTGTGCCCCAACACCGATCCTTTAGAGACAGGACATTGTACCAGCCCAGGTTTTGGTCGAACAAGCATCCAGGCAAAATGCCAGACTAGGCAGGTCTCAAATGATGCTTGCTGAGCCCAGCATGAAATAACAACAAACACAAGAAGTTCTTTAGTTAGAAAAAACATTTGTTGTGATTGCAGATTCATTACATTAACACATATTTAAGTCATATCTGAAAACTGATTGTGACAGTGTTGTTCCTAAAAATGATTGTGCGACAGGTGGGCACTGACCGATTGGGCTCCAATCCACCCACAGACTGGATGTTGGGATTCAGTTTGGCAATACTTCTGGGACACTGCCTGCTTTATTTACAACTATCTGGCTGTGAGATAAAATTCAAACCCCCATAGCATCATCTCTAGGTTGGACCAGGGACTGACCCAGAAATTTCCCAAGAACCCCTCCCCCCAAACAACTCATCAAAAAATAAGAGGGTGGGCCAGAGTAAATGAATCTCCTGACACGTCGTAGACAGCAGTTAATACAGACAACAGAGGGAGTTCCTATGAGGGGAAATCTGATGTTAACATGGTTCACGGGGATCTGGACTGTGCTAAGGACCGCCTTTGGATGTACACAAATTAAATGTCTGAGCAAGGACTTTGAGTAGGGCCATGAGTAAGGGCATTTACAAGTTAAACGTAGTGGTGTCAGGGCAGAGCCTACAAGTGAACGCCACAGTGTCGAACAAGGTAGTGTCTAGTGACACTTATTTCCGCCATGATCTAGGCACCACTTCGATCTTTCTGGCAGTGGGCAGGAACCCATCACATAGCATGCAGGGAATGGCAATGTCTCAGACTAATGAAGAGTGCACCGAGAGGGGGTTATTTCCTACTTAGGTAAGGATGTATTTCCATGACATAAGATCAGCTTCAAAGAACTGGAAATCGATTTGGACATGTCCAAGTAGTTGGTGGGGTTGGAAGATCCCCTTCTTTTTAAGAAAAAAAGAGCCAGAGGGGGTCAGCAATGGAGTGGTAATTGCCTTGTAGTGAGGTATGAAGACTCGTTTGTTGTAATGATGCAGGAGCTATCCCTTTAAGCAAGGAAGATTTTTATATCTGCATCAAGTGAAGGGTGCTGAGCTAATCAGGTGGCTGGAACAGTGTGCGAGAATACACATTCTCTGCCTGCTGTTTCCAGCCACCTGGAGCCCTTTCCCAGGTGGCACCATCTTTTGTTTTTGAATGTGGGGAGGCAATAGGAGGCTCTCCCTGTTGCCTCTCTACCCTCCCCAAATCAAAACAAACCCCCTTCCAAACCCTCTACCGCCTTACCACTTCTGTCCACTGCCATAGAAATGAAAAAGGGACTTAGAAAAACAAAGAAACCATTTGCACCCCAGATAAACCCTGGGTGTGAATGACTTTCACCCCGGCTGTGGTGGGGGGACATACCTTTAACGGCCCACAGGCCTTGCATATGCCCGACCAAGGGCCTATATAGGCTTGTGCTGGCGGGCCATTAAAGGCTGTGTCCACCCCCACAGCGGGAGTGAAGGCCATAATCGTTGTCACTGGTGGGTGCCAAGATATTTGCATAGTCTTTGGCCAGTAGGGCAGGACTGACTAACCAGGGAATTAGAAGGAGGATATGTTGCAGGAAGGATGGTGCCCGTGTGGTCGGATTTCAGAAAGAAGGAAAGTCATTAGTGGCTTGGGGTATTGGGTTAAGGTGGGCATGAGGACAGATCAGTGGTGTGATTTATAGTGTGTTGGATTCCCTGTGCTGAAGCTACTGAGATCCTAAAGTACTTTTGGGAATCAGAGATCGGAAGGTGATACCAGAAGTATTAACCCTTTTACTGCACTTATGAAGCATACATACATTTAAGAAAATAGCCATGTTTTCCCTATGCCTTTGGAATTATATGTATTTACACACACACACACATATATTTATATATATATATATACTCATATATACAAGGCATAAATTAGTTTTCAGAAATTGATTAGCAGAGTTTGCTAATTAAAATGTTCTTGATTAGCAAACAAACCAATTTGATTAGTAATGTTGTACTCATATGTTTAATGTCATCAGAAGTTATCTGTACTCAAGACATAAAATTAACAACAATACATCATTTGTGTGTACCACTGAAATAAGTTCTTAGTGAGATAGATGAGTCAGGGTTTGCAAATTCTTTAAAATTCCTGCTGGTTGAGGAACTTAGTTTACCTACTCGACCTAAGAGAAATGCACTTACCATGGCAATGGATGAAAGAAATATATAAATGTGCTTTCTGTAAAATGGTGCATGTCACATAAATCCAATTTGTTTGGAACACTACTGCCACCCAGAGGCCAGCCATGCAGAGTGAAATTTGTATTTGAAGTTTACTGTAAACCAAGTAATTATTAAATAAAAGTTTCAAACAACCCCTGCAAATGTTACTCAGCCTCTATAAAATCTACTTGACTATGCAAGTGGGCATGTAGAATTTGCGAGCCTTGGATGAGTGTCTGTAAAATGTAAAATGTTAGCTGCATGAATGGGGACACAAATAAAAAGATATGATAGAAAAGGCTCTGAAAACAGTTTGGCCACCTCTCTCCTGCAGGTGCAAATATATAATGCAATCCTAATTGTAGAGAAAAGCAGGTTCTGGAGGCCAACTACAATGTATGATATTGCCTTAGATCTGTAGATGTATAGACTGAATGTAACTATTGATCACTACTTTGCGTAAATATCTCGTTAGCTTTCTGTATTCGTTTGGTATGAGGAAAGAAAGACTTAGCAGCGTGGATGGCGTAGCAGACAGTGAACTGGGCAAACTAGGTGGAATATTGTAGTTTGCATCCATCTGACTTTCAGGAGGTTAGCTGAAAAAAACAGGATGATGAGATAGAATGTGGTGATCACCACTTTCGCAGATTTATGCAACTAGCAGGTCACAGAACTAGATTTGCCATGAAAAGCATTTGGCTGTGTGATTATGTACATTTTAAAAGTGTTCACTGGTCAATATGATGCCTCTTCCCCAGAAAAATGAAATATAGTTAACACTATGAAATTTAGATACACTAACCAAAACTTTACTGTAAAACATGGAAACAATGCATTGTTTTAAACTAGCAATACTGTAATTATGCATTATGAAACAACTTTAGGAATGGAATTGCATGAATGTCTTAAAAATTGTTTAACACATACTGGTAAAACAGGATATAGTTAGCTTAATAAAAGTATTCTCAATTACTTCTGGTTTGCAATTATTTGAAAAAGGAAAAAAAGTTTTTGCGTAGCACTCCCACACAAGTCTTTGGCATTTTAAGTGTGGGGAAGATGATTACAGCTACATTCTCTCTCCATTAGCCCCTTTGAACGTGCAGTGAACAGAGAAAAGAGGATAGAGAGCTCTGAGGGTAAGAGAGGAATGCGGGGTGAGCTGTGCGTTCATTGAACAGGGTAACTTAAATAACTAGCTTTGCTACACAAGTTTCAATTTAATTAGCAAACATACAGAATTGCATAGCAAGTTGCTATGCAACACTGCTTATTTTATGCCTTGGTATATATACCCTAATTTCCGTAGTCAATATCCTCAAGAGTTTGGGCACATTGGGAGGCTGGTATGCACATGTTTAAGACATTTCTGGATGGATTGGAAGGCATATTCAGGTCTTTGTCTATTCTGGAGGTGAAGATGTCTTTATTTTCTGTCAACGGTTTCTCATGGCAAATGATTTACGACCTGGTGGCGAGGCAGAGTAGCCTTTGAGGACTTCTATGAAGGCATTTGCAGTGCCATGTTCAGGAAAGGGCACATTTTATGCATGTTATGTGTGGCAGGGCAAAATCAGAACAATGGCACTTCAGATTTCCCTTTCATAATCCCAATGCCTAAAGCATAATGTATATCTGTGCCCCGCTGCATCAGTATCCAGATTGGAGTGCCTTCTCTACCAGTGGCACAGAGCAGGTTCAGAGATCACAGGGGCCCTCTTGACAGCTGCAGTGGCATCCAAGTCTCTGCAGCGCAGGGGCTGCATTTAGAATATGCACCCCTGTTGCAAAAAAACTGCATAACTCTGGAGATCATGTCCTGGTGGCACAATAAACTGTAAATATAAGCCATCCATGAGTTAGCATATGGTGGGCAGCATCTCACAGAGTTATCCCAGCCAAAATTAAATTGATTTAGCATGTGTCCACCATGTGGGCCCAGATCAGCTGTGGAAGGACTATGTGTAGTCCCCCCAGACAAGGCCCAGCCCTGTCCACTGACAGGACGGTAGCCAATTGCTTCCTTTTGTTCCTTAAGGGCTGGTAACACCCTTTCCCCCAGGACAACCAGTCTACAGGATGCTGGCCTGGGCACAGAAGCCAAGAGACACAACCATTCACAGAGAGCCTGGCCTCACACCAGGGTGCTCCATTTTTAAAGGCTTTTGATCCCATTGAGAAGGAAAGGGGGCAGGGTTAGTGTAGCCATAAGGGGATTTGTATAGGTTTCAGAGGGTTCTGCCATCTTGATGCCCTCTGACACTCTTTCTCTTTCTTATCTCCTCCACTTCCTCTAGTGCAAAACCCTTTGGGTGTGACATCATAACGGCAAAGTCTGCACATTTCAAGAGCAGTAATTGGACACCTTATGCAGGCTATCTTCAATCAAATCACCTGGGGACCTCTGCCTATAAAATAGGTGGTCTCCTACCACTTCTTGGAATCATCTTGAATCATCCTTTGCACTCCAATCCTTAAAGAGGATTTCATGGGACACTGCTGAGAGAGCAGTCCTTTCTAGAGTAGTCAGGTTGTGAGGTGTAGGCATGTGTTCGGAAGGCAGAGAAGAGCTCTGTAAACTAACTATCCCAAGGGAACATTGGGGGTCATTTGTCAGTCATAACGCTACTCAGGACCTCACAGTGTTGGGGGACCCCGCGCTTGTGTGCCAGCCTCCCCCTTGTGTGGGATCCCAAGAACAAGGGCCCATCTTGTCCCTGAGACCCTGAGAGATAAGAAAGCTGAGATTCTAGCGTTTTTCACTATTAAACTGCTTGGACTGTGTTTCAAGAACTGTTCAACACATTTGAACCAGCAGGACCTGTTGTTGCTGCCTTTTGTTCTCTTCCAATCTTCGCACAGTGCCAAGAAGTCTGATTCAGTGCTGCCCAATCACCAAGAACAGCAGAGAAGGTACTATTGATTGCTAACTGCCAACTGGGTCCATTTTCGGGCCCTAGAGACCATCACTCTGAACCTTTTTTGCTCAGAAGTACACATACTTTGTCCAAGAACATTGTTGCTTTTGCCTGCCTTTCACCCCTGATTCTTTACCCAGAGTGCTGCATCTACTAGCTTTGCTTAATATGTGTTCATTCCACATGGGGTGGGTTTTGTGTAGTGTTTTTCTAACTAGTTATATTGTGCATGGTGTGTTTAATTAAAATGTATATATTTTGATAGAACCTTGATTGGACATGCTTATATTTTGGACTGATATACTTTGCTGTTTGGGTTGCTACTGAACCCCATTAACACCCCTCATAAGAGTACAGCCTTCACTGTGCCCACGTTACCACAAAAGGCGAAGGAGTTATACCTCTTGACTGTGTCTGTTTTACCTTTATGATTGTATTGGCTCTTGGTTTGTAGAAGTGTGAGGGCTGAGTGGGAGTTTTTGCTTCTACTCACCCTTGTATTCCTGCAAGCCAGAAGTCAATTCATCACAGTATGTTTGCTCAACCTCTGGATAGCCTAAGATGATGTGTGGCTGAAGAGTGGGGGGATCTGCCCTGCTTTGCTCTCGGTTCCTGCATGATGGAGGGTGGTAACTGCCCCACCGCCTCTTATGCACGAGACAACAACACGAAAAACCTTTCTGTTCAGAGAAGCCTTTACAACCACCCTTTGCCCATTGGCAGGCCATACTCCCGTAGAGGAGAGACCGTCCAGAAACCCATGCCCTCCGCCAAAGCAGCATTTAGTTATTTATTTATTCATGTATAAAGAGCATCAAACCCAGGGGCAGGGATGTGAAACTCATGGGTTCCTATGCAACTGCCAGCCTTTCACTAAACACCCAAACAAAGAGATGAAGACATGCATTACTTGCTCGGTGCCTATGCATAGGCTGGTGCAGTCCCTGGATGCATATAGATTGCAAAAGGCCATGCAATGCGCCTCTCTAAACCCGTCTGATGGAGACCTTGACGTTTAGCTGACTCTGCCCCAAGGGGGTGGCTCCAGCTGCCCGGCCTGCAGCCGTAGACCGTGATCTTTCATTGCATCGCTTTGCACCTTTTACCAGCAGCCGTCCCCAGGGTAACCCAGGAGCAGGTTTTTATTGCCTGCAGATGACATCGATTTACCCCTGCTCCCTAAACCCCTCCCCCTCAGGAATACGGAGCTAGTAAGAAGTGATGGACTGCCGGATGCCCGGTAAGGAGACTCGGGTTTCGCTGAAAGCTCACAAGCCCTCTGGGCCGCTGCCCCTCCAAACTGACCTGCTAATTCCTGGTTTAAGATTGTTACATTGCAACAATCCCCCATTAGGGGTCGTAAAATGGCAATCAGGGGGTTTATTGACCTGTCACAACAGTTCGGAGTCTGGATGCAATAAACTTCAAAGCCGCTTGTTCTTGGCTAGCCGTTTACACGATGCTCTTTTTCGGAGCACTACGTTTTTGGCTCATTATTTCTGATCATTACAGTCGGTGTGCCTGCTAATCGGCCCCCCAACCGTGGTGACACCTTCGATGCAACCCCCCCATCACCCACACTCAAAGCCCCCGGTCCTCGGCGAACTGCATCCTGCCCTAATGAACACAACACGGGCTGAAGAGCCAGATTCTCCTTCAGTGCTTGAACTAAGGCGAGGGAAGCCATGTTACGGATGGAACTCGTCCAACGTTGACAAATGCCAACCCCAATATGGCTGCTCGGCAAAATCACATGAGATCCATGGTGGCACTGATCGTACTATCCCACAGCAACCATTCAACCATTCACCCATTCCCGCCACCAGTGTAACGCCAAAGAATGTGGGCCACATGTATGGCCACAGTGAGCCCCCGCCCACACATTTTGTATCTGTTTTCTTACCAACCAAATATAGAAACAGCAGGGTGTCTCCATGATAATTTGAACTTTTTAAATACCATTGACATTAAATTGAATCCCTGTATATTTTACTGTAATTTCACAAACAGATATCTAAACAAAATAGGGATGCTATTAAAATGACTAGCAGCGTGTGTGTTGTGCAAGGGTGGGCAGCTCCCAGGGGCCACCAGCATTTTAAATGATGTAAGATGATTTGCTGCTCAGAAATATTTGCAGGTGAAAGGAATACATATTTCTATGAATTAGCACAAGGCAACAAGCATAGCAAGAGAGCCCAGAATAACGAAGAGCTGCTCAGGAGAGGGTCCCCCCACCCCAAGAAAATCATGAACTTTCTTGATGCATTGCCCACAATATATGCCAGCATTGCCAAGGTAAAACACTTTTGCAAAGCTGCACCCACAACAGATTCTTGCAATGCCAGGGTGAATAACCTAGGCGGGCTAACGCTGGGAACATCAGTCAATTTCCCCTACGTTATAAGGTATGGCCTGGTGGCTTAGTTATCGACTGTCAACACAGCAGACATGAATGCTAATCTGAGCATGTCCACAAACACTTGGATGAGTTGGGTTAATCTCGAGAAATGTCCTCAGCTCACAGGGCCACTCTCCCATTAGCTGCAAAAAGGAGGTGTACTGTGAAACACACAGAACACCAGTATTAATAACTGAATAGAAATGCACTGAGTCCATGATTGCTCCTGGGGGGCACTGCCAGGCTCCCCATCTTGTATGATTTCTGTGTTGCAGACTGGAGGACCGCAGGGGTGAGCCTCCAACTCTGTGATTGGAACCAGCACTTCTTGGTCGGCTTATGGGTTCAGATGAAGCTTAAAGCGTGATTTAAAAGCTCACCATCTCACACAGGAAGGAAACATGGGATCCAAAGGGCAGAGTGAACTAATGGGCCTGAACTGCGGGTCGCACACTGATGACTGATGACTATTAACAGGCTAATTTATTTAAACCTCATGGCACGACCCGTGGCAATGCGAATCCAGCAGGATCAAGCTGTCCGTGCACTACCGTATGATTTAGGCCCCCGTGAAACTCGGCCAATCAGTGGCCCGCCCCTGGAAACAGCATGTGAAACAAAATACTGTGCTACTAGAACAGGTAGCTGACCCCCTTCTCCACTCCTTAACTGTTCCAAAACTGAGTATACCAATAATCGCTCCCTTAGTGTATTGAACGTGTCACAGTCTACTTGTGCCATTTGTAACCTAATGTCCTTGCTTCTGATGTTTTGGCTTATTGCACAAAACATCCAGACTCGCTTATGGTGGAAAAGTTTGCTTTAATCTGACAGGCCAAAGCTTACAATTAACCGCTTAGCTGGCTCCCCTGGCCTTCAGACTAACAAAATATTTCAGCAACCAATTATTAATTCAACACTTACATTTTCTTCAACAAATAAATACTGAAATAGTTCCCCTTCCTCAGTAACTATCCCTTGTTCCCTACCGTCTCCTTAAACTTCACAAGGCATACCGCGTTCGCCCCGGGGCCATGCCCCTCCAGGTTCAATACCTGTTCCCCGGGGTAGCCCGTTTGTGCAAACAGCACCACCCCCATCCTTTCTCATGCCATTCCCCCTTTGTGCTTTCCTCCCCCCACATCTAAAGGGGCCATGCCACCGGCAACTAAGCAACTACAAACCCTTAACAACTCCCTTCTACACCAAACACCCCTCCCTATGACCAGCACCCAGTCTGACCTGCACATCAGCAACAGAACTTTTACATTACAAATTCCCCAACTAATGCCCTAACCTGTCACAGAAAAACTGCCCAAAACCAATAAGAACATAACAGATACTAAACCAATACATGAGAAAAAACGGGAAATCAGCCCAGCTAAATGAAAAGGAACCCCCCCCCCAAATAAAAATTCAAACAGAAATCCTGACATAACATAACAAAGGGGTGGGAGGGCGGGGTCATACACGCGTCCCAACCGTCGCCTGCTCCAGAACCTTCCCCTGACCCTTAAATACACCGGAGGGGGGGTGCTCTGTGCGCAGGCCAGCTAACTGGCCTGTGCAGCGCCAAAATAACCCCAGGGGAAACGCTTTGCGTTTCCCCCGTGGCCCCCTTTTTGGCTTATTGCACAAAACACCCAGACTCGCTTATGGTGGAAAAGGTTGCTTTAATGTGACAGGCCAAAGCTTACAAATAACCGCTTACCTGGCTCCCCTGGCTCCACTGGCCTTACAGACTAACAAAATATTTAAGCAACCAATTATTAACTCAACACTTACATTTTCTTCAACAAATAAATAATTAAATAGTTCCCCTTCCTCCCTAACTATCCCATGTTCCCTACCGTCTCCTTAAACTTCACAACGCCTCCCGCTTTCTCCCCGGGGCCATGCCCCTCCAGGTTCAATACCTGTTCCCCGGGGTAGCCCGTTTGTGCAAACAGCACCACCCCCATACTTTCCTGTCCCATTCCCCCATTGTGCTTCCCTCCCTCCCACATCTAAAGGGGCCATGCCCCCGGCACCAGAAAAACCCTCCGCCGAGAAGTTCTTTCTGCCGCACCCCTACCATCTCTCACTAATTCCTACTCCTTACGATATCTCTCACCAGCAAGGTCAAATCCGCCAGATAGTAACTATTCCCGAAAACTGTGGACCATCCTCTTTCAATATTATTAATCCTTCATAAACTATTTCTTTGATCCAAAAAGCTTTACCGCCACCAAGGCACAAAATGTTACCATCTCTCTGTTTATCCCCTTCCTTGCCCGTTCTATCGCTCCCTCACTTCTCGCTCCCCTCCAAACTCTCCGCGGCAACAACTTAGTCCAAACTACACATGCTTGAGGTAACAATTCTCTGACTCATACCCAATCCCTTTTCATTTTTCTAAGAAGAGCCACACCTATATTTCTTACCAGGTAATTTTTCCCTGCATGAATGATCACCCCATCTGGAGACCTGTAGCGTTCCCTCAACCCCACCAACATAGGCAGCAGCTTATCCCAGCAAAAGCCCCCCTAACCCGCACCATCTTACCAATGCCTCTTTATAGCTGCAACACAATTGCCTGCCAAAAACCCTTTTCTCTGCTTCCATACCAGCCCATTTAACAAAATAATGGCCCACAAATCAAATCTGCTGCATCTCCCCTGACCTCCGCGCAGCATCTGAAAAAGAAATTACAATGTCACTTTCCCGTCACAACCACCCTACGACATTCCACCCTCCCCTAAACCCCCGACCATGTTTCAAACAGCCCCTTTACCCCAGCCCTAATATACCCTTTGTACTTCCCAGACCTCCACCGTCCTAAAGTCTTCACCTTATCAACCGATAAGCCCAACCAGCTACCTTCAGATGCCTTACCCATCCTACCTCAAATGAGTTCCTAACTCCTCCACCTTTCCCCCACTGCTACTAACACCTTCCTAAGGCAACCCATCCTCACCTGGCCATCTCTTTATTCCCTCTAAGGAAACACCCCTGGTCCTCTCATACCTGTCCCACTGTACTTCGCACCTTTAACCCCCCTTTAAACAATGCACCTACTCCCACTAGACCCCCTTTCTCCTCTATCCTATTACCCTCCTGCTCAAGCTTGCCCCACCCTCCCTCATCTTCCTACTATGGCCCAGTGTTTCCCACCCTGCACGGGGGGCCGACATGCACCCCCATCCATGCAGGCCCCTTTTCCTCATTACTCCTCTCCACCACTGCACCAGGGGCCAAAACTGCACCCCCGTCCATGCAGTCCACTTCATATAACTTACTCTTCCAGCTCCCTCCGTCCCTTACCCCAAGTTTCCACCTGCACCAGGGGCCCTAGTGCACCCCCATCTATGCAGGCCCTTTTCTTCATTACTCCTCTCCACCACTGCACAGGGGCCAAACCAGCGCCCCCGTCCATGCAGTCCAATCCTGATAACTTACTCTTCCAGCACCTTGCATCCATTACCCCATTTTTCCCACCTGCACAAGGGGCCCTAGTGCACCCCTTCCATGCAGTCCCCTCTCATCACTTCCCCCTGCCGCACCAGGGGCACTCCCGCACCCCTGTCCATGCAGTCACCTCTCTTCCTTCCCCCCCAGCTGCTCCAAAGTTCAAATGAGCCAAGTTCCTCCTGTGCTGTGCATCCTAAATTCCTGCCCTATCCTGTGCCCTGTCTCCTGCCTCTACTGCGAACCGGGGCTACTACCGTATGCTCGAAGTTGCAATATCCTCTTAACCTCCGTCAGTCTCTCCGTATTTACTCTGTGCAGCTAATAACCCTCTCACGTTCCCCTAAAGCTTGCTCACCTTGTCATGCGGCAAGCATGAGGGCTTCACCAACATCTTCCCTACCCTCCAACGACAGCCACCAACCCTTACCATTTTCCACAGTTACATCCTCCCGCGACCCTCCCCTGCCCTACATAAGCGTCTTCCTCCTCACCCCTTACTACCCCCTTGGGATCGCCCCCCAAAACCTCTCCCGAAACTTTGCGCCCCCCCTCCTTTTCCGATAAACTAATGCCCGACCTACAGGAACCCCCTACTTTAACTGGCATGCTGTCCTACCCCCTCACCCCTTTGTCCCACTCCTCGCCCTGTCACACTGTCCCCTGCCTGAAGACAATATGTAATCGGATGCCGCCCCACACACCTGCTGCACTCGTGTTTAAATTTACACATCATCCTCGTGCAGCTTTCTTTTTTGAAAGCCCAACATGATGTTGAGGGTTGGACGCTGCCTCCGACCCCCGCCCCTTCCGTGGCGGAGTGACCAAGAAAGGGCCGGTACGGCACGGGTAAGCCGCTTGCCGTGTGTACCGTTGGAGCTGGCCTCGTCGGTGCCATCCATTCCAACCAGAGATCCATATCTATCTCCCCCCAAACCGCCTGACTGTCCTCTGCCAACCTTGCTCTAAACTCCTAGTCATAACACATCCACGCGAAGCCCCCAAACCTTGTGAATGCCTTTCTGATCACATCCATGTATTTTAGCAGAACCACACATCGCTCCAGAAATTTCTTGCAATAAACACTCGTGTAGATAATAAATGCTGACATCCAATTTTCAATTGTCACTGGTACCTGTGGGCACAAGGCCAGTTCTATCTCCTTAGAACCCTCCTTTGCTCTCCCTTCCCTATGAAGCAGCTTAAACACATCCACAGATTCCCCTGCATTAACCTTGTTATTCATTGCTGCCATCAACTGCGCTCTCAAAGGTTTCGTGATGCCCATGTATGGTATCTTTTTCTCCTTGCCCTTCACTTCGACCTCTTTTCCTTTTGAAACCTGTACCTCGAGCGCCAATGGCTCAATCACCTTGTCCGTTTGTACCTCGACCAAGCAATTTTCCCTTTCTCCCACCAAGGCTCCAATAGCCTGTACACCAATCTCTCTCCTTACCCCTTGCAATCCAGACCCTTCATTTCCTGCCCCCGTTCTCGTGTCCCCCCTCTGCCATCTAGTTGACCAGTCCCTTTCCCGCTCACCTCTTTCCGCCCTGCCATTGCCTGTCTGCGGCCTGACCTCCACTCCGATGCTCCCCATCTCCTTCCTTACCGGCTCCTTCTGCAGGGACAAAACATGTCAGCAGTCTCACCCAGCCAAATATGCCCCCGACCACTTGCCCCCCAAACCCCATGCTCCTGTCTTTCACAAACCTCTCTACTAACCCTTCTCACCCTCCCCTCATTCTTCCCTCCCTATGTCCTTCATCCTCCCATTGCCCCACATATTCATCCCTCCTATGCTCATTACCCCTGAAATACCATTGCTGTTGCAAGCACATGCTCGGGTTGAGTATATCCTCATCTTGTGAGCCTGGGACGTCCGCCCCGCCACCCCTTTGATGTTTTCTCAGCGGGGCCGCAGAAACCCCTTCCTGGTCCTCTTCTCACAGGCGAGGTGTACACTCCTCCACCCTGCTGTCTTTGTGCTGTGCCCTCTAGACTGTCCTCGCGCTGATCGAAGAGGGGCCGTTTTTAAACCCTCTCCATATTTTTCCTCTGAAAGAGCAGGGGCTGCTCTGTGCCCTCCACCCAAACTCCTCCTAGCCGGGGGGGCCGTTCCACGCCCCTCCCTAACCTCACTAATTGATGGGGACCGCTCCCTCCTTCTCCCACTTACACTCTTCTGCATGTACTTTCCGCCCTTGCCCCTCTGTCCTGACACGCCTCTCTGCACCCCTACCCCGCCAACTTCATGCTCCGACCTACCTACACTTTTCAGGGAACTCCTAACCTCACCTACATCCTCCTGATCATTCTCCCCCAAAACCATAGTAAGCATCTCACCCAAGAACATTTCCCCCCTGGACGCCCTCCTGTCAATCTCCCTTCTCATCTTCCTCCCCCTGTATTCACCCACTTCTTTCCTACCCGCCTCAGGATTACAAGCTACCACTGCCGGAAGAGCCCCATCTGCTGCTGCCCTCCGCTGCGGCCTCCCACCTCTTTCTTCCCCTTCCCCTGTAACCTCAATCACAGCCCCCTCCAGCTGGGCCTTGGATGCCCTACTAATAATCTCCAAAGCCTCCCGAGGACCTTGGCATCCCCCAAGCCCTTCTTCTTAGCATACTGACCCACCATTCTACTTAAGCAGTGCAAATGCGCACTTGTGCACTGTCTTGCTGCACTACCTAGCTAGCCCAGAGCCTTTCCCCTTAGCAAAAGAGGGATACACTGAAACCAACTATACCAGAATGGCACCCTACCTATAAAACCCAACAAAAAAAACTTGGAAACTTGACACTACTCACCAAATAAACACGAACACTACAAATATAGAGTGTATTTCAAAATGATTAATTAATTAACCAGGAAGGCCCAGAGGACAAAAGAAAATTAGAACCTATATGGAAACACTCACAAATAGGAGCTATATATACAACCTGATAGCAGGAATTCAGTTAATAAAATTTCTCACTTTTTTTTTTATCTTGCCCCCCAATACTAGAGGCAACAGAAAGAGGGGGCCGCAGGGCTAATAAGCCCAAAAAAATAATCCCAGCACAACTAACTGAAAAAGCCACCACACAGAGCAAATTGCAGCACTAAATAACGTGCTTTAACAAAAAGAAAGCTCCGGTGCGCGGCCCCTTTAAGGGAATGTAATGCCACCTCAGGTGTACACACGCCTCCGCACACAATGTTATAGGCGCCGGCAAATATGCTTGCACGCCGGTGACCGCTCGAGGAGCAGCCCCCAGGGGAAGAGCAAGCCCACCCACGGACCAAATAAGAAGCCCAGGTATGAGCGGGGAAACAGCGCTCGGCGGCGCCGCAGCACAACAGCAAAAGCTTCAAGAACAGAAACCGCCGGACACCCTAGCCCCACGAACCAGGTGGAATGAAAAGCAGTGCTTGCAGAAAGTAAGGGGGAGGTGCCTTAACTACGGCACCTCCAACTATTTACTACTTCTCTTTTTTTTAATTTTTATAAAACTAAAGCTAACATCACCCCAACTAAACTACACTAACCAAGCCCACCTGACCTCAACTCCACTACCCTGCGTACCCTCACAAGGAAAGGCATTGGAGCAGGCGACCTGTCAGACACGCGTCCCAACCTTCGCCTGCTCGAGAACTTTCCCCCGACCCTTAAATACACCGGAGGGGGGGCGCACTGTGTGCAGTGCCAAAATAACCCTGGGGGAAATTCTTTACGTTCCTCCCGGGCCCCCCTTTTCAAATTCTTCTGTTCTGTTTAATGTTTTTGTTGTTTTTTAAAAAGAGTCTCAATATCGGATAAGAACAAATTTAACCCCAAGAAGATGAAACCTTACAATGCAAAACTATTTCATACTTTTTATTTCTTTTGCTCACTATCTGTGTTCCTCCTTTCATGAAATGATTCAAATGCAAGCTGCGTCTCAACATTGTACACCAAACTATTTGGGATCCATACATTGAATGCATACCAAATCAAGAATACAATATATTAAATAATCGCATTGCGGGCCATTTTACAGAAAGTTTGCACCAGTGCAAGTGCAAAGTTGCACGGTATTAGCACTAGAGCAAACTTTGCCCTATTGCTAAAAACACTGGGACATATTCAGAATCATCATAAATTTATTCAGCCATCAGGCCATCAAAGTGCATCCTATCACAATACTTTAAAACCCAGACACAATCAGGGTGCAAGTCGAGGGTACACAGGGCCTCACCCAGCTAAAATGAGGCACACCTAAAGTCCTCTTTGAATTTATGAATTGAAGAGACCTCAGAGATCGAACCGTATTGCCAAGGTTTGTAGGCCGGACACTTCACCACTGCACTATACAACCTGATAAACAATAACAAACAAAAAGACACAAAGTGAAATGTCCCATTTCGGTACTGCAAGTTCCAGGGAACACATTTGTATTGGTGCACACCTTTTAACGTTTTCAAAAACACTATTAGAAGCAAATATATTCTCTCTTGGTTTTGTCTGTGTTGATTTTATAAAAGGCAAATGCTATTCGTCCTGTGCAATATGGGTGGTTATGCAAAGCAAATTGAATGAAGGGTACATATTTCACCTTGATATGCTAATTTCTGGTGACGTCACATCCCATTTGTTGATAAGTCCCCCCACTTTAATTTTTAGGACTTGACCCCTGGACACAATATAACACATCAAAAAAGTCACAGAGTGGGGAAGGTAGAACCAGATTCAAAAACCGTGCCCCATTCAGGGTTTCCCCCACCCTAAGGGCCCAGCCACATTGTTCCCGCCTATCCCATGTCCCAGGGGTGTGAGATTCGCGCCAGTAAGTGGGGGTGTTCCTTGTCAATATCCTGGATATGCCATTAAGACCAGGGCAGGGATGTGCACTGTTCGAAATCTCGCTCCCGGACCTCCTGCAGATCCCCCCACATCCTCCCAGGACCCCTTTGGCCACTCTCTAGTCCCAAAAAGTCAGTTCAATAGTGTCCTGGGTGTTCATTCCCTTGTTTGAAACTCTACAGCATCCCACCATGGCTTCCATGGAGACAAAGGGGAAGCACCCTGTGGTCCACAGCAAGTGAAGGCTTTTGTTTAGAGGGGCATCCCTTGGTTCTAATGTATCTGTTGTTAGTTTGGGTACCCCATGGAGATAAATGGTGGCACTGCTAGGCCCTCCTTGGTCTTGGGGCTTGAAGCTACTCCTTCTGCACGGTGTTCTTTGTTTTCTAGATTCCCCTAGGCCAGAACGATTAGTGCCCACTGGGCTTGGAGCATGATCCACAAGGGGAATAGGCTTGGTCCTGGGTTTGGGCACCCCTTTAGTCTCTCTGGTCATAGCGTTGTTTCCACGGGGGGCGTTGAGAATGGCAGGACATGGGATCCCATGTGTCTGAGTGAGATGGACCGCATTCGCTTCAATGTTTTTTAGGTCCATAGGAACCTGGACAATAGAGTATTCCGGGGGTGGATTATGTGACCCATTGCAGGCGATTGAGGCAGTGAAGGGCTCCCCTTGCCTTGTGGGCTCTCTCTTCCGTTCCCCTGGGATTCCATCAGGGTTGAAATAATTTTCTTAATTACAACCAACTCCGCAAGCACTTGAAGGCACTTGCACCCCCTGCATCCCCCATGTATACAATCATCCCTGGTTGGTGGATCCATGACCATCCCAGAACCATGGTTAGCTGCATATCATGGGTGCTTGAGGGCCCTGAGCAGAGTTAAATGGAGAAAGGAGCTGGTTCCTGAGCTTGTAGAGGACACACACTCGCTCCAGGCACTTGCAGTCGAGCCGGAAGGGAGTTTGTGTGCAGCGAAATCGCTAATCGCTCTTGCCACTTCAGCCAGGGTTGAAGGGGAGGGGTTTTTCTGAGGATACAACAGTGCCAGGTTCAATGGCCAATACAGTGGTGGGATCCAGCCTAGGGATATCAAGAGTAGGACTTTGTAGCGGCCGGGGTGACCACCTCCTTAACTGTAATACCCTGCTTCATCACCTATCGCAAAATGGAACACGAGGTGGAAACACAACGGCGAGATTGAGGGGCTCGTAGGGCCGTGGGGCATCCTCTGAGATTGAAGGGGAAATAACAGTTACTCCATCCATTCCAAGGACCTTATCAAGTGCCACAATGCTGCAATTAAGGTTCCCTCCCGATATAGGAGTGGTCCCAATAGTACGTGGGCTTCTGGTTCCTGACTATACAGCCCACTCCGATGCATGTGTCAAACAGCCCGCCCAAATTGCAATGCCTCGTTCCCTGGTAGCAGTCGACTGGTGGTGGTACTATAAGGGCCCCTTCGAATGCATCACTACCAAACCCCAAAAACTGATGAATCTCTTCAATCAACAGATGAGCCTCCCCCGCTGGATCAAGCAGCTTGTTCGGGGGTGGCTCCTTTGAACCAATTGCCACCCCCAAAGCAGAGACAGGGCCACTGGGTATGCCTTTGGACACTCTACCTGTTGCAATTTCCTTCTTATGGCCAGGATTTTGCACTTGGACTTGCACACAGGGTGTGGTGGGTGGTTTTCTGCGTTCTGGGAAACGATCTGGGTGCAGAAGAGGAGCAGAGTAAAGGGGGAGGTAGGGGATGGAGACTTCTTGAGCGAGTATTGCCTTGCCAGACTATAGTCCAGGCAGTCCAGATCGCCCAACCAGTGGCCGAGCAGTATCCCTCCACCTCCTCCTCCCACAAAAGGTTCCCACCTGAGGGCTCAAGGCCTGACTTACTTCGCTTTCTCCTTTACAGCTTTCCACTTGCAGGAAATCCTCACAGGAGCTTGCCCCAGATTAGCCCTGTGCCTCCACCTACAGGCGCCGAACACCTGCGGTGCCAAACACTGCACCCCTGCCTTGCAGCAGGCTTCACCACTGAAGGGACTGGAGACGGTGGATATGTCCAAGGGGGCGTGGCCCGGAGAGCAGGAAGCAGCAGGAAAGACCCCGGCCGCCAAACACTGCGCCCTTTCCCCATCACGGATTTCACCGCTGCGGGTACTGGAACCGGTGGATATGTCCAATGGGGCACGGCCTGGAGAGCAGGAAGCAGCAGGAAGGACCCCGGGACGCCAAACACCGCGCCATTGCCCCCAGAAAACCATTGCACCATGGTAAAAACAGGTTGGCATAGTATAAACACCAGGGCAAAAATTGCCCTAGTGCAAAAAAAATACATGTTCAATGCATTTAAGCACGAGTGCAAAGTTTGCCCTATTGCTGATAGTATTCCGTATTAGCAATAGAGCAAGCTTTGCATGAATGAAACTGCCTTTTGGTCCACCGCCTCCACCGCACCACCTCCATCCTGCGCACCCTGCTGCTCTCTTCCAATTTTCCATTTTGGCCGTCTTGCATAGGTCACACTTTCCTGATATGAAAATATTCTCACTTGCAAATATCATTTCAAAGAAAAAGATTCTGTTGTTAAAACAATCATTAGTACGGATGTTTTGCTAGTGTGTTAACAGCGATAATCTCCCAGAGGGCAAGCGGCTGTACCTTTACTAACCTTCACAGAAGAAGCCCCACAGCCCTTGGTATTGGCCCTGACCTAACTCTGGGTGGTTACCTCAGTCTAGCGGGCCATTATTAGCTAGTACAGACTGCGTAAGGTGATTATCACCTGATTAACAGCCAAAGGGGCCATCTTCTCCAATCAGGTATTGCAGAATGCTAATATTATTTGCAGCTATTAGTGGCCTTGCAGTTGCAGAGGGCAAGGATAGCTGGTATCAGGTTGATTTCCCAGCATTGCCATGTTGTACCTTTGCAACTCCCTCTTTTAAACAGAACATTCTGCCCTCAATGGGTTGACTGTTTGAATAGCATTGTGGCCCCTTGGCTTTGACACAATTTAAGACAAAACAGCCTTGCCTATGATATTCGTCTATTTGTGTGCACGGGGTACATCTCCCCTCGTGCATGTATATTGCTTATGTATGTATGTATGTCTGTGTGTTGATATGTCTCAGTAGTACATGTGTGTGCCACATTTATCTTTTCTACGTAAAGCATGTGTATTTGGGTGCCATTCCGCATGTTTTGTGTTCTTTTATTTCTTAGTGTGTGGCGTTGTGCATGTGTGTTTTTCCCTGTGTTTTTTCATGTTGTACAACTCTCTGTGCTTTGCGTGTTTACCTCCCCATGGTGCATGTCTCCACATGTATTTGCATGTTGTGTGCCTCCTTATGTGTCATGCAGGCATGCCAATGCGCACCTATCTCTTTACGTTTTTGCATGATGAATGTGTTTCTGTGTGTGCTTTGTATGCTTTTCTCTATATGTTCTTTGCATGTCTTTTATGTCTGTGTGTTTTTTAAATACACAGAGGTATGCAAATCTCAGTGTTTTGAGTTGCGTGGCTCGCCATGTACCATAGATACAACCTCATGCATGTCTGTATTTTTGTATATCATGTGTCTTTCTATGTGTGATTTGTTCACCATACTTGCCTTTCCCCATGTGTTGTTCCATGTTTTAAGTCTCATTGTGATGAATTCACCGAGAGTGGAAAGTGGCAAAAAAATTAAAGCGCTCTGGTTGTGCTCTTACAGCACCTTACACATGCATTTATGTGTTGGATGTCTGCAACAGAATGCCATCTGGTAAAGGCGGGATAGTCTTAAATATTTGTATTTTTGTTAATGAAATAATATGGGCAATTCTGTTTCTGACATGGAGGTCAGCTAATCAGACTCCCGTTTCATAATGCTCCATGCCAAAATTGTAGTGCACTCACGTGCCTTTGCTGAGACAGTGTCCTGATATGCCCAACACCAGCACTGCAGTGGCAGCAGGGCAGGTTCAAAGGTCACAACTGCATTCCTGACCCCTGCTAGAACAGAAAGTTGCAACATGCAGAGGTGACTTTTTAACCATCTGTACCTCTGATTCAAAATATAAATGTGTACCCTAGTGAGACTGGTGACATGTTAAAATGTAAATATAAGCAATGTTTGGTTATGGCATGATGGGTACTATGCAAATTAACAAGGGGTGGGGGTTACTAGGGTAATCCAGACATGGAACCCTTGCTCACTGTTCTTAGAGAGGCACAGCTCCACCTCAATGACGAGGCCCATCCAGGCCGAACCACGTGTCTGGGGTTGCTGTTGGTACTCTTGTTCAGAAGAGAATTGCCTAGCATTTCGGTGCTGGACTGCCCCTGGGCAGGACAAAGACTGATATGCAGGTGTATTTCTCTTCTGTGAAAGGATGGTGAGCTAAAGACTCTGGTTGAGACTCTAACCCGGGATATAGGCCGGTAGTAGAGAATCTCCCAGAACCCCCCTTTTTTTTTGGGTACTATAACACAAAATAATACAGCCACAGAACTTGAATGTCATATTAGTGTCAGCTTGCTAAGGAGCGTTCCAGCCATGACGGGGCTGACGTGTATTAGCTCTGGCCTGGGTGTCTCCACAGCAGCCATGAGAAACAACACCTAGGAAGCTGCTCTTTTGGTCCCCATGAGAAAGACCAACACCTTCCTCAGAGGGCACAGCAATCCTCGGCTGGAACTGATGCTTCAAAGGCAGTCCTGACATAACAAAGCCAATCTCACACCAGGGTACTGATCTCTGGAGTGCTTTTGAAGTCAGCACCCCTGGGAAGGGGTGAAGTTAGAGTAGCCCAAAGGAAAGGGCAGACCAGGAGAGGGATTTCAACATCACAGTCTCTACTAGGGGTCCCTAGACCTCCTGCACTTCCCCGCTTTCTGCAGAAAAAAACACTCTGCGTATGATGTCATAAGGCAATGACAGCAGCCTGAATTGGACCCACAACAACAGGCTTGCTTTGGATCAATCCCCTGCAACAGTTTCGCTTTATAATGGAAGGTTGATTGATTTTTGGACTCTCAAAAGAAGAAGAAGAAGGAGGATTTACTGGAATTCTGTTGGGAAAATAATCTATTCCAAAGTCCTCTACCACAGAGATGAGATAGAAGACTTGAAGGCAGATGCAAACTGAGCTATCTACCCATCCCAAGGGAACATTTAGGGTGACATTGCTGTGGACAAGGCCTCTGCAACAGAGACACTGGTACCCAAGTACCACCATACTCGAGGTAGTAGAACCCTCCAATTGTGCACTACAACTCTTCCAGTCTGGGAAGTGCAGCCACTAGCTTGCCCCTTATGGCCTGGGCTGGGTCTCTCATCAACCACAGAACCAAGGAGGTTGTCCCTAGATCTCCCTGCATCCTTAAACAGCCATTATGCTGGGTTGGGCACCTTCTACACTGTCCAACTTGTTGCACAGGAACTGCCAGAGTCCTCTCTGGCCTCAATGCTTGACTGCCTCTGCATCTCTGAGACTCATTTGACACTAATGCCGAAGTGCTGCCGTCCCCGCATTTGAGACCTGTTGAGTCTTCTATTGTCCCCAACTCGACACCACTACCTGGCCACCACCTTCTTCAAGCTCCAAGCCATTGTCGCTGCATGGCATGATGTCACTTTGAGCCAGTCGAGCCTGCTCAATGCTAAAGGCCAGTCTCATCCTCTGCGCATCCAAGGCCACCAAGTCTTCCAGTGCTGATGACCCGACATTGCCTGCCATCTCCAGAGTCTTTGACCGGATGTGGTCACCGCAACCAAAGAGCACAGCATCATCAGATCCATTGCCGACTTTCCCCATATTGCCACAGGCCTGGAATAGAGAGCACCCTGACACCCACTTCGCAGAAAAGCCGGGCTCAATGCTGTTGAGCCCCAAACACAAGAACATAAGGCAACTGATAAGGCCACCTGACTCACATAGATTTGTCTATTAGTCCAGTGGACTGTGCTCAAGACTTAAGCCTGCTTGAAGAATGAAAGAACATAAAGTTTATGAGGCATCAATACAAATTAAAAAAAATATAAAAAATTGTTCATGTGGAGATGTGAGGAATTCGAACATCCACACGTTGGGTGTGCTCTCGCGTGGGCTTTTTACATTTTTTAAATGAAATGGAATTATGGTAGATCAACCTCTGTAAAATGTGTGGGGCTAACCCGCACACATTTTCCTATGCTCGCCGCATGACATACACGTAGACTTGTGTACTCTAGGTGGACAAAGCCTACAGGCGCAGTCCTCTCTGTTATATTTAGTTGGGATCTGACAGGTGGAGTATATGATGCATCTCAAAAGGGGGAGGGCCAAAACCTTCCTCCTGCCATGACCAGCCGAATTAACTATCAAAGGCTCCATGGATCTGTCCTGTCTGTTTGATTACCTTCTGCAGATGGTGGCAGCAATTAACATAATTAACACACTAATAGAGTATACTTCAAACCGGGCCACATGAGGCCTGGCTGCAAGGAGTAACAAAAGACAGGAAAACCCCAAAAACCTGTGATATGCACTGTGTCAACGTGAAGCCAGCTCCCGCCTCTCAGTATCAAGGGCAATGACCTGTAATGTCTGGGACAATGTATTTACAGTAGTCATCCCTACAGGGGGAATTGCATTCAGAAGGTCTGAGTGTGTAGTTTGGCGCAACCAAAAGTCTGGTCTCGTCACAGCTTCAAGGGATACCTGCCACTTTATTCAGGAACCACAGAGAGCTCAATTAACCAGAGAGACCCTTTGATCCACAACAGACAGGAAGATGGGTGGGCCTTGGTATTACATATTTTTACACCTTTACCTTTTCTGTTGCAAAGCATTCTGGTTATGACCTCATGCAGACAGGAGATTGTTGGTGGGGACCCAGGATTGGTTCATTGAGGTAGGCTTCCCTACACCACTCACTGTGGCCCATTTGGCTTTAAAAGAGGGTCTCACCCCTCTTTTAGGCAGATTATCTGAAGACTTTGAAAGAAGAACTCATTTGGATTCTGGTTGAAGGTACAATCTGCCTTATAGCTTCTGGCAGTGAAGGAAGGCCAGGATTTCCAAAGAGGGAAGCAATATCCCTCCCCTAAACATCTCCCAGGGAACAGAGGGAGATACTGAATCCAGAGGGCTGCTCCATCAGCTCCAGAACCGGTACCCAGCCAGCACACAGCATGCCCTGCTAGGCTCTGCAAGCAAGCTTCCTAGGTGGGAAGTGCCAGAGAGTCTCGAAACCAAACTAAGGACAAGGCTCGTGCCTGCAACACTCTCCTCAGCTTTGGACCATCCGCCTTAAAGGACGACACAAGCCTGTGAAAACAAAATCAAAATATCGAGGCTGAGTACCCCAAAAGGAAATACACCGAACATGGGTTACAAAGGAACATACAAAGATCTTTAATTTATACTGAATCAGTTACAAAGAACAAAGCAAAACCAGATAGCTATCGGCCCTCAGTGCAACACAGCGAACTCCAGCATAGTTCAGTGTGTTCAGTGAGAGACGCTGTACATTAGAATTCATTGCTCTTTTATACTATTTGCGAACACGATGTCCAACCCTACTTTGGGTTAATATTCCTCTAATACATTACTGATCTAGGGTTCATGCCGAGTTCGCATATCCACATGTAACTAGTTTGCCTTTAATACATATGTCAACAAGCCTACATGGCAAATGTGTATTATGGGATTTCCAATACAGGTCCTCTCAAACATTAATACAATGTAGTTCAACAAGTGTTCTTAGTTCAGTATTTGAATACATTGTTCTTAACATATGCTCGCGGATTAGTTTAATTGACGCAAGTAATCCTTTACACACAGGTCAACGAAGGACAAGGTCTCAGTTCACGACCTCAACAAGTGGCCTGCAGGCAAGTTACATATTAGCTACACACAGAGGTCAAAACGGCCATGTTGTATTTCGGAATGACATCGTCCACCATTTTAACTCACAGGGTGACTTTACAGAGTGAACCTAAAATGGCGGATTGACCTAAAATGGCGGCTTACATTGATTTGAAGGTCAGGACCTTGCAACACGGATTTCTTCGCAAATGGCTTACAAGCAGCTTGGCGTAGGCCAATATACATATATTCATTGCAATAGGAGGCACGATATAATTTCTCATTTGACAAACCCTCCTTTTGGCCTATGCCAAGTGCTAAACTACTTCGGTTCTCCTTGCAAATAACTCCATGCATCATCGTCCATGCACCCTGAATCGCTGTCAGAAATATCCATTGCCATCAGGTAATTCGCTAAAATTTCTTTTAACACATATTCCTTGGAAGTTTTATCTGGGGCATACACTTTATGTCCTATCGTACCTATCGCTTGTGCGCAACATCCCCCTAGCATCGAACATATACTAGGTAGACACTGAATACAACAACAAAGGAACAACAGAATTCCCAAAATGATCAGTAAGACCAGTAAGACCGAAAGTACCTTCCAACCCCAAGATCGCAAGAAGTCCCAGAGCCAAGCGCTAAGATCCCAGTTTCCCTCAGGAACATGCACTTCTGAACTAAGGATGTGCAGATTCTGTATTGCCTTGAAGATAGTTGGGGAGGAATCTGGCACGAAAACACAGCAAGCGAACTCCACTAATTTACACACTCCACCACGTTCAGCCAGAATGACATCTAATGCCATCCGGTTCTGAAACGCTACTAGTCTTATCGCTCTCTGTTCTAATGTCATATTATAGAGTATGTCCTTGGTCCGGTTGATGGTTCTCTCCAGTACTCTCGCTAGTCTTCTGATATCTTCGGAATTCGCTATCTGCCCCCAAAATGGCACAACTGATTTTGCTATATCTCCCAAGATTTGTGCTGGGGTGTCACTGTTCTCGTCCCGCCGTGGACGAGCCTTTGAAACTTCTATTGTACTAGCTATAAACACCCCAGGTAACAGGATCCCTAAATAACAGGTTCCCTGCCAATCCCTGGGCAACCATGTAAATGCTACATTACCACAAACAAAGTAGACCTGTTCGCTTACATACAAAGGTCTGTCTTCCTCATTCAAATTTGCAACGTTGGCACAACCTTTAAAATCTCCCATTGACTGAGTACCATTCCTCTGTATGCAAAAAGAAAGTGAATCAGGGCTATGGTTAACAGTGTAAGAAGGAGGCATGGCATCCTTATTGCCTATCAGAGCCATCTTAAAGGAAATCAAAGATTGGAAAGGACAAGACAGTCTATCAAAAGGCCTAATAGAAGCAACGTTGGGTTTACTCCTATTTGCGAAAAGCGAGCATCCCAGGGGAGTCAAAACACGTTTCTCAAAGATATTCAAATTAGTGCCATCAAAGTTCCCCGAGATGCTATCGTTCCAACGGCCAAAGAACAGTGCTCTAAGAGAAGCATAACAAGCAGTTGTCAAAGGTAAAGAATGAATATACCAACCTAGCCCCTTATACCCCTGTTGCAGTAAATGTGAGCAGACCCAACAGTTGGACTTATTAAAAATGGAATGCGTAGCATTCATGATAAGTAGCAGAGTATTATTGTAGTACCTTTGTCTATGCTGGGAGTCCCTAGGGGACAGAGTATGTGAATGTACAAAGGGAGAAGGAACAGTAGGTACATTTTGAGTCGGTAACAAGGATTCTAAAGGATGCATTTCCTCGAGGTACCATAAGCCTAGGACAGTGACTATTATAAAACCAAATATTATTATAAAAACATAGCAATACGTTTTCGGGGCCCAGGTGCATTGTCCATTGTACAGGTTGGTCACACAATCATTTACAAGTCCCATACGAGCGGTAGCGGTGGCAGGCATTGTAGTCTTCAAACGGAAACCCCCAATGTTCGTTGCTGACGACCTCCCGGCCGCGCGACTTCTTAGTTCTTCCACAACCCTAGCCAAAAGAATCCCCTTTCTCAAATTTGGGCAAAAACAAGCCCTCGATGATCCTTTCCTTCTTCGAATGCACAGCCGAACCGTGCCGTAGGTCTATCAGATGCACAGCAAAACCGTGCCGTAAGTCTATCTTCTTGGACTCAGATTGTATCTTGCTTTTCCCGGTACTGATGGATCCGGAAACAATGTGTCATCACTTCCCATTGGAAGCAATGTATCAGAGACAAGTGAAGATGCCGAATTTGAAACAGCAGTTTCCGGAAGCAAAACCTTTGGAGAGTGTAGAGACAAAATGGCAGGCTTCTCAAGCCTCACGGGCTGAGAAAGATTCTCTGAGACACTCTCCGCGCTATCTACTGCTTTGGGATCATTGGTTGCAGCGTTAGCAAGGGGTTCTGTTTCTTCTGTATCGTGTGGCACTGGGTGAGGAAGTTTCTTGACGTGCGACGCGTGGATCCAAATCTTTCTTCCAGGAACCCGCACCGCCGTTTGCGTTACCAACAGGACCAGGAATAGGCCCCGCCAGCGAGGTTCAAGGCAGGAAGAGTACTCAAATGCCTTGATGAGCACCCAGCTTCCAGGCTGTATGCTGTGGCCCGTGCCCTCGTATCGCACAGGTAAAGCCTCTCGCACCTGGTGATAAATCAAATACACGTTTTTAATCAACTGCCTGCAATAATCTGAAAGTAATACATTTTCAACATCTCTCAAAGATCTACATTTAGGAAGGCTCCAGATGTTGGCAGGTCTCCCCATTACCACCTCAAATGGAGAGAGCCCAGTCTTAGTTTGAAGGGTTGTACGCATGGATAATAACACGATCAGTAAGGCGTCCGGCCATTTTAATTTAGTGCAGGCACACGTTTTAGCAAGCTTGTTCTTGATGATACCATTGTGTCTTTCTACTAGTCCGTCGCTCTGAGCGTGTCTGGGCGAATGGAACCGTTTGTCAATCTGTAATTCCGCACATATCTGCAGAATTACAGCAGCGACAAAATGTGGACCATTGTCCTACCAGATGACTCTTGGTAGCCCGAACCGTGGGAAGTACTCTTTTAACATGGTTTTCGCCGTAGTCATGGCTGTAGCATCTTTGACAGGGAAAGCCTCAACCCATTTACTAAAAGCACAGATGACCACTAATGCGTACTTCATATTATTACAGCATTCCATTTCAATAAAATCAAAGTGGATGACTTCAAAGGGGACAGAGGGTGGCCCAAAATGTCCCCTTGGAGTTGCTGTCCCCTTTCCCACATTGTGTTGTAGGCAAATCATGCAATCCTGAACATAGCGTTGGGCAGTTTTTGAAATTTTTTCATTTACCCAAACCTTCTCTAACATGTTTGTTACTTTCTGGGCACATACATGCGTAGGACCATGGGCCATGATGACCATCATCATTACATACGCGTCAGGGAGTAGCCATTTCCCTTCAACTATGTCCACCCAACAACCGTCATCATCAAGTTTCCCCAAGCCTTTAGCTCACCTCTTGGATTCTTCTAACGTGGCATCAGCTTGGATATCCCGTACAGACCCAACACCCTCGTCCATTGCATAAGCATTTACAGTCTCCCTTGACACATACATCTCCGTAAGGAGATCGATAGCAGTTTGTCTAGCTATCTGATCAGCGAAAGCATTCCCTTTTCCTATGTCATCTGTAATCTTTCGATGTGCTGCACATTTCATAACGGCTAACTGAATAGGGAGCGCAAGCGCTGAGAGTAGTTGTACTATTAGGGAGCCATGTTGGATCTTAGTGCCATGTGAAGTTAAGAACCCTCTCTCTGACCAAAGTCTTCCAAAGCTGTGAACCACCCCAAAGGCATACTGACTATCAGTATATATGTTTACTGCAAGCCCTTCGGAAAGTTCACAAGCTCAGGTCAATGCTATAATCTCTGCGGCCTGCGCAGAGTTATGCGTGATTCTCTTGGTTTCCACAACTGTGCTTAATGTGGTGATTGCATAAGCAGCTGTGGATGTACCATCCGGAAGTTTGAAGCAGGAGCCATCACAAAACAGCTCTTCTTGCGGATTATCCAAAGGAGTGTCTTTCAAATCAATTCTACCCTTTGTCTCTTGTTCGTTAGTATACAAACGGTCATGTGACTTTTCATCGCCGCAAGTAGTATCTTGCGGGAAAGGTAGGAGTCCAGCCGGATTAAGAACACAACACCTCTTAATTTGGATGTGAGGAGCAAACAAGATCAATTCATATCTCGTCAACCGTGCAGAAGTGAGGTGTGGCGTTTGGGTTCGGTTCAGTAGAACATCTACAGAGTGAGGCACCATCAGGGTTAGATCATGGCCTAGGACCATTCCCTCACTCTGTTTTACAGACGTAGCAGCAGCAGTGACAGCTTGCAAACATCTTGGCAAAGCGCATGCTACAGGATCAAGGGCAGAAGAAAAGTAACCGCACGGCCTATTCTTCCATCCATGTTCCTGCGTTAATACAGCCAAAGCACATCCATCACATTCATGCACAAACAACACAAAGGACTTTTCATAGTTTGGTGTGCCCAAAACTGGTGCCGAGCATAATGCTGTCTTGAGCAAGTCAAACGATTGCTGGTGTTCCGCGTTCCATGGCAATGGTGAAGAAATGCTCTTTTTTGTCAAAGCCAACATCGGTTTGATCACTAGTGAAAAATTCGGGATCCACAACCTACAGTAAGAAGCCATACATATCAAGGCTCTAACTTCCTTCTGTGTATTTGGAACAGACATGCCAGAAATATGTTTTATTTTTCAGGTGTCAATCTTCTTCCCTCCTTTGACAGGAGATAGCCTAAACAGGCAACCTCCTGGCAACAATATTGAAACTTTTTAAGCAAAGCTTTGTGACCTTGCTTAGCTAGATGAATAAGCAATAACACAGTGCCCTCCTTACAGGCACTCTCAGAGTCAGCAGCTAAAAGCAAGTCATCAACATATTGAAGCAATGAACAAGTAGAGGGCAATTCAAGGGTATCAAGCTGTTCTTTCAAAGCCCTACTATAGGTGCTAGGACTCTCTGTGTACCCTTGAGGTGCACGGGTAAATGTGAACGAGCGTCCCCCTAAGGTGAACGCGAACAAGTATCTACTATCCTTGTGTATAGGAATACTAAAGAAAGCATTCTTTAGATCCACAACAGTAAAGTAAGTAGCTGTAGCTAGGATCATGGTTAATATTATCATCACATCAGGCACAATTGGAATTGCGGAGCGACGACTTTATTAATGGCACGTAAATCAATTATGAAACGGAATGGAATTGCATTATCGCCTTTCTTGTACACGGGTAAAATCGTACTATTGCACAAACTTCCTGAAATCTCCTCAATCACCCCGCGATGCACAAAATTAGAAACAATGCATTTCAAAGCTTGCTCGCCTTCAACTGAAATCTTATTCTGGGGAATGCGTGGCAACAAAATCCCATGTTTCAAAACTATCTTAAGAGGCTCAATCTGTAAAACACTGACATCGTTGTCATCAACAGCCCATAAGCTCTCTGGTACGTCAATGAATTCTGGCGGCAAAGGTCTAGTCAAGAATGGCGAGACAGAAAATTGCTGTGGTGAAATCGTCAAGCGCACTCCATCAGAAGAACAATAAATCATTGCATTTAATTCTTTTAACAGGTTCAACCCCAGCAAATTCTCTCCACAATTCGAAGTCAACAGAAATGGACAGTGGTCCATAGAGGGACCCAAAGAAATAGGTACCGGCGAAGAAACTGGACAAACAACTGGCGTGCCAGAAAACCCTACAGAAACATTGGTTTGCCCTGACAATGGAATGTTTGGAACCAGTGAATGATCAATGGAACACTTCTGTGCTCCAGTATCGATCAAAAACTGATGTTTCCTATTTCCCACCACCATTTCAACGTAGGGACCTTTCTGATTGACGGGAATAGGTGTAGGTTCCAAACCCTGCTTCGGGCAATCCTAATGAAACAGAATATCATCAAAAGGAAGCTCTTCAGATAAATATGCAGCAGAAGGATGATCAAATATGTTCTTAATATCCACACTCGAAGTCTGATTATCCTGTGAAAAAAGTTGCTGAGGATCCTGTGCAAACTGACCTCTACCAGGGCTCCCTACACCCGGACGACCTCTGGATCGTCTACCCATATTCCCAAATGTGTTAATTGACCTCTGTCCAAGGACGGGGCATTGTGCACCCCAATGACCCTCTTGTTGACAATAGGCACACTGGTTAATGTTCACGGGACCCAAGGGCACATTCCCTTGCGGAACATACTGACCTCTAATCTGCGAACTACCCCCTCTGGGGCCTCTAACAATTTGCGGTAATAGTACTTTAGTCTGTAAATCACCTTTTAGTTGTTCAACTCTATCTTTTTCATTATTGACACAAATCTCGTAGTACTGAGCCATGTGCAGTACTTCTGATTGGGACTTCGCCTGCCAAGCGCTCTCAGAAGACATAATTTGTGACTGGATGTCAGGCAGCAATCCACGCACAAATCTGTCCACAAATAACCTTTTCCGAGACTCTGTGCCTAAGTCTTGTCCGCTGAAATCCTAGAATACCTGTTCGAACCGATTAAAGAACTCGGTAGCACCCTCAGACTTCCCTTGGACAAAGGCCATAAGTTTGACCCAAATAATTCTCTTCTCGGGAATTGTGGTTTTTAATTTTGCAATGATTCTATCAGGCAAAGTTAGTATCACCTGCGGCGGTCTTTCACCAGCTGGCCTTTCTCCATCGAATCTAGTTATATTCGCCCATGTATCTCCCAACCCTGGCACGTTGTCTATAGTCCTAACTTGTTTCCACAAATCTACGGGCAGGAGTACAGGAAATAATAAATCAATATCGCCTAAGGTGAACACTGAGGACTGCAAGACGGACTCTATTTCTTTATAGAATCCTGTCGGATTTTTCCTAATATCAGGAATAGATTGTCTAATAGTATTCACTTCCTGTCTTGAGAACGGGACGTGAACTAACTGTGATATATAATGTGCAGGAATGTTCACAGCGACTATACCCTGTGCAGCATCGGCCCCAATCTCAACCTTCGGGACAAATGTCGGAGGAACCTCTCTCATAGGCAACTGAGAAGTAGGTGACTCCGAACGCTTACTAAGCAACAGAGCTAAGTCGAACGCTAAAGCAGTCGAAGAAGTGTCAAGTGAAAAAGCTCTCTTATAAATACTCAATAACTCTGTGGGACAACTAATCTTTCTTTTTACACAATCATCCTGTAGGTACTCTATCATTACCTGTTTCACTTTCCTCTGCATTTCTGGCGTATACTGACTATATGTGTCATATACCTCAACTGGAGTTATTGACATATCTGAAATCCATCTAAGTGCGTCCTTCGTACAAATTCGTGCTTCCTATTGACTTTCGACAAGGAAGGAACCGTTTCTGGCCATGCATACTTTCCCCCTCGTCATCCTCATTCTGTAACCTTTCCAACTCCTTTCTATACTCAAATAACCTCTCGACATGCTCATTTACTTTCTCCACAGTGTCTCTTGAAAACGCTGTGGGAGATTTGTATTATTTAATTTGCCCCACATTACACATAAATGAATCCCTAACCCTTCAATAAAAAATGTTTTCTCAGGAAAATTATCCATATTATAAAGTGTGGCAAAAACATTAGCTTGATCATTCCTCTCCATACAATGCTTAGCCCATGCAATCAAATCATGTTTCTTCTCTGGTGGTATTGCGAGTGCCAACCTTCGACTCTGCACCTTGATCGCGGCACAGGACCACTTGGAAGAGAGGGAGCAGGCAGATTCAATGGAGGTACTGTTACTGGTGCGATAAGAAGAGGTGGAGGAACTGAAGGAAGAGGAACGTTAGGAGGAGCAGGAACAACGGGAACAACAGCAGGAAGAGTAGGAATAGCAGGACGAAGAGGCAAAGCAGCAGGAAGAGGAACATACGGAGGTGGCGCAGAGGCACCAGGCCTTCGTTCATTTAACATTTTGTCTATGAATTCGTCGGAAACACGAAGGTCTTTAGAAGGATAGATTTTCTGTATTCCAAGTGGGAAAGCCCTATCCATATTCCTAGTCGATTTAGAATGTTTATCTTGGTCATACAATAATGCTTTTTCAGCGTTCGTTTTATGACGGCGCGCATATTTTTCTCTACTTTTAAGTTGCTGCAACACTTCTTTTTTCCAATTCTGCAATTGACTCTAAATACTCAATACGAGGGATTTCAAAACTACCATTGATTGGCCACTGAAGTTCGGAGGCATGTCTGGTTTGTCTGTGCCAAATATCAATCAACACTATACTTCCAATGCCATGCTTACAGTACATAGTACATGCCAGCGATCCCTCCTGTGGTGCCGGACGGCTAACTTCCAAAGATTGTCTATCACTGCGGAATAACGCCCTGAAGCAGGTAGACAATTTCCCAGGCATATCAAATTATTGGTGTTACCTGGTCAATAATTGTGTCTGCAGATACAATACGCCAAAATCAAATTATCAGGATTATATAAGAGTCGGATCACGACTCACCTGATTGATTTCCTAAGGAGGTCCGATCAGATTTCAAAGAATCTTAAATAACTAATCTTACCTCGTGTGTGGTGATTTCGGCAAATCTGCACGCCTCGATAAGTGGACCCTCGTCAAGATGCCGTTCTCGGACCACAAGCTAATCGTCCAGGGATTGGGTCGTGCAGCGCTTCTGAGGTGTCGTGTCTCATTCAGTGGGACCCATACCGTCCGATCCCGGTCCGATAGCGAGGGTCAAACTTCGATAATCTGGCATCAATCTTGAGGGTCCCTATTCGGGCGCCAACTGTGAAAACAAAATCAAAATATCGAGGCTGAGTACCCCAAAAGGAAATACACGAACACGGGTTACAAAGGAACATACAAAGATCTTTAATTTATACTGAATCAGTTACAACGAACAAAGCAAAATCAGATAGCTATCGGCCCTCAGTGCAACACAGCGAACTCCAGCGTTGTTCAGTGTGTTCAGTGAGAGACGCTGTACATTAGAATTCATTGCTCTTTTATACTATTTGCGAACACGATGTCCAACCCTACTTCGGGTTAATATTCCTCTAATACATTACTGATCTCGTGTTCATGCCGAGTTTGCATAACCACATGTAACTAGTTTGCCTTTAATACATACGTCAACAAGCCTGCATGAAAATGTGTATTTTGGGATTTCCCATACAGGTCTTCTCAAACATTAATACAATGTAGTTAAACAAGTGTTCTTAGTTCAGTATTTGAATACATTGTTCTTAACATATGCTCGCGGATTAGTTTAATTGACGTGAGTAATCCTTTACACACAGGTCAGCGAAGGACAAGGTCTCAGTTCACGACCTCAACAAGTGGCCTGCAGGCAAGTTACATATTAGCTACACACAGAGGTTAAAACGGCCATGTTGTATTTCGGAATGACATCGTCCACCATTTTAACTCACAGGGTGACTTTACAGAGCGAATCTAAAATGGCGGATTGACCTAAAATGGAGGCTTACATTGATTTTAAGGTCAAGACCTTGCAACTCGTATTTCTTCGCAAGTGGCTTACAAGCAGCTTGGAGTAGGCCAATATACATATATTCATTGCAATAGGAGGCACAATATAATTTCTCATTTGACAAGCCCAGTGAAGGAGCTAGGAGGAGTGCATCGACAAGCATTAACCAGTGTCCACCTGAAAGGACATTTGCGAGCCGCTCGAGCTGCAACCGACTGCACCGATGGCTGTTGTTAAGCTGTACTTGCTAAAGCTGTCCGAAACGCACCAACCAGCACTGAGACAAAGGTTCTTGTCCCTAAGCCGCCATGTAGGCAAGCCTGCAGCTCTCCGTCCAGCCCAATCACTGAACTACTTGCCACCTGGTACGCGCAGCTGTCTTCCATCTTGAACTCCGTTGCAGAAGCTGCAAAGCGCCCTGAAACCGACTCTACACTTTCGAGCACCAAGAACTTCTTCAAGCACAAGATTCATTGTGGTTCTTTTCCCCTTGTCCTTCTCCGAAGGCTCTTAGTGATACTTTATGACCCATTTTTCCATTTGTGTTGAAACAAAGTATCCTTGAACTATTGCGATTAAGCACTTTACTGACTAGGCTCCTGTGAGTATCCAGAGTGCATCCCTTTTCCTTCTTGAAACTCTCTGTCCTTTGCATTCCTTTACAGGGCGGGTTGTATTTTGTAGTGTGCTAGAACTATCTATTGTGATAATATTAAAGTAGATATTTGCATACCACCTTGACTGGACAGTCCCTTTTTATCATTGGGTAATAATTGTATTTTCCCTTTGTTGCAATGAACCAACGATCCATGACCTTGTGCAGATAAGCCTGTCATTCCATCTGCGTTCCCAGAATTGGACAAGGAGGTTTATAATTTGCTTGTGTTTACAATCTGTTTGGATCCCTTATGGCGTACTAGAGGTATTGGGCTGATTGATGGTTTAGAAACCGATATTCATCCCTGGACCACAGGTGCCCCAGGCGTTGATTCTTCACATTGGCGGCATATGGTTAGATCTAGTTGGAGCCTTGCAAACAGTTTAGTCACCCAACAATGAAAGTACTGTTGCAGGCAATGTTTAGACACAGCTAGGTATTTGTAATAATCATGGATCTTGACATAGAGACTGTGAAAGGCATGAGCAAGGATGTCCTGCGCATCCTATGTCAAGAGAGGAGACTTCCCCACAGCACTAAGGTTAATAAACCTGAGTTGCTGACCAGTCTCCAAGCTTGGGTAGAAGCGAGGGTGCTTGGGGAGAAGACCCAGAGGACAGTCTAGGCCCTGTGTACCCAAACAGAAAAGACCTTACAGAGGGGAAAGTGGAAGAGGAAGACACCATGAGCAGTGTTTCTCGCTAACCATCCTGCCGGGGGGGGGCAAACGTGGTTTCTCAAAACTCTAGAGTGTCAGGGGCTAGTGCAGCATCCCGCAAGTTCCAAGCCTCAGCACAGTCTCTAATCTGCACAGTAATTGTTCCGGCTGTTAATGAGGTAGCGGCTTGAAAGCTCCTGCTGGAGGAGAGGAGACTAGCGCTAGAGATACAGAAACAGATGGAAAAGGTCACCATAGATCGAGACAGGGCCACCATAGAGATGCGCAAGCTGGCGCTTGAAGAGAAGAAGGAGGCCAACTGATCCACCTCCAGTAAAAGCAGCAGTAGTGGCTCAAACCACAGTGCCCGGGAATAAGCCCCAGCGGCCCATCCCCAAAGACTTAGTGAAGGCTTACGAAGTGGGGAAGGATATTTCAGACCAGGGCTGGACTGGGAACTAAAAGAGGCCCTGGAAATAATTACTGGGGACCAAAAGAGGCCCTGGAAATAAAGTTCAAAGTGGCCCTGTATGACACCTTTTCAGCAAGCCCAATGATTTTCCTATGAGTAAATTTGGAAATACCCCAGAAAAGAGGCCCAGGGTGCAGAGGCCCACCGGGAAATCTCCAGAGTTCCCTATGGGCCAGTCCACCCCTGTTTCAGACTAGTTTGAAGCGCGCGAGATGGCTTTTCAGCCACACAAGGTGAACAAGGTACTGTGGGGTGCAGCTCTGATGAGTCACTTACCGTCACCATGGACTGATGCAATTCTTCAGTTCACTCCTGAGGAAAGGTCAGTTTATGAAAACATGAAGGCGGCTCTCCTCAGGAAGTTCTGTAAAACCCCAGAACAGTACCTCAAGAGTTTCAGAGAGCTCTGAAAGAAAGGTGGTAAGACATTTGAAGCGTTCACACACTTGTCCTTGAAATATCTGAAAGGGTGGGTGGCTGGTAACAAAGTTGACACATTTAATTTAAAGGGATGTACAATTGGATTGCTTGTGAGCATGGATTGAAGAATTGTGAGGTTGCTCTACACCAGCATCTTATAGACAAGACTATCACAGACCCTAGGGAGCTTGCAAAGGCTGCCGTCAGGTTTGTGAGTACTCAAGTCCAGAAAAATGCTCAGGCGAGCACACCCTAGTGGGAAGATAAATCTTACTGGCCACAGGTTTCTAGATGCATGCCTGCTTGTCATCTCTGTGGCTTTGCTTGTAGAAGTGTAGTGGTTCACAAGAAAAAGGTTTACAGCAGTTGGCACTTGCAATGGCATCTTGGATCTACATGGTGACATTCTAGGTGAGAAAACCATTCTAATATTGCCTCTGTTGTGTATTGTGATGGCTTGTCTGCACAGCTATGGCTGGGATGCTTACTGGCGAATAAAAGGAATTCACTCCAAAGGAAGTTACATTGCAATTCGCCTTGTTCGCAAGCCTGGAGACAATGTAACAATGGATGGTGGTGATGCTGTAGTGTCATGCTGAACTTCATGCGGTGCTGTGATGAAGGACCAAATGATTGGTGTGAACTGTTTTTTTCAGGTCACGTGAAGTGTGACGAGGTGATGATTTCTACCTTTGAATTTTGGTCAGACGTTGCAAGTGGCTCCTGGGAAGGGTCATCCATATCTTTACACCTCAAATGTCCGCACAGCAAGAGGGACATCTGATCCGGACTCCGGGCACTTGAGCTTCCATTCCCTCGAGATGAGAAGATACACAGGATTTGTTTAAAATATTTTATTTTAAGTACCAATAACAAACAAATATAAGATGTTTTGATTAAACACTCCTGGAGTCTCCTGGGAAGTTCAGCCACAAATGCTCAGTAAAACCAAGAGCTTTGATCTTCAAGTGCTGTCCCTAGAACATAGTGTGGGCCCTGGACATTGGCACCAACCTTGCTAGTGCTTGGCACCTGTTGTGATCTTTTCATGTGACAGCAGAGTTTAAAGACATTTCTTAGTTTTGAGAACACTCCACTTTTGCAGATTTCTGGGACTATTCCTGCCTCATTTATGTACTATAACCCTGTAGAAGAAAATATTCTGCAAACCAAGAAGTGGATTTATTTTCATCACCACCCGACCTGTTGTGAGTTCTGTTATGCATCACTGCAAGACCTCAAGGAAGCAACTTCATCATGTAGACAATCGAGTGCATGCCCATATGTGACTTTCGTGGGCATTGAGCCTGCTGCACACTACTGACAGATTTAGTTTCTGATATGAAGTGCAACTGTAAGCAGTGACTAAAAGCCAATACTATTGTCATGGAAATTGATGAAAGGAGAGAGAAGGATTGTGAGGAAGGGATTATAGCTTGTAAGAGTTGTTTGGTTATTTACCCACCTATTGATCACCCATGGGCATACCAGTCCCTGTGGCCATTTCCACGCATTGCCTGCCATTACCCCACACCCACCTAAATATCCCTCTGGGATTTCTTGGAGCTAGCTCTGCTTTTACGAGGATGACAATGTTATTTCCAAGCAGTCGTCTCTAAGGTTGGGGCTTAATTTGAGCTGTAAACCAGCTACTGGCAAAATAGAAACGTCTTAATCAAGTACGCATTCAGCCACTTGATATATAAGCAGCATGTGTGCATTCACCTCTGTTCCTTGCAAAGAATACCTCTTAAAAACAAGCCTGGCAATGAAAAAGGTTTTGGCTCGTGTATATGCATTAGATAGGCATTTGCCAGGCACTGCCATAATATGCCCTTATATGAATACAATGTGTTAGCTGTTGCCATCTTTTGGCTATGTAGTACCAATATAAACGTGTCTGTAACATGACTATCCCATGCTGACACAAAAGCCAAACCTGTTGCCTTTTTCAATGCTTGTTTCAAAGCCCTTCCTGTCCTGGCTTACTGGGGAGCTGGCTTGCTGAACCTTTCAAGAGGGGACACTAGTGACTTTTTCCTGGATTGCTTTTCTAATTGTGAAACAGTTTGTGTGGGAGGGAGGGTTTATCCTGTGACAAATCAAGTTCCAGGGCACCAGTGGTCCAAGGATGAATATCGATTTCTAAACCATGAAATCAGCCCCACACTTCTAGTACACCAGAAGGGATCCGAAAAGATTGGAAACACAAGCAAATTATAAACCTCCTTGTCCAATTTTGGTACCATGGACGGAACGACAGGCTTATCTCTGCAAGATCGTAGATCATTGGTTAGTTGCAACAAACTGAAAATACAATTCTTACCCAATGATAAAAAGGACTGTGCAGTTGAGGTTGTATAAAAATATCGACTTCATTATTATCACAACAGACAGTTCTAGCACACTCAAAAATACAACCCTCCCTGTAGCGGTTAAGCAGAGGACAGACAGTTTCAAAGAAGGAAAAGGGATGCACTCTGGATACTGACAGGAGAGTAGTCAGTAAAGTAATTAATCACAATAGTTCAAGGATACTTGGTTTCAACACAAAGGGAGTAATGAGTCGTAAAATGTCACTAGGGGCCGTTGGTGAAGGACCAGGGGGACAGAACCACAATGTATCTTGTGCCTGTGGAATTTCTTGGTGCTCAACAGTATAGAGTCAGTTTCAGGGCGCTTTGCAGCTTCTGCAACAGAGTTCAAGATGGGAGACAGCTGCAGGTATCAGGCGGCAGACAGTTCGACGAGTGAGGCTGGACAGACAGCTGCAGGCTGGCCTACACAGCAGCTCGGGTCAGGAATCATTGTCTCAATGCTGGTAGGCAGTTCTGAAGCACTGGTTGAGGAGTCTCAAACGACTTTACCGACTGCAGCTTAACAACAGTCAGCAGTGCAGTCAGTTGCAGCTCGAGGGGCTCGACTGGCTCGAAAATGTCCTTTAAGGAGGATGCTGGTTGATGCATGTCGATGCACTCCTCCTAGCTTCTTCACTGGGCTTGAGTCGTCCTTTAAGGTGGGCGGCCCAAAGCTGAGGAGAGTGTTGCAGGCAACAGCCTTGTCCTTGGTTTGGTTAAGAGACTCTATAGCACGTCCCACCTAGGAAGCTTGCCCACAGAGCTTAGAGGGCACGCAGTGTGCTGGCTGGGTACTGGTTCTGGGTTTCTGGAGGGCCTTCCGGATTCAGTATCTCACTCTGTTCCCTGGGAGATGTTTAGGGGAGGGATATTGCATCCCTCTTTTGAAATCCTGGCCTTCCTTCACTGGCGGAAGCTGTAAGGAAGACTGTACCTTCAGCCAGGGTCCAAATGAGTTCTTCTTGTTACTCCTTGCGAAGTCTTCAGATGATCTGCCCAAAAGAGGAGCTCAACCCTCTTTTAAAGCCAAATGGGCCACAGTCCTGGGTCCCCACCAATAATCTCCTGTATGCATGAGGTCATAACCAGAGTGCTTTGCAACAGAAAAGGTAAAGGTGTGAAAACATGTAATACTAAGTCCCACACATCTTCCTGTCTGTTGTGGATGAAAGGGTCTCTCTAGTTAATGGAGCTCTCTGTGGTTCCTGATTAAAGCGGCAGTTCTCCCTTGAGGCTGCGGCAAGACCAGACTTTCTGGCTCTTGCAAACCAAATCCTCATACCTTGTGAATTAAGTCCCCCTGCAGGGTTGAATACTGTAAGCACGCAGTCCCAGCCATGACATTCACTGTAATCGATACTGAGTGGTGGGAGCTGGCTTCAGGTTGACACAGTACATATGAAAGTTTGTTGTGGTTTCTTATCTGCTTTGTTAACCTCTGTAGCCAGGTCTGTTTGAAGTACACTCTATTAGTATGCTAATTATGTGTCAGGTGAACTCTTACCTTCTTCTAGCTTCACTCCTGTCCCCCGTATTTCTTTACTTCCTTCCTGCTCACTTTGAGATGTCTCTTCCGGTTCTGCTCCGAATCTCCTTTTCCAGACAGCCTGCTCTCTGGTCTGATGACAAGATCTACCCCGAGAGGAAGCCACCCTGCCCCTCGAACTCGGGGCAAAGGGGGCCCCCGAACCGGGGTAAACCGGTGTAGGGGAAAAAGCCCAGAAGGCACAAAAAACCCCTTTTTTGCAGGTCTCTGTAGAAGGATGTGGCAGGACTGCAGGGCAGGACAGAGGTAAGCCGGTAGCGAAGCTTGGAAGGTCCGCTAAACAGAACAAAGGCAGGAGAGCCTACATCGGAAGGTCGAAGCGACCAAGCAAATATGGAAGCCAGCAGGGAGCGAGGCACAATGGGAAAAGACACAAGTAGCCTAAGCGAGGAAGAGAAAATACAAAGAGAAGGACTAGGAAGACAAAAACAGGAGCGGAAGGAGAGTACCAGGGAAGAGAAGCGATGTACAAGGGGGAAATGTGGTGGCAGATGCCACGGAAAGGAAACACTTCAGCGTACCAACCCGGAGCCTGACGCGAGGGTTGCAACGCGCGGGCTTCCGGGTTGGATGACGCTAAATAGGCTCCACAGAGGAGGGGCGAAAGAAACTAGACCGCTGCAAGTGGACGTCGGCAGCGTGACGGCCAAATCAATGGCCGCCCCATCGCCAGCGTCTCCACAGCCGCCAACGGCGGCCGAGCGTGACAGTATGCCCCCCTCCAAGGCCGAACCCCCCGGGCTTACCCGGATGAGCACGGTGAAAACTCCTGACTAGCCTGGGAGCACGAATATAGGAATTAGGCTCCCAAGAGTCCTCCGAACTGGGGTAGTTCTTCCAGGAAACCAAGTATTCCAACCTGCCTTTGCGATATCTGGAATCCCGGATGGCAGATACCTCGTATTCTTCGGGCAGGGTTTTGGCTTTACTCGACAATCCAGAAGCCTTCTTAACTGAAACATGGGGATCAACAGGTCGAAGGAGGGAGGAGTGAAAGACCGGGTGTACCCGGTGCAGGGACTTGGGAAGCTGTAATTTATAAGCAACCGGATTGATCTTCTTGATGATCTTATAGGGCCCTACAAATCGGGGGGTCAGTTTAGTCGAATGCACCCATCTGGGCAAGAATCGGGTTGATAACCAAACTCGATCACCCTCCTTCCAATCAGGGCAGGGCAAGCGAGACCGATCAGAAGAAACCTTATACTTATGCCTAGCGGAAGCCAAACTCCGTTGAGCTGTAGCGTGTGCGGCAGTTATGTGATCCAAGGTAGATTCAATAGTAGGTATATTTGAGGGTGAGGAAACTACAGGAAGTATACCACGAGGGTGAAACCCATAGGAACAGAAAAAAGGGCTAAGACTTGTCGCCGAATGTACTGCGTTGTTGTATGCGAACTCTGCTGTGGGCAGAAGGCCAACCCAATTGTCCTGATTCTTGTTGATGTAACACCTAAGGTATTGTTCGAGGGAGGCGTTAAGTCGCTCCGTCTGACCATTGGTCTGGGGGTGAAAGCCAGACGATAAGGCCCTTTCTATCCCTAGTCGATGGCAAAGGGCTCCCCAAAATCGAGATGTATATTGAGTACCTCTGTCAGAGATGATTTTATCGGGAAGGCCATGGAGTCTGAATATGTCCCTAAGAAAAACTTCCGACATCTGAGTGGCCGACGGTATTCCCGGTAATGCAGAAAAATGCGCCAATTTAGTAAACGTGTCTATGGTAACCATGAGACAAGTCGACCCCTGGGATACGGGCAAGTCTACAATGAAGTCTGTAGAGATTTGAGACCACGGTCTGTCGGGTAATTCCGGTTGTGTCAGTAACCCATATGGTTTGCAGGTTGTAGTTTTATTTTGTGCGCACACCATACATGTTCTGCAGTGATGCCTCACATCCTGAGAGAGCGATGGCCAAAAGAATGAGCGAGAGATCAATTCTGTGGTTCCTTTAACTCCTCTATGTCCAGCGGTCATGTGGTTATGGCCCCAGACTAGGACCTTCCGCTGTAGGGTCTTGGAGGGAACATATAAACGTTGTCCCACTAGCAAAAGTCCTTTCGACCAACTGATCTGTGGACGCAGACTTCCGGGTACTGAGGTGACTAAGTCCGGTCTGGTTACCATCTTGATTTCTTGCAGAAAGGAAGAAACTATTCCCACAATCCTGTTTCGGGGAAACAGAGGGTTACCGACAGGATGTATGAGGTACTCGGAAGACTGACTTCTGGATAAGGCATCGGCCAGGCGATTCTGAGTGCCTGGTATATATGTTATTCTGAAATCATACTGGCTAAAGAAATGCGCCCACCGGGCCTGCCTGGAGTTGACACAATCCATACTTCCGAGTACCTTCAGGTTTTTATGGTCGGTGCGTAACACAAAAGGATGGGTACCGCCTTGAAGTAGGTGTCTCCATTCTTCACAAGCGACCTTGAGAGCTAAAAGTTCTTTTTCTATTACCGAGTAATTCCTTTGGCTAGTTGAAAGGGTTTTAGAGAGATAGGCGATAGGATGTTCCTTGCCATCCTTAAGTTGAAGGAGAACCGCTCCCAATGCGTTGGCCGAAGCGTCGGCCTCAACAATGAAAGGCTGATCCTGATCCGGTTGTGACAGGATCGGCGCTGAACAAAATCTTCCTTTCAGATCCATAAAGGCTTGATTGGCCGATTCCGACCAAAAGAAAGGCTTGGCATCCTTCTTCAGGAGGGCGGTGATGGGAAGCACGATCTGGGAGAAGTGATTGATAAATTTTCTATAGAAATTGGCTAACCCCAGAAACCGTTGGACGTCCTTGAGGGATGCTGGAATTGGCCAATCCAAGATGGCAGATACCTTCCTCGGATCCATAGTGACCCCTTCCTGAGAGAAGATGTATCCTAAGTTTGGAATAGAAGGCTGGTAGAAGAGGCATTTCTCAAGCTTGACTAATAGCTGTTGCGACCGTAACCGCTGGAATACTGTCCGAAGATGACACACATGTTCCGAGTGGGTCTTTGAAAACACCAAGATGTCATCCAAATATATTATGACACTACAATACAACAGATCGGAAAACATGCGATCCATAAAGCGTTGAAAAACAGCGGGTGCGTTTACCAGGCCGAATGGCATCACCCGATACTCAAAAAGGCCAAACGGGGTCCGAAAGGCAGTCTTCCATTCATCCCCATTCCTAATTCGTAGGAGATGATAGGCACTACGGAGGTCCAGCTTGGAAAATATTGTGGAACCCTGGACTGCTTCCAATATGTCTGCTATCAAGGGCATCGGGTATCGGTCTCGAACCGTGACCTTGTTCAGGCCACGGTAATCTATACAGGGCCTTAGCTCCGAGGAGTCCTTCTTAGGTATGAAGAAGAGAGAGGCACCGGCCGGGGATTTGGAATGTCGAATAAGGCCATTAACTAAGTGGGAATCCAAATATTTGCGAAGGGCCCTCTTTTCCATAAGAGACAAGGAGAACATGCGACTGAATGGCACCAGGGCATCGGGTAGCAACTCGATGGCACAGTCTTCCGGCCGATGTGGGGGTAGTTCCAAAACTGAGTTGTCCTTGAAGAGGTTTGAGAATTCGGCCAATTCCGGAGGAACCGTACAAATCTCGTTTACCCCTTCCTGTAGAGGAGTAAGGACCTGTACCGGCTCTTCTGCGAAATGGTTACCACAATTTTGTTTACAATACGAGGAAGTGAAGGCCAAAGTGTTCTGTATCCAATCTATGAGCGGATTAAGCATCCTCAGCCAGGAAATTCCAAGAATTATTGGAAAATGTGCTGCTCGGATTAAGTCAAACTGTAGCTGTTCCGAATGGTGAAAGATGCGAACCGTCATGATTTCTGTGGAGTGGGTGATAGGACCTGATGAAAGCGGGGAACCATCGACTCCTTCCACCTTCTGGACTTCTTCCCTTTGTACAAGCGTGAGCCCTTGTTTGTGTGCCCACATAGTATCCATAAACACTCCTGCAGCGCCACAATCCAACAGGGCCATGGTGGTAAGGACCTCCTTCGAGGTAGTCAATTGGATGGGAACTGCCATCAGACGTGAGTCCAGCGTGGTTGGGTGAGAAGCCACCGTCACTGTAAGATAGGGACTAATAGTCCGACCTCGTTCACTCGTCCCTTTTAGTTCCGAGGTCGTTCGTTTCCCGACCGTCTCGGCGGTACTTCTGGACAATTTCGAAGCAGGTGGGAATCCGAGCCGCAATACATACAAAGCCCCAATTCCCTACGGCGTCTTCTCTCTTCGGATGACAAAGGGGTTCTGGTAGACCCTACTTGCATAGGTTATTCTTTGTTGCTGGAGTAAGCTAGAGAAGGTAAGGAATGGGTGCCTTGAGGCAGGGAGACAGGGAACTTATACTTCTTTCTTTCTGCCTTGCGTTCGCTCAAGCGGTAGTCGATCTGGGTGACAATGGAGAATAAATCCGACAGTGTTGTGGGACGAGCTATTCTTGCCAGTTCGTCCTTTATCTCCTCCTTGAGTCCACGACGGAATACAGTATACTGTGCCTGTTCGGGCCATCCTGCGGTGGAAGCCAAACGCTTAAAGGCGGATATATATGTCAAAAGGTCGCTGGAACCCTGGTGAACGTCCAATAGCTCTTCTGCTGCCACATGAGTAATCTCCGCTTGTTCAAAGATCTGGCGCAATAAGGTCACAAATCCACCGTAATTATTTATCACAGGATCATTGTTTGACACCAAGGGAGTGACCCATGCTAAGGCGTTCCCTGTCATGTTGGAAACCATAAATCCCACCTTGGTGTGATCAGTCGAAAACAAACTAGGTCTGAACGTGAAATACATTGAACATGCTTCCAGAAATTCTTTGAGGCGCTTTGGGGTCCCATCAAACTTGCCAGTAGACAAGGCCATGGGAGGCAAATCATGATCCCTGGGTTCACGAGAAGTGATCAATTGTCTCAATGTTAGATTATCAGCTTTAACGTTCTGTAGTTCGACGTTCAAGGTCTGGACTGCGGCCACTAACTCTTGTACTTGTTCAGGGGTGGCCATCGTTACTTTCGGGCGTTGCAATCTGTCAGGTGAACTCTTACCTTCTTCTAGCTTCACTCCTGTCCCCCGTATTTCTTTACTTCCTTCCTGCTCACTTTGAGATGTCTCTTCCGGTTCTGCTCCGAATCTCCTTTTCCAGACAGCCTGCTCTCTGGTCTGATGACAAGATCTACCCCGAGAGGAAGCCACCCTGCCCCTCGAACTCGGGGCAAAGGGGGCCCCCGAACCGGGGTAAACCGGTGTAGGGGAAAAAGCCCAGAAGGCACAAAAAACCCCTTTTTTGCAGGTCTCTGTAGAAGGATGTGGCAGGACTGCAGGGCAGGACAGAGGTAAGCCAGTAGCGAAGCTTGGAAGGTCCGCTAAACAGAACAAAGGCAGGAGAGCCTACATCGGAAGGTCGAAGCGACCAAGCAAATATGGAAGCCAGCAGGGAGCGAGGCACAATGGGAAAAGACACAAGTAGCCTAAGCGAGGAAGAGAAAAAACAAAGAGAAGGACTAGCAAGACAAAAACAGGAGCGGAAGGAGAGTACCAGGGAAGAGAAGCGATGTACAAGGGGGAAATGTGGTGGCAGATGCCACGGAAAGGAAACACTTCAGCGTACCAACCCAGAGCCTGACGCGAGGGTTGCAACGCGCGGGCTTCCGGGTTGGATGACGCTAAATAGGCTCCACAGAGGAGGGGCGAAAGAAACTAGACCGCTGCAAGTGGACGTCGGCAGCGTGACGGCCAAATCAATGGCCGCCCCATCGCCAGCGTCTCCACAGCCGCCAACGGCGGCCGAGCGTGACATTATGTTAATCACTGCCACCAGCTGTCGATCCCAACAAAAGATATAGAAATCAGGGCTCCTGGAACAAACCCTATCCTGCCCAGGAGGGCTTCTTGGAAAACAAAGATACAAGTGAATGGGTTGCTGCAAGCTGGTGCACTCCCTTACTATTCAGTCACCGCACACTCAGCAAAATGTGTTGAGTATCGCATCTGGGTATATCAAATTCTTATTTTTATGTGGCAACATCTATTTGCATAATGCTTATTAGGTATAAAGTTAAACATCAGAAGTCATACAGAATATCACAAGACAACAAACATAGTCAGAAATTACTTAAACAATGAACAGAGTGCAGATCTCTACTGTCGATGTGTGGCAACAGGGGTCAAACAATAAACATTTGAAACAAAGATACGAAATTGATTTATATACAGGACAGTGTTGAAGCATTGGTAACACTGTGGTTTGAAAGTTTGTCTACACCAAGGTGTTTCAGCCGTCTATAGGGGCTGGATATGCCTCAAATCTGACACGGCCTTCATCAGGACGGGGGACTGTGTGATCGGGATGTTCAGAGGGTGCTGTAAAAGGTGAAAGGAAATACAATAAAGGGAGTGCTAAGCTAAATATGTTTCTGCAAGGTGACAAAATCACTCGGTGTCTCAAACATGATTCATGGACACAGCTTACCTGCGGGATAGGAATGGCCACTGGTGTGCTAATAGAATAATTCTCATCAGTGAAAGTCGCAGTGGACTCCTGTTGGTGAATGAAGAATAGAAAAACTAAGTGTTGTCTCCTAATCATTTATTCAAAAGTGTAGCACATCTGAGTTGTGTAAAGATGAGTCATGCAGGCACACATAAGTCGGCTTACCTCGACCCGGTGCCTGTGGACTTTGCGGTGCAATATATGCATGATCGTAGTGGATCTACTTCAAAATGTGTCCTAGGAGAGGGCACACGGTTAGTGGTGCCAAAGGTTGTGGATAAATGCTAGCGATCTATTGTATGATTGTTTGTAACCACAAACGTAGCTCTGAAGGTGTCTCTCTTCAAGCGAGCCAAAAGGGAGCGTTTAATGCGCCCAGGATATTCTGGTTGGCATGGTCTGCGAAGCGATCATGAAGCAGGCTTGTTTGTTCTGTGGCGGACCCAGTAACACAGCATTGCTAACGCTGTTGCTAACGCTGTTGCTAGGTCACGCGTGTATAAGTACCGGCGGCCATCTTGGAATGGTGAGCTACACCGTTCTGTGACTTTCAGTACTTAAGGCCTCAAAAGAGTGCGAAAACACTCACAAAGCAATTATGGTGGGTGCCCTAAAAGGGTATAACATTGTGGTAAAAAAGTACCACGTGTATCAAGTCGTTGCCATGGTAACAGCGGGCGTGGTCTGTACTGGGGGTCACACTCCAGTCAATGGATTGCAAGCAAGTGCTACTGGAATGAAGGTAAAGTCCTATCTACTGTGGGGACCAGTTGTAATCAAATTGGGTAAAACCCGTGCAGGAAAATGCACTCTACCTCTCTGCATAGGGAAGGAGCGTTGTGATAGAAGTGAAGCATAGTTGAAAACAAGACGAGTCTATCGCTGTGTGGCAAAACACTTAGTGAAGAGGATGGGAAGTACACACAGCTTGTTGTAGCAAAACATTCATATACTCTGTCAACATCATCAAGACCTAGTAGCATAGAGTAGCATAAAATCAAATGGTGTACCATTCAAGTTCAACAACACAGAGTAAAGATGTAGGGAGATATACCCAGATCATTCTAACAGAACAGTGTGTACTACAATTTTTGCTTTGTCAGCAACATCAAGACCTAGAAGCATACAGTGGCATGATATGACTAAATGGAAAACACAATTTCACTGGGGTGATCAAAAACATGAAGTCACAGAAATGATTTCCACTCCACAGACACTTGATGTTTTTGTGTTAAAAAGCTATTTTCTGTAGTGTAAGAGCGCAGGCTACGCATTTGCCACACTTGTAGTGTCCCATGACGGGGGGGGGAGGGTTCCACAAAGTGTTGTTAACTCGTGGGGGTGGTTCTAGGAAAGTATGCACAAGGGAGTCTTTCTAATTCTTGTTCTTTTTGAAAGTGAAGCAGGGTACTTTGTTCAAAGTTCCTGCCTGTTTGACCAGATGCCAATTTTTCTTTATAGTTTTCTGTGCCAAATTGCTGAGGAGACTAAAAGTGGTGACACAAACAAGTCTTCCCAGTTCTTATTTAGGCTTCTTTTCCAGGCAAATATCTCTAGGGGTGTGTGTCACCCTTTTTCTGGCTTCCTATATGGCTTTTTGGGGGTAGCCTCTTTCTGACAGCCTTGTCTGTAGGTCTTCTGCATGCTTTTTGAACCTATCTGCTTCTGTACAGTTCCTGCCAATTTGTAGAAACTGGCCTTAAGGCAGATTATATTTCAGGCCAAGTGGATGGTAGCTCTTGAAGTGTAGTAGGCTGTTCCGGTTCTTCGGTTTCTGGTATAGTTTGGTTTTCAAGTGGTCTCCCGACCTGTATATATGGAGATCCAGAAAATCAATTTGGTGGTGGTCCCATTGTATGGTGAATTTGATGTGTGGGCTGCGTTGATTGATCCATTGATGGAAATCCTGTATTTCAAGGGGAGATCCATTCCATATAAGTATAACGTCGTCTATGTAATGCTTCCAGAGAGAGATGTTCGCTAGAAAAGGGTTATCATTCGTGAATATATTGGTTTTCTCATAGTTAGCCATAAGCAGGTTAGCGATATCAGGGACAAAAGTAGCCCCAATGCTTACCTCTTTGGTTTGTTTGTAGATCTGGTCATGGAACAGAAAGAAATGTTCAGACATCGCCAGTCTGGTGCACTCCAGAATGAATTCTGTGGGGGTCGAATTGGGGTTGCTTCTCATGTTGAGGACATCACGGATGGCATCTAGGCCTTCAGCCTGTGGGATTGATGTATATAAGGCTTCGACGTCCATTGTTGCAAGAAGACTATTGTGTCTCAAGTGGACTTTATTGAGAAAATTGATGGTGCTGGTGGTGTCTTTAAGATAGGACGGCATTTGTGCCACAAAGGGTTTTAGAAAAAAAGTCTGTGTAGAGGCACAGTGGTTCGAGTAGTGATTCACAGGCAGATACAATGGGTCTCCCTGGTGGTTTTTGGGTATTATTGTGTATTTTTGGAAGGATGTAAAATGCAGGTATCCATTGATGGGTTTTGTTCAAGAAGTGTTGTTCATCCTCACAGATCCAACCTTGTTCCAAGGAATGTTGGGTGATGCTTCTGATATCTTTTTGTAGGTCCATGGTGGGATCATGGTTAAGCGGTCTGTATGCTCCTCGATCACTTAGGAGGCGTAGACACTCAATGTCGTAATCGGCGGTATCCCAAACTACTATACCCCCGCCTTTATCAGCCAGTTTGATAGTAATGGTTTTGTCCATCTGTAGAGTTCTCAGGGCCATCCTCTCTTCTTTGTCCAAATTTTCTTTGTAGAAGTTCTGCTTGGAGAGACCTGCCAACACTGTTCTGGTGACTGTTCTTTCAAAGGCTTCAATTTCACAGGGAATAGTATGGGGGGCAGGAGGAAGGCAGAATTTTGTTTTAGACCAGTAGTGTTATCTCGTTTGACGGGTTCTTCCTCATTGGACATCCATTTGGTCGTTGGTAGATAGATCTCAAAGAAGTGCTTGAGGCAGATGTTTCTGTAGAACCTGCCGAGATCTAATTCATTTTCAAAGGGTTGGGCTTTTTGAGCTGGCACGAAAGATAAACCCTTTCCAAGGAGTCTAAGTTCAAGTGTAGTCATCAAACGCTTGGATAGGATAAAGACTGGCATTCCATTGGTGGTACCTGGTTCTGGTACCACTGTCATGTGCGCATCCCTTGGCCTGATGGTGCTGGTCTTCTTCTGGATTGTCCTCTCTGTCCACCTCTTTGAAAAAAAGCTGGTTGTGGTTGTTGTCTGGCGGGGCCTGTGAGGCTCGGGTCACTTCCACTGCCACTCGAGGAGGTGCCAGAAAAGGTCACACCCCTGTTCCTTCGGTTGTATCCTTGCCTTTGTTGCAAGTCGGTGTGCAGAGATAGAGTGCATTTTCCTGCATGGGTTTTACCCAATTTGATTACAACTGGTCACCAAAGTAGATAGGATTTTACCTTCATTCCAGTAGCAATTGCGTGCAGTCCATTGACTGGAGTGTGACCCCCGGTACAGACCACGCAGGCTGTTACCATGGCAACGACTTGATACATGTGGTACTTTTTTACCTCACTGTTATACCCCTTTAGGGCACCCACCATAATTGCTTTGTGAGTGTTTTCGCACTCTTTTGAGGCTTTAAGTACTGAAATTCACAGAACGGCGTAGCACACCATTCCAAGATGGCCACCGGTACTTATACACGCGTGACCTAGCAACAGCATTCGCAACGCTGCGTTACTGGGTCCACCACAGAACAGACAAGCCTGCTTCACGATCGCTTCGCAGACCGTGCCAACCAGAATATCCTGAGCGCTTTAAACGCTCCCTTTTGGCTCGCTTGAAGAGAGACACCTTCAGAGGTACGTGTGCAGTTACAAACAATCATACAATAGATCGCTAGCATTTATCCATAACCATTGGCCCCACTAGATGTGTGCCCTCTCCTAGGACACGTTTTGAAGCAGATCCACTACAATCATACATATATTGCACCGCTAAGCCACAGGCACCCGCGTCGAGGTAATCCGACGTGTGTATGCCTGCATGACTCACCTGTACACAACTCAGATGTGCTACACTTTTGAATAAATGATTAGGAGACAACACTTAGTTTTCCTATTCTTCACTCACCAACAGGAGTCCACTGCGGCTTTGACTGATGAGAATTATCCCATTAGCACACCCGTGGCCATTCCTATCCCGCAGGTAAGCTGTGTCCATGAATCATGTTTCACACACCAAGTGATTTTGTCACCTTGTAGAAACATATTTAGTTTAGCACTCCCCTTACGATATTTCCTTTCACATTTTACAGCACCTTCTGAACATCCCGATCACACAGTCTCCCATCCTGATGAATGCCGTGTCAGATTAAAGGCATATCCAGCCCCTATAGACGTCCGAAACACCTTGGTGTAGACGAACATTCAAACCACATTGTTACCAATGCTTCAACACTGTCCTGTATATAAATCCATTTCGTATCTTTGTTTCAAATGTTTATTGTTTGACCCCTGTTACCACACATCGACAGTAGAGATCTGCACTCTGTTCATTGTATAAGTAATTTCTGACTATATGTTTGTTGTCTTGTGATATTCTGTATGACTTTTGATGTTTAACTTTATACCTAATAAGCATTATGCAAATAGATGTTGCCACATAAAAATAAGAATTTGATATACCCAGATGCAATACTCAACAATTTTTTCTGAGTGTACGGTGACTGAATAGTAAGGGAGTGCACCAGCTTGCAGCAACCCATTCACTTGTATCTTTGAGTCCCAACAAAAGGACAGAGTGGAACCATGGAGCCATTGTTAGTTTATCAGGCTGAACATGGCAGGGGGACGTTTTGGTCCTCCCCCTTCTGGAGATGAATCATGTACTCTTCTTGGCAGATCCAAACTAAATATGACAGAGGGACTGCGCCTTTAGGCTATGTCCACCCAGAGGACACAGGTCTATGCGTATGTCGTGTGGTGAACATAGGAAAATGTGTGCAGATTAACCCAATGCATTTTCCAGAGGTTACTCTATCATTCCATTTTAAAAAAGCCCAGGCAAGCGCACACCCACCGTGCGGATGGTTGAATTTCTCAAACGTATGCATGGGTCCACGAAACCAAGCTATAAACAACAAATCTTGATCTGAACATTTTTTAAATGACAGCCCCTGCAGATGAAAAATCTTAGTCAATAAAGATCAGAGCAAAATCAACAGAGGAAGGTAAAGCCCTCCAGTGGGGTAAAATGTGGCATTTTAGGAATCTGGGCTGGCGAAACATTCATGTTGCACCCTAAGAACAAAAGTAACTCAACAATACAATCAGTGTAAATAGTCTGCCAAGGTTGAGGAGCTGCTTCCAATGGTGTTAGCGATCCAGTTCCTGACTAGTGCAATGACTTACTCTGAGGACATACCGTATTTCTGGTAACACACTGACATACATCCGCTCTGACCACTATCGTATGAGGTCACCAGAATGAATGTTCTTCCAATTCCAAAGTTCATAAAAATAGTATTGTGACCTTATAAAGCACTTTTTGCTACACTCCTCCAGCTTCTAAGTGCTAAATGCAGGTGTTAATATTAGCCAATTTTGAATGCTGCTTGATTTGTATTTGTATTTATTTTTATTTATATAGCGCTTAATCCAAGGATTTATCGACCTTGGAAGAATGAAAGGCTAAGTCAAGCCTGCTACAGGATTTTTACTTGCGAAGTGCAGGTGTAGCTATCTACCCATGGCAAGTAACCAATTTTCTTCACTCCACAACAATCTGCTGCATCCTTATCATGGTATGTTTCCAGCACATGCGTTCAGATCCAAGAAAATAAACAATCTATGATTCTGCACTAACTTCCTGAAGTAAGGGACATTAACAGATGCCAAAGCCTCACTTATCTGAAGGAACAAAGACTCAGTAAGAGTACCACTACCTGCATGCCAGGGGACAAAAAAACAAAGCAGCCACTCCCCATAATCTAACCCACTGTGCTGTCTTTACAAAGCCTCCACCTTAATGCAATGTAAGAGAAAATTCCATATAAATCACATAGCAAAAGAATCCCCCAACTAGAAACACCTACGTTCTTCACAAGCCTCCTTCATGGCCGCTGGCTCTTTTTCTCTCACTGCGTAATTATTTTTTTCCACAGAGAATGTAAGTGAGGGAGATACAATTATGGTGCTTGAAGTGCCAACTCAGAGAACTCCTAAGGATGATTCCTGTGCCATGGATGTAGATGTTGGCCTTCCCCTGGGAGATCAAAGAAAGGCAGCTCTCTGGCCATTGTTCCACATGATAGTTGTGGATAAAGCCAGGCCAGCCAGCTATTGCGCATTACCGGGTTATAGTTGAGCTCTGCTTACCAAGCTGACACATGTATGCTGTCAAATTGCTGTAGTTTAATAATTGTATGACCCTAGCAGCAAGCATTCCAGAACCGGTCGTGGTACACAATTATTATGTTTTGAATCTGCTAAAACCTTTTAAAAAATACTTCTGTCTGCTGTCATTTTATGTTCCAGCAACTGTCAGGAATGCACATGCGAACTTTGAACCTGTCCTCCTGTCACCACCTAGCTGTTGCTGTAGGTGTCTGGAGACTGGCACATCAAAGACACATGAATGTGCTATCATTTTGTCATGGATCATTCATGAAAGGGGGTCTGATTAGCAGCCCTCCATTTCAGAAACAGAATTACCTCCATAATTACAAGTACTAAAAACCAAAAAGCTCATTAACAGTTGGCCATTCTGTCACATGGTACACACGTACTTGACAGAACCAACCTTCTGCATGAGGTATGAGGAGTGCATTCGTCTTGGCCACAGAATTCAGCCCTCTGAGGTCCATACAAAAGTGGATGTCAGTTTTCCCATTGCTGGACTTTTTAGGAACCAGCACCTTATGGCTAGCCTACGGACGATGGGCTGCTTCAATATCCCTGAGAACCAACAGCTTGGAGACTTCCTCCTTGATGGTGTTTGTCACATTATCAGTTATTCAGTGAATATGGCTTTTCATAGGCTTACTGTCTCCTGTATCAATATCATGTAGTATCAATATCATGGAGACAACAGTCTGTGTGGGTGTCCAGTCATTCATTCGAAAACAAAAGGATCGAATGCAACACATTCGAGTCAAAAGGACTGAAAAAAAAGACTGAATGCCTTTTTGTAAATGTATTTCTTTTGGGGGTTTGCGTATAGGTAAAATTAATGGTTTTGGGCCTAAGAACAGGGGTTTGGGGGGGAACACCCCCAATAAATAAATAAATACATTCGCTTTTTTTTCGGTCCTTTTGACTCAAATGTTTTGCATTTCGATCCTTTGTATTTGATCCTTTCACCCATAACCGTCTCTGTGACCTAGAGCCAGTGAGAAAAGACCCACAAAGAAGCCCAGCAACCACTGGCAGTCCTGCAATCAGTGTCCTGTCAGAGGAGATTTGCACCCCCCTAGGGACCCATCTGTGGCATCTGTATGTAGAAAGTCTGGTCTGGGTGGGGAGTCAGTCTCTTCTTCAGACTCACCATCTATCACTATAGCCAGCATCAAGTCATCCCTACTGTAATGTGAAAAGAAAGATGCTGCTCCCACGCGCCCTAATACAGTACGCTCTTGTGAAAACAACAATGAGTCCAAAATCTGTATGGGCCCATACATGTCCAGGAAAACAAAATGAGCTGGTTGCAAGTTGAGGTCCAAGAACTTGCAAAGGATTTGCCTTCCCTATTAAGGTTTGAACGCAGCCTGTGGTGCTTCAATAGTAAAAGTGCTGCTATCGGCAGATGACCGAAAAACAGCAGGTTGCTTAGTAAAAATGTTCTGTTAATAGTAGTGTGGCTGTTACGCCCACCCTCTTTAAGTTGGACTAAGTGGTAGATTCCCGCTGGTAGATTCCAATCCTGACTGGTGCAATGACGTACTGGGAGAGCGTACTGTATTAACAATTTCTGACTAAGTATTAAGCCCTGAGGAGGACCTTTTTAGTCGAAACACATGACAGCTTTTGTTGTATATATTGTGTCATATGGACATTAAATAACAGTTTTTGTACTGTGAAATATCATGTGTTGATCTATTACCAGTTGGCTGTAGACAAGAATTGCCTCTAGGCAAACAGGTTTTGTGAGAGTTGCAATTTGTCTTGGAGGTAAAGGGTGTGTGGGAGCAGCATCTTTCTATTCATGGTTGTTTTGGTTTGGCCTTGTGTGAAAAAAGAACGACCGGTGGGGGGTGTCTGTACTTCTGCTCTCTATATGGTAGAAGAGAGGCACAGAAGACCCCAGCCAAGATTCTCTATTACGGTAGCAATGGACGAGCAATCAAGGCCTAGCTTCTCAGGAGGTGATGCAGGCTGGTTCTTAAGTACAGTGTACCCCAAGCCCCCACAAAGGAATGTCCACACACTGTATTGGTTGGAACACAGTCATTATATAATCAATGTTCAAGGTTATGTACACTTATCATAATAACTCACTTTGTACTCAGGAAAATCAACAATGGCAAATATATACAATTCTAAAGTGGTACCACCCTTTTAAAGTGCATCATCAATACTGTAACAATGTCACACAGATCAATAGAGTGAAACCAGCAATAGAGAGAGGAGAGAAAATAAGATGGTTGAGCAATAGGCAGAATACTGGCCCCTACCACTAGACACAGTTCTGTGTGGAGATCCCCCCACCTGGGCAACCTGTAAAATAAAGATATAGCACAAGCCCAGTCCATATATTGTTCTGCCAGTCTTATTCCCTCCTATAATGTTTTTACCCCCCCAATGTACCTGGTGGAGTCGAGTTCTTCGAAGAGGCGTCGACAGATCCTTCTTGAGCGACCCCCTTTCAAGCGGGAGTCACGGATCGTTGAGAGGCGTCGAGAAGCGTCGAGGAACTCGTTGTTCGGCGACGGGGAATCGACGGCCCTTCTTGAATGCCTTCCCTTTCAAGCGGGAGACACGGGGCGTCGAACGTCCGTCGAAAAACAGGGTAGAACGGCGTCGATGAGGCGGCAGCTTCGTCCGAGCGGTGCTCGTCGGCGTCGGAGCGTCGGCATCCTGCAAGGCAGAGGCGTGCGGGGCACCTCGGTGACAATAGTTATGGACCGCAAAGATTGTGGAGACGGAGGCCCAGCAAGGGCGTCGAGTCGTTAGAGTCTTTGTGGTCTTCGGGTGGCGGGAAACCCACCGGCAGGTTTCTCCTCAGCGCGTTGGTCGTTCTCGACTTTCTCCGGCAGGATAAAGCGGTCGACAGTGCGGACGAGGGAGTCCTTCGATTCGAATGTTCTTAGGCAAAGGAGTGGACGGCTCCGGTCGTCGGCGGCACGGCGTCAAGTGGTTCCCACGGCTGGGCAACACAACTTCGACGGGCCTCCAGCGGTTACACAAACCCGCGAACCCTGGTCGACGGCAATGGACTTCGACGGCGTCGGTGTCCGGGTGCTTCACTTCGATCTCCTCGGCGGTCCCGTCTCGGGTCGGCAGCCTTTCGAGGGTCTGTCTTCCAGGGCGCTTCGGCGAAGATGGAGCGGTGCTCGATGGTCCCTCGGAGCACGGGAAGAGGGCGCCTTACCAGGTCCTCTCTCGGGTCAGGCTTTGACGATTTCGGCAGCCTTCGGATCGGTCGAAGCAAATGCAACAGCAAGTCTTCTTCTTCCAGCTGGACGTCGAGGATCAGCAGTTCCAGTTACTCTTAGAGTTGAGACTCAGCTCCAGAACGCTTCTGAACGCTTCTGAACGTTCCCTGAACCTTCTTACCAGTGGTGAGAGGTCCCCAGATATACTATTCTGTCTCTCATCCACACTGCTGGCACACACTCAGCAGCCAATCATACAGAAGGGCATTCATGCAGTCAGTCAGCCAATCAGGCACACAGTGCATTCAGGCCACACTCCTCCCTTTCAGACACTCACAACAAGGAATGTGGATTGGGACAAGTATCCAGCCATACTACACACTGCATTCAGGCCAGTTTCGGGCAGGGCTGTCTCAGTCTTTGTCTCTCATGCCAGAAATCAGACAACCACAACAAGGAGTGTATATTGGTCACACACTCCATTCACCCAGGTCCCACCCACAGGAGGTACCCACAACATACAGTCACTGGGAAGGCTCCAGTCAGTCTAGCTGGGCCTTCACAACAACACCATATATGGAACTTCCACCCAACAGCCAGTCAGGGGGAAGGGACAGAGTCAGGGCTTCCCAGGACTTTGGGAAAACAAGGTAACAGGCAATAGAAAGCAAGAGGCCACAGGGGCCATCTTGTTTCCTATCAGGAATCAACTGATCCCAATGGCAGGGCCTGGGTATCCCAAAATGGAGGACACCCAGAGCACCTGTCAAATTCAGCATGGAGCTGCCACCAGCCCATACCCTGCTCTGTGGGCCACCCACAGATGCCCAAAAACATACACTAGGGGCACAGGGTTGTACCCCTACCCATGGGTGCCATAAGGGTATCCCATGGGTCTGTTCACCAAACCGAAAGAGAGAGCTGCACTGCCAGGAGTCCCACATGGACTCCTGGGCAGAAAACATGACAGAACACATGATAAAAAGCAGTAAAGGACAAGGATTCAGAGGCCCTGTCCCTCTGATGCATTTCCAGCATCACACCTTGGGCTTAGGCAAGCTGTATCTATCCATGTTAGCACCCTCCTTAGATTTTCTTTCATAAATACATTGTTAGATTATTGCATAAGTTTGCAGCTCGACTCCATAGCAGCACAATCCTTCTTTTCATGCAGTAATGTGTCTTCAGCTGGCTGGCATGACAGACCTATTCATCTACCTCGGGGCCTTGGTATCAGTGAGGTAGTTAACCTTGCTGATCTTCTCCAGACCCACGTAGGGTCCAGTCCACTGGTCCTGAAGTGCATTGAGATCGTCAGGTTCCACTACCCTTACCATCTGTCCTGGAGTGCACTCTGCCACGATGGCCTTCTGGTTATGCCAGTGTTTCATCAACTCCTGGCTAGCCTTCACATATTTGGTAGACTGTTCCATGTATTGGACTATTCTGGGTCTTAACCCAAGTACATAATCCACTATCACATGGGAAGGACAGTGAAAAGAACCCTTCCATCCTACTCAGACCAGACTTTGAGTATCCCTAACAAGATGGCCAAACAGAATGGCAACAAGACAAAACCCTACTGCGTTCTATGGCACCCCCTGTAGGGGAACATTAGGCATGGTAGGAGAACATCGCATTTTGTTCTCAGGTGTGCTTCCAAGCCACCTATCATGCCTTTCAGGCTCTTGTTGAATATCTCCACAAGACCCTTGGTTTGGTGATGGAAAGCTGCAAAGACCTTATAAGTAACTCTGCCAGACTCCCCCATCACATTCATATATGTAGATATGGAGTTGGACCTCTTGTCAGAAATGACTCCTTTAGGGAACACCACATTAGAAAATATCCCTATAAGAGACTTTGCCAACATTTGCTTTGATACTCGGGTACCTACCTGATACGCATTACTGTGTTCACTTGTGTTCTGAACTTGTGGTAAACTAGGGTTTTTCTCCCCTCGCAGGATTTTCAAACTTAGGTGGCCTCTCCACTGGGTACCTACCCGATACGCATTACTGTGTTCTCTTGTGCTCTGAACTTGTGGTAAACTAGGATTTTTCTCCCCTCGCAGGATTTTCAAACTTAGGTGGCCTCTCCACTGGGTACCCACCCGATAGGCATTACTGTGTTCTCTTTTGCTCTGAACTTGTAGTAAACTAGGGCTTGCCGCTCTCTTCCTGTCCTCTTGCGCTCGTCCTATCCCCCCCCCACTCCCTCCTATTCCATGGTGCTCTCTATCTCACCTATCTTTTCTAACTGCTTCTCCATTGACTATCCTTCTCTCCTCACTAAATCTGGTAGGAAAAAGTTTAAAAAATACATCCTGGTCTCCAACCCAGGCCTCCCTATCGCTGACACCTACACTAGTGCCTCCTCCAAGAAAACTCTCATTGACATCCTCTTTTTCGTGCCTTCACCTGACCTATGGACCCTTCATATGGTCTCTGTGCTCTCTCCTTTCTCCTCTTCTCCCATTAATGGTGGCACCCGTTGGGATGTCCTCCTGGCCTCCTTGCACTCCTCTAAGGCCATCATTAATGTCTATGCTAATGGAACCGTCTTGGTCCAAGGCCCTCAGGCCAACCTTCACCTCTTTGATAGACGCTTCCCGTGCCTCATCAACTTCCTGTCCTCTCCTGCTGTCCCCCCTCCTCTGTCCTCGGCTACCTTGCCTCCACCCTCCCTCCCTGCCCCCTCTCTCTTTCCCTCCTCACCTCCGCAGGGCGTACCTCTGATCTGTACCCCTCCCCGGAAATCCTTCAAATATGGCAACCTTCTCCACATTGCCACACTTAACTCTCGCTCTGCCCTCAAACATTCCTCTGATATCGGCCGCCTTCTTGAGGAACTGGACCTTGACGTACTCGGTCTCACTGAGACATGGTTCACGGCCAGCTCCGTCACCAGCTTTGACACACTCTTACCTGATGGTTACAAGATCCTCTCAGTGCCCAGGCCCAACCGTGCTGGGGGGTGTGTGGCCCTTATCTTCCCTGAATGGATTCCTGCCACTGTTACTCCCACGCAGATCTACTCCTCTTTTGAATGTCTTGTCTGCCGACTCTCTCTCTCTCTTAGCCATTCCTTTACAGTGGCTACTATCTATCGGCCACCTGGTCAAATTTCCTCCTTCCTCTCTGAGTGGGCAGACCTCTCCTCCTCACTCCTGTCCTCAACCACTCAACTCCTCCTTCTTGGAGACTTCAACATCCATCTGGATGCCTCCTGTCCCCCCTCTGGACTCTTTCGCAACCTCTTAGACTCACTCTCACTCTCTATTCTCCCGTTTGGGCCGACTCATTCTGCAGGGCACACTCTTGATGCTCTGATCTCCTCTGACCTTCCCCTCTCTGTCCCTCTCTCCACTCCTCTCTCTTGGATTGATCACTTTCTCCTTTCCTCCCATCTCACCTTCCCTACCCCACAGGCTATGCCACCCTCATCACTGCCACCTTCCTTCCCGGTCATCCGACCCATGAAGCGCGTGTCAGTTGAGGCTTTCGCTGCCACCTTCTCGCCCCCTCCTCCCCCTTTGGCTGACTCCCACCCTGACACAGCCTTCTCCACTCTCCACTCTGCTATATCTGATACTCTTGATATTCTTGCCCCTGTCATGAGAATCCGCCTGAAACCCAAAGCCAAATGTAACTCCTGGTATGACTCGGATCTCGTCACCCTTAAACGCAAGTGCAGGGTGGCAGAGAGGAAATGGCGTGCTTTATGTTCATCCTCTGACAAACTGGCCTGTCACCTGCTCCAAAGGCAATACCGGCTCTCCGTTCTCTCCAAGAAGAGAGCCCTCATCCAAGCCCGCATCTCGGCGGCATCTAAAAATTTGGCCGAACTCTTTAAAATCTGCAAGGAGCTGGCCAATCCTGCTGCAGTCTCTACCTCTCCTGTCCCCTCCCAGCCCCTCTGCACAGCACGGCCTCTCACTTCATCTCAAAAACTCAGGACATCCTGTCCTCACTCTCCTCCTATCACCCCCCCCTCTATTCCCTGCTCTTCCTCTGTCCCTTCTGCAGCCACCCCTCCCCTCCCCTTCTCTGCCTTTCCCCTTTTTTCTGCTGACGAGGTTTCGAGACAAGTCCGATCTATGAAAGTCTTGTCAAAACAGGTCCACCCCTGTTCCTCCAAAACTATCAAGGACCACATCGACTCCTTGGCTCCTGCGCTTGCTGACTTCTGCAATCACTCCTTCGTTTCTGGAGTCTTCCTATCCCCTCTCAAGCACTCCCTGGTGCACCCCCTTCTTAAGAAACCCTCTTCTGACCCCTCCTGCCCAGCTAACTATCACCCAATCTCTATCACTCCCTTCCTAGGCAAGCTCCTGGAGAAACTCGCCATCTCCCAGCTTAATCTCCATGCTGAATCTGTTGGTAGTCTTCATGACATCAGTCTGGCTTCAGAGCTGCCAGAAGCACGGAAATTGCTCTCCTCAACATCCGTGAGGACCTGCTCTCGAACCTTGACTCCAACACTCCATGTGTTCTTCTTTTGCTTGATCTCACTTCTGCCTTTGATACTGTCAACCAAACCATCCAGCTCAACCGTCTCCGTGATAACCTGGGTATCACTGGTCAGGCTCTGGCGTGGCTGACCTCTTTCCTCTCCAATCGACCCTCCCAGGTCCAACTGGGGTCTTTCCTCTCTGACATCTTTTTCTCTACCTGTGGTGTCCCCCAGGGATCTAACCTCTCTCCCTGGCTTTTCAACCAGTATCTGGCACTTCTCGCCCACCGCATCGCCGCTCTCTGCCCCAACTTTCAGTGCTATGCGGATGATACCCAGCTCATTTTCAGGCTACCCTTGGCCTCCTCTTCTCCTTCCCTCATCTCCAACTGTCTTTCTGCTATCCAGGACTGGTGTGCCGCCAATGACCTCTGCCTTAATGCCAGTAAGACTGAGATTCTACTCATTGGCACACCCACTCCCTCCTTCCCTGCAGCTCTCTGGCCGGCCTCTCTTGGCCCTCTTCCTGCTCCTACCTGCAAGGCAAAAAACCTCGGGGTCATCTTCGACTCCACACTCTCCTTCTCTCCTCACATATCCAATGTCTCTAAAAAGTCACACTACCAGCTACACCTCCTCAGAGGTATCCTTCTTTTCCTCTCCTTCCCCCAGAAGCTCACTTTCTCCAGAGCCCTGGTTCTCTCAAAGCTGGACTACTGAAACAGCCTCTATCTAAATCTGCCTGCCTCTACTCTCCGCCCTTTGCAACTCATCCAGAACAGGACTGCAAGACTTGTCCTTGGCCTCAAGCCCAGGGACCGTCTCTCTCCAGGATTGAAATCACTACACTGGCTCCCAGTGACTGCGAGGATCAAGTTCAAAACCCTCTGCATTGTCCACAAGGCCTTCTGGGGCCTTGGGCCAAAATACCTTCAACTCTCTCTTCCTAAATATCTCCCTTCTCGAGCTCTTCGCTCATCCACCTCCAACTCCCTCAGGGTCAGCCGCTTCTCCAAACAACGAGTTGGGGGAAGATCTCTCTCCGCTGCAGGGGCCTCCCTCTTGGACAGCCTTCCTGCCTCCCTGAAACTTGAGGAGAACCATCTCCGGTTCCGGAAGCACCTCAAAACCTTCCTCTTCGCCTCCGCTTTCTCTCCCCCTCTCCCCTGCTAAAGTTACTGAAACTGCGCTGAATCTGCAACTGGGCCACTCACCGTTCTTGGTCCTTGGCCCAGCCACTCTCCCCTGCACTGCCTCCCTGTAACCCTTGCACTGCGGAACTGTTTCTGTATCCCTACAGCCCCCCTTCCCAGCACTTGTCTGCACTTACCTCGCACTTGCCACTAGCTGGCCCTTGTTATTTATCCTGTATGCTATTAACCCTGTACTGCACTTTCCCCTCTCCCTTTCCCCCCTGCACTTTTCCCTTCCCTTCTACCCTTGCACTTGCACGATCTGAATGACACCTGGCCTAGTAGGATCGTTGTCTGTCTCCCCGTGTTCTCCCCGCCTCGTCGCACCTCGAAACACTTGTGCATAGGCGTGTTACAAATGCCATATCATATCATATCATACTCCTCAAGGGGACTGCTTCAGGGTACCGTGTGGCATGGTCTACCTCTACCAAAAGGTACCGATTCCAGGAGGTGGTTTGGGTATCCAAATTACCTACAATGTCCATTCCTATCCTCTGGAAAGGTCGCCCGATCACTGCTAATAGACTTAAGGGGGCATTTGTCTCCCTGCCTCACTTACCAGAAGATTGACAAATGTGGCAGGAACACACACATTCATTAATTCTTACACCCATCTGAGGCCAGTAAAAAATGGGAAGACAACCGGACAGCTGTCTTGTTCACTCCTAAGTGATGTGAGCCAAGTTATTCAGAAGAATCCAGTGGTTTTGGGGAACAACCAATCTCCAGCCACCTCCTACCTCAGAATTCTTGGACTCGCCGTACAGAAGACCATTCTCCCTGTACACATTGAACAAGCCAGGATGCTCACCCTGGACCTGTACCTATGCCTGCTTTCACAGACCTGCCAGAGCAGGGCAGTCTCTTCAACAGAAGTCAACACGCTCAGTTCTGCCAGGCCTCTGAGTTCTAAGGCTACTGTGGACTCCATTTTATATTCCTGTTTCACACCATAGGACAACCCTGAGAACACTGAATCCTGTGCTACTGTAGTAGGCACGTCAGTGGCCACGGGGCCCTCTCCTGCAGTGCAAGCACCACAGTGGGCTTGGAAAAGGGCCAAGCAACTACTGGGTTCTCCAGTCTCTCGCACTCTTCAACAGGAAGAGCCTCTGGCCCCATGAACCCAAGTGCTGCTTTTCTGGCTGAATTTCGAGCATTGTTTGAGGCCATTAACCTTCTGACTCACCTGTCAGGGCCCTGGGTTATCTGCCCTTTTACACCCTCTGTCACCTGACAGCTGTGACACTAGCAGCTGTTTCATGCAGCATGGGAACTTTGTTCACATTAATGAAGATGTGCTCTGAAAAGGGAGGCCTAAATGTGGCCCTCATTGCACCTGTTCCACTCTCATCTCGGTGACAGAGAAACGAAAGGTGTACATTATTCCTGTGCTCCTCCTCCCCATCATTGAGGATTCGTAGATGTGTGCAATAGCAACTGGAGCATTCCAAGTGCTGAATGGGATTACCACAATAAATGATCTTAGGCCTAAATAACCAGACATGCTCAAAGAATATGGCAAAATACTACTTTATTATCAGTTCAATAAAGTAGGGCAACCTGGTGAACAGTTTGCAGCTCACACACTCTCAATGCATTTTGGTTACACAAAAGGTTTTATACCTTGACATACGTCAGCTATGATGTCATCCTATGTGGCTAACAGTAAAAACCTACTGGGTGGAGGGATTGGTTATGGGAAACATATACAGTAGTATGTATGAGTGTTAGTATCGTCATTGGATGCCCCTCATCTGTAAGGCATGCCTTGATCTACCTCTAATTACGTAAAATACAGATAATAACGTAATATCAGCAGTGGATAGGCCCGTGCAATAATCTATGTTACACCATTGCATAGGCCCTCAGATTGGTTGGCAAACCCTTACCAACCTTGGACATTCAGCTTGTTAGCAGCACATAAACAACGAAACCAAGGTGCAAGGGCAGGTCAGACAGCTGCCTTTCTTAGCTAATTTGTCTACCATCTCTCATCAGTTAGGCCCAAGCCAAGGCTTCTCTTTTGTAGTTGACATTGCTGACTGTTCTCTTCCTCAGAATTTTAAAAGAAGTGAAGGTACATTGCTATCTTCTTCTTCACGTGGAGCTTTATGAATAGTCCTTGTTTTCAGGACCTGATTCACGTGTGAGGAGACCATGATTTTGTCCATTTTGCCCTTCTATTTAATTCTATTATATTGGTTGCTATTGCTCTCCTTGGCCTCTGGAGACTTTGTTGCTCCATTCTGCATGTGCTTTTTGCATCTTTAATTGAATAATACATGGTCTTCACTCTAACACCTTATAGAATGTATATCTAGTTTACCTCAATAACCAATCCCGAGTCCCGTTGGGTTTTCTACAATGTGTAGAGGAGGAGACAAGTGCCTCTACCAGAAATCCCGCCCCCATTCTGCCTATATGTTGACAGCTGGAAATTGCGACATGCGCAAAGCCAGTAATGGTACCTATACCACGAAGAGTCCTTGAAACAAGGTATCCATTGAGAAAACCCTATATGTATTTGCAGAGAAATGACTGTCTTCTGAAGGAAGTTCTGGAAGAAGTGTGAAAATGAATGAAAGAGAAGACTGGTGACATCACATGAAGCAGAAATGACACACCCAAAAGAGATGCCAATGAAGAAAGAATATAGACCTTATAGAATCTGATGATGGTGATAAGTGACATTGTGTTTGTGATATGTATTGATTAGTAAAGACAAGAAGTGATCAGATTTATGCATCAAGTGATGTTTTGGGCAAATAGCATAGCACTAGGTAAGTGCTTTGAGGGAGAGGAGGAGGAAAGGAGGAAACAAGAGATGGGAGGAAGCAAAAGGAGAAATCCATTAGAACGTATGTCAGAGTTGAGCGCTAAATAGTTTGAGTTGATAAGAAAAATTAGGCCAAGCGGCATCTTACCAATTGGTAAGGTTCATATGGAAAGGATCCATTCAGTTCATGGAGCCGTTGGCTAAAATCTGTCCAAGTATGAGGATAATATGGGCTGAGGAATGGATAAAAGAAAAAGAACAAAGTCAAAAAGTTTGTGGGATAAAATGCTGGCGGCATAGTTGGTCCTGATTGGGCCTGGGTCGAAATAAAATTTGATAGTGACAGCATGGTCAGCTTGCTGGTAGAGGAGGTGCGCTGTAAGAGTGACCAAAATTCCTAAGTATCTGTCTGTTGACTGGAGGATCATGACAGGACAGGCCATGGGGCATGAGTGCAAGGGCTAGAGCTGAGAAAAAGTGAATAATTGGCCGAGAGATACTTATATCTGAAGGACTCTATGCACACGCTCAAAATCCTGTCAGACACTGAATGAAAACCTGAATACCTCCTTACGACGTTAGATGTTAAGGCCTTGTACACATCAATAGACCACCAGCTAGCCATACAAAACATAGAACATCTACTGAATCAGCATACTACTACAAACAGGTTGTAATGACCAAGAACTTCTTCGATTTTTCCTTACGCAACAACGTCTTTCTGTTTAACGGCGACTATTACCGGCAGACATGTGGGATTGCTATGGGAGCCAGCTACGCACCTGCATTGGCAAACTGCTTCATGTACAGTTACGAAAGCAAGTTTGCATTGACAATGCCTGATTAAAGGAACATATTATCATATGGTTCTGCTTCATTATCCTGATATGGAACGGAACACAAGACCATCTAGAAGAATTTGTGAGAATACTCAACTGCAACCAATTCGGAATCGAATTGACAAGGCACATCAGCGCCAACACAGTGAACATCTTGGACCTTACTATTGAGATTAAGAACAACAAGATCACAACCAAAACATTTAGAAAACCCACAGAGAGGAACTCAATACTCCATGCAGAAAGCTGCCACAGAAGATCGGTTATCAACAATATCTCCAAAGGCGAATATATAAGGGCCAAGAGAATTTTTGACACTTTGGAAACCTTTGAAAATGAATGTGCTCTATTAGACAACTGCTTCAAAACAAGGGGATACGAAACCCAAACTTTTGTCAAAGCAAAAGCAAAAACACAAGCCTTGCCAAGGTCAACACTACTCACCCCAAAATCCAGAATGAGTAAGAACAAAGAGGGAACTATTAGATTCATAACAAGATACAACTCAGACAGTTTCAAGATACAACAGATACTGCAAAAGCACTGGACACTCCCACTACTGGATCCAGATATCAAACAGCAATTGAAACCGTACCCCAGCATCTCTTACAGCAGGGCAGCAACATTAGGAACACTACTAAGCCCTTCCTACATGCCAGAACAGAAGGAAGATCAAACCAATTTGCTAACACCAAGAACAACAATTGGCTTCACTAAATGTGGAACATTCTCTATGTGTAACTATGCAGAGAAAACCACAATCGCTAAGTTTCCCTACTGCCAAGAGTACCAAATCAAAGAGCATATAAACTGCAGAACCAAGTACACAATGTATGCAATCATATACATATGTAACAAAATCTACATCGGGAGCACAATTAGAGAGCTACGGATCAGGATACGAGAACATCTCAATAGTATACACTCACCAGACCCGAAAGTGCCCCTGGCCAACCATTGGCAGACACAACACCAGATGGACGACAAAAGACAGATCTGCTTCATAGGACTCAGAACAATCAAATGCGGACCAAGATGAGGGAACAGAGAGCGGAAACTACGCCAAGAGGAAGCACAACTGATGTGCCATTTCAGATGCACCAAGAACGGCCTCAACTCAGATCATGATTTTAATGTCTTTTTATAAGCATCAAGACAATTTTTCTCTTCTTTCCTTTCTCCCCCTTCAACTTTCTTCAAATTAGCTACCGACACTTGGCACACCTTCTGAATTCGGTACGCCTGGCTCTAACCGTACATACCGAGACCCACGATTGCTCTCCACTTTGTGATGTCTCCCCTGGGCCTTCAGTCTATGCGGATTACATTATACAGTCATCTTAGTTCTTTTCCAAGCCATAGACCTCGCTTTACTCATCTCAGCAACCTTTTCCACAACTGCTTCATCCAGATCTTTTCAAATAATAAAACAATAATATCTGATATTGTGATCACAATTGCCAATGTCATTTATAATTGGTTACTCTGTCACACCGCCTTATATCTCAGACTGTGCACAACACACACAGCCTAGCCTACAGTCATTGGCCACTGTCCTGTGGCACTGCTATACCTTGGAACCCCCAGTTTGCGAACCTTAAGATCTGTTCTCATATAATTTATCCACAGATAATCAGCTAATACTTACCCTGTCTCCCTTGCCTGTACAAATTACCACAGATATTAATATGCTATGATTGGAATTAGCCTATTCTAATTTTGCAGTCCCTTGAACCCCCAACAGGTATTTCATACAGTTAGTACAATGTACTACGGTCATTCCATCAGTGGTTCTCCATTCTGTCAATCATTCAATTGCTTCAATAACGGTTTTATTCCACAATTTTTATTTTCCTTTTGTTTATGGATCAGTGCTTTATTCGCACAAGCCCCTTTATCCTTTTGTCCTTTGCGCGCCTGCACAACGGAATAGCATACTTGAGGCCTACACGCCGAGTGCTTCTGCACAGTCACTACGAACCTTCTCCCACACATGCGCACATGCATGCAGGATTAGTGTTTCACATCAGGGAGTTGCGCACGCAACCCTGGTAATGCCTTGATTCCTACATCAAGAGATTTGCTCCCAGTTGACAACACAACGCATGGAGCAGATTGAACATGGGCATCAGGCAAGCTCCGTTACACTGAATATTGCCACACTTTAGTGCTAATGCACTTCATATGACCACTGGTCAATTGATGGTATTTGACTTTTCCCTCAATAATGCAATTAGTGTTTTATTTCACATGCTTAGCTTATATCGGCTAATCTTGTGACCCCTTGCCATGGACTGTGCGCTCAACTCTGACATACGTTCTAATGGATTTCTCCTTTTGCTTCCCCCAATCTTTTGTTTCCTCCTTTCCTCCTCCTCGATACACTTATCTACTGCGATGCCATTTGGCCAAAACATCACTTGATGCATAAATCTGATCACTTCTTGTCTTTACTAATAAATGCATATCGCAAACACAATGCCACTTATCACCATTTTCACTTAACTTGGATTTTCAACACAATAACAAACACAGGCATTTTTGCACCTTTAAAATGTGACATGAAACTGTATGTATCTCTCAACAACTCAGCCTTGATAAAGACCCTCAGGATAGAAACACGTGTTGGCTGACCTTCACCCTCTAGACAATGTGTCTAAACCTTGTGACAATGCAAATAAAAGCTATCATGTAACAACCACAGCAGAAACGCTTGAGATCCTTCCATAAACAAGGGTCCGATTACTTATCCTGCAAGGTAACCAGGACTTTTTCTCTCAAATCTCCCCATTAAGAGGTATTTGGTTTGCCTCTTCCAACCTGTGACCTTGCAACGTTAGACCAACCCCAAGAGAACTGTAAACATAGCTTATCACAGGAGTGTGCATTACCTAGAACCCAGTTTTCACTTTATACCGAATCACAGGCCCTAACTGCCTTTCTGTAGAGAAATAAGAAGTGACGACATACAGACTCCCACAAAGGTACTGTGAATCACATTCTATGTTCAACAGGGTCCTTCAAATGAACCTAGGGAACATACACTTGGACTCCACACTCATTCAGTACACACACTGCATTTTGATATGCAGCAGTTCAGAAGAACAGTGTCAAAAGGACTTGGTACAGTTGCTGACAGTGCTAGAAGAGAAGGGCTACAAATTGAACAAGGCAAAGCTACTGTCAGAATGAGGTTTTGTACATTGGACAGTTAATATCACAGGAAAGCAGAAAGCTAACCCCTGAATGAGCTTAGGTGATCTTTAGAACGCCAGCACCACAGACTGTGAAGGAAATGCAGCAATTTGTGGGTCTCTCCAGCTATTGCAGGGCCTAGGTTTCCATTACAGCACATACACTAGGCCTCTTTTAAGCCTGCTTTGGGAGGCCCAGAGGGAGGACAGGAAGCTGACTTGTATGAACAAGATGACTGAAGCATTTGTATAACTGAAAGTAGTGATCTGTGGAGACCCAGTGTTAGGAATTCCTGACTACAGTGAAGAATTCTACTTGCTCTCACACTTCAATGGAGTGGTAATGACAACAGTACTCACACAGAAGACGATTTTAGGGCATAAACCAAAAGCTTACTACAGTGGGCAATTAGCTCCAGTAATGAGGGGTCACTGTCCTTGCAAACAAGCACTTGCTGCTGCTGCCTTTGCAGTCGAAATGTCAATACACATCACAATGTTGTGCGGTACCACACTGTACGTGGAGCATGCCCATTTTGCTATCCTTGAAAAGCTCAAGAGCACATTAACCACGCAGAGAGCATCTGGATATGAGGCAATTATCTTGAAACCGGCGATAAAATTAGTATGGGGTAGAGTTGTAAACCCGGCGACATTCACAGCAGAACCTGTAGAAGAAGAATATGTACACGACTGTGCTACATACAGAGAATACTATGACGACATTCCCAGAGCAAGGGAGAATGCCCTTGGCGGAGGGGAGGAACTTTTCATTGACGGGTGATCAAACATTGATCAAACGACAGTGGAAAGGCATTCAGGGACAGCAGTAGTAAAGCTGAAACCCAGTGGGACATTTGAAATAGTGGCGAGAGCGAGGTTGCCCTCACATTTTTCTGTGCAAGCGGCAGAATTAGTTGCTCTTATAATGGCATTGGAGGAGCATTAGGACGAGGAGATCACTCTATACTCCGATTCTGCCTACGCAACATCAACTGTACATGCAGGATTGAAACATTGGAAAAGGTGGGGCTATCAACGTGCTAACGGCACATCAGTGCAGCATGCACCCCTATATGCTAGGCTCATAGACGCGCTGCAACTCCCATCAGCCATAACCATTGTAAAGTGCCAAAAAAACATGATGGAGGATGACACTGTTTCCCGCAGCATTAAAGCCGCAGACACAGAAGCAAAGCGAGCAGCTTATTTTACAGAAAGAACTGAGTTTGATACACTGCATAATAAACACATACATGCGCTTAGCATGATATTACGAGAAGGATACAGTTCATTACCTGTTACGCAAAAATTGAAGTTTCAGGGGTGAGCACCAGAAGAGGAAAAAGAGCTATGGATAAAGAAACAGTGTTCAATATTCCCCACAGATGCATTGTGGCAACAGGAAAGCATGGGAAAACTAGTGATTCCCTCAACATTGTTGCAGATTGCACTCACACAGCTGCACTATCCTACTCACCTTAGAAAAGATGTTCTTGCAGCACCTATTGGGGAAGAAAGGTTCTGTCCCAATCTGGTGTAATATATCACCACTTTTATGAGCAAGCACATAGTATGTCAGAAGTTTAATGCAGGTTACACGTTACGCGTTGTGCGAGTAGCAATACCGTGCCCTAATGGACCTTTCCAACATCTCCACATAGATTAGTGGACATGATCCAAGTCTGCAAGGGGTGCAAGTACATGATCGTAGTTGTGTGCCCCTTTCCTTGCTGGATTGCAGCTGGTCTGTGTTCACACCCTGGTGTCCTCAGTGCCAAGTTCCTTGTCAGAGAGGTGTTCCCACAGTGTGGGGTGTTCGAGGTCCTGCGTTCAGACAATGGACCTCACTTTGTAAATTAAGTGTTTGAGCATAACACAGCCCTGCTGGGGATTAAGCATAGGTTTTCATGTGCTTATTACCCACAAGCAAATGGCATTTGTGAATGTCTCAATAGCTTACTCAAAGAAAAGATCGCCAAAATGTTACTAACACTAAAAAGGGATGACTCCATTGTCTACTCTTAGCCTTGTATGCATTGCATGATCCACATGGATCCGACCACCATTTAACTCCTCATTTGGTGGTGACAGGACGACATACGTGACTCCCACTTGCTCCTTCCACTAGAGTGTTGACTGATGCCCAAAGTACAGCCACTCTTCTGGGTGATGAAATAAATATCTTACTTCAATGATGGCTAGTGCTCCTTTTATCTCTCAACAGCCCCAGTCCTGGTGGGGAGGTCAAAGAAGGATGAGGAACACAATGTACCAGTAGAACAGTCTGATCTGCTTAGGCAACCACTCCTTTTCCGGGAGACAGAGTGCTCCTGCAGAATTTTGTTCAGTCTTGGTATAAGCGCAGGTTTGATGGGCCTTTCACCGTAGCAACTGACAAGGCAGTGGAGTTGGTAGGGAAGAAGGCCTCGAATTACCTTGGAAATGTCAAGCCCTGCAGAGGTGAGACTCCCTCAGCCCAATGCGTAGCCAATTTGATGCAAGAAGAAGAACAGGAAGAAGAAAAAGAAGAAACACAGTGGCAAATTCAGACGCGATCAAAGACTAGAGCTACACCAGAGCAAATCAAAAAGCCAGGTTAGGCACACTGTTGCTTCCTTACACTAGGTAATCATTGTGAATGGTTGTACTGATTTAGGCTGATAACTTTATACCTGCACAACCACTAAAGAGCACTTTCACAAACTTGTAGCATTCTCCGAACAAATGATACCACCTAAGGTGTTCTTTTATGCTTTCCTTCTCTTCATAGCACATACTTATCCAGCATTGGCAAGAGGGGACACACCCATCATTACATTGCTTAACAGTCAAAAGGTATGTTTTGTTTGGGAAAGATTGTATTTTCATTGCATTACAACAGTACTACCGCAGGAGAACCTGAATGTCCTTACCGGTAATAACTATGAACCCCAAAGGGTTTTGCAGGTAGTTTTGTGTATCCTATGGACAAGACAGGGGTGTGCAGCCTTACAAGACATGGAATTTGTAGCAATTATAATTATGTTAATATTTTCTGCATTCTGCAGTCTCTACCTCTTTTCCCTCTTTGCATTACAAAAGGCTGTATTGTCTCACGCACACGCTGAATCCCACGTTATCACAACCCCTATTCCTTCTACTACTGAAGCCATATCTGGTCGAGGAACCAGTGCTGCCCGAAAAGTAAAAAGACTCAGGTGAAGCACAGATATAGATTTCAAACACATAAATGCTTATCTAGCTAATTCAGCCCACGTGTCCAACAACATGTGGAATCTGCATTTGACCAAGGTGGGAAGAGAGACTAAGAAGGCAAGGCGCTATATGTGCTCTCTCATCCCCTATGCCATGAGTGCTTCCAGAACATTTATAGCTATAGAAATACTGACAACTAGAGCACAATGCCTTATGCACCTGTCGCTCTGCACAACAAGAGGCCAATTTCAAGGTAGATGGGCCACACTAAGAAGGATGGCACAGATGTTGTTTCCATATGAAGATAGGTATATCAAGACTCAAGAAATTATAGTTGACTATTAGAGCACAGACAAGACAATAGTCCAGTGCTTGATACATAGAATGCTTTGTCTGCAGGAAGTGGAGCGGGGGACGGGGTGGGCTACCGGAGGCCAGGGAGTGCTATGAGAATCCAAAATGGTGGGATGCTTTTAGGGACTGATGTGTCTCTCCTGGCTACTCTAACTGCAGCCACTTCTCCTTTCTTCCTACATCAAAGAGTCTTTTTTAATGAACACCTTGTTATGATTTCCTTATCATTCCGGATGGCCCAAACAATGAGAAACCTGAATAGTGACATAAAAGGAGTTACAATGCCCAAAGACAGGACAACAGGAGATAGGATGCTGGGAGAGACCTCAGTTGCTGGTGTACAGACAGATATTCACAGGAGAAGGATGGAAGGAAGAGATGGTGGGAAGCAAAGCACATGCACTCTTGACAATTCCAGTAGAAGTGGTATAGAAGGAACATGATGATTGCCTCAAAAAATGGGCAGCAAGTGCCAAAGTGTCATATCCGTGGAGAATTAAGCAAGTCCTATGCCAATAGTGCCCTTCGAGAGTGCTTCCTTGTGTTTCCAGAACGATGACCCTGTGAAGATTGGAGAGAAAAAAACATGCAAATGAATATCGAAGATACCAGGCATGAAGGTTGGTACTGTAGTGCTAATGGATTACTACTGGGCCTGCGGGTCCAAGGCATTTATGCAACTACCGTCAAACTGGGGAGAGATGTGCTATCTAGTGCAACTGAACACACCAGCATTAGTAGTGCCTCAAAAAGACATATAAGTAGATGGGTTCCCCAAAATGAACACCCACCAAAGGAAGAAGAGATCTGTGGAGCTTACAAGAGTGAAGAGTGGAAACTATGTATCATCAAAGATGGAAGATGCAGTGGATGCAATATCACTAGAGCACAGGCTGATCAGCAGAACTGAAATATTCTTTGCGTCATTAGTTCCAGGAGTTCAGGCCAATGTGAATGACAAACGGCTCCAGATCACCAGATGAGAACTGTTGCAGACAATAAATTTGTCCATCAAAGGATTCCATGCTATCAAAGAAGAGTCGAGAGCTGTCAGACTAATGATTCTACAAAATAGATACATTCTAGATCTCCTTATGGCTATGGAAGGAGGCATGAGCCCCAAGATCGGGATTTCTTGCTGCACATATGTGCCCTGCCACAATGGAGAAAACGGGACACTCACCGAGGCAATCATGCAATTATCAGACCTACAGGCCAAAATGGAGGCAGTCAGAAACCCCATAGGAGAAGATGACTATTGGCTGGTGTTCATCTTTTCCTGGATACCATCATGGATGGCTAGTAGATGGAAGGTACTCGTAGCTGCCTTAGTACTTGTATTATTCACCTTCTGTGTTATTAGAGTAGCTATAGTACAATGCAAGAAAACTACCGAAAAGACAACAGGGATGAAAATGTTACTGGACGTAGATACAAAAGTGTACAGAGAGACACAGACTTTCGATGTATTACTATCACACCTGAAGCAGCTGTCCCTCCAGGCACACAGTTCTCATTTACCCCCGATCCACGCAACTTTTAGGGAAGATGGGTGTGGTGCAAGCCTGTTGGAAACTGCTGCTAAATAAGCTGCATTAGACAAACAAGTGAAATATCACAGACACTTAGGAGTAGTGGCGAAAGTATGGATCCCAAAGCCACACATGTACAGGGAGAACGGTCAAGGAAGTGTGGTTGATTTATCGACCAGAGGGGGGATTGAATAGTGAGACCTAAATGTGCCCACATTGCATATATCCCACTCTCAACAACAGAGAAACAAAAGGTGTACATCTTTCATGTGCCCCTCCTCCCCATCATCGATGTATCATAGGTGTGAAAAACCCTAGTCACTTAGACAACTATTCGGACCCAGTCCAAATGACAGTGCTGAAGAGATACAGTTGCAATCAATGGAACAGGTTGATTGACTATAACCTCAAAGAAGCTGATGATGTCACGACTGACACTCTGACATAGATGCATTAGATATGAAGCACATCAGCATCTCTGCATTAAGATACGCAGACACTTTAGATCAAGTGATTATAGACACGAAGAACATGCTTATGGCTCACTTGTAGAACAGAAACCGCAAGTTGCACACACATAAATAAGGATTGCTTGCTGACGCTTAAACGCAACTAACATGGGCTGCCATGTAAATCAAAATGGAAGCCACAAGTACATTGGAATGGATGGAAGGAGCAGAATGGATTTAAGAATGCAGAGATGAGCCGGCCGACTGATCTCGCTAACACACGCAGACCAGGCTTCCAGTGCAGCCATCCTGCACAGCATTGCCAAGGACACAGAGAGAAGGTAAGTTACAAGTCAGCAGAAAGGATAAGACACCTGCACGGAATACAAGCTGAAAATCCTCATAATTGCATGCAGGATAAATCAATTATGTGGTCTCTACACATGTGATCTGAATCTACAAGACAGAGCATATTCATTCGTGCTAGACTGAGGTGGCTGTTCTCATTGAACAGAATGCAAGATGTTACAAGCAATATCATGTTCAAAGCCGAATGTTCTGTCTCAAGGCCTAGGAGATCAGAGATGGTAACTTGTTGAGAACATGCAGCACATTCAGGGCCGTTCCCACCACCTTGCACAGTTACACTTGGCCTGGAAACTTTCCAAAGCTCCAAGGCTGAGAACACCCTCCTTGCCCAATCCCTATCCACCTTCCACGCTAAGCTCATACTGTGCTGCATCCTCCAATCACCACACGCTAACCCTTAACATTTGTACTCGCAACATTCAGAGGTGGTCACAGGAGGAGCCACCAGATACACATTACCCATTTGCCACTCTTATAGAATGTATGTGTAGTTTACCTCACTAACCAGTCCCGAGACCTGTTAGGTTATCTGCGATGTGTATTCCCAATGTACTGCTACGGCTTTAATGTATGTAGCAACTAGTCCTGAAACTAGGACCCTTACATGTACCACTGCACAGCACTCTTCTGAGCCACTGGAATGTGATTTTTCTTGGTCCAGATTGCTCCACATATATTCCAGCAGTTCCCGAATCAGCATGCTGGTGCCTCACTTATTTTACTATAGAACGCTAAGACATCCTTCAACTTGAGTGGTGCGCCACAGAATGATATGCTAGATGTGTCAAGAACTACCTCACACAATCTCTTTCCTTGGTTGAGGTGGGTGTTGCTGTTTCTCATCTATTGGAGAGGCATGATACAAATTCCTTTACCAGATACCTCTTCTCTTCACTAAACCAGGTCACGACCATACCAAACCCCACTTTTCCACAATGTCAATTAACCAGGGGTTAGGCCTATCTAAAGTCCCCACGCCCCAATAAAGCTAATGAATTAAGACTCAGCCTGATTAAGCATTGTGGCCACATAGGCTCCAGGGGCCCTATCCGTCACTTTCTCTGTCATTTTCTCCTTAAGGTGAGTCACCCTGGACTATTGACTCAGTTGGCCCCTGAACAAAGAATGCAATCCCACCCTCACCAACTCATCCTTAATCTCATCCTCCAATCCCTGTTGAAATGACTCAAACTAGATCTTCTTGACCCACTTCATTTCTGCAGCAAGCTGATTAAACCAAGGGATGAATACCACAACACCTATTGAACCCAACAGAAGGGTACAAGAAGCCTCCTTTGTAGATGCCTCTGATCTGGCTGACTAAACAGGCAGCCACAAAAGTTGGTGTAATTTTCCAAAATGGGGTCTGTGTTCACTGCAAGCAGCATTGCCCAAGACAGGTCCGTACCGATCAGATATCCACTCAGAAATCACACTTTTAAGTGGCCAGAACCCACATCTTAAGATTTAAAGGAATGCCTTAACCTTCTTGAAGTCTCCATTGAACATTCTCACTGGTCATTCCTATATGTTCTCCAATGGCGGCCCTGGGGAAGGCATTTTCTTGATTAGAGGTTTGAAACTTCTCAGAGAAACTGTGGCACACAAAGGTCATATTCTGCAACTAGACCTTCCTACTAGCTGATGCTACTTGACAAGTTTGGGTGTTGAAAACTCCAAGGTTTGGAAGGTCATCCTTGCCAACGATCCTTCATGGCACGAATAACTGGACAACCCTTCTCTGTATCAACTGTCCAACCCCTGATGACAATGCAGAGTCCAGCTAGCTGGGCCTGAGGGAGACCCCATTAAAAGGAAAAAACACTGTACAGAACAAAAAAACTGCAGTTAAGTGTGTCCCTTTGGTTCATGATCAGAGAACAACGGCAGCAGTGTTGCAGCAAGAGCCAATAGCCGCACCAACATAAAGACAAGGAAGCATAGATGCAATGTCACTCGACTTCCTTGCTAAGCAGCTTCCATTTATACCTACCAGTATCTACCTTCTATTAAAGCGGTCTGCAAGCTCCATGATGGCTTGGGAACCAGATATCCGAATGCAGGCAAGTAACCAGTCAGTTCTTTAAAAGGGCACTTACTTGCCAGTCCTGAGTACCTGCACTTCTTTTATTTGAAAAATATAGTACCGGCACTTCTCAGCAGGAAGCCAATCATTTTACGGGAGGAATACCGGCACTTCTCAACAATAAGCGCTGTAACTAGTATAAACAAAAGTGGCCTCTTAGATTGGTTCACCCACCTTTAATATTAGGACGTTGATCCCATGAGCTCTTGCATTGCAACAAGTGAAGCCAGGGACTTTACTAGGCCGGGAGGATAGTTCAGGGGCAACACACGTGCATTGACAACAGTAGCACCCATGCAACGTTCAATCCCCTGTTGAGTGCTTAGAAGCTGGAGGAGTCTGTCCATCATGAAGCGCTATATAAATTATCAATAATAATAATAATGAGCGTGACTACACCTGGCACCCGATAGCCTGCGCCCATGGAACTTGGCCAGCCCTGTCTAGATGTTGCAAACTGCTATATGGACTTGGGTGCAGTGCACAAAATCAAGTTCTGTAAGAAGTGAAGGCACAGGCCAGGAGTTGAATTGGGTGTCTCCTCTGTCACAGAGTCAACTGGTGTCCATTATGAGGAGGCCAGAGGTCAAATCTTGCTGCACTTGCATTTGAAGCCACCTGCTTTTCCTGCCTCAGAAATAAGTGCCTCAGAAGCTAGCCGCTAGCAGAACACCACTTGGGGCCACATTATAGAAAATGTGCAGTGGTGCAAGTGCAAAGTTTGCACGGTATTGGCACAAGGGCCAAGTTTGCCCTATTTTTAAAAATACTGGATACATTTAACAAACCATTGCACCTCGACAAGTGCCGTTTAGCATATTAAAAGCACCAGGGCAATTGCCCTAGTGCAAAAAAGATGCATTTTCCCTACATTTTTTCATCAGAGCAAAAATTTGCCCTACTGCTAATATGGAATGGTATTAGCACTGGGGCAAACTTTGCCCTGATGCAAAAATGCATCAACAATGTATCTTTTTAGCACTAGGGCAATTTAGCCCTGGTGTTTTCACCAGTCGAGGTACATTTTTTTTAAAAATGTGTCCCAGTGTTTTTAAAAATAGGGCCCTAGTGCTAATGCCATGGAGACTGCACTTGCAGAGGTGCAACATTTCTGTAATGTGTCAATTCGCTGCTTATTCAGACGCTCATAGGTGGGCTTTCCGGCACTTCCGAATTCCTCAGATGTGGTGTTTAGTGTTCACAGGTGCTGGTGCTGTCTTTTCATTACACAGGCCTATAATCCTCGAAATCGCCTCGTCATTATTTTCTCCCATCATCCAGTCGGGAGTGGAGACAGGACTCGGTGAGCCGTGCACGGTCTGACGTGCGCAGCACTCAGCAAACCGCCTCTCGGGTTTCAAAAGCGAAAAGAAATGCAAACGCTGGCAACATCCGCCAACCGCGGAGATCCACTGCCAGGGATACAATTACTTGCTATTCCATGCCGCTTCTGGGCGATACCATTGCGTGCGGGGGATGATTTCCCTTTTTTCGGAGCCCGGAAGCGTGCTCCAGCCCTTACTATCTTCCCAACTGTCACCTGGGCCTCTAATAGGGCCGAATCTATGGAACCGCCTGAGCAGTGCACTGAGACTCTTATTGACAGCGGTCGCCATCTTGTTAGGCTTCCAGGAAGAGCTGCAATCAGAAACTCCAACCGAAAAAGAAATGTAGTCAAAATATCGCCTTGCAATTTCTCGCAGCATCACAATTAACACCTTCAGTGCTGAGGCTGTGTACGCAAAGAAGCAGTGGAACTATGTTCCCTACTGGCCTGTCCCCACTCCCCACAAATTCCATTGCACAAACCAAGCCTCCAGAACTCGTGCACCTGCTATTTAAGGGAACATTCAGTGCAGTGCACTGAAAGGGCAAGATTCAACTTCTTCCTTACTTTTATTTTAATTTGAAACCATTTCTTATGGTACCTATTGGGAGAGAAAATACCTGTAGTGAAATCGTTTACCTACCTTGGAGTTTGCTTAAATACAAGCAGATGTGATGCTCCAAGAATTGAGTTGTTGAGAAGGAAAGCGAGGAGTTTGGCTGCTCAAGGCAGAATAATTCTTAAGATATTCTGCGGATGCTCGATGACTCCATTGATCTCCTTTTATTGGATGAAGGTGATGCCCATCTTTACCTATGGAGCAGAGACCTCCCTGAATTTTGGGGTCAAGAACTGGCCATAAACCGAAGGTATCTTCTGGAAGAAAGTAATTGGCCTACCAAGGAACACCCCAATACAGGCAATAAGAATGGAACTGGGCCTAACATCACTAAAGACCATAGCAATTGGGAAATCTCTTTCGCTCTTTAGGAAATGTATTGAAGATCAGCCAAAGGGTGGGTTTATGGTACTAAACAAGGCCCTAAAAGAAAGGTTGGAGCACTCACTCGTAGAATGGGAAACTGCCTGCAAGGCTGTAATATCTGAGCTTGGAGAAACGGAAAAAAACTCTCCTACAAACCCTGACAACATGAAGAAAAACATGCAAGATAGGATACATACGCAAGACGGAAGCCAAGCATACAAATTATATGGAAAACCACTGCAAGAATCGATATGTTTGAATAGTCTGCTGAAATATTTACAACTGTGCCCGAATTGGTTTTTCAGGGCACAATTCTTGAGATTCTGCCTTAATTTATTTCCTACTAGGGAAATTCTGAGACCAAGGAAACTAGAAGGTGGAGTATTATTATGAAGACTATGCCAAGTGCACTCGTCGATCGAGTCATTGAAACATCTTGTAATGACCTGTTTGGCAACAAAGGAATTAAGACTGAAATTCATGACGGAAGGGATCAGTAAATATGGGCCTAGACCAGCAAATGATTGGTGTAAAATACTTCTGGCAGGCGCCAGAGTTTCGATTACATTGGCACTTGTCAAACTGCTCATTGCGATTTTTAAGTAGATTGATGTTTTAAATGTATGAACATTGAATCAGACTGAGATGATGAATTAAATGGCTAAAAGGTTTTTCTTTGTATAACCATGTATAGCCAATAAAAAATAAAAATAAAATTATAGGATCAGTAAAAAAAGGCAAAGTGAAGAATTATATAATTAATGACTGGTCTGGTTGGAAGAGTGAGGATGGTCTTGGTGTCTTTCATTGAGTTAGGGATGCACTCAGTGTTGAAGGAGGCCATCTTTTAACATCCGGTCGCATTGTTCCACCACGGGATGTCAAGCTTATTGAGTTTGGACACAAAGGTCATTTGGGTATGTCAAAGGCAAAAGAGCGGCTAAGAGCCGACTATTGGTGGCCTAGTTTGGACAGTCAAGTGGAAAAAACAGTGTAGGAATGTTCATTGTGTGGTAACTCTGACAAAGTGCTTAGGTGTAGTGTGCAGCCATTGAGACTTTTGGAATTTCCAGAGATGCTGTGGGAATATGTGGCCATGGACATATTGGGGCCTGTGGTAGGATCTCAAGGAGTTAGGAAATATATAATCGTCCTGATGGATATTTACTGTAAATGGGTTGAGATCAATGTAGTTCAGCAAGCAGATTCTTGGGCAGTTGTGTCATTTCTGGACCAGGTTTTCCAGAGGGAAGTTATTCCCAGCAAGATTCTGACAGATAATGTGTACAATTTACTTCTCGCATATTGAAACAGTTTTTGCCGGGGATAGGTGACAAGCATCAAGTCGTATCTCTTCCACCCTGGGACCAATGGTAGGTTGAAAGGTTTAATGGTACGATGGGGGAAGGTAAAGCCTGGGAGGCGAGGTTGAGAAAAGACTGTATGCGCACAGATTGGCTCCACATGCCACCATCGGACTAGTATCATTTCAGTTATTCAAGAGGAGGAAATGGTCTATTGCTATGTGTCCAGTTTGTCTTGACAGGTCGAAATTTGTAGAATGGAATGAGTGTGCCTTGAGGGATAGGGTGAATTCCAAAAGGGATAGTATGAAGAGTATGTATGATGTGCAGAGAGGGCTTGGCTCACTCGGGTGTCTGAAGGAGAACGAGTGTGGATAAGAAGGCTTGGCTTAGTACCAAAAAGAGACAGTAGATTTGAAGATCCTGTTATTGTGAAGAAAGAACTGTGTGATGCGGTTGTGTTGGAGGAGGGAAGAAGGCTTAACAAAGGCAGGGCTGCAAGCAAGAAATTAGGGTTACGCTTCCTGGCCCTGTGGTGGGGTGTCCAAGCAAAAGGGGGTCTCAAGAAATAAGGCGAGGTATGTTATGTTGTTGTATGCATTTTAGTTGCCTTGCTATGTACATATTTCACCTTGTTGTTGTGACTTGAAATTGGTATTCATTTGAATGTGTTTATTTACGTTCAGGTCGTGGCTCCTGCCTGGCCCAGTGTATTGTGATATAATGGAATGTTCAGATTGTCTATAGAGGGGCTCTCCTATGAAGCTCAGGCAGTTGGCATTGGAGGGGGCAGTTATAAGAATCCATTAAAAAATACTTATGGAGAGAAGCTGCTGTGTAATTCCCTTCTTCAATTACTCACAATGGGTCTCATTAGGAGGCAGGCGGCCACGTAATGAACGGAGCCGGTATGGGACCGGCACCGTTCATTACGGGCTGCCCTATTGCAAGGACTGCTGTGGGACCCGCTAAGGAACACCTGGTCAGACCAGTCGTCCTTAGCGGCTCCCGCGATCAGTCCAGGATGCTAACAACGGGGCCGTCATTAACGGGCCCGTTGTTAGCATCCTCCCCATTCCCATTGAGCCCTATGGGGCTCGACTGGGAATGGGGAATGTTTTTTTCCGGAGCCCAGAAAAGTGCATTAACCGGGTCCGTAAAGGTCGGCATGACCCGGTTATTGCCTTTTTCTGGGCCCTGGAAAAAAATCATTACCCCCACAACCCACCAGTGCACAGTCCATATTGGGTCGGGTGCACCAGTCATTAATCTGCAGCCTGCAAAGCAACAGCAAGTCGGACCGTCGAACAGCCCCTGGACCTGTTCGCTGACGTAACCAGGCGAGTACCTTGTTACATAATGATTGTTTGGACTCAATGCCTTCAACCTTCGGTATATTAGTAATAACAAAGTTCCTTTTATCCGAAACAAAGTCATAAATACTCTGGTGCTTTATTTTAGGCAATTGTGACTTACGAGATTGTAGATTCCACAGAGAGAGACAGCATTGTGTTTTTCAAAGACCACTAAGGAAGGTTTAACTGCGTGTAGGTCAAACACAGGTACCAGGGAGTATGAGGATACAGCCTGTATTGAGCCTTTGCTACATACATTAGGGAATTTAGCTTTTTCATCAGTCACTGTGGTAGGCCCCTTAGCCATTATAGGCTGCACAATAGGGAACGCAGTTTGTGTGGCACCATCTGTCAACTCCCTTTGCAAATTAACTTGGCATGCAAAGTCCAATTTCAAAGGCTGTAATACAGGTGGGCTAGGGTGCGCTATTATCAAAGGAACCTGGCTTAGATTAGTCCGACGAAGGTCCACCACCCAATCACACAGGGCATCCACAAGAACACCAAGGGCAAGAGGGCTAGTGCAAAGGAGAAGCTCTTTGGCAATGCTTGCCATAAGCAGAGGCCGTTGTTCAGATTGCGAGGACATCACAGAGGAATAGATTGACTCCACTGAGCCCACATAATCCACAGCACCAGTTCCCTGCGTGCTGCTATGCTGACCCGTGAACACCATATTTTCAGACAATAGATCTGTACCGCCACCCTTCTCACTCATTGTAAACCAGTGAAAAACCCTGGGCAAAGTACTAAAGCCCCCACTGCAAAATGTAAGCAGCAGGGATCGACAATGCTCCTAGGACAGAGGTCTTCAATCTGTGGGGCGTGCCCCCCTTGGGGGGCGCACCACCATGCCTGGGGGGGCGCGTGATGCCTGGCGCAGAAGAAGAGAAACGCTTTTTTTTTTTTTCCCTGCACTGTACTGAGCATGTGCAATGGGGAGCCACTGGCTCCCATGCACATGCTCAGCCAGTGGGATGTGCTGGGGGCGTGGCCATGAAACAGGAAATAAACGCAGCCTGGACGCGCGCTTTCCTGCATTTGGATCGCGCGTCCAGGCTGCTTTGTGGTGTCCTGTGTTCCTTGCTCCTGCTGCCGCCGCCTGTGAGAGGTAAGTGACCCTTTATTTACAACGCGGCTCCCCCGTGGCAAACTGCCACGGGGGAGCCGCGTTATTAATACAGTGCCGGTCCCCCCTTCGCCTCTTCCCCCTGCGTCCCCCACATTAGGGGGCATGGAGGAGAGGAGGCGAGCGGGGGACCAAAACTGCTCTGCCGGTGCTGTATTAATAACGCAGCTCCCCCATGGCAGATTGCTGGAGCCCAGCAATCTGCCATGGGGGAGCTGTGTTATTAATACAGCACCGGCAGAGCAGTTTCGGTCCCCTGCTCGCCTCCTCTCCTCCATGGGGCATGGAGGAGAAGAGGCGAGCAGGGGACTGAAACTGCCCTGCCAGTGTTTTTTTACAACGCGGCTCCCCCATGGCAGATTGCTGGAGCCCAGCAATCTGCGATGGGGGGAGCCGTGTTATTAATGCAGCACTGGTCCCCCAGGCGCCCCTCTCCATCTGCAACCCCCCACATTAGGGGGCATGGAGGAGAGGAGGCGAGCGGGGGACCAAAACTGCTCTGCCGGTGCTGTATTAATAACGCAGCTCCCCCATGGCAGCTGTCTGCCATGGGGGAGCTGCGTTATTAATACAGCACCGGCAGAGCAGTTTTGGTCCCCCGCTCGCCCCTCTCCTCCATGGGGCATGGAGGAGAAGAGGCGAGCAGTGGACTGAAACTGCCCTGCCGGTGTTTTTTACAACGCAGCTCCCCCATGGCAGATTGCTGGAGCCCAGCAATCTGCCTTGGGGGGAGCCGCGTTATTAATGCAGCACCAGTCCCCTCTGCGCCCCTCTCCCCTCTGCAACCTGCCACATTAGGGGGCATGGGGAGAGGAGGCGAGCAGGTTTTGGGATTCTGAAAAATGTAATAGTAATGCTGTTGATGAAGGCAACGCTTTGAGAGGGAAAAGCAGAATAAATTCTGTTTCTTCTTGAAGCCCATCTACAAATCATTTGAAGCGCTAAGAAGTTGATTATTTACCTAAAAATCCTTACAAAATGTATGATATATTTCATTCAAATTTATCATATTGTGATGATCATTACCGCTCTGCTCTAATGATCCTTACCTCTTTCGAGAATTTACTCTGAAGAATTATCCTAGTGTGCAGGGCACGGGAATATCTTTTATTCTTGGAGACCATTTATTGTGACTTTTTTGTATTTACAATTTTTGTGCCAGGGTTGTTGTCTTCTCCCCTGCACCTTTATACTTCTAAAATGTCTTTACCACCTTAAGCAATACTTTATTTTTTTCTTAACAAGTGGTATGCAATTTGGACAACTCATTTTTTGCAGCTTCACTCCCCCACCCCATGCCCCATGGAAAAGAGGAGGCAAGCAGTGGAGTGCCTTTGCTGAAAACGTTGGGGGGGACATGACATCTGCTGAAATGTTTCCCCAGCTAAATGAATGGGGATAAAATGGTGTGCCATGAAAGTTGGGGTGGGGGGGACAAACACCCATGTCCCCTCTAAAATTACGCCCATGGAGGCAAGTGGGGGACTGAAACTGCTCTGCTCTCGCCTCTGCCTGTATTAACCGCGCCTCTGCCTGTGTTACCCTTGCCTCTGCCTCGGTTACGTGTCGTATGTGACAGCCATTTAATTTTTAATATGTCGCTGGCACGAGCCTACGCTATACAGTGTTTACTAGTCACTCCTCAGATCTGCCGGTGTTGTGTTTGCCTGTTAAAAGCCTGTCATTAACAGTGATGCCTCCCCACCTCTGCTCTAACACCTTCTGTCCTCCCCCCAGACCTGCAGCACTTGCGCCAGAAGACCTTTGCCTTCCCATACTTTGACGGATCTTTCCTGCCCGTCGTCCGATCTTCGTATTTCCCTGGTAGGTGCCAGTGCTATTTGAGAGTAGGTAGGAAGGGCGTCTGGGGGACAGGGGTGGCAGCGCCATGAGGGTCATGTATTTGAATCAGGGATTTCAAACTTATCTATTTCTGGGGCTGTACCTATCTCTGATGCATTTTACCCAAGAGCTGGGTTTAGCTCCTGCTCATCTAATCCTAATTTGAAGTCTCGGCAAGACCCATATATCCTTGTGTAACTGTTCTGTTTTCATTGCAGCAGCATTGCTCCATGTAACCTTGACTAACTGTTCTGTTTTCATTGCAGCAGCATTGCTCCATGTAACCTTGACTAACTGTTCTGTTTTCATTGCAGCAGCCATGATGTTTTGCTGTTTCACACAGAGGTCAGGTGGCTATCCAGGGGAAAGGTTTTAAATCGCATCTATGAACTCAGAAACGAAGTGAGACACTTTCTCCTGGAGTTAGACCTGACAAAAGCAGAGCCTTTGTGTGATCCACGCTGGCTTATACTGTTGGCTTACCTTGGCGACATCTTTGAAAAGCTAAATTTTCTAAACCTCTCCCTGCAAGGCACAGAAACCACATCATTTGCCATGAATGCAAAAATATCGGCATTCAAGAAGAAGCTTGAGCTTTGGAGGAGGAGGGTTGATATTGGCATAGCCGATGCGTTCCCATTATTAGAAGATGCTCTTGAGGAGACGGAGTATGATCTTTCATGTGTTTCTGAAGTAATTGGAAACCATTTAAATGCTCTCAGAACCAGTCTCGAAAAGTACTTTCCTGACGACAATTGCAACATGAATGACTGGGTGGTTCAGCCTTTCCTAGCTGACGTAGGAGCCCATCTCCCAATACAACTCCAGGAGGAACTAATGGAGCTCCAAAGTGACCGCCTACTAGAGAGCCAATTCAGAAAATTGTCTTTGGGTGCATTTTGGCAACATGTGTCTGCAGTTTCCAACTTTATCGAAATGTGCAGTCAATGTACTGTTACCTTTCAGCACCTCATACCTGTGCGAAATTGGGTTCTCTGCACTTGCAGCCCTAAAGACAAAATATCGGTCAAAGCTGGAGGTGGAAGAAAGCCTGCGGTTGGCTATTGGAAAAATTGAACCCAATATTGACAGGCTGGATGGTGAAAGGCAGGCCCACCCTTCACACTAGTTCTCCAGTATGCCACTGCCCAACTTGCAAGTGACAGCATTGACTTTGTTCACAAATATTTGTCATCTAATCTGATTTGAATCATTGCAAGCAATGATTTTGAAACAACGTGGTGTTTGGCATTCACTCCTTCGTTAGGGGCACCATTCTACTCCAGCGCGCGATAACCGTTCGCAACCGAGTACAATTTTGGAGTCCATGTTTATAGGGGGGGGCCTGGGCCGGAGAAATGTTTCTATGGGGGGGCTCGGGGTCAAAAAGTTTGAAGACCACTGTCCTAGGAGCACACTTAACGTCCCACTCATACAGCAGTTATCGTCCCAACTTATACGACAGCTCACTGGCTAACTTGTTAGCTTACCAGCTGTATTAGGGGCTGTTTAAGTGCTCCCAGCTACATGGAGTCTTTGTTAGATGATTAGGCTGGCCATGGCAGGGGGAATGTTTTGCCCTCCTCCTTCTGAGAGGACGTAGTTTAATCCTGACTGTCATATCCCAACTAAATATGACATGGGGGATGGCACCTGTAGGATGTGTCCACCCAGAGTACACAGGTCTGTGTGTATGTTGGACAGTGAGCATAGGAACATTTGTGCAGATTAGCCCCACACATTTTCCACCATTCAATTTCTTTTAAAATTAAAAAACAACCCAAGCGAGTGCACACCCGCAAATGATCGAATTCCTCACAGCAGTACACCATGTTCTAATCCACACAGACAATAAAGAAGAATAGCTATCCTGATGGTACCATTGATAAATAAGACACAAACTAAGATTTTTTTCAAATTTGTACTTGCACAATTCAATGTTGAAAATGAGCAAACAAGTGGGACTTTTCACAAAGCCTTACTAGCGGATGAAGTATTCACAAATAGAATTAAAATATGAGATCGAAGTATCTCCAACAGGATTGCACTGATTATCCACACGTTTCATTGGAGCAACATGTATTTATGTTTTTATTTACATTTAAGTGCTGCACATCATTACAAAAGAAACAGTAATTGAAGTACCTTAGCAAAAAGAGGGCCAACACACGTGGTGCTGGGGTACAGTCTAATACAGGATGGCGGCTGTCCATATCACCCAGAGGAGCTGTGCATGATACCACAGCCCAATTATTAAAAGAAATCATGAGTCATTTAAGGAGATGGCAATGCTTATAAATGCGTGCCAGGCCGTTTTATAAAGGCCCTCATTCAGATTATGGTGATAGTTGAAAAAAGTGCCAGCAACAGATTTACTAGCGGATCTACGTGATCCGACCGCGGCTGATTTGCCTGCGGCCGGAAAGTTTGCATGAGAAAGGTGCGAACCACCAAAGGTTTGCACCTAACTAATGCGAACACATGTACATACCCCAACCCCCACCCACAACACACCCATGACACCCCCCACCCACACCCTCAACACACCCCAACCCACACCCCCAACATAAACAAACCCCACTTACCTTTTTCTTCACGCTGAGTCCCTGCGGCGCCAGTTCCCTTTCACTTCCGTGATCGGGAACCGGCGCCGCAGGGTCTTTTTTTTTTTTTTTTTTTTTACGGGGGTTGCAGGGGTTTCCCCCACAACCCCTGCTCACTATACTGCGAAGTATAGTGAGCGGGGTGTTGCGGGGGACACCCCTGCAGCCCCTGTTTTTTTTCTTTTTCTTTTTTTTTCACAGGTGTGCTGCGGGGGTTGTCCCCCTCAACACCCTGCTCACTACCACACAGTATAGTGAGTGGGGTGTTGTAGGGGACACCCACGCAGCCCCTGTTTTTTTTTTCACGGGTGGGCTGCGGGGATGTCCCCTGCAACACCCAGCGCACTACACCACACAGTATAGTGAGCGGCGTGTTGAGGGGGACACCCACGCAGCACCCGCAGTCTTTTTTTTAATTTTTTTTACTTACTTGCAATGCTACCATCAAAGGTTCAAACCTTTGGTGTTCTAACCTTTCGTGGTAGTATTTCCAGACCTTTTTGTACGTGCAACCATTTAGATATGGTCAAAAAGTACAATACCTCACTACCTTGGGTGGTATGGTATAAATCAACATAACATACTATTTTTGCAGCTCCAACAAATAATAGGTTTGGTTATAGCTATTTCCTCCAAATATATAAAAATTTAGGAATTATTGCAGGAAACATTGCCTGTGGTAATTCCTCCAGTCCACAATGGAAACTCTCACAATGACCTCATGGGATGCACAAACGACTGGAATTGGCCAATAGGACTTCTAGTCTTCTTACTTGTGCATGATAAAAGGTTCAGCACAAGATGAATGTCTTCATGGTAGAATCATCTCCTTGGGGGACGCCCAGTGGTCAAAGTGAGCGGGAGCGGTCGGGAGCGGTGCTCCTCTACTTTTTTAAATCAAGTTTTACTGTTCCTCTACTTTTATTTTAAAAAGAAACCGTTCCAGAATGGTTTCATTTTAAAATAAAAGAGCAGGAAGAAGTTCCCTTAAAAAGAAGGCGCATGTGTTTGGGGGTTTGTATTGTGTTTGGGTTGTGGCATGGTGATGGGGTTTGTGGGGAGTGGGTGCAGGCCAGCAGGGAACATAGTTCCACTACTTCTTTTCGTACACTTCGACCACTGGGGACGCCACGACCTTTCGTCTCACAAGCTGGATTGCAGAATGGGTTCTTAATGTAAAAAGTATGCGTCCGCACCCAACAGATTCCAAATGCCAATGGAAAACATCAGGATGCAATAGGATCAATCGAAAACATCCCTCTGAGTTCCCCAACGGATTCCCAGAAACCCCAGTAGCTTCAAATGAGTATCCAGCTGCCAAACAGAACCATCAACAGCACACACCATTTCAGCCACTCTTTTAGGAACTACTGGGGAACTTATATGTTTGGCCACCATCTGATTCATAAATGGTCCAGCTCCACCAGTCTATTACGTCAGGTGCAAGCCTTACCACTGAAAGACAAAGGGACCGTTTACATACAAATGTATGCAGCATCAGCTGAAGTGGCAAACCTTTACCGTATACGGCCTAGATGCCATGGTCCTGGAAGCTTGCGCACACAAGGATGTGGCGTGCTGTGAGCGGAGCTTCCGGGGCCGGGTGTCTGGAGCGTAAATGGAGCTGGGAGGAGCAGCCGGAGGCCGGAGCCCACAGAAGGTAAGCGAAGGAGGAGTGCGCGGGAGCAGGTAGTGTGTGTCGCATGGTAGTTAGGAGTTTGCGGGGGGTCCCCCTATCGATAGGGACCGGGAGAGGGACGGTTAAAAAAAAGCTGCACTAGCGGTAATGCAGCCTTTTTGCTAGAATCCGCAGGCCTTTTGTAAGCACCGTTTAGACATAGATCCACCTTGCCTAGCTATCCAACTGAGGAAGTGAAAGCCATTCTCACAACCTCTCCCCAAAGAAGATGTATGGTCTTATTTCCCAATAGATGCACAGAACAAGCTTCCAAATCCTTTATGAAGTCATCCTGAAGACCATCCTATAGGCACAATAGTAGGTTCCTTGGTAAGCACTCTTCCCACTAACAGAGATTAGCCATCACTTGCATCAACCAACATTGGCTCTTAAGGGTCCATGTAATCAGCACCCACAGCGTCACTGAGCTTACTGAAAACTGAGAAACAAATGGCTGCTCCTTTGACTTGTCATTAATGATCCCTTTCCTGTGTGTTACGTTATGTTAATAGGTGTTTTTACCGTGCCAAATCACCACGATAGGAGTGTCAGAGCACCCAGATTTGTCCGTAGATTGGCGTATTGTGCCTCCCCAAAGGGTACCCTGACCGTGATCTGTGGAAGGGAAAAAAATGAGGGAAGATAAAAGGATGTGAAAAGAGCGAAATAGATGCTACAAACAAAAGGGAGTTAGGGTGAGGTGCGGGATTAAGAATGTTTTGTGGTAGCGTGGGTGCATGCCATTCCTGTTAAGTAGACCATAGTTCTAAATGAAGAAAGTAGGGTGTGCCTGAAGTGTTGTGAACATTGGATTCTATTCACAAAGGAGATTTGGAGGATTGGAAGTTAGAGCACAATGTAATGTTTGGATGCATGAGGGGCTTGAGGATGTTCTCGGGGGACCCTAGAAGTTTGGGGTCTTAATTGCCAGTGCATTCACTAAAGTTAAACCACAGGTGGGCTACAGAACATTAATTCCACCACTCCAAAGCCTGAAAGGCTCTGCATGGCCTAGAAAAGTTGAATGTTGCTCTTTGCAAAGGTTCTTTTGCATAACCAACAAATTCAGCGATAGCAGGGGAGCACGGGCACTCTGCCTAACTAAATTTTCATTGAACAGCCAGTGAGTCTATGCTGCATGCTGCTCAAAGTCAGTAACCTAAAAATGGACATTCATTGTGCCTTGTCCTAAATCACACACAGCCTTCTTCAGTGGGAAAACTCCACATCGAAACAGGCACACATTGGGTGAAAGGTTGCCCGAAAGGCCGGATAATGATCAAGAACGGGATCCACCACTGCCACCGACAGTGTAGCCCGGGTAAAAGCAGAGTTGGCGAGATTGCCCAACACAAAACCTACCTTCAGGCTGTCTTCTCCGAAGAAATGAGGCCTAACCATGAATTGAACTATACGAGAATCAAGGAATTCCTAGTTTTTGCACCACACCATTGCATTTGGGACCAAAAAAATACAAAGTGAAATTGAATTGCTTGACAGCCCATGAAGGGCTCAAGGCATGCCACTGCTTCTAAGGTCTGTACCCAGATCATGAACTGCCAAAGCCAGACCACCTACCTGATCCATTCTCGAGTTAACCTGTTTTGGGCATCCCTACTTATAAAGTGGGGATCGCCCCCTAACCCATTCATCCTTCTTGTGGTCAACATATGAGCAACCCTTCCCTTATGCCACAGCATCTGTTAGAATTCATAGGGGAAAAGCCATTGGCATGGAACAAACACAGCTTTTATATGGCATAAGGATCAGACTTCAAAAACTAAATGAGCAGGGATCAGGTTATGGGGGTCCAGTGATTTCTAATGGAAGCAGAACGGAAGAACTACAACACAACTCCCACACTGGCAGTCCATATACACCACCACAGACTATGGGCCTCATTACGAGTATGGAGGTAGCCATGCCCTTAATAAGGGCATGTCTACCTCCATACCGGGTTCCAGTACCGGGTTCTGTGAATGAGGAATTATCAGGTCTTTACAACCTTGGAAGACCCGGTAATTCCCAATTCACAAAACCAATCCCGATTCCCATTTGAGCCACCATAGGGCTCAATGGGAATGGGGATTGTAAGAGGATTCAATCCAACACTACAGCTAAGTCAATGCCTAGTCTGGGATACTGAATGGAAACCCTTATTGATATATCTTTATGTCCAGTTCATGAGTTCTGGATGACTACCCCTATATAACACCCCTCTCTTAGAATCCCCCTCACCCCACTGAGCCAAGAAGTAGTTCTGTTTTGCAAGTTTAAAAGGTTTATTTGAGAAATAAAACCAAATATAGATAGCACGCTTTTATAATAAATTAATAATCGATATCGCCCTTATAAATATAATGTTAATCAACAATGGTTAATCTGACACTAGCACACTTCTTTATAATCAATGAGGAGTTAGTATTGGATGGATAAAGTAGCAAAAATACTTTTATGATTTCAAGGGAAAAGCAATGAGGAATAAAATGCAGTACAGAAATACTTGATATGATTTTAGCAAAAGATAAGATAATCACTTTTTCTCTGGCAATTCACCCCCCTCCCCTATGCAATGTAAGAAATGGAAGGAGATGGAAGTAACACACAGTTCTCAGGAATGCAATCAAATACAATACGAAATTCAATTCCCACCCCAGCAAGCTTAGAGAAAACCGGTATGAGTTTTAAAACACAGGCCCAAGTGCTTTGAATGTGGTGGCAATGAAGTGAGAAATATGCTGAAAATGCTTTTAATTCCCTTTAGGAGGTTCAGGGTGAGTGAGAGATACTTGGGATGAGCTCAGGCTCACTTTAGCAATGATTCAGGGATGGTTATTAAGAGGCAAACATATTTTTAGCAGAGGAAAGCAAAAAGCTGCTATCTTTTTACAGGTAAAGAAATCAGGCCAAATCGCAAATCGCGGCAGAATTCGCGAGTGCGTGAATCGTGATTACGGCAAAGGTATAAGCAAGTCGTTGGAAAGCTGAGATTCTAAGCTTTCAGAGGAAAGTTAAATTTCGTTCCTAGCCCAAACGGTTCCAGAGATACGGACGATTAAATAAAGGTCGTTTTTCGGATTTAAAGTCAACTCAAAATGACAGGTGACAGCTTGCAGCTTCAGAATTGACAGGTGACAGTTGTGCAGCTTTACAAATGACAGATGACACGATTTCTAGGAGGCTGTTCTACTTAGGTTAAAATAGTTTGGATTAGATTATTTTAACTAAGAGATTGGTTCTGCACAGTTCTGCTAGGTACTCACAATATAAATTTGAAATAGGCCTCGCCACGGATCTGGTCAGGTTTTGGACTGGACTCCGGTTCTGGTCTCGGCACTTCACAGTGATCTGGGTCAGCTCTCTGGTTCTACTCACAGCGGTCTGGGTCACTCTGGATCTCTGGTCTGGTCTCTGGGTCTCTCTGCTTTCTCTGGGTACAGCACTGCTTCTGGATCTTTCTGGCGCAGGGTTTCAGGCCAGAATCAACAGCTCAGCCCGGCTGTGAATAGTCTGCAAATGATTTTGAGGCCTGCTGACAAATACTTTTGCTTGCAGTGGGCCTTCTTGGTTCAAAGTTCTGTAGTATCTGTTTAGCTTGGAAGTCTAAGTGGGATCTCTGGATGTGAAGTCGTCGGTCAGCATGCTCCACAGCAAATGGAATTGAATGTCTCTACCTGTCCCAGCAGTCTCTTTTTATGTGTTTTGAAAATCGGTGTTTGCCTGGGCCTAGTTAAGCCTGCCCCTCTCTACTTGTCATTGGCCCAATTCTCCCCTCTCCCATGATTGGGGGAAGGAAATGGATTGTCAGCATGATGAAGTCTGTTTATGGGTCAGAGGATCCTCCCCTGGTCAGTTTGCCCACAAATCTATATTTGATTCAAATACATCCTTCCCAGATATACAATTTGTTGAAGTTACATGTACACATTATATATTCCTTATGGTCCATGCTTGTCCGCCTCTGATCTTCCTGGGGGCTTGCATTCAAAAATGACAACATTTTGCGCTTTTTAACTGGTTTTGCAATATCGGACATTTACCCAAAATTACACACATGTGCGCAAGGAGTATGGACATTAATTGATGAAGTGTCAGATTTTTAACATGCAGACATTTGGAGTGAGACCCTATTATCCGCTAGCAACCCCCCAGAATACACCACAGGGTCCTAACGCCTCTCAAAATGTTCACAGAAAATAATGATATTACTTATATAATTCTGACAAGTCCGCACTATGAGTTATCTATCTTTTTAAAATTATGCCCTGGTCAAAAAGGGGTGTGGCTTCCCACATCACAGGGTGGAATAACTGGTTTATCCACTTCCCCCAAGCTCAGCTGCTAGCAGAGGCACTGCCCCTCCCAGTTTCCCCTAAGAGGAAGCCACTTTACGGCCTCCCAATATAACATTTGCCTGAGTCCAGGACAGGCCTTTGTTCAACTCCCTGTAGTCCCCAGCTGCTCTACCCCTAATCTAATCAGAGAGGTGACAACTCCTTTTGGCAAGGGGAGTGGCTGAGCAGGTTTCAACTCCTGTCGGGGGTAGTTGTCAGGCAGAATCCAGTTTCATTAAGCCAGGTTTCAGCTAAATGTCACTTTTTGTTCCCAGTTTTCTACATTCAAATCAAACTGACAATTTTTACATATACATTAAATAATTACTTCCTTCAAGTCATTTCAGAATATAGTTTTACATTGTATCCACCTCTTAGAAAGTCTTTCCTTGGTCTGGTTTTGTTTCATTTGTTCAGTTTTACACAAAAGTCTGGTGGTTTTAAAACGCCGGCTTTCTGATAGTGGTGAGTACTGGTAATGCAACCATTTTTGGGATTAAGAAAATGAATTCCCCACAGTTCTGAGTTGCTTTTTTGGCAATCAGCATTGCCATTCCCAATGGTTTCAGGCTACTGTGTGTGTAGCCCACTGGTGGTTTTAGGCAGTGCCCTCCTGTGCTCACAACATAGGCAAAAATGGGTGGCAGCCTATTCTTCATGTTTCCCCTGTGCACTCTCTGGGGAGTTCTGGCCATAATGATGTTTTCCATGCCAGTACTGCACAGTTTTATTGTAGGGCTTGGATGCATGGGTAAAAACATCCCACAGGATGGAGCTAATAACGGGCCCGTTTATAAGGGGCCCGTTATTAGCTCCTTGGTCCCCTTGCGGGACTCGTAAAGGACGTCTGGTCTGACCAGATGTTCTGTGCGGGTCCCGCTAGGGGACCTCGTAATAAGGCATCCCATGATGAACGGTGCCGGTCCCGTACCGGCCCCCTTCATTACGGGAGCGCCATGGCCGTAATGAGGCCCAATCTGATGGAAAAGAAGAAGTGAAGTACATTGAGAGGAAGCAACCTTCCAAATACAGAGGACATCTAAGAGTGGATTAGAGAGTTAATTAAAACACAGCCAACATAAACTCCGCCCCAGCCTACAATCCATGAAGGGAACCACCCCGTACTTCACCGAAAAGCTCAAGCTGATGACGCAGAACTTAACACCAAGCACAACGCCCACAAAATGGAGGCAGGACACCAGCAGAGCCTCCACAGTGATCTTGACACACAATGGCTGCCTGCCAACTCCATAGAGTCCAGAATCAATGCTTCCTATTAACCAATGCTGTCTTAGCTATGAGAGATCTCATGATCGTAAGACCTTACTGCCATTCGTTAGGAACCCATTCAAGTTTCAAGAGTCTGCAAAGTCTTCTATGTGCAGAGGCCTACTGTTCGGGGTGCATCTTTGTGCTGTGCTTTAATCTGGTCCCGCCTGACACAAAATACCTATTTCCCACAATCACATTATAAGGTTTCAGGTTTTATAATGGCAACCAGCCCGCATCTGTAGCAGTGTCTCTGTTTTATCTGAAGGCGTGTATTCACATAAATGGGTGCCGTCTCCAAACGTCAAATGCAGCATAACTTTTATAGTGCAAGCCGGGGCAGAACTTCTGGCAGCCATCCAACCTCAGATCTATTACTAATTTAAATGTACTTATTACATGTCAAAGCAAGCACTAACAAAGCCAGCCGTTTAGGATTTTGTGTACGCATGGGATAGACATTTTCCAGGTGCTGTCATGCAGGCAAAGACAGGAGCTGGCTAATGACATTAGTTCTTGATCAAATGATGGCATTGCCTGCCAAATACCTACCTAACACCTCTTCAAGAAACCAAACTGTTCGCTTTGCCATTGCTTGTTTTTAACAGGAATTCAGTGCAACAAATACATTCAAGGACAAATATATTTCCTTATAAATCAAGTGACTAAAGGCCCAGTTAGTAAAGGCATTTTTACTACATCCAGGACTGGTTTACAATCCCAATTAAGCCCTTGGGCCTCATTACACGGACGGCGGTGGACCAAGGTGTTATTAGCACCTTGGTCCATGCCGGTAAAATACCGGCTCCGCCTTGGAGGAAAGGGGAATTACCGCCCTATTCCAAGGTTGGTGGGGCGGTAATTCCCCCTTCCCCTATTTCCCTTCCCCATTCCCCTTTTTGCCCCATAGGGCATAATGGGAATGGGGAAGGTGCTAATTACGGCACCGCAAATTGCGGTACCGTAATTAGCTCCCTGGTCCCTTTGCGGGTTGGTTTTTAACGCCTGCAAAAAGGAGGCGTTAAAGTCTCCAACCCGCAAAGGGACCTCGTAGTAAGGCGGTAAGGGTTAACGGTCACCGGTACCATTAACGGTGACCTTTAACCCCATACCGCCGTCCGTGTAATGAGGCCCATTAACTTTAAGAATATAGTTTAGAAATAAGAATGTTAGCGGCTTGAAGTACTAACTCAAAGATATACGGTGGGTGGTGGGGCGTTGGGGGTTGGGAAGACAGTTACTGGTTGGCAATGGTTATAGGTACTAGCATGGCCCCGGGTGTTAAATGAATGGGTAAAAAGCCAAACAACACCAATAGGCTCTGTCACCGCCCCCCTCGCCACTCACATCCCATCATGTCCCATGCCAATAGTTGTTGAATATATGCAGTGCTAACAACGCCAAGTAATCATATTGCAAGGACAATTCAGAGCTGGAAATTAACATGAACGTTTTGGCGGTGGCAGAATATTTTCAGAAAGGATGGCTCTGCAAGAACATTTCCAGAGGCTGTGCATTCCGTGTGTCTTTTCATAGTGGGATAATACATGTTTGCACTCATATGTGGGCCTTGTGACTCAAACAGCATTGATTTATTCCACCCAATTGTGACTTGTTGGGTGCTTCAGCTAAAACCAGGCACAAGTCATGAAAAGGCACCGCGAATTTGGGGATAGCAAGGGACGAATGCCACTGTACATTTGCACCTTGTGATTAATAGCAGGGCTGGATTTTGCCCAAACAGCACCCTGAGCAAAACGATATTTGCCACCCGACCCCCAGAACAATATCTCCACACCCGTTACCTATATGCAATATGTATTAGCAACATGATAAACAATGAGTTGTCTGCCTTGTTCTCCCTATGCTGCATTTTATATATATGTATTTTATTTATTTAGAGGTTATTTATAATGCATCTATACACACGTGTATCAATGCGCAACAACAGGGTCGGGGAAAAGAGAGAATACACAGTAAACAATCTTACTAGGCCTTGTGACATTCACATCGTGCAAGTGCAGTATCAGGAAGTGCAGGGAGGGGTGGAGGGGGAGAAGTGCAGAACAAGGTGGAGAGGCCCGAGAGAAGTGACTGGGGAGGCCAGGCAAGCAGAGAGTGCAGCACAAGGGGGGTCCTCAAGGTAAGTGCGAGGTAAGGGGCTGAGATGGCACAGGGTGCAGGCCCAGCCAGGGAAGTGCAGGCGGGGGGACCAAGGGGCTAGTGAGGGAAAGTTCAGGGGAAGACTGGACATGGGTGGGGAATGATGCCCTGTAAGGCTGTTAAGGAACTAGGCCGTCAATCTAGGGCAGATGGGGGCATTAGCGGGGGAGGGGAAGAAGAAGAGAAAAGGAAGATCTTGAGGAGCGTCTGGAATTTAAGGAGAACTGACTCGAGTCTGAGAGGGGCAGGGAGGCCATTCCAGAGGGAGGGCCCTGCAGAGGAGAGAGATCTACCCACCTACGCTCTGCTTGGGGGAAAACATCTGGCCTGCAGAGAGTTGGAGGTAGATGACCGACAGGCTCTAGCAGGGAGGTATTTAGGGAGAGAGAGCTGGATGTAATGTGGTCCCAGGCCCCAGAAAGCCTTGCGGATGATGCAGAGGGTCTTGAACTTGACCCTTGCAGCTACCGGGAGCCAGTAGAGGGATTTAAGGGCTGGAGAGATGCGTTCCCTGGGTTTGAGGTCAAGGATTAGTCTCGCAGTCCTATTATGGATTAGTTGAAGGGGGTGAAAGGTGGAGTTGGAAAGATTAAGGAAGAGGCTGTTGCAGTAGTCCAGCTTAGAGAGAACCAGAGCTCTGGAGACATTGGGGGTCATTACGAGTTTGGAGGTAGCCATGGTGCTATTAGCGCCATGGCTGCCTCCAAACTTGTGTCTGGGTCCGAGTTCTTTGAATGGGGACTTACCGGGACATTCCAACCTTGGAGGACCCGGTAAGTCCCCATTCAAAATACCCATCCCCATTCCCATTCGAGCCCCCACAGGGGGCCCGTTAACCGTGCCCGTTATTAGCTCCCTAGTCTGACCAGACGTTTTGAGCGGGTCCCGCGAGGGAACCTCGTAATGCAGCGGTAAGGCGTTAACGGCACCGGCATCCTTACCGGTGCTGTTATCCTCTTACCGCCATACTCGTAATGACCCTTTGAGTTTCTGGGGGAAGGTGAGGAAAGGGAGAATACCTCTGAGGAGGTGCAGCTGAAAGTGGGCCTTCTTGGCAAGGTCACAGATGTTGTGAGAGAAGGAGAGAGAGGAGTGAAAGATGACACCAAAGTAGGTTTTTTGTGTCACAAGAGGGTGAGGGGAGGGGGCCCATGGAGGGCAGCCAGAGTGTGGGAAGGAAAGGGGGAGCAGAGGTCCCAATGAGAAGTATATCGGTCTTACTAGCATTAACGCAGAGATCCTTGGTAGTGCACCATCCCTGAATAGCAGATAGGCAGTCAAGAACAAGTGAGGAAGAGGCAGTAGTGGGATGCTTGAAGGAGAGCTGCGTGTCATCAGCATAACACTGGGAATTGGGAGAGAAGGTGGAGACCAAGTGGGATAGAGGGGGCAGGTAGATATTGAAGAGCCGGGGCAGTAGGATAGAGACCTGGGGGACACCTCAGGTGGAGAGTGAGATGGTGGAGAGAAAGGAGCCCAAATGAACCTGGGAAGGTCTATCAGAGGGGAAGGTGGTCAACCAGCCCAGAGCCAGGTCTGTAATGCAAAGTGTGTTACGGAGACGATTAATCTGGGTTGTATTGGTTAACAGTATCAAAGGCAGAGGGAAGATCAAGGAGGATGAGAACAGAGGGATAGCTAGAATCTAGATTAGAGAGCAAGTCTTCACAGTTGTTAGGGGGAGCAGTTTCTGTGCCTCTAGCATCTCTGAGGCCAGACTGGTCGTCATGGAGACAACCACCAGATTCAGTGTGGTGTATAAGCTGGGAGATGGCAAGCTTCTCCAAATGTTTGCCAAGGAAGGGGGTAATAGGGAAAGGGTGGTAGTTTGCCTAACAGGACAGGTCAGCAGAAGGCTTTTTGAGAAGAGGGTGGACAAGGAAGTACTAGAGCAATGAAAGGAAAGATCGAGTGGCAAAGGAGTGATTGCAGAAATCAGCCAAGGCTGGAGCAAGGGTGAAAATAGTGTCCTTGATAGTTCTGGAGGAGCAGGGAAGCACCTGTTTGGATGAGACTTTCATAGAGCGGACTTGTCTAGAAGCCTCATCAGGTGATATGGGAGAGAAAGAGAGGAGTAAGAGAGAAGGGGAGATAGGGACCAAGAGAGGATTGGGAGAAGGAGTCGTAGAGGGGTGTGGAGTAGAAGAGAGTGAGGAGAGGATGACCTGAGTTTTGGAAATAAAGTGGGAGGCCAGAGAATTGCAGAAGGCAAGGAAAGGCCTGGCAGAGTTCGAAACTGCAGAAGGATTGGCAAGTTCCTTGCAGATTTGCATGAGTTCAGCTGTGTTATTAGAGGTAGTGGAGATGCAGGCTTGGATATCGTCCCTCTTCTTTGAGCAGATGGAGAGTCTGTATTGCCTCTGGAGCAGGCAGAATACCAGTTTGTCAGAGGATGTACTTGAAGCCTGCCAATTCTACTCATCAGCCCTGCACTTGCGTTTCAGAGCAGCCAGGTCGGAGTCATACCAGGGATTGCACTTCAAGGCAGTTTACATGCGGATCCTCATGACAGAGTCAGGGATGTCCAGAGTGTTGGAGATGGAGAGTTAAAGGTTAGAAAATGAAGAGTCAGAGTGAATGTCAATGGCAGGATGAGGGGGGAGAAGGTGGCAGCAAAAGCAGCAACTGTCACTCACTCCATAGGTCGAATGAAGGGAAAGGCGGATGGCAGTGGAGCAAGGGGCTTAACCGAGGGTCCCAGGAAGTTCAGATGAGAGGACAGGAGAGCATGATCAGACCAGGAGAGAGGAGAAATTAGAGGGTTGGAGATAGGGTGGTCTGAAGAGATGAGAGCATCCAAGGTATGTCTGGCCGAGTGCGTCTGACCGGAGGGAAGAATGGAGTGGGAAAGAGAGACACTGAGGTTGCAGAAGAGCCCAGTGGCCACATCAAGGGATTGGAGGTGAATATTAAAGTCTCTGAGGAGGAGAAGCTTGGAGGAGGAGGCCAGGAAAGAAGAGGTGAGGTCAGCCCATTCAGGGAGGAAGTGGGAGACTTGGTCAGGGGGCCTGTACATGGTGGTCAGATTCAAAGAGAGGCCAGGAGAGACACCCAGTCGGCAGACAAGGCATTCAAAAGAGGAGAAGGTCTGAGTGGGTCTGATAGAAGCAGGGACTCACTCAGGGAAGATCAGGGCCACTCTGCTCCTGGGCCGGTTAAGCCTGGGTTTGGTGAGGATCTTGTAACCCTCAGGGAAGAGAGTGTCAAAGCGCTTGATAGAGCTGGCAGTGAACCACATCTCGGTGAGAGCAAGGACATCTAGATCAAGGTCCTCAAGGAGGTGGCAGATGTCAGAGGAGTGTTTGACAGAAGAGCGATAATTGATGTAGCTAAGTGGAACAGGTTGCCACTTTTGAAGGTCTGCCGAGGTGGGGTACAGGAATGAGGCACCAGTGGAGGTGGCAGAGGGACCAGAGGGATGACAGAAAGGGGAGTAGCAGGAGAGGGAAGTTGATGAGAGACTGGAGATGCCTATCAAGAAGGAGGAGGTTGGGCTGAGGGCCCTGGGCCATGGGAGTGCCATTAACGTAGACATTAATGATGGCCCTAGAGGATGTGGAGGATGCCAAAAGTACCTCCCGGCGGGTGCCACCATAAATGGGAGAGGAAGACAAAGGGGAGAGCACAGAGATCATATGGGGAGTCCAAAGGTCGGAAGAAGAAACAACAAAGAGGATGACAGTGAAAGTCTGATTGGAAGAAGCGTTGACATAAGTGTCAGCAATGGGCAGGCCTGGGTTGGAGACTAGGAGGTCCTTCTTGAACCTTTTTCTTCCAGACTTAGACAAAGGGATAGGATAGGATATAGAACAGCAATTAGAGAAGATAGGGGAGATAGCACCATTGAGGAAGAATATGGATAGAGATAAAAAGGGGTGGGGCATTACTGCACGACCTGGTAGATCCAAAAGCAACGCACAATTTGGTCAAGTGTAAAGGGAAAGGCCTAGGTTAAAGCATACAGCACAAAGAAGACGACTGGAGGAGAGTCATAAGGACCGAAGAAATTAGAAGACGGATAGGTGGGGATGCCAATAACTAAAAACTTGCAGCAGTTACAAGAAAGAGTGACTAAGTAAAAATACTAAGCACATCAGCGTTTACAAAAACAGGCAGATTTGAAAATACAAGAAAGAGAGAAAAGGCAAAATACTGAGCACATCAGCGGTTACAAAATACCACTAAAGATTGCAAAAGGGAAAGATAACCAGCCACAAACATTTATTAAAACAGCAACAAATCTGAAAACATGTTCACAAAGTACACCTAGGTAAAATGTAACGTATGTTATAAAATGCATGTAGTAGTTGCATGGAAACGTGAACTTTATGTGCCTAAAGTTGTCTGAACCCAAGTGACCTGTGAACCTGTGACCAGGCTTTTGCAGGAATCGCCTCCTTTCCAAACGCAGCAGTTCATCATCACCTCCATTGATACCTGGAAATATGCCTTGTTTCATCAAGTTTGTCAAATTCTGAAATTTTAATTGACAGCTTTTCCCCTCCTTACTTGGCATTCCATTTTGGTGAATACTATGTTTTAATCCACCTATTCCACCTATTTGACTGCATTGCCCTTTGTAGATATGTGTTGCCTGTTGTGGTCATTTCTCCTCTAAAGGGGAGTCATACCTTTGATCTAACATGTTTCTCTGATCAGATGTTTTATTTTGTCAGGTTCCCTTATGAGCTACAGTTCTTTAACTGTGAACTCAAAGAAGTGATAGGCCACAATGTTTGGTGATGGGGAGAGAGCCTCAGGATGGCTCTCTAAAAGACAAGCAAATAGATTAAATGTATGTTGCATTCTGTCCTCGGGTTTAACGCATTTCATTTGGAGGATTGGTACATTTGCTTGATGTGACAATGCCTATTTGGGTTTCTTTTTGTTTTGCTTTTTTCACAATTCATATTTGTGTCCAAATGTTGTTATAAGCACAGGGTTAGAACTTAGGACGAGGAGAGCTGGATTCCCTACATTAGCAACATTGTGTGACCCTGGGCATGTCACCTTGTCTCTGTGGGGCTCAGCCAACTTCAATGACAGCAATGGGAGTGCATAAAAACAGTGACCATCTTAAGAAGTGTTACATAAATGCTCATCAGAAAAGCTTTCGTATAAGCAATGTAAAGAGTCTGTAAAGAGGGGTGAGTGAAAGAAGTGTGAGGGTGTAAGGGGTGGTAATCTTCCAGGTAAAGTGTGGAGCTTGCATAACGCTGCCTGCAGATGAAAGGGCTAGAAGAGGGAGTGTGGTGAGGTGCACATGGAAAGACAAAAATCACCACTAATGCTTTTTTCATAGTGGAGATGTACAAAACACAGCCTTCAGCAACTCGATCCATTAGATACTATTTAGAAACAGGACATTTTCAACGGGACAACTTGACTTTAATTAAAATAAAAGAGACAGCATAGGTTGATCACAGGTAGAATTCAGCAAGTGGTTGGTTGCATACAACTGTGAGTTGTTCACACCAGTGAAATGTCCAATTAACATCTAATAAATAGTTTCTACTGCATCCAGTTCAAATATATACGTTTTAATATTGGAATTCTACAGACAAACTCACATCCACCCGGACCTTTGGTAGGAATTCAGGAGCTTTCCAAGTGCACATGTCTAAGCAACTCAATCGAGTAGAAACCACTTTTACAGTTACCTGGATTTTTTACAAATACATTGCGCCTTCAGTGTGCCTTGAGCCTAGGGTACCCCTAGCCCCCTATGATATGGTGCCCTGGGCTGATGCCCAGCCCGACAATGCCTAGTGGAGGTGCGTGGACGAGTTATTGCATGCATGTGGTGAGAAGCTTGACACAAGAGGAGTTCCTGCACACTACTGGTGCCTTCTCAATCAGCCTCTTCCGTGTGAGGAGCGGGCTAGACATGGCCTAGTAACAGACAAGCTGATTACTAAGTGGTCATCTGTGCAGAGTCCACACTGTGCAGCAAGCAAGAGAATAAGAACATTAGACGGGTCTGACAGAACCTATGTGTCAGCTGTTTGTATGCGTGCGTGCGTGCATGCATGCATGCATGCATGCATTAAAGAATAATACGTGTCACAAACATTCTGAAAATGAACAGGTCTAGTGAGTTGAAAATCTCCTACAGTGTTGGGTGTGACAGATAGGCAATGTCTTCGTGTCCTGGCCAGGAGGGCAAAACCTGTCTATCTCAGTGAGGTGGCTAAAATGAGTCCCATTATACATTAGCACATCAGCACCTCAAATAGTTCAAAGAGACAAGAAAGTTGTGGCTCATGCTATATAAATGATCAGTTTGGTCCAGATGGACTGGCTCAGCAGTCCCAGAATTAACATTTTGGAGTGTGGCCTGGGGGTATAATGTATAGAAATGCCCGGGCAGGTAAACCAGCAAACTTCCAGGATTGCCCGGGCACACTCTCAAGCCCCTCATGCACCCAACAATACATTGTGTACTAACTTAAAATTCTCCAAATCTGCCTTGGAAACACAGCCCAATTATCTATCCTATCTGGTGCCTCCCTTTTGCAGAACCATGGTGCACCAAACAAGACTGATAAGCACCCGTGCTATCACAAAACATTCTTCCCCCGCTGAACCCTTCCCTCCCTGCGTTCGTCGCATCCATTTCCCACGTTGCCATCCTCTTGCTCATTGTCTTTCCTCTAACAGACTTCGGTATGGATACCCCCGGCCAGGGCATAGTTGGCCCCTCCATGGACAAACCTAGGGGCTCTGAGGCTTCTAGGGTACATTGCTAGGTCTATATAAAAAGCCTATTAAGATAACATGCTTCCCGCAGGCCAGACAAGGGGTAAAGCAGTTTACCAGGAATAGGGTTAATGGGAGGGTCACTTGAAGCAGTGGCTAGAGAACTTGGCCCGGAGTGTAGGAAAGACCCAGATTGCAGCCCACCATACGCAAGAGCAAGTTTTGTTACCCGTGGACATTTTCTAGATAAACTGTCTAGTAAAACGCACATCCACTGGGTATCAAGTAATAATGTCCCCATGCATAATGTCCCCATGCATAATGTCGGCCGGAAAAGCCATTGGCAACATTATATATGGTGACATTATGTATGGGGACGGGTTGCGGGGATGTCCCCTGCTCCCCTTGTAAAAAACAAAAAAGAAATCAGGGGTTGCAGGGGTGTCCCCTGCATGTTCAATGTAATAATTTCTCCGCAAAAAGCAGCAACTTTTTTGTCGGGAGACATTTTTGCAGGGACATTATTACATGGAATCCATCCCTGCCTGGCTTGCTGACTCTCTGCAGTGATGCTCCAGGGCCGGCGGCTGTTGCATACAACCTCGCCGCCATGCGTGTTCTCCCTTGTAGAGCCGTGGGAACTGCTGGGGGCGGGGGGAGTAATTTTCCACGACGATTCAGGCAAGCCGAACTCGCCTGGACGTATATAAATAACGCAATAAAATATACATTAAATCATCTGAAGACAGAATTAGAAACTCTGAAATGGAAGCTGGGCTTAGTCAGGAAACAGATCAATCCACGCAGCAGGAATAGACCGGCCGGGCTGCGGAGAATCCATCAACGAGGGTCAGATGGACAAGCAGCGCACCTGGGACTAATTGCACTAAATAAATGAGCAATTAAGGATATTACAGGAAGTAGAAGACATCTCAGACCTCCCCGTGACCCTTACGCTACGTCCATGGAAACAACCAATCGGAAGAGGGCTACAGAGCAGTTGGCCTGTCCGCCTTGTCAATCACACCTCCCCTTTGCAAGGCTAGAGTGGGGATTCCTGGGGAGGAGCAGTGCCAGCTGTCTGCAGTCCTGTATTTCTTTTTTTTATGATTGCTGTATGGCACTAAAGAAAAGAATCAATGGCCGACATGTAGAGCGAACGGGGTCAAGACATCTCACCGGTGGGATGGGGCCGCATTTAACCTCTAGTAGGAGTTGGCAAGATGGAAGGGGCTCAGTCATCTGACTGGCAGAGAAGTACTCGTCAGGCAGACAACAAGCCAGGAGGCGAGTGCCCTTCTTTCTGAATGTCTCGCCACAATGCAAGGTAAACATACACGAAATGTGTCATCTTATGCACACACAGCCCTTCTGTAACGCCAACAAAAGTCCAGGATAGCAGCAGAATAAATAATGAACACTCGAGCGTAAATATTATGCCTGATGTCAAATAAACTTTGCACCGGTGCAGTGCAATTTAGCACTAGCATTTGTACAGAGGCAGGAATTGAAGTGATGAAAATATGCTTCGCAGGAAATGCAATTTTTCTCTGGCTATGTTTTTTTGGGGAAGAATTGCACTTCACCAGTGCAATGCATAAGTATCTGACAGTCTATAGTAAATGCCTTTACTGCTCAGGGTTGGTGATCTCGCTGCCCCGGCTTTAATCTGAGGCATCCCGGTGCAGTCTTTCTGCAAGCAATAGAACAGGGTGTCACCATCGCTTCTGCAAAATAAATCTGTGACGGAGCGTTGGAATGTTAAGAAATTGCAAAGTTTGCATTTTACAGGGCCTGGTGGTGGTGACCGCTGCCTGGCTGAACATGATTACCACCTGCAGAGTGCCAGCTGCCTGAATGCTTGGGACTTGTAGCCTTTCCCAGCACAGTAGTGTGATATGTCAATGTGTGGGCCTGTTGCCTCGGTGGGATCGAGTTCTTCCACCTTCCACGACTCCTGAGTGTGGTTTGACAGTGTGGCCTTGTTCACTCATGGTGGCCAGGTTTTGCAACCATTAACAACATTTTTGTAAGTACGGCCTTCTCCCTCAGGGTAGTTGAAGTGTTCAAACTTCCACAAAACTTGAGTGTGTCAGTGTGGCATTGTTCCCTCAAAGCTGTCGGTTTCGGGTTTCGCAGCATTCCACATCAACTGAGTATAGTTTGTCCGTGAGGGCCAGTGCCCAAAAAGCGATCAGGTTTTGTAGCCTTGTGGTTTGTCAGTGTGGTTCTGTTCCCTCAAAGCAATAGATTCTAAAACAACTACTGCAAATAAATAGCAGAGGAGGCCCTTTTTTCAAGAAAAGTGCTAGTCATCTTATTTGCAACTGTCACCTGACCTTTTTGGAGGGAGGTACTAAACAGGCAGCCACCTTGCATACATTAGTGCCAGGAACAGCTCCCAGGACCAAAGTAGGTGCTGAGAGCACATTTGCCACATCTCTCCAGCCCTGAAATGCGTGACCTATCCTTGGCCTCAAGCCCAGGCACCGTATTTCTCCAGCCCTGAAATCTTTCCACTGGTTCCCAGTGGCTGCAAGGATCAAGTTCAAGACCCCTTACATTGTCCACAAGGCTTTCTGGGGATGGAGCCCGCACTTCATCCAATGCTCTCTTCCAAAATACCTTCCTTCTCGAGCCCTTCCCTCAGCTACCTCAACTCTCTAATAGTTAAACGCTTCTCGAGGCAGAGAGTGGGCGGAAGATCTCTCGCCTCTGGAATGGCCTCCCTGCCCCTCTTAAACTTTAGCCGGAACCACCTGAAGTTCCAGAAGCAGCTCAAGACCTTCCTTTCTCCTCTACTTTCTCTCTCTCCCTCCCCTGCTGACCTACCTGACCTACCTGTCGGTTGCTTGGCTACCTTCAGAGTCTCACTGGTACCAGGATTTTTCTTGATCAGTCACCCTTGCACGGTTTATAGTCATAATGTCGACAACCAAAATGTCGACAGTCAAAATGTCGAAAAAAAAATGTCTAAAAAAAAAATTTCGACTTTTTTTTTCAATGCATTTTTTTTTTAAATGGGGGGGTTCCCCCCAACTCCCCTTTTTTAATTTTTTTTTTAATTTTTCCCTTTTTTTAACTCCCGAACCCCTAAAATAAATATATAATTAAAAAAAACGAAAGTCGACATTTTTTTTTTCGACATTTTTTTGTCGACATTTTTGTCTGTCGACATTTTTTTTTCGACATTATGACTGCCCACCCCCTTGCACTGCCTCTGGGCCTACCAGGCACTTAGGGGCTATAACTGTAACCCTACAGTCCTTTGTTCTCCTTGCACTACTCAGAGCCACGCTGCCCTGGCTGCTCTTAATCAGGGCATCGCTGCCCTGTTTTCCCCTCCCCTCTCCCTTGCACTTACCCTCATCCCTTTCCCCTTGCACTTCTCATTCTTACACTTGCACGATCTGAATGACACAAGGACTAGTAAGATCGTTTGTCTTGTCCTCCCTCTGTCTTCCCTCCCTTGTCATGCCTAAAAACGCTTGTGTACTGGCGCGTTATAAATTACTTATATAATTATTTGCCCAAAAAAAGTGTTGAGAATTTGTCCCAACATTTCTGAGTTCTGCAAATATGCACAACATCTGTGTAGTTTGTCAGTGTGGGGCCGTTCCCTCAGTGATCGGGTTTAGCAACCTTCCAGGACAATTTGTCTCCCGGGGCGAGACAACAAAATTTGCCCCCCCCACCATCAGGGCCCCGACAGGAGGCACCACATTTTTTGTTGTTCTGCTAAATAGAGCGCCACCGCAAAATCAGCAGCAGTGCTCTATTTAATTAAGTGCTTACCTTCCCGCTCCCATGCAGGAGTGGGGAGTTAATCACTTCAATAGAGCGTGGCTGTCAAACCAGCATGGGGTCACCTTGCAAAGGCTGCCCCGTGCTGGTTTGACAGGTGCGCCCTGTTGTAATAAAAAGCACCATGCACTCCATCTGGCACACCCAACGCTAGCAGGTGTGCGGGGTGCATTTCATTACAATAGGGTGCGTGCAGCATATTCACTAACCGCTAAAGCTCGGGGGAGCCCTTGAAAGACTCACCGGAACACGGGTGGAAGCGGGATAATGGGGCAGCCCGGGTGCTCGCCCTGGTGGCCTGGCCTAAAGCCTGCCCTGACTTTATGGTCATTGTGGGATGTTCACTCAAAGTGGCGAGTTCTGCAACCTTCCATACACCCGAGTGTGGGTATCAGTGTGTCCTTGTTTCCTCCAAGTGGTCAGGTTTTGTAACCTTCCATGACACCTGAGTGTGGCTCGTCAGTGTGGGCAAGTTCTCTCAAAGTGGACAGGTTTTGTAACTTTCAATGACACCTGCGTGTGGTTCGTCAGTGTGGGCAAGTTCTTCCAAAGTGGACAGGTTTTGCAAGTGGCCGAGTTCTACACATTTCCACAACACCTGTGTAGGTTGTCAGTGTGGAGGAGTTCACTCAACGGGGTAGAATTATGCACCCTTCCTCGACCTTTGGATGCTGTTTGTCAGTGAGGCCTGCTCCCTTAGGCTGTCTGAATTTTGCAACCCAGCTTCCATGACCGCACATCGTGATTTGTGAATGTGGGCCGAAGCCCGGGCCCGCCGTGGTCGAATTGTGCAGCCGGGAACCGAAATATCGCATCATAAACGCACTGATAAATGCTTTCTTCCACACTTTAATCCGCTTAAACTCCTCGCCGCCGCTGAGAGAGGAAGCCCTCGAGCCATTCGCCAGGCAGCGAGAGGCAAATCTGTAAAACGCCTTTTGGCAGGTGAAGAGAATGCTTCCTGCGCTGTGGCTGTCGGGTCCCTATGTGACGTGCTCCTTCGCCAGCATTTACAGTAATGTTGCACTCAAACGGGAACGCCATTAGAGCCCTTTCTGCAGGGCGGGTGGGCGCTGAGTGCAGCGCTTAATAAATATAACATGAACGGGAGCGCGAGGCCATCGATTCCAGAGCATCCTCGCGCGCCGGGTTCACCGGGGCACTCTAATGGATGGTTTTAGCCCCACAGTCACAGCTGTCTGATGCGCTCACTAGCAGCTTCATAATTAGGGCCGGTTCTGAAAACATGACGGTCTAGGGGGAATCACAAATGAAGCACAAAACCATAATTTAGTTGACTATCAAAATAGGACTGTGATGGAGAGAGAGTCTTTGATCAAGTCCCGGACCGCACTCGAGCAATGGCGTCTGCGTTCAGGGTTACGAGTTAGGTGGTTGCCACCCCCAAAATATTGTCAAATTCATACACTTTTAATACACCTCATTTTGGTAGCAAATCCGGCAGCAGAGCATTAGTCAACATTCAGAGAGGCCATTGGAGTCCAATGGGGATTTACTGGGTGCAGGTATTCTGCCGACGGTACATTTTCAATTATTTAGTGGTAATGTGGTGGGAACAGATCCAGAAGAGGTTTTGAGGCGTTTCCTCAATGGTACCCCCAAACTCGAATTTGGCAGGGTAGAAAAGTGTTGGTAATTGTGATACCGCTACTTATTTTCCCTGAACCTCCAAACTCAGACCCATTGTTCTACAAGATGTGTCCTGTGTGTTGCATGTCGTGTGCCAACATGCAATGGTAGTGCCATGCACCTTCTAGGGAGGGTTTTTCTGGTTGAGGAAATATCAGAATCGACTAAACAGGGGAGAGAGAAAAGGGTGGGGGTCGAATTTTGGCAGTTCCAGTGTTGGAGAGGACTGGCATGCTTGCGTAGAGACCAGATACATTTAAGAGCACACACAGCAAAACATCTTGTAAGAACCTGAAGAGTATGTATATCAGAAGGATCAGGGCGAGCCCAAATATAGTGTGACCCACTCTTTTATTCCATTTACCATATTAGTAACAGTAAACGTGGTATTACACAAAACAAATGCAATAGAATACATCCAAAGTGTGGCACAGGAGAATATAAAGCATACATTAAATGTATTCAAATAATCAACAGTACTTATCAATGTGATCTACAAAAGGTGACTCTTATCAATGTGGAGCGAACCCATTGCATTATCTTGGGGTTGTAAACAAATGTGCATGCTCTATTAATCAGCTGGTTTTACAGTGTTGGGGTTAAACACTGCTGTTATTGAGTTGTCGACACAACTGTGTTTCAGCCTGTATAGCAGTTGGAGGATGCTGTAGTTACATTGGTCTTCATCAGGCAGTGAAATTGAAATGGAGTATCATTCAATGGAATATCCTGTGGTTGTAGTCTTAATAGAACAGATATGTATCTATGAATTGATGGGGTCTATATCCAGGACATACTTAAAAAGGCATACAAGCTTGATCATTTCTTAAAAAGACCCCACAAGAGGAATTTACCGTGCATTGTGAAATCATGCCCATCAGAGATGAGTTTAGGAGGTATGTGTGTGGTATCTGCAACACACATAAGACAGTTTTAGTATTCCGTGTGGCCTTACGGAATTACTAAGGGTATAAGGGAAGGGTGGAATTACCTGGGCTGGGGTGACACACGAGTCAAAGAGACCGCTTCAGAGTACCAGGGTTCTCTTGTTCCTGTAGGGCAATAATGTGTGAATGTTCCACACTTAGACAGAATTCCTAACTTTGGCTTGCATCGCATCCAGATAGGATTGTAAATGTCAAAATATGCCACACCTAGATGGAACTTGGATCTTAGCATGTGCCACAATTAGATGGAGTTCCTAACTTTGGCCTGCATCACATCTAGACAGGATTGTACATGTCAGCATATGCCACAACTAGATGGAACTTGAATGTTAGCATGTGCCACACTTAGAATTGAGAACATTAGCCTGTGCCGCATTTAGATAGAACTGTGAATGTTAGCATGCGCCATACTTAGATGAAACTTGAATGTTAGCATGTGCCTCACTTAGACGGAATTCCTAACTCTGGCCTGCATCGCATCTAGATAGGATTGTAAATGTCAGTAAATGCCACACCTAGATGGAACTTGAATGTTAGCATGTGCCACACTTAGAATTGAGAACATTAGGCTGTCCCATATCTAGATGCTTATTGTGAAGGTTAGCGAGTGCCACACTTAGACGGAATTATGTAGATGTCATCGGAACTAGCATAGGGGCCCACTCCTCGCTAACACAAACACATGGGGGAAGGCAGAAAGCACAGACATGGGGCTAAATGGGTAAAGGCCTAACAAGCAAAACACTCATTGAGGCAGTCATAGAGCGCACCTCACCCACATAGCCTTGTTTTAGCATAGCCTTTATTATCCAGCTACTCCTGTATCTCCAACATGGATGCCGGTGTAACATCCAGGAAATGTGTGGAACTGTGTAGCACACTCTAGTGTCTGGGCATGGCTGCCTATATAAGCCACGGCCAAGAACTAGCCCGTGCTTCGTATGCATTCTGTAGCCTTGAGCACACGTTCACCGTAGCCCGGACTTCCATTTGTCCATACCTGTTTCCCGCTTCACTGCAGCCCAGACTTTCCATTGGATCCTTACCTGTTTTCCGCTTCACCGCAGCCCAGACTTCCAGTGGATTCCTCACCTGTTTGTTCTTCACGATCGAAGCAAGCTCCTCATCTGCGCGTCTCACCAGCGCTCCGGACCCTACCTGCAAAAGAAAAGGAACAAGTTAGAATCAGTAAGCGCTAATGCCTCTGACTCCCGTGCGACCAAAGATGTATCCATTCTAACTTAACTCCGTGTGCAAGCTGAGCAGAGTATTCCTCACCGCGGCCGCATGCAGTAGCTGCTCCATTTCTGAAACCTGCAAAGACAAAGAACTTTCATCAACGCTACGCACACATAGCCAGTGAAGTAACTGGCCATCGTAGAACTTAGCTTCCACTCGCAGTTGAACTTACCTGCAATTGAACTTGCAAACAATTCCCAGTGCAGTAACTGGGCAAATACTGTAAAGAGCGTGTTTCACCGGAGGGACACCCTCAACCTGAACCTAGTGAAGCAACTAGCACCAGACCCCCAGACTTCTGCACCCCTGTAGATGCAGGATGGAGAGCACGCTACACTAAAGCGAAAGGTGAGCCATGCCCAAAACAAGGGTATACACTGCACTTGGGACACAGGGAGGGTGGAGGGAGGGTTGGAGCACCTTCTTCACAAAAAACCCACTAAAACACCCATTCTCTTGGCAAGTCAGCTTTCCAGCCCAGGGGTAACGAGAGGAAGGGAGCAGAGGAATCCATTGCTTCCACAGAGACTCAGGTTAGCGTGACAGTAGATCAAAAAGTACTACACTTAGACAAAACTGTGAATGTTAGCATGTTAAATGTCATATAACCCACTAACCAATATAAGCTCAAACTCTCTGCATACTAATCTCACTCAAAAAACTCACACAACCATCTCTCACACAACAAGCTGCACGCACCTCACCACACTGCAGGAACGCATAAGCCGCACCAACAGCACACACGGACTGACACCGATCCAATACTTGCACCAAAGCTCAGCACCTGGTGTCTACCGAGTTGAAGCTGCCAACAGTACACCACTCCTCTCACTATCCTACTCCCTCTTCACCTTAATAACCCATCCCACCTTCTCGTTTTCAGATCCGATAGAGCGCCTGGGGACCAATTCCGTTGGTGACGGTGTGCTATATAAGTACCTTTAACTTAACATAACATAACATATATCAGGAACCATCCACAAAAACACAATTTGAATGGTGGAAAAATGTACAGGATAGGTTCAGCCGAACTTATCCAATGGGAAGAGGCCTGAATCTAGGCCGCTTGGTTCCGGGTGCCGGCTCCCTGTAATCCAAAAAAGGTTGGGTAAGAAAGGGCCCTTCCACTATTAAGGGGCCAAGATCCCTACTGGGATGTTTGCTAACGAGTTACCACATGCTGTCACTGGGGTGTCCCAATCGTGACTGATAACCTTAAAGAGGTGATAAGCAGAGGCGTGTGCATACAAGGATCTATTCTGGTTAGTAAGATCTGATTAACTTGGGCAGCAAGCCTGTTCTTGGTGTGCTAGAATTGCCAGCTACAGGGAGTGAGATCCTGCTGCCAGGGGGCCGTGTTGTCAAGGGTAACAGAGTTTGCATGCATGCATCGGGGCTCCGGGAAGCTGATGAAAACTACTTTGATTGTGCACCCAGTGATTGTTATACTCCAGGGATACACTATTTAAACGTGGGCACATTTATCATGGCATTTACAGGGCATATGGCTCTGCGAGGAGTGCCAATAGAACCTGATGTTTTTGTTTATGGGATACGCATTCTGTTAACATGGATGCCTGGTTTAGTGGCAAAGATTTTGAGAATACCTGATGAGTTTCTATTCAGGACACAGATACCTGTGGACGAAGAGGGGGGACCAAAGGTTCCTCTAGAATTAGTTGCAGCTATAGTATGAGGGGAACTGGCCATGCTCGAAGGATGGGACAGGGACAGGCCATGGAGAACAGTAATTGCTATTGTGTAAGGGTACAGATTGACTGATGTCACAGATGAGGATTTGTTTAAAGACGATCCAGCAGACTATGAAGTAGTATTTGAAATGAAAATGACCTATTGGACTAAAATAGAGAAAAGAGAGGTCCTACAGCAAATGATGACAGTGCGAAGCATCCAGCATATTTTTACGAGGAGTAAAAGTGGCAACCCCGTTATGGACTACAGGCCCCTATGATGTAGGCCTATTCAAGGGGGTAGGAGTAGTTAAGATTAAGCTGGAGCCAGAAGCAATTTACCTCAATCAAGACAGTATCCCATGTCTCGAGAGGCGGATGAGGGTATTTTCAAAAATATTTCCACGCTAATGGAGCAGGGTATTTTAGTGATGTCAGAGTCACCATGCAATACTGCAGTGTACCCTGTGAAGAAATCCAAGGGGGGCATGGCGTTTAGTCCAGGACATGAGGCCAATTAATCAGATTGTAGAGGCAGAATTCCCTCTAGTTCCAAATCCTGCGATGGTACTATGGCCCTGATTCGTGAATTATTTGCGCCTAAAAAAACGGGATTTGTGTGCCATTCTGCCCTCAAATCCCCATTCGTTAAACATGGATTTGTGGGCAGAATGGTGCACAAATCCCATTTTCTTTGGCGCAAATAATCCATGAATCAGAGGGTATGTCGTATCCCTGGCGAGGCACGATGTTTCACAGTAATTGACTTGATTTGAAAAGCGTTGTGTTGCAGTGCGTAGATGACATTTTGGTTTGTAGTACAACAGAAGATGAATGCAGTCAAGACTCAGTTTAGTTAATGATTATCTTAGCAGACAAGGGATGTAAAGTGGACAAAGAGAAGTTACAGTATTGCCAAAAAGAGGTGTTGTATATAAGGGCTGAGGCAATTATGAAAACAGCAAAACCTCATGCGATAAAGCTAATGCAGCAGTTTCTGGAACTATGCAATTATGTTATAGCATGGGTATTTGATTATAGTTCATACACAAGATCACTTTTGCAGGCTCTAAAAAAAGGCACAAGTGAATAATGAGAAAATAGAATGGACTGAGGAAATGGAGGAAGGGTTTGAATAATTAAAGAAAGCAATTTGTACAGCTCCAGTTTTAGGTATTACCAATTATTCTCAGGAGTTCTACAGTTATGTGGGACAGTTATGTCAGCAGTACTTATACAGAGGACCACATTGGGGTACAAACCTCTGGCATATTACAGTGGGATTCTAGACCCATTTATGAGAGGACACTCTCCTTGCTAACAATCGCTGGCTGCAGCAGCATTCGCCATTGAAAAGTCTATGGCCATAGTGATGGGGTATTCGTTGACATTGTTCATTGAGCATGCTTTGTTTGCCATTTTAGAAAAACTGAAGGGTACGATGATATCTCAGAGAGTCTCTGCATATTAAGTTGTTATATCTAATCCTGTGATTAAGATAGTCAGGTGTAGAATAGTGAACCCTGCCACATTTGTCACTGAACCTGTGACAGAGGGTGAGCATGTGCATGACTGCGCCAGCTATGAGGAGTCATCTGAAGTCATATAAGGTAAAGAAGATAGAGGTGGGTCTGAAGGTTAGGAAAAAAGCAGACGGAAATGGGGGCTGCTTTCAGTAGTTTAAAACTAATTTAATCAACATATAAACCTTTTCCATTGGACAATTCATTTTTTTTAAAACATATCAATTTAGCTATATAGCATATTAATCAATCGTTTTGCCATACACTACCACTTCTGTGGCCAGGGTGTCATATCATACAAGGCTCATGTGCTTTGTTAGTCCCTAGTTTTTCTGCATCTGAGAAAACACTGATATTTTGCATAAACAATTATTTTGGTTCATTGTATTAATTCTTTTTCACTGTATTAACATTATGCAGTGGTGTCTCAACACATTTCAGTTCTCATAGGACAGAATCCGGAACATTCATCAGGAGTGGTGCCTTGGTGTTTTTTGTGCAGGCGTACAGATTACGCTATTGTCCCACTGGTGGTTTTCTTTATAACCTTCCCCTGTACTTGTGTAGTAAGAGGGCAAGCCAGTCTAGGTTGACGAAGGTAGGTGCAGGGTGCGCCCTTCCTAATCCCTTTATCAGGCGAGACGCTCTATCCTTGGCTTGGTAATGGTAAAGGCATCATAACTCAAATTAGTATCATTGGGTGCTGAGCTGGATTGATATTCCCGTTTTAGATCTAGAATAACTGTAGCGAGTCCTTTTTGCGTCTGCTAATGTGTAGAATACCAAAGCTTGGTACGATCTCTGGCAGCGGTACAGCTATGTCTGCCTTCGCTCGTGCGCGTCCTCCACTTATTTTGACGTACATAGTGGCCATAAGTCATATGAAGAGATACCATGTGTAAAAGAAAATGTGCTATCAGGAGGGGAGATTCTTTTTATTGAAGGGTCATCGAAAATCAATCAAATAAATGGAGAACGATTGACTGGGTCAGCTGTGGTGAGGCATAGATCAAATGGGGAATTTGAAATTGTGGCAAGCATAAGGCTGCCATCTCACTTTTTGTCACAAGCAGCAGAATTGATAGTGATTATTATCGCACTTGAGAAATATGAAGGAGAGGAAATAACGGTGTACAGTGACTTCGCCTGTGTGACGTCAACCGTACACGCAGGGCTAGGACATTGAAAAAGGAGGGACTACCTCTGAGCGGACGGCACTCCTGGGCAGCATGCAGCATTATTGGACAGGCTTATTAAGGCACTACAGCTCCCAGCATCCATTGCAATAGTCAAATGCGCAGCTCACAGTAAAAGAGCAGATTTTATTTCACGCGGAAACGAAGCTGTGGACAAAGAAGCCAAGAGGGTTGCAACTTCTTCAGATATTTCAAGTTTGATACTTCTTACATAAGAAAGGAAGAAATTATGGCTGTAATAATGCAGTAAGCTTTTAATCATTTGCCCAAAAACACTGTTAATGGAAATTCAAGGATGTGCACTGCAGGAAGAGCAAGAGTTATGGAAACGCATTGGGTGATCCTTATCCCTCTCCAAAGCATTATGGTGGCAAGATAGCACTGGGAAGCCAGTAATGCCAGGAGCATTATTAAGGGTAGCGCTTGAACAGCTGCACTACCCCGCACATGTAACTAGGTAAAGCTTTCCAGAAGCTAATGCAAAGGATTGGTTTGTACCAAACCTGTTAGAACACATTGCATTAATGTAGTAAATTGCATCTTATGTCAAAGGTTTACTGCTGGGCACACATTGCGAACAATCAGGGGAGTGATCCATAGACCTAATGGTCCTTTTCAGCATTTACATATCGATTATGTTGATATGCTGCAGGTATCTAGTGAGTACAGGTATATGATAGTGGTGGTGTGCCCCTTTTCAAGATGGATTGAAGCTGGTCCATGTACATACCCGGATTCCACTTGTGCAGTGAAGTTTTTAGTACGAGAAGTATTTCCTAGATGGGGAGTATGTTAGTTGCTGAGATCCAACAATGGTCGACATTTTCTTAATGAATTATGTGAACAGATTAGCTTGTTACTAAATATGAAACACAAGTTTTCTTCTGCTTATCACCTGCAAGCGAACGGGATATGTGAGAGACTCAACAGTCTTCTCAAAGAGAGAATTGCGAAATAAAAATTGTTGTTGAAAAAGGGATGGCTCTATTGTCTACCCTTGGCATTATATTATATGCATTAAGGAATAAGCCCAGGTCGGACCACCACCTCACACCCCATGAACTAGTAACAGGGAGGCAGATGAGAACGCCTCTGACTCCTCCATCGAGGATTAGAAGTGATGCCCAGAAGACAGCAGAAATGTTAGGAAATTAGTTACTTGCTTATTTGACAACATGTATGACTGCTAGTATCTCTGTCATTTCAGATCAACTCAAGCGCAAGGGGTGTCGGTCTCAGGACACAGATGATGACCTGTCAGCAACCGGATTAGAAAAACTGCTACCTGTACCAAGACTATTTGTGGGAGACCCAATCCTAATTCGCAACTTCACTCGGAAGTGGCATGAGCCCAGTTTTATTGGTCCCTACATCATTGATACGATTACTCCTTCAGCTGTGAAAGTCCAAGAACAACGTGTATGGATTCACCTCAGCGACGTTAAACCGTATGCTGGTGAGACAGAACCACCCCCACCCGATTTGGAAGCAAGTCAACACAAAGTAATTCAGCACATGCAGACTTGATCGATGATGAGGAAGAAGGATACAGAAAGTGCTGAGCAAAATAGATCAAGAGTGCATTTGGACTGTGGCTTACTATGGACACTCCTTACAGATATTATAACAGGCATGCAAACTTGTTGCTTGAGCCACAGGAATATCTAAACGGAACTAAAAGGAACATGTTGAAACATTGCAGAATATGCGAAATTTGGTTTCCTGTTCAGTGACTGGAAGAGGGAACAATTCCCTGATTCCTTCCTTACTGAAATTCTCTTTGGACACACCAATGGTTCTGTCTGATGCCGACATTCACCGGCTCTTTCTTTCTGTCTTTGTTCTTATTCTTCAAACATATTCTGTACTTGTGGGGAGAAGTACTAACATTTGTGTGTTCTTGCACAATCCTAAAAATGGTACAACGATAAGGAGACTGCTCTCAGCAATCATTGAGCAGATTTTGCAACTACCGGAGCACTTGATGAATTTGCCTGATTAAAAAGGTTTTTTCCTTCCTTAAAAAAAGAGTGCAGAGGCATAATGTGGGATCCTGAAAGTGATGCAGTAGTGGGAAACGAGCAAGCTCAACACCGTATGAGGAATCACCGTTGGTGGGGACTAATGTATTGGTGCCTAATATATGTCTGCACAGCATTGAATATTGTTTTCCTGTTTTTACTCATGCATGATGCTTATCTTGGTGGTCCAAAGCAAGCAGCAATCCCCTTGATCCTCCCCACACCAGTGACCCTTACAGACATAGCTGTTACACGAAGGCCAAGACCATACGTGATTATCCCTACACCAATGACACGTGCAAAGTCACCTATTTCACTGAAAAGTGTCCCTATGTTTCCCCATGTAAGAAGGTCTGGTTTTGAATTGCTCCATGACCATTGTGTACACACTCCTATACAAGAAAGAGACCTAACAGAGGTATAAGAGAAGATGATTATGAACCAAATAATTATCTAGACAGTACAGCACATTTGGGAAAAACATGTGGTATCAGCACACGAAGGTAGTAGGAAAGAGAACCACTGAGGAGAGCTGTGGGGGATGTTTCAACCCATGCATCCAAGCCATACAACATCATTGTGCATTACTGACATGGGAAACATCATAATGGCCGCCGGAAAGCATGCTGCTGGCCAGAAATCACCAGAAAGTGTGCAGTGAGAACCTGACAGACAGGCCGCCATCTTCTTTTGCCTCTGTCAGTGTTAATACAGGAGACCATTGCCAGCCCCATCCTTTGGCTGCCCACAGAACAAAAGCAGACAAAGGAATACAGAGCTGTTCAACAATTCATTTTCTTGATTGTCAAAACTGCTAAAATCATGGCCATGAAACCATCAAAAATAAATCCAACTTCTGGTGGGGTGTTCTACATTACTCTACTGCAGAATCCACATCAATATAATGTTAGCAAGGATCACATGCTATCAAGTAAAATCCCCTTTTTGAAATGTATTAATTTAAGGCAGCTGTCAAAAATGGGTGCAATACCGGTGCCCGCCACTGACCGGCGCAAGCAATCTAAATTCTGACAGGAGACTTGTATTTCAGGAGCTAAACAGTGAACCTGAGTTAGCTGGGACTTCAAAGGCTTGCTTGCCCATGAGAAGTCTTCACACCTGGTCATCTCAGCAAGAAGACAGGAAATCACAAGGTTCTGTTAATCAAATGGAGAGTGGCACCCTGGACTGATGCCCTCCTAGCAGGAAAAACCAAACAAAGGATTCTTTCAGCTGAATAGGGTATGCTGATTTTGGGTGTGAACTGTCAACACTGCTCTGGGGGAAGGCAAGACATCTGATCTCTGAGTCAAGCCAAGTTTCTAGGGGCGGGGACAAACCAATGGGTGTACTTCAGTGGAGGCAAATGTATGTTTTATTAAATTGCTTATAAAATATTGTATCAAGTTGACAGAAATGTACAATTTGGGGATTCTTAATATGAAAAATACACCCACGATTTGAGACTAAGCTGGAAGTTGTGGGATGGTCTGAGGCCAAGCCCTGTAATTATTAATACTGTAACGTCTGTGTTTATGCTCGAGACCTCAAAACCTTCTGTAATATGCCCAGAGAGGGTGTGTACCTCCGTGTCAGATTTGATGAAAAACCAATATGGCAAAACCGATTAAAAGTGCAAAATGTTGTCATTTCTGAACCCAAGCTCGTAGAAACATGTGACTTGAACCGAACTGTACCTTAAGCAATCTGTCATGCAATTTAGGTAATATTAACAAGTTGTGTATCTTGTAATTATGTGTTTTATGAAAAAGAAGATATGTTGTACGGACAGAAAGGGGAGTGTCCTTTCCTTGAGTCCTAAAGATGATACCTGATGACTCATTCTGACTCACAATTCCCTTCTCCAGTCAGGTCACAGTAAATCCTTTAACCTATCAGGATCCTCAGAGGGTTGGGCCTAGAAAGTCAGCCTTTCCACCCACTTTCAAAAGACATAAAAAGAGCCACTGAGACCCAGATAGGGACATTCATTTTCCACTCTTCAATCAATTTCTGCGCAGCACGCTGCCCAACCATATCCAGAACTTAGACTCCAGATAGACTCCAGAGCTTGAAGCAGAGAGGCCTGAACCAAAAGCTGAATCCTTCTCAGCAGGCCTCAGTATCCAGCAACCTAACCAAACTATTCAACAGCCGGGCGAGCTGTTTGATTCTGGCTAGAACCATATCCAGACCCAGAAAGCAGAGCTGTATCCAGACCCAGAAAGCAGAGCTGTATCCAGACCCAGACCAGACCACTGTGCAGTGTCGATAGCAGACCCAGACCAGACCGCTGTGAGCAGAACCGGTGCCAGAGACCGTCCCGTGGTTAGAGAACCGCAGCCCAAACCTGACCAGATCTCTGACGAGGTCCATTCCCTTCCAAAACTAGGAGTGAGTATCCAGAACTGTCCAGAACCCATCTTAGTTTAAAGTAATCTTATTCAAACCATTTCAACCTGACCAGAACTGCATAGAAATAGTGTGTCCATTCTGTGATTTCAAAGCTGAAAAAGTGTCATCTGTCATTTTGAAATCTTGACTTCATTTCTGAAAATCTACCTCCACAAAAACGTCCGTATCTTTTGAACCGTATGTCCTAATTTTTCCGTAATCGCGATCGACGCACTCAGAAAAAGTGCCGCGAATTGCAAACTAGCTCAATTTCACCACTTGTAAAAATAGCTGCTTCTTGCTTTCCACTGCTGAAATTCGTTTTCACTCTGGTAATCATTCCTGAATCATTGCTAGTGTTGACCTGAACTAATTCAAAGTAGCTGTCACCTACCCTGAATCTCCTATAGGGAATTAAAATCATTTTTAGCATATTTTTCACTTCATTGCAATCACATTTAAAAGTATTTGGCCTGTGTTTTAAAATCACCCCTGTTCCCTCAAGCTTGCTGGGGGGAACGGGAACTGAACTGCTTCTGATTGTATTCCTGAAAACCTGTGTGCCCTCATTTCCATCTCTTCATATTGCATAGGGGGGGGGAGTGAGTTGTCACAAAGGAAAAAGTGATCAGATTATCTCTTGTTGAAACCATATCCAGTTTATTTCTGTGCTGTATTCTTCCCATCATCGCTTTTCCTTGAAACCATACAAAGTATTCTCTGCTACCTTATCCTTTCTATACCAACTCCTAAGTAATTAAGGAATTGTGCTACTGTAATATTATCCATTGTTGATCACTGTTCATACTCATAAGTGTGCTATCAAATATTAATTTATTCATAAAAGTGATATATATATATATTGTTTAATTTTTCCAATAAATCTTTTAATTTGCAAAACAAACCTACTTCTTGGCTCAGTGAGGTCAGGGGGATTCAAAGAGAGGGGCATTATATAAGGGTTCATCATCCAGATTTAAGAACTTGACATAAAAATATATAAATAAGGGCTTCCATTGTGCATCCCGGACTAGGCATTTGCTTAGTTGGATTGCTGAATTGAAGTCACTTACAGAGTGGGGGCTCGGAGCCGGGGATTCTGGATTAGATCTACCACTTGTGCAGCTTAATACAGTGTGCTAACTGACAGGATACAAAAATCCTGTTGGATCACCACGCTGTGTTACGCTGTAAAAGCACTCCTCAAAGGAACGCTCTAAGGAAACGGTCTGTTTTGCAAAATAAAATACTAACGTCTGTAAATCAGGAAGGAAATCAATTTCCAGAATGACGACACTGGTAGACATCAAAATAGCCAGAGAGCACCTCTTACATAAGCTATTTGTGAGAGGCGAATCGACGGAACAGGACCAGACTGTGTGGTTGCAGGCAATCACACCCCAGATCACTGCAACAGGGTCAGATACATGGAGAGATCAGGGTCCCTTACATGTGGCCCTTAGTGAACTATACATGGCCCCTAAAGCCAGGGATGAGCAAACAAGATTGTCAGGATAGCGGCATATTTATATTTATATATGGGAGCCATACAGGACAAATGTGCTGAAGGCCAAGATCTGGCAAGTAGGCAACTGATGGCATTAGATAAGGCCCAATCTGACCTGGACTCTTCTGAGCAGAGGCTTCACAGGAGCCAGGAGTCAGAAAATGATAGTAGACAGTATATCATTAAAATAAAAGAGGATATGGATATCCTGCAACAGGAAAAGGCAGACCAGGATACCAGAATTCTGGCCTTGCAGAAGGATCATCAAGAAGGTTTGGACTCCCTACTGCAGAGCTAGAAAAAGCTGGAGCAACAGATAGATTTCAACAGGGCATGCACAAAGCAGGTAGCCACCCTGCAAACCCAATTGGATAGAGAAAAAGAGGAGTGCCCTTCAAAGGCAGAGGGACGACCTGGAGGCACAGATGCAGGCTCTTACTCAGGAAAGGGATACCCTAGGCCAGGAAGTCTGCCACTTAAAAAAGACAATGGAAGAAAATCACCTGGCCCTCCAGGGACTGGGTGACCTCCAAAAAGAGCATCAGAACTTGTTAGAGCACACCAGGAGGGTGGAAGATGCTCTGGCAAGATAGGAGCAGGCCAGTAGGGACAGTACTCAGGGGGTAACCCTCCTGCAGCAAAGACTGGCCCAGTACTCCAAGACTAACCAGGAAGCACAGAGAGAGAATGAGGCTCTCTGCCAGCACAATGATAGGCTCAAGCAACAGGTAGCCATGCAGGAGAGACTGATAGAGTCTAGTAAGGCCTTGATTGAGGAACTGAAAGCACAGGCTCGTGCATGGCAACAGGGAGAAGGGGCTGACAGAGGTGAGGTTCGCTGGGAAAGGGAAACACCTGAGCATAACCTCAGGAGCCCTAGTACCAGAGGCCTTCATCTCTCCCAGTCCTTGGACTCTGCCACCCCCATGTCCCATGGCACACATGAGCCCAGGGCCACGGGGATGGCAGATTACTATCCAGCCAAAAGTATGGGGCTCATAGGCCAGTACCTCCCAGGAATGGATGGGCAGGCATCCGGGTATGGGCACCCAAGTACAGTGCAATTTAATGAGGAAACCCAAGAGAGTAGTCCCTCTAAGGGCATCCTAAAACCTCTTCCCAGTTAGGTCAGTGGGGGCGGGGGGGTACTCATCAAATCCTGGCAGCAAGGAGGAATCTGAAGACTCCTCTGAACGTCACAGGACACAGGAGACCAGGTCCCCACATTCTGCCAGCCATTCCCAGGCTCACAGAATCCGGGAAAACCTGGAAGATCAGACGGGCACCTCTGGGAGCAGTGCTTCTGAGTCAGAGGATGAATGGACCAGGGTTACCCGAACCAAGAAGGCCAATAAGGCAAAAAGGGCCTTGCTTAAGGACCCCTTAAAACAGATTAAGGCAATCAGGAGTGTCATCACGCCTTATCACAAGAACGCCAAGTATTCTGTGTGGGAACACTTGGAGCTCTTTGAGCAAATGATGGAGACTTTCCATTTGAAAGACAGCAGTAGCTGCATGCAGTATGTCAAATGGACATCCTCCCCAGAATACTCCAGTTGCTTTGCGGGGCTGGAGGACCAAAATCATGCAAGATGGTCCATCTACAGGGCGGCCATCTTAAAGCACTTTTCTGTTCACAGAAATCCCCAAGAGGCTCGCAAGGCAGCCTACAATTTGCAATGTGGGGAGGATCAGGCCCCACAAGAATTTGTGCAGGAATTGAAGCGTGCCTTTGCGCAAACTACCAAAAGGGTGCGCACGGACAGCAAAGAATTTGTTAACACTTTTTTCCATGCCTTGCCCAAATACATCATGACCCAGCTAGTGAGAGATTTTCATGAGAAAAGGTCACTAGACTGGGTCATTGAACAGGCCACCCGAATCTATGAGGTGCAGAAGCCCATAGAAAATTAAATTAATGCGCAGAAAAGCCTCAAACCGACTAGCACCCGTGCTGCTGCCAAGGTGTCAGAGGTAAAGGTTGCCCCCGTTTTAGATTTGGAGATGGGGGGGCCTAAAAACTTGCCTGTACAGAATAATTCCAAGCCAAGAAGGCCCTCGGGCCAGTCACAGACAGGGAGTCAAGGAGGTAGTCCCACAAATGGAATCCCTCACTCCCCTGATTATGTAAGTCCACTGCTACAAGGGAAACCGACCCATCCTGGGTTATGTGTGGACTCCTCCAGCCCAACGCGCGGGGGGGGGGGGGTCCAGCCAAGCAGCTAACCCAGGGAACTTCCCTCCTAACTTCCCACAGGAGGGCAAAAATTCCGCAAATCCTGGGCAGAACTTTTTCCCCAGGTAACCACCCAACGTCCAGCCCCAAAATCATCCATCCTTCTTTCCCCACTTCCCTGAGCCCAGACAACCTAATCCAGGAGAGGGGAGGCCAAGGGTGGGGGGGTACCCAAATCTTCGCAAACCGGGGTACTACCAGAGAAGGGATAGCTACCCTACCCGGGATCAGCCCAGGGGAGAAAACAGAACCCTGTATCAGCCTGAGCGGGTTTCACATTTAGAGCGCCAGGTCCAAAATATGGCACAGGATCTGGGTTGCATGCTGAGGGCTCAGCAGAACCCCCAGATGAGCATGCCGGCGCAGAATGCCCCAAACTCTGGGCCTGGTGCTCCAGAACAATGACGGGGGCAGCACCCCGATAACCCACCGGTTCCCAGGGAGGAGTCACAAGGGGAAGGGGGGTGTAAAGCCTCAGAGGAAGCTTCCTTCCCCACTTGTGAACAGCCCCTGGAAACCCAAGAACCGGAAACAAAATCTCCTACCCCTGAAAGTCTGCCACCCAAGGAACAGAGAGGAGGTAGGAGAAACAAAGGACCCAAACAGACTCACTTTGAGGAGGAGGTACAGATCTTCCAATTTGAGGGAGAGGGATCCTCAGAGGATCCTGGGAAAAGGATCTTCTCTTTCAGAGATGGGGAAACTCCTCCCAAAGAAAAATGGGTCCCAAGGGAATCACAGACAGACTGGGTAGATGTGGGGACTGAGCTAGCGCCGCCCATCATCTCATCCCAGAACCAACAGCATCAAAATCTCCTGGTTCAAACCCATTCTGGTGACTGCCTCCAAAAAGAGGGGGGGGGCGGCCCAGAACCGGAACCAGGGGAACCCAAAATATCTCCCATTTCTAGTTGCCAACTTTTTCTTTCAGATTCCCAAGACTCTCCACAGAATTCTGCCCAAATCTCTTCTCTTTGCATGTCCAAAAGCAGAAAATTGGCCCACCAGTTGTCCAAAAATGTGCATTATCTGTGCCCCCTTGAGAAGAAGGAGGGAAAATACTATGCCCCGGTACAAGTACAAGGCAGGGTACAATTTTGGCACTGGTGGACACTGGATCCCAAGCTACCCTTCTGTCCAGAAATGCCTTTGATGAAATGCAAGAAGGGGGGAGAATTACTGTATTCCTCTCACCTCTCTTCCTGGACAACTTCAGAACTTTGACAGGAAGGAAATTCCCGTCGAGGGGACTGCAGATTTGGACATTAAAATTGGGCGACACAAGGTGAAACACCCGGTCATAGTAGTGACTCCAGAGGGTACCCCTTGTTTACTAGGGAATGACCTCCTGAGAAGGTATCACCCCTAATAGATTACGTGAACAAGGTCCTCTGGACCCAGAATAGCCGACTAATAAAATTAAAAGGGAGTGTCAACCAAGTTAGTTTAAACGGCACATGCCACATGGTTGAACAACAAAAATATGACCAAGTAGAGTTTCAATTCCAGAACAACCAAATTCCAGACGTGACAGTAATAGCAGTAGGACAATAGACTGGTGATGGGGGGGGGTCCTCTCTATTTCTGAAAATCATCCTTCCTTCCAGTTTAAGGTGGTATTCCACACTGGACGGAAACACTCTGAAATTCTTTACTAATCCACAATCAGACATTCCCACTCCAATAGTCCAGAAAGATGTGAAATCAACTCAGAGTCTGGCTGATATTCAGCAAATTGGAGAGCAGTTGTTCATCCCTGTTCAGATAAATGATGGGAAGGACTCTGTTCTCGCCCGAGTGTGTGTGAACAACGGTAAGAGCTTCATCAGCGAAGCCATGTTCCGCCAACTCCCAAAAGACCAGCCATTCCCACATTCAAACTGATAGACAAATGGGAAATGGATCTGGAAATACCCAATTCCAAACATCTCCTGCCAAGCAGGTGTATGCTCAAAATCTCCATTGGCAACAAGAGCATAGTCCATAATTGTTGGTTCGGGCGAAACGTCACTGCCGCCTTTTACTTAGGCAGTGACATTCTCAATCGCTTTGCCATTAGTTTGGACCTAATAAACTTCAAAGGTTGTTCCCGATTAGCGGATAATCCCATGGGCTTTGATGATCCAGAAAAAGCATTTCGGTCAGCTCAATTGCTACCTTATGAAATTGAAATTCAGATTAAAGAGGAAGTCACCATCCCAGAAAGGACCCGACAATTCTCCTTGGAAGTGAAAGTTAAAAGAGGACAAAAATTGAAAAACTTTGATGCTTAAATTCATCTAAATGCTCCTCTCCAACAGCAAGGGTTGGGGGTAAACCCAACACCATTAGTCAATATAGATCATGACACCATTCCATAGAGGTGGATAACAGTGACTTAAAGAGTATCACTCTAGCCGCAGGCACCATTATTGGAATGGCGGTTGAAGACCGACATTTTTCCATTGATTTAGGAAATGAACTGTTAGGACCAATCCCCAAGGACTGTTTTGACAGTGACAGTGATGACCATACAACACCAGACAGGATCTTTACCCGGCCTGGGGGGAATTTCCTGGTGTACACTTCCTGCCCTTATGGTAAGGAAGATGTGACTTGTGACTTCAGGAGGGATGAAGTGATTTTCCAGGTCCATGAGGGCTGCCTTTCCCACCTGAAGCCTCCAGTCCAAATCAGCACTCTGACCAGGGACTTCTCCACCCAGCTGAGGAGGCCGCTGAGATAGCAAAAGCAGAAGTCTTTCCAGGCTTCAGGCAGATGGTTGAAGAGAGAGTCAACCTAGCGGATGCCTGTGTGACTCTGGAGCAGAAGCAAAAGTTGAAACAAGTTTTCTTGGATTTCCAAGATCTCTTTGCGTTGGACTCATATGACTGTGGTCGCACCGACATCCACACAACAACAATTCCCATGGACCCTGGCATGACTCCTTACTGAAATAATTAAGAACCTTGAGTCCCGGGGGATAATCCGTCCAGTTCACAGCACCTTCAATAATCCGGTGCTGGGAATATTGAAGCCAAACGGCCAGTGGAGACTCTGCGCCGAGCTTAGGGAGCTCGACAAACGGGTCCATACTTCCCGATGGCCTCTTCCCTACATTGACCAAGGGCTGGCCCAGATCCAGGGGTCACAGGTATTCACTGCAATAGACCTGACCAATAGATACTGGACTGTGCCTGTCAGTAGGGAGGACCAATACAAACTGGCTTTTACCTTTGGGGGCCAGCAGTACTCGTGGACCCGGACTCCCTTCTGATACCTCAACTTCGGCAATGAATTCAACATTTTCCTACACAAGGCCATGCCTGACCTGGGTGCGAGGGGTAACCTGGCTTATGTAGATGATGTCCTCATCAAAAGCTCAACTGTGGAGGAACACAGAGCGGAGATCCGTCATGTTCTGACCCAGTTGAGGGCTGCCGGAGCAAAACTTTCCTTTCAGAAAGCACAGTGGTGTAGAACCCGTGTTAATTTCTTGGGGCATGTGATTACTCCTCAGGGTCTCTGTCCCCAGGAAAAGAAAGTGGAAGCACTTCAGAAACTGAAAGACCCCACAACTCTGCGGGAACTAAGGAGCCTCCTTGGACTGACTAATTACATCAGAAAGTTCATTGAGGGCTACGCAGAGATCACCAGACCCCTGATTCATCTCTTGAAGGGGGGGGGGGTCAAGTGAGAATGGGGTCCAGAACAATCCGAGGCAGTAAGACAGCTCAAATGAAGCCTCTCACAAGTGCCTTGCCTAGCTTACCCTGTCAGAAACAAGGAGTCTTTCTTGGAGACAGGGTTCTCTAATACATGCTTGACTGCAGTATTATATCAAAAGCATGACAAGGTCAATAAAGTAATCTCCTATGCGAGTAAAACATTATCCTCTGTGGAGGAAAAATTCAACGATTGTGAGAAACGGTGTGGGCATTGAAGAATTACCACCCGTTTATCCAGGGGGAACACATCATAGTGGAGACTCCACACCAGATTCTGCAATATCTCCAAAGTGACAGAATCCGGGCCGGAAATGTGAGTAATTCCCGAATTACTTTCCTGTGGAGGTCAGATATGGCCAAAACAAGAAGAGTCCCCTCACGCAAGGTCTGGCTGACTTGCATGATTGTGTCAGAGAAAACTGTCTCGAGGACGAGAGTCTAAAAATCAAGGACAACATGGAGGCATACCTCAATTCCCCACACAAAGTCTTTAAAGAAGACAAGTGTGAGGGAATGTCCACTGTCTATGTGGATGGATGCTCTTACCATGTTGACAACAACAGGGAAAAAGAACTTGTGGCCGGCATAGGGAATGCATGGGTGAATGAGTCCACAGAACCCTCCGCTGGGTACAAGATTGGTCCCCGAAGTAGTCAGGTGGCAGAGTTTATGGCTGTGTATCAAGCCATCCTCACTGCTGTCCAACATCAACTCCACGAACTGGTCATAATCACAGATTCGGATTATGTATGGAACGGGTTTGTGGAGCACCTGGTTAATTGGAAAACCAGAGGCATGTTATGTGCTAATAACAAACCCTTGAAACATGGGAAGTTAATCCAAAATATTGATGATCTGGTCACCTCGAATGGGATGACCATCTACTGGAAAAAGATCAAGGGTCATTCCAAAGTAGAGGGACCAGACAAAACTGGAAATGACTTAGCTGATCAGCTGGCCAAAACCGGGGCCATCCAAGGGGATCTAATAGAAATTGAGTCCCTGTTGGGGGAAATCCAGGTCACTGCGACCACTAGGTCCCAGACAAATGCTCACAATGATCTTTCAACTGCACAATGGAGTAAGGAGACCCTAGATGCTGATTTGATTACGGTTCAGAAAGGGGATCCAATAATTGGTAAGTTTTACCAACACATTGAGGACCCTCAGAACTTTTCCCTGACGGATACCGATTACATTGGGAAAGAGGACCTCAGAGTGTTGATGAAATGTCCAAAAATGTTCCGAATCCAAGACGGTTTGTTGGTAAGGAAATCCCAAGCTGGCCATGATCAGTGGGTGGTTTGTACCTCATTCCGAAGCCTTATGTTAAGTCACGCCCATGATGTGGCCACAGCCGGTCATAGGGGGTTTCATACAACATTTGAGATCTTAAGAGAGGTTGCATACTGGCCACACATGGGGCAAGACCTCGACCAATACTTGAAGGGGTGTATTGGGTGTGCACAATTTCAGCCAACATCCCTCACACACCGTGCGCCTCTCCAAAAGAGGGGGATGACACTGCCATGGTCAGATTTGCAAGTCGACTACATAGGGCCCGTGATTCGCTCCTCTAGGGGAAATAAGTACATGTTGACTGTGACATGCTTATTTACTAAATGGGTGGAATGTCTCCCGGCCCCAAACTGCAAGGCAGAAACAGCAGCTGCCCTGATGATCAATCACATCTTTTTGCGTTTTGGACTACCCCAAAGGATTGAGTCAGACAGAGGTAGCCATTTCACCAGCGAAGTAATGACAAAGATGTGGGAGATACTGGGGGTTAAAAGGAAGCTACATATTGCTTACCGGCCAGCTTCTTCTGGTGCAGTAGAACGTTACAACAAAACCATTGTGAGCATCTTCATAAAAGTTTGTGGCAGATTCTGGGCCAAGTTGGGATATCCGATTACCTCTTGTCCTAATGGCCACCAGATCTACCTCTTCATCTGCAACTAAAATGACACCGTTTGAGTTGATACCGGACGCAGGATGGTGCTTCCCCAGAATTTGCTTTACAGGACCCAAGAGCAGACATTGATCAATGCCTCCACAACTCATGAGTATGTTGAAAATGTAAGGAAACACCTTCAACATGCTTTTGCCTATGCTCAGCGAAACCTAGAAATATCAGCCGATAGCATGAAGACCCACTATGACTTGAAGACTACTAGAAAAGAATACTATGTAGGAGACCGGGTTTATCTATACAATTTCCAAAGGAACCAGGCCAAACAGAGGAAATGTCTGCCTACTTGGAAGGGACCTTTTGAAATTGTAGACAAGATCTCACCAGTCGCCTGCAAGATCCGCATCCCCAAAGGCAGTTTGGCAGAAGGGGAAGACAAGTGGGTCCATATTAATCAACTAAAGTGTTGCTATCCCAGGCACACTCTGCAGCAACTGGAGGAGTCCTCTGCAATCACAGAGGGGGCCGCTCCAGATTAATACATTTCCAACCCTAAAATATTCCACAGTCTCTAAAATACAATGATAAGAATGCAAATGTCTCCTGATTTATAAAATGTATATGTTCACCCCACTACATTAATACTGGTGGGGAAATGTCTACGAATATATTTCTGCCGCTTTTGCTTTGTCATCCTAGGAGAGATAAACCATGGAGACTGACCAAGGAGGACGATCCGGGGACCGGGAGCAAAGATCCGAGAGGCCCGGGGTACCGCCCATACTCCCATCAGGACCGGCAAGGAGAACCGATCGATCCACCCCTGATGGAGGAGAAGATACTGAACTTTGCCATCTGCGGAATCAGAAGAAGATGAGACGAACATCCCACTCTTGCGAGTTCCATCGATGAAAGATCAGAATGGCCATTGCAAGAGGAGGGCTTGTGGGATGTTTCAACCCACGCATCCAAGCCATACAAACATCATTGTGCATTACTGACATGGGAAACATGGATTTCAGGAGCTAAACAGTGAACCTGAGTTAGCTGGGACTTCAAAGGCTTGCTTGTCCATGAGAAGTCTTCACACCTGGTCATCTCAGCAAGAAGACAGGAAATCACAGGGTTCTGTTAATCAAATGGAGAGTGGCACCCTGGACTGATGCCCTGCTAGCAGGAAAAACCAGACAAAGGATTCCTTCAGCTGAATAGGGTATGCTGATTTTGGGTGTGAACTGTCAACACTGCTCTGGGGGAAGGCAAGACATCTGATCTCTGAGTCAAGCCAAGTTACTAGGGGCGGGGACAATGGGTGTACTGCAGTGGAGGCAAATGTATGTTTTATTAAATTGCTTATAAAATATTGTATCAAGTTGACAGAAATGTACAATTTGGGGATTCTTAATGTGAAAAATGCACCCACAATTTGAGACTAAGCTGGATGTTGTGGGATGTTCTGAGGCCAAGCCCTGTAATTATTAATACTGTAACGTCTGTGTTTATGCTAGAGACCTCAAAACTTACTGTAATATGCCCAGAGAGGGTGTGTACCTCCGTGTCAGATTTGATGAAAAACCAATATGGCAAAACCCTTGTCATTTCTGAACCCAAGCTCGTAGAAACATGTGACTTGAACCGAACTGTACCTTAAGCAATCTGTCATGCAATTTAGGTAATATTAACAAGTTGTGTATCTTGTAATTATGTGTTTTATGAAAAAGAAAATATGCTGTACGGACACGAAGGGGAGTGTCCTTTCCTTGAGCCCTAAAGATGACTCATTCTGACTCACAATTCCCTTCTCCAGTCAGGTCACAGTAAATCCTTTAACCTATCAGGATCCTCAGAGGGTTGGGCATAGAAAGTCAGCCTTCCCACCCACTTTCAAAAGACATAAAAAGAGCCACTAAGACCCAGATAGGGACATTAATTTTCCACTCTTCAATCAATTTCTGCGCAGCACGCTGCCCGACCATATCCAGAACTTAGACTCCAGATAGACTCCAGAACTTGAAGCAGAGAGGCCTGTACCAAAAGCTGAATCCTTCTCAGCAAGCCTCAGAATCCAGCAACCTAACCAAACTATTCAACAGCCGGGCGAGCTGTTTGATTCTGGCCAGAACCATATCCAGACCCAGAAAGCAGAGCTGTATCCAGACCCAGAAAGCAGAGCTGTATCCAGACCCAGACCAGACCGCTGTGAGCAGAACTAGTGCCAGAGACCGTCCCGTGGCGAGAGAACCGCAGCCCAAACCTGACCAGATCTGTGACGAGGTCCATTCCCTTCCAAAACTAGGAGTGAGTATCCAGAACTGTCCAGAACCCATCTCATAGTTTAAAGTAATCTTATTCAAACCATTTCAACCTGTCCAGAACTGCATAGAAATCGTGTGTCCATTCTGTGATTTCAAAGCTGCAAAAGTGTCATCTGTCATTCTGAAATCTTGACTTCATTTCTGAAAATCTACCTCCACAAAAACGTCCATATCTTTTGAGTTTTTCCGTAATCGCGATCGACGCACTCAGAAAAAGTGCTGCGAATTGAAAACTAGCTCAATTTCACCACTTGTAAAAATAGCTGCTTCTTGCTTTCCACTGCTGAAATTCGTTTTCACTCTGGCAATCATTCCTGAATCATTGCTAGTGTTGACCTGAACTAATTCAAAGTAGCTGTCACCTACCCCAAATCTCCTATAGGGAATTAAAATCATTTTTAGCATATTTTTCACTTCATTGCAATCACATTTAAAAGTATTTGGCCTGTGTTTTAAAATCATCCCTGTTTCCTCAAGTTGCTGGGGGGAACGAGAACTGAACTGCTTCTGATTGTATTCCCGAAAACCTGTGTGCCCTCATTTCCATCTCTTCATATTGCATAGGGGGGGAGTGAGTTGTCACAAAGGAAAACGTGATCAGATTATCTCTTGTTGAAACCATATCCAGTTTATTTCGGTGCTGTATTCTTTCCATCATTGCTTTTCCTTGAACCCATACAAAGTATTCTCTGCTACCTTATCCTTTCTATACCAACTCCTAAGTAATTAAGGAATTGTGCTACTGTAATATTATCCATTGTTGATCACTGTTCATACTCATAAGTGTGCTATCAAATATTAATGTATTCATAAAAGTGTGATATATATATATATTGTTTAATTTTTCCAATAAATCTTTTAATTTGCAAAACAAACCTATTTCTTGGCTCAGTGAGGTCAGGGGGATTCAAAGAGAGGGGTGTTATATAAGGGTTCATCATCCAGATTTAAGAACTTGACATACAAATATATAAATAAGGGCTTCCATTGGGCATCCCAGACTAGGCATTGGCTTCGCTGGATTGCTGAATTGAGGTCACTTACAGCTGCTATGTTTGTGTTCTCCTACCCTATGCATTGGGGAATTCTAAAATACTTGTAGTGATAGAAATAGACATCCAAACTGCACATTGCCTGACGCACCTTGCACTTTGCTATATGAGAGGTCAATTCCAGGGTCGAACAGCATCCTTGGTATTGGTGACAGAATGGACGGCACCAAAAGAAGATGATTATGTTCAAGATTTGAAAACAAGAGCAAGACCACACACAAAGGATCATGTGATAAGATACGAACAGCCTGGAATGAAGGGAGCAGGAATCAGATGGGAGATAAATAAAAAGCTCAATTGCCAAGGGAAAACTGAAGAAGGGGTACGAAGATGCAAGCAGAGAGGCCAAATGCAGATCTGTGGAACAGTACTTTCACCAGATGGATGAGAAGAAGGCATAGTCGTATGCAGAGCATACTGGACATTGCAAACCAGTTATAGAATGTGTGGAGACAGGATGCAAGCCTCTCTGACCGAAGCTTGCCAAACTGCTGACATGGATTGAAGATAAAGCTGGCCCAGTGCAGATTGTGCCTCTAGCCAGAGCAAAACTATGCTTCAGAAAAAATGGCACAAGAAAAGTTTTAAAAAATCAAAATTGCGGTTGAATCTTTGATGTACCAGGAAGGAAGGATGGAACAGTAGTGATAATGGACCACTACTGGGCATGTGGAGCAAGAGTTTATATGAAGCTACCAAGATTGGTGAGGACTGTGTTCCATGTTCCAGCATTAGTGATCCCGAGAAGTAACTTGAACATTGGAGAATTTCCTAAAGCTGAAGCTCACCTGAGGAAGAGGAGGTCACTTGGATTTCTCAGTCGAACAAAGAGGGAGAACTACTTCTCAGCTAAATCAATAGAAGCTTTCAATGCTATTCCATATGAGCACAGGTTGTTCAGCAAGACTGCATCAGTCTTCACACCTATCTTCATGTCAGGGATCCAGATGATGGCGAATGCCAAATCGTTACAGATAACCAGATGCGAGCTCCTGCAGACAATCAATACTACAATAAAGGGATTCAATGCGATTAAAGAAGAGCCGAGAGCCATAAGACTGATGACTCTCCAGAATAGCTATGCCTTGGACATGATTACAGCTATGGATGGGGTTGTTTGTGCCAAAACTGGAAAATCATGTTGCACATTCATGCCTTCTCACGATGCAGAGAATGGGACCTTGACGGAGGCGATTACATTGTTGACAAACTTACATACCAAGATGGAAGATGAAGTAGAAGATACTGCAGATGACAGCTGGTTTGCAGCAATCTCCTCATGGGTACCACAGTGGATGGCGAATATCTTCAAGTTCTTAGGAGCATTATTACTGATGATCATGTTTGAATTTGTGTGATTAAAATAATAATCACACAATGCAAGAAGACAGCAAAAAAGGTGGTAGGAATGAAGATCCTAATTGATGTTGAATCTGGATTGGAACCCAAAGAGCTGATTTATGAAGAAATCAGAGACTGTATAAAAGCCAGCATCCATGCACCTGAAGGAACAAAGTTCCTGTATCCGAGAGACCACAAGACGTATGTGGGAAGATGGAGCTACTGCAGCCAAGTGGACAATGCAGGCGTATGACCTGGAGCATTGATGACCATGTAAAATCAGCAAGATCTTTGAAAGGTGTCATGAAGATATGGACTCACTTCTTCAAGAGAGTATGTCTAGATGCAGAGACTGGTGAGAGAGTGGTTGATGAATCAACCAGAGGGGGAGTGTAGAGGAGGAGCCATAAGCCTCTACCGGAAGTCCCGCCCCTAAATTGCCTATATGTTGGGAGCCGGAACTAGTGACAAGCAAGACACCTGTAATGATGCATATAACACGAGCAGCCTTTGAAGCAAAGTATCCATTGAGAAGGCCATTCTTTATGTACCCACGAGGAACTGACAGCCTCTTGGGAAAGATCCCTGAAGAACACATGAAGATGGATGAAAGAAGAGACTGGTGACGTCACATGAAGTAAGTGACACACCTCAGAAGAGAGGACAAAGGAAAAGATGAATAGACCATATAGAATCTGATGACAAACTAAGAACTGAGTAAATGTTCAGATGCAGAGTGAAGATCACGCATATGAAAATATATGCATAGGAATCTGTACTTTGTACATCGTGTTTGAGCAAATTGCACCCCGTGAATAGAGGGGCTGGAAAAGTGTGGCACAGCAAGATAAACGTAGCTGAGAAGGAAAGGAGCATCGAGAGGCCAGCTTGGACAAGTGTCAAGGGGTGAAGCAGCCAAGAAACAAGTTAATTATAATGGAATGATACAATGTACAAGAAGGCGAGAAGCTGAGCTTCTGTTAAGGTGCGATGGGAGGACATTGGGTGCCAAGTTCTATTAATTTAATATTATTAAATACAGAGAAGAAGCTCAAAACGTGGTCTTCAGTCACGTGACCTATATGGAAATAGACTTGGGCAGGCTACACCGAGACCAGAAGATAAAGTCACACCCACACTCCCTTTTATTTCCAGGAGCAGTGATACTTTACAAGGCCGAGGACAAAGACTATTCTCATGGCAGACAGCTTGAGTGATGATGGATGATGGATTAATTGGGTGGGGAGGCCTGGTCAAGTCCAACCCACTGGCACCTGGGGTACCAGCTTATTTGCTGCTAACAAGTGGAATATTCCAGAAGGGCACATGCGTGACAACCAATTATAGTGGGCCACGTACCAAAGAGCCCTATAGCCGGACCGAAAGTACAGCGAGTAGAGCGCTCACTTTGACATCTGTGCTGAGCCTGCTGACACAGGTTCAAATCCCAGCAGGGCCAAACTCAGCCTTTCATCCTTCTGATGTCGATAAATGAGCACTACACACCGTGGGTAATAATAAGCAGCGCTCATATACCTGAGGGTTCGTAGTGCTATATAAATGCTAAATAATAATAATAATAATAATTATTATTATAGTTTAGAGACCCAATAAGATGTTGTGTATTTTATGACGCTCACAGTGACTTGCACTAGGGGTGGGCAGAGTTGCCCATCTGACAGTAGTGATCCAATCAAAACACCAACCCTCGTAGAAAATATACCTAAATGTTTCTCGTTACCCAACTACAACCCTCCATAAGTTTGTTAGTTTGCCACGTAGGATGACGTCACTGATGATGAATATTTGCTATATAATCATGTTTTTTTATGAAATGCAAACAAGATCGTACTTCCGGATGTCTGATGATGTCCGTTGTACTTCCTGTTTTAGAAAATGGATATTAAAACAGGCAAAAAGTATTTTACCAACTTCTTGAGTCCACCCTGTAGAGTGTTACCTCATCTTAAAGGACCTAAAACGGTTCACTATTTTCTTGGTTTCTATGTCTTTGAAAATGGTAAGTGTAGTATTTAGCAGAACAACCTGGACTGTCACACTGTCCATAACTAGCAAGCTAGGGCCTTTTGCCAGCAAGAGCACTGTCAATTGAAATCCTTTCGATTGTCTATGACTGGCTAATAGCGGGGAACAAGAAATCCTTTTGATATTTGTAGTATTGGGTTTTTGAAAGGAACTCGAGTCGCACAAAGGTAGCCAAACTTGAAATTGTACTGAACGTTGATCCGCTAAACAACAGAGCAGATGAAGAAAGTCAATTTCCTGCAGGCACTTTTCCAAGTATTGGTTGAGCAGACCATGAAAATGAGTAAGGGTGGTGTACACAGCTACTCTTGATCTTCAGGTTGGTGCCTTTCGGTACATGAGTAAAGTCCACCAATGGCTCCCGAAAAATCCTCCTACACAATTTATGATCACATTTAATAATTTTCATAATCTCTATCGGGCAGCAATCGAATACAATGTATTTTGGTTCCTTTAATAGCCAATCATCCAGAAGTACAGTGGTTTGTGATTCCATGGTGGTGGATAAGTCCTCAACACTAGGAAGAGTGAAGTCCACATCACAAGCACAATCGCCAAACAGTAGCAGAGATGCTTCAGTTATTTCTGTGTGTGATATTTGCAATGTGTCCACATGTTGTGCAGAAACAAGGAACATTGTTTTGTAGATAGAATTGTTCTAGAGGGTGTGGATTGTGTGAGCGGTTCTGCGAGCAATTCGGAAACATCTTCTGTGTTGTCTGTCTCTTCTGAGTGATGTTTTGTGCTGTAAAAATTATCCAGGGTTACCTTCCATTGGTCACTGCTAACATTCAATTCAAATTCTGACAATTGGACATCTACATCATGACACTGAAACGTGCAAGGACCATGCTGAGCCTCAAAATGTAGCTACTCCCAAGTGACAACGGGTTAGCAACCAACATCATTAGTTTGTGTAGATGCCTGCCTATTTATGCTCCTCTTCTTTGTAGGCCTCTAATGTATTGCACACATACAGAATATTTGAATTACAACCTGAAAATACAATATCAATGAAATAACTGCTAAAGAACATATTTGTTTTAAAACGTTTCTGTTATGTACCCTTGTTATTCGAATTTTGCTTGAAACAGTCAAATTGAATTTTCCGACCACCAGACCGAGCTGAAAAACAGCATTTTGAAATTTTATAAGCCTTGAAATTTGCTCTTCCACTTAAATAATCATAAATACATATATACAACTATAACAAAATATACTATGGAAACCATTAAAAAGTATGAAATATTACACCACAGTTAAAATTGATAACTGATATCTTACAATATCTTATGTATACCTCTTTTCCATGTGTCTCTTCAATTTCGACTGCTTCAGTAGTACAGTCCTTGTACATAACAAATTCAAAGAACAGTTACTAAATTGTTAAATAATTTAATGTTAAAATCTTTGATCTCATAAAGCACATCTTGAGAAAGTTGATTTAATTATTTAGGCTTTACAATATCAGATAAACTATGTAAAAAGATACAGTTAATCATCTGATTAAAATTTTAAAATGAATATTAACATAAGGACAAACACTGTGTACATGTTACATTTTAAAAAGACTTATTTGAAAACTGTACCTGATAACCTTGAGAGATGTTGCAGGAAGTTGGTGCAAGATCATCCTGCAAAAAATATTGATTACATTGTGGCCCCTTTAATGCTTTGTAATGTTATGTTGTTCCACGTATTCGATTTTTCTCTAAGCAATTAAATGTTACTAACAAATACATACACCATTCATATAGTGTAAGGTTCTATGTTATTCAGTGACAAAGTACATTTCTCTGAAGGTTTACTTCCATTGTTCCATATGTTTCTGTAATAAATACATCAAGGTTGTTGATGTAATGCTTTGCAATTTGCTGACAGTATTGCAAATTATCCACAGCTTAAATGTAAAACAATATATTTTTAACCTACAACCAATAGTATAAATCAATACATTTGCATCTTCTAGAATGGTTGCAGTAGAAGAATAGTATGTTGTTGAAGTTCTAGGCTCTACCTATATAAAAGGAATTATAATAATACAGATGTAAAAGCAAAATAAAAAAAAAAGAAATTACATGAAAAAGATGGACGATATTGACGAAGAAGCCTACATGCCACTTTGTATCAAAAGTTAAAATTATACATATCAATATGTTTTAGGTTGAACTTGAACAAATTCATATTTTGTATAGTCGAATCTGAAGGATTGTTCTAAAAAATGTACTTGAAAGGTGTGTGAGGTTGCTGTTAACTCCAGGATAGTAGTCGATGCAGCATCAGCGTCCTTTAATCGATCTATATAATCTATATATTAATACGATTTTTCGATAGAAAATGTACATTATTATAATTTAGACCACATCAAAAACGATGAAAAAAAGTTTGTGTGCAGGTCGTTTGGCCTCACCATTAGGATTTTGGAAGTGTCTGTGGTTTCCACCATGGTAACAGTCTGTACTTCAATCAGTGCAGTCTACGTAAAGATAAACATGGTAATATTTTTTAAATGACCTGTTTTTAAAGAACGAAATGTGAGTGTGTGTTTGGAAAGGCTCCCATTGCTCTGAACTATTCGAGTATCCATAAAGTAGGGATACACAAAGTAATGTAAAGTTAAAAATGGATGAACCACAGTAAATCATGTCACAAAAGACTTGTTTAGTAAAATATTAATGGAATTATTCCCCATAAACTGAAAACCATTCATTATATTTCCTTTCACAGACTATTTCAATATATTGAGTGGTCATTTATAAGACATATTATACAGGCAGATTTAGAAAATGGTAAAATACATTTAAAAATTCTGCTTCCATTACTCATCTGGGTCAGTGTGTGCTGATATTCAGTTGCAACTGCATTGGGAAGTAATTTGCCAAGGAGTCTGGGGCAATGCTTTTTAGTGTTCTGTGATTGTTCCTACATATATTCTGAGAAGTGCATGCTGCAGACACGAAATCGATTGCCCCTCACGTCATCCAAAGCTTCAATGGCTCTGCTGTCAATTTCAGACACAGGAAATCTACAGTTCAAGAGCCATTTTATTATTAAATTTAAATCCTTTTGAAAAACACGCATTGCTATACTCTGACGTTTAGCATGGCTTTTATTAGTGCAGCCCAAAACGATGCATGAAGGCATTGTTGCATTGTCCTTTTTAGCTGTTAAAGAAATATAAATAAATATTACTTTAAAAAAAGTATCACAGCGAGTAAACCAAACATCACATTCCTTAGATAATATAGAAAAGGAAATTGACTTCATAAAAAATGGCACCTAAAGTAAACATGCATTGAAAACATGCTTTACAAAAGATTACATTTGGAAAGAATACTCTGGAATGTTATCTGCTAATTACAGAGATAAAATATACGTCGGTTGACAATGATGTAGACTTTGTGAATAAAATAAAATGAGAATAGCATGTACATAGAGTATAAAGCAATTGAAAGTGGCCTAGCAGAGAACGCCTATGCTACAGAAAACTATACAAAAAGTTGACTTGCTGGTACGTAGAAGAACAAATTAGCTGATTCAGTGAGCAAGGTAAAATGTGGAGGGATAGTGATATCCGTTGTCGATTTGACAGCTGTTTTCTTGGTAACTTCTAAAGTTTGTATAAAGGCTTACACAAGTGGTTGTGTATGTGAATGTCTGACGTGTTCGTTCACACCCACCAGATCTCTATGACAATGTCTGACCTCCTCAATCCCACCAGTGCAGCCCCCTTGCAAGTGCATGGTCACAGCTCCGAACTACCATTGATAGCGGAGAGGGATGTATGTGGAAGAGGGGAGCGTAATAGACCAGTACATAGTCAAAGGACAAAGAGATGTGTAGATTGCAGGGACGGGAGATTCAAAGGGGAGCCTGGAGACACTCTATCTGGGGTGGCCATGTGGATAACGGTCTCTGTGCGAAAGAACCCTTTGAGGTGTATATGTTATTCGGCACCTTGAGCATTCCCATCCTCCCAGCCCCCTTGCGAGCGCACAGCCACCTGTGTAAGATATACAGAAATAGTTTACTGAAATTAACCCAAAAGTTGATTTTTTTTGCTTACACTACTTCGTAAAATTTAAGGCATTTGTGATGCTTTAAAAAGTAACTTTTCATGCAAAGTACTGAAAGCACTTGTGATTTCAAGTACACATCAATTAGAAATGTGAACACGCATTCCAGCAAAAACAGTTTGGGAAATCCTTCCAAGTGAAAGGATTGCAATTGTACGGATGATAAATCTAAAAATGAACACTTTAGTTTCAAATTAGAATGAGTAATTTATTCAATTTAGAGAAAATGATTTTGTCAGTGACCCATCAAATTTATATTGATGTAGGGGAACAACATATTATGTTACCCGTCTCGGTCGTCAAACACACAACACATATAGAGTGAATTTACAGATTACTTGGATTATGAAGGAGAACTGTAGCTCGAAGTTCATGCATAAGAACCATCATCATTTGCAACACTGATCTTGTAACGCAGGCAGCCCTGAAGTCATGCAACTCGGTAACGCATTGCGCTGATGTGTCTTCTTCGGCAATGTAGGTCAAGCAGACAATGTTTTCTCTGCAACAGCAGTTCTCCACCAGAGTAGGCATAAGCACACAACAATGGCAGGTACACCATGTAGAAAAATGTTCCATGCAACTGGGTTCAGGCTCCAGTGATTGATTGCAATGTCTTTCATCTGATTCCACATCATCTCGACTTGTTCCTCTTTCAAGGATTTCCTCTCATGACTATTCGGGTTTGTACAGGTAGGGCTGAATTGTTGCCATAGTTCCTGAATAGTGAAGAAGCACAGAATCAACAGTGATGTAAATAAAAATGTTTGGTTTATATACAGTAAAGAATAGATGTTTACCATTAACATTGAATGTTAAAGAAAGACAAGTGAAGAAACAGCCATGTTACGAACACACATCGTGAAAAGACAAGATTAATAGACTCAAACTTAAAATGTTTGCAAGGACACATGTTTAAATATGGTTTGGTAAAGAGCTTTGTACATAATATAAGAAATGTAAAGCAACTACTGAGTTAATTCATTTTGGGCAGTATAGGTACCGGTTCTCAATGTGTCGTACTTGGCAGATAGCTGAACAGAGCAGAAACAAGTCAGGGAAGCTCGAAATGAAATACACTGACACAAAGGTAAAAGAAACTCCAAAACTGTGTGATCAGAAAGGGTTTGTTTACACTTTTCGAGGAACGAGGCATCTTGGCATTTCCATGGAGACACTTCAATATATTGCAGACAAAGGGCATTGAAATGACACGTGCATTGGTGTTGTGAAATGTGGTGTGAGCGTCTAGAGATGCCAGCGATAGGGGCGGGTATCTGAATTAGTGCCACGAGGGCACTTGTGCTTAGGGCGATGGATCAAAGGATATGTTTAACACCAGATGGCGGTAATGGACCCGTTGTTTCTGCATGTGTTAAAGTGAGAAAAACTCAGGTAAGTTGCATTGGAACTTCTTTAAGAAGGATTGATTTATGATCTAAAATACATGCCCGATTGATTGAACCAATAACATTTCTGACCGAACTACCCCTCTAAGCAAATAGGCACAGCCACTCAGTCTATTTGATTAAGTCATCTTTAGTTAAGCCACAATTAAGCAAAGTGTTCTGTTCTTGATTTATGTTTTGGGTGGGATTTTGGCCTCATACAGCGTCCAGAAGAACAACAGAAGCACAGTCATGCTGTACGTCACTGCAATAAAATGAAGATCCTTTCCCCCACGCTCGATTTGATGAATCATAAAATGCAGCGTCTACTTTCTTCTGTGCCGCACACTCTCAGTCCTCACACGATGATTGCAGCCAGGCGCGCCACATGCTCCCACATCCAACACACCACTCCCTTTAACTGCTTTGCAACCACTGTGATTTAACCAATCTGATTACTGAGCTTTCAAATAGTACGTGTGCCTTTGGATTTTGTAAGCTGTATTAGGTTGTTGTTCAGTGTCATACTAATCATTGTGTATTAGCAAGCTGCAGCCTCGAGTTTTCAATAAAGACTTATTTAAAAACATACAATGGGCTGTCATTGGGGTAAGAGATCATGTGATGACGCCTCTTGTGATGTCAGTGAAGAGCCAAGGTTCATGCGAAGTCACTTTAGTTTGCTGAAATGACACCACCGTAGCTGCACATGGTCACACTGGGAAAAGATGGTCTGTACCCTCCAGCACGTCAAGGACCAATGCAAAGATTTATGCTGATCTGGGAAAGGTGCCAATGTTGCCCACTCTCCCATGCAATGGGTCTGACTTAATGTTTTTAGCGCTAATATGTTGCCCCCCTATAGAGCTCTTGCCAGTGGCGCTTTAGGCAGCTACTTAGAATTGCCTTGTTTCAGACCCAGCGCTGGGGAATGTGGGATTCTTGATAGGCAGCCAGTATTAGCGAGGAGAACAAGGTGTACATCACCACCACTTTAATGCAGATACAGAAGGCACTGTGGCACACCTGCTTAATGGTTCCTCTGGGTTCCTCATACTGTTCAGCTTTCCACAACAAGTTGCACTAGATCTCCTTTACACAGGATATGTGTCAGCCCCACCTCTGTGCTAGTGCTAAGCAAGGCTACTGGACACATCATTGTAATCCTTTCATGCAAAACAAAAGAGGTGATGGCTGGAAGGTTTATAATTAATCCTAACCTCAGGCATTGCCCTGGGCAACCCTCCAGAACATCATTAATCACTTGCCAAACCATTAAAAAAGGGGAAAGACCATGTGCAAAATGCAAATCAGGCTTGGTCCCACCCCAAAAGGGGCAGTGCACCCTGAACTCCTTGGTCACATCCCTTCTGCACGAGACCACAAGCATCCCCAAACATGTATCGGCCTCGTTGGGCCTCATCAGTGAGGAGTAGCTTGGGTCTCTAGGCCCAGCTGGCATGGAACCAACGTCTGGACATACCCGTCCCACTCAGGGTGACTACTGCAAAACAAAAGAGGTGCTGGCTGGAAGGTTTAGAATAAATCTTCACCTCTGGCATTGCTCTGGGCAACCCTCCAGACCATCATTCTTTGCCTGCCAAGCCATTACAAAAGGAGAAAGACCATATCGTGTCACTTAGGATCATGTGCCCCTGATGGAAACACTCTGCTGCTACACATGTGTCTGTGCAGGACTCCTTACCACAATAAAGTGCAGAGCGCGCTCTCTAAGATGTCTGTTGTCTTTTACTGAAGACTGCATGGACCTGCAGTCTATCTGGAGCCTGCCTCTGTGCACTGCGGATTGGCCAGGGCAAGCTATTTCCTTCTGAGGCCCGGGAGCCAGCAGGCAAAGCTGGCCTCCTCTGCGGGCCACCTTTTGAGGGTCATAGCTCTCCTTGTCTGGCCTCACTTAAGATTGTGTGTCCCTGAAACAGCCTGGTGCTACAAATGGGCCAGTGCAGGGCTCATTACTACAAGAAAGCTCGGAGCGCGCTCTGTAAGATGGCTGTAGCCTTTTACTGAAGACTGCATGGGCCTTCAGTCTATCTGGAGCCCGCCACTAAGGAATGCAGTTTGGCCAGGGCAAGCTTTTGCCTTCTGAGGCCTAAAAATGTAAGGGTAGTGGCTCTCCTTGACTGGGCCTGTCTGGGCATGGAGGGGCCCTGCCCTCTACCAGCTAGCACCTTACTGAGGAGTTGCCTGCTTCCCCATTCATCTCAGCTAAGGCCACCGCACTTGGCCCATAAGACTTTCTATGGCCTCCATATCCTCTCTTCTATCTACTGCCTCTCATCTCTGTCCTTCTTCCCCTACCATGTCCCCTCTCTACTTCTTGCCTGTGTAGTGGTTTATTACTGCCTTAAAACAGCTGCCGCTTATGCATCCGGTCGAATGCCGCACACCTTTGCAGGGTTTTTCCTCACATTGTCCGGTGCAGTCATGCTCTGGCCTGATGACCTTAACCCTCCAGGGCGCGACCGCTCACATCTGCCTTACATCCGCATCATTTTGCCGTCCACACATCTCTCTGCTGTTATTGAGCTTCTAATTGGTTGGGCGGGGGCTGCATTTCATCGGACTGTCATTTACTCTCTCAAACTCTGCATTTGCTTTCTATAATGGCCCTTTATACCTGCTTGCAACTACATTTTGTCGCAATTAATCAGGCGGTCACTCTCAACTCAGGGAGTTCTTCCCCCGCCCCAAGGAAGGTGACACGCACCCAAAGTGCTTATACAGATTCAACCTTAGTGAGGCCTCCAACCTGTCTCACACCACCCCAAAAAAACACCCTCTATGCAACCAATGAGCTAGGAACCAGGCCGGTGTATAGTTTGAATATATGTATTTATTTGACCAAATGGAATAGCAACCAAAACCTCAACCACCAATACTGTGGCACTGTACCATATCACAGCTCCAAAATACTGTCCGTTATTAAAACAACATAGGTAGAATTTTGAAATATGCAGTCACAACTAACATCAGATTTAATTGTCAATTAACCAATAGAAAACTTTCACAATACATTGCAAAAATCGTTTTTTTGGCTTTGTTTTGAGAAGGGCAATGTTTGAGAAAGAAACTCAATGGGAAAATCGTTAAGGCTTTATATTTAGAAAGGCAAGGTTGGGAAAAGGAACTCAATGGGAAAACCGTTTTTCAACATGCATTCAAAGGACATGTAGTGCTTTGGGGATTCTGGTTTGGGATGCACAGGAATAAATGGGAAATGTTGTTTTGCAACACACATACAAATGAGATGTAATGCTTGGTAATTCTGATTTGGGAGGCAAGGGAATAAATGGGAAACTTCGATTTACAACACACATACAATTGAGATGTAATGCTTGGCAATTCTAGTTTGGGATGCAAGGGAATAAATGGGAAATTTTGTTTACTCCCTCCCTATTCACTTGAAAGGTAGTGTTTTAGGATTACTCCTTTGGGGATTCACGGCCCCCCTTCTGGACAGGAGTCAGGGGTTTCAGAAGGATAGTCACCCAATTCTTCATCGTCCATACCGCCTCCAACACACTGGGCATGAACTTTGTTAGTTTCAAACTCTAACAACACTCATCCCATGATATTCTATATGGGAATTATTTGATTCAACTTCAATAAATGTGCTAAGGATCTATACAGCTTCCCCCTCCCCACAAGTTCACGTAAAGGATTAAGGCAGGCGGTTCCCAACACAATTCAATTTAAATGGATAGGGGGATTTTATATAGTGGAATTTATTTGAATTAGACTTAATAAAATGTGCCAAGGGTCTTCCCAGTACCAACCCCATACCCACTATGCGAGATGGACATTAAGGTTTGCAGATTGCCCCCTCACACTTTTGATGGCATTTAGATTAATCTACTTACATGGGAGGCCTTGATTATGGGGCATCCGGGGAAAAACAGCAGGGCTCCTCTGAGGAGAGCACAGAGCTGGTCAAGGGCTTCAGTCAAGGATTGTCTCCTGCACCAAAACTTCCTCTGATGGGGGTCCCAGCTAGCTTCTACATTTCCCTTTCAATGTCTCCAATGCAAGGATTGAGGCCTTTCTGCTAGTTGTTCCTCACAAGAGTCCAGCAGTAGACTACCTCCAGGAATAAAATCAAAAAGCAAAACCCAATTTGGATGCAAAATGTACCTCTTAGAGGGCTGATGACACTCCTACATTATCATAAATCCCATGGTAAGGATTGGCTAGCACTCTCGCTCTCACCAAGACACCCACTGGCTGCTGATTGGACCAGGAGTTAGGACGAATGCGTTATGAAAGCTGAGGGAGGAGGAAAAATACATCCTCTAACAATGACAGGTGGGTTTTTCCTTTTTGTTTTGTGAAAATCTACTAACATGGCAGCTACCCTAATCTTTCAGATAAGTACACGAATCTATACATTTTTGAATTCTTCATGTTATGCCGAGTCGGGCAATATTAATTTTATGTTGGCATGCCCTTTCTGTGTGGAGCCGCCATTATTCACGCATTGTGGCTGCGCCGCAATAGTTACAATTCTGACACTACATCCTCCCAACATTAATTTCACTGTCTATCACTCTATCAAATGTTTACAGTTCCTCATAATTTTGATCTTAACTTAAATTACATCCATCAAACAAATTATGTTTTTATATGGTCCCGACTGGCTCTTTATAAACTTTAATATGAATCCAGGCTGGGCTCACTGGGGCACACAATTTTCTTTATTAGGGAAAAAGGGAGTCCAATGTTAATCAATGGCACTGCATAACAGGTTCTTCTAGTTTCACTCTTATGGCCCCCCACCATTTCTTTCCCTTAAGTTGCATTTATCTTTAAACATGTGACCAGGCCATCTGCTGGGCCAATGTTTAATCTACTCTCTTCCTCCTTGGCTTCAAAAGTCTTCGCTTGGAGCTAATGCACAATTTATGGTGAAGTTTGATCTTAAGTGTCATTTCTGTTGGTCATGTTATCTGTAAATCCCATCATTTTGATCTCTCTCTCACCATTCTTTGTATTTTTAACTGAACCAGGCCTGCTTTTCATGGGAGGGCCAGCCAAAGGTCTTGAGTTCAAATTTCCAAAGGCACAGACCTTTCAGTTCAGGGGGGAAAACACCAGCTGCATACAGGCTTAATACAGCTTTAAATCAACAAGATGTGCTTACATGTAACATTTTAGCATTATATGTAGGCCTGCTGTTCATAAATACAATCTTTTTTTTCTACTATATTTGAACAGAGGTCGATTCACTATAAATCTAACGCACACAGATAGGCCACAGTTAACTTATCAAACCAGTGTTCACTTTTACAAAAACGAAATTTCGTATGATGGAAATTAAGTCTCTTTATTCCTGATAAACACAATCTGTCACTTGATTTTATTTCTTAAATGTTAGGTGTCATTACTCCCTTTTATCTTCCAAATGTGCAGTGTTTCTAATGAGTCTTTCCTTTCCATTTCACTAGGCCTTATGTCAAAATCACTGTTTTGTACTCACTTTTATATTTCAATGGAACTCCACATTAGCCAGCTTCATTCACACAATAGGGGCCAAGCATGGCCTCTCCATCTCTGTCGCTCTGGGGTGGTCTTTTTACCCCACTAGTTAGGCTTATATCATCCATCCAGATATATATATATACCGATTGTTCTGCACTCAGCCTTTTAATCTGCCTTCACTTCTTCCTGTCTGTTACTACTTATTGGGACTCTCTTCAGCCTACGCTTCAATGTATGTCACTACCTGCAACCACTGAGTTCACTCTGTTTAACCATCTGTGTTCCAACATAACATACTGTTCTTCAAATTATGTTTTCATACCTACTTGTTTCACCTAATGTATTCCCACAATGTTATACCTGTTTCCCCCCTGCATTCATGTAGAGCACTTGCTTGATCTGAATGTCTCATTACCTAGTAGGATCATTTTGTTTGTTCCTCTCGCTGTCCCTCCCTACCTTCTCCACTCCTTCATTCATGTTATAGCACTTGCACAATCTGAATGTCTGATTGCAAGACATAGTAAGAATATTTGTGTTCTTTTCTTCCCTTTCCCCCCACCCTTCCATGTCTTGATGCGCCTTGAAAAGACCATGTGATGTATAGGCGCCTTATAAATGCCCAATGAATAAAATATGCAAATCAGGTGTCTCCCACCCCAAAAGGGGCAGGCCGGTCCAAACTGATAGATCACATCCCTTCTGCACGAGACCACTAGCATCCCCAAACATGTTTCGGCCTTTTTGGGCCTCATCAGTTGGGAGTAACTTAGGTCTCTAGGCCCAGCAGGTACAGGACCCATATCTGGGCATACCCGTCCCATTCAGGGTTACTACAGCAAAAACATAAAAGAAGTGATGGCTGGAAGACTTAGAATTATTCTTAATTCCACATGAAGCCTGCCTCCAAGTGCAAATCCTGGTATAACTCTGACCTGGCTTCTCGGAAACGCAAGTACAGAGCAGCTGAGCAGAAGTGGCAGGCTTCAAGCCCATCCTCTGACAAACTGACCTGCCGCGCGCTCCAAAGGCAATACCGACTTTCCATCTGTTCAAAGAAGAGGGCCTATATCCAAGCCCACATCTCTGGGCCCACTAACAAAACGGCTGAACTTTTCAAAATCTGTAAGGAACTCACCAAATCTACTGCAGTGTCCATTTCTCCTCTGCCTTCCCTGGCCCTCTGCACTTCACTGGCCTCCCACTTCATTACTAAAACTCAGGACATCCTGTCCTCACTATCTTCTACACCAACCTCTCCTCCCACCTCCATCCCTCCTACTCTCCTCTTTCTCTCCCATATCATCTGATGCGGTTTCTAGACATGTCCGCTCTATGAAAGTCTCATCCAAACAAGTGCTCCCCTGCTCCTCCAAAATTATCAAGGACAACATTGTCTCCCTCGTGCCAGCCTTGGCTGACTTCTGAAATCACTTCTTTGCAACTGGATTCTTCCAGTAACTCCTCAAGCTCTCCCTTGTGTACCCTCTCCTCAAAAAACCTTCTGCCGACCCTTCTTGTCGGGCTAACTACTGCCCTAGCTCCATTACCCCCTTCATGGGCAAACTCCTGGAGGAGCTGGCCATCTCCCAGCTTTTCCATCACACCGAATCTGTTGGTTGTCTCCATGACCACCAGTCTGGCTTCAGAGCTGGCAAAGGCAAAGAAACTGCACTCCTTAACACCTGTGAAGACTTGCTAGCTAATCACGATTCCAACTCTCCTTCCATTCTCATCCTTCTTGATATTTCCTCTGCCTTTGATACGGTCAATCATGTCACCCATATAAATCGGCTCTGTGATACCATTGGCATCACAGACCTAGCTCTGGACTGGCTGACCTCCTTCCTCTCTGACCGACCTTCCCAGGTTCAACTGGGCCCTTTTCTCTCCTCTATCTCACTCTCCACCTGTGGTGTCCCTAAAGGCTCTGTCCTCTCGCCTTCGGTTTTCAACGGCTAGCTTGCCCGCCTAGCCCATTTGACCTCTGCCTTCTCTCCTAACTTGCAGTGTTATGTGGATGACATGCAACTGTCCTTCTAGCTTCCCTTCTCTGTCTCCTCCTCTTCCTCTCTCATTCCTGACTGTCTGTCTGCTATTCGTGCATGGTGCACTGCTAACAATCTCTGCCTTAATGCCAGTAAGACTGGGATCCTTCTCAATGGTACCCAAGGTCCCTCCTTCCCTCTGGCCCCCCTCCATGGGCCCCCTCCCCTAACCCTCCTGTCTGGGAAAAAAACCTTGGTGTCACCTTTAACTCCTCTCTCTTCTTCTCTCCTCAAATCACGGACCTTGCCAAGAAGTCCCACTTTCAGCTGCACCCCCTCATAGGCATTCTCCCTTTTCTCATCGTCCCCCAGAAACTCAATGTCTCCAGAGCTCTGGTCCTCTCCATGCTGGACTACTACAACAGTCTCTTCCTCAACCTGCCTAACACCGCCCTTCACACTAGACAACTAATCCTGAATAGGACTGCAAGACTTATCCTTGGCTTCAAGCCCAGGGACTGCATCTCTCCAGCCCTAACATCTCTCCACTGGCTCCCAGTTGCTGCGAGCATCAATTTAAAGACTCTCTGCATGGTCCACAAGGCTTTCTGGGGCCTGGGACTCTGCTACATCCAACTCTCTCTCCCTAAATACCTCCCTGCTAGTACCATTGGATCTTCTAGCTCCAACTCTCTGCAGATCAGAGGTTTCTCCCAGCAGAGAGTGGGGGGTAGATGTCTCTCTTCCGCAGATGCCTCCCTCTGGAATGACCTCCCTGCCCTTCTCAGACTTGACCCGGATTTCCTTAAGTTTTGGAATCTTCTCAAGACTCGCCTTTTCTCTCCCTCCTTCCCTCTGCCCCTCCCCTGCCAAGGTCCCCCTCTGCCCCTTGACCGACTGCCTGGTTTCTTCAGATTCTTACAGGGCACCAGGCCCTCCTCGACCAGTCTACCCCTGCACTTAGTCTCCTCTGACCCCCCCACCCCAACCTGCACTTGCCCTTCCGGGCTCCCTCCCCCTGCACTAGCCTTGCTGGGCATGAACCCATTGAGCGCTTCCAGCCCCATTCCTAGCACTTAGCACGCATACTTTCTGCCTCTGTACTCTCTTCTTTCCCTGGATATGTCCACCTGGCCTCTGCTGGCACTCCCCTAACGTACTCCACTCCCCCCGCACTTCTGTTTACTGCACTTGCATGATCCAAATGTCACAAGGCCCAGTAAAACCGTTTTCGTCATTCCTGTTCCCCCCCTTGTCTTGTTGCGCCTTCATAGGTGCAATATAAATACCCAATAAATAAATAAATAAATAAATAAAATAAACCTCTGGCAATTCTCTGGGCTACCCTCCAGACCATCTTTATTCACCTGCCAAGCCATTACAAAAGTGGAAAGACCATATGCAAATCAGGCATACCCCTCAACCCCCAAACCCCCAACATGTGATGAACAAAAAAGGTTGTGGCTGGAAGGTTTAGAATTAGTTCTAAACCTCCTAACCATCACCTCTTTTGTTTTGCTGGAGTCACCCTGAGTGTGACGGATATGCCCAGATGTGGGTCCGTGCCTGCTGGCCTCACAGTATGGGTAGTATAGCTCAGTTGCAATGCTCTTCATCTTGGAAGCAAGATGACGCAGAATCCCGGATCCGCGCTTAGAAATCTCTTTAGCGGTATTAAGCATGTTACAAATGACCAATTATATTATATTTACAGACCCAAGCCAATCCTCACTGACGAGGCCCAACAAGGCTGAAACATGTTTAGGGATGCTAGTGGTCTCATGCAGAAGTGATGTGACCTAGCAGTTCTGGCTGGTCTGCCCCTTTTTGGAGGAGGGTGGGGGCAGCCTGAGTTGCATGTGGTCTTTCTATGTTTTGCTGTGATCCTTCCATGCATCCTGCCAGACCTATCTAAAATCACTCAAATGTTTGCAATGAATCTGAGTCATAAGGAGGCACCGTGATTGTATCTCAAATTGAGGCACTAGACCTAGATTAGATTTACCGTAAAGGAGTGATATTTTCAGCACTCATCTATCGTTGACGATATTGTGGCTTCCCCGACCCCATAACTAAAGGCCAGGAAGAGTGCCAACCTGCTTTGATCATGGGGAAGAAACGGTATCCATCCCCCAGAACATTGGTCTGCAACCTTTGGCTCTCCAGATGTTTTGGACTACAAATCCCATCAACCCTAGCCAGAATAGCCAATGGAGAGTGATCATAGAAGTTGTCGTCCAGAAAGTCTGGGGAGAAGCAGGTTCCACACCCCTTCCCTAGGACACTAGTTTTCCAATGGGGAAGGTTGCCGACTTCCATGCTTCACTAGCTGTTCCAAAGAGAAGGGGCAACGCTCATAGCTCAGCAACTAATCACTAGCGTTAGTTGTGTGTAAAATATCAGGCCTGATGGTATGTGTGTGCCGTTGGAGAATGGAGCTAATCTTAACGAAAAGGTTGAACTGTTTTGTGAACATGTGCAAAAATGGGAGCAATTGCTCCTGACATTTAATGGGTGTGCACATATGTGAGTTGACCTTTTCCTTCCTCACTGCACTGTATGGGCAAGGTCAACCCTTCTCCTGTCCTATGCTGCCTCACTCGAAGAGCCAAAAGAGAAATGCTGGAGCTAAAATTGAGAGTCCACACTAACAGAAACCCTGATGTAGCAGAGCACAGTCCCGTGTGAGTCACCATCACAGCAGAAGAGAAGCCAAAAGAGACAAGACACGGTGATTAGGAAGCTCGTATCCTGTTGTTTTACCCAAAGGAATTACTTCAAAGTAATTCCTTTGAAAAAACTCATCAAATTATATAGGGTTGGGGTTAAGGGGTTGAAATGAGTAAGGAGGAGCTTAATGGGGGAACCCCCCACATTTTTAAAAACAAACAAAAGAACAATGAGTTTTTTCAAAGGAATGACTTTGAAGTCAATTATTTCGAAGTGGACCCAGGGAGCCGGGGCATGCAAAGTGGGGAACAGGCAATGAGGGCCTGAGGGCGAGGGCAAGGAAAGGAAGCGAGCTGAGGGATAAACTAAATTAAAATTTAAAAAACCAATAACAGGCTCATTGCCTAGGAGCAAAGACATGTCTACGCTGGTTCTACTATCAGCCACAGCATGGTAGCTGCGAAGCCCCTTTTTACCCTACCAGGGAGTACTGATGGAATGCATCATTTCACAGACGTTGTAGTCCAACATGTTGAATTGGGAAACCGTGCTGTCTGTGTGATGGTGTTCTCCATAAGCATAATGCTAGTATGCCCACTTGTCACAATCACGACCCCAATCGCACGTTTGTCCTATGGCACACAGATGTATATATATATATATATATGTAGGTGATGTATAGAGCGCAACGCTACTTGTAAATCAATGGAGGGCTGAACAATAAAGTGAGTGGAACATGGGAGCGGGGAGGGTGGGATAGCATTCTCGGTCTGTGGTTCTCATTTGTCAGTGAACTGTTCCTTGAAGAGGAAGGTCCTCGGATTGGATCCAGCCTGGTTTTAGCAGGAAGGCCGCTCCTGAGTGTGGAAGCAAAGCAGGAGAATCTGGCATATGGCACAGTAGTGAATAAAACATAAAACATGTCTAGAACATTTTTTTTTTAATTCTCAGGAACAAAAAACCCGCCTGTGGAGAAAAGGGAGCTATACCTACAACACTGTTTTTGGTGCTGTTTGCGCTGCGGTGCATGGGCAGAGCACATCTTTGAAAGGACGCAGCCCAATAATCCTTTGCATCGTAACGTGTCATCTACATACCAGTGAAGACCCAAGAGAGCAGACGGTCAGGCGATTTGCCATATTGACATGTACACACTACGGCCTGAGAAATTACAGGAGACTGCTGGAGCTTTGCTCCTTGGACCCTTGTACATCGCCCTACCCGTTTGAACTAATAAAGCTTGGAACTACTTGGTTAACTTCTGACACGAAGGTCATAGAAAGTAAAAGTCGAAACGCAACCCTTGTATGTTCCTCTACCGTCATAACTGCAGAGGTGAGACTCTTTGAGCGGCCGGTTGTTTGGATTATTCCTTGCCAGGATTTACTCGTTTAGAATAGTATCAACTCCGATTGGATAAATACTTTAGAAGAAGCTATTAGATACTTGCCGGTCCAGTGGGGGGGAGAGACGGACTAAGGCAGCTCCCCAAGCCATCGGCGTTCCCCGGACGTCAAGTTATATAAACTGTGTTGTGTTTTCTGTGCGGGGCCTCACAATACCTTTTGCATGATTGCACTAATATCTATTTATTCCTATAAGGGAGCTGCGAGGTTTTCCTCTCCCCGATTGGTCATTATATTATCTATTGTGCTGCGACCACTAGGGACTTTTTATGGAACAGTCGATCACATATTGCATGTTTACCTATATTTTTGAACATTTTGCCTGGCATTTATATGTGATTTTAGGGTATTCTTATTCCTTATAGTTTGACACATCTTGCAGAGTTTTAAGGATTTGTTACATTTCATAATATATTTATATACTAGGAAAGGTGCCTGTATTTATTCCCTATTGTGCAGCTTTAACCCATAGTATTTCGGGGCACCTTGACTGGGGTTTTCTTTCTATATCTTGAGGGTGCCCACAGTAGAACTATGCCGGCTCTAAGAAGTGGTTTTGGTTCCACTGAGGAGCAAGCAACAAAGGGCCTGGAGACACAGCAGGTTATACTACCTAGGGTTGAGGGAGGGGTGGAGTTTCCCATAGACGGGGAGCCTGGTCCTCTTCCCTCTAAGGTCCAAAATTTGGCAGGGGAAGAGAATACACAATTAATGGAGCCTCCTAAGAAGATGGAGGTGGAGAACTTGTTCCGTAAATCCACTGCTACAACCATATCAGATTCGAAGGTCTTCAGCATCTGGAAAAAATGTGTCTTTTGGCCAAAGAGGCCTCATTGGGAAATGCGGGCCTCTATACTAGTAGACATGAGTTGACTGATGCAGAGTGTTTACTGGAATGTGTCCCCGGTATCAGGAGGGTGGTACGTTTTCATGCATCCACACCACTACAGGAGGCAGACCTAAGGGGAAAAAACGAAGGGGAAATGCCTCGCTTGCTTTGACTCCTTTAGTGGGGGGAGGCGGATTGCATTTTGGTGCATCATACCCTGGGTAATGCCCTAACTGCCCAGCATTCTGCCACAGTGTTTGTATTTGGAACTACCAAAGACGACACAAGGCAAGAATTAAACTATACTGGGGGCTGGGAGAGTCAGCTGAAAGATGCCTCCTCCGTGGGTCAGCAAAGATCGAATCTTAGAGTGTGTAGGGAGGATTTGGATGACTTATTTATTCAAATGGCTGACACAACTGGGGATCTATTAAAAGAAATGATTGATTTGGAGATGCCTATAAGATTTCCAGAACCCAGCCGGAAGGGTTTAAGGAGTTTCTCAGAGGGGGCGCCCATTGTAGATTTCCACAAAATTACAAAAAATAAAACTGTTACAGATCTTATAGAAGAAAGGGCTAACGAAGCTATAGGGCCACCATGTATAGAAAAAATCCATGACCAAGAGAAGGTTGCTTTGCCCGTTGATGTTAAAGAAGGCGGCACACAAACACAGCCATGGGAAGGATCTGAAGATTAGATTGAGTATGGGGCTAGGGCTTCTGATCACAAGTTAGACACAATTGAAATCCTACCTCCTATTCAGGATTGGACAGAGGAAAAACCTATTGATAATCGGGGAAGTGGTGATTTTATTTCTCCTCTTCTTTCTAACTTACATATTAGTTTAAATTTGGCACTCAAAACCCTGGGCGAGACACAGGAAACCTTGGGAGGCGTCTTGGCTGGGCAACAAACGGCCTTCAATGTATTAACCATACGATTGGCCTTTTTGGAGGGGCTCGTAGAGGGTAAAACAAAGAACAATTTAAATCTGAAAGAAGCGGATAGACTGAGGGTCGAACAAAATATTAGGTTGTCCACGATGGATGTAAAACTCACCACACTACTAGAATTTATGATTTCAGGTGAATGGCCATCTCCATCCTACAAGGGGGGAAGAGTTGCAGAAACTGTATGCCCCGGTCGTAATAATCTAGAGAATTTCCATGAAGGTTGGAGGTCCAATGCTTTAGATGGTCCATCCCATTTGTTGAACGTGATGGGACAAATGGAGGAGAGGGCAAGTCACGATTTAGCCTCAGAATCACCTAAGAGAGGGGTGATTACTAGCATTCGTAGTGAAGAATCAGGTGAAGTGCAACAGATTCCGCCGACAAAAGGGACCAAGTGTAAAGAAAAATGTAAACACATTAGAAAAAAGGCAGAATCATCTCACGAGGAAATCTCCGATTCAATCAATCTGCAAAATCAGAGGGAGGGGTCTCATAATGTATCTAACTATGACATTATTGAGGTTCACAGTCACCGGTGCGCAGGAGGAAAAAAGGGAAAAGAGGAGCAAGGATGCCTAAGAAAACTAAAAATATGCCTGATGCTAAAATTAAGGGGAGGAATTCTAATCTTAGAGCAATTAGAAATATAACTACCAAGATGATCAATCCAAAATGCCTTCTACTGGTAAAAACGCTACGAGTGGAGATTTGGTCCACTCTGGGGAAGGGTCGAAGGGGGGGTCTGCGGTTGGGAGGGAAAAAATGAATGATAGAGAGATGCAAACCTTAGATGATAGGGACGATAACCAACTTAAGGTAGCGCAAGACTGCCCCCAGACTAAACAAACCAAGATGATGGCCTTTGGTAAAATAGTTAGTACTGAGCATGCCAGACTGTCTAATGGCTTACAATAATCGGGGGTTCTCCCCTCGCTGGGCACACCGTCTACAGTTCCTATATTGAGCGAGATATCCTTGACAGGTCCTCAGATAACTGGGGCACAGTCTATGGTAAGCAAAGATAGGGGGCCGGTCTCTAATATCGTGACTAAGGGTGTTGTGCCGAAAGGCTCGAAGACCATATTATGTCATAATATACTAGAGATAGCTACACCAAGCCAGAGGAACCCGTTTTTAACAGGAATAAGGGGATACCAGTCCCTGATCAGTCGGTCACAGTGACTAACACAGGAAAAATCATTGGTTGGATAAATAACAATAAGGCAGACCAAGTGGCCAACCTAAACAGAACTAATATGTTAAATATTTTTAAGAAAATCCGCTTACTTTCGCTCAATTACCACGGATGACATAGACGCCATTTCTCTCCCAGCCCATAATAATCTCCTAATGGTATGTAACTTGCATTCGGAGATGGCGGCCGACATGGTCAGAGCCCAAGAAAAATCCTTGAGTCATTGGGATTTAACTTGTTGACACTCTCTAGTGTTAAGGAGGCTGACATCTTCCTTGCACACAAGGAACCCGTTGTCATTCCAGTGGGTCAAACGGTACATTCTGGCTCTAATCCTTCTATAACCTCCGCACCAGTTCTGTCTTTGATATCTAGTCTCCTGAATGATCTCCAGGACTGATCCTGGCTACAGCCAGCCCTTAAAATGTTAGAGACCCTGAGACAAGGTTCTGGATGTGCATGACAGGACTAATATAGAAGTGATTTCATGGAATACATGTGGTAGTATAAATTTAAGCAAATTTCTGTGTATGAATTCGACCAACACCTCTCCACGCTTTTATCTATTCCAGGAAACCATGATGGTCGACCATCAGAGTATAGAGCGTTTTCATACCTTTTCCCAGTCTGCCTCTAGGGGTACGGCGGGACGCCCTAGTGGGGGCTTGACTATAGCCGTATATTCTAATTTGGGGTTCAAGTGTAGAGTGGTCTGTAACATGGACTGGCTTTTGGCTATCACTCTGGATATAGATAAAGTGTTATAACCTATATTGTTGCTGAATCTTTATTTGAATCCCCTAAAAGTGCCATTCGAGACAGTGGAGGAGACTCTTAGTGAGATTATAGGGGAATGGCGTGAGAAAGGGCTAGGACATCGCATTGTGTTGGGAGGAGATTTTTATTCACTATGCCCTGAAGATACCGAGTGGAACGATAGGGGAGCTATCCCTAAGATTCTTTAACCCAACCTTTCCAGGGGGGTGCAGTTGGACACTTTCTTGGACGGTTGGGATTTGGGGATGCTGGACAACCCATGGAGATGGGGCTCCTACAGTTCTAGGATTGATTTGATCTATGTGTCTAAGGAACTGAAATTAACCTGCGGGAACCTGGTTCACATAGATACCGACCTGGGTGATCACATTGCCCTAGCCTTTAGCCTGACTTTGGCCCTTCCGGCTATTCAAGTAAGACCGGCTCTTATGGGTCTTTCTTTGGCAAATCAAGGGAGATCGGTTAATTGGAATTATAATACCATTAGGAGATTTAATGCCCTCCTAACAGAATACTTAATGAAAGCTGCTCATCCTGATCTCTGGGATAGTTCACATTTACGAGGGGGTAATTTATGTAACAATCTTACTTGTGCCAATAAAATCAGAAAAGTGGGAAACAAAATTAGCAATAAACAAGAGAGCTTTAGATGAGACGCCAGAATCTACAATTAAAAAATTAAAATGGATGGGATTTGGTGGCCCTCAAAAAACAGTCCTTGCCACTAAGGGACTTCTTGGTTCTAAAGAAAAAGTTAATCCTGAAACATAAAAATCTTGTGAACTCACTTAGGATTGACCACTATTTGAACTCTCACCAGTCTATGATGGAAAGTCTCTGAAAGGGCATGGATGGCAAATTCTGGGCTACTGTTAATAGAATCTTAGTCCCTTCTAAGGGCAGCCTAGATTGTCCTATCCAAGCCGCAGCTTGGACTCCATATTACACCCACAAATTTGCCCTTCCTGTGAAATTTGTTGTAGGGCCTAGCACGGATTTGGGATCTCCTGTAATGGGAGGCTGAACATGGGATCACGAGGATGTCATACGGGCGATACACATCTTAAGCCGTCCAGAGCCCTTGGCCCCAACGGCATTCCGACTTTTGTTATCAAGGCTGCCCCTGAGTTGTGGGCCAATCTTTTAAAACCAGTATTTGATTACATCTTTGAGACCCACAGAGTTCAATACATCATCATGCACATGTATAAAAAGGGTGATGTCTTGAACCCAAGTAATAATAGACCCATAGCACTCTTGACCATCCTGCTTTTAAGCGACCTTAATAAAGTGGTCAGGCATAATTCGCATTTTAGCAAATTCCAAGTTGGTTTTAGGGAAGCGCTGGGAACTAATTTAAATGCAACAATTCTGGCTCACCTAAGAGATTTGATACATCAGGCTAATACTGGAGATGTGTTTATAGCATCATTGGACCTCTCAAATGCTTTTGATGGAGTAATAAGATCGAGATTGTGGTAAAAAATGCTAGCTTTGAAGATCCTGCGTAAGATAGTCCAACTCCTAGCATTTCTTCATACAAACACATCCATCAGGGTTCATTTGACCAAGTAGGGTACCTTGTCTGGAGAAATAGCTACACATGTGCGGGTCAAGCAGGGCTGTTCATTGGCGCCTATTTTCTTCAACCTGTATGTGTGTGAAATGGAGGGAGTGTGGCAGGGACCTTCAATCGTACCGGCCAGGTTGGGGAGGATGGTGATCGAGTGGATGGCCTTTGCAAATAATGTTATCCTTTTAGACCGTACCCGCGGGAGGTCTTCAGAGAAAAATCCATCTTTTTTATCTTTATGCAGTGGCTAACAATCTTATGCTTAATGCTTACAAATCTCGGATTCTGGTATTTTCTAAAAATATAAGTGGACCATGGGCGATGAATCAGTGGACAACGTACAGGCCATCACATACTTGGGGTACAATCTTACAAATAGGGTTAGCGCCAAACAATGGAAACAGAGCCTTGACGAGAAGGCCTGTAAACTTAAATCCCAAATGAAATTCCTGAGAGTAAAGGTTTGCAGATTTTCTCTGATACAGATAAGGCGATACTATCTTGCCAAATGTGAGGCTATCTTTCTCTATGGCCTTGATATCTGTACCCACAATATGAGTCAGATTCTTAATTCCATTCAGGGAAAGTTGTGGAAAGAGCTACTGGGCTTATCCATGACACTGCCCAATGCAATTATTCGCTTTGCCTTATATCCCTTAAATCTAGGTACCTCTGGAAACAACTTTCCCTGTATAGGAAAATAAGCGACCCTCCTACAAATTCTCTTTACGAAACGCTAAGAAAGGTTGCTAGATCCAAATCAGTTCCATCCATGATAAAGTTCTGTGGTAGTATGAATTCAATGCTTCTGTCCCTAGGGCTCACTGTAGAAGATCTTGTACAACGCACAGGATTGGTGAAGAGGTTTCTCCTTAGGGCAGATTGGGTGGAAACGGTTGACTGTGTCAACTCTTATTCTACCTACGAAGAATATTCTAATTTTTGCCACGCAAGGGAATGTTTGCCCCTTTAGCAGGTAAAGGTTCCCATGTGAGAGGGGAAGAACCAGTTATATGCGTTTTAGGCTCAATCAGTTACCGACCCTCGAGAGGATAAGAAACTGACTGGGGTATTAACGGTGCACTAGGGCCGGAATCCCTAGACCTGAGGTGTGGCTTCTGTGGGGATACTAACTCCCAAGAGACACTCAAGCACTTAGTGCTTAGTTGCTCTAACTTTGAGCCTGTACATGTTTTGAACCTCAAATATAGGTTTGAGAGAGATTCAGAGCTCTCAGTGAATCTTTTCTGGAATAGATGCATGTGGGGTCTAAATATATCCCTAATCGTGGCACTGAATGCGTTCCTGCAGGGTATCTGCAAAGATTTGGATAAAATGAATTTGGTCACTTAATGTCAAATTATGGATGTGGGAACTTTTGTCTTATCTAATGTACTCTGCAATCTGATTGATGTATATCTTTATATTCTGTGATGAACTTTATAGACAGGCTTATGTGATGTATTATGCAATATGGATTTTTTATCAATTATGTATTTTACATGAAGTTTTTTCTACAAAGATACTCCAGCTAGCGCAGATTTGCTCCAGCTTTAACCTTTGTGAATAAGGTAGAAGGTTCAGGAGCAAACCCGAGATGCTTGGGGTATTTCCTGATTTGCTCCAGTGCAAATCTTGGTGAATTCGAACCTAAATGTCTATGGCATCTCAATGACCCAAAACATTGCTCCCTTCTCCTAACTCTATGCCTTGCCCTGCTATGTAGCCTGTAATGCCACCTGCAAAATTGCGCCTACTCGTCATTTTAGGTGGAAGATATTAGCAAACGTTGCTTGGTGCACTGAACAGAACTATGTGGGGAAGCAGAGAAGAACTCATTTGCAACAAGATTGGAAACAATTAATTACAATTGTTCATAGAGTATGCAGTTTGTGCGAGGAAGATTTTGAAGTTGTACTCCAGCCTTTGTAGTGAAGGTGAAGGACCATATTGGGGGTACAGGCCGCAAATGGTAATCCGATATCAATCAAACATAGTGAGATTGATGACACCTATGACAGACAAAGGGGACTGAAATAGGTGTGGACTGTGCATGAAGTATTGGACGCCAATTTTGCTAATCGACTACAAACCCAGGGTTCTAATCAGCCAATCACACAGAGATGTCATTTGGTGGTCACCAGGGGTTGCAGCAGCGACCGCTTTGGTCTCGCTTGCTACCCCTGCGCTTGCTACCCCTGTTAAAAACAAAAAGACAAAATAAAAACTTTTTTTCAAATGGAAGCTCCTGGGCACTGGAGTAGAGGAGTCCCCGCAACACCAGATCTCGGGGGGCTGGGGGTGCCAGTCCTCACCCATCAGGGTGAAGGCTGGGCCGGGGCTTGTAGCGCGAAAAGAAGTAGGGTGAGCTGACCATGACATGTGGCACGTGTCACATGTCACATGCCACATTCTGCTCCAACCCCTTCTCCTCCGGATTCCTCACAGCTTATATACAGGAGCCAGGAAGCTCTCCCAGCTTCCTGGTTCCTGTTTGTGAGCAGCACGGAGGAGCTGAGGGTGGCCCGGAGTGATGGACTGAAGCTGGAAAAACAGGAAAGAAGGCTTTAAAAAAAATGTTGTGTATTTTGCATGTGTGAAGTTCATGTCAGATGTATGTATGTGCTATGGGTAAAAGAGAAGAAATGTGCAAGTGAATGTGTTTGAATGTTCTGGGTGGGTGTGTGCATGTGTGTAGAATTTAATGACAGTGGATGTAAGAGAAGGTGTATGAGTGAGTGACTGGTGGGTGAATGAGTAGGAATGTGATAGAGTGTGTTTGATTGTTCTGGGTGGAAACACAGGTGTTAGACGCATCTGAAGGTCATGTGTCATCACTTCTCATGGTGTCACTTGGTGGTGGTACCAAATGACGTCATCAGAGGTCAAGGGTCGTGTGGTATAACTTCCACAACCCCTGGCATTTTGGTGAAGTGAAGTCCCTGCAATCGTGCAATCGCACTTTTTATCTTTTGCTAATCGGAAGTATTTTGTGGAACTCCAGGGAAAAGCTCTATTGAACGCCTCTTTGACTTCCTATAATGGTACAGAAGAAAGGTGGATGCTTATGTTGGAGACAAAAAGTTGACAAAAGAAATTAAATTTGTGATTTAAATCTCCAATGTTTAACATAGCACCTAACACTGACATATCACCTGCTTTTAAACTCTTACAAATTTGACAGATAAGACAAATGAGGCCCACGGCAGTAACATGAGCACAGGGAGATGTTGCTTTTCTTAGAAAAAGCAGCCTCAAGTCTTTCCAGTTTGAAGCCCTAGAAACATACGAAACAAAACAAAAAAACACTGAGCAACCAAGCAAGATCTCCACATACCTCTATGAGACCAAAAAAAAAGAGAGAATTAGGAAACTTAATATAAAAAATGAAACAAAGTTGTCACACCCACTGTGAAACTCTGATATACATCACCTAACCAACTACCAAAAGAAATTTAACAAAAATGCACAATCCACTGGAAAATCTAGATGCACAACATATCGGTCCTCATTGTGGATATGGTATTAATAAGAAATAACACTTGGAGGCTTATGTTACTAAAATTAGTCGTTTGGCAGCGGAGAGCTGTTACGTTTGCACAGCAACGGAAATGGCTCTGAACTGCCAAATTGCCATCATTTGCACTGCGGGGTGCAAATGTAAAAGGCAAAAGGTGGGGTACAATTGTGTATGCCGCCTTTTGCTCTTCACATTTGCACTCCACTGTGCAAAGTGAATACGCGCTGCCTGACATGCTGGCATGCTAGGCAGCGGTTACTTTTCATTGTGAGCGCCGTTTGACATGTGTGCATGGTAAGCAGTGTTCCCAATTGAAATTAAACCCTCCCTGACATGCGAGCATGCCGCGGATGGTTTCATTGTAATTGTACACTCTCTCTGTCATGCTCGCATGGCAGGGAGTGTGTACAATGGTTCGCTGTGGCGTCCTCCTGCTTTATGCGCTGCATAAAGCAGGCGGACCCCATAGGGATCTCCAACATTTGCGCCAGCATGAAAATCCATGCCAGCGCAGATGCTGGAGCATTTGTATGGCAGGGAGGAAGTAGGTGGCGGAACCGCAAGTTGCATTCCGCCTCTCCTCTCCCCGATATAAATGAATGGAAATGAGCTGTGGCGTGAATGGGAGGCGATAAAGCCTTACGCAAGTCGTTTACGCCCTGCATTCACATTATGGCTCAATGGAAAATGAGCGCATTGTACTTTAAAAGTTCCTATTTTTACAAAACAACCAAATTATGAGTTGGCATTGCATGGGAAATGTACAACATGGGGTACATAGAAAGTGGTGTAGGAAGGGGGCGCTGTTGCGCACTATCAAGATGGCTGTCTGATCAGTGAGCTCCCGCTCCGTTTCAGAATCCTGTACTAATTAATCCTTTTTGGAGCCGCCGTCAGACCCACTCGCCGGGGTACAGACTCCCTAGAGCCCCGTCCTGCGAGCTGGTAAATCCTAACATGCCGCGTTGAGAGACACCGGAGCTGTGCGGACCAGAAGTTTGGCCGGCCTCTATTGCAGACGCGAGCCGCCTAATGGCTCCATGACGATACAGCTTGAGGCCGCGGTCGCAACCCAGTGCCGGGCCATTGAGGGGGCGGGGCCTATTGATTCGGCCCGCGCGCTGTGCCCGGAGACATCGACTTGGAGAGACCCGGCCAAGGGGGAGAGACGGCGCCGACGCCAGAGCGGCACTGCTACAGAGGAGCCTCCGGGCCCCGCTTGTCCTGCGGCGCCCTGCTGGTGGGTGGCGGTTCGGCGCCACTGCGTGTGATGCTGGGCCGAGAGACGCAGCGACGAGACCTGTCCCTCGCCTGGGGGAGCAGAGCCAACACGCCGGCAGCGGGTAAGTTTGCCGCCCGTGAACACGTTAAACATCCGAGCTGCTACATACCGCCGATTGAGGCGACCCCTGTGGGGTGCGGCCTGGCCTGCCCTGAAGCACCGGCGGTTCATGCCTGTGCCCTCCCGAGTCGCCAGAGGGGTAAAACAGGCGGATACTGTGCACCCTTCGGCTGAGACTGAGCTGGCTCGTGGCCCATATTTGGATCTGTGCCTGTGTCCCACACCTGGCCTCCACGCCCCGTGAGACGGGGGCTGGTGGAGTGGGCTGCGGGGAGACGGGAGGCTGGTGCTCCCGCTTAACCAGATAGCATCCTACAGGCCTGGTCCACGATTGCGGTACAGGTTGTGCCGATCCTCCCCGGGCTGTGCACCATACTTCGATCCTCCATTGACTTCTCGGGAGGTGTTCACTGGCCAGGACACGGCCTTGAAGACAAGGGCAGGGCGGGGAGAGGCCCCCCACTGGCTAGTTGGCTACCCTGGATGCTGTTAAGCCTGACACACCCCTCAGGGCCAACCATATTGAGTATGGTGAAGTAATACATGGGAGGACACAGTCCACCCGAGTGGACACGCCAGGAACCCTGTGACAGAGCGGAGCGCTGTGCTAGGACCCGGAGAAGTCCAACACAGGCCACGGCCAGAAAAAGAGATTGTGGCACAACGCACTGCGACCAGAGACATGGTTGAACCCCAAAGATCGGGTAGGGGGACCAAAACCCCTATCACCAAGAAGAAAGGCCCTATGGATGTATACACGACCAGCCAAACACAACCTACCAGTGCAGATACACTAACCAATAATATGGAAACTCTGAGCCCGGAGACCAGCGATAAGGAAGACAGATTAACAACAATTGTCCAAGATGGGTTTCGAGCAGTCAATATGAAGTTGGATGACATAGAGTCCACCATTGACTCCCTAAGGGCTAGGGTGGACAAAGAGAGTTCACGTGTAACTGAAGCAGAACATAGAATAAGCACAAATGAAGATGCAATCGCACATCATGATCATGATATCACCCAACTAAAAGCGGCTATGTCCAAAATGCAAAATAAGTGTGAAGATTTAGAATCCAGGTCGAGACGCAACAACATCCGGGTGGTGGGCATCGCGGAAACATTCGGAAGAGGCCAAATGGAAAAACAACTTGAACAGCTTCTTAAAACACTATTTGGCCAGGAAGCATTTTCCGCACATTTCCTGATTGAGAGGGCGCACCGCACGCTGGCCCTGGTCCCTAAACCAGGGGCACCGCCACGCACAATAATCGCCAGGCTCCTTAATTACAGAGACAGAGACTTAATCCTGCACCTGGCTAGAGAGGCTGGAACGTTACAACACGATGGAAACCGGATACACATATACCCGGACTTCTCTGCCGGTGTCCAAGCAAACAGAAGATCCTATGAACCAGTCAAAAGACTCCTTAGAGAACGACAAATACCATACGTTCTTATGTTCCCCGCCAAGATGAGGATTCAGCACGCGGGCGGGGCGCAATTCTTCGAAACCCCAGCTGAGACCATGCAGTACATTGAGGCCTCTATACCCCTCCCACCCAGGGGAGACAGACCGGCTCCAAATAATAGACCCAGACCAGGAGATTAAGGTACTTTTCTTGTTTAGTCGGTCGCTGTCTGCTCCGCTACACCAGTAGGGCCACGGCCTGGCGGTGCCTCGATAATGGCGGTTCCACTCCATTTGATTTATGGAGATGTGGACACGACTGGGCGGCCACGTGATGCAACATGGCTACCCCCGGAAAAAACCAAGAGTTATTTTGGGTACATCGTCGAGATGGGGTTGATGATGTGGGTGGGGGTGCATAGGGTGGAGGGGGGAGTTGGTTGATCTTTGGTGGGAGAAAGTCCACTGAAGGCAGATGTTTTGTTCACCAGGAGCGGAGTGACCCTGGTTACAGTTTGTTTACGGTTAGCAGTTTGCTCTATGTTAAAAAAGTGGCTGCTTCGGGAACGGCACCGGTCGTTTGGTACATACGGCACAACTCTTATGGTCAAAGATTCGGAAAGGTCTATTATGGCTCGATTCTGGTGACAAGATGGAAATAAAGTTGCTTACTTGGAATGTAAGGGGTCTAAATAACCAGGTGAATGCCAAGAAAATTGCTGATTATGTTACTAGACATGGCCCTCTGATACTAATGCTGCAAGAGACACACACAATGGGGAACAACAACTTACTTATATTGCCCAACTGGGGAACACAGCGTTTCTATACTGACTACTCTACTCAGGCCAGAGGGGTAATTACTCTTATTCATCCAAAATTGGGGTTCGGACTGGAGGGGCATAAGGTGGATCAACATGGCAGATATGTGGTTGTGTGGGGCAGGCTCGCTGGGTGGCAAATGCTGCTAGTTAACACATATGGCCCTAATATAGACAACCCTTAGTTTTACATGAATATATACCAACTGATCAATGCCTATGGTTTGTCAAATGTGATATGGGGCGGGGACTTCAATGTGGCGCTTGACCCTATGTTGGACAGGTCCTCCAGGTTTCCTAGAGCCCCTAGCAAAACAGCCTCCACCCTTCGTAGCATTCTCTCACAGCTGTCAATGATAGATGCCTGGCGTCTGATAAATCCTGGAGACAGGAGATATACTTATTACTCCTCAGTCCATGACTCTGAGTCCAGGATTGACTACTGGTTTGTTACATCTAGTATGTCCCCTGCGCTGCAGAGTTGTGCAATTTTGCCCCGTACGCTCTCTGACCACTCCCCAGTGATGATAGAACTTGAGATTCAGGACTCCCCTTGTCCCGCTAGGAGATGGAGAATGCCGAAAAGAATGCTGGGTGACCCCGGGTTGGTGGAAACACTACATGTTGAGATAGCAGAATACCTCATTAACAATGTGGGCTCGGTAAGCAGATATTCCACTGTGTGGGAATCATTTAAAGTTTGGATCAGGGGGATGTTGCTATCCAAATCGGTTGGCATGCTGAAGAGCGTGCGGGCTGAACTGGCGGAAATTCAAGGTAAACTGGAGATATTGGAGGGGAGGTATACCCAAACGCACAACAGGGAACTACTAGCGGATATACATACACACTTACAGGAATTTGATAAACTGGCCGCGAGGGAAGTGCAGTATATGGCTGCCCCCATGAGTGCACAGAGGTACGGAGAAGGCAACAAGGCCGGCAGGACACTCTCTAATCTTCTCAAACATGATAAGCAACCACACCAAATAGCGAGTATACAGACGCCACAAGGGGTAGTACTCACTAGGGAAGAGGAGATAAACCAAGAATTTGTTACATTTTATACCAAATTATACTCGAATCAAGATAATAAATCGTCCGCAGACATTGAAAATGATCTTGCTACCCTCAACCTCACCCAACTCGCAGAGGCAGAGCGTTTAGCGCTAGATCAGCCGATATCGGCTGAAGAGGTTACAGAAGCTATCAAAACATTAACATCGGGTAAGGCACCAGGGTCTGACTTGATAGGGGCAGAATTTTATAAAGAATTTCATGCTGAACTTGTCACGATACTACTCCAAGTGTGGGAAGAATCCCTTGAATACAATATACTGCCCACAACTATGAGGGAGGCAGTGATTACAGTGCTCCCCAAGCCGAGGCAACCACCACAAGATAAGATTTGTCTTCCTACAGGCCTCTATCACTTATAAATACTGATGCTAAAATATTCGCAAAAGTAATGGGCAATAGACTCTTACCAGCGGTCCCCTTCCTGGTCCACCCTGATCAAAATGGGTTTATTCCTGCCAGATCCACCTCCCTGAATCTCTGCAGACTCTTTGGGCTAATGGCACAGATAGACCCCGAGAGGAACGCTGCTGCAATATCCCTAGATGCTGAGAAAGCTTTTGATTCGGTTTCCTGGGTCTACCTTCTAAAAGTGTTAGAGGCATTTGGGATGGGACCGAACTTCATTAGATATGTTAAGTTACTATACACTGAGCCAGGTGCTCGAGTCCTGACAAATAGGTCCATCTCCGAACTCTTCTTGCTGGGCAGAGGCACCAGGCAGTGCTGCCCATTCTCGCCCCTGTTGTTTGCGTTAACCATAGAGCCTATGGAAGCTGCGGTGAGGCTGAAACACTCTGACAAAGGCATAAATATAAAGGGATCCGTCCAACTGATCTCATTATACGCTGATGACACCTTATTGTATATTCGTGAGCCTAATGCAAATATAGCGCCCATAATGGCAGAAATACAACATTTTGCCGACTACTCGGGATACGGGGTTAACAGAGCCAAGTCTGAAAAATTCCCACTCACGCCCTCCACTGAGTGCCCTGAGGAGCTGCATGGGCTTAGGTGGTCAGACCTGTAGATCAGATACCTGGGGATCCTGGTGTCTAGGGATAGGAACACACTGTATCTGAACAATCATGAGGCCACTCTGCAGTCCATCACCACAAAGCTTCAGATATGGGGGCACTTGCCGATATCTTTACATGGCAGAGTAGCGGTTCTTAAAATGATAATCCTGCACAAGCTGCTCTATCTGTTTGTTAATATTCCCATATGGCCGGATAGAACCTTCTTCGCCAAGCTCCGTTCCACAGTAGTGACATTCCTCTGGAATGGGAAAACTGCCAGGATAAGCTGGAAAAAGATGACTGAGCCATACTCTACGGGAGGTATAGCGGCCCTCGACTTTGAACTCTATTACTATGTGGCCCAAGCACAGTTTGCAAAGCACTGGTATGATGCCTCGCAGGAGACGCCCCATGCGCTAATAGAAGAATTTACCACACACCCCACGAAAATTCAATCAGTCATATTTGATACACAATACAAAGATACGTGCAAATATAACCCAGTTAGCTGTACTGTTAAAGCATGGGAAGCCATATATAAAAGATTGCAAATAGAAATGCCATATAATCCTGAGATACCTCTTTGAAACTACCCAGGTATACCCCCCACGCATGACAGCACTATACAAGAGTCTTGGGACCCTAATAGGGAAATGAAAATAGGGGATATGTTCATAAATGGCAAATTTGCGACCCTGGGGGAAATAACAAGAGCATTCGGAGGTGGGCCACTCACGACACTTCAGTATTACCGCATGAGGGCTGCATTTCAGAAAAAATTGACGCTATTTCCAGACGAACCCAAGCCACACCCCTGTGTACAGATGGTGACCTCCTCGGGAGGCCTGGGAATATCTAGGCTATACGCGGAGGTCCAAGCCCAAACCCCCACAATAAACCATGGAAAAGATAAATGGGAAAAAGACCTACAGATACCCATTGAAGACGAGAAATGGCATAGATATTGTTCTTTGACTAAGAAGGTCTCCCTAAACGCTGGCCTTCGGTTAATCCAATTTAAGATACTGAACAGGATGCATTACACCCCAACTAAAATAGCGAAATTTACCCCCAATGCATCGGATTCATGCCCGAAGTGTAATATGCCACAGGCAGGGGACTTTCATATGCTTTGGGAGTGTCGGGTGGTGATGAAGTTTTGCAAGGATGCTGCTGTAATGCTTGAGGATATCACACAGATCCCACCAGATCTGAAACCCCAAAGATATTTATTTGGTGATATAGGTAAGTGTTCCGAGAAAATTTGAAGATTGTTTAATGTCGCATGTGCAATTGCAAAAAAGTGTATCCTGCTGAGCTGGAAGAGTGCGAGCCCACCCAATATGAACCAATTTCTTCGTGAACTGACCTATATAAATGAATCAGAAGAACAGTATGTAATGTCACGATCCACAGTTTGCAGGCCTAAAGACATATCGGGCCCTTTCAGAACTTACTTATGTACCCTGGCCTCCGATGATGACGAATCTGTATAATTTTGTGTAAATACTGTGACCATGACACTTATACTTGCTTTGAAAATGTATGCTGTTGACGATGAGGTGCTTTTGTTCCTATGTTGCCACTAATAAAAAGAGTTTAAAAAAAAAAGAAAGTGGTGTGGGAAATGATGGGTTGTTACCCCGTGAAGTACTTTTTATGTACCCCATGTCCTAAATACTTATACAATTCCAACTCATTTTTATGCAGTATTTTAACAATGGTGGCATTTGAAAAATTACAGCCATTCTTATGAGACCTAGGGCCTAATTCACAGAAGCATTTTGTATAATGGCAAAACCCAGTTGGAAAACGCTAGGTGAATAAGGGCCCAAATGTGCCCTGGCCAGCTTGTATTGAAGAAAGCAGTATCTCCAGATGAGTTATGCTCCCCTCCTCCATGCCAGCCAAGGCCAAAATGACCAACCTCTTAAATGTGGCATGTGCATTTGTTAACCAAAAGTGCATAAAAATGCATGGATTGAATTGACACTATCACTTCTTGGCAGGGGTTTGTATTGTTTGGGCATCTGTCTCGTAGACACAAATAGAAACACTATAGTACTTGCCGTTCTGTGGGTCTCTTCTGCTTCAGGAGCTAGAACCACTGAGCTGGATCGAGGAGCATCAGATGGCAGAATTACCGCTTCAAACAAAATGATTGGCCACTTGCCCCTCAAAGCTGCCCAGGCACCGTCTGACCTAATGTAGATTTGATTTTGGGCAGGTATTCAATCCCTAGTGTTTATCACCTGCATTCAGGAGTGGGGAACTGCCTCAACAAGTGACACACACTCTGGCGAACTGATGGCAATCCAATGTAGGTGTACTCAACCAACTGAGCTATCCTTCTCTTCTCCATGCAACGAATCAGGGGGTAGTTCATCTCAGTCCACTTTCTCATTGGTTGACTTAAGGCATTGAAACGTCACGAGTACAGCACTTCAATGGTCTATCTCTCCATAGGTCACCACACAACTGAGCTGGAGTGTGTAGAGCCAGCCAGTCATATAATTTCCATAGAGCTTCCTTGCCATTGTTTGGATGTGCATGCAAGACATACAAAGGCATAACAGTATAGAGGGCATAATGATCACGGCAGGCATGCATGAACGACTCGAGAGACATAACAGGCATGGAAGTCACTGAAGTGGCATGGAAGGCACTACTAGCATTGAGGCATTTAAGGCACCAGAAGGTATGTATGCCTCATAGGGCATGGAAGGAACTGGATGGCCATGCAAGCCCTAAAAAAGTCAAATAAGGCCTGAAGGTGAGGGAGGCCTCATAATCACATTAAAGGCACTTAAAATAGGCATCATTTCATTGCTTCATCAAGAAGCTTATGCTGGGTCCCTACCAGTCTTGTTAATTTCTACCAACATACCCATTGTTTCCAAACCTATTGAGATGGTGGTGGCGGCGACCCAAATATTGGCCTTTTGGATCTCCAGCAAGGAAGTCAGCGGTTAGCTCCGGTTAGCTCCAAGCATGGGACATAAATGTCTCCTTTTGCACTTTGGGGTGAGCGTCTACTAGCAGGTGATGAAGTAAATTGGGTGCTACTGGTCATGTTTACTCTCTATTCCTTGCTCGACCATCAGTCAACCACAAACAGCTGCTTAGTACTCTGATCTCCGTTACCCACATGACCAGTGGCACCCTGGGTCAGGCTCCTTCTGGAAGAGAGGACACCAGGGGCAGCGTTGGGTAAATTCATCTTTTTCAACAGAAATGGACCATGAAACCTTTGGAGCCCCTTGTGACTCTGACAAAGAAAGTTGAATGGCTTCTGTTAAGTGGTCATTTAGGGGTTCAGCTCCAGTGCTGACTGCCTTTCTTTCTTCTGCCGTGCAGAGGACAATAACCATTTCCTTGATAATTTGCACTCAGAAGTGTGTTATCACATAAGGTCACAGGAAATACACAACTGTGCCATTTGAATCTGCTTGTGGCACAAAATATACATATATGCATATATACAATTTTTCCATTTACCATTAAATCACACATCAGAGAATTTGTGTAACTGAAATCTGCAATCGGGCATCGCTAGCTGAAGGACCCATACATTATTTTGGAATGAGCCGCTTTCGAGCATTTCCTCTTTCATGTGTATTCATATCCTATTAAACATCTAAAGCAAATTTCCTGTCTTTATACGATTGTACGCTGGTGATATTCACCTGTACATTAAAGTTTCAGGAAGAAAAAGAGGAATTTGTATCTTTTTTCTTGTTTAAATAATTTATTGAACACAGTAAGGATATAAGGCTTGCAATACATATACTGGAACCAATGAAGATAAAGCACGTAATAAACAAATAACTATGCAAGATAAAGTTATATAATATTAGAGCCTTAGATGATAAAATATGCAGTGTATTGCCTAATGCACGAAAGTGCAATTTAAGATAAACTCATAGTTGTGGTAACATTTTATTTATTTATTTTTTATTTATTTATTTCTACCGCACCAAAGCCCACAGGCATCAGGGCGCAAAACAGACAACGTAAAAACTAAATGGCTGAAAGAGACTAGATTATTCGAACAAAAAAGTTACCTGAACATAAACACACAGAGGCCACACAGGACAAACATGAACAAAAGGAAAGGAGGGGAAGGTATTGACAGAGATGAACATATTATATCATATTAGCTAAGTAGAAGTTGATTTCTCTAAACATTCTAAAAATGGTTGCCATTTCAATTCATGCTTGAGCTGTAAAAATGTGGATCCAGCATTAAATGTTTCCATTCTATGGATATTACACACAGAGTTCCACCATGTCTTGAAATGTACAGGCCTAAGCTCTTTCCAGTTAGAGGTTATAACTCGAATTGCTATTGCAATTAGGAGATCAAACAAATAACATTTGTTTTTGTCAATCGGCTGTGTAGCTGCACTTCCAAGAAAAAGAAAGGCGAAAAGGGAGAACTCTTGTTGCAGGAAAAAAATACATGTAAGAATTTTCCACACGTTCTTCCAAAATCCTTTAACATCGATACACTCAAAAATTATATATTTAAAGGAGCCTTGAGTATGAAGACAACTCCAGCAGTTATCATTTTGAATTCCACCCATTCACAAAATTAGTGGGGTAATAAAGGCTCTATGGTGGAAGAAGTACAACGTTTGGAGTAGGCTAGCTGAAGTAATAGCCTTGGAAATGTTATTCCACACAGGAGGCCATAAAAGCTGGGAATCTGTTGGGAGCAATCTTGTTTCCATTTCACTAGACAATTCCATGCAACTTCATTTGATAATAATGATGACAATATCTTATAAAACAATGAAGGCGTAAAACTAGAGTTTGACAGATGTAATCTTACAAACTGAGGAGTGATAACTTTAGATATTAAAAGATCTTAATTTTCCATGATGGCATCAATCAAACTCAAATATTGTAGGATACATAACATTGGCAAATGGAATTTAGTTACAATCTCATCAAAAGCAAGTTGAGTGCCTTGAATAAACATTTGTTCAACATATTTAATACTTAGAGAGAGCCAGGGTTTCCAACAGATAATTCTTTTGTTGGCTTTTATTAAGGGATTCATCCAAATGTATTGCAAAATAAACAGAGGCGTTTTTGTAATGGAAGGATATAACCAGGATCAAAGATATTGGACAGAGATATTATTGCTAGCACTGGTAAAAGAATCAATTATTTCTCTTGATACTGCAGCAATAAGCAAGAGTATGGAGGGAAAACATTGCTCTCTCTAAAAGAAGCCAATTGGGTGCATTAGAATCAATAGGAGTTAACTACATTTGTGCTTGTCATAATATAAATGCCATGTGATATTATCTTTAATCCAGGAAGCCCACTCCACCATTAGCTCATTGCTTTTTGAGCTTACATAAAGAGATTCTTCGCGTCTTTATTGCCCAAAGAAATTGGAGAATACAGGAGTCCAGAGATTTAAAGAAAGAAGGGGGTATGGAGATTGGGAGCATGTATAGGACATAGAGTATACTTGTGGAAATCATCATTTTGACAGACTCTAACCTGCCCCACCATGATAAAAGAAAAGGGTTGACCTTTAATTAGTAAGTTCCTTTAGTATTTTGCTTAATAATTTCTTTGATGGAGGATGATATATGTATGCCCAAATATTTGATACCAGAGGGGCACCATTTCATACCAACTGATTGAGTGTCATGTTTAGTACAGTGCAAATTGAGTGTTATAATTCAGACTTATCTCTATTTAGTTTGTATCCTGATGCGAGGGACAATTGTGCAATAGAGCTAAGTAAAATTGCAAACACGTCTCTGATATATTGAAAAGTAACAATACATCATCAGCATAAGCAGCAGTTTTAATCTGAATACCACCATAGTAGATGCCAGTTATGTTATTTTCCTGACGTATTGCCTCTAAGAATGGCTCTAGCGCAAGAATAAAGAGAAGTGGGGAGAGGGGACATCCTTGACATGTACCTCTACGTAATGGGAAGAATGATGACATTTGTCTGTTTATGAAGACTGATTTGTCACGGTTGGAGTATAATACCTTAAACATGGATATAAAGGGATCATTAATGCCATCCCATTTTAGGGCCTCAAACATGTAGTTCCATTCTACCCTATCAAGGCTTTTTCAGTGTCTAGTGCTATGGCTGCATATGGGTCAGTGGATTTCTGAATGTTGTCAAGGATGTCAATAAAAAGTCTAATATTGGCTGATGATAGTCTCCCTTTAACATACCCTACCTGGTCATTTTTAATTAGATTTGGAAGAAATGGTAGAAGTCTATTGGCTACAATCTTAGCGAAAATTTTGCAATCAGTATTGATTAAAGAAATGGGTCTGTAATTTTGGGTCGGTTCAGGGCCCTTCTTTGGTTTAGGGAATACAATTAACATAGCTTCAGAGACGGTTCCTGTTGCTTTCTCGTTAGCGATGAGTATAAAATTCACTAAGTTTAGGCACTAAGAGATCCTTGAAATGGGCAAAGAAATCAATTGGAAAACCATCAGGGACAGGAGCTTTACCTTTTTTGTGTTAGAGTATGAGTTGTGGTGTACATGTCGTAGAAAGTCTTGAGCTTGGGCCTTACTAGGCGAAGCTTCAAAAGTATTTAAGTTTTGGTACAATTTAGAAAATGCTTGAAAAATATCCTCATCTGAGAACACTCTTTTACCATTGTGGTCTTTAATAACTACAATTTTTGCTTTTTGCCTTTCAAATTTAAGATACGCTGCTAGAGATTTGCTAGATTTATTAGAGAATCAATACATTTTTTATTTGTATTTTAAAAGATTAGCGCAGGAATATTATTTAGCCATACTATTGTACTGTACTCTAAGTCTAGTAATTTGAAATATAGATGCAGAGTTAGTATGTATATATTTGGATTCAGGAGATTTCATTGTTTTAAAAATGTCATCCGCTTCTTGTTTAAGTTTTTTTCTTTTTGTGGTCCTTATAAGAGATCATATGTCCCCTGAGTATGGCTCTGTAGCAATCCCAATTATTCACAATAGAGGTATCAATGCTGTTGCTGAATAAATTGTGTAAATTGTTCATCTTTCAAGAGGGCAAAATTAAATTTCCATCTGCTAGGTTTATATACATTCTGTAGATCAGATAATTGAATGTGAACTGGTGTGTGGTCTGACAAGGTAATACATTCAATTTTGGCATTTAACAGGCGGTTAGTCATGGATTTGGAAACAAAGACATAATCAATTCTTGAGAAAGAGTCATGAGGATTAGCGTAAAATGTGTTTTCTAAATCAGAGGGTTGGGACATACGCCATGCATCAATTAGACCTAATTCAGAAATAAAATTGGCAAATTCGGAGTGGGGTTTAGTTTTCTTGAACCGTACATTAGATTTCCTATCAAGATAGGGATCTTTAATCTCATTGCAGTCTCCACACACAATAAGGTTATTGGGATTGGAGTTGAGGATATAATTTATTAACTGAAGGGGCAGTATTGGTCGGGCCATATGCATTTGAGATGGAGTATTCAATGGAATCAATAAGTAGCTTTACCAGACCCATCGTCACACATCATCTGATTGAGTGTCTATAACCTTACATTGGAAATGGTTATTGATGAGGGTAATAACTCCATTCTTTTTCCAATTCGCTGCATTCAAGAACACTTGGCCCACTCAAAGGCGTTTTCAGTGTCGGGGTTTCAGCTTGTGAAGGGTGAGATTCTTGTATACATGCTATGGATGATTTGGCTCGATTGAGATGGGAGAGGACCTTCTGTCTCTTCATTGGATTGTGCAATCCTTTAATGTTCCATGACCTTATAATAAATGACATAGATCAAACTAGGGATGGAGTACGTCGAAGTACAACCCACAATAATACAGTATTTAGTACAAGGGCATGAAGTATTCTACTGCAAAAGGCAAAAAAGTGGCAGCCATACAAAGAACAATACTAAAGAAGATTTGCATTTGTAATAATAGACTAGAGGGAGAGACACAGAAGGGAAAGGGGTTGACAGAAACAACCTGGATTCCTTAAACTTCCATGTAATCCGGATAGCTTTGAATGGAATAGTGGCTAAGGGGAAACAGCCACACCAATTCATGTTGGGAGTGAAACAATGAAGGATAGGTGTGAGGAGCCGGGCTCGAAAGGGCCTGCCCAGTGCCCCACTCTGATGAGAAAGTCACGTGTTCAGTTTGGCCTCATACCACATAAATAGATTCACGTAGGTAGTCTGGATATATCCAATACCTCTCTTCTGTGACTCTGGATGAAGCTACGCAGGTCAGTTGGATTTTTGAAGGCAAATGTATGACCATTGAGAGTGACCTTTAGAATAGCTGGATGAATGATTCCATATTTGGCATTTAGTTGTCTTAGAGCAGGTCTGAATGTTAATAGTTCTTTTCTTCTTGCTGCAGTGGCATTAGCTACATCTTGAGATATAAAGTTGTTGGTGCCATCCCACATGAGCTGCCTTTTTTGCTTTGCTTTTTCCATAATGAGTAGGATATGAGTGTAGTCAAGTAAGGCAAAGATTAGAGCTCTGGGTGCGTTACGCAAAGCGGTTATGGGTCCAACATGATGAGCCCTTTGAATATTGAACTGCAAGGAAGCTGGGAGCTCCAAGAGTAGAGGAAGCATATAGTAAAGGAATTGAATGGGATTATCATTTTCAATGATTTCCAGAATGCCTACAATCCATAGATTATTCCTCCTGTTCCTATTTTCAACATTTTCAGTTTGCTTCTGCAGAGAGTTAACTGTATTTTCAAGGGTAGCCACTCTCCCAGTTACGTCTTTGGCATTACTGACCCTCCTTTCTACTTCATCTTTTCTTGACTTAATATTGCACAATTTATCATCTAACATTTGCAATTTTGCCGTTGTAGCTTCCATGAAAGGCTTAAGGGCTTTCATCTCTTAAAACGGCTTGCATGACCAGGTCATGAATGTCATCCTTGGGTGTGGGAGAGTCACTTTTCTGTCTTTTAGGTGCATTATTGCTCGAATATAAGGGCACTGCCTTAGATTGCCCTTTTTTTTGAGGCCATACTGTGGTAGAATTAAGGTCACTGTGTTTACAGAAAGGTTATGATAAAAAAGTACTTAATAATGAGGGAGCCACCAGAAATTATAAGCCCTTTTTATAATAAATTGCACCCAATATGTGTCTGCAGCCAGGCAGCAGGTTATAATAAGTAAAACCTGCCTGTATTGACCTTTCCCCTTTATATTAAAGGCAACCGTGTTCCAAAAGTACCTTATTTAAGTATCTTTATTTGAAGAACAGCAAGCATGACTTTGTTGTGGAGAAAACTGGACCTCCGTGCTGTAGCAGTGTATCCCAGTCATGTCATCGTTGCCAGCTGACAGGAAACATCGGCCCTGTACTCAAGCTTGTTGCTGTAGGCCGTGTTCGCGGGTACTTTCGTTTTCTCCTCGTTTCCTCTCGCAGCATGGACCCGACATCCACACACAGCGTAACCATTGCCAGGTATGTGGGATTACATTTAATTGAGTTTAACACGCTTACATTTTGTAAATAAGCCGTTAATATATTGACTAAAGGTCACCAGAGTGGGAGCACCGAATCAGGCAGCCATCCCCGTTGGAAACTAGCCATGCCCCCCAGTCAGGAATTTGTATCTTAACAGCAATGCTTAGATGCTTAATTAAGCTCAATGAAGTCACTTCCTCCCGATCAATAGTTCAACAGGAGAACCTGCCATGTTTGATATCAAGAAACCCTGAAAGGATTTCAGTGGATTTCTATTCCTCCTTTACTGGGCCTCCCTCTGCCATTGAACCTCAAATAAATAAACTTTAGCTTCCTACTTGATGAACAGATGTCCCTTAGGCCTCAGATTAATTGAGTAGTTGACAGCTGCTGTAATCAAATCAGGATTTTGGAGAAGGTGGCTTTATTACTCAAAATTGAACATGGTGCCCTTATTGTCGGAGTCATTCGAGGTCTGGCTTTGCTAACACCACCTACGATGGTCTTCCTGGTGGGTTAATTGGAAAACCTAAAATGGTATCTAAATCAATGAATCAGTCGAGTCCTCGTAAAGGCATGAAAGGCATAAAGAGGCATAAAGAGGCATTAAAGGGGCATAAGGAGGTGGAGTGCCATCAGAAAAATATTAAAAGGGCCACTGCAGCCCAACACATCACATCATAGCAGTAAGCAGGGGCACTGGGTGCTCCGGGGCCTGGGCACCCCCTGGGAAAGGCTATTTTCGTGAAAGTCCCTATACTTATAATGTAATTGGTATTGAAGTTGAAAAGCGACATTGCAGGCTTGACGGCATAGAAATATTGGGTCTGAATACAAGTATGGCACGGGGGTAAAAAAAAGTTGCAATAACAGAATTACTGTTGCTTTTACCACACTGCCACAATCTGAACTTGAAGGAAAGTTGAGGGAACAGCTCCAGCACTGGGTTAGAGGTATTTCCTTTATTTTATTTCGAGAAAATTGAGGAATTCCCACTGGCGGTAATTCCTCAAAATCTCAAACGTGGAGGGAACAGCTCCAGCATTGGGTTAGAGGTATTTCTTTCATTTTGTCATGGAAAATGGAGGAATTCTCACTGGCATTAATTCCTCCAAATCCCAAAGGTGTCCTCTGGGATTCTATACTTGGAAATAACACCAGCTTGAAATCTGCAGGATTTACCTCCAATGCTGAGGCAGTATTATGACAGTATATGTAAATGAGTTTGATGGATTAACCAGTGATGAGTCTGCCCAACTCATAAAGAGGCCCATTAAGTATTGAATTTGTAGAAGAGTGTGTGGCAGAAAGAAAAAAAGCAGCCTTGCCTTTGGTCACTGCTCTTTTGTCCTGAGTAGATTCTATTTTGTTTGGTTTCCTTCTATTAAACTGTTCAGGACCTAAAGGAAGGCCAATAATTGCAGTGCACTAAAATGGTGACCATTGGAAGACTGAGGCCTACTAGAAGATTTTCCTGCAGATAACAAACCAAGGCTTTGCTGTTACACCTTAAGTCTTTCAATGGTTTAAGATGTCATCCAACGATGAAGAAAAAAAACGATTGTAGACAAATAGATTGTCCAAAACTCTTTTTTCTAGTTCTTAGCCAGACATGTTGACTAAACTAAACTCGCCTTATGAATGAGTATGCATCAACACAGCTCCAGCAGCAGCTTTCACATGGTCATAAGAGGCAATCAGAATTTGATTAGCGTTCCCCGCCCCGATTGCCCCCCTGCCCATACTTCCTAACCCCCCCCCCCCTGCAGTCTGCCAGCCGGTTTAAGAAGTCTTTTCCATCTTCTTTAGCTTGTTTAAAGTTCTTCCCTCAATGAGCTGTACCAGCTTTAGAGGTTGGTTGTCTTGACCTAAAGTCGAATTAATGTCATTATTTTGTTTGTGGGTTCACTAAATATTCCTTCTTTGTCAGAAGAAGCCCACACAATACCATGTGCTTCCTCTACTGCACACAATGAGCTGGTGGGTGTGAGAAAATGCTGAATGCCCTCCACTGTCCTTATTGTCCTGTTCGTTTGACCCAGTTTTTGAAGACACTGGCATTTGCCCGGCTCCTGTTGCATCCAGGGAAGCAAGGTATGATCGGGGCCTGACGCAATGAGCAGAAACTGTCCCTTGTGACCCTTTTAATTGCAAGGGGTTGACTTTCACGTCGATTCGAATTTCAAAGTGCATTTCTGATAGAATTAAACATTTTAAAAGCATGATAACATTTTTAAAGGCATGATAACTTCCCCATCACTGTCGTCATCAGTTATTGTGGCTACATCATTCTCCAGCTTTTATGGATGAAAAAATGTCACCATAAGCAGCAGTGGAATGTCCCAATATTGGATGCAGATGTTTTGCTGCTGCTGAATTCTTGTAGGTTACAATGTAACCTATGTGTTTTTAATTAATTTTTTTTATTTTAAACTGCTGCCTCCACTTGAAGCTTTGCCTGGGATTCGAACCCAGGTTCTGGGTCACGTGCTGTGAGGCAAGAAACTTAGAATGCTGTGAAACACTCATATTGACTTTCTGCCCTACAGGGCACGTTTTCTTACACATATTACGGTATACAAGCTGTGCACCTTTTCTATTTATCAGGCAATGTTTTAAGAAATCATGCTCGCTTGGGAAATGCTTACTTGTCTTGTGGATTTTCTTGAGTTGGGAAAGACATCCTAGATGCAATATGTACATTTCTTTCAATTTGCGTTCACTGCCACGTCAGTCCTCACAGCATACCTTTTAAGACTCGAGCACTGAGAATGTATCCACCACTGCTTACAGGAGGTGTTACCTGCTTACAGGAAGTGCACTTTTAAAACAAGTTTGACACTTCCCATTTAGAGGATGGTCATGTTGCACATTAGCAATGGAAAGAGCTGGAGACAGCCAGAGCACCTTCGGTAGGATCTAGAACAATATGGCAAATGTGTCTTGCCAGTGTCACAAAAATAAACACAACAAACAAAACATGTACCTCAAGTGTGGGATACATGCAATTGGGATGAATTAGTCTCATTAGCAGGCAGAACTCAAGGACCTAGTGTGAATTTGACACTTATCCATTTAAGATTCACTTGCAATTGCAGTACAGTAAAACAATCCTTATCCTTTAAATGTGAAATGAAAATTCTTGCTGTTTAAACGTTTTGCTCAGGGGGCCTGCTATTTAGAACTCATGGGTGATCATTGCTCTTCAGTGCTCAGCTTTAACTTATGAGTATTCTTATCTGGGTAATCGGATGATAAGGATGTATTCAGAGCATGTCAAAAGTCAATGTTCAGGCCTCCATTCCTTCCACAACAAAAAGTCTAATACTTATCACTTCAGGTTGAGGCAATGTCTAGGGTTGGTTGTTGTGACTAATCAACTTCTGGGGCACCAGTGGTTCAGGGATGAATATCGGTTTCTAGACTATCAATCAGAGCCCCACCTCTTGTACATCAGATGGGATCCGAACAGATTGGAAACACAAGTCAATTATAAAGCTCCTTGTACAATTTTGGTAACGTGGAAGGAACAGCAGGCTTATCTCAAGGTTGTGGATCATTGCTTAGTTGCAACACAGCGAAAATACAATTATTACCCAATGATAAAAGGGACTGTTCAGTGTGGTTGTATACAAATATCTATTTTATTATGATCACAACAGACAGTTCTAGCACACTACAAAATACAACCCACCCTGTAAAGGAATGCAGAGGACAGACAGTTTCAAAGAAGGATAACAGATGCACTCTGGATACTGACAGGAGGGTAGTCGGAATAGTAATGAATCACATTAGTTGAAGGATACTTGGTTTCAACACAAAGGGAGCAATGGGGCAAACGATGTTACTAAGGGCCTTCGGAGAAGCACCAGAGGGACAGAACCACAATGTACCTTGTGCTTGGGGGCGTGGCTTGGACAGCCATGGAATAGGCTGTGAGCCCCGTGTGCTCCGTGATCCGACATCCTGATCCGTTCAACAAACGCATGTATTCCACTTGAATCTGGAAGCAAAACACATACAAGCGTGTGGGAAGGTGCCGGGAAGAACGTGAGCATGTGAGCGGCTCGCGGGAGACTGGAGAACTGCCGAACAGACACATAGTATCCTGGGGAGCGGCCGCAACGAAAACACCAAAATGGCAGCGCTCCCAGAGAACAAAGGGATCTAGCAAGACGCGGCAGCGAAAAAGAAACTGCCGGCCCTCTGATGCAGTCACTGTATCGGGCGACAGCCACCTATTGAAGCAAAGACATTTGCAGCCGCGCCCGGCGGCTGACATGGCTGAGACATGCGAGTGTGTAACACACTATTACCAGGACATACCCCGGTCTGGCAAAACCTACATGTGACTAGGCCATTGCAAAAGAGGTGAGCAGCTGTTGAGTTCTGTGTAGCACCTCGAAGTACGTTGATGGCGCATTGATGATAGTGTGCAGCAGGAATACATGGGAGAAGACAGCCCATTTGAATACATTGCCGCCCTCCACAGAACAGCGCAACCCGCCGCAACTAGCGCCCTAGCGTTTGAGGGACCAGAGCACGACACATCAGCATCGCAGTGTGGGGACCAGATACGATTGGGAATCGTGAGATGTTTGTAAAAGGACTGAGAGCCAAATCCAAACAATCCACAATGGAGATCTTTGCGAAAACGCAGCGGACCCCCACAACAGCGGCGCAAAGCATGGGCGTGGCCACCGCTGATGGTGCCGCAGAAGGAGATAACCGTCAGGTCCTGGTGGCCATAACGGATTTGAGCACCAAATGGGGCACAGCGATGGCGGACTTGCGGACGGGCCTGGAAAATAAAATTGACGCTGTGGGAATCGAAGTTACTCTGCTGCGTCAAGATGTCCATGCGTTGGCGGAGAGAATAATTGGCCTGGAAAGCGCAGTGAAAGTGAACACAGAGGTCAGCACGAGCAATGCAAAGGAGGTCCATGTGCTAAAACAGCAGGTCGCCAACCTTGAAAATCGAGTGGAGGAGGCGGAAGGAAGAGCGAGGAGGCACAACATACGTGTGATTGGCCTGTCCGAGGGGGAGGAAGGACATGACCCCACAGACTATGTAGAGAACATGATCCTCCAGGGGATAGGAGAAGAAAAACTCTCACAGGGGTTTACTGTTGAGCAGGCCCATTGGGCCTTGATGAGGAGGCCACGACCTGGAGCTCCGCCGAGGCCAATAATCGCAAGGATCCTGAATTACAAAGACAGGGAGAAGATCCTGGAACATTTCCGTAAGGGCGGGACAATTGAGAGAGCATCCACCAATATCACGGCGTACCCGGATTATACAATGCTGGTGCAGAGGCAAAGGTATAGTTACGTGGCCGTCAAGAGGAGGCTACATGCTGCGGGCATCAAATATATGCTTCTGTGCCCAGCGAGGCTAAAGGTGCTGCATCAGAGGAAGGCGCTTTTTTTTCGACACTCCGGAGGTGGCGGCGTCGTGGCTGGACCTGCAGGGCTGCCCGGAACAGGAGGCTGACTGAGATCGCCTCGAGCGTGACAAGTGAAGAGTCGGTGCCATGGACATTAAGGGGATAAGTGGGAAGGTGGACTTGTTTCGGGCACACAGGAGATTTGAGTGAATTTGTAGCCCTTGGACCTTGTGCTCTGGCTGGACTGGAATATAGAGTATCAACTGCATGCTGGAACTGAATAGCATTAACATCATGCGAGATAGTATGGGTAGTAGGAGCAATGGGATGGTAGCAACCTACCACCGAGCATTGGTAGTTAAGTAGCCATTAGGGCGACTTTACCCTGCTGAGCCCTGAGTATATACTTGCTAGACAGGGCTAGATGTGGGGGTGCATGAGATCCAGGGATGGAGCTGGGCAACGGTTGGGGAGGGTGTTGTTGGGTGTGGGTGGGGAGGTGGGTGGGGGGGAGGAGGGGAAGTTTGTGGTGTATATAGTTTTGGGGAGTTTTAGTTTGTGTATGAGCCTACAGGGAAATGACAAACAAATCAATGGCATCGGGTAATCTCAGAATTGTGACCTGGAATGTGCAGGGCCTTAATAGCTATCTAAAACGTAACAAGGTGATGATGTACCTAAAGAGGATGCGGATTGACATAGCTCTGCTACAAGAAACCCACCTCACCAAGGAGAAGTTGGAGGTGATCAGGAGGAAATGGAGGGGTACGGTCATGCGGGCCACATATTCGGCATATGCAAGAGGGGTGATTACATGGGTGGCACCGCATGTACCATTTCAGCTGCTTAGCTCGACAATAGACCCGGAAGGCAGAATGGTGGTGGGGGCGTGACTCCTGGAGAACAGAGAAGTGAATATCATAAATTTGTATGCCCCTAACCATGATACAGCGGTATATATTAGGTCTTTATATAGAAAAATTAGCCCCCTGTCGGGTGGCGCGATGGTGTGGGGAGGGGACTTTAATTGCACTCTAAACCCCAGGATAGATTGGTCAGATGACAAATTAGAAAAGCTGGCGCCAGCAGCTAAAGCGCTGAGGACACTGTTGATGGACCTCGGCCTAGAGGATGTGTGGAGAAGGCCACGCCCAATGGATAGGCAATACTCGCACTATGCAGCGCCATACGAACTGCACACAAGGCTAGATTACGTGTTCGCATCTGCTGAGATAGTGGGAGAAATGGTGGGGGCGGAATACAAAGCCCGGGTACTCTCTGACCATTCGCCTTTGGTCATAGAGTGGCGACATCAACCCCCCAGGGCGCGGATCCCGACGTGGAGGCTCAGGACTGAGGCTCTACAGGATGCGGGCTTCCGAGAGGATCTGAGGGAGGCCATCGAGGAATACTTTGAAATTAATACGGGCAGTGTAAGTTCAGTGGGAACAGTATGGGAGGCATGCAAGGTGGTGGTGCGGGAAGTAGCAATATCTAAATCCAAAGGGCTCCAAGGGGGTATTGAGCGGGAACTGCAAGAGACAGAAAGAGAGCTAGAGGACCTGATACGAAATGAGGGGACCACCCGTGCGAACAGGGCTAAAATAAAGGACTTACAGCTAGCTTGTAGTGAACTTTGGGACAGATTATGCAAACTGAACTATAAGAAATACACGGAGAGGCTGCATGCTGGGGGGGATAAGCCGGGTAGGTTATTGGCTTGGTTATACAAGAATGAGACCCCCCGCTCGGTGATCAGAGAGATCAGGGACGCGGAGGGTCAAATCCATAATACCCAGGAAGGGGTAAATGAGGTGAGGACATAGGGCTGCCCACCTTGGATGACCTAGAGCGAGCGGACCTGGACGCCCCCATCACCGTGGATGAACTGGAGGCGGTGATCCAACACCTGCCCACATGTAAAGCGCCTGGGGCGGATGGGTTACCCAGCGAGTTTTATAAAACGTACAAGCAGGAGTCACCAGCCGCTGCTGGTCGTGTTTAATGAAGCATATGAGCGGGGGGAACTGCCGGCGTCCCTCCGCGAGGCGGTGATCATTCCGCTCCTGAAACCAGGCAAACCAGACGCGGAATGCGGATCCTGCAGGCCCTTGTCTATGCTCAATCAGGATAACAAGATACTCACGGCAGTGCTAGCCAATAGGTTGTAGGGGGTAATTGGCAAATTGATACACCCAGACCAAACGGGCTATGTCCCCGGTAGAAATATTACAGATAACCACAGGAGGCTACACCATATTATTGACCAAACTGAGGGAGACTAGAGCGAGCTGGCTATCGTGTCGTTGGACACGGTGAAAGATTTTGATTCAGTGAGGTGGCCGTGGTTGAAATCGACTCTGAAAGGATACAGGATGGGACCAGGATATATTAGATGGGTCCAGATGTTATATAGTACCCCGACGGCGAGAGTCAAAACCGGAACCACAATCTCAGATAAATGGCAACTTAGCAGGGGGACCAGACAGGGATGCCCCTGGTCACCAATGTTATACATCCTGGCATTAGAGCCGCTGGCAATATGCCTGCGGCAACAATACGGGGAGGTGGGGATCCGTACGACAGGGGGCACACACCTGATATCATTGTATGCAGATGATGTGCTTCTCTACTTGCGCTACCCTAAGGAGAACCTGCAATATGTGTTGGAGGTGATGGGTCGTTACGCCACCCTCTCGGGCATATCGGTGAACCCCGGGAAGTCCAGTTTGTTCCCCCTGGGAAGGTACAAGAGCACCCCATTGGAGAGGCTGCCCGTCTTGCAGATACCCTGGCAGACCGTGACATTCAGGTATCTGGGCGTAAATGTTTACCACAATATAGAGACAGAGCATAAACATAACACAGAGAAGGCGATGGAGGGAGATAAGAATAGCATGGTGTTCTGGTCTAAATTACCCCTAGCCATGATAGGGAGAGCAGCTCTACTCAAAATGGTGGTCTTGCCCAGACTCTTGAACTTTTTTGTGAATGTCCCGTACTAAATCCCCAAATGCTTTTTTGTGAAACTTCATGGCATGTGCAGGGGCTTCATATGGGGCAACTCCAGAAATAGGGTGGCCCTGTGGAAACTACAGAACACATGTGATAAGGTGGGCATAAACCTACCGAACTTTGAGCTGTATTACATGGCAGGACAGTTGTTGTATGTGGCTAGGTGGCTGTCTGCAGAAGACTCGGCAGAAGCTAGGCTTTTGCAAGGTGAATCGGCTCCTTACTTTTTGAGGGAGACAGTATGGCTGCACAAAACTAAAATGGCGGAGAGGGGGAGATTATTGAAGCTGGGCTGGGAAGTATGGCGCAGGACATGGAGAACAGTGGGTGACCCAGATCCGCTTTCCCAGCAGGCCCCTCTGGTGGTGCTATGTGGGGACGACTCCCAATTGTTCGAAGCGGTCCGTAGGTTCTGGGAACCAGTGGGATTGGCCACCCTTGGAGACATATGGCAGGAAGGGGAGGTGTTGGGATTCCAGAAGCTGCAGGATGAGACAGGGGTGCATAGAGGCCAATGTATTACTTATACCAGGCTCATGAAAAAGGTGAGAGAGAGGTGGCCTGAGACTGTGCTAGAGGAAGAATCCGATGCCTCCCTAGAAACGATGTATGATGTCTCGGAGGGTGGGCACGAAATATCTAGGATATATGAGCTCCTGAGGGCGAAGGCGGGGAAGGAGCTGCTCCAATTGAGGCATGACTGGGAGGAGGAGGTGGGGGAACCGATGACAGAGGGACAGTGGGATAGAGCCCAAAGGTACCATAAAAAGGTGTCCCGGAATGCGAGACTCCAGCAGATCCAGCTGTATGTCACTCATAGAGCTTACCTGACTCCCAGTAGAATAGCTAGGTTTGGAGGCTCGACTGTACAAAAATGCCCCAGGTGCGGGGAAGAGGAGGCAGGACTACTACACATGTTCTGGGCCTGCCCTGAGGTGCACAGATTCTGGGAGGTAATAAAGATGAAAATGGCTGGTGGGGGAGTGGTACTGGACGTAGGATCTGCTTGGGCTTGCATGCTCGGGAATTTCCCCAGGCCACGTCATTCTAAGCATACCAGTAAAATGAAGGACCTGGCCTATATTTTGGCTAAACGCAGAATCGCAATGTGCTGGAAATCGGCCCACAGACCCAGGGTGTAGATATTGTGGGCGGACCTCTTGAGATGGGCGGAAGCAGAAACTGTGGTATGGTTTGAAGCTGTCACCAGGGGGGGGAGGAGGAAGCGGGCCCCCTGATAGCCTGGAGGCAGCTGGTGACATCAATGGTAAGCCCCCACCAGGTCAATCATGACACAGAAGACTCAGATGAGTCAACGAACACAGAGATTCCCGAAAATGCTCATGTAGATGATGAGGCTGTGATGGCTCGAGTTTGTGTGGAGGGAGGGGGAAGGACAGGAGGCGACAATGTATAATGCGATGTTTTGATATTGATTATGTATGTCCTAAAAAGTTACCATGGTTGACGTGTTTGTTATAAAATAATAAAAATTGTTTTTAAAAAAAAAAATGCTTGTAGAGGTTCTTGGTGCTCGACAGTGTAGTCTCGGTTTCAGGGCACTTTGCAGCTTCGGCAACAGAATTCAAGACGGGAGACAGCTGCAGATATCAAGCGGCAGGCAGTTCAGCGAGGGAGCCTGGACAGGCAGCTGCAGGCTGGCCTACACGGTGGCTCGGGGTCAGGAAACATTGTCTCAGGGCTATTTGGAGGGTCTGAAGCACTGGCTGAGGCATCTCAGCCAGCGTGAGTGACTGCAGCGTAACAGTCAGCCGTGGAGTCGGTTGCAGCTGGAGGGGCTCAACGGCTAAACAATCTCCTTTAAGGTGGATGTCGGTAGATGCTTGTCAGTGCACTCCTCCTACCTTATTTACTGGGCTTGTGTCGTCCTTTAAAGTGGGCGGGCCAAAGCTGAGGAGAGTGTTGAAGGCAACAGCCTTGTCCTTCTTTTGGTTCAGAAACTCTCTGGCACTTCCTCCCCACCTAGGAAGCTTGCTTGCAGAGCCTATCAGGGCACGCTGTGTGCTGGCTGAGTACTGTTTCTGGAGCTGCTGGAGGGTCTGCTGGATTCGGTATCTCCCTCTGTTCCCTGTGAGATGTTTAGAGGAGGGATCCTGCTTCCCTCTTGGATGCTCCGGCCTTCCTTCACTGGCGGAAGATGCAATGCAGACTGTACCTTCAGCCAGGGTCCAACGCTGAGTTCTCCTTTTGTGCTTCTGGTAAAGCCTTCAGATGATCTGCCAAGAGAGGGGCTCAGCCCTCTTTTAAACCCAAATGAACCCCAGTGATTGGTGCAGGTTAAGCCTACCTTAATGAACCAATCCTCGGTCCCCACCAACAATCTTCTGTTATGCGTGAGGTCATAATCAGTATGCTTTGCAACAGGAAAGGTGAAGGGGTGAAAACATGTACTACTAAGTCCCACCCATCTTCCTAACTGTTGTGGAGCAAAGGGTCTCTCTGGTTAATTGAGCTCTCTGTGGTTCCTGATCAAAGAGCAGATCTCCCTTGAAGTTTGTGGCGAGAACAGACTTTGTCTCCATCAAATCACATACTTCTACCCCCTGAATGGGGTCCCCCTGCAGGAGTTTCCTACTGTAAACACATGTACCAGACATGACATTTCACTACCCTTGATGCTAAGAGGAGGGAGCTGACTTCAGGTTTACACAGATGCATATCAAAAAGGTGTCGGGATTCCTGTCCCCTTTGTCAGCTGTGCGGCCAGCCCTCTTGCAGGCCTGCTTCAATTAACTCTCATCAGTATGCACTGCCACCAGCAGACTGACAATGGGAAGGGTGGATCCATGGAGCCTTTGATATTTAATTAGGCTGGCCATGGCAGGAGGAAGGTTTTGCCCTCCTCCTTTTTAGATGCCTTCATGTGCTCCTAGATGTCACATTCCAACTAAATGTGACAGGGAGGGCTGCACCTGTAGGCTGTGTCTCTCCAGAGTACACAGGTCTATGGGTTTGTTGTGCGTTGAACATAGGAAAATGTGTGCGGATTAGCCGCACACATTTTCTGAGGTTGATCTCCCATCATTCAATTTCTTACAAAATATCAAAAAAGCCCAGGCGAGTGCACACCTACCGTGTGGATGGTCGAATTCCTCACGGTTGTCACAACAGAGACATACCATACCAATCATCAGATGGGACTCAAACTTCGATCACAAAAATGAATCTAGGTCACATGGTGAACATTTTGTTGTTAGAAAAAAGAATTTCTTAAATATATTTGTTTAAAATTGTTTGTTAGAAATTGTATTCCATTCAATGCAAAGGACACACTGAAAAATACAAATGTTCACATTTGTTCTGTTAGTCCACTTTACAGTTTACACACATAAAGAAACAAATTAAGTTCAGCCTTACAAAAAATCGATACAACATTTAACTTTTGATCAAGGGATAACCACCATATTATCATATCACCCACTCCCAAATCATTTTGGTCTATTGCTTTCAAACAAATCACCTTACGCCAAAAATTATTTGTCAGTTTCAACCCCAACCCCTATGGAGCACATATTGCTCGTGTGTAATTTGGCGGCAAAGACCAGTTACGTTTACACTGTAACCTAAGCGCGCCCCACTGCCAAATGTTCGTCAATTGCACTGCAGGGTGCAAATGTAAAGGGCAAAAGGCAGCGTACAAGCGTATACGCCGCCTTTTGCCGTTCACATTTGCACTCCACAATGCAAAGTGAGTAAGCACTGCCTTGCATGCTGGCATGCCAGGCAGAGTTTACTGTTCATTGTGAGAAGCACTTGCCATGCTTGCGCAGAAGGATAGACAGGGTAGGGCCTGAGTGGGCAAGGCCCACCCAAAATCTGTTAATGACTGCTCAGCAGTGCTAACTGGGCTTTTACAGATGTTAATGCCACTGTGGTGGACCCAACATTAGTTTAAGGCAGGGTCAGACTGGGACAGAAATAGGCCCGGACAACCAAATAAAAGTGGCCCACCCCTGGCCTCAAAAAAAAATGCTTGCATGGCAAGGAGCGTGCACAATGGATCCCTATTGGTCGGCCTGCTTTATGCTGGTGCATAAAGTAGCCGGACACCATAAGGATCTCTGCTCTTCCACGCTGCCATCCAAATTCTTGAAAAAGGGGTGCAATGTGAATAAAAGGCGTTAAAGTCTTACTCAAGGCTTTTATGCCTTTCATTCAAATTACGCCCCCAACCAACATGAGCTCCTATGGGGCTTATGTTCAATTGAGCTGTAACATCAATGGAAGAACTAAAAGGCTTGTGCAAGGATTTTACGCCTTCCATTGACCCACAGCTCATTTTCATTCATTTGTATGGCAGAGAGTAGAGCCGGAACGCAACTTGCTTTTCCACCGCCTCTCTTCCTCTCTGCCATACAAATGCACCAGCATCTGCACCGGCATGAATTTGTGCCATTTCTGCAATGTTCCCAGTTGAAATGGAACCTTCCCCGACAGTTTCAATTCAATTGTGATGCCGCCTTTTGCCCTTTACATTTGCACACCGCAGTGCAAATGATGAAAATCTGGTGTCAGGGACATGGTTGTGCCTGATTACAAACATACCACATCCTGCCATCAAATGAAGTTCAGGAGCAGCTTGAGTGCCTATGACAGCAACAAACTTTCAGATCTCGCCTGTGTCTCATTAGTCATTTCATTTTCTTGGATTCTGCACTGTTGCTTTACATGAGACCACTTCAGGGACACCTTGACTGTCATTTTACACAAGGATGTGGAGACTGAGTGGATCTGTTGCACAAAAAGAGGACCCTAAAAACAGAATAAGTTCCCAATTTGGGAACTCCCGTCCCCTGCACACTATCTATGGCTAATATAAGCCCAATAATTCTCATTCTTTTAGTGAGTATTTCAATATAGGAATAATCATCCAATGTCATTCTGCATAAGAGAATGCTATATAGAGTCACAATTTCATATAAGCAAAAACATTATTTAAGTAGACTTCACAAAGAGGTTTTCAATTTTTCGCAAAAATGGTTTATTCCATTCATATATGTGCCCAACGCGTTTCAAGATTAATTCTCTTCATCAGGGGCGGTACATTTATTCTAATTTCACATTTCAGACACATCTATAAATGCAAAGAAAAAATACAGACATGTCAATCAGTTGATTTGGGAAACATAACTTCAAAGTTTGTGCACAGTAAACATATCAGATACTATTTGCAAATGCACTGATAGGTAACAGTACGCTCTGTTTTCCATCACTTATTATTAATAAAAACCTATTATATAGGGCATTAAGTTCACTCTTGTATAGAGTTTCAGTTGAAACCACTCTGTAATCACACTTTTGGGTAATAAGACAGTTTGTACAGTAAACCTAGTGTACGATTGTGGGCCATGATCTAATTCTTTGTGCCTATTATTAACAATTCTAAGGAAAACCCAAGAATTAAAAAAAGGCATACAGTGTGCTCATTATTTTATCATAAAATACGCCCAAGCTGTCATTCTCGTTGTGTAATGATACTTGACATCAAAGGGTGTTTTAAAATTACCCAATTTCTATGGAAGATAAACAATACGTTCGTATAAGTATGATAGAGGAATCATCTCACTCAAAAATTAACACAACCTCAAAGGCACTTACTGGTTAGAATGCTGTCTGTCAAAAAACGTCCTGTGGGAATGTCATGCAGAGCAACTTGTCGTCTGTGGTAAAGGATCTAAAGGCAGATAAACAGCTGTCTCCTCAGCAGGGCTGCGTAAGAAGAAGCGGCATGAATTAATTACAAATAGTATTAAGAGGTGGTAGTAGAAAACCTATATGGAAGTCCCAAGGGGTTAAGAGTGTATCTTACTGCGTCTGGAAGAGCCGGTCGCTTGTTAAGTCCTTCGATTCTAGCTGTGACTGTTCTACACAACATGGCGGTATTATTATACGTCAGAGTCGTGACGTCATCATGCAAGATGTGTGCATGACGTCATGGGTGTAAACATTGTAACAAATGTAAGGAAGAGAAAACGGTAAATATGCCGGTGTCTAAAAAGGATGTTAAGAAAGACGAATGTATAAGACATATCATCCGAAGGGGTGAGTGTTAAAAATATATATATCTAAAACAGGAGTCATGGTCATAGTTAATCGTACTCACGCAGTGTTGTGAGCTTTAAAACAGAAGCAATCACCGCTCCTGGGAGTCTCTAATTGGTATCCAGTAACGGTAATGCAATCGGTGCGGAGTGGGTGCGGAACCTGGCTTAATGGAGTCCATAGGCTAATGCTAACTGCATACACTCACCAATCACTCTGTTTAATCTTTCCACCATACTATTGCTCTCGGGATGATACACTGGGGAATATTTCCATTGAAAACCAATTTTTACACCAAATTCATTAATCTCGTTACTGCAAAATTGAGAACCGTTATCACTCATGATTATATTTGGTACTCACTCTTTTCTGAACACCTTTTCCAAAAATGAAATAACTGTTTTTGCTGTAACGCAATCCATAATAGCAACTTCAGGCCATTTGGTGTATCTGTCCACGACACCAACAAAAATGTATTACCACTTCTCAAACTTTCATAAGGACCCATCACATCAACGGCCAACTCCAAACACGGTCCATCTTAGGGACCATATTTTTGTCGCAATTATTACAAGCTGCACACAAGCGTAAACATCTCTTTACTTGGTGTCCATAGCTGGCCAACAAAACTTTTCTCTCATCTTTCTCTTAGTTATTGACAATTTCGGATAACATTCATGGGCTAACATTATGAACTCCTCCTTCAATACCTCTGGCGGAATCACTTTAATGCCTCTCATAATCAAATCACCTTCATCAGTTAACACATCCCTAACCACAGAATAACACTTAAATTCATCATTCATTTTGTCTGGCCAACCAATCATTATCCATTCAGTCACTTGATTGAGTATCATGTCTTTGGTACATTCTTCTCTCTTCCTTTCCATACTCACAGCCTTGAGCACACCACATAACTGAACATTCAAATCCTCAGCCACCTCTTCTGTAATTACTTCCATTTCACTTCCTTCACAAGGCATTCTAGATATAAAATCTGCAATACAGTTCCCTTTCCCTGGAACATATTCAATTTTGCAATTATATTTTCATAATTTGAGGCTTAACTGGGCAATCCTTGGTGTAGCTGTCGACATACCTCTTACAGTTAACACCTCCACTAATGTTCTGTGGTCCGTTTTAATTTTGAATTTCTCTCCCCACAAATATTACCTATAATGTTCTATCACCAACAACATGCTAATAATTCTCTCTCAACCGCAGAATATCTCGCTTCTGTGTCATTTATAGCTCTAGAGGCAAACATTATGATTTTCTCTCTCTCTCTCTATCATTTTGAGATAAGACAGCGCCCAATCCATTGCCACTAACATCTACTGTAATTGTAGATTTCCTACATGGTACAAAACCTCCTAACAATGGTGCATCAATAATACATCTCTTAATAGTGTCAACACACTTTTCATGTTCACTGTTCCAAACAAATGTTACATTTTTTTTCATCATCTCTCTCAATGGTTGGGTTATTTCAGCAAAATGTTCTACACATTTATTATAGTACTCTGCTAAAATCCTAAAAAGGAACGTAAATCATCCTTGCTGCTAGGATAAGGCGCTTTCTCAATGGCTTCCATAGCTTTAGATTTAGGTTTATAGCCACCTTTAGACAGAGTGCACCCCAAATAATCCACCTCTTCATTTCCAAACTTACATTTAGTTTATTCTATGGTTAAACCTTTTTCTTCTAATGCTTTTAAAACCCTACACAATCTTTGGTTGTGTTCTTCTGCACCTAATCCACACACTATTATGTTTTCCTGGAAAGCAAACTGCAGATATCTCTTACATTAAATGTGACATCACTCTCTCAAATACAGCCCCGGCCGAAGCCATACCAAATGGCATCTTGGCATATCTATACATTCTAAACGGAGTAATAACAGTAGTACATTTCTTAGACTCATGATGTAACTGTATTTGGTGATAAACCGCTGATTATTCAATAGTGGAAAATGTGTCCGCTCCTGGGATCAAGTTTAGCATTTCAGATATAACAGGTAAGGGATACTTTTCTACAATTATAGCTTTATAAAGTTCCCTAAGATCCATGCATATCCTAACCTTGTCGTTTGGTTTCTTGGTAAATACCATGGGAAATACCCATTCAGATGCATCTACTTCTTCAATCACTCCTTCATTTTTCAACCTATTTAGTTCTGCCTTAACCTTATCCCTCAAATGTCTCTCACAGTATGCGACATGGGTTGGACATCAGGTTTCACTAATATCTTGTGTTTGTACACTTGAAGGTCCCCAATTTTCTCACTAAACACATTGGGAAATAATTATTTCTACTGTCCTCCAACATATTTTGGTTCAGGATTTTTTGACTCCACACTTTCACTATTGGCTACCACCATGAAGATAGGTTATAGACCTCCAGCGTTCAATTTAATTCGTAGTTTGGCCTGCTCTTCCCATCCCAACACATTCACACTTTTTGATGCCACATAAACCTTAACTTCTGCTAACCTTCCCCTAAATTCGATTAACACCAGTCTGTATCCTAGTATCTGAATTATTGAACCCTCTTGAGCACCAGGTTTTTAATGCCAGACTTTTTCGGGACAGGATTAAAACCTTTAGAGCAGAGTTCCTGCCATCTATTCTTCATTATAATAGTATATGGGGAACCAGAATCCACTGTGAGTTCAGACGTTATACCGTCAATCTTGAACATGGTTTTAGGACTACCCTTTTAGTTACTACTCCTAACCATCATGACGACATCTACTCCTCTTCTCTCTTCTTCTTCTTCATCTTCTTCTTCTTGTACACATTTAATCCTTGAATTACCTTTCTTATTCTTGCACATTACACCGAAATGACACAACTCGCATTCCATCCTAGTCGCCATTTGAAGAATGGAGATGGTGCTTTGTATTGGAGGGTTGATATGCATTTATTTATAACATGAAGTCACAAGTACGTTATAACAGGCTCCACACTACAGATGCCACCCTTCTCTCTCCAACCCTCTCCAACCGTCTCCTGTAGAACCGTTTCCAACACCTCCTAGATTCCACATTCTACATTCCCACATTGTGATCTTGCAGGCCTTTCTATCGCAGTCCAAGAAAGAAACTTACCCCGTTCTGGCATTAGTGGATTGTGGAGCCATGGGGATTTTTATAGATCAGGATTGGGTCACTACCCACCACATTCCATATGAAACTCAAGACATCATGCAACCTGTAGAGGCCATCGATGGACAACCTCTCTCTTCAGGACCAATCACCCTGCAAACCAAAGAGATCCAGCTCTCGATAAACCATCATCAAGAGACGATCAAGTTTGACATCATAAAGTCCGCCCATTATCCAATGGTACTGGGTATGTCCTGGTTACAGAAGCACAACCCATACATCAACTGGGCAGCAGGATCCTTGTTTCTTGGCTCCGAACATTGCATGTCTCACTGCCTATCCCTGGATTCCTCATCAAGATCCTCTGAAGGTACGCTGACAGACCAGCAAGGCCCACTCACGGTCTCAAATATTATCCCGGTCCCCAGAGCCTATCAGGACTACACTGATGTGTTTTCAACTGCCATAGTTCAAGCCCTACCCCCTCACAGACCTGAAGACTGCGCTATCGATACTGAACCCTCGGCAGTGATTCCCTTTGGAAGGATGTTCATCCTATCAGAACCAGAGAAAAGGGCCCTCCGAGAATACTTGGATACCAACCTAGAAAATGGCACCATACGACCATCCAAATCCCCAGCGGGAGCTTTGTTGTTTTTCGTTCCCAAGAAAGATAATAAGGAGCTTAGGCCTTGTCTTGATTATCGTGGTCTTAATCAATGCACCCTTAAGGACCGCTACCCATTGCCCTTAATCTCGGATATCCTGGAAGCGGTGAGAGGAGCCGTAATCTTCACGAAATTGGATCTCAGAGGTGCCTACCATCTGATCCGTATAAAGGAAGGTGACAAATGGAAAACAGCCTTTAGAACACCCTTTGGTCACTTTGAATACTTGGTCATGCCTTTCGGACTCGCCAATGCCCCAGCAGTCTTCCAACGTTTTATGGACCGGGTGTTCTCCGATATGCTGTACCTCTTTGTCATAGTTTACCTGGATGACATACTGATATACACCAAGGACCATCTTAAGCATGAAGAGCATGTCAAGGCAGTCTTATAACGGCTATGTGAACATAAACTCCTGGCTAAACCCGAGAAATGCCTTTTTCATGTCTCTACTGTTCACTATCTCGGATTTGTCCTTAGTCCAGAAGGAATTGGAATGGACCACTCAAAAGTAAATTCCATACTATCCTGGCCTGTTCCAACTACTGTGAAACAGATTCAATCCTTCCTGGGGCTTGCCAACTTCTACCGGAAATTCATACCTTCCTTTTCGGAGATAGTTCAACCGATCATTACATTGTTGAAGAAGGATACTCCCTTCCTCTGGACCGCAGCCCAAGATGAAGCGTTCCAATGTTTGAAGTCCGAATTTACACAAGCCCCCATCTTGGCTCAACCTGACATTGATCGACCTTTCCTAGTGGAGACTGATGCCTCTAACTACGCCATCGGAGCAGTCTTAAAGCAGGAATTCGAGGACAAATTAGAACACCCCATCGCTTATCTCTCGCGAACCCTAACTCCTAGCGAGACCCATTATTCTGTTCTGGAAAAGGAATTGTTGGCCATCTGTCAAGCCTTCACAGAGTGGCGTCATCTACTCCTGGGAGCTAAACATCCTGTTCAGGTCCGTACGGATCATCGGAATCTCCAAGTCCTACAATCCATGGAATGTAGGAATAGTCGTCAAGCCCGTTGGGCCTTCTTCTTTGCCCGGTACCAGTTCCAAATCCATCATGTACCTGGAACAAGCAATCACTCTCCTGGAAAACATTCGGATTCAAACCCAGTCCTCTGAGATCTGGAAGGAATTTACTGGGAAGAATCGATGGAATCTTAAAACCATGGATGGGTATTTGTTCAAAGACAATGGCCAGGTCATTCCCAACAGAGACTGCAACAAAGGATTACAAGCCTCTGTCATGATACCCTTCATTCAGGACATCGTAGCATTACCAACACTCTCCGTTTAATACAAAGACAGTTTTGGCGGCCAAAAATGAAACTTGACGTCCAGCAGTACATCCAAACCTGTGCAGTCTGCAATCAAAACAAGCATGATAACAAGAGGCCGGCGGGTCTCCTACTCCAACCAACGCTGCCAACAAGGCCCTGGGAATTTATTGCTACAGACTTTATTGTGGAACTACCACCTTCCAGGGGATACACAACTATCATGGTTACCATTGATTTATTCACTCACATGGCTCATTTTACACCCTTGTATAAATTACCATCTTCCTCAGAACTCGCTGGAATCTTCCTGGAAAACATATTCCGATTTCATGGACTCCCTTCCAAGATCATATCAGACAGAGGTCCTCAATACATATCTCAATTCTGAAAACACTTATGCTGTATACTAGGAATCCAACGTGCCCTCTCCTCAGGTTATCATCCACAGACCAACGGAGCTACAGAACGTGTGAACCAAACCCTGGAGCAGTATCTTCGTTGTTTCACCACCAAGGTCCAGGACGATTGGTCTCTTTTAATACCTGTGGCTCAATTCACCTACAACAATTCGGATCACTCGGCTGTCAAGACCAGCACCTTATTCTGCAGCCAAGGATTCCACCCTTCAGTTCTACCATCCCTTCTCCCACATCCTACACCAGTTCCTACAGTCGACTCCTGGATTGAAACCCTCATCAACGTACACAAGGAAGCCAAAGAACACCTCGAAAAGGCCCGAGCTAACACCAAGCACTATGCGGACTCCAAAAGAAGACCAGGACCTTCCTATGCAGTGGGTGATAAGGTCTGGCTATCCTCGAAACTACTGCCTCCACACTTACGACCTAATAAATTGGCTCCTCGGTACTATGGCCCTTTTTCCATAAAGAAAATCATTAACCCAGTGGCCTTCCGACTCAAATTACCAGATTCCTGGAAGAGGATCCACCCAGTGTTTACCACATCTCTAATGAAACCATACGTCCAGACCTCCCGGTCTGCTCCAAGATCTACCCCTGTGGTTGTCGATGACCAGCTAGGATACAAAGTGTCCCGAATATGTGACTCCAGGTACAGACATCGTCAGCTACAGTATCTGGTGGAGTGGAAAGGCTATCCACCCCGTGAACGCACCTGGGAACCGGTCTCAAACCTGAACGCCCCCAGGCTACTTCAAAGGTACCACCTTATACACCAGGGCAAACCCGGAGGAACAGGCCTTCGGAGGAGGCATGCTGTCATGAACCATCGGACGTGTCCTTTCTGGACTTCCTGGTCCCTGACCCATAGGGGCTTGCACTCAGCAGTACTCCCAACATGGCCGCCGAACGCAGAATACTGTTTACCAGTTTCCGCGCCGTACGCATTACGCTCTATAAAGCGGACACGCCCCCGCGGCCCTGCGCGTCTCAACGCTACCGCTTGCCGTGGCTAGACGTGTGCTGCCGTAGTTCGCTTGTGTTTTTCCTTTGATTCCTGGTTCCCGGTTCCCCTAAGTCCTACTCCTTCATTCCCCCTCCTTTTTGTCCTCCTTACATCCCGGATCTCCGTGCACTCGTCTTCCGTGTGCAATCTTCTCTGTTTCCTGGATTTCCTTGTACTTCCTGGACATCTGAACATTCCCAGGACTCAGAACGCTGAACGCACGCTGGAACCCGAGGACCTGCACACTGGGTTATACAATACCCGAACTCTACGTAAAAAGACTCCATCGAAGAACTCCAACAAACAACAAAGACAGGTGAGAAGGGGGGAAACCTGTGACAGACCTGACCAATAAACAGTTGCCATCAATTTGCCCTACAAAGGGAGCTGGCACTGAAGGTGAATGGGTGAAAAATGTTCCTTGCCACCGGAAGTCATATGATTGAACATCAATGGCGTGGAGCAAAGTGGTCTTGGCATCCTTCTTCCTTGTCATTTAAAATGACACAGTATAAACCCACAGATCGAACCTGAAGCCAAGAGCATGGGGAGTGGGGGAGGGAGGGAATTCCTGCCCGCCACTGCAAGTAAAGGCATTCAATCATTAAGCCTCACTGGCATTCACTCTTCCTCCATGAGTTGCTCTTGAACTCCATCTAGTCAGGTACAGAAGGAGGCTCTCGCTATAAATAAAAGCAGGAACATTTGCTGGACCTCTCATGGTCCACATACGTTCCTATACAATGAAGCCTTCATGGAGGTCCTTGAAAATTGGGGAAATGCATGTTATAATTATAATTGTTCTTTTATAATGCGCTAAATACCAACGAGTGGTTTCTAAGCCGGGATCGGTATTCCTTGTCTTGCTTCCAAGACAAACCCGTTGCCCCTAAGCTATCCTTCCTGTTCACAAATCCTTCCTGTTCACATTTGTACCATGCTGTCAATAAGGAGGTTTTCGAGAGCATCTCTCAGAGGGGACAGCAAAATAGGTCAGCGCCAGGGTGTTATGGTGCAACAGAACAGCTGGTTCCAGTAGACTTGGGCCCATTTGCCATTAATGATACCAGGTGTGAGGAATTCGACCATCTGCACAGTGGGTGTGCGCTCGCCTGGACTTTTTTAAATTTTAAATAAATTTGAATGATGATAGATCAACCTCTGGAAAATGTGTAGGGATAATCTAAACACTTTTTCCTATGCTCACCGCAACAACATGGATCTCCAGAAGGGGGAGGGCCAAACCTTCTCTCTGCCATGGCCAATCTAATTAACCAACAAATGCTCCATGGATGTGCCTGTCCTTTTGTGGAGTCATGTAGGTGTTGGCAGCATTTGCATCCTAATCAGAGTTTCATTCCAATAGGGCCTAACAAAGGAGACAGGAAACCCCAACAACCTTGACAGTGAAATGTAAAGTCTAGGACTGCATTTTTACAGTATTCATCCCCACAGGGGGACCCCAGTCAGAAGGTATGAGAATGTGGTTTGACGGAGCCAGAAAGTCTGGTCTCGCCCCAGCATCAAGGGGGACCTGCCGCTTTAATCGGGAACCACCGAGATCTCCATTAGCCTGAGAGATCCTTTGATCCACAACAGACAGGAAGATGGGTGGGACTTAGCAGTACACGTTTTCACCCCTTTACCTTTTCTGTTGCAAAGTACTCTTGTTATGACCTCACGCATACAAGAGATTGTTGGTGGGGACCCAGGATTGGTTCATTAAGGTAGGCTTAGCTTACACCAATCCATGTGGTCCATTCACCTTTAAAAGTGGGCAATGCCCCTCTTTTGGCAAATCATCGGGAGGCTTCACCAGAAGCAGAAGGAAGAACTCATCATTGGACCCTGGCTGAAGGTACAGTGTGCCTTTTAGCTTTCGCCAGTGAAGGAAGGCCAGGACCTCCAAGAGGGAAGCAAGATCCCTCCTCTAAACATCTCCCAGGGAGCAGAGGGAGATGCCGAATTCAGAGGACCCTACAGCAGCTCCAGGACTGGTACCCATTCAGCACACAACATGCCCTGCTAGGCTCTCCAGGAAGCTTCCTAGGTGTGAAGTGCCAGAAAGTCTCAAAACCAAACCAAGGACAAGGCAGCTGCCTGCAACACTCTACTGAACTTTGGGCCATCCGCCTTAAGGAAGACACAAGCCCAGTGAAGAAGCTAGAAGGAGTGCATCGACAAACATCTACCAATGTCTGTCTTAAAGGACGTTTTCAAGGCAGTCGAGCCCCTCGAGCTGCAACCGACTGCACCGCTGACTGTTGTTGTGCTGCAGTCGCTAAAGCCATCTGAGACGCATTGACCAGTGCTTCAGAACCACCTACCAGCCGTGAGACAATGAGTCCTGTTCCTGAGCTGCTGTGTAGGCCAACCTGCAGTCATCCGACCAGCTTCACTCGCCGAACTGTCTGCCACCTGACACCCGCAGCTGTCTCCCGTCTTGAACTCTGTCACAGAAGCTGCACTGACTCGATCCTGTTGAGCACAAGAACACCTACAGCACAAGGTACATTGTGGTTCTGTCCCCCAGGTCCTTCTCTGAAGGCCCATAGTAACTTTGTGTGCCCCATTGCTCCCTTTGTGTTGAAACCAAGTATCCTTCAACTAATGTGATTCATTACTATACCGACTACCCTCCTGTCAGTATCCAGAGTGCATCCCTTATCCTTCTTTCAATCTATCTGTCTGCTGAATTCCTTTACAGGGTGGGTTGTATTTTGTAGTGTGCTAGAACTGTCTGTTGTGATAATAATAAAGTCGATATTTTTAAACAACCTTGACCTGAGTGTCCCTTTTATCATTGGGTAATAATTGTATTCTCCCGGTTTTGCAACTAACCAAGGATCCACAACCTTTTGGAGATAAGTCTGCCGTTCCGTCCACGTTACCAAAATTGGAAAAGGAGGTTTATAATTTGCTTGTGTTTCCAAGCTGTTCGGATCACTTCTGGTGTACTGGGGGTGTGGTGCTGATTAATGGTTCAGAAACCGATATTCATCCCTCGACCACTGGTGCCCCAGAAGTAGATTTGTCACACTAGGAAATGCCAAAATATCTACTTCCAGGTTTCCACCTTTAGAATCCACAAAAAGGTTGTCTGATAATTGGCTCAAAATATTTCTTTATGCTTTTCACTCGAACATTCAGAACAAAGCCAGACATCCTCTTCAGGAACTACAAAAAAGCACATCAATGCCCATCATCCAGAAACTCAGAAGATTTTCAACAAAGCTCCTAGAATTTGGAGCCATTCATTTTCCGTTGGATTTTTATATAAATTCAAAAAGAACCACAAAAATAGGTCACAGAACACGTTACAGATGCAGTGGAAGACATTTGGCATTTTACAAAACTATTCATCCACTAAACTCTTCAGCGGGGGAGTAGTTTCTTATGTGCTTCATCCATCCAGATCTAGCACACAATGTTCTAGTGTGGGGTTGGGGGAGGGCATCTTTTTCGTATCGCTTTTGAAGAAAATAGCCTGCTTCTTGCTAATTATGTTAAGTGTCTCAAATCAACCCCTTCCTTGATTTAGAAACACTTCTGCCACTTTAGAGAACAAAAAGCTTTTGCAGAATTGATTGGGCTGCTTTTCAGTATAATGCATAGTTATTTGCCAGCTCAAACTTCTCTCTACTTGTTCACCTAATTGAAAAGTTCATGGCAACCAATTATTTGCCCAATAAAGAACGTTATATGGTTTTAAATAGGGATATGGGTGTTCTCATTCCCCATCCAGGGTTTCTTCCTAAAGCTAAATATTAAGTAGCCAATGGGCCTCATTACGAGCTTGCCGGTCCGGATACAACGGTACCGGTAAGCTTGCCGGTATCGTTGTATCCAGACTGGCAAACTCCGAGTTGTGCTCACGGGTGCTTTTCATTCCGCCAGGTTTGACCTGGCGGAATGGAAGGCACCAGCGAGCACAGCATGCCTGTAGCATGCCGTGGTCAGTATACCCCAGTAATTAAACATTCGCGGGTGCCAGACTTTCTTGCAAGTAGCCTGACGGTTTTACCGGCAAGGCTACCTCCAACCTTGTAATGAGGCCCAATGTCTCTGCCAGCTTTATTACTAAACGTACAGGTTGCAACAGGGTGTATTGTTGTTTGTTGTATGCCAAGGTTTTATTCTGAAATCACGCACAAAGAACGGTATCAGGTAATAATGTCCCCATAAATAATGTGCAAAAACATGTCGAAAGAACACTATACTGGGGACAAAAACAACATATGTTGGAAATTCATTAAACTACTGCCCGAGAAAAGGCTCTCTCAGAGAATTGCACCTGCTGGTATGTCTTGCTTCTATAAGGTTTCCCAGTCAGCAGAAAATACCATAGCAGCCACATGGAGATCAGTTCTTAGCCCCTTTAGAACACTACTATCCAGAGCAGATTCTAAAGGTTGCCAAAACGATCTTGGTATGTTTTTACTCTCCGCCCACCTCCCACTCCCTCTTTTATTTTTTTCAGTGTTTTGTATTAGTTCATTCAATCACGTAAAACTATGAAAGATGGAAGGTTGGGTAAGTTGTTATGTGTGCTTGGAAATGTCCATACATGCACATGCTATCCTGCCAGTACCATCATGTTATGGGTGAATATTTCTATTATAGCCTTTCACACTGGCTTCAAAGAGCTGTATGGGAACAAGGAAACGGGAAAGGTAAGGGAACAGGAAAGTGGGAAAGCAGGCCTCGAGAACATTTGAATTGGCTCTGGGTTGTCAGGCATACAGTGAATTATAGATCTTAATCATAGGGAAAGGGAAATTAACTGCTCTGGGTTCCGCAGCTGATGCAGAGCATGAGCATCTCAGAATGGTCTCAACACCACCCAACCACAACTAGAGGACAGAGCACAAGCACTCATCTGAACTCTCCCCTTTGTGAATCCATATAGATCCATGCACCCATCTCTCTCTCTAAGTCTCTCTCAGTCGCTCTGTCTCTCTCTGTCTCTATCTCTCTCGCCTTTATGTGTACAAATGAGAACTTAGCCATCTCGCACTTGGCTCTTGCCCTTCTATGGTCACTCGGTGAACACTCAGCCACCTTTCCATAGGGATGCAACAGAAAACGTGACATCCGTACCCATCTTAATTCTCTAGTTCCAAGGTGACACTCAGCCTCTAATCCTGTCTAGAGCCGCTTCAGTGTACCAGGCATACAGCAGTGACTACCAAGAACCACTAATTTTCCAGGAACCAACCTTGCAGTCCGTTTTCTTGTTTCTCTGCGGCTCCTTAGACGGACCGTGCTGCCTTTAGCCCTTCCTCCTGTTAAACATTCTCATAGTCTGTCTGTCCACCTCTACCCACAGTTCCCGTTTCCCTTACTACACCACCCAAGAACGGTTCAACAAAAAGCAGGGGTATGCTGTTAGTGGATTTTATAAGGCACGCTACTGCCACTTTCATGGTCTTTTGGCTAAGACCCACAGAAAAACAGGTTGGGTTTGGTCAGTAGGAGCAGATGGTGCATTGTATGTTGGTGTTTCTGCTGTGTTCATGTAGGCGGATCGGAAGGAAATTAGCTCTGTGGGCTAGTATGTTTCTAGGTGGGTTGTGGCATGGGCACTTGGGGCATGTGTATCTGGTGGCCCCAGGTAGAGTTATCCTGCACAGTTTGCTAATAACGAGGCACGGCACTGAGAGAGTGAGAATGGGCCTGTGGTTTGAGTTAGGGCTATCTGCGACAAGCTGGTGGGAGAATGTAGAGTTCCCAGGGTTTTAGGATGATATGATATGATATTTTATTTGTATCGCGCTCGTACACAAATGTTTCAGAGCGCGATACAAGGCAAGGGAGGGGAACAAGGGAGAACAAAAAACAAACAATCTTACTAGGCCCTGTGACATTGAGAACACTTAAGTGCATGGGAGAAGGAAAGGGGAAATGTGCACGGAAAGGGGTGAAGTGGAAAGTGTGGAGAAAAGGAAAACAGATCAATAATAGAATAAATAAATAATAATGGCAACAAACAGTGGTAGTGCAGCCAGCAAGTGGCAAGTGCTGGTTTGAGGCAGCAGACAGGGTATGTCTGATAAGTGCAGGAAAAAAGGGAGGGGTACTGTATGGTTACAATTACAGACCCCAGTGCAGGGATAGCCCAGAGACAGTACAGGAGGGTGGCAGGGTGAGCAGGTACCTGGGCCCGGAAGACAGAGGGTGGCCAGGTGCACAGTGCAGAGAGAAAAGATCAGCAGGGGAGAGGAGGGGCAAAGGCAGAAGCAAAGAGGAAGGTCTTGAGGTGCTGCCGGAACCGGAGATGGTTCTCCTCAAGTTTCAGAGTGGCAGGGAGGCTGTTCCAGAGGGAGGCCCCAGCCGAAGACAGAGAACTACCCCCAGCTCATTTCTTTGAAATAAACTGACCCTGAGGGAGTTAGATGTAGAGGAGCAAAGAGCTTGAGAGGGGACATATTTATGGAGGGATAGCTGAAGGTATTTTGGACACAGGGCCCCAGAAAGCCTTGCGGACAATGCAGAGGGTTATAAATGTAATGCTTGCATTCACTGGGAGCCAGTGAAGAGATTTCAGGGCTGGGGAGATATGATCCCAGGGCTTAAGGCCAAAGACAAGTCTTACAGTCCTGTTCTGGATGAGTTGTAAAGTGCTGAGAGTAGAGGCAGGTAGATTTTGTTACACTAGTCCAACTTAGAAAGAAGCAGGGCTCGGAAGACAGTGAGCTTCTGGGGGAAGGAGAGGAAAGGCAGAATACCTCTGTACAGTAGGATTTTTGACTTTTTAGAGACATCAGAGATGTGGGCAGAGAAGGAAAGTGTGGAATCAAAGATAACCCCGAGGTTCTTAGCCTCGGAGGTGGGGGTAGGAGGAGGACCAAGGGAGGCCAGCCAGAGAGTGAGGGGAAAGGAGGGTGAAGGTGTGCCGATGAGGAGGATCTCTGACTTGCTTGCATTCAGGCAGAGATCGTTGGCATCACACCAACCATGAATAGCAGTTAGGCAAACAGAGATGACAGAAGGAGAGGAGGTGGCCGAGGGAAGCCTGAAAATGAGTTGAGTGTCATCAGCCTAGCACTGGAAATTGGAGCAGAAAATGGCAATGAAGTGGGCAAGAGTTGCCAGGTATTGGTTGAACAGCAAGGGCGACAGGTTAGTCTCCTGGGAACAACACAGGTAGAAAGGGAGATAGAGGAAAGGAAGGACTCAAGTTGGACTTGGGAGGGTCGATCAGAGAGGAAAGAGGTCAGCCAGTCCAGAGCCTGATCAGTGATACCCAGGTTGTCACAGAGACGGTTGAGCAGGATGGTATGGTTGACTGTCTCAAAGGCAGAAGAGAGATCGAGTAGGGTGAGGACAGAGGGAATGTGAAGACAGAGGGAATGTTAGAGTTGAGGTTGGAGAGCAGATCTTCACAGATGTTCAGGAGAGCAGTTTCCGTGCTTCTGGCAGCTCTAAAGCCAGACCTTGCAGTATGGGCATAGTGTAAGGTCAAACGTAGAATGGTGTGCCCCAGGTAAACCTACTCACCATTCTACTTTTGACCTTACTGCAAGGTGAACATCACTTAGTTGCAACATCCTCTGCACATACTAAAACCCTGTGAACTCTACACTTCTCCCACCAGCTTGTCACACGTAGCCCTAAAGCAAACCACTGATCTATTCTCACTCTCTCAGTGCCCTGCCACGTTCTCGCCACATATCCAAAGGCAAACATGTCATTGCAATGCATAGAAAGCCACTTACCATTCACTTGGCCACCATCACACCCACATTCTATTTCTCGCTCTCTACGACCGATACATTGTAAACCATAAATGTAGGTTCAGGGAAGGCAGACGAGGGGAGGGCGACAGAGCACTCCGCTCATTTGGGTGGCACAAGGCGACAGCATATTGGCCACCAATACATCAAAGGGGCCGCAAAAATGGTACTTTGAAGCAGCGTCAGTACTTGCACTATCAGTGAAACCGGTACTGCCCCCCCCCTTCTAGTGCTTCCTATCAAAAACACTGATGTGCTAAGGAGAAAGGGCGGCAGGGGCCAAGATCGTAAAATAAAGGGACGTATTAAAGGGGAGACTCGCCACCATTTCTACGTCATTGTTGTTAAGGCCAGCCGCCCTGTTGCTGTCAGCAGCCAATTACCAGCCATTACAACCTTCCTTCAAGCGGAACAAGGTTTTAATGCAGCCCATTTCAGTCCCTTTGTCTCATCTGCAGAGAATGAAACCTTGTTAAAAGGCGATAGCGATCTGGAAGTGGATTCAAGGCTGAATTTGGAGTAATGTTACCCAGACAAAGTCGGCTGACCTCTTTTCTTATCCATTTCTAAGGCCCTGTGCATCGTAACTCTCCGAAATAAGGCTGATGCATGCAGCCTTGGAATGTGGGCGGTACAGCGAAGGGGGCATCCTCAACAAGCAGGGCTCACAAGCCCTGTCTGTGTATGCACTGTACAAGACCCATTTACATTACCTTACCTTACACTTTGCTCGCTGCATGAGTCATGTCGCCATGTGTATCAGCCATGCTACCCTACTCACGCCTCAGGGTGCATTAGCTTAGAATCTCATGCAGGGTTGCACCGTGCACCCAGGGGGTGCGTCACAAGCTGTATCTATTTGCATGCGCTGTGCCTTACAGGTGTAGCTTATTGTGAACCAAGCAATCACAAAATAGGCTGCAGTGTGCACCATCCACACCACGGTGTGTATGTCTCTGAGCAGAGGTCTTCAACCTGCAGTTCTCCATGTGTTTTGGGCCACGACTCCCATGATCCCCCACCAGTGGCGGCCTTAGTGGCGGCAGCGTCCCGGGCAGAAAAATAACAATTTGGCGCCCGTCCTCCTGCCCGCGCCCATGGTGAATTGGGGGGTCACCAAATGTTTCCTCTAGGTGGTGGGAGAAGGCGTCCTTTTGAAATTAAATGTGCTCGCGGGAGCGGGCGCATTTAACAACAATAGGGTGCTGTGGCACCCTCTTAAGATGATTATCTCCCTGCTCCCGGAGCAGGGGGTTCATCGCTGTAATAGGGTGCTGATGAAAGCATCAGCGCCCTATTCTAATGAAAACTACTTTGCTCATGCGTCCCAGCGGGTAGGTAACTATCTCAATAGGGTTGCTCCCGCAAGCGCATTTAATTTCAAAAGGACACTTCTCCCACCACGCCAGCTCGGGGTAGCCATTGAAAGGCTCCCCCGAGCTGGCGCCATCGGGGGCTAATGGCGCCCTGGGAGGCTATGGCAGACACCCGGCCCGCCCTGCCCCAAGGCCGGCCCTGTCCCCCACCATTGACTGTACTGGATAGTTCTATCAGAGACATAGTACTAAACATCTAGAGAAACACAGACTGCTGGCCCCTCTCTTAAAGCTTCACAGGTCAGTTTTCCATGCAAAAGCCATTTTTCAATGTCTACCCTAACCATACAATGTGCACCAATCTATGAGTTTTAGAAATGTACTGCATCCATTTGTGCACAATTAAATAGAAAGGGGGTTCGTAAAAGGCATGGATAAAACGTTCATGCATGCTTTGAACCATGTTACTTTCATGTATTTGTTTGGATGAGCGTGTACACGGTTCGTGAGTTTAAAATCCACAACCCCAAATCCGCTCCACCATACAACAGATACCATCTCTGCCATCTCTGTCGGAACCAGAATTTCAGGCTGACTGATTAGATGTGGAGTCCCACAGAATCTGCCTGCTTTTTGCACTTGCTCAAAGAAGGAGGAACCCAGTGGTTTCCATGAGGAGCCTGAGACTGCGGTTTCGACCGTGGGTGGTTTCCTGATGGCCGCACTCAAGCCAGATTCAGACGAAGGGCACTGAGTCCCCAACGGGTGCCATACAAATGTTGGCTGAAGAATTTCCCATGGCCGGAGACACCTCCGATTGCATGCATTACAAAATGTAAACATGCACAGGAACCAATGACTGCCCTGATTTCTGTCCATTGTTTACACCTCGTAAAGTAAGCGATCAAAACTGCACAGAGGGGACTACATGCACTCAACTCCGTGCAATCCAACTTGGCTGAGCGGGTGAGAGCAACGCCTGAATCGTTTCATCTGCTGCCCTCCTGGGCCTATGTTGAGGTGCTGGTCCTTGTTTAGTGGCCTGCTGTGTGTTTAAATTGTATAATTTGTTTAATTTTTTCCCGCCCATGTCTCCTGAATTCCGACCTCCCTTCTGCCCTTTGTCCCACCTTCCTGACCACCCGCCCCCCTGATTGGCTCATGGCCCCTGTGTTTGCTGGGGTAGTGTTATTGCTGCACACCGCGCTCGCCATTCCAACCTGGCTGAGCAGGTGAGAGCAACACCTGAATTGTTTCATCTGCTGCCCTCCTGGGCCTGGGGTGAGGTGCTGGTCCTTGTTTAGTGGCCTGCTGTGTGTTTAAATTGTATGATTTGTTTAATTTTTTCCCGCCCATGTCTCCTGAATTCCGACCTTCCTTCCGCCCTTTGTCCCACCTTCCCGCCCGCCCACCCCCCTGATTGGCCTTCCCCCCCTTATCTCTGTTCCATCCTGGGCAGACCCTGCCCAGCAGCCCCATGGCTAAGGGCCCCTAAGGCAAAGGGCGACTCCTGTGTGTCTGCAGGTGTCCGCAGGGGATGCCAGTCGCCAGTCTCCCAGGCCTTTCCCACCAGCCTCCCTACCTACCCCCCAGCAGACTCTTAGACACGGCTGTGCTGTAATACACCCCCGTGGTGCTGTAATACACACTTTTCTGCATTTAATAAAAAAGAATAATAATTTGCGCAGTATAAATTAGGCCTTTTTTTCCCCCCCTTCAGGATTCTCAAACTTAGGTGCCTCTCCGCAGGCTGCTGTAATACGCACTTTTCTGTATTTAAAAATGTTGCACAGTGTAAACTAGGCCTTTTCCCCCCTTCAGGGTTCTCAATCTAGGTGTCTCTCCACAGGCTGCTGTAATACACACTTCTCTGTATTTAAAAAATGTGCGCAGTGTAAACTAGGCCTTTTTTCCCCCCTTCAGTATTCTCAAACTTAGGTCTCTCTCCACAGGCTGCTGTAATACACACTTTTCTGTATTTAAAAATTTTGCGCAGTGTAAACTGGGCCTTTTTTCCCCCTTCAGGATTCTCAAATTTAGGTGCCTCTCCACAGGCTGCTGTAATACGCACCTTTCTGTATTTAATAATTTTGCGCAGTGTAAACTAGGCCTTTTTCCCCCCTTCAGGATTCTCAAACTTGGGTGCCTCTCCACAGGCTGCTGTAATACGCTCTTTTCTGTATTTAAAAATGTTGCTCAGTGTAAACTAGGCCTTTTTCCCCCCGTCAGGATTCTGAAACTTAGGTGGCTTCTCCACAGGCTCTAAAGTTGGGCATTCTAGCTCTGTAACCCTGAGAGTCTGTCCTGTTGCACAACCCATCTGTCGCTCGCTTTCTTGTCTACCTACTCTCGCCAGTGTCGACCCCTCTCCCACCTACTCTGTGGTGCTCTCTGGCTCGCCTATCTTTTCTAACTGCTTCTCTATCGACTATCCTGCTCTGCTCACGTAATCTGGTAGGAAGAAGTTTAAAAAGGACATCCTGGTCTCTAACCCAGGCCTCCCTATCGCCGACACCTACACCAGCGCCTCCTCCAAGGAAACTCTCACCGACATCCTCTTTGTCGTACCTTCACCTGACTTATGGACCCCTCATATGGTCTCTGTGCTCTCTCCTTCCTCCTCTTCTCACATTAATGGTGGCACCCGTTGGGACGTCCAATTGGCCTCCTTCCACTCCTCTAAGGTCATCATTAATGTTTACTCTAATGGCACTGTCTTGGTTCAAGGCCCTCAGGCTAACCTTCACCTCTTTTATAGATGCTTCCCGCGCCTCATCAACTTCCTTTCTTCTCCTGCTGTCCCCCTGCCCCTTTCCTCAGCTACCTTGCCCTCCCCCTTCCTCTGTGGCCCCTCTCGGGTTCCTTCTACACCTCCGTAGGGCGTACCTCTGATCTGTACCCCTCATCGGAAGTCCTTCAAGGATGGCAACCTTCTCCACATTGCCACTTTTAACTCTTGCTCTGTTGTCAAACATTCCTCTGATATCTGCCGCCTTCTTGAAGAACTTGACCTCAATGTCCGCGGTCTCACCGAGACATGGTTCACGGCCAGCTCTGTCACCAGCTTTGACACGCTACAAGATCCTCAAGATGTGCCCAGGGCAAACAGATCCAGTGGAGGTGTTGCCCTTATCTTCCCAGGGTGGATTCCTGCCTCTGTCACCCCTACGCAATCCTACTCCTCTTTTGAATGCCTCGTCTGCCGGCCCTCTCTCTCCCCAAGCCATTCCCTTACTGTGGCTACTATCTATCGCCCACCTGGTCAGATTTCTTCCTTCCTCTCTTGAATGGGCTGACCTCTCCACCTCACTCCTGGCCTCAACCACTCAACTCCTCCTTCTTGGAGACTTCCGCATCCACCTTGATACCTCCTGTCCTCCCTCTGGACTCTTTCATGACCTCTGCGACTATCTCTCACTCACCATTCTACCCTCTGGCCTGACTCATTTTGCAGGGCACACTCTCCATGTTCTGATCTCCTCTGACCTTCCCCTCTCTGTCCCTCTCTCCACTCCTCTCTGCTGGACTGATCACTTTCTCCTATCTTCCCACCTCACCCTCCCTACCCCCCAGGCCAAGCCACCTCCATCACTGCCACCCACCTTCTCGATCATCCGACCTATGAAGCGCGTGTCAGTTGAGGCTTTCACCACCACCTTCTCACCCCTCCTCTCCCTTTGGCTGGCTCTCACCCTGACACAGCCCTCTCCTTACTCCACTCTTCTATATCTGATACTCTTGATATTCTTACCCCTGTCATGAGAATCCACCTGAACCCCAAAGCCAAGTGTAACTCCTGGTATGACTCAGATCTTGTCACCCTAAAACGCAAGTGCAGGCTGGCTGAGAGAAAATGGCGTGCTTCATGTTCATCCTCTGACAAACTGGCCTGCCGCCTGCTGCAAAGGGAATACCAGCTCTCTGTCCTCACCAAGAAGAGAGCTCATATCCAAGCCTGCATCTCTGCAGCATCTAACAACTGGGCTGAACTCTTTAAAATCTGCAAGGAACAAGCCAATCCTGCCGCAGTCTCTACCTCTCCTGTACCTTCCCAGGCCCTCTGCACAGCACTGGCTTCTCACTTTATTTAAAAAACTCAGGACATCCTGTCCTCACTCTCCTCCTGTTGCCTCCCTCCCTCCATCCCCTGCTATTCATCTGGCCCTTCTGCAGCCGCCCTCTCCCTCATTCTCTGCCTTTCCCCTTTTCTATTCTGACGATGTTTCTAGACAAGTCCGATCCATGAAAGTCTCGTCGAAAGAGGTTCCCCCCTGTTCCTCCAAAACTATCAAGGACCATATCGACTCCCTGGCTCCTGCCCTGGCTGATTTCTTCAATCACTCCTTTGCCACTGGTGTCTTCCCATCCCCCTTGAAGCACTCCCTTATGTGCCCACTTCTTAAGAAACCCTCTGCCGACCCCTCCTGACCGGCTAACTATCGCCCAATCCCCATCACTCCGTTACTGGGCAAGCTCCTGGAGAAACTGGCCATCTCCCAGCTCAATCTCCACACTGAATCTGTTGGTTGTCTTCATGACCATCAGCCTGGCTTCAGAGCTGCCAGAAGCATGGAAACTGCTCTCCTGAACATCCGTGAAGACCTGCTCTCCAACCTTGACTCCAACACACCGTGTGTCCTCATCTTGCTTGATCTCTCTTCTGCTTTTGATACTGTCAACCATGCCATCCTGCTCAACCGTCTCTGTGATAACCTGGGTATCACTGGTTAGGCTCTGGCGTGGCTGACCTCTTTCCTCTCCAACCGACCCTCCCAGGTCCAACTTGGGTCCTTCCTCTCTCATATCTTTTTCTCTACTTGTGGGGTCCCCCAGGGATCTAACCTCTCTCCCTGGCTGTTCAAACAATACCTGGCACTCCTAGCCCACCGCATTGCCGCTCTCTGTCCCAATTTTTAGTGCTATGCGGATGATACCCAGTTCATTTTCAGGCTACCCTCGGCCTCTTCCTCTCCTTCCCTCATCTCTGACTGTCTGCTATCCAGGAGTGGTGTGCCTCCAATGACCTCTGCCTTAATGCCAGTAAGACTGAGATTTTACTCATTGGCACACCCACTTCCTCCTTCCCTGCAGCTCTTTGGCCGGCCTCTCTTGGCCCTCCTCCTGTTCCCACCTGCATGGCTAAAAACCTCAGGGTCATCTTCGCCTCCTCACTCTCCTTCTCTCCTCACATCTATGCCGTCTCTAAGAAGTCACACTACCAGCTACACCTCGTCAGAGGTATTCTTCCTTTCCTCTCCTTCACCCAGAAGCTCACTATCTCCAGATCCCTGGTTCTCTCTAGACTGGACTATTGTAACAGCCTCTACCTAAATCTTCCTGCCTCTACTCTCCGCCCTCTGCAACTTATCCAGAACAGGACAGCGAGACTTGTCCTTGGCCTCAAGCCCAGTGATCGTATCTCTCCAGGACTGAAATCTCTGCTTTGGCTCCCAGTGGCTCAGAGGATTAAGTTGAAAACCCTCTGCATTGTCCACAAGGCCTTCTGGGGCCTGGGCCGCAATACCTTCAACTCTCACTTCCCAAATATCTTCCTTCTCGAGCTCTTCGCTCATCTGCCTCCAACTCCCTCAGGGTCAGTCGTTTCCCTAAGCAACGAGTTGGTGGTAGATCTCTCTCCTAGGCAGGGGCCTCCCTCTGGAGCAGCCTTCCTGCCTCCCCGAAACTTGAGGAGAACCATCTCCGGTTCCGGAAGCACCTCAAAACCTACCTCTTTCCTTCTGCTTTCTCTCCTGCTCTCCCCTGCTGAATTCCTGGTTGATACTGCACTGGTTACCCGGCCACCCTTTTTGATCTCGGGCGCAGGTCCTGCCAAATGCACATCTGCACTGCCTCCCTGGCAACCCCCCCCCCACCTGGGGACTGTTGTTCTGTATCCCTTCAGTCCCTCTACCAGCACTTATGTCTGACCTTACTTTGCACTTGCCACCATCTGTGCCGTTTGATTATCTCATTTATTCTACTATCCCATGTACTGCACTTTCCCCTCTCCCTTCCCCCATGCACTTTTCCCTTTTCCCCTTCCCATGCACTTGTGCGATCTGAATGACACCTGGCCTCGTAAGATCATTGTCTGTCTTCCCTCTGTTTCCCCTCCCTTGCCTCGCCGCGACTCGAAACACTTGTGTATAGGCGCGTTATAAATGCCATATCATATCATATCATAATGAATGGGGGCTTAAAAAAATGACATCAGAGAGCACCTGCTGTATTATGGTGAGTCTCAGTGTGTGTCTGCTATGTCTTTTAATAAAGCACTTAGCCACCAGGGTTGTCGCTTAGTAGCTCTGCATACAATATGGTAGGGATATATGCGATTTTTTTCGAAAATATTTTACCTAATGGAGAAGTGACCAAATTTGTTTAACCAAAAAAAGAAAATCACTTTTTACTTGTTCTACTTTTTTGTTATAATGCGGGGGAGACCCCTGTAGATCCCCCTTAATCCTACCTACCGTCACTTATACCCTTACCCCACACCCCACATATTATACATATACCACATTACCTACCATTTCTGGTCAAATACAATCGGTCACTTCTCCTTAGGTGAAATTGTATTCAGTGAAATCTACGGCAACGGTTTGGTAGTGGATTGCTGCACTCACAGAGTTTCCAGCAGACCTATGGCGCTTAGCATACATTATGAATAGCGCAATTAACAATGTTAGGAGGCAGCCTTATGGCTGCAAAGTAAAAGTAGTAGTAGGCTACAGGCTATGTGGGGAGTTGTGGTTTGCTGCACAGGGGATATATCTGTGGATAGTGCTGCTTGGGTGCAGGGCTTGACATGTTTAATAAAATCTGACGAGAGGTTAGGCGATGCTATGCCAGGTCAGGGCGTAGAAAGAATTTGACAGTGTGTGGGGCACCTGGGCAGTTAGTAACAGGTTGTGAGTTCTTCTGCCTCGTTCTGGGGTCTTCTTTACCATCTGCGCCTGTATACAGTTAAGTCTGACCGGAGCGCGGTACAAATATTCAAATCAAATCAAATCTTCACTGCATACAGCAGTAAATTGGCATGGAAAGTCTTTTAGGAAATTGCACTGGACAGTCCTTGGCTACGTCTGTCTGTCGTGTAGGGTCCACAGTTAGAGCGAGTTTGATGGGGTCCGGGATATCCTGACAGGTGCATGGGAAGGAGCAGCGGTGTGGGATCTTTGGCCGTAGGCAGTCGTCATTAAGTAGGGATGAGATGATGACTCCCACACCCGATGCTAGCTCAAGGCTGAATAGCGGGCGCTACCGCAGGGAAATATTCGAAGGAAGGGTGGTGCTCTGGTGGGTACGAGATTGTGGCGCACAGCTCGGTCTCCAGTAGGCCGTAATTTGGCATAGCATCTAGTATAACAATGCAAAGCAGCCCTACGGGGCTTATCACGTGTATGGCGATAATTATAAAATATGACATCTTTAAATATCGCCTGTTTTTAAAATACCACCAAATTACAAATTGGGATTGTATGTGATATTTACAGCATAGGGTAAACATGGGGTATGAACCCCATGCAGTAATTATACCCCACGCAATAAATATCACATGCAATTCTATTGTTTAATTAGTTGACCCTTTAAAAATAGGAGGTATTTGAAATAAGACTTGTTTTACTGTTACAAGCATAGCTCGCCTGATCTTAGCGCTACCCCTAGGGCAGATTCTGGGCTGAGGGGAGCCATAGCTCTCAACTCACCCGCTTTTGGCAGGTATCACCCACCTTGCAAAGGGCTGACTCACCCGCCAAGCCTCATGCACGCCCATTCATTCCAATGGGCGTCTCACCCGCCAGAAACAAAATCGGGTGATTTCACCCGCCTTTGCGAGACACATGGTTGAGAGCTATGGGGGAGCACAGGGGTGGTTGGTTGAATTGTGCTTTGTATTCCCTTGCAGTTGCTTACACTGGAAGGCCCTGTTTTCACCAGGTCACCACCGCGATTATAGAGGACCAGATTGCACAGGGAGAGCTATTATGATGCACTATATTGTGTATCACCCGGTGCCACACTCCTTCCGTCCCATGCTGCCTCTTCCGTGCTTATACGCGGAGCGGCGGTTAACTTCAACCTTCTTTATTTCCCTGTTACATTCAACTGCCTTTCCCTCCCCTGTCCCGCCCCTTCCGCCCTCCTCCCGCCCGGTGTGTGTGCTCCCTTAAAGGGGCTGCGTCCCTTTATTCACATACAACACTTGCTGCGCCCATATTGCCCCCCTTGCTTCACCGTGGACTCTCTGCCTCCAGCCAACCTCAACCCCACTGGCACACAGCTCTCCCGTCTCCATCTCCATCTTTGTACTGGCACGACCATTACTGCCTTCAAATGTGCTTGGTTTTGTCCCTTCCGACCGACCTTCTGTGCTGCTTCTGCTAATGGCCCCAGGCCCACGCGACAGAGGGGCAGTTCTAGACAATTGGCGACTTTGGCGCTCCTGAATGGCCCTTGTATCGCATAGGGGCATTAAGTTAAGCGTTCTGCGTTCCTAGCAGTCAGCTCTGCCCACTCTCGGCCGCTAATACTTAAATAATAGCATCTTAATCGCTAAATCACGGGATAGAAGCAGGGGTTGGTTTTGTACTGCCTATCCCCACGTCTTCAAGATGCAGCATGGCTAGACCTACCCTCAGCTGTCATTGATTCACACCTGCCCTCCAGCAGCCAGCAGCTCATGCGCACCCACCTATCCCCAGGTCTACAGATGTTAACCCCTGGAAGGTCATGCACGGAGGTATTTGGCTAGAAACCTGTCAGGGTCGCAGGACCTGCATATGAAAGTGGGTGGTGCTTTGCTAACTTTTAGGGATAAGTCACAAAATTCCAAACCTAAAAACTCGGACTTTTTTTTAAAGCGGAAACACATCCATGCTTTGGGGGTCACGGACTTAAATAACAAAACAAATTGTAAATGGCTACTTCAGAAGAGAGGCAGAATACGTTTGAAAAGAGAATGGGGGGCAAAGAAGCAATTGGATTGGTAAATGACCCAACCTGGGTGGCATTCATTTGAGGGGGCATGCAAGAAAATAAAAAGACCCCCGCCAAGTTGAACACTATTTCTGATGATGCACAAAAGGAATTCATATTTTAAACACATTGGGGTTTACTTAAAAAAACATCCAAAAGTACTGGGCTAGAGCACAGGCAGTGGGGCTCGGGACTGACTACTGATCTCCATAGGTGGGATTCAAAGGGCAGAGAGCAGGGTCGGACTGGGCCATACAAATTGTGTAGGGCACCAATGAAAAAGTGGCCCACAGTTGCAAATGGCTCGCAATTCCTTTGGTGACACTGTTTGAATAGTACCCAATGGGCAGTTGCTTGATAAAATGTGATGCAAATTGTACATTTAAAAGAATATTTATTCAGTAACACTGGTCAAAATTATTAGCCGCAGAGTGAATTAACTCATCAAACTGGCCCACAGTGGCTAAACCAGTGGCCCAGTTTGACCAAAAAAACGTTCCCACCCCAGCATTTTGCGTTTTTGGTTCGGCCCTGGGCCTATTGCCCTATAGGCCAGTCCGAGAGTGGCAGACAGAAGAAATGGGACTGTGCCTGGTTTCCTATGGGATTCTCTTGCAGTGTAAAGCTGGTTCGGATTTAGGGCAAGGCTGCTTTGCTTATTAATCCTCCCCCATTCTTGAGGTTTTCCTTATCAACCGCGGATATGTGCAATTTGAAATCAGGGGTTCTCTAATGTGCCATAAAATCCTCTTCCTGCCACTTTCCTTGAAGTTGTATTTCCTTTCCCACTGGCCGCCCTATCTGGCTCCTCTATCTGCTGCTGCCGGAGTTACTGGAGCTCAGAGCATCAAGGTGCACAGTACGAGCTAGGCCTGGTTTTGCTTAGACCGCAGCCCCATGCAGCAAATACACGCCGGCCTTGATCTATTTATATTCTTGGTGATGCACACAGGACAAAATCCTAAGCAAGGGAAGGCTCCCTTCTGAACTAGTTGTGGAAACTGTACTCTCCAGGCGATCAGAACCCCCTGCCGCTCGACCTATCCCCCACTCCACTTTCCTGTAACTTGCATGCTGCCTCGGTCATGAGGTTTATGATCTCTGTCTCTAATCACTGTTTACTCTCATCACTTGTTTTGCTGTGGTTTATTGCTACGCAGCCATGCACTTTTTAAAAGAAAATGTCAGATTCCTATGTACTATCGACCCATGTCCTACCTTGTATAGTTAATCTTGATTTTTTAAATTTTTTTAATTTATTTATAATATATATAATATATACAGCACATCATCAACAAGCAATATTACAGAAACAGAATGTACAAAAACAAAAATTAAAAGAAGTCATTAAACACGTTCCAGATCTTCTCATATGAAGACAATTTACATTTCAATTTGTTAATCTTGATTTGCATGTACCAACGCCCCTCCACTGCAATGTTTTGCATTCCTTTAAAGAGGGACACATGAATGTGGCCCTCGTTGCGCCGGTCCCACCCCTGTCTCGACGTTAGAGAAATTAAAAGTGTACATCGTTTCTGGCGCCCTCCTCCACATCGTCGATGTACCACAGATGTGAGAAGCGCTATTCACTCAGACAGACATTTAGAACCTATCCTGAAGATGTCACTGAAGAGCTATGTTTGCAGACGATGGAGCAGGTAGACTTACTGCGACCGTGCATAAGCTGATGACATCAATACTGACAATATGACATAGAAGCATTAGACATGAAGCACATGTGCACTCATGCATGAAGCTATGCAGACAGAGGGGGTCATTCTGAAAAATTACTCCTACACACGAAGAACATGCTTATGACCAACTTAGAGGACGGATGCACCTTTGCTATGCAGCTACCGCAAGTTGCACAAGAATACATATGAACTGCTTGCCGACACAGAATGCAACTAACATGAGTGGCCATGTAAATATGCTGATTTCGGAGACACGCGCAGACCAGGCTGTCAGTGCAGCTATTGTGCACATTCTTGCCTAGGACAATGAGGGAGATTAGCAGAAGAGCTAGGACACCTGCATGTGTAAAAAAGCAAACAGGAAAATTAAGTTTGTGGTTTCTGCACACGTGATCTGAACCTGAAAGACAAAGCGTACCATTTGAGCTAGACGAAGACTGTTGTTCCCACCAAACTGAAGGCTAGATGATACAAAAGTAATACCAGGTTGTAAGCTTAATGTTCTCTCTCTCAAGGTCTAGGGGATTGGAGATGGTAACTCTATTGGGTACAAACAGCACCTTTGGGGTTGCTCCCACCACCTTGACATGTTGCTGGGCTGGTAACTTTTCAATGTGCCAAGGCTGAGAAGACCCTCTCAGGACAATCCTTACCCATCTTCCATGCTAGCTCACACTTTGCTGCACGGCCCAATGGTAATGCGCTAACCTGACATGACTGTGGTTGCAACATTTAGAAGCTGGTCACAGCAGGTGTCACCAGACCCTGTTTAGTCAATAGACATACTAACCGTTTATAATTTCTATATGCAGCCTTCGTACTAACCAATCCCATCTCACCCTAGGTTTTTGCAATGTATCATTTATTTAGTGACATCACTCCACATTAAAACTCCTTGACAAGCCTGTAACCAGTAAAAAAGTATTTGCAACCGTGTGATTACCATTTCTCGATCCCTGTTTTGAAAGCTTTCAATAAACAGTAAGATTTGTCACATTTTTGGACTCTTCCGTTTTTCAGTGGAGGGAATTTCCCCTGAACCAGTTCCTCTTGCTTGTATTTGTAGGAAATTAACAGACCCTCGCCTTACTTCAGGTGGTAGCAGATGATGGATGTTAAGACCCCCGGCAAATACCGTTGTTTCCTGCGGCGTGCCTGAAGGGATGCATCGCGACCCGTGAGGACCGCATCTTTGAACATGCTTGTAAACTGAGACGGTCGTCAGGAGTCCCCTTGGTGAAATTCCTGCCTGCTACCCATGGGACGCCGAGCAGACCGGAAGGCAGAGTGGCAGATTGTGGGAGTGACGGTGTCTGAGGGCTTCAGCGGATCCACAGATTTTAAGTATGAGTCCAACAATGTGACAAATATGGGGGATGGCCTTGTGTTGTGATTTGTCTTTTGCGTTGTTTCTGAGAAAATCCCTGTTTCCAGGCATTAGCTAGGACACAGATGATGAGATGAATCCCTGTTTCCAAGGCTTTAGCTAGTTTTTGGATGACGAGATTGGCTAGGTGCTAGCTTAGGTTGTGGAAGGTGGTACCTTACTGAATTTTACAGAAAAGAAAAGATTTAAAGGTTATCCTATGCTATGGTGTAAAAGAAAGAACATGCCCTTGAGTGGGTATTTATAAGAGATGAGTCCCCTGTGAATGAAAAAGCAATATGGTGGCTGCAGGGTATTTGTGTTGGTGTTTTGTGAATTGTGGGGTTTCCGAGTGCACTCAAAGTGATTTACATGAATAGTGGTTGGTGACATACAAGAAGGTTGTGAATTGGACATAGCGCACTGGTGGAATATTGGCCCATAGTGGGGCACAGAGTTGGTGGAGAAGAAAAGTTGAAAAATCACTGTTTACAACAGGGCAAAGTGATGCTGAAGTTTGGGAAAATGAGAAGATTGCTGTACCATTTGGGTTGGACTCAAAGATCACTTGCAGAGTTGTGGATTGGCCTTAAGGGCAGAGACTAGAGCATAGGAGGTGTGCAGAACATGCCTATGTTAGTGTTGGTGAGCTGGAGTGGCTGGTGTAATACAGTGTAGATTATTTATTTTGGAGAAGTCAGTTTACTCTTGAGAAGAGTCGACAAATTAAGATTGGCCTTGCTTGAAGTGTACAAAAAATCTCAATTTGAAGTCAAGTAAGTATTGGCAGTCAGAAAGTGACGTGCCATCATGGGGGATACACCTCTTAAACATTTGTGCAAGTCCCTTCCGAGGTATCAGGACAAAATATGCAAGTATAGCGCGGAATGGACTCGCGATACAGAGGGCAAAATGGCGAGTCTTTCGAAATCTGTGCTGCAACACATGAGCACATATTTACATGCTGCGTATAAGAGAAAGAAGTTAAGCAACAGATTAGGAATACTGGAGTTATGGAAGATGTTTGAGGACAAGGAAGAGGACCCATCCAAGAAGAAATGGATGCTTAGCCAGCATAATGCACGGGTGAAGCGCCCATTTCTCCTCCTGCTCCTCCTCAAACAGCTGACCCACCGATGGGAGGCCAGAGATTTTACCCCCTAAAAGAGTTAAAAGCAGCGGCAGGGTTCGCTGATCCCATGTGTGCACCTCCTGCAAATAGTAGCGAAGACGCACTTAGTGGGGCTCAGCTGGCGAATAAGAAAACAAGGACTATGTTTGACGAATGCAAAGAGCACAGCGACCTGCAAGCAAAGATGATGAGGGGCAACAAAGTGACTCTGGGACGCAACGGGGAAGATGAGGAGGCAGTACCACCTAGTGAGTGGATGGGAGGATATATACTGCTTAAATTAGATGGAAGGAGTGCAACAGAGCCAAGAGACCCAGAGGAAGAGGCTAAGAAACGAAGAGAAAAGGAGAAGGAGAAGGAGGAAGAGGAAGAGGACAGAGAAGGGGCAGAATTGATGTAGGAATTGAGGAGAAGAGAAAGGGAAGAAAGGCAGCAACAGGAACAGTTGAGGAAGGAGGCAGAGAAAGAAGAAGAGAAGGCAAGAGAGGAAAGGCAGAAGAGGAGAAGACAGAATGAAATAGAGGAGAAGGCGGTGAGGAAGGCTGAAGAAGTAAGAGGCAGGTGCAATGGTGAAGGGAGATTAGAAAAATGGAGATTGAGAGAACTGTCAAAGAACATTGGCGGAGAAAGGAAGCGAGGGAAGAAAGGCAGGAGAGAGAAGCAGGGAGAGATGCCTTAAAGAGGTTGAGGATATAAGGACTGGTCCCAGGCTTTCAGATGACGACGAGGGAATGGGAATATGGAGGAGGATTGGGATGCTGTATGGAAACCAGAGGATGGTGCTGCCACCCATAAGGCAAGCAGGTGTGTAGCAGGATCCCCACCAAGAATGGAAGGTGACTCACTAGCCAGAGCAGCAAGCAGATAGCAGGGGAAACGTATGTTGAGGCAGCTTAACTTTGAGGACGAATGAGATGAAGATAGTGATCACGAGGAATGAGGGTAGAGCGATGACGAAGAAGGAAGGAGACTCTGGCGCACCTCTGACGGAATAAACCCAGAGCGGGAGACATTGTGAGACAAAGAGGAGGGTATAGAAAGGGGGAAGCTAGAGCCTGAAGGGGGAACTAAGCGCTCCAAAAGCAGAATGCATAGCGCAGATGAAGTTACTCCATACGCACAGAGGTTGAGGGCGTTACCAGGACAAAAGAGGATGAGCATGACAAGAGCATTTACAGTCACGAAAGACATAGGGAAATATGATAAAAGTGTGGCACCTAATGCAGCTTCACTGCTAGAAAAGGGCAGCGGGTGGCCACAATATATACAGTGGCAATGGATGGATAAGGATAATTTGAGGTGTAAGTTGCCATCATTGACTGAAGTAGCTGGGAAGTGGATTTATGAGGTAGAAAGATTAACAGCAGGGATGACACTAGCAGTGGGGGACATGAAGAACTTACTCTCTGCCATTCTTGGGGAGGTAGCTGACAATGTTTGGAAATGGGCAGGATATCCCAGAGGGACGTCGCAGAACACAGCGCATGATGGAGCACTGTTTAATAACTGCAGGGCAGCCATGTGGCAGGCCCCGAAAGTGCAGTACCCAGACACATCTGACATAAGCGCAATTATGGCACACAAAATGCATGAGGACGAAGACCCACTCCAATATATTCAGGAGATACAAGAACACTGGCGTCTTGAGACGCATGCCAAGGGGGAGAGGAGTAGTGCACCCAGCGCAGCAAGGAGGAGACAGGTTTTACGGGGGACGGCCTAGACCAACGGGACTTCCACCACAATTTTGGACATGCGGAAAGATTGGCCACATATCATGAGTATGTAGAAGCAGAGGGGGAACACAACAGACTGGGGGGGGGCACATAGTCGCCAGCACACAATACTGAGCAACCTGATCATTATGCCCAAGATCACACACAGATGCAGACATATGTGCTGCAAATGGCGCTAGCACAACACGCATCAGCCTAGCCTAGTCACAAAAGCCCATGACGTATACACCGCAGGCATGGGGTACACACAGACACCACAAGCACTGACACAGCCGAACGCTGAAGCCACTGAGATTAGGGGGTGTGACCGTAGTGGGAGGGAATCCTTTCACAGGGAAAGGGATGGCTTTTACCAACAATAGGACAGCCCATAGACTGACTTAATGTGTCCAATCCTATCTGTTACCCCCGGCCCGAATGAGGAGCCACGTGTGGTGGTAACCATAATTGACAAGACGTTCTCTTTTCTTGTAGATGCAGTGGCAACACGATCCTGTATTATGGAGGGGAGATACCCCATGCTAGGCCTTGCCATTATTGCTCAAGGTTTCTCTGGGGCTACAGATTTGGTTTACTGACAAACTGCCAATTTCCATTGGAGAGCATGACCTTAGCATGCCACTCTTATATTCCCACCGGACACCAGTTAACATAATGGGAAGGGACATGATGAGTAAACTTAACATGACCATTTCATTCACAGAGCAAGGGATAGTGTGTTCTACCCATAGAATTCCTGTGCTTCTAGCATGTTATCCAGGAATACAAAGCATGCTACTTCACATACCAAACAAGGTTTTGTTTAGACCAGAAATCCCCTTAGACGAGGAAGAAGGATAGGCTGATTACAATAGGATTGGAGACAGTTATAGTAAGGGATGAGAGAGTAGTTATACATGGGACTGATGATAGGGGAAGAGCTTGGAGAGCAGTAATAGCAGTATGTGAAGGACACATACCGACTGAACTGACAGAAGAAGAATTGTTTCAGGACTATTCCGATATTGAGACAGTGGGCCTCATTACGACCCTGCCGGTCCGGAAACAACGGTGGCGGTAAATCTGCTGCCACCGTTGTTTCCGGACCAGCTGATTCCGAGTTCTGCAGGCAGGAGGTGCCAATCCCGCCAGGTCTGACTTGGCGGGAGTAACGCCCCCCGCCTGCAGGCGGAAATGGAAACACCGGCTCCATCATAGACGGAACCAGTGTTTGCACTGGCCCCATCCCCATGGAGTCCTAACGGACTCCATGGGAATGGGATTTACGGAATTCTGCCTCTGGAATTACCGGGTCACTGCTGTGATTCCAGCATTCACAGAAGCGGAATGGTATTTCGGGTCTGGCGGCAGCCTGGTGGTTTTTCCGGCACGTCTACCGCCGGACTCGTAATGAGGCCCAGTGTTCTTTATGAACATTACTTACTGGCTGAGAATCCATTACAGGGAAGTCCCACAGAGGATGGCCCTGATGAAAAAGGCGCCACTGTCATTCCTTGAGGACGATCTAGCACAAGTACAAAGAACAATGTGGACCAACAGCCCATATGACGTTGGCCTGCTGAAAGGAGTAGGAGCTTTTAAAATTAAGCCTAAGTCAGGGGAAATTCTGCCAAGGGCAAAGCAATACCCTCTAAGGCGGTGGTCAAAGGCATTTTTAGACAATCTCCATGCAAGTGCAGCAGGGAATTCTAGTGTCATCAGAATCTCAATGTAACACGGCTGTGTGCCCAGTGAAAAAGGCGACAGGGGGATCTTGGTGTTTATTCAAGACTTGTGTCCTTTTGAACAATATTGTTAAGCAGAGATTCCTTTAGTTCCCAACCCAGCAACAATATTATGAAGTATTCCGTCAGAAGCCACCAACTTCACAGTGATAGACTTGAAGAATGCATTCTTCTCCATCCGCTTCACGAAAAATCACAGGATTTGACTTTGTTTCTATATAGAAAGTAAAAGTGGAAACACACAAGACTGCCACAAGCTGACTGTGAATCCCCTTCCATATTTAATGGGGTCCTTGAAATGGATCTGGGAAACATACACTTCGATAGCATGGTCATTCAATACATGGACAACATCTTAATATGCAACAGGACAGAAGAGCAGTGTCGAAAAGACTTGCTGAAGCTGTTCACCGTTTTGTCCGGAAAGGGTTACAAGGTGGACAGGGCAAAATTATAGTACTGTCGGAGGGAGGTCTTATATACTGGCCAGTTAATATCCGAAGAGGGTAGAAAGGTGACTCCTGAAAGGGCAGAGGTGATTTTTAGAATGCTGCTACCAAAGACAGTGAGGGAGATGCAGCAATTCTTAGGTCTTTGCAATTATTGCAGGGCCTCGGTATCCGACTACAGTGCAGAATTCTATTTGTTTTCGCACAATGGAGTAGTGATGACAGCAGTGCTCACACAGAAGACTACCTTAGGGCACAGACCAATAGCTTACTACAATGGGCATTTAGATCCAGTGATGAGAGGCCATTATGCTTGTGAACAAGCATTGGCCACTGCTGTCTTTGCAATAGACAAATCAGCAAGTGTCACAATGGGCTGTAGTACCACTCTGTACGTGGAGCATGCCCTTTTTGAGAACCGTAAAAGTATGTTGACCACACAGAGATCATACGGATGTGAGGTAATTATCTCAAATCTGGCAGTAAAAGTAGTGAGGTGTAAAGTTGTAAACTCAGCAACATTCATAGAAGAGGGAAAATGCCCTTTTGGGAGGGGACCTCAACAATTAACCAGAAAACTGGAGAATGACATACTGGGATGGCAGTCGTGAAATTAAAACAATATGGGACATTTGAAGTAGTGGTGAGAGTGAGATTACTCTCTCATTTCTCAGCACAAGCAGCAGAATTGGTTGCACTCATAATAGCACTGGATGCACAGGAGGAGGAGGACATCACAGTGTACTCCAACTCCCCCTATGCAATGTCAATGATACATGAAGGAATGTCACGTTGGAAAACGAGTGGCTTTCAAAGTACTGACAGCATGCCAGTGCAGCATTCACACCTATTGGGTAGGGTCATAGATACGCTACAGCTCCCATCATCCACTACATTGCACTAGTGAAGTGGCAGGCTCACACGAGGGAAGAGGATGCAGTTTCCTGCAGCAACGAAGCAGCAGACACAGAATCTTAAAGTAAGCAGCCTATTTTCTAGAAATAAATGAGCTTGACACTCTACCAAATAGACACACGAGAGCGCTCAGCATGATATTGCGAGAAGGGTATAGCTCATCATTTTACATTACCCTAATAGTAGAACTCTAGGGATGAGCACCAACAGAGGAGAAGGAATTATGGATAAGGGGGGGTGTTCGATAGCCCCCACTGATGCTATGTGGTGACAGGAGAGCACTGGAAATGTGGTTATTCCCCTTACATTACAAGTAGCTCTTACACAACTCCACTATCCAACCCATCTTAGTAAAGATGTTCTTGTAACACATATAGCGGAAGATTGATTCTGTCCCAACTTGGTAGAGCATATTGCCGCCTTTATGAATAATTGCATTATCTGTCAGAGGTTTACTGTGGGACACACGTTGCGTGTAGTGAGAGGAGCAATATCGCGCCAGGATGGTCCCTTCCAACACTTCCCCATAGATTATGTGGATATAATTCAAAATTGTAATGGCCACAGGTACATGCTCGTAGTGGTGTGCCCATTTTCTCACTGGATTGAAGCTGGTCCATGCTCACACCCGATGCCCTATGTGCAGCAAAATTCCTCATCAGAGAAGTGTTCCCACAGTGGGGGGGGTGCAAAGTCCTGTGATCTGACAACGGACCTCACTATGTAAATGAAGTGTTTGAGCATATCACAGCCCTGCTGGGGATTACGCATTCATTTTCCTCCACTTATCACCTGCAAATGGTTGGGATTTGTGAATGCCTCAATGGCTTGCTCAAAGAGAAAATTGCTAAAATAAAAATGGCCCTGAAGAAGGGATGGCATCATTGCCTGCCCATAGCATTGTTCACATTGAACTATCAGCCTGCATCTGACCACCATTTAACTCTGCATGAGGTGGTGGCAGGCCACTGCATGTGCTTCCTACTTGCTCCTACCATGAGAGTGCTGACGGACGCCCTAAATGCTGCTACTGTTCTTAGTAATGGAATGTAAGAATATCTCGCTTCAATGAAAATGATGACTGCCTCAAAAAATGGGCGGCAAGTGCTAAACTCCTCACATGGTTAGAGAATGAAGAAGGCCCTATTTCAATAATACCACTCGAGAATGCTTCCCTGTGTTTCCAGAATGAGTGAAGGTTGGGATGAATAGAGAATGTAGACGAACATCGAAGATACCGGGTATGAAGGTCGGCATAGCAGTAATAATGCATCACTGCTGGGCCTGTGATTCCAAGGCGTGCATGCAACTACCACCGAACTGGGGATATGTTCTGTAGTGCAGCTGAATTTGTACAGGAGCAGATGTACACATCCGCAGGAGATCCTCCCCTCTTACCTCATCTGTATTGGAACCATGTGACTGTGCCCTGTCTTACACCAGCTATTGTACCAATACCGCAGCGAGTATATGGAAGACGGTATCTATTAAGACGACCATATCGAATGTACCCTCGGGTTGATGACAGCCTGCAGGAAGAACTACCTAAAGGATGATGAAGAAGAGCTAAGAAAATGGGCTGGTTACTTCATAAGAAAGTGCACAATGTCTGCAAATACTGAATGAACACGGTGTATGGATCCTAGAGGAGAAATTATGAAGTTAAGAATCAAGTGAACTTTAAAGTGTAAAAGAAGAACATTACACAGTAAAAAGTGCTGCAGAAATCAGAAGTATAAAACATATAGATATGCTGAAATGCAAGATAGATCAAGCCATCATATAGGGTAGCTATAAGTAGTGAATAGAATGCAGGCAGAGCCACCATTGTACAGAAACTCGACATTGGTATCATGAAATAATAAGCCAAAGAATCATGGAGATAAAATGCAAGGCAGTGTTGCAGTAGAATAGCAGGTTATTGGAGATGCATTGGGAGGCTGTTTGGCCTGAATTCAAGAACTAAGAAGTCGAGGTCAGCTATCTACGCTGAAGAGGAGTGTGCGTGCGTAGGATGAATCCTCTCACCTTAAGGTGCAATAAAGAACACAAAATATGCCAAGTCTTAATTCATTTAAAACATTTAAAAGCTTGCAAAATTAACAGAATAGTGGTCTCTTGTCACGTGAGTCAAGGCTGAAAATAGGGCTTGAAATTGGAGTTCCAAATACGATAGCGTGTGCCCTCATTCATTCCCAGGACAAGAATACTCTGCAAGGCCATGTACAAAGAGAATTTCATGGCAGAACACATGGGTGATGAGAGATGGTAGGGCAGCCTCATGTCCTATCTACTTGCACAGGCATGCCAAACCAATTTTATTAGTCCATATAATGATGGACTTTATAGCTTTAGAAACCAATGAAACACTGTGTAACTGATCTTTCTTAAATGACACGTATGAAGAGGTAGTCATGCGTTTTGCACCTGATATCGGACAGCCAGTAACAGACTTAGCTCCTATATGATTGTATATCTATATGTGTCCCTTAACCAATCCCAACCCTTGATAGGTGTTTCACTATTGCCACATAGTGTGACATCATTCTAACGCATAAAGAAGTATATCATTGTTTTTGTGGAACTCTCTGAGAATGAGCGTACGTCCGTTGATGTCCGCTGTAAACTCCCTGTTTTAGATAATTGCTAATAAAACAGCAACTTGCCATCTTCTTGAGTTTGTCTGGTTATTTAGACTCAGAATTATTCTGGTGTAATCCCATTCTGCAACAGATGCACGTTCCAAATGCCATAAGCTCATGTGGTAGCGGTGCAGATGGTTTCAGATCTAAACTAGTTTGACTTCAGAATTTTGGACAATCACACATCCTCCGCCATTAGCTGGAAGATAGTGGAGTTTCCTGTGGAGAGCGGCCGTTAGAAATAAACTTGCTCGGTTTCCACAGGCACTCCACGGATGGAAGGCAAAGTGGTTGGATTGGAGGAGTCGTCGATACCAAAGGCCTCGAGTTGATTGAACGGATGTAAGAAGACTAAGGGAAATGACAATATAAATGGGCGGGATTGTGATATTTTATGAACATAAATTGGGTAACAGGAATTTTGCATGGATAAAAGAATACCTCGGTTATCCTATTGCAAGGGAGATAGAAGAAGACGTCTCATATTCTATTCAGAATATTAAGAGAGAGAATGCACACGGTCAGGACCATGGAAGGTGACGTCTGAAACTCTTTACGGGGTAATATAATTGGAGGCGAAGAAAGAAATCCTCTTACTATAAATGACTATAGGGAAAAGGGGAGGTGATCACAGGAGATAGTAATGTGTGTTGTTGTATTATTGTTTATTTTTAGTTGTTGTATGAAGTTCTGAAAAGTGATAAAAATTGGGAAATGTGGTAGTGACGTTGTTTTGAGTTAAGTGTAGTAACCGATTGAAGCCAGTCAGAAGACAGATAGGGCCATGCAGAAGACAGATAGGTTGTTGAGACAAAAGGATTGGTGCTTGCTCATATTTATTGTTTTGAGATTAAAAGTGTTGAGCAATAAGCTTTGAGATAAATAAAGCTTTATTAAATATAACAAGGTAACGATCTGGTAAGTATTGACTCATTATGAAGGACACTCCTCTTATGCACCTTTATAAATAAAAAAATAAATACAAAACATTACCATGACATGCGTCCAAGCTCCAACAGTACAGTTCAGAATGGCTTAAGGGCACAGCTGATAAAATGTTCATGCATAGGCTCCATTTTTCGTCTTTGCTTATATATAGTCAATTGTTTGATTGTTCTGCGCCTTTTATGTCACACCACAAAACTGACAATTCAGAATAATGTCTGTGAGGGGGGAGGGTGTAAACAATCAACCTTTGACACCTCTGGCTAAGTGCACCCCTACACTAATAACCAGTCCTATGTCTGGACTGAAGATTTTGTTACTCAACAGCAGATCATTACTCAACCACGCCCTAGATGTTGCCACGTATATAGCACTATATGATATTGATATATGGGCGTTAACTGAAACCTGGAGACACGCTGCAGCTAGCCCCTCCCTTGCCCTTGCCACGCCTGAGGGCTACAAAATTCTCTATCAGGATAGAACAGAGGGAATAGGGGGATTGACTTTTATTTTTAAAGCCACTCAACATTTGGAGAACTGAAACATCAGCCCTTGATGGGTGTGAGATGCTGCACATTAAGATTAGGACAGATGCAGAATCTACTTTTAATATGGTTCTTGTGCACAGGCCTCCATCACCCATGCCAGAGTTTGTGAATCAGCTATGCAACTCCAAAGCATTGGTTTTAGGGGATTTTAACTACTGGCTGGTTAACAAAAATGACACTTGTGTGAAATCTTTAGAGTTCGCTCTTGGTGACCTTGTGTTTTAAAATATCTTGTAAAAACCCCTACCTATAACAAAGGGAATATACTGGACTGGATATCGCATCATAATATGACATTGACTAGCCAAGAATGTGTTCCCTGCCCACGGTCGGACCACTTGTTTATTCATTTTAAAGTTGTCTGTGAGAAGGTAGCCAATCTTAGGAAAGCACCTAAAATTACAGTGGCTTCAAGAAATTTTAAGAATCTCACACCAAATGCCTTACGCCCTTGGCTTCTACCGCTAGCCCAGGAGATAAAAGACCTAGGGCCTCATTACACGGTAGGCAGTAACCATGGGGCTATTAGCGCCATGGTTGCCGCCGGTATTTTACCGTGTCCGTCTTGGTGGATGGCGGAATTACCGCCCTACTCCAAGGTGAGCGGGGGCGGTAATTCCCCATTCACCAAGGCCCTTCCCCATTCCCAATTTTGCCCCCATAGGGCATAATGGGAATGGGGAAGGCGCTAATTACGGTACAGCCAATTGCGGTACCGTAATTAGCACCAAGGTCCCTTCGCGGGTTCGTTTTTTAACGCCTGCTTAAAGCAGGCGTTAAAGTACCAACCCGCAAAGGGACCTCGTAATAAGGCGGTAAGGGTTAACGGTCACCGGTACCCTTAGCGGTCGTTAACCCTTACCGCCTACCGTGTAATGAGGCCCCTAGTATCAGTGGATAACATCGTTGACCACTAACAAAGTACTCTTTGGGATGCCACCAATGCCCTTGCACCATTAAAAGATTAAAAAGTCTCCCAGAGGCAGGCCAACTCATGAATTACGCCAGATCTACAAAGTCTCAAGAGTGCTAAGATTAAATGCCAATATAGATGGAAAGCCTCTCTTAATGAGCAAGATAAAGAAAGCTATATGTTTGCGGCAAAAAGATTTAAGGAAGCTGTTGTGTTAGCTAAAAAGTCATTGCTTGATGATAGAATTAACAAAGCACAATCACAATCCAGAAAATTGTTCAGAATTCTCAAGGAATAAGAACAGCCAGCTCACAATACAACAAAGGCCATTACTAGGGATGTTGAATGGTATACATTAATTCAGGAAGTCATGTTGGGGAAATTAAATACAACAAAACGTAACATTGAACATGCCAAAAAATCTATGACACTGAGTGAAGAGATCACTGTCAGTACTACCCAGAAACTGTGAGGGCAACATAAACAGTTCTACTTAAAACCCATATCTGAGCCTGAACTGGCTTCATTAATAGAAAATCTGAAGCAAACTTCCTGCAAGGGGGATGTGTGCCTTACGATGGCCATAATAATACGCTTTCATGCTGATCAGCCTCCTGTGTAAATGTGTGAATGCTTTGTTGAATGGCATGTACCAGCAGCCATTAGGAATACATGGATCTCACCCTTGCTTAAAAAGCCAGGTCTATGCCCTCTAAATCTCGTGAATTATAGGCCAATTTCTTACTCTCCTTTTTTGTAGAAGATCCTTGATCGTGTAGCCTATTCATAAGTTATGACGCACCTTAAGAACAATAAGATCCTGAACAAATGGCAATCAAGCTTTAGGGAAAACCATGGCACATAGACTGCCGTACTGGATCTTAAGTCCAGACTTCTCTGTATCATGGATAATGGGCAAACAGTCCTTCTGATGTTGCTGGACCTCTCCGCCACCTTTGATCTGGTAGATCACACGCTACTGCTTTCTTGGCTGAGGAAGGTGGCAGGGTTCTCAGGGTCAGCGGTTGGGTTTAATCATTCCTTACTAACTGATGGTGCAGAGTCAGCAGCACTTCGGCTGATGCAAAACCGGCTTTGCTTACACATGGTGTGCCACAGGGGGCCTGTCTGCCTCCAACTTTTTACAACATCGTTACTGTTCCTTTCTTTGACCTTGAGGAAAAGGAAATCGATTTCACTAACTACGCAGATGATACACAGTGTGTCATCCCTCTCTCTGGCAATCATGCAGAGGATGAGAAAAACCATCAATCCTATCTATGGATTGATCAATGCTGGATGTGTAACAAAGGGCTGGCACTGAACACCGCCAAAACAAAATTGATGGTGGTAAGCACTGTGGCAAAAACCCGTAAAATAGGAAATGAGTATGTCCAGTTCCGAAGTGATGGCTGCGATAAAGAAACCAAAAACAAAGTGAAAACCTTAGGGGTCTACTTTGACTATAATCTCAATATGAAGGTACAGGTCAGCAGCCTGGTGTCCTCAGCCTCATACTACATTAAACTACTGACCCAAGCACGCCCTTTTATCTCTAGACCAAATCGTGAGATATTAGCTAGGATCATAATTGGCTTTAGGCTTGATTACTGCAGCAGTCTGCTTGTTGGTCTGGCTAAGTCCAAAATAGGTCGCCTTCAAGTGATTCAGAATAATGCAGTCAGAACCATTATGAATCTCAAAAGAAGGGATCATGTCTCGGAGGCTAGAAGGAGCCTGAATTGGCTTCCTATAGAGGCCAGAATCGACATTCGCCTTTAAGAACACAGAAATGCTTGACAGGATCATCGCCTTTATATCTGAGTGAAGTGCTTGAGAGAAAACTAAATGCATGCAATCTTAGATCTAACAACACCAACCAACTCAGAGTCCCAGTACATAGAATGACCCAGGTAAAAAGGGAGCTTTTTTGTGGCTGCTCCCCTGGCATGGGACGCTATTCCCCCTGATATTAAGGAAGAGAAATCAACAGCCCTATGTAGGAAAAGACAGAAGAATTTTTTGTTCAGAAAGTGGTGGATACTAGCACTGTCTTTGACAAGCTTCTGATACACGTGTCTGTACCTCATGTCTGCCTTAGTCGTTTTTCTAGTTTTATGTTTGTTTGTGTTGTTGCAGCCTTAAGCCTGCGGGTCAGTGGTGTCCGTTATATATTGAATAAAGTCATAAAGTAAAAGTAAAGGGGGATCATTGTCGAAGGCACTATTACAACATATGACCACATATGTGCATGCTGTGTACACGGCAAAGAAATTAGAAAAACGACTGGCAGTTATAGAACTTTGGAAATTGTATCAAAAAGAAAGAAGACCCATTACCGGAAGAGTGGATGCTTAATCAGCATAAAGGGGAGGGTATTGAGCCCTCGGTTGCTCTGACTCGGCCTGAAACTAAGAATGTAGATGCAGCGGCGACAGGGTTTTATCCTTTAAAAGAATTAAAAGCAGCGACAGGATATAGTAACCCGACATATGCACCTTCCACTTATGGTAGTGATGACAGTCCAGAAAAGAGCACAAGGAAGACAGGTGTAGATTCATACGAGATAAAGAGGAATGAGGCGAGAGATCACATATATCAACAGGTAAATTAAGAGATGGATAGGCGAGAAGGAAAGCACCAATGAGGTAACGCTTGTAGAGAACGAATGGATTGGAGGACAGATATTACTCAAGTTGGATGGGGAAAGGCATTGAGGAGGTTATGAGGTTAGGCAAAAGGAAGACAAGCAAGAGAAGGATAGGGAAAGAGAAAATCGGTTGAGGGAGGATGAGCAAGGAAGGAAAAGCAAGGAACAACAGGAAAGGCTAGATAGAGAAGAACAAGAGAAAGACGAACAGCGGTCAGAGGAGCAAAGAAAGTATAACAGTTGGAAGAAAGAAATAAAAGAAAGGGATAAGAGAGAATGAAAGAGAGAGGAAGAAGAGGCACAACAGGTGAAGGAAAAATATTACAGAGAAGAACAAAGAGAAGTAAGAAGGGAAGCACAAAAGCAAGAAGAAGAGTGGGCAAGAAGAGATGCGAGAGAGCGAAGGGAAGTGGAAGAAGGAATAAACCAGAATAGAATGCAGTGAGGTCTTGATGCCAGTCTCGTTCTTCAAGAATGAATAAAACAGAGCGACGAAATACTGGGACGATGAGCAAAGTTTTCCCAATTTGAGAAATGGCTCAGGAAATACCTAAAGTAGCACAAGAAGAGGAAATATATGATGCAGAAAGTATTGGAGAGAGGATCGATAAGATATATCAGCAAATAAGGCAGAACAGCGAGTATGGGACTTGAGGGAGCGGCAGACAATCCCTGATCCCAAAACCACGGGATGAGGAGGAAAACATGGTTAGTAATGAACGCAGGGCACTGTTTTTAGTAGAATAGATTTAGATAGGGAAGAGGAGGATGATAGTCACACCAGTTGGGGTACAGCAATGTCAGACGAAGAAATGGAGTCAGGTTGTGAGATAGGAGTTATATTCACGACAAACGCCAGTTAACATTCTGGTAGAGATTTGATGACAAAACTTAACATGACTATTTCATTCACTGATCAAGGAATAGTGTGCTCCACTCCAGGAATACACTATTTGAATTTAGGAGAGTTTATATTGGCATTTACAGGACAAGTGGCTCTACGAGGAGTCCCGGTAGATCCGGAAGTCTTCATGTATGGGGTGAGCATTTTATAAACATGGCTACCCGCATTAGTAGGGAAAATTGTGATGATGCCTGATGAATTTTTATTTAGACCACAAGTAACTATGGATGAGGAAGAAGGGCAGACTATTCTTATAAAATTTGAAGCGGCTATAGTATGATGGGAAATAGCAATGCTTGAAGGAGTAGATGAGGAAGGCAGAGCATGGAGAACAGTAATAGCTCTTGAGGAGGGCTACAGATTGACTGACATAACAGATGAAGATATGTTCAGAGATGAACGTACAGATGTGGAGTTAATGTTTTTTATAAGCATTACATATTGGATAAAGATTGAGAAAAGGGAAATCCCACTTCGAATGGGATTAATGCGGCAAAGTTCTGTGTAGTGAGCTGGCACAGTGTTTTTCAATTTTGTTATTGAAGGTTGTTCTAAAGAAAACTAGTAGTATTAACTTGTGAGTGGGTTGCAGACTCACGATTCTGTGGCTCCATAATGGGCACACCGATTGTAGGAATGAGTAAGAGGAACTAGGCTAAATTAGCCTTTGGTGTGGGTTGCACACCCTATCAGCCACTCTGTGGTTGGATTGTAGGTATGAGTCTCTGTTAGTTAATTGCACAAACTCAATAGTAGTTGCGAAAGAAAGAGTAATATGCAGTGGACAGGTTTCTTATGAAGTTTAATTCCTAAACAATAGCACAGACGCTAATCAAGCGAATGCATTTCGGACATCACGTTTCCTTCATCAGATCTCATCTGCGTGTGTTTCTGAATGTTGTGCGTGGCGAAGTGCAAGGTAGCGCAATATAATGAGGTGCCAGGGCAATCTGGTGAGTGCATATCTCCGATCGCATAACGCGTTAAAATGAAACTCAAGCCAGGGGCAATTCTATCCTGAGCAACACAGTATCGCATGTCTTGAGAACCGGATGAAGGCATATTTAAGACTATCTCGGCGTTGATGAATCAGGGGATCCTAGTGCCGTCGGAGTCCCTGTGCAATAGTGCATTGTATGCGATAAAAAAATGAAAAGGGGGGTCATGGAGATTTATCCAGGACTTGTGCCCTCTTAATCAGATTGTAGAAGCAGAGTTTAAATTATTTCGGAATCCTGCGACAACATTGTGTTGCATCCCATTTGAAGGTAAGTATTTCACGGTGATCGATTTGAAATATGCATTTTTCTCAATTCCGTTGCACAAAGACTCACAAGACCTTATTCTTTTACGTTCAGACAAAAAAGACTAAAACATACTCGTTTACCTCAAGGGTACTGTTAATCCCCATTGATTTTTAACAGGATCCTACAGATGGATTTAGGTAGCATTGAACTCAAGAGTGTGGAAATTCAGTATGTAGATGACATATTAATCTGTAGTGAAACAGAGGATGAATGTAGGCAGGACTCTGTTCAGTTAATGACTATATTGGCAGACAACGGATACAAAGTAGACAAGGAGGATTTACAGTATTGCCAGGAAGAGGTGTTGTACATAGGCCAGTTAATTTCAGATGTAGGAAAGAAGAACAAGTTACTTAACCCTGGTAACGTTCTTTCCACTGGATGTTCCTCCCACGTATTCCTTATCTTATGATATTTCCAATATCCAGCTTAACGGCTTCGTAACAATAAAAATTAATCATATAGCGCTGCGCGTCGATGCCTGTCGACGCAATGTCCCTCGGAGGCCTTTGTCTCGATGTCGACGTCACCGAAGGAATATACAGCCCATGCAGCGTCCGTTGGCTTCAGTTCCGTTTTTACAAATGTAGGATCTATCCCGTACCAAAAGGCAAAATTAAATACGTGACAGTTACTCCTCCTGAGAGAGCGCAGACTGCAATAGCAAAGGACATTCAACTGCGGGGTAGGTTGGGAGTGCCGATAAGGAATACGTTGCAGGAACATCCAGTCGAAAGAACATTACCAGGGGTAAGTAACTTGTTCTTCAAATGGATTGTGTACTCACACGTATTCCTTATCTTATGATAGACTCCCAAATCAGTTTCTAGTATTTCTGCAGGAGGGAGTCAGACATTTTATGACAATTTAGTAGACTCATGGGTCTATGTGCACAGAATGAAACACTGCTTTACCAAATAAGCCTTCCTGGCCTGAAGAAGAGTCCAAACTGTAATGTTTGGTGAAAGTATGTACAGACGACCATGTGGCAGCCGCACAAATATCTTTTACTGGTACTCCCCTCTGTAATGCAGAGGAAGTCGCCATGCCTCTGGTCGAATGAGCACAAAGGCCTTCTGAAGGATCTTTTCCCACCAGTCTGTAGCATTCAGATATTTCCAGTATTGTGCATCTGAATAATGTCTGTTTAGTAATAACCAAATCCAAATTGTGGCCTGAGTAGCCAACAAACAGTTGGTCATCTTGTCTTATTTTTGCCAATCTGGTGATATCGAAGCTTAGTGCGCATTTAGGATCAGGCCTGTGTAGCCTCTTCTTGTCCTTCCCAGGTTGTAGAGGAGGGTAAAATGATGGTAAAGTTATTTTCTATGTACGATGGAATTCAGATACAATTTGGGGTAAAAAGGTGGTTTTCACCTTAAGGACCACCTTGCCGTATAAAAAATAGTGTATGGAGGCTTGCAGGATAAAGCCTGAAGTTCACTCACCCTTCAGCAGATGTAATGGCTACTAAGAAGATGGTTTTTAGGGTTAGCAGCCTCAATGAAAAGGAGTGTTTAGGGCTCGAAAGGAGTACACATCATGAATTTCAACATCAAGTTGAGATCCCAAACCGGGATTTGAAAAGGAATCTCCGGGAAAACATTTATCAATCCCTTGCAATTGAGAAGTCCACAAGTATTACCATGGGCTGTGCAATGACGCTATATATGGAGCATGCCTTGTTTGCCATTTTAGAGAAACCCAAAGGTACATTGACAACACAAAGAGCTTATGCGTACAAAGTAATGATTTCTAATCCAGCGATTAAAATTGTAAGATGCTTAATAGTGAATCCAGACACATTTGTAGCTGAACCTGTAGAAGAAGGTGATCTTGTACACAATTGCACTAACTATGTTGAATTTTATGATGATATACCCTGTGTGAAAGAAAATGCCTTAGAGGGAAGGGAGATTCTCTCTATTGATGGTTCGTCAAAAATTGACCAGACTAGTGTGGAAAGGCATTCAGGATCTGCAGTTGCAAGAAACAGATTAAATGGTGAATTTGCGGTAGTGGTGAGTGCAAGAATACCATCCCATTTTTCAGCACAGGCTGCAGAATTGGGAGCACTTGAGAAACACGAAGGTCAGGAAGTGACGGTGTACAGTGACTCGCCTATGTAACATCAACCGGGCACGCAGGGCTGTCATGTTGGAAAAGGAGGAGTTATCACTGCACAGACAGCGCTCCAGTGCAACATGTGTCTTTATTGGACATGCTCATTAAGGCACTGCAACTCCCAGTAGCCATAGCTGTCATAAAATGTGCAGTGCATACTAAACAATCAGACTTTTTTTCTCACAGAAACAAAGCTGCAGAGTTAGAAGCTAAAAGGGTTGCGTATTTTCCAGAAATTCCGAGTTTCGAAACTGAAAATGGCAAAGAAGTATTAAATAGAAGCATGTTAGTATGAGAGGGGTTTAATATGCTATCAATAACACAACTAATAGAGATACAGGGTAGAGCCCCACATGAAGAGCAGGAACTATGGAAATGTAAGGGGTGTTTATTATCCCCCCTGGAAGCAGTATGGTGACAGGAAAGCACCGGAAAGCCAGTGATGCCAGCAGCGTTACTGAAAGTGGCACTTGAGCAGCTGCATTACCCTGCGCACATAACCCAAGAAGGTCTTGCTGCCACCATTGCAGAGGACTGGATTGTTCCCAATCTATTGGAGCATGTTGCAGTTCATTGTGGATTGCATTGTGTGCCAGAGGTTTACAGCTGGGCATACACTAAGAACAATCAGAGGAGTAATACCACGTCCAAATAAATGATTCAGGAAGAAGAAAATGTAGTTGCAGGAATACTAGCGATTCAACGTGAAATAGCGTGGCACACAACATGTTTTTCTAGACTCTTATGCCTGATATACATATGCATGTGCTTTATCTTTTTCTTTCTGTATCTTACATTTCAAAGTATCTATCATTCTGATGGTCCAATTGAAAACACGACACATGTGATTTTTCCCGGTACGAGTACAAATGATAATAACTTCTTTGACGTATTTGGGTATGTCAGACGACATAAGAGGGATACTGAAGAAGATAACCAGGGGCTAAATACCTATCTTGATCATTCAGCTCACTTGGGGAATAATATGTGGTATCTACATATGACAAAGGTGGTGGAGAGAGCATTTGATGAGTTGCTATGTCTGCTCTCCTATGCCATGAGTACAGTAAGAGTATTAATTTCAAAAGAGATGTCGGCACATGATGCAAAGTGCTTTATCCATCGAGCAGCAGATTACTACCAGAAGGCAGTTCCAAGGGAGCTAGGCAACCCTGTGATGGCAATCAAGACAGTCGTTCCCATACCAGGATGATTATATCAAGACAACACAAATGTAAAAAGAGCCAGGGTGGACAGACAAGATGCTTGTGTATCCGTCCATGGGACAAGACAAAGTAATAATTGTAGAAATGAAGAGGATGAATTGCTCTGACAAAACTGAAAAGACTGGAATGCCTGGATGCTGGGTGCGCTCACAGCTGTTGATCTAGGGATGAGTGATTATGACCAAAGGATGGGAAGATGGGATGATGTCCTGTGAAGTCCATCTACTGAGGAAGGAACCAGTGCACAAGGTGCAGAAAGTGAACGATGAGTGCCTAAAGTCATGGGCCAAGAACTCTAAACTGCTGACATGGGTGGATCACGAGTCAGGACCAATGGCTGTAGTCCCATTGTCTAATGCAACAATGTGCTTTCGAAGCAAAGGAAAAGTCCAAGTTGGAAAAAATAAAGGGTGCAAGAACATAATTTATATCCCAGAAATGAAGAGAGAGACCGCTGTCCTAATGGATCGATATTGGGCTTGTGGATTCAGAGCATATATGAAGTTGCCCAGGAATGGGTAGGAGTGTGTTCCATTGTACTCCTCCATGTTCCAGCCTTGGTGATTCCCCAGAGCGACCTGAATATCGAGGGATTTCCAAAAGTGGGCAAGCACTTGAGGAAAGAAGGTCACTTGCACTTCGGCAGATGAAGAGAGAGAATTATTTCTCATCAAAATCAATAAAGGCTTATGAAGACATTCCAGATGAACACAAGTTGTTCAGCAAGACTGCTATGATAATTACATCTATATTTATGCCTGGACTCCAAACAGTAGTGGATGCCAAATGGCTGCAGATTACCAGGTGGGAACTATTACAGACAATCAATGCCACTATCAAAGGATTTAACGCCGTAAAGGAAGAGTTGAAGGCCATAAGGTTAATGACCCTCCAGAACAGGTATGTCCTTGACATGATTACAGCAATGGAAGGAGGTGTTTGAACCAAGGTCGGGCTTTTTTGCTGTACTTTCACACCACCTCATTACGGTGAGAATGGGAATCTGACGGATGCTATAACCATGTTGACAGAACTGCAAATGAAAATGGAGGAGGAGACAGAGGCCATTGGAGATGACGATTGGTTCTCATTTCTGTTTTCATGGATTCCCGACTGGATGACAAATGTATGCAAGTTCTTTGGAGCAATATTGGTGATGATATTGTTTGGATTCTGTGTTAGAAGAATAATAATTCTCCTGCTTTAAAGGGAGTGGGAGGCGGACGCCAGGCAAAGCCGTCGGGAGAAGGCCAAGGGAAAAGGCCTTCCCCCCTCAATGCAGCTCTCCGCTGCTCGGAGCTGCTAGCTGCAGGAATCCATGCTTGCGCCCGCAAAAACAGCCTCTCCATGGCCCCCACAGCCCTCACACCTGAGCTCAGCAGGAGAAATTAACTTCTCTCGCTGCGAACTGGCACACGGAACCTGACCGCCTATAAGCCTATTCCTGCATTAAGGAACGTTCGCTTGCGATCGAGATATGCTGTACTAAGCCGCTTTCAACGCTCTGCATGTGTACTCAACAGCCACCTCACTGCAAGGCCCTGCTGGGCTGCACAACACAGCCCACAGTCAGCCTAAATCCATCCCCATCTCCAGTGCCGTACAGCACCGGTAGGTGCACGGAATGCAACCGTTGCTGTTTGCCATCAAGCCAGTCGAGCAGATCTAACCTGCAAGGCACGTTCTTTGTCTTCCTCCCGTGCAGATCCACTGTCCCATGAGACCTTAAATGCCAAGGTCATGGAGCTTCTTACTGATGCACTCTCTGCAGCACAACATGTAAGTTCAACGTGCACAAAACAAGATGTTCTTCCTGCTCACTCTGATTTGCTATGCAATGTTGATGCCCCCTCTGCCCTGCTGGTCAAAGGTGCCCCCACTGCTGTGTTATGCAATGTTGTTGCCCCCTCTGCCCTGCTGGTCAAAGGTGCCCCCACCTCCATGTTATGCAATGCCACCAATGCCGTTACCATGATCAACTGTACCCCCACTGCCCTAATGGCCAACGATAGGCTGGTTTATGCTGCCCACACCTCCAAACTTGTATCTACCACGACCCCCAACCAAAGACCTACCTTAGCCTCTTCTGCTAAACTTTGTAGTCCCCCCACCAAGCACCTAACGTGCACCCTGGTGAATGCCCGCTCCATCCCAGCGCACACTCTTGATGTACACGATCTCATCAGCAGGGGTAATCTCGACATTCTTTTTTATCTCTGAGACCTGGTTACAAGACACCTCCGGACCAGCACTCTCGCTCGCCATCCCTTCTGGTTACACCATATTTAGGCAGGACCAGATAGGCCAAGGGGAGAAGGTGTGGCCATCATAGCCAAGGATAGCCTAGACATCAGAAGAATTCAGGGTGAACTAGGGCACAACGCCGAATACCTCCTCATCAAACTCAAAACGTCTCCCAATTTCACCATTGCCTTTCACCTTGTGTATCACCCACCAGGCCCTCCCACCGACTTCCAAGAAACCCTCATCCATTCTCTGTCCCACAACCTGAAAAAAAACACCAAAGTAGTAGTACTGGGTGACTTCAACTTAGGGCTCAACGACCCCCTAGACTCGATTGCCACTGCCCTACAAAAAGGACTAACCACCTTAGGTTTGTCCAAGCCATCACCAGGCCTACCCACACTAAAGGTCGGACCCTTGACTGGGTTGCGCAACACAAATGCCCCATTTTCCATTCTACCATATCACCCATCCCTTGGTCAGACCACTCCTGTATTAACTTTCACATCGACATCTCTATAGAGCCTTCAAAACCCACCTTCTTGCTCCCCGCTGCACTATCTAGGAGCTCCAAGAAACTAACAAAAGATACCCTCCTTCCGTACTTACAGGTTCCAGCCCTGCAACCACCGTTTGCCAATGATCCTGCAATATTAGCCAACACCTTCAACCATATCATAACCACTGCAGTAGACACTATTGCTCCCTTGACAGCCAAAAAAGCTAAGAAAACTAAGCACTCCAATGCTTGGTTCTCCCAAGCACTCATGGATCCTAGAACAAAAAAAGGGCTTCACTTGTCACATGGAGAAGAAACTCTACTGAACTGAACAAAGCCGCCTTCAAGGCCATTGCGAGAGAATGCAAAATTGCTATCACACAGGCCAAAGCTGAATCCTACAACACAAGAATTAATAATGCAGATTCCGGGACTAAAGAAATCTTCGCTATCTTTAGGGAACTTGAATCCCCCTCAACCCCACCACCCAGCATTGTCAAAGACGAGGCCTGGTGTAACCAAATTCAAAGAGCTATGCTTGACAAACTCGACTCTCTACATACCAAAATCCTAGCCCATCAGAAAGCTATCTCCTCATTACTAGCAGCCCCAACAGCACACCCTACACTGGACACACTCAGCCAGGTACCCAAATTTGACTTCTCTCCTATGAGCGAATCGGAAGTCATCGCCCTCATTAAGTCCGTTAAGCCTTCTAACTGTAAGGGAGACGCCTGCCCAGCTCACATCATTAAAGATTGTGCACCAGCCATCGCCCCCTTTGTGACTGCTTTCATCAACTCCTCCTTCCAATCATCCACTGTACCCAGCTCCCTGAAAGAAGCGTGGGTCCGACCTCTACTAAAGAAAACATCTCTTGACCCGCTGATACCTGGCAACTACAGACCCATTACTACGGTCCCATTCCTCTTAAAAATCTTGGACAAAGCAGCCTATCTGCAAGTCAAGAAATTCATTGAGGACAACCACCTTCTTGGCCTACGCCAATCCGGATTTCGTCCTCGTCATGGCACTGAAACTGTGCTACTTGATCTAAAAAATCAAATAGATGACATTAGAGATGCAGGCAAACCGGCGCTCCTTTTGCTCCTAGACCTCTCCGCGGCCTTTGACTTGGTAGAGCACAAAACCCTATGCCACCACCTCGCAACCACTGCTAACTTCTCCCCAAAGGCTTGCGCTTGGATCAACTCGTTCCTGCAGGAGAGAGTTATGAAGTTTTTCTCAGAATCCTCTAATGCCACACCTAGTCTGATCAAATGTGGAGTCCCCCAAGGCTCCTGCATTGCTCCTACTCTATATAACCTCTACACCAGACCTCTGTTCCTCATTCTGGACTCACTGGGCATCTCATATACCAAATATGCAGATGACACCCAGGTGCTCATACCACTATCAGGGGACTATCGCACTGATGCGGATACCCTCAACCTCATCTACTCCACCATTCAATCCTGGATGGCAGACAATTGGCTCTGTCTAAACAGGGAAAAGACCAAACTCCTTCTGATCGGGCCCCCCTTCACACTGAGCAAACTGGCAAAGAGTATCAGGCCTTCAATATAGACAACACCTCCATCGCTGTATCACCAACCATCAAGACCTTGGGCGTATACCTAGAACCTAGCATGACCATGGACAGGCAGGTTAATGCTATAGCTTCCTCAGCAGCATACCACTCCAAACTGATTAATGCTATCAGGCCATACCTCACCAAACAGAACTGCATCACCATAGCCAGAGCTATCATTGGCTCCAGACTTGACTATTGCAATGCCCTCTTCATCGGTACCTCTCAAAGAAACCTTGCTAAACTCCAGATTGCCCAGAACAATGCCTAAAGAGCTGCAACTGGCATTTTACGCAGAGAACACATCTCATTGGCTAGGAAATAGGCACACTGGCTACCCATCAAAGAAAGGGTGGTCTTCAAAACCCTTGCCCTAACACATAAATGTCTTCACGGACTTGCACCCCCCTATCTCGAACAAAGGATCCACAAACAAACAGCTTCCAGACCCTCCAGGGCCGCTTATGCCAACCGCATCCTGACTCCTCACACGCGCAGAGTGCGTGCTGGGGGCTCGAGCTTCCCATCAATGGCAGCCTCTCTCTGGAACAACCTCCCAAACGAGATCAGATCAATCGAATCCCATTCTGCCTTTCGCAAGGCATTAAAAACTAGGCTCATTGTCTAGAGGGCTCACCCATGTACGATTCCTGACACATGCTCCATCTTGAGGACTCGACCAGAGGGGGGAATGTAGATGAGCAGATGTAAACATCTGCAGGAGATCCTACCCCCCCTACCCAGTCATGGAGTCTGGAGGGGGCTAGGGAATATGCTTGCTGCCTCTGGCTCCAAGCTGGTGCGTGGTGCGCCCCTCCATCCTTCGGCTCCTGCTGGGCTGGCAGCACTCCACTCAGACTTGGAGCGTCTGCCATGAAGGAACAATATAAAAAAAATGCAAAAGAATTAATAATATGTGATCGTGGAGTGTGCGTGCAGTGAGCGTGCTGACAGAGCCCTTCCTCCCTTGCTGCCTATCAGGAGTGATCCCGTCTGTTCGCCATGGGTATAATCATCTCAGGCCAGCCAGGCGCTGCAGGTCTGTAGCAGCGTTTGGTCCAGCTTCAGGTGCTGAAACTAGCACCAGTTTGCAAATGCAAAATGAGCCCAGGCCCAGACTATCTGGAGCTGACAAGGGTGGGCAGGCAGTCAGACAGGCACACAGGGCACATTTGTTATTATGTAGCAAAAGATCCATCCGCCAAGCACCCAGCGGTCGCCTGCCTGGCCCCAGGGTCCCTGGGACCAGTTCTTACATGTGTGCATATCTTATCTGTGCGCATGCTAGAGAGTCACTCACCCACCCACAGACCGGACCACCAACGCCTTTCTGGCCCACTGCACTGTGCTGCTCTCTGACTGGAGTCAGACCCTTTCCTGTCTGGCCGTGTGTGTGCGTGCCCATGGTGCCCTGCCCTGCCCCTGGCTTCAGGGCTGCATGCCTGCCTGCATAGAGTGAGAGTTGGAGAAAGACTTGGGAAGAACAACGAAGTGAGAGCACTGCACACGGAGAGAGAGCAGACCATATGAGCCGTGTGTGTGTGTTTGAGCAAGAGACTGCAATATGTGTACTATTGCTGTGCAGAATAGTTGTTTTTCTGAGTGCCATTGCATGTATGTAAATGCACACGTGTGTGTTAGACCCTAATGTTTTCCTGCATATGCATGGATGCAAATGCTTCTGCTCACGTGCATGGCATGACATGTCAACAGGCGCTGTGCGCATTTGCAAGTTTGGCTCGACACCCCTTCTTCCTTCCCGTGTGCAGTTCTCCGCACGGTCCCCCTGCTCAGGGTGTGAAGCATGCCATGCTGTTACCAGGTTTCTCCTCGCAGCCACTCACTTGCATACATACACCGTCTCACCTCGATTTACCAGACGCTGCTTTAAGCACAACATCTTGTAGTACATGCATATATGTATGTATGCATAACGACGGTGCTGGAATTATTGACAGACCCGGACACACACTCAGCGATCTTTTAAAATATAAACATTGTGCTAACCTAGAGAAGTATGCATCTAAATGCAGAATTTCAAACAAGTATGGGTCTTCTTGTCGCAGAAGTTGTTAAAGAAAACCGGTATCAGCTTGGAGAAGATGAACGGTGACAAATATAAATGCATCGGCGTCGCAGCGCTAGGGAATGCACTAGGCAGCGAACGTTTATGCAGAAGCATGGTGGTGTGACCGTGTGGGGGAGTCAACAGTCCACAAGTAGAAGGGCCATGAAAAGCACCTGCAGGACAGTCTGTGACAGATGAAGGGAGAAGCTTCAGCAAAGCATATCTGCACCTTCATGGCCTGCTGAAGACAGCCCAGAGCATAGCTGCCAAGAAAGCCTGTAGAGTGAGTTTTGGTTTGAGGGTCTTTGACAGGGAACCCCACATGATGGGATTTTTTGGACATCTGCAGGCTTCCTAAATAGCTGATGAATACTGCATATTTGCCATAACTCACCTAGATTCTGGCAGTGGAACATGAGTGAGCATATCATGTTTGCGCCGGCCATTTGTGAGTCTCAGTGAGTACCTCGCATCAATGGGGACATGTGGCAGGATTGAGCCCGAGTGACAATGTCAGGTGAGATACACACATGTGCGCATCAGAAATTCGAGTCCGCAATGGTGTATGCATCATGATGTTACTTTTGTGTGTCCATATGAGTATGGCATGTGAGTTGGCCCGTTTGAGCTTGTCATGTAGGAACAAGTATGTGTGATCATGTCCATGTCTTAGTAGCAGTGACAAGTGTGGGCAAATAATGTAAGTGTAAACTTGTTTATGCACGTCTTGTGTGTTGGTCCATCTGAGTATATAATGTGAGCGAGAACACGTGAATGCCATCGCATGTGAGTAAAAGTATGTCTAAGTATGCCTTGCTAGTGGGCCCATAGCAGCTGGCACATGTGTCGACATAAGTAGTGTGACTGTGCACGTGTGAGCAATGATGTGATCATAGTGAGCATATCTATGTGTAAGGTTAATGTGAAGTTGAATCTGCCTTGTGCGATTGTGATGTGAGTGTGTTGTTGTGTGACTATGTGGACATGTGATGTGAACAGAAACCTGTGAGCAGTGGATGTGAGTTTGGTGTGGAGGAATATGTGTACCGGTGTACGGTGTGATGGTATCTCTTAGACCAGCATTTGTATGTGCTGAGGGCGTGTCTTGCTGTTACACATGATTTAGGTATTTGTGAGTAATGGAAGCGCACTCTATGTGGGGGCGTGAATGCATGCTGGAATATGCATGTGTGTGAACAGAGTAGGGACATTATGGGCTCCACCCAGGTCCAGCATGTGTTCTCTGATGATTATGTACTTGTGTCTTCATGGGGTGTAATTTACGGTTGCCTCTTTAGCGTGCATGAGTTTTTTCGTGCCAACATGGCTTAGTACTATAAATACGCTGTGGATCTACGTGTACGCTCTGTGCTGTACTCTGACTGTGGGTTCCATAGTGCGTTTAAATACCTGAATACGCCCCGTGCAGCAAAGACATGTGAATGGCTTCATGATGCAGCCGGACCTGCTATCGCATTAGCTCTTCCACCAGGCTACACCATTCACTGCCAAGACAGACAGCACAGTAAAGGGGGTGGAGTGTATATCATAGTTAAGAAACTATATCCCTCAGAACAGTCACCACTCATTTGAGGGCAATGCCGATACTATCACTGCTAAACTCCCTCTCCCCTAACTGTATAATTACCTTACATATTGTCTACCGGCCCCCAGGCCCGGACTCAGACTTTTAGGGCAACCTACTCCATCTCTTAGGGGATAACCTTAAAACCTCCATCAAACAATTCTATGCGGCAACTTAAACTTGGGCCTCAATGACCCTAAACACAAACCAGCCAAAGCACTTGCAAAGGAACTCAAGGACATGGGTTTCATGCAAAGAATTACTAACTCTACTCATTGCAAAGGTTGCACTCTAGACTGGGTAGCTGACCATAACTGTTCCACCACCATCAGTTAAAACACTCCCTGTCCATGGACTGACCACCACCTCATTCAATTCACCATCCTGACAGCCACTGCCACTAAAACATACACTTCTGCACCCCCTGTATTTGCTAGAAGTGCACAAAAACACACCAGAGACAATCTCTTACCCTTTCTTGAGGCTCCTACGTTCAAGCCCCCATTTTCTAACAACCTTATCTTGCTATTGATGCCACCCATTAGAACTAAAAAAGCCAAAAAACGCATTCACAATAATTCCTGGTTCACAGCGGAACTCCAGGCACTACGCACTCTCAAAGTTAATGCTCTGACCAAATGGCAAAATAATCCTAGTGACTCCACTAAGGATGAATTCAAAAAAATGTCTGTCCACTATAAAAAGCCATTATCCAAGCAAAGGCCAACTCATTCAACATGAGAATATCAAATGCCAAGTCCCAGTCCAAAGAAATGTTCACCATCTTCAAAGACCTAGTCACCCCTACCACTAGCTCTGATGACATTGTCAAAGATGAAACATGGTGCTCAAGTATTCAAACAGCAATGCTCAATAAAATAGATCTTTTGCAGATCAAAATTCGAGTTTAGCACAAAGCCGTGCCTATGCCTGATCCACCACTTTTGCCCATCAAAAACACCACCCTCCAAGAAAACAGCCTCTTCTACTTCAGAGATGTCACAGAAACACAAGTCCTAGCCATCCTCAAACACTTAAAACCTTCCAACTGAAAAGGTGACATCTGCCCAGCCAATATTATCAAAGTTTGTGTTGACTCCCTTGCACTTTTCCTTACAGCCTTCACTAATGCCTCATTCGCATCCAGCCTTGTCCTGCCCTGCCTCAAAGAAGCATGGGTATGCCCTCTCGTAAACAAAACCTCTGTAGACCCTACTTCCCCCAACAACTACCGCCCCATTATCACAGTCCCGTTTCACCTAAAAATCCTCGACAAGGCAGCCACAATCAAATCCAGCAGTTCATCGAATCCAACCGTGTACTTGTTAAGAGGCAATCAGGCTTCCACCAAGGTCACGGTACGGAATCTGCACTACTCAACCTTAAAAACCAAATTACAGAAATCATGGATGAAGGCAAACCAGTGCTTCTCCTCCTCCTCGATGTATCTGCTGTGTTTGTTCTTGTGCACCAGAAGACTCTCAGTAGACATCTCACCAAAGCAGCTCAATTCTCCCCAGAACCCACTACATGGATCACCTCCTTCCTAGAAGGAAGAGCAATAAAGGTCTTCTCCAACCAGGCTTGCACAGCACCAACTACCATCCATTGAGGAGCTCCCCAGGGCTCCTGCACGGCACCTACCCTGTACAATCTATTCACTAAACCCCTCTCCAACAAGCCTGACACCTCGGTGTACATACACAAAATATGCTGACGGCTCTCAGATCCTCATACCTCACTCTGGCTCTTGCGAACAAGACAACAAGTCTTGTCACAAGATCTACCCCACCATTGAAGCCTGGAAGGCAGCTAATGGGCTCTGTCTCAACGGAGATAAAACTGAAATTCTCTTAGTCAGCCCTAAAGAAACCCTCATCAACCTTGGCAAACAATACAGCGCCTTCACCGTTTATAACACAATTATCAATGGTTAGCACTATTGCCTCCTCTGTCTCATTTACAACTAAACTAATAAATGCAGTTACACCTTACCTGTCCAAGCACAAATGCCTCTCAATAGCCAGAGCCACCATTGGGGCCAAACTAGACTATTGTAATGCCCTTCTAGGTGGCATTTCAGCAAAAACCTTGAATGGACTGCAAGCCATTCAAAATAATGCACTTAGAGCCGCATTAAACATACCCAAAAGAGATCACATCTCACATGCCAGGCAAGCTGCTCATTGGCTCCCCGTAAAAGAACAGATCACCTTCAAGACGTTAGTTCTAACTCACAAGTGCCTGCCGCTCACAGCCCCCCTACCTGTCTGAGAAAATTATCAGAGCCACTTCTACCAGACCAAAGAGATCCCATCACGCCAACCAGCTATACATCCCCACAATAAAAAGGATCAAAGCAGGTGGCGCTAGCTTCCTTCGCATTGCGCTTAAACAATGGAATGCCCTACCAAACACCCTTAGGGCGGAGACCTCACACATGTCCTTCCGGAAACCTCAAAAAACAATGCTCTTCAACTAACCCATTGCCCCCTATGCCAAACATTGGCCGCAGATTTCCATCTTAAGGACCCTCACTATCCTGCTCTGTTGTATCATCTGCACCATGTGTCCCCCCCTGCCCTTTACACCCCTGTCAGTAACTGTTTACCTCACTGTTTATCCAGGTTCAATGTAACCACAAACCAGAGTCAGGCTGTTTTCTCTTTCTCCCCTGTTCCTCATGTAACTAAGTAAGCTTGCTTGTACAGCGCCACAATGCCCTTGGGCTGCTTTGTGGGCTATCTAAATGAAATAAATAAATAAATAAATAAATAAATGCATACTGACATTTTAGTTGCATCACATGAAGGTGTGCATCTCTTGGCTACACAAGCATGCAATGGTACGCTTGTGTTCATTAGATGTGATTGTGGTGTGTGCTTGGTCGCACCGATGGTGCTTGCCTGCTGCTTTCTGGTGTAGTGCGCAGGAGTAAGAGTGCTGTCATGTTGGGCCCTTGTGGTAATCCAATTTTGGTATTTTTTTACCTGCAGCTTTTTTAATCTGTTAAATGTGTAGCATGTTGATAGGTCTCAACAGGGCCCAACGTGTACAAAAAAAGGTCTTGCCTTTACATCCACCTGGCTGGGATCGTATATGAGGGGCCGGCAGGGGGCAGAGAATGTTCCTCTTCATTCAAAGTCACAAGAGAAGTCAAGTTAAGGTTGTGCACTTGCGCCAGCACCATTATCATTTTCCATATATTTAAGTTCTTAGGTACTCTTGTAGCCGACATCCTGACAGTTGCATGGCAACACCTCCCCCACCACGCCTGCCCTATGCACAGAATGCTGTTCTAATGGCATGACCCCTTCAGCTGTGCATCACTTAGACTCTGGAATCTAATGATTGATGTTCCAAAGTCTGCCATAATTTGGGTGTGAGTGAAACACTCACAAGGCAGATCTCAAAGGTGAAAGGTTGAAGGTGGTACTAGTAGACAGCTTTGATTACCAAGAAGCAATGCTACAGTGAAAGCCACCCTGGGACAGGAACCTGAAGTCATGAACCTAGAAAGAACAGGGGGTGGGTCGTAGTGCAGTGCAAGATGTGTAGAATAAAGCAAAGGCGTTTACGGTCGGATACCATGTCGCTCAGTGGACATGACAGAGAGGAAGTTCTTAAGGGGTCTTCGACCAATGAACTGCTATAGAACTTGGGTGGTCTAAAATCTCACACATTTTGAACTTTGCCCCCCATCAGATTATGGGTGCCTCTTTCATCTAACCTTTCAGCTTAGCTGACCTCAATAATAGTCAATGGCATGGCATTATATTTAGAGGTCACCTTTGTCAGCCTTAATTGATAGGAGACATCATGTAATGAAAACTGATAAGACTGCGTTATCAGGGACGTCGACCAATGAAGGTGCAGGTCTCTCAGTTACAGCGAGAATCTGTCTCTCTCTATTGTGAAATTAGGAGATCAGCGCCTAACAAAGGTCAGGCCCTTTGGCTGTAGATGTGTGGGAAATGCTTGTGATTTTATTTGGCATGATATCCTGTTCTGCCAGATAGTTAAGGAAAAGGTTACCAGCATAGGTTAGTAGTAGGCGCTGTTTACACTACATGAGTCCATGGTAGGTGCTTCAGATCAGAATTAACCGGTGTGCTGGCAACTCTACAGTAGAGACCCTGACCCCTCTCTGACCCTGACCCCTCTCTGACCCGACTGGCAGGTGCCACCTGAGGAGCACTTTGACCCCCCTGGCATCAAAACCTGGCTCCACCACTACTGCTACCGCCCCTGTATTGGAGCCATGAGACTGTGCCCTGTCTAACACCAGCTACTGTACCAATACCGCATTGAGTATATGGAAGACGGTATCCATTAAGACGACCATATCAAATGTACCCTCATGTTGATGCCAGCCTGCAGGAGGAACACCCTGAAGGAATAGGAGGAAGAGCTAAGATAATCGGCTGATGACATCATAAGAAAGAGTGCACGATGTTCGTAAATACTGAATGAACACGATGTATGGATCCTAGAGAAGAAATTACGAAGAGTCAAGTGAAAGTTAAGGTGTAAAAGAATAACATTACATAGTAAAAAGTGCTGCAGAAATCAGAAGTATACAAAATGTGCATAAGCTCAAACGCAAGATAGATCAAGTCATTGTATAGGCTTGCTATGAGTAGAGAACAGAATTTATGCTGAAGAGCATGGTTGCGGAAGATGAATCCTCTCTCAATAAAGAACACAAAAGATGCCAAGTCTTAATTCATTTAAAACATTTAAAAGCTTGCAGAATGAACAGAATCATGGTCTCTTGTCACGTGAGTCGAGGCTGGAAATAGGTCTTGAACTTGGAGTTCCAGATCCGAAAGTGAGTGCCCTCACTTCCATTGCATTCCCAGGACAAGAATACTCTGCAAGGCCAAGTACAAAGAGATTTCCGAGGCAGAAGGCATGGGTGATGAGAGATGTTGGTCTATTTGGGTGGTAGGGCAGCCTCATGTTCTATCTATGTGCACTTGGCTTATGTGCTGCTAATTGGACCGAATGTTCCAGACATGGAACAAGTGTACCAACCCAATTGTATTAGTCCGTATAACGAAGGACCCTGTAGCTCGAGAAACTAATGAAACACTGTGTAACTGATTTTTCTTAAATGACACGTATGAAGAGGTAGTTATGAGTTGTCCACCTGATAATGGACAGCCAATAACAGACCTAGCTCCTATATGATTGTATATCTAGATGTGTCCCTTAACCAATCCCAACCTTTAATAGGTTTTTCACTATTTCCACATAGCGGGACGTCATTCTGACACATAAAGAAGTAGATAATTGTATTTTTGTGGAAATCGCTGAGAATGAGAATATGTAAGTTGATGTTCGTTATAAGCTCCCTGTTTTAGATAAATGCTAATAAAACAGCAACCTGCCATCTTCTTGAGTTTGTCCGGTTATTTGGACTCAGAATTATTCTGGTGTAATCCCATCCAGCAACAGATGCACATTCCAAAGGCCATACGCTCAAATACACTAGCCTTAGTGGTGCCTCAAAGAGACATACAAGTAGGTGGGTTCCCAAAAATGGATGCACACCAGAGGAAGAGGAGATCTGTGGAATTCACAAGAGTAAAGAGAGGAAACTATATTTCAACAAAGATTGAAGACGCACTCAATGCAATACCACCATAGCGCATGCTGTTTGGCTGGACTGAAATGTTCTTCCCGTCAGTTGTCCCAGGAGTCCAGGCCAGGTCGAAGGCCAAGTGGCTCCAGATCAAAAGATGGGAACTGTTACAGACCATAAACTCAACAATTAAAGGGTTCGATGCTATCAAAGAAGAACTCAGAGCCATCAAACTGATGACCCTCCAAAATAGATACTTTTTGGATCTACTCACAGCTATGGCGTGTGCGCAAAGATAGGGCTGTCTTGCTGCACCTACGAGTCTACCCACGATGGAGAAAATTGAACCCTCACAGAAGCCATTATGCAGTTATCAGTCTTGCATGCCATAACGTGCCCACCAGGGGAAGATGAACGGTGGCTGACATACATCTTTTTCCTGGATACCATCATGAATGGCCAACGAAGTACTTGTAGCTGCCTTAGTGCTAGCACTACTAGCCTTCTGTGTCATTAGAGAAGCTATAACGCAGTGCAAGAAGACTACCCAGAAGACAAAGGCAGGCAGAGACACAAACTTTCGAAAGTGCTACAGTCACACTTGAAGCAATGCCCCCTTTTCCCTCCATACACAAGCTTCTCATTTCCCCGAGATCCACGCAACTACATGGGACATTGGGTATGGTGCAAACCCGATGGAGACTGCTGCTACATGATCTGGGGTTCTGACAAACAAGTGAAGTATGAAGGTCACCTGGCAGGAGTGGCCTAAAATATGGATTCTGAAGCTATACATGAATATGTAAAACATCCAAGGAAGTGTGGTCGATATATATCAACCAGAGGGGGGTTTCAGATGGAGACATAAATGTGGCCCTCGTGGCACCGTTCCCACATCATCTCGATGTCAGAGAAATGAAAGGTGTACATCATTCCTGGCCCTCTTCTCCCCATCGCTGAAGTACCGCAGATGTGAGAAGGGCTGGTCACTCAGGGAGCCATTTAGACCCTATCCTGATGATATCACTGAAACAATATGTTTGCAGTCAAAGGAGCAGGTAGACTGACTGTGACCATGCAGAAGCTGATGACAGCACGACTGAGACTATGATGTATATGCATTAGACATGAAGCACATATGCACTCATGTATGAAGCTACTCAGACATTAGATTACATTGCTCCTAGACACGAAGAGCACATTTATGACTCACTTAGATAGAGGACCAATACACCTTTGCTATGCAGTTACCGCAAGTTCACAAGAATACATCTAAACTGCTTGCGGACTGTGACAAATCAACTTCCGGGGCACCAGTGGTCCAGTGATTAATATTGGTTTCTAAACCATCAATCAGCCCCACACTTCTAGTACACCAGAAGGGTACCGAACAGATTGGAAACACAAGCAAATTATAAACCTCCATGTCCCATTTTGGGGTGGATGGAATGGAGGGAGCATATAGATATGGGATCGATCGATTGATGGAACAGATGGAGTAGACCGAGTGGATTGAGTGGATGGAATGGATGTATGTGGTGGATGGATGGAACGGACACAAAATATGGAATGAATGGAATGGATAGGTGGAGTGGATAAGGTGGATGGCGTGGGTGGAGCGGATAGAATGGATGGAGTGGAGTGGATGGAATGGATGGGGGGGTGAAATAGACGCAATGGATGAAATAAATTAAGTGGATGGAGTAGAGGGATTGGTTAGAGTGGATGAACCGGGTGGAGTGGATGGAGTGGATGAAATGGATAGAGTGGATGGAATAGATGGAGTGGATGGAGTGCATAAAATGGAGTGAGTGGACGGGGTGGATGGAGTGGCTAATATGGATAGAGTGGACGGGGTGGTTGAAGTGGACGGAATGGATTGAGTGGTTTAAGTGGTTGAATTGGATGGAATGAGTTGAGTGGATGGAGTGGACGAAAGAGATGGAGTGGATCAAATGGATGGAGTAGATGGAGTGGGAGGATCGAATGGATGGAGTGGATAGAGTGGATGGATCGAATGGATAGAATGGATGGAATGGGTGGAATGAATGAAGTGGGTGGAATGGATGGAATGGAAGAAAAGGATTGAGTGGACGGAATGGATGGAATGGAAGAAAAGGATTGAGTGGATGAGATGGATGGAGTACTCAGTTAGAACTGTGAACACTGGCCTGCGCCAGACCCTGACAGGATTGTGAACGTTAGCTTGAGTCTGGATAGAAATGCAAATGTAGGCATGTCCCACACTTTGGTGGAGCTGTAAATTAGCCTGAATCGCATCTGGATAGAAATATGAATGTACATGTCAACACATGTATCACTGTGTACCCTGCCTTCCTGTTCCCCCTGCTGTTACTATATACCCGTATCCCCCCCTGTCGCTGTAAACCCAGACCCCTGTCACTATGTGTCTGTGTGTTGCTATCTTCCCTGCCATCCTGTTCACGTGCCTGGTCTCAGGCGCTTTAAAGATAACCATCATATCACATCACTACGCTTACTCTCTACCATCATTCAACTAGACCACAGCTATACCCTGATTAATTCAGCCTAGCTGTTCACATATGAATACTACCCCATGAACACCTCATCACCCTAATAAAAAAGCAGCTAGCTGAGCACATTCCGGCCTAGTCGCTCACCTATGGGTCCCTCAGGCCTAACGTAGCCAGAGCCCAGTGTGGGTGTCCACGAACCAGACTGCACATATCCAACTAATATCTCCAGTACCACACCTAACGCTAGGATGCAGCTACCACCCAGCTATTATATCAGCTGCACACATATCTGGTGCACCCAGCCACCCTAGAACATTATCTCTCTACTGACCAGAACTACGGTTCCCAAGGGTGTTCAACCTACCAGCGCTTTGAGGTCATACCAATGATATATAGAGCGCTATATAAATGCCAAGTAACATAACATAACATAACGTGGACGGAATGGCAGGCTGATCTCTGAAAGGTTGTGGATCGTTGGTTAGTTGCAACACAGCAAAATTACAATTATTACCCAATGATAAAAGGGACTGTCCAGTCAAGGTTGTATAAACATATCTATTTTATTATTATCACAACAGATAGTTCTAGCACACTACAAAATACAACCCACCCTGTAAAGGAATGCAGAGGACAGACAGTTTCAAGAAGGAATAGAGATGCACTCTGGACACTGGCAGTATGGTAGTTGGTAAAGTAATTAATCGCAATAGTTGAAGGATACTTGGTTTCAGCAGGAATGGAGCACTGGGTTGTAAAATGTCACTGGCCTACACAGCAGCTCTGCGTCAGGAATCATTCTCTCAGTGCTGGCTGGTGGGTCTGAAGCACTGGTTGCGGCATCTTGGACGGTGTTAGTGACAGTGGTGTAACAACAGTCGGTTGCAGCTCGAGGGGCTCGACTGGCTTGAATATGTCCTTTAAGGCGAATGCTGGTTGATGCTTGTCGATGCACTCCTCCTAGCTTCTTCACTGGGTTTGTGTCGTCCTTTAAGACGGACGGCCAAAGCTGAGGAGAATGTTGCAGGCAACGGCCTTGTCCTTGGTTTGGTTGAGAGACTCTCTGGTACTTCCCACCTAGGAAGCTTGCTTGCAGAGCCTAGCAGGGCCCTCTGTCTGCTGGCTGGGTACCAGTTCTGGAGCTGCTGGAGGGTCCTCTGGATTCAGTATCTTCCTCTATTCCCTGGCAGATGTTTAGGGGAGGGATCTTGCTTCCCTCTTGGTAATCCTGACCTTCCTTTACTGGCGGAAACTGTAAGGCAGACTGTACCTACAGCCAGGGTCCAATGCTGAGTTCTTCTTGCTACTCCTTGCGAAGTCCTCAGATGATCTGCCAAAAAGAGGGGCTCCAACTTCTTTTACAGCCAAATGGGCCACAGTGATTGGTTTAGGCTACGCCTACCTTAATGGACCAATCCTGAGCCCCCACCAACAATCTCCTGTATGCATTAGGTCATAACCAGAGTGCTTTGCAACAGAAAAGGTAAGCGGGTGAAAACATGTAATAGTAAGTCCCACCCATCTTCCTGTCTGTTGTGGATCAAAGGGTCTCTCTGGTTAATTGAGCTCTCTGTGGTTCCTGATTAAAGCGGCAGGTCTCCCTTGAAGCTGTGGCGAGATCAGACTTTCGGTCGCTGCCAAACCACATACTCGTACCTTGTGAATGAGGTCCCTGTGTGGGGATGACTACTGTAAACAGCTGTCCCAGTTTCCCAGACATAAGAGGTCACTGCCCTTGATACTGAGACGCGGGAGCTGGCATCAGTTTGACACAGTGCATACCAAAGGTTGTTGGGGTTTTTCCTGTCCTTTGTTAGTCCTGCGACCACAGCCCCCGTGGGCCTGTTGAATTAACTCTGATTGGCATGCAAAGCTGCCACCATTAGTTAACAAAGGGCAGGGCGGATCCACGTAGCCTTTGTTAGCTAAATAGGTTGACCATGGCCGGAGGAAGGTTTTGCCTTCCCCATTCTGAGATGTATTAATGTACTCTTGGCTGTCATATTCCAACTTAACATGACAAGGGGGGGGGGCGGTGCCTGTAGGCTGTGTTCACGCAGAGTACACTGGTTTATGTGTATTTCGTGCAGTGAACATAGGAAAATGTGGGTGGATTAACACCACACATTTTCCAGAGGTTGATCTACCATCATTCAATTTCATTTGAAATTTAAAAAAAGCCCAGGTGAGCGCTCACCCAACGTGCATTTGTTCGAATTCCTCACAGACCCCCCAACCCCAACATGTGAACCACCACCCTCCTGAGGGTCTGGTTCATCATCCAGGTGAAAGTACCGGCTGAGGCCATCTGCATTTATTTCAGTTGGATTGACTCGAGAGTGGGCTGTGTATCGCACTTAGGTGAACATTGCAAGTGGGCAATATATAGGACTTAGATTGAGGGCAGGAAATGTGTTGCACCTGGATGGATATGGGGGTGAACTATGTGCTACATTTAGATTGTTTAGCAGTGGGCAAAGTATTACCCTTTTAATGCATTTTGAGGGTGGACTTTCTCTCTGCACCTGAACTGCCTCATGTGGGTAATGGATTGCAGTTGAACAGACGTGCGAGTGGGCAGCATCTCGCACTTAGATGAATACTGAGGGTGGGCAATATATTGCACTTAGATTGATACTGAAAGTGGGCAGTGTTTTCCACTTAGATGAAACCTCTGGTGATAGTCTTTGTATAGCACTTGGAAGGGTTGTGCAGTTGGCCAGGGTGCTGAACTTAGTCAAGTCTTTGAGGGTGACCAAGGTATGGTTTCTAGGCGATTGTAGAATGTGATCCACTTCATGTATTACAGGTGTTGACAGTATGCTGCCTTCATGGTTAAGTGGGATCCTAAATGTAGACACATGCCAGTTAGACATGGGTGACTAGCAGGGACTCGGTCAAGCCCTCATAACCTTTAACGGCCATTATGCACGCGCATACTAGCACTCCTAACTTTCCCATAATTCGGTCCCCCCGAGGGCGTTCAACCTACAGTGAATTGGGACCATACCCATGGTGAAAGGCGCTCTACAAATGATGAAATAACGCTTCTACTGCCTCCTCCTGTTGGAAGAGGCACCAGAAGCTTTACAGCCCATTTTGACCGGCTGCAACTGAGGGCCCACATCAAGGCCTTTGTTGCCTGTCTCTTCCTGTACATTCCTGGACTCCTGCCCAAGCACACTGGCAACATGGCACTATCTGCAGCATGACCTTCCTACATAATGGATACCGGACACGATTGCTCCAACCTACTCCATCTGAAGGTAAGAAGCGTCTATATGCAGCTTGCTGCAGAGTCTTCATTATAGCTATGATGCATCTTTATAATCAATTGCTCCTCAGTGACTCTCCCTTCATAGCCACCCTATTCCTCCCTCCCTTTTCGAACAACCTGCACAGGCTCCTCTACCCAGCCAAAGTCTGTCACATGCAGCCTCCCTCTGCACACCCCAGACTACCAGTCCCCCTACGAACCACCAGATCTAAGTCGGAGGATACACTCCCACAAGTGTGTAACCTGCCCTAAAAGACAGCCTGACCACCTAGTGGAGGTACGCCCAACACCCTTCCTTCCGTATCTGCTTCTGCAGCTCCAAACTCCCCTGCGCACCGCCTCATGGAGCCTTAACATGGCCACACCTGAAAACACAACCACTGCTCTTTTGCAATGCTCACTTCAGCCATTAGGGGTCATTGCCCATATAAAAGGTAGCAGCGCACCCCTTCATGGCCTCTCTGCCCCCGACCCAGTCTCATCACTGCACAAGAGTACCACGTACCCTGTACTGCCCCCTTCCCCTAACTAATTCCGTTCCTAAAGGCGCTAGATGGTCGATGTCCAGGAGAACTAACACTCATGTCCATGCAACACTACCTAACCACCATGCACCAGTGCAAGCACCACCTGATGACAAACACACCAATGCAACCACTTGCTCCCTCACACCAGTGAACTTCTGGTATGTACACCAGGGAATGAATGAGAAATCTCCCGCCCCTATGCTGAGAGAACCTACCACTGAACTCATAATCAACACATGCCTCAATACAACAAAGACACCTGCATTCACCACATCAAGCACAGGCACAAACCAACACGCTCATCTCTGAAAAGTCTGACTTATTTCCCTGACACTGCTCAGCTATCCTACGCCTTGGACCTTCAGACCCGCAACTCCTTCCTCCGTTATCGCACCACAACGCAGTGCCACCTTCCTGATTTCACACCTCCACCTGCCATGAAAACTGCTACCAACCTCACTCCATCCACTGCCTTTCCACCTTCCTTGCCACTCTCTTGCATCCTGATCAATACTAAGTCCATTGTCGCCCAGACTGTGGACATCCATGACCTTATCACATCCTACAACAATGACATCGCCATCACCGAAACCTGGCCCACCCCTACATCTGGCCGAGCCCTATCCATCACAGTACTATCTGGATATACTATTATGCGAGAGGACAGACCCACTGGCAATGCAGGAGGAGTCGCCTTCATTCACAAAAGCGCCATTGCCCACTGACATATAACCCCCCCTTCTATACCACACTGCAAAATCATCTCAGCCTGTTCGTCTAACGCCATCATCGCACTTCATCTCATCTACTGAGCACCGGGCCCCCTAGCCTCATTTGAAGAAGACCTCACCCAACTCTTCTCAACTAACTTAGAACCCGCCACCCAGCAGACCACCCTAGGTGATCTCAATCTAGGGTACAATGACCCCACGGACCCAGAAGCGGCATCCCTTACTAAAACCTTGACTGCCTTTGGTTGCACCCAACTTGTCCAAGACCCTTCCCACATACATGGCCGGACACTTGATTGGATTTTCGACCACAATTGTAATATCTCTATCCTCTATAAAACATCCTGCCCCAGGATCGACCACCACTGCATTAACTTCTCTATCTCTATTCAACCCAGCTGCTTAGAAAGGCCCATGTTGCCGCGCCCTAACTTAGCTTGGAGCTCCGGCAATCTGAAAAAGAGTGCCTACTCCCATTGCTATGCCTCCACATACCTACAAACCTAGATACCAAGTCACTTGTTGCTCACTACAACACTATGCTCACCAAAGCTGTTGAGACTCTCACCCCACTCAAGCTGTAGAAATCCAAAAGCCCTAAGCACAGGAACTCCTGGTTCACAGCTGAACTAGAATCTCTATGGGCTAGAAAACAGGCTGCAGAAGCCACCTGGCAGAAACTCCCCACGAGCCAAAACAAAGCACGATTCATAGAGGCAGCATATGTTTACAAACAAAATCTACAAATCTAAAGCCACTACTTATAACATGAGGATTACTGAAGCTGCTTAGAACACCTGAGAATTGCTCACCATCCTAAGAGAATTAGATTCCCCTATCACTTCTCTCTCTAACGTCACAAAAGACACTACTTGGTGCAACAAAATTCAAGAAACGCTGACAAATAAATTCACACAACTTCAGGATAAAATTTAAGTCAAACTCCCCAGTTCCTCCTCAAACTGTTCAAGAAATGCTCAGAACAATCCGACCCCTATAGCCCAACCTTTCAAATTAAAACCTATTTTAGAGCCTGCTGCATGGATGGCCTCGGCCCAGCCACTTTGGTAATAGAATGCGCAGACCGTCTGATTCCCCCTTCTCACCGCCATTGTCAATTCTTCATTCAATTACAACACCATCCCGAACTGCCTTAAAGAGTCATGGATCACCCTCCTCCTCAAGATACCTTCTTTGGACCCCACTATCCACACCAAATATAGACCCCCCACTACAGTGCCTTTCCTCTTGAAACTCATCTTTAAAGTAGCTTACACCCAAATCCAAGCCTTCCTGGAAACTTACCACATCCTTGGCCCTCGTCAGTCCGGCTTCGCCCCTGCCATGGCACTGAAACAGCACTCATTGACTTGAAGAATCAGCTTGATAAGGCCAGTGATGCAGGAAATCTCTCTCTCCTCCTCTTGGACCTATCAGCGGTCTTCGACTTAGTCAACCAACAAATCCTCTGGGGCCACCTCACTAAGGTTGCAGGCTTCTCCCCCAAAGCAGCCAACTGGGTTTCATCCTTCCTGGCCAACAGAACCTCCAGTCTTCTCTAACGAAGCATCAGCCATCCCCACTCCTATATCCTGTGGTGTGCCTCAAGGTTCATGTGTCTCTCCCACCTTGTACAACATTCACACCAAACCTTTATGTTACCACCTTGACACTCTGGCTATCACCTTCACAAACTATGTAGACAATACTCAGATCCTCATCCCCCTTTGGGTGACTACAACCAGGACTCTGAGAGCATAAAAAAAGATCCACGAAATAATCCAACATTGGATGGCCCAACATAGCCTATGTCTGAACGACGAAAAGACTGAGCTCCTCATAGTTGGGATTCCACCCAGCCAAGCACGCCTCGACCCAGCCTTCAGGTTCTTCACCACTGATAGCCAAAAATCCCAGTCTCACCAGCTGTAAAGACCCTGGGGGTCTACCTTGATGCCTCACTAAGCATGTCACGCCAAATCAGTCACATCACCTCTTCTGCAGCATATGCCATCAAATTTATACGAACGAACAAACCGTTCCTATCACCTGGTAACCGCCTCACCATCACCAGAGTCCTTGCAGGTTCAAAGTTTGATTATTGTAACACCTTGCTTTGCAGCTCATCTGACAAAAATATAAACACATTCCAGGTCATACAAAACAATGCCCTCTGGCCAGCACTGGACCTAAGCAAATTTGACCACATCTCTGAAACTTGGAAATCTGTACACTGGCTCCCTGTCAGAAAGGATTACATTCAAAATCCTCTCGACTGCGCATTCATACATGTCTATCTAACAATGCTGCACCTTACCCAACTTAGAAAATGACTCCTCATACATCATCCAGACCCCTGAGATACGCCCAGAGCCACTGTCTGGTCAAACCTATATTCAGACGCAAGAGTCAGTGGCTCCAGCGTCCCGACCGTGGCAGCCGACCTCTGGAACAACTTACCCCTGCACCTATGTTCTGAGCCATCCTGTCTCAATTTCCAGGAACAATGAAGACCCATCTCTTCAACAAATTCTATGCAAATGTACTTAATATGTTTGTAACCAGTGCCTAGATGCCCCTGGGCTTCACACGCTTATACAAATGAATAAATAAATAAATAAATAAATAAATAAATAAATGAAATATTCCCCGCCTCGTCCATGCTGTCATTGCTGTGTAGGTTTTGTCTGGCTTGCATGTTCTTACCTCTTACCAGGGGTGCCCAGTACGGGGGGGCTGTGGGGCCCGGCCCGGCCCCCCCTGGCATAATGAAGTCGGGGCTGAGCCCCCCCCGGCCGGAGAGAAGAGACGCAGTATGGATGGCCCTTTGTTCCATCCATAATGTGTCTATCTCTGGCGGCCCGGGTAAAAGCCAGGGAAAAACGATGTTTAGAAATTGTGGGACAGATGCAAAGCAAGAGGCTCTTGTTTTGTGTCTGTCCCTCAATTTCTAAAAGTCGTTTTGGTTTGGGAATACTTCTACATCTGTGCACCAGGTGCACAGATGTAGAGGTACACCCAACCCAAAACGATTTTTAGAAATGGAGGCGCAGCTCCAAAACAAGTCTGTCCCTCAATTTCTAAAAATCGTTTTGGGTTGGGTGTATTTGTACATCTGTGCACCCCTGTTGCCAAGAGGGGTGCACAGATGTAGAGATACACCCAACCCAAAAAGATTTTTAGAAATGGAGGCACAGATGCAAAACAAGTCTGTCCCTCAGTTTCTAAAAATCGTTTTGGGTTTGGTGTATTTGTACATCTGTGCACCCCTCTTGGCAAGAGGGGTGAACAGATGTAGAGGTACACAAAACCCAGAAGTATTTTTAGAAATGGAGGTACAGATGCAAAGCAAGGGAGGAGGCAGGGAGCAGGGGCAGGGAGAGGGCAAATGAGACTGTTTGCATGTCTCTGAGTGTGCACATGGTGAGGGTGAATGCTATGGGCGGGGAGCAGAGGCGTATGAGCCAGCACTTTCTAGTAGAGCTACCATATTTGAAACGGGGCAATGCTGGTACTCCTCAGTTAGCTCACTATACTCTTGATGGGATAGTACTGCTGTAACAGGGCTTCTATAATTGTTGAATCTTCTCAGTGATAATACTATGCTTTTGTTGAGGCAATGCTAGTTCATCGTAGTGTGGCTGCTATACTTTTGATGGGACATCAGCACTTCTCAGTTGAGCTGCTACACTCTTATTGACAAGGCCGCAGCACTTCTCAACAGATGTATTTCTTTTTATTTTAATTGGTTATTTATAATGCGTGTACTACCCAGAGGTTTCTAAGCGCGGACTGAGGGAGCAAACCTGTGTTGGGCGGACCAAGGGGGCGAACCTGTGTTGCGCGGACCAAGGGATCGAACCTGTGTTGCTCTGTGTCGTCTTGCTTCCAAGGCGAGCACGTTGCCCCTGAGCTATTCTTCCGATACACTAAAGATCTGAAGTACATTTAATGATACAGAACCAGAACTATTGAGCAAGTCTGTCATCATCAGAATAACTGAACACTGTTGTGGTTACACAAGAGCTCATATATTTAAAGGGATGGAATTACTCTGAATGTAGCAGCACTATTCAATAACCCAAAGTTCTTAAGCATAGTTAATGTGAAAATACTACGCTTCTCACCATTGGGACAGTACTGCCACTTCTCAAAGAGGCTTCTACACCTTTTATGGGGCAGCACTGATCCAGCCACTACTCACATGCTCAGAATTGTCATTTCTCAGCAGGACTGTAACACTATACCATTGTGTTCTGTATGCTGAGTGCTTCTTCACCACCAATGTGGGTTCATGGCACTCTCCCAGAGTCTAAATCGTAGATCTGTCTACATTCAATTGGCAACAGGCATGTCCGGAGCTGCCTGCTGTCCATAAGCTGCTGCTCAGGATGTTGGGAGCCGTGATGGGGCAAGGGATAGAAGGCTCAAGCCTGTCAGATAGGAGAATCAGCAGGGTCTTAAAACCTGCTCACTCCTTCTGGAGGGGCCATGGGGCAGAATGAGCCTGATCCCCCATACAGGGGTTTGTTACCCCTTTATCTCTCCTGAATGAAAGAATAAGCTCTCTCAGACACAAGTTATCACGCCTGCACACACATTGAATGAATATGGTATGGATCTATAGATCGAGAAAACTGGAGTGACAATTCAGAGTGTTTTAACAGAAATATAATTGTTTTCACATATGGGAGACTGACTCCATTAATATACATGCGGTCTCTGAGATGAACAAGAGTGAAACTGTACATTCAGTTGTGAGATTACCAGCAACGGCAGATACTATGCTCCAAGGAGTGAGGTGCCCACTCAATATATCACACTGTTTATAGGTGTGAGACCCATCCTGAATGCTTGCCCAAAGAGACTTGGCCAGAGCTTCACACTGAAGAAGTGAGCATGTGATCCGGGGTCTGCAGCCCACACACACGCAGGGGATTCCCATGCTCCCACTTGCGAGATTTGCACCAAATTAGTGAGATTGTGCTCCAAGGTAGGAGGCACACGCACAGTCTTTGCTCTGACGTTTGACACACTCACAGGATGGGATGGTATTTCGTTCTCCCATCCTAGTTGTGTTGTTCTGCCTTTTGAGGGCTACTACAACCTGGATTATTATAGGGGGTGGAGTAGGGGCAGTGATGGCCTACTGGAATGCAACTCGAAGGCTGAACTCTCCTTCTTACTTGACTTTAGTATATGCAGTACATGCTGGCCAATGTTTCCACTGTTCTGTGCTGCACGCGCCTCCACCCCCCCCGCGCGCCATTGCACCAAGTTGGCAACTACATGCAAATTTGCGGTCCTATAACTGCCAGTGATGTCACTTCCTGTATTTGCTCCCCCACTCCCCCCCGCCCCCGGGAAATTCATAAGTCGGCTCCCCTGCCTCTTACCCACTATGTTTTGCAATCCTTGTTTGCATATAACCAGCCTCTCCTTTTCTGCCATTGAAGTGTAGTTTATGCCTGACTTGCATCTACACCTGCCTCGCCCCTGCAAGGTTTTTCATCACTTGTTTTGATATACCCGGCCTCGTCCATGATGCCATCGCTGTGTGGTTTATATGTACCCTTACCTCTTCCTTGCAATGTTTTGCATTCCTTGTTTGGATCTGCACAGCCTCCTCCATGCTGCAATTGCTGTGTGGTTTATGCCTGGTTTGCATGTACCCTTACCTCTTCCTTGCAATGTTTTGCATTCCTTGTTTGGATATGCGCAGCCTCATTCATGCTGCAATTGCTGTGTAGTTTATGCCTGGTTTGCAGGTATCCTTACCTCTTCTTTGCAATGTTTTGCATTCCTTGTTTGGATCTGCACAGCCTCCTCCATGCTGCAATTGCTGTGTAGTTTATGCCTGGTTTGCAGGTACCCTTACCTCTTCCTTGCAATGTTTTGCATTCCTTGTTTGGATCTGCACAGCCTCCTCCATGCTGCAATTGCTGTGTGGTTTATGCCTGGTTTGCATGTACCCTTACCTCTTCCTTGCAATGTTTTGCATTCCTTGTTTGGATATGCGCAGCCTCATTCATGCTGCAATTGCTGTGTAGTTTATGCCTGGTTTGCAGGTACCCTTACCTCTTCTTTGCAATGTTTTGCATTCCTTGTTTGGATCTGCACAGCCTCCTCCATGCTACAATTGCTGTGTAGTTTATGCCTGGTTTGCAGGTACCCTTACCTCTTCCTTGCAATGTTTTGCATTCCTTGTTTGGATCTGCACAGCCTCCTCCATGCTGCAATTGCTGTGTAGTTTATGCCTGGTTTGCAGGTACTTTTGCAAAGGTAGCGGGCGCCTCTCTCTCGAAAGAACAGACTTGAAAACCTGTTCAGTGGTTATTAACCACTTGAGAGTTTGCAGCCACTGCTTTTACTCACTGTGCCTTTCACAGATGGGAAATATCCATTTGCATATCAGTCTTTGTCCTGCCCAGGGGCAGTCCAGCACCGAAATGCAATGGCAATTCCAACCTGAACGAGAGTACCACCAGCAACCCCATACACGTGTTTCACCCTTGTTGGGGATCCTCAGTGAGGTGAAGCTGATGCCTCTCTAAGCACAGTGAGAGGGAGACCACTTCTGGTTGCCCCCAGGAGACCTAGGGTTACCAATCCCAGGTTCCTTGAAAAATAGTTTTGCAAAGGTAGCGGGCGCCCCTCTCTCGAAAGAACAGACTTGATAACCTGTTCAGTGGTTATTAACCACTTGAGAATTCGCAGCCACTGCTTTTACTCACTGTGCCTTTCACAGATGGGAAATATCCATTTGCATATCAGTCTTTGTCCTGCCCAGGGGCAGTCCAGCACCGAAATGCAATGGCAATTCCAACCTGAACGAGAGTACCACCAGCAACCCCATACATGTGTTTCACCCTTGTTGGGGATCATCAGTGAGGTGAATCTGATGCCCCTCTAAGCACAGTGAGAGGGAGACCACGTCTGGTTGCCCCCAGGAGACCTAGGGTTACCAATCCCAGGTTCGTTGAAAAATAGTTTTGCAAAGGTAGCAGGCAAAACTATTTTTCAAGGAACCTGGGATTGGTAACCCTAGGTCTCCTGGGGGCAACCAGACGTGGTCTGCATGTACCCTTACCTCTTCCTTGCAATGTTTTGCATTCCATGTTTGGATCTGCACAGCCTCCTCCATGCTGCAATTGCTGTGTGGTTTATGCCTGGTTTGCATGTGCATGTTTTGCATCACTCGCTTTGATACACCTGGCCTCTCCCAAGCTGTCATTGCAGTGTAGATCATTCCTGGTTCGCGTGCACCTCTACTTCTTCCCCGCAATGCTCTGTATCCCTTTTGTGGCTTTACCCGGGCTCGTCCATACTGCCATTGCTGTGTAGTTTATTCCTGGTTTGCATGTCCCTACCCCTTCCCCACTATGTTTTGCATCTCTTACTGGGATACATTACACGGCTCTGTGATGATTCATTTGGCTCTTGAACGGTGGTTGGGATTTTGTTTTGCACTGTTTGCATAGCCCAGGGAGTGTGTGTGAGAGGGGGGTCTGCTTGGACCAGAAAGGGTGTTTACTGGAATAATTTGCCCGGCTTTGGAATGTTTTTTTTGTTGTTGCATGAAAGGTGGTTTGGAGGTTGTTTTGCACTGTTTGCTCAGGGACAGTGCTTGGGAAAAAGGCCTGCATTGGTCAGAAAAAGAGCACATACTATGGTTATGTTTTTCATACCTTATGAATGACCAGAGTGTTTGGAAGGTTGGTGCTGCTAGAATACTATTGTGAGGAGTGGCGCGGTATACGAAAAGAAATCGCTTAATATAGCCTAATGTGATCTAGCACTGTTCAAGGTTTTGAATGGTGAATGGAAGGACGTTTCTGTAGCTCAAGGCAGATGTTTCCCTGAGGTAAGCAAGGGTGGTTGGGAGGAGGTTTGTCATGGCCTGCGGGGTAGGGGAGGTTGTGAGAATGTCCTGGCCAGGAGGTGGCACTTTACAACACAGCTTTAAGAGGGTGATAGGACTGATGCGTCAAGTGTTTAAAATACAAAAACATTTTTAAGACGACAAACATAGCTTCTGATGATGATGTGTGATTGCATCAGTTCACACTGTCAATATTTTAAAGGCATTAATCCGCTCATTATGTTATTGTGAAAGGAATTGGAGGAGATGTTACTATCTTCAATAACATACATCTAGGAAATTATAATTAAATCAGGCACGAAGTGTTAAAAATTATAGAATTTTTCAAAACGAGCTGAAATTGGGAATACGTGTACACAAATAGGGAAAGGGTTCAAAAAAGGGTTATATGTCTATATTTTAGGGTTCATAGCAGTGTGACGGGGAGGAGCAGTCGTGCATAGCTGCGCAAACGCCCATTCCATAGAAATGAAAGCTCAATGACCCTTTCTATAGCTGAATGACAGGCAGAATATATAGCCAGGGTCACTTGGCAACGACATGGACATTCTCCGGAGTTGGCATATTTCTTGCCATACATTTCTCGAGGGGTCCGCTTAGACCATTGTGTTTGGGAGATGGGGTTTGCTCAGTGACAGGGATTTTCTTGTCTCCCCAAATGCCATGACACATCTGTACAGAGGTTCGACCGGCACCATCCTCCGGGGAGGCGTACAATGGGCCGCTTCTTGACATTGGGACCCGAATCCTGTCCAGTGGGGGTCAGCCCCATCTTGGAATGTCTCTCTGAAATAAACCAGATTGATGCACACAGCCCTAATTCAAGACAGCCCCATGCCCAGGCCTCCGCGCACAAGCCACCATCTGTCCGTCGTCTCGAATCTCCTCTCTGGAGAAAAATAGATATTCTTTGGAGTTTTTAATTTCTCAAAGGCTCAATGTCCAACATCGGGAGGGGGGTGGGGGGGCGATGGGAGAGTGGTTGAAGAGTCAAAGCGTTTGGTATGTGCACAAATGAAATCACTCATTCATAGAGGCTTTGCCAAGAAGACAAACCTTTTAAGATCTGTGATGTCCTACTGAGCGCAGAAAGCGATTCCCTTTGCTGGCCTCGCCCCATAAGAGCCTCCTAATTGGAAGCAGTGCGGATAAATTCATTACCGGTCGGGGGAATTGCTGGATATGTCAATGGCGTACTATTGATTCACTGAAGGCGAGTGGTTGACAGACAGATTGAGTTACAAAAGCATTACAGCACGGAAGAAGCTTAATCGTGGCATGGGCCCCAGCTTGTTGCAGGTCGTATTACTCCGCGGAACCAATTCTAAGACGCAGGTGAGCGGCATCCGGAACATCTCATCTCTGCGTGAGTTGCACAGATATCGGAGATAGGCATGGAAATACCCCCCTGCTGTGGAGCTGCAGGCTGGCCGTTCACTCCACCTCATGCACGCATGGGCTCCTTTCACACCTGCAAGGTTTTGCTACGGTGATGAGGCTGGCCTTTACGAACAAGAGGGCATGGAATTGTCAAAAGCTCTAGACAAAGACCCATTGACGTGATATAGCATGCTACTATGATACAGGCCAAAGGTCTAAGGATAAGGGAAAATCATAAAATGGGGTGTGGCAATTAGTGCCACTGCCACTGAAGGGATGAAACTCAAAGCATCTGTCTAAACCATGAAACAGCTACTGGGTCAGACCTTCTGTTTGACTTGTGCAGAACACATGGGTATTACCCAAATAGCTCGAACAGAATTTTCGCATTCCCGAATTGACTGAATTTCAAGGGTCTGAAATGACCTTTGCACAGTTGACTGTATATATATATATATTGGTTTGGTTATATATTTTTTTATATATATAATGGGTTTGGGTGGGGTGTTTTGCATTGGGTTGGAGGATGCGGGGGTGTCCCCCGCATCTATGTAACAATTGACCTTCAAAATTCAGTCAATTGTGCAAAGGTCAATTGTAATTCTAACAATTATAGTTCTAACAATTCCTATACAACCATCACATGTACGGCTGGAAGCATCCACCGTCCAAATGGTTAAATCCAGTCCGGTTTTCATGATAACCACAATGACTATGTAGATATAGTTCATATCATAAAATAAGAGTTGAGTCAATTTGCATAATTTTTTGTTCATCTTAAAAACGTGCCTTTCTTTTACTATTTCGGTGGGCCCATGTGGCTAGCTTCACTTTCTGCAGCTCTAAGAGAATCTGACGTGAACCAGCTCTCGCTATCGGCAGAGCCGCCTGAGCACTGTTTTCTCCATTGGGTCTGTTGATTACCGATATTGACTGTATTAGTTGTCCATTCAAACGCCTGATCAATTGGTCATACTTGGTGCCTGGAGCCTGCATTGTAATAGCAAGCTCGACAGATAATAGCATTCTCACACGGAACATGAGAGATAAGAGTGCTGTGTCTGTGGCTCGTGGACTAATGCAACCACTACATAGATCTGTTTGTATCCTGATGGTTACACGTTCAAATGTAAACAGATCCACTCAGTCTTTCCTCCTTCCCGCCGTCATTGAATTGGCTCCCTTTTATCCGTCAATAGGACCAAGATACACCTTGGGGCTTGAACGTGAGCTCTGTAAAAATATCAAAAGTGTTGATAACGCTGTCAGTCAGGTACATCAGGATTCATCAGAATGCAGAGTTGGGGACTCTTCGCTTCCTCAAAATGACCATTAAAGAACTTCAGGTGGGACTTGTGGGTTTAGTCGGACACTGGCCTGAAAACCTTTTTTAAGGTCCACTCATTTGGTTGGACAGTCCCCGATTTTGCCAACAAATGCAGTAAAATAGGTAGCAAGTTCCTTCTGAGAACTTCAAAAGCATTCAAACAGTCCAATTCTCCTCAACATAAATAAGCAAGTAAACAAAAGATAACGCTGAACCGTAAACATCATATTAATATGCGCGGATCAAATTGTTCACCGTTTGACATTGGCTGTCTTCGGAGAGGTGATAATGGATGCTAGAGGGTCTTCGGAGAGATTATGATGGATGTAGCTAGTGCTGATGCCTCTTCAGACTATGGGGCACGTGAATCCGAATTCCGAGAGATTGCCGGCGAGGGCAACACCTCTTCAGGATGCCGACTGAGTGCAGACTTGCCATCCAACAGTCTCTTCAGAATGCTGACGAGATGTTAACATAGTCACTTTCTACTGAAAACATTGTGACTGCCCCTTCAGAAGAAGGAAAGAGTACTGTTCTTTGAGCGGTTCAGCCTCGGATTAATGATTGCTGAACTTGGAATGAATTCTTCAGAGTATTGACAGTGCTCATGAAGAGTGTTTGACCAAGGCAGTAGACAGCTTTCCCGTCTATGCTTTACTTTGCTGCTGCTCACTGTCTGGACTTCCTAGCAGTGGGAGAAATGGCAAATGAAGATAAAGCAGGCACAAAATGTGCTCCAGAAACCATCAAAACTAGGAGACACAAAAGGAGCATGTACTTCCAAGTGAGAGTTAATGAGTTTCAGTTCTGGAACCAAGTGAGGTTCCAGAGGACCAACAACAGAACACGAAAGTCCTGGACTGCCATGGAGACTTTCCAAGCACAGACTGACCAAGACACAGGACCACACCAGACACGGTGTGGAGCCCACTGCTTCCAATTTTCACTAGTGAAACCCCAGAAAAGTAGTTCACCTGACCCTAAAAGCTACAGAACTGTCTGGGACAGACTCACCTATCACTAGCTAAATGGAGAAAATACAGGGCCAGCGGGAACCCTTTGAGTATGATAGAGAACAGACCCACCCCAATGTACCACAAAGCAATCCGCAAGAATGGATGCCCAGTTGCCGCATCATAAGAAAAATAAGTCCCATGCTGGAGTTGAGTCCCTATTAATCTTAAAGGGTGGGTCTGAAACTCTATATAGAGTCTGTTTTTGCCAGACATGGAACTGCGGCAAGCTTTACCATAATATCCTGACCATGATAAAGTGACTCACTTCCCTCACCAGAGGCTAAACAGGCAGACCACAACATCTGCACCAGCCACTGGAAAATGACAATTGACTCCTGGAGAAGAAGAAATGATGTGCTGTGTGCATGTGGATAAGTGACGGGGAAAGTTACTTTTTATGCCGGGCTAGTATTTTGCAACTTAAAATGTGTATTCCTGAAATAGGTATAACCATCTCCCACTGTCATAACCTCCCTTGGTGCAACCAACATCTTGTCAAGTTCTACATCCCCATCTAAGGCATATTCTCTAGAGCTCACTTTTTTGCTCTACAACAAACATCACTGTGGAGACATGTTGCCCCTCCTTCAACCGCACCTCTCTCCAGACTGTACTGCTTTACATGCAATGATAAGCCTTTCCATTATAATGCTTAAGCGTCCAAGGTTCTCAAAACCCTGGCTCCACTGAGGGAATGTGACACTAAGCATTACAGTTGCCCCTAGTTCTGTCAGAAGCCTGGCACTCTTAATTCCAAAACCAGAGTCCTTAAAACTAAGTGGAAGAGGAAAATTCCCCACCACTAGACAAAGAAATATGTAGACTCCCTCTTCCTGTCAATCATGCATCCATTTTCAGGACCAAACAATTCTATAAGTGGCTCTTGACTACTGCCAGCAAATGCAAAGAAAACTTCTGGCTCTTGGCAATCTTACTGTGCTTGGCAATGCCTCCATCCCAAACCGATACACACTGCTCGAAAAATTGCCATTTTTGTGTGAATTTCTTTCTCCAAAATAATAATAATAATTTCGCATTTATATAGCGCTACGAACCCTCAGGTATCTGAGCGCTGCTTATTATCAGCCACAGTGTGTGGTGCTCATTTATCGACCTTGGAAGGATAAAAGGCGGAGTTTGGCCCTGCCGGGATTCGAACCTGTGTCAACAGGCTCTGCACGGATGTCAAAGCAAGCACTCTACTTGCTGTGCCACTTGACCGATTAAAGTGAGTGACAGCCCCACTGCCAGTTATACACGTGGGGCTTCTCCAAGAACTGTTGTGCCGACCTCATTGCTGAAGGACCTATTCCATATTCCCACACCTTTTCATCCATTCATGAAATCCACTGGCTCTGCTGTTGATCCTTTTCAGATCTTTTCTGCCCGTTGTTTTTACATCCTCTCTGCATTGATTAGCAAGAATGTTTTCCCAGAAGAACATGAAACTAAATATTTTGTTGCTTCTAAAAGAAAGTAACCCAACTTCTGAGCATCTCCAGCTATCGCCTTGTTACCATCCACCCTCAGCTCTGCAAAATGTAAGAGTCTATGATCGCAAAACAACTGTAAGATTTTATTTTAAAACATTCTCTGTTAAATTACTTTCAATCGGGATTTAGGCCATTTTGTGGCCATGCTATTGGTACAACATGAGTTTCTCTATGCTACAAATACAGCATTAGATTCCATGTTCTGCCTAATCTACCTCATTCCACACAACAGGCCGTGGAGTCCTGTTACATCGTCTAGACGCCGTGCCCAGTAATTGCCTCACAGCCATCGGGAAGTGGATGTCTTCCAGCTGGCTGCAACTAAATAAAGAAAAAATGCAAATTATGTTCTATGGTCATGTGGAACTTTGGAATCTGGCTTGACTCTGGCATGACTCTCCTCCCCCCTGTTAAATAAGGTTAAAAACACTTGTCTGCACCGGGTCAGACAATTCAGATTCATCCTCCCATTTTTACCCAAGGAAGCAACACTCTACATGGCGCGCACTCTTATTAACTCGCGGTTGCACAATGCCAATTCTCCCTATGGGTGCCTTCTGCCATTTCGATCCAATACGTTCAAACAATGCAAAGTTCTGCTGTACGTCACTTTCTCAGTCTTCCCATTGGAAGCCATGTCACCTCTGCTGGGAGATCTCTGCGTTGGCTCCCCGTAACCCATAAGACTATTTGTATGATAATTAAAAACATACATACACCGGGAGGATAACACCATACCAGGAGGATAACTCAAGGACAGCAAGCTCGCCTTAGAAGCAAGATGATGCTGAGCAACACAGGTTCGATCCCCGGGTCCACACTTAGAAACCTCTGGGTATTAAATAACCACTTTTAATTATATTAATTATACATAAAACTACCCCATTTTATCTGCACTCCAAAATCCAGCTACTGTCACACTCTTGCCTGCATTGTTATTGCAGCTCAGCCTTCTGTTACCCCTGAGGCCTCCTTTTCTCCTCTGTGGGGGACAAAGGGGGAGACAATTTGGTGTTTGTTGCCAAAAGGTCTGGAGCAGTCTGCCCAATAATCTGAGGTCAGCAGTCAACTCCCTCTGCTTCCGTGTGCACCACAAAGCCTGCCTCTTCAACTATTAGGTCTGAGTTGCTTCTGACCGTGGTGTGAAGATCAGCACCAAGAAGCAATATGCTTCTCCGTAGATCACTATACAAAGGATCCCATCCAGCTATCCATCCATCCATCCATCCATCCCAAAAGGGCAGCCATTAACCGGAGTTGGAACAGTTGTAGGAAATGAGCCTGGTGCCCAAGAGAAGGCAGAACTGGAAAGAGAGAGCCAGAATGTCCCTGTCCACTCTTCATGCCTGCCGCCCATCTGCCATTCCTGAACTTTAGTCACCTTCTTGCAGTAGCCTGTCTTCTACTTGCATCCTTCTCTTCAGTAGTCCCTTGTTTCTCTTCATTGTGCACCATTCACTTGGACTGCCATTGTTATGCTCTGTACCGCTGATCCCTGGTGCATGCTTTATGCAAAGCTGGTGGAGGGGTTACTGGCAATAGAGACAAGAACGTATCTCCCGGGGCTCATCAATTTCACTGAGATCATCTTTACCCGATGCATTACGCAATCGATCCCTTGGAGAATCACTGTCAAAAGGGGGTCAGGTATTGCCTGCTACGGGAAAAGGACGGGTTGACGTAGATTGACATTCTTCCCCTCCCCCACCTGAAAGCCCTATTGGGCGGGAGGTACCAAGGTGCTTTTTTGGAACGTCGCTGGGATTGCTAGATACTTGGTGGACCCTGACTGGATAGCTTTTGCATCCAAGCATGAGATTATATGTATCCAGGAATCTTGAGCTTTGGTTCCTGTTAAGGATTTCAATCAGGCGACACACACCCTGGTCTCGGCCTAGTATGCAGCGCACAAATGAAATGCTTATCTTTTATATTGATTCAATATTGAGATGGTACACCACTCATATGACACCCCCTTTTCAAATACCCCGGGTCACAATGGACCATGAACAAGGCTGGTTGGTAAAATACAATATTTATTTATTTTAACATTCAAAAGAGATTATACACTTTTAATATGGGGCAGCAATCACCAATGGGGTGATAATTACAATGAGAATGTGAGCAATGCACTGGGTTTAACTTACTATTAGAACATATACACAGCACATCAGAATAGGAGCACTTTTGGTTTAGGTAAGATAGCACCTCAGTTAGAATTTCCCCCTACAATGTTCCCTCAACTCACAAATAATCAATTCTGAGTGGATAAACAGCACAGCAGGTAATGAGGAATGTGAAATAGGGCACAGAATTCAAATCTGACCTTCCCTCCTCAAATAAGAGAAAAAAACAGATTTTAAACCCCTTGCAATGTTATAAAATGACACTCGGAAATGGCCAATTAAATAATGAATGTGTGCGAAAAACCTTGAAGAATATATATTTCCTCACTAAAGCAACAATGCAAATATACTAACAATCACAAAGAATGGATTACCAAAAAGCATACAGTTCAAAAATGAGTGGCAGGGTTAAAACAGATTGCAGCAAATGACACGTTGGAAACTTTGCAGATTTTGCAATTCCCGCCTGAAATTACCCAAACGATTTTTAATAAAAACGGGTGAAATACACTGATTCAGAGTGCGTTTGCGGTGTAGAGGTATATCTCAGGTACAATATGGAAGTGAAAGTAAGTCTCTAGCTGGTAAATTGAATGAGTTATGCAAGATCTAGTGAGGTTTGTTTTTAGGAAAATAGAGCAGTGGAAAGAGGAATCGGCTTTAAAATTGAAAAGCAAATCTCACTTAAACTAGATTTAATGGCTAAGAAAAGAGGAAAGCCACCCATGAATCTCAAAAGTTACACTGCAGTTGTAACCCTTCGCGCAGTGTACCCCTCTTCTTAAGGAAAAAGTAATTTATTTAAACACAATATCGCTAATGACTTAGGATCTATGCAATACAGAAATGAAGAGAAATGTGGCGCTATCACTAGAAATCAAGGGCAGGGTTACAAGAATGATTCTGACAATTTTAACCAGGTTAGCCGGGTAAGGAGGGGATGACTTAGAGAGTGGAATGAGGACAAAGACAAGATAAGCTATGGGTTTAGTTGGGGTGGCAATTGATACTCACAATCCACGTTTTAGTTTTTGGATTTTGGACAGTCAACGGTTCTGGTCATTACACGGCACGGCAAACAGCTGGGCAGTTCTGGTCACCGGGTAGCACTTCTGGACTGGCAATTCTGGTTACTGGATACTACAGATCAGCTGGATGGCAGTTTTGCAGGATGCATGCAGTTAGTGGGATCAGGATTCTTCCCAAAAACATCACAGCTTTCCCCTTTTTAATGGGTGATTAGTGGGTTTTCAGAATTTAGGCCTTGCTGGAGCAGGATCAGCAATGCTTGAGTTTTGCAGTGGGCCCTGGAGTAGGGTCAGCAATGTTTTGGCCTTGTAGTTGGGATCAGGAATCTGGATGGATGGATGGAACAGGATGCCGGCGCAGGAAAATCAGGAAGAGTGTGTGTGGGTGTGTCTAGAGTCTTGTCAGGGACTCTTATTTATAATGCCTAATGACATCACCAGGCTTAATTAAAGCCGCCTCTAACAACAAGATTGGACAAGGGTGATAGTCTCTGCCTCGCTCTCAGTTGGTTGGATTTCAAGAAAATTATGTCAGATTTATGGTGTGAGTTTTACAATGTCCAAAAACCTCCCATAGTTACTTTAACTAAAATCCGATTTTGCCACAAACATGCATTCATACAATTGCAATCTCTTAGCAAATTATATACACAGGTTACATATTTTGTGCAGGACATTGCAGTCCAATCCTCCAGTCCGTGAGACCTTGTTTCATCCTTCTACCAGTTTTTCGCACTTTTCAATGAGATTTATAATACTTAAAATTCTAGGAATTTATACATGGGTATGGATTATCATAAGGGATGTATGTAAAAACATTTGCCTTGGCAACATAAATGCTTTTCTCGTAATCTGCCATATTCTCCCATCTCTGTTCCCAAGGTGTCAATGAATTCTACCAAGTCTTAAAAGAAAGCCCATAACATTATATTTAAAACTGTTAACTTTTTTACATTTTTACTAATTCTTGCTGCAGAGATAAAAGTCTTTAAAGTTAATATATAAAATAGTCTTTGAACCAAAAGGCAGTCCATTGTCACTAGAGCATTTTTTTTCCTTCCTCCAACTGCAACCAACTGTCATTTCCTTCAAGGCAAGGTGGGGGTTTCTCATCTTGATTGGAGGTTGTATAGCCCCTTCACGCTTCCAACTTCCTTGCCATGGGAGTCCCATTGTCAGTAGGTTTCTATAGACCATATTCTTTCCCACCCTGTAATTATCAGTGGGTTGTTAGTCTCTGCTGAGAATTTATGGTGTGATTCCCTTCCTCAGGGGGAAAGTTTCAGGGCTGACAACTGGAATAACTGGTTTTGTGAGAGCTTGCAAATTCAGCCCATGTGGTTTGAACTCTTTATTTTCTTATTTTGGGTTTAAAACAAACCTGTGAAAGAAAATAGCCATGTCTGTATTTTCACCAGCAACAAAGTCCCTTTACATTGCTAAGTAAGCAGGCTTTCATTCAACAATTTATTTTTAAACAGGCAATTTTTTTTCTTCAGTCAGCAAAGCCCATTTTTACACGTGTTGAAAACTGCTAGCATTTCTTTCTTTAAATTCTGTTTGGCAGCTTGCTCAGATGCCCACACTGTCTTTGCAGCTGTGGTCATTTTCTTGAATTCAGGAGTTTTATCTGAAGCATAGATACATTGACACTGACCTGGCTCAGAGGGTTAAAGTCTCTTTGAACTGCTGAGCCTGGATACTTTTGGAAAGAAATAAACATGTGTTCCTGTGCGAGTGAAAGTGAAGTTGCTTATTGATTTCTCTCAGAGTTGGGCCTGTCACTCAGGGATTATGCCTGGTTTTGGTGAAGCACAGTGAATTATCGTGGGCATGACAGGGCCTTTTTAATCACAGTGGTTTCAGAATGAACAGATGGAATTAGCATCAAAGTAGCATTTTTAAAGGGTGAAAATGTTTCATTTTTAAGGGGAATTTTGGGTTTTCCGCAAGGTAGTGCTGCCTTTTCACTTGATTGCATTTATATGTTTCAGAACACACTGGCATACTTTTTCAGTGTGTCCCATTGTTCCATCTTACCTGAAGTGTGCTAGGCAGGATGGTGCAGCCATATTTTTGTTGCTGTAGAAATGAAGTTTGGAGGTCCTAGAGCACACAGGAGCCAGCACACCCATTTTGCACCCATTTTGCTGTTTCTTGCAGACAGGCAGCTTGGTGGTGTGGTGAAATACTGTTGAGTGGGTCAATATATCCCACATTCCCACTGAGCTTCAGGGCTTCAAAGCGTTTAGAATCCCAGCGGGTAAAGGCGCCAGAGGAAGACGCTGGGGGGGAGGAGTTAACTCTGGTGGCAGTGGGATCAGAATGTCTATAATAGACCTTACGGTACCAACCCACTGGGGACCCTGCCCCTACTACACAATCTTGTTGAAGGAGACCTTAACCTAAAGTTTGAACCCCTAAGAGAAATGGAAGGGGTATGGCAGGATGTGTATGCGGCATTCCAACATTGGAGGCTAGCTTTCCTGTGCGGGCACACAAACATGCTCCCGAGTCAGCCCGGATATTGTATGGATGAAATCTAAGGGCATGCAACAGTAGGTGTACTGAAGATGGGCCAAGCAAAGAGACTTTTTTTTGGGTTTGAATGCTCCTTTAGAATATATTATATTCTGGTTGTGATGGGTGACTGGGGGGAAGTGGAGATGTTTTCCATCTCTGATCATATGGACAGTGATCACAAACCGCTTTAATTAAAACTAAGATGGCAGGGTAAGTTGCATGATGTTATCATGCCTTCTGTGCCGATTAAGTTATCTGGGAAGGCCAGACGGGTCATCAAATGGGACAATATTATGACAGCAGGGCTAAAACACTCTACATATCATTCAATTCTCCCGTTTATTGAAAACAAATGTGACTACAGTCTTGGGGATGACGAGGTATTGGTTGAATACAGGCACCTGATCACTGAGCTTAGTACCTGGTTTACTAGTTCAGTTACTCCATTAAAGCAGAGAGGAGTGATGAAGCCTGGTTGGTTTGATAGTGCATTTAGGAAGGCCAAGGAGAATGTTGTGCTTTACCTTGCAACTGAAGGGAAGGTGAATAAGGAGGAATTGCACCTTCAGAGGAGCAATTATAAAAATATAGTGAAGCTGAGGAAAATAGAACATCACAGCTTCAAATGGGATGCACTTAGAGAAGCCTGTGTGTGTGTTCTGTTTTTGGAATTCATGATACACTTCTGGTTGCGACTTTTACTCGCAGTTGGAGGGGTGGCAATTCTGAAATATTGCCAATGTGTGGCCTGGATCCTGAGTCTGTTATCCACTTTTTGCTTTTCTGTGAGTGCTCTTGTGATTTGAGAAAAATGTATTTGTTTCCACTGTTTAGGAAAGCATGTTTTAAAAATGTTACAAAAGCAGTCATCTTATATCAGTCCACTGCATTGTTGAATGATGCATATTTTGTTGCCAAATGTATTGATCATGCCTGGTTTCGTAGGAGGCTTCCACTGGTTACCCAATTACATCTTTATGACTTTTTATATGTTCTAGTAGGTTTTTATTGGTGCAACTCTATGAATTGTATATTTTATCATTTATATGAATTACCCTTTTTGTCTGAAATCCATGTATTTAATAATGATGTGTTAGAATTGGGTGTGCTAACGGTACTTTTGCTGAATAAAGCCATTACTACTACTACGTATGTGTTTTTTCTTTTATTAGGTGAAATGGGACAGCATGTTCATCCTTAGTCAGCCTCTGTAAGCTGTTTTCACTCAGTGGCCCAACTTTTAGGGAAGTTGAGCTGCAAATTTGACAATGTGTTCAATGTTCGCACTGATCAAATGTGAATGGAGTGCGAACCTGTAAAAACATGCCAAATCTTGACACCTAGCCCTGCAGCCGGTTGCTAATATCAGTAAAGCTCTGATCCTAGAATAACAAGGAGTTGTGGTCTCTGAATCCTCCTTATTCACTGTCACCTTCAGCTTGGGTCGATAAGGAAGGTCTCCGAGCCCCTAAAGCATGGGTGCACAACATACGGGCCGCGGGCCAGTTGCGGCCCGCCATGCCGTTTTGTCCAGCCCGCGAGGCACAAAGACTTTCCTAATGGAGGGCGGCCCGCAAGCAGCATCGGCCGCCTTCCATTAGGAAAGTCTTTGTTGTCTTTCGGCCGGACAAAACACTGGCCCTCATTGGTTCAGTGCACACGAACCATGCAGCTCCTACGAGCCACGTAGTGCGTGTGTGCTGCACCAATGGAGTGCCAGCACTACAGCTGGCATGGCCAGTAAGGCTTGATGCTGGAAGGCATTTCAGCCTTGCTTGCCACGCCAGCCGTAGTGCCAGAAGCCTTGTCAGCGTTCCAGCACGTCTGGGTAAGTACATGGGGGTGTGTGTGTGTGTGTGTGTGTGTGTGTGTGTCTGTGTCTGTGTCTGTCTCGGGTCCGTCCTGACTGTGTTTTTTGTTTTTGTATGTATGTTGAGATGCGGAGGTGGGGGGGGTGTCGGGTGTGTATGGGTGTGTTTGTATTTGTATGTCTGCAGTGTATGTTGAGATGCGGGGGTGGGGGGTGTGTCGGGTCTGCATGAATGTGTTTGTGTGCAAGTGCAGTGTATGTTGAGATGCGGAGGGGGTGTGTGTGTCGGGTCTGCCTGAATGTGTTTGTGTGCAAGTGCAGTGTGTGTTGAGATGCGGAGGGGTTGTGGGGGTCGTGTCTGCCTGAATGTGTTTGTGTGCAAGTTCAGTGTATGTTGAGATGCGGGGGTGGGGTGTGTGTCGGATCTCCTTGAATGTGTTTGTGTGCAAGTGCAGTGTGTGTTGAGATGCGGAGGTGGCGTGGGGGTCTGGTCTGCCTGAATGTGTTTGTGTGCAAGTTCAGTGTATGTTGAGATGTGGGGGTGGGGTGTGTGTCGGGACTGCTTGAATGTGTTGGTGTGCAAGTGCAGTGTGTGTTGAGATGCGGGGGTGGGGTGTGTGTCGGGTCTGCCTGAATGTGTTTGTGTGCAAGTGAAGTGTATGTTGAGATGTGGGGGTGGGGGGTCCGGGTCTGTATGCGTGCATGCTTGTGAGTTTGTTTGGTGAGTTGGGGGGTTCAGGTCTGTATGGATGCATGGTGTATGCATGTGAGTTTGTATGGTGAGTTGGGGGTGGGGTCTGTATGGGTGCATGATGTATGCTTGTTAGTTTGTATGCAGGGGTGGGGGTGTTGGGGTCTGTATGAGTATGTATGCATGGTGCATGCTTGGTGGCATGGGGCATAGTGTTTGCTTGAGGGGTGGGTGTCATGGGGCATAGTGTTTGCATGGGGGGTGGGTGTCATGGGGCATAGTGTTTGCATGAGGGGTGGGTGTCTTGGGGCATAGTGTTTGCATGAGGGGTGGGTGTCATGGGGCATAGTGTTTGGTCGGGGGTGGGGGCTATGGGGCATAGTGTTTGTTTGAGGGGTGGGTGTCTTGGGGCATAGTGTTTGCATGAGGGGTGGGTGTCATGGGGCATAGTGTTTGGTTGGGGGGTGGGTGTCATGGGGCATAGTGTTTGGTTGGGGGGTGGGTGTCTTGGGGCATAGTGTTTGCTTGAGGGGTGGGGGCCTTGGGGCATAGTGTTTGCATGAGGGGGGGTGTCTTGGGGCATAGTGTTTGCATGAGGGGTGGGGGCCATGGGGCATAGTGTTTGGTTGGGGGGTGGGCGCCTTGGGGCATAGTGTTTGCATGAGGGGGGGTGTCATGGGGCATAGTGTTTGCTTGAGGGGGGGTGTCTTGGGGCATAGTGTTTGCATGAGGGTGGGGGCCATGGGGCATAGTGTTTGGTTGGGGAGTGGGGGCCATGGGGCATAGTGTTTGCTTGAGGGGTGGGGGCCTTGGGGCATAGTGTTTGCATGAGGGGTGGGAGCCATGGGGCACAGTGTTTGCTTGAGGGATGGGGGCTATGGGGCATAGTGTTTAATAAAAATGAGGGGTTGAAAAAGCCTCCTGCCACGCCACGCCTACCGCCCCACCCACATTTACTTTTCGGCCCACTATAGCCATCATGTAGGGTACTTTCGGCCATCTGTCAAAATCAGTTGTGCACCCCTGCCCTAAAGCATTAACATGCACGTCTTCTATCACTATTATATGCACCCTGTGCTACGACATTTCCTGAAGTTGTGGACTGCCTTCACGGGAAAGGGAGTGTCTTTGCAGAGTGCTGAGATGAATACTGTGTGTCTATTCTAGATTCCTCATCACCAATATATATCATATTGGAGACTTATTGATTGTGTCATTTTATCAACCACAAAGTGATTGGTTCATCTTTTGAACAACCCCAACTCCTCGCTGCCCAAACTGCTCGGCCCCTGTTTTTTCTTATGAGCAGTTGCATATTGGTCGACCCCAGGCGGTTGATACAGGCAACTGCTTGTCCTCCCTCCCAAAAATTAATACCTCCAATTCCCCTTCTGATCTATCAGATCTCCAACAAAAGCCTCCCTGTTCTCTTCCTTTGAGGTGGAACCCCCAGAATTCCATCTTCCTGCCCCCCCAATCACTCCACCTGAACTCTGCCACTGACTACCCTGTGCTGTACCATTCCCTAACACCCCTGTCATTATTCAGCCTGTTAGTTACCCGCCTCCTGTAACCGCCACATTATCCACATCGCCCCCCTTGGCCCTGTCAGCTCTACCTACTCTCCACAGAACAAGTATACACCCTATGATTGCCCTACCTGCTCCGTCGCCAGCCCCTCCTCACGTTGTAGGCTTGGGTACCTGCTCGTCACTAAGCATTCGATCAGTTGGATAGACCAACCATATTAAAGTGTCTGCCACTTCAGACTGGCAACCGCTTAATGGCAAGCCGCTACTGTAATGAGCAGGTAGGGTAGCTCTGAAGACCGAATGAGTTTATCCATGTAAAACAAACACATTTCTTCTAACCTGCATCCATCAACGCCACAGGTTTCTGCATCTGCCTTCCTGGTATCCAACTAACACACCCTGTCCTCCTTTCTTACAGATATATGTGCAGAAAAGCCAACATTATTGGCAGAAGGGCGCTACATAAGGCCACTTTACATTTACTCGATAAAAATTGAAGTTTGAAAAAAAAGACTCAGCGCCTCCTTTTCTCAGCAAGTAACTTTATTTGGTCTAACTTGGCATCAATGTGCAGCACAATGGCAGGAGGCAACCCGATAAGGCAGCAATTTGCCATCAAAGCTCATTCACCAACATCAAGGAGGTTCCTCTTCGCAATCATAGGGACTACTCGTTTTAAGCTTTAACAAAGGCCCACGAAAGCACTTGAGGCTCAGTGGGGGCCAAGCGCCATGATTATCAACTGAGCACGTGATCATTTAGCTGAACACACGCATCCGCTTTTCTGTTTAAACTTGATTCAGTGGACAAGCCGCATGGCTATATTTTAGCCATAATTTATCTGAATATCTACTGAAGTCTTAATTTCAATAAACCACTTACTGATCTAATAAACATCTAGATGCCTACAGAAAGTATCCTATTCTATATATGTAGAACACTAAGGATAGCTGTGCAACAGAGACAGAGCATGCGTATTGCTAGCCTCATCACTAGCTCAGAAGCCCTTTCCAAACACGGCTTCACTAGGAAACAGCCCCTTTGGGCAGGGAGGGGGACGAGTGTGAGTGCAAGAGCACCCAGTACAGGCAGACAGACAGAGCTTACAGAGATAAAAAGCAGAGACAGCGTGCGTAGAGAGATTAAGTGTGCAGAGTGCGTCGGGAGGCAGAGAGCACAGACGAGACAAAGTGAGAAAGCAGACACAGACTGCAGTCAGAGGCAGAGCAAACAGAATGTACAAAGTGCAAAAGCACAGATACTGAGCGCACATAGAAGCACATGTCCTTCAAATGAGCAATTTGGTGGCAGGGAGTTATGTGCTGACATATATGAGGGCGGCTCCTCGCTGTCAAATTTTGGTCATTTGCACAGCATGTGTACGCCGCCTTTTGTGCTGTATTTTTGCACTCCACTGTGCAAAGTGAAAAAGCACTGCCTGGCATGCTAGCTTAGGGGAGCGACGCTTGGGCACTCACAATTATAATTAAACCCTGCCCCACATGCTTGCATGTCGGGCAGTGTTTATTTTTCATTGTGAACACTGCTTAGAGGCAAGCATGTCAGGCAGCGTTTAATTGTAATTCTATGCGCTGCCTGCCATGCTCAACCCCTATGGGGTCCGCCTGCTTTATGCTGGTGCAAAAAACAGGCAGACTCTATCGCCAACATTTCTGCTGGCATTAAAATTCATGCCGGCCAAAATCTTAATTCATTTGTATGGCAGAGCGGAAGGAAGGTGGTGAAAACGCAAGTTGTGTTCTGCCCATCCTCTCCGCCATACAAATGAATGAAAATGTGGCGTACCGTAAGTGGAGGGTGTTAAAGCCTTACTGAAGGCTTAACACCTTCCATTCATGTTACACCACAAGGAACATGAGCTACAGAGACACAGCGCTTTAAGAGTCGCAGCAACAAAGCATACAGGGAGTGAGACAAAACGACATAGAAATAGAGCACCAGGAGACAAGGCACACAGACAAGGAAAACGAGGGAGCTTGATTCCAATATGATACTCCAGGTACAGGTAGTAGTATCATTCGCTCTGTTACACTCTCCATTTTAGGAAAACACTAGGCCAAAGGTTACCTCTTTACTGTGAGAGCTATTTTGCCCTATATATCTGTGGCAACTGTCACATTTCCACTCTTCTGAATTCCACCAGTCCCCCGAGCCTTGCAACTACCGGGCCTGGGGCTTGGATGCGGCCCAAAGCCGAACAGACAGCTCAGCGTTCTGCCCGAAATAATGTCACCACCAACCCACAGAGATGTGTGTGTCAGCTCGCCTGCGCCGCATGGGCACGGTGAACTCACCCTGGAGAAATTCCCGAAGACAATAATGCCTGTGTGGAAGCCGGGCGAGGAGGCAGAGGCACATTGACCTTCCTGCGGAGTGTGTCACCGCGAGACCTCGGGTGACAGCGAACAACGATGACAACTCGTTCCCCCGTCACAGCCAACGCACTTCACGGGGGCGGTTCACTCGACTCCCACTTGTCTGCAGGGGAGATGGCCCTCAGAAGCACGCGCCGGGACGATTGACTGCCTACTATTAACTGCATGATACTTCACCTGTCACTTGACAGATCCACCTCCACGGCACGCATCAATAATCACGGGCGCGGAGGGATCTCTCTGGCAGGCCTACTGAGCTCTTCGACGCAAGCGTTATCTGTTTTAAAATCTCCCATGAGCCCGCGCGGGAAGAAGCCATCTCAGGAGAACTACATGAGCGTGACTGGTGACGGTCCCAATGCCAGTTAATGGCATGGGCTTTCTGATGCATGCCAACATTTTGCAGCAACTGAAAGGGAGATTTTGTTTTTAAAAACGGGAGAATTTAATTTTCCGATTGAATTACATTGGGGTTAGAATTATTTCAGGAGAGAGAAAGTAAAAAATAGCAACATTTATGATAGAACATTCTGGAGTCTCTCTAAATCGGGATGGTTGGCATTTATGCTTTCTCTTGTCCTTTCCAAATGATTACAGTGACGAGTGATATAATTGGAAAAGACAATTACGTAAAACGCGTTTGAAATGGCATGTATTTCATAAAATTGCATTGGGTGTTCAGTGGATGGCATGGCACAAATATGGGGATCGGCAGCTATTAGTTACTTGATCCCCACAGCATAAAGGAAATCTGAACTTTCATGTAATCATGCCCTGCTCCATTCTTCTTTTCTTCTTTCCTCCTACTTCCTTATGAATTTATCAGGCTCATGTTGATCTTACTGCAATTAAGTTATTGCAACCAGGGCTGGTCATTGGGCCAGCTTTCGCCGGATCCGAGATCCGGCTCCAGATGTGTAGCCGGATCTTGGGATCCGGCCAGAGTCAGCCGCTGCAAACCCCTTCTCTGCGCTGGGGAGAAGAAAAGGAAAAAAGCGCACACGAGCGACCTGTAACTTCCTCTAGTGACCCCATTCAAGAGGTCGCAAGAGGAAGTTACACTCCTGATCCACATGTACCCTGAGTATTTATTTATTTATGCAATGTTTCCCAGATAATTCTATCCGACAAACCTTGCATAAATAAATTAATATACAGGAATCCGACATACATTGCATAAATAAATACCCCTATTAACATCACACATGATGCAGCCACCCAACTTCTTTCAGAGAGGAGCTGTGCTTGGTCTGGTTCAAGTGAAGGAAAACGTTATGGCGAACAGAAATCACCGTGTTTGAATAGTACCCAAGGGGGATTTTTTTAAAAATAAAATAGAATGCAAATTGTGCATTTTAAAGAATATTTACTCAGCAACACTGGTCAAAATTCTTCTTCTTCTTCTTGTTTAGGATGACCCCAGAAATCTGGAGCCGGCGATTTCCATCTATTTAGATGATGTTCGCAAAAAAGAGCACCAATCAGCCATCAACCTTCACTAGATCTCACCCCACTTCCCAGTCTCCCGCACATACTGAAGCAGGAACCTACACTGTTCCTTCACCACCCCTCTTTTCCAACTGAACAAATCAGACAACCCCTGTACAGCTACCCCAATGCCACTCCTCCGGACTCTGAGTAATTCCCGCTGCACATCGAATTTCCCACAATCCAACATATAATGAGGCACAGTCTCTGGGCACCCGCAAGCTTAACACGCTGCTGAAGTAACTCTACCCATCAAGCACTTCCATCCCGTCAACCCCACATGATCCACCCTAAGGCGATTCAAAATAGTTTCCTCTCTTTGTGTCAGCTCTACCCCCCTCAAATGCCCGAACCCGCACTTCCCTGCACACTGCATACAACTGCTGTCCCTTTGAACTCATATCCCATTGATCCTGCACATATCATTAATTTTTCCACGCACCATCCCCTGTATCTCAACCACACTCAATGGAACTTTCACATCCACCTCTCCCCGCAACGTGGCCCCATACGCAGCCCGATCCACCAACTCATTACCCAAGACCCCACAATGACTGGGAACCCAAGCCAACTCCACCACGATACCCCCTGTAACACACTCCTCTAATAGCTGTCTAATGAGCACAACTATATCTCTCCTATCACAATTCCCCTCCTTGATAGCCAACAATGCACTCATTGAATCCACAAACACCACCACCCTAGCTAACTGTTTCCCTTTAACCCGAAGCACCGCCATATTAATAGCCATTAATTCAGCCGTGCAGTTGGATACATCATCCGACAACCTAGCCACCCAAAACTGCTCATCTGCCTGAAAATAGCATGCTTTACCAACCCTGTTCTTCTCCGGATCCCTGGAACCATCCGTATATACATGAGCGCCAACCTTACCCTCCACATACTGCACCGCCAATCTCTTAATCACTCCTCTATCACCACCCTTCTTGGTCACCACCTTGGCCAGATCCAAACAAACAATTGGATTATGTTGCATCCAAATCGGTCCTACAACCCTATCCACATCTTCCACCATACACAACCCCTCCACCCCCATTCGTTTCACCAGTCTGTCCGCATGGAATCCAAAAGTCCCCCCTTTCCTCTCCCAACTCGCACTCTTATAAGCATGCATCCAATTAACCTCCAGACATTTCTTCACAGGATGCCACACACTGAGGGACTTACAACACAGCCAATACCTAGCACTCAGCTCCTCCTTTCTCAAATCCATTGGCAACATCCCTGCCAACACTTGCATGGCCTCTGTGGGGGAGGACCGAACAGTCCCAGTCACAATTCTCATTGCCCTTGCCTGAACACCGTCCAACACATTAAGCTGAGTTCTACTATAACTGCACTGCAGCTGAACTCCGAACTCCAGCACACTCCTGACCAACCCCACATGCAACATCCTCATACTCCTCTGCCCTCCACCCCACTCCTGACCCGACACTGCCTTCAACAAATTAAGACGCTGTTTACACTTCGCCACCGTCTTTTCCACTTGCAACTTCCATGTCAGACGCTGATCCAAGAGCACAGCAAGATACCGAAATTCTGTCACCCGAAACACCTCATCCCCGCTGTACTTGAGATCCAAATTGACACCACCACGTCGTCTGTTGAACAACATACATACCGTTTTAGAGGACACCTTAAATCCCCAATCCTGATACCACCTTTCCATTACCTCCAAAACCTCCTGCAACTTTTCTTGAATCAGTCCTCCCACCTTACCCCTAACCCAAATAACTCCATCATCTGCATAGAATCCCACCTGACAACCACACTCCCGAACTCTCTCTCTAAGGCCATCCACAGCTACAAGAAACAAAATAGAGCTGATAACACTACCCTGAGGTGTCCCATTTTCCATCAAACACTCTCGGGACAACACGTCCCCAACACGCACTCGAAATGCCCTATTCATCAGAAAATTCTTAATCCAGTAAAACATCTTCCCCGCAACACCTTTCTTTCGCAAAACACAAATAGCAACCCATCCCTCCACACCATATCATACGCCTTCTCCATATCAACAAAAATTGCCCCCACCATTTCCCGACAGGACAATGCCTCCTCCATATCTGTTGCTAATGCCACAACTGCATCCATCACGGATCTAGATTTTCGAAACCCATGCTGATACACACTCAGTCGCTGCTCCGACTCCAGAAAGTGCTCCAGACGGCCACACACCATTTTTTCCATCACCTTGCACAATACGGATGTCAGAGCAATGGGTAGGACCCGCACAAACCAGCTGGCTTCCCCAATTTCAGAATCAGAAGGATGACAGCCCTCTTCCACCCATTAGGCAATGTACCATGATCCCACATAACATTAAACATCCGCAACACCTCCAGCAAGCAAACATCCGGCAAATGCTGCAAATAAACATACTGTACCCCATCTTCCCCCGGACTTGAATCCCGTCAGCCCCTTAGCACAGCCCCCAACTCACCGAAAGTGAAGGACATATCCATACTGGATGTCCATTTGTCTACAACATTCAGCGCACCCTGATTAACTTATTATCCGCATAGTGAAGTAACTCATCACCAGTGCCATGGAGGTGCTTTAAAGTGAAATTGATATATAGTTTGGAAAAGAAGCAACATGAAAGAAATAGCGCCGTTTGAAACTATTATTTTGGACATTTTCCCTTTGATCGGAGCTCAACTGCGAGATCCACCCCCCTTAACCCTGCCTCCTCGGACACCGCCCCCCAAATCTACCCCCACCCTGGCCCTTGTGGAATCACCCACCAATTAATTTCCATTTCCACCACTGATTGCAACAGCAAATCACCCACATATATATGTGCCAGTGCCCCCTGGCCATAGTGTGTGCACTTTTGACCCTTACCCCTTGGAACATGCGGATATGCTCTCAGACATGCCAACTTAGTTTGCAGCAAGGAGAATGATTTGGCTAGCTTTCCCTCACCTGTTGCACGATTGCTGAGTTGAAATGTGGCTGGCGTGGCCAACAAACTAGATGACCGTGATTGGTTGGATTGGCTAAAAAACTTTGATATATTATGCTTTCAGGAGACATGGTTATCTGATGTCTCTATTGACGAAGCACTTTCCCGATTACTGGATAACAACTTGCCTGGCTACACGGGTGGGCCTTTCCACTCTGGGGCATAGGACCCGGGACTGGGGCCCTGTTCACATTTCTACATCATCAGAACAAATTCTTATGACATCCATCACTCAGGGAAATAAGGAGGACGCTAAGCTCCTTAATGGGAATATCTACCTGCACCGAAGGAGGATTACAAACATATCTATACTTATCTCCAAATGGGTGGCTGACAGACTTTCTAGTATGTGAGTGTGAATCTGGTATATTTATTATGGGTGATTGTAATGCCAAATTGACAAACCTGGGTGCTTCTGCTGATAGGCTCCTCCTAGAAGCAGCTTAGGGGATTTCCAAGCGAATAATAACGTGACTCCTGGCGACCCACGTGATGCTCTATCAGACTCGTTTCTAAATGCCACTGCTCTGGTTGAACTAACCGGGAGGTCACAGGGTGATGTCCCCCTGAAACATACTTATGGTTGAGCCGGCAGTTACTCTTTAATTGACTACTGCCTGGTCGACTGCTATTCGTTTTGCAGGGTGAACAGTTTTGAAGTCAGTCTGCGCCTGGAGAGTCATCACGACCCGCTAATTATTAGCTGAAATTTGGCGCCCTTACTCCCTAGCCCAGAACCTCTTTTAAGCCTCGACAATTTGATTTTGGCTCATAAATCAAGAAAACTGCCCAAAGAGCATTTGGCTGAAATTTTGGACAATGCACAATTTGTGAGAGAAAGTTTTTTGTTGCAGTCTTCTGCAGACAACCCTGCTGCTACATGACTTTTATTTCCAAACTATGCAGGTATCCGGGTAACTCTCTGTCAGTGGATTGGCCAGGGACTCGTCAGGGGCGTACACTGATGCCCTGTGGTTTGATGCGGCGTGACGTAGGGCCAAGTGTGCTCTATGGTTTAATGCTAGAGCTAATAATAACACAGCTGGTGCTCGGTATATGGCCAAGAGAGACTATAAAAAACTCCTGAGGTTAAAGAACAAATAGTTTTATGAATCCCAGTTGGAAAGATTAGAACATTCCTATACCTGATAAAGATATAAACGGCTTCTGGAATCTGGTGGTATGTGGCTTCAGGGAGGGTGCTCAAGACTTGGATTGTCCTATATCAGACCGTGAGTGGGTCCAGAACTTTACGCCCATTATGTTTGAAGATGCTGCAACCCCCGCCTTTTCTATCTAAGGTTGATACAGGTCTCATTTTTTTGAATTGATGAGATGGAAAAAGCTATTTTAGGCACCAAACCAAGCAAGGGACCGGGCAGGGACAGCATCAGACCGGAAATACACAAGTGGTTCCCCGAATGGTGGATGCCGGTCTTGCTAAAAGTTTTTAATACGATTGCTGCATCAGGGAACATTCCACACCCCTGGTCTCTGAGCTTAAATAAACCTATCTTTAAAAAAGGCTCTAGGATGGATCCCCATTGCTATCGCCCCATCTCATTAATAGATAGCATTTCAAAAAGGTGTATTAATTGCTTGTTGGCCAGGCTTGAGACATGGGCAGAGGAAAATAAGAATTTTCTTATTTTTTTTTATTTTTATTAAAATGTCATTGGTTTATGAAATTAAACCTTACATTTGTATTTATCAAAAGAAGTGGATGCATCGAAAGAAAAGAGAAGCTAGGAAAGAAAAGAAAAAAAAACAAAAGGAGGGAAACATAGATACATTTAAGGACATTGAAAAGGAGTTTCAAGAACAAAAAGCATTTCAAGAAAACGGTATTAGACTACAATTTGGATATAATATCAGTCCAGAAGCGAACAACAGCAGTAATCATTCTTTAATTGTTTCCAGAAAGGATGAGTGACCAATGTTTGTCTGGATCCAAAGGTCTGACAGAGGTTAGATATAGCCGTGCAATTGCAGTACGTTGTTCTGTCAGTGCAGTACATTCCATCAGCAGATGATATATCGTTTCAATCGAAGTCACTTGCAAACAAAATCTGCACGACTGATTGGGATTCGTAGAACGATTTCGTATTCCATTGATTTGTTGTGTAGGTAGAATGTTCAGTCTCATCCGGAGAAATACGTCTCTGATTAGGCGATCTGAAAATAGATTGAGGTAAGGTGGGAGATCATTTGACGCTCTGATATCATTTGTGCAATTCAACGTTAGTTTATATTGATTTTTAATGGTTTGAGTTCTTATCCAATCGAGTCTTGTCAGTTGCAACTTCCCTTTTTACGGTCTGTGGAGCAGAGTGTCTGTCGTGATGTCATTGTCAATCATCTGTGCTTGGACAAAGGTTTTCCATTTAATCAAAGCTGCAGCATTGATGTTTGTTGAATTGGGTCGCAATATGTCCCATGCTGCGATGCAGTCATCGTTCAAGAGTTTTCTTATCAATTCCAGTTGTTTCCATTTTATTAGGGAACTCAAGGATTGCAGGCCCAGTTCAAATCTTATGCGTGTAGCCTGAACTGCATTTGGTAATGAGAGAACTTTTGACCAAAAGATGCGTTCTAATTCGTTCCATATATCATCCTGAAGATTTATCATAGTCTCTCCACCATATGTAAGGATTGCGGCTGCCTTCTGCTTATAGAAAAGAATGATTGGTTTAAATGAATACTTTCCGAATTTTTTATGGATGATTAGGCCTTGACGTGCTAGCATTCTGGCTTTGGCTATTAGATGAACTGTCCATGGTTGTTCGGTTTGGGACTGGTTCATCCACATCCCCAAATACTTGAAGGTTTTGACTTGGGCAATTTTTGCATTATTCAGAAAGAAAGACGTATTTTTGAGTGAGGGGCCGAGTTCCGAAACAAGAGCCATCACTTTGTTTTTTTTTATATTTATTTCTAGTTCGTTGGTAGTCATATAGTTATGAAAAGTGTTTAAGGCGAGTTGCAATCCTCTTGGAGTGTTTGAAAATAGGACAATGTCGTCTGCATATAGTATAGTTGGAACGAGGGTAGAGTTCAGTTTCGGAGGGTTTATGTGAGGAGAAGCTAATGAGTCTTCCAGATCTGGGGTGAAAATGTTGTAAAGTGCAGCCGCTAGTGGACAGCCTTGCTTCAGCCCATGCCACACTTTGATCGGTTTAGATACAAGGCCGGCTTTAGATAACCTTATCCGAAGTTCAGTGTTTGAGTAAAGGAGCTTTATTGGCTCTGTGATGTGGTGTGGACAGCCCCATTTCATTAATTTAGACCAAAGGATGTTTCTGTTGATTTTGTCGAAGGCTAAGTGGAGGTCAATGAACACAACGTACGTCTGGGTTTTAGATCTATAAGATTCTTGTTTGATTAAGTTCAAGGTAAACAGATTAGTCGTCGTGCCCAGGAATTTCATAAATCCTGTTTCGTTGTCGCATGTCTTTTCACTCCCACTGCCCAATTGTTAAGCTGCTGTAATAATACATTTGCAAAGAGTTTGCCCAACGGATCTAAAAGGGCAATAGGTCGATAGTTTGAGGGCTCTTCAGACGGGCTTTGTTTATAGATTGGTATCAAAACTGCGCGTTGCCATTAGCACGTATGGTGTTTGTTTTATTGATTAGTTCAAGAATTTGCAAAAATAAAGTGGCCCATATGTCAGGGTCTTTTTTAATGATTGAATTGGTTAAGCCATCTGGCCCTGGAGCTCTTAATACATTGAGCTTACTAATCGCTTCTATGATATCATTAAGAGACCAGGTAAGAGTCCATTTGACATCATAGGATACCAGGTCTTCTGCATGTCTGATAGGACGTTGTCGATATAGATGTTGGAAGTGTAGTTTCCAATTTGATTCGGAAACTTCAGAGATCTGATTATCGCTCTTCAAGTGTTGGTGATTTAGATGTTTCCAAAAGTCACGGGTGTTACCTGATCCCAGAGCTCGCAGCATGGTCTCAGCGTTGTGTTGTTCTAATATCATCTTCTGATTTTTTAACCAATTTTTGAAATTTTGTTTAGCTTTTTTGATTTGGACATTCTGAGTAATAGCAGGGCCTTTTTTTAGTTGTTTAATTAAATGCCTTAGTTCTTTTCTCCTGGCAGCTATTATTGGGTAGTAGGCGTGCTTGTGGTTTTGTAGCAACGTCGTTTTCTTGTTGTTATGTGCTTTTTGAAGATTGTGGAGCAGCCATACATAGTTTAGTTTCTTGTTATCTTTCATGTTCGTGGAGCGGAAGAGTTCGGGAATTTGATTGATTTGCGTTTTCGTTAATTTCAATCGGGTGTTTGCATTATTTATTTCAAGGTCTGGAAGTTCTAAATATGTCGAACAATGACTTGGGGTCGACCAGGCTCTTATTAAGATATAGTGATCACTATCTTCGACATAAAGGTTTTCTGCACATTGGATGGATGGTAGGATGGTACTTGATCGGTATATAAAGTCGATGATTCCACTGCTCTGATTTCGTGACCATGTACTGGTGGGTAAATTAGTTGATGCGTCAATCACATCCAGAAGCATCATATTACGTTGCAGCATCTCTTTGGACCATCTTCATGCGCAATCTTCTAAATTGTATTCGTCGAGCTCTTGGCCTGCTTTGGAAAACAGATGTATGTTCAAATCCCCACAAATTATGAAGGAGATACCAGGATAAGTATGGGTAGCTTCATCGAATGTGGAGAAAAAGGAGTCTATAAAACGTTCGTCTGTAATGCTTTGAGGATTCCAATATGCATTTACCAAGCCAAGATATTGATGGTCATGGAATTGGTCGTTAGAAGGAACTGAAAGGATGGAATCAGGTTCCTGAAGCAGGATTATAATCTGAATCCAAGGGTTGACGATTTCGTGTTTGACTTCTTGCCACAGGGAATCCATTCTGATTAAGGTCCAAAGTCCTGCAGAGGGGCATCCTTTTGGGTTAGCAATCGCAGGATTCATGAATAGATTAAAGACATCGCACACCGGCTTTTGGTTGAGCCAGATTTCTTGGAGGCATATCACATCGACTGTTAAAAATTCAGATCTATTATGACCAAGGAGATGGTGGTGGCCTGTCGTGTTGCATGAACAGACCGTTAGCAGAGAGGAAGCCTGTTCACTTGGTTGCTAATGCTGATAGGTTGGATCCGGATATCTCGAGGATTCATTCATCACTCTCTTGATTGGGTAACGGTCTATCTGATGGTGTGAGAGATCTTGGCAATCTTCACCGCTAGCAAAGGAGTAAGAATTATTAGTCTGGTTAGAGGTACTGCTCGAAAATGATGAGCTAGTCATTGTCGTAATTTGAGAGTACATAGAGATTTCTCTAGAAATGTTATGTGAGTCGTATTGCATGTCTGGATTGGATTCAATGGTTCTAAGTTGGAAGCCCAGCAGTTGGAAGGCATATTTTTGAGTTGCAATTGTTTGTAGGATTTTATTAGAGCTAGAGTCAATACATATTGAATCCAGTGAATCCGGATTGGTGAATTCAACCAAATCAATGTCCTTTGTTGATATTGCAGTTAGACCGGGTATTGCATGTAGAAGCCGAAGTAAATTTGTTCGGTTAAGGATCAGGGTTTCATCATTTCTGCCTACTCTTTCCAACTTCAGTGTGTTCTTTGTGGAAGGTTTAAGTGGGTCTATACATTGTGGAAGTTTCAGCAGAACTGGTTCTTGTTGGGGTGATATAGTTTCATTTAAGGATGTATCTGATATTGCTGAGCCATCTAGGTTTATATTGGAAGGCGGATCTTCATGGAGCACCGGAAATGATATATTCAGTTGTGAATCATTGTGAATGGTAGAGGTCCTATGTGGCTCTGTATAGGTCGAAATATTTAGCAGCAGGTCCAAAGCTTCTGCATCGGTTTCAACATGCTGAGTGGTCGGCTTAGCAGTTCGAATGGCTTCAAGTCGGTCTATCTTGGGTATTTGGTTAGTGGATGTGACAGGTTGCGGGGCCGCAGGAAGCATTAAATTCCTGAGGAAGGCTCTGGATCCTTTTTGTTGGTGTTTACTTTGGTGTTTTTGTTTAGGTGGTTTAGGAAGTTGTTGTTTAGATTCAAATATACTAAACATCTCTTTGGCATCCGAAGATGGGTGTTTCCCGGGAACCAAACTTAGAGGAGCTTTGTCATGCAAAAAAGTAGCTTTAGTGAGCGGATCTCCTGGTTGAGCAGCTTTGGAGGTCGCATCAAACAAAACTTTATCGTTGGTCTGGTCTATGAATACCACTTTTTCGCTGGAGGGTTGAGGGAGTCAATTGACAATTGAGGGAGTCGGAGAAGAATGCTTATGCGTTAACAGGACTCCCTCAGCTGTAGTGTCAGGGTTTAGGTAAGTCTGGAGTTGACACTCAGAGAGGGTAGGTTTGGACATGTTTGCTCGCATAAGGTCGATGAGGGCGTCTGTAAGATGAACTTTTTCCGCCCTGTCTTTGCGAGCAATGTCTGCTAAACGTTGTTGCCACATATAGCTCGCTTCTGCTTCTGCTTTGAGCCGAGTTTCCAGGTTAAGCATCAAAACTTCATGTATTTTTTGTTTAGAGAATATGGAAGCAAAAATAGTAGCTTGATCTTTGGCAACTTCAACTTGGGCTTCCTGGAGCTTCATGTAGGGTATTAATGCTTGGGTACACACTGCAATGAGCATGTTTTGAAGGTCCACCATTGTTGTGGAGACGGATTCCTGTGGCTTGGATCCCGGTAAATGATCTGCATGGGTACGTCTGTAATTTGAACTTTGTGGGTTGGATTGCTTAGGAGTGGATGAAAATCCAATATGAAATTCTGCAGAACCTGGAGTACTGGTTATAGGATAACTTTGAAGTTCTGGATTCACAAGGGGGTTGTGAATAGTGGGACCGGGATCTATTTGGTTTTGTAGAACTTTCTTTTTAGTCTCTTGCAATTCCATTAGAGCTTCTATCTCCGTTAGATCTAGTGAGAGTCCCTGCAGGCATTGGTTGGAGACCAGTTGTGAGAATTCGTGTTGGGGTACTGAGTTTAACGACGTTCGTGGAGAGATTTCCACTTTGATTTGGCAATCTGGGCCCGCTCTTTCTGTCCAGGGCCGTGGGTTACACCATCCATTGTCGCAGGTATTGGTGGAGTAGGACCCGCCTCGCTTGGGGGGGGGGGCTGACAAGTGTTTTCTGATGGATTACGTCTAGAAGAGGTGTGATCGTCATTGTTGGTAATGCGCCAGGTCTCTTGTTTTGATGGACTAATGTTTCCATTAGATTATGTATTTGGGTCTGTTGCCTGGTTTGCAGCCCGGTAGAAGCAGTATGTTGCATTTCTATAATGTATGATCACAATGTCAAGCAAGATGTTGCAAAGAAAAAAAATAAATATATATAAAAATAAAAAAAATGGTAGATGTTGATGCTTGCTTCTTTAGCATTCACATAAATTGAACATTGGGGAGGCAGCAATCCGAGTGGGTCAAAGGATTACCCGCAGTCCCCATTCGAGAAGAAATCTATTGGTCAAAGAATTAATAAAGGAGGATTTCTTCAGAAATGCTGCGCCGTTCGAAGTATCTAAAAATAGACCACGTGGGTCAAAGGACGAGCCTGCAGTCCCCATGCGGTTGGAGTTGCAGTTACTTGTTTATGTAACGTTCACAATAAGTGAAATGTTAGGTAAGCAATGATCCGATTAGGGCAAAAGATTACCCGAAGGCCCCACTTGAGTAAGTCTTTATGGATCAGTAGAAAAGAGTTCCTTGTAAAATACTTCGGTATTCAAAAGGGTCTAATGGTGGACCACGTGGGTCAAAGAACAAGCCCACAGTCCCCTTGCGGTCAAAACATGTTCGACTCAACCTGTGAGTGGAGGAGGCGGAAAGGAACAGATGAAAGGAAGGAGGTACACACACTGGAATAATGCGTCGCTCAGGCTGTTGCTTAAGCTGAATTCAGGCGGTGAGTACGGAGGAGGGAGGAGGAAGGGGGGATCTCGGCGGCGGGTGGCGGCTGTTAAGGGGCACAGACACACAGGAGGCGTTTACTTGCAGGAATTTACCAGAGTCCCATGGGCATGGTTGGTCCCGCGATGATCATATAGATCACGGCGCAGACAAGATGATAAAATTACTGCTAGTGCTGGTATACGCCGTCGCCTCCGCTGTACCTTCGCACACCACCGAACACCGACAAACACCGCTTGCGCTTCGCTTTCGCTGGGGGAAGTGGTAATAAAGGTTCTTCCTGTTCTTCCTGCTGTGCAGGCACCGCCTCCAGGCAGTTTAAAGGCACACTGTCAGTAAAGGGAAGATTGGACAGAATGAGGTTCCAACACCGACAAACACACCTTGCCCTCCACTTTCGCTTCGCTTTCGCTGGGGGAAGTGGTAATAAAGGTTCTTCCCCTTCTTCCTGCTGTGCAGGGACAGCCTCCATGCAGTTTAAAGGCACACTGTCAGTAAAAGCAAGATTGCACAGAATGAGGTTTCAACACCGACAAATACCACTTGCCCTCCACTTTCGCTGGGGGAAGTGGTAATAAAGGTTCTTCCTGTTCTTCCTGCTGTGCAGGCACCGCCTCCAGGCAGTTTAAAGGCACACTGTCAGTAAAGGCAAGATTGGACAGAATGAGGTTCCAACACCGACAAACACAACTTGCCCTCCACTTTCGCTTCGCTTTCGCTGGGGGAAGTGGTAATAAAGGTTTGCCCTGTTCTTCCTGCTGTGCAGGCACAGCCCCCAGGCAGTTTAAAGGCACACTGTCAGTAAAAGCAAGATTGCACAGAATGAGGTTTCAACACCGACAAATACCACTTGCACTCCGCTTTCGCTTCGCTTTCGCTGGGGGAAGTGGTAATAAAGGTTCTTCCTGTTCTTCCTGCTGCGCAGGCACCGCCTCCAGGCAGTTTAAAGGCACACTGTCAGTAAAGGCAAGATTGCACAGAATGAGGTTCCAACACCGACAAACACCACTTGCCCTCCACTTTTGCTTTCTCTGTGGGAAGTGGTAATAAAGGTTCTTCCTGTTCTTCCTGCTGTGCAGGCACCGCCTCCAGGCAGTTTAAAGGCACACTGTCAGTAAAGGCAAGATTGCACAGAATGAGGTTCCAACACCGACAAACACAACTTGCCCTCCACTTTCGCTTCGCTTTCGCTGTGGGAAGTGGTAATAAAGGTTCTTCCTGCTGTGCAGGCACAGCCTCCAGGCAGTTTAAAGGCACACTGTCAGTAAAGGCAAGATTGCACCGAATGAGGTTCCAACACCGACAAACACCACTTGCCCTCCACTTTCCCTTCGCTTTCGCTGGGGGAAGTGGTAATAACGGTTCTTCCTGTTCTTCCTGCTATGCAGGCACCACCTCCAGGCAGTTTAAAGGCACACTGGGCCTCATTACGTTTACGCCATGGTGGTTGGCGGACTTACCGCCCCATTCCGAGGTGAGTGGGGCGGTAAGTCCCCATTAACCCATTTACCCTTCCCCATTCCCATTTTTGCCCCATAGGGCATAATGGGAGTGGGGAAGGCGTTAATTACGCCACCGTAAATTACGGTGGCGTAATTAACAACAAGGTCCCTTAGCGCCATGGATTTTAACACCTGCTAAAAGCAGGTGTTAAAACCTACATGGCGCTAAGGGACCTCGGAATCAGGCGGTAAGGGTCGGCGCTGTTTACGCCGCCTTAAACCCCTTACCGCCTGGGTCCTAATGAGGCCCACTGTCAGTAAAGGCAAGATTGCACAGAATGAGGTTCCAACACCGACAAACACCACTTGCCCTCCACTTTCGCTTCACTTTTGGTAGGGGAAGTGGTAATAAAGGTTCTTCCTGTTCTTCCTGCTGTGCAGGCACCGCCTCCAGGCAGTTTAAAGGCACACTGTAAGTAAAGGCAAGATTGCACCGAATGAGGTTCCACCACCGACAAACACCACTTGCCCTCCACTTTCACTTCGCTTTCGCTGGGGAAGTGGTAATAACGGTTCTTCCTGTTCTTCCTGCTGTGCAGGCACCGCCTCCAGGCAGTTTAAAGGCACACTGTCAGTAAAGGCAAGATTGCACAGAATGAGGTTCCAACACCGACAAACACCACTTGCCCTCCACTTTTGCTTCGCTTTCGCTGGGGGAAGTGGTAATAAAGGTTCTTCCTGTTCTTCCTGCTATGCAGGCACCGCCTCCAGGCAGTTTAAAGGCACACTGTCAGTAAAGGCAAGATTGCACAGAATGAGGTTCCAACACCGACAAACACCACTTGCCCTCCACTTTCGCTTCGCTTTCGCTGGGGGAAGTGGTAATAAAGGTTCTTCCTGTTCTTCCTGCTGTGCAGGCACCGCCTCCAGGCAGTTTAAAGGCACACTGTCAGTAAAGGCAAGATTGGACAGAATGAGGTTCCAACACCGACAAACACAACTTGCCCTCCACTTTCGCTTCGCTTTCGCTGGGGGAAGTGGTAATAAAGGTTCTTCCTGTTCTTCCTGCTGTGCAGGCACCGCCTCCAGGCAGTTTAAAGGCACACTGTCAGTAAAAGCAAGATTGCACAGAATGAGGTTTCAACACTGACAAATACCACTTGCCCTCCACTTTCGCTTTGCTTTCGCTGGGGGAAGTGGTAATAAAGGTTCTTCATGTTCTTCCTGCTGTGCAGGCACCGCCTCCAGGCAGTTTAAAGGCACACTGTCAGTAAAGGCAAGATTGCACCGAATGAGGTTCCAACACTGACAAACACCACTTGCCCTCCACTTTCGCTTCGCTTTTGCTGGGGGAAGTGATAATAACCGGTCTTCCTGTTCTTCCTGCTGTGCAGGCACCGCCTCCAGGCAGTTTAAAGGCACACTGTCAGTAAAGGCAAGATTGCACAGAATGAGGTTCCAACACCGACAAACACAACTTGCCCTCCACTTTCGCTTTCGCTGTGGGAAGTGGTAATAAAGGTTCTGCCTGTTCTTCCTGCTGTGCAGGCACAGCCTCCCGGCAGTTTAAAGGCACACTGTCAGTAAAATCAAGATTGCACAGAATGAGGTTTCAACACCGACAAATACCACTTGCCCTCCACTTTCGCTTTGGTTTCGCTGGGGGAAGTGGTAATAAAGGTTCATCATGTTCTTCCTGCTGTGCAGGCACCGCCTCCAGGCAGTTTAAAGGCACACTGTAAGTAAAGGCAAGATTGCACCGAATGAGGTTCCAACACCGACAAACACCACTTGCCCTCCACTTTCGCTTCGCTTTCGCTGGGGAAGTGGTAATAACGGTTCTTCCGGTTCTTCCTGCTGTGCAGGCACCGCCTCCAGGCAGTTTAAAGGCACACTGTCAGTAAAGGCAAGATTGCACAGAATGAGGTTCCAACACCGACAAACACCACTTGCCCTCCACTTACGCTTCGCTTTCGCTGGGGGAAGTGGTAATAAAGGTTCTTCCTGTTCTTCCTGCTGCGCAGGCACCGCCTCCAGGCAGTTTAAAGGCACACTGTCAGTAAAGGCAAGATTGCACAGAATGAGGTTCCAACACCGACAAACACCACTTGCCCTCCACTTTCGCTTCACTTTCGATGGGGGAAGTGGTAATAAAGGTTCTTCCTGTTCTTCCTGCTGGAAGATATGCCCCATCTATCATGGCAGATTCAGAAAGATGTTCTCAGCATCGGACCATGCGTTTGTGCTTTTGACAGTTTTAGATAAATATGTGAGGATAAGAAGGGGCGTAGTGTACACCGGTTTTTCGGATATAGCAAGGGCCTTTCATTCCATCAAACGTCCTCTCCTCTGGGCTAAACTCCAGAGATTAGACATCCCAGCTCCTCTGCTACACTTGATTGTCCGCTCATACTCGAATACTAGGGCTTCTGTTGGAGGCCATTCTAGATCAGCACCTTCAAACGAATTCATCACCAATAAAGGAGTGCGTCGGAGTTGTCCCCTGGCTCTGCTTCTGTTTATTATTTTTCTATCGGATGTTATGCCTGTCTCATATCTGTCTGGTTCACTTCCTCCACGTTTGAACATGGTGATGTACCCCACTCTAATCTACGCAGACGATGCAGTACTATTAGATTTGAACCCCAAGGGACTTGCCAGTAGTCTTAACTATGTATCATTTTAGAATCAATGGTTTAAAACTTAACCTAAAGAAAATCAAGATAGACGTTTTTGGCTCCAAAGATTTTAACTATGATAACTGGTGCATAGATAATGTGAATTTAAGTGTGGATGATTCATGCTGTTACTTGTGTGTCTGTCATGTTTGCAAGCAATTGTCAGTGGTCTGCACATCTAGCAATGGTGGAGAACCTTTTAAGGACCGGTTTGGGTGGCCTTGGGTCTTCTTATGAAAAATTTGGTGGTTTCCGCTTTGATAAATGTATTCAGGCCCTCGAGGTCAAGATTTATTCTGCCATATTGAATGGCAGTGAGTTGTGGGGAAATGTGAGCTGCACCTTGTTGGATCATATTCTATGCATCTGTTTGAGGACGTTCTTAGGTCTGATGGGCAGCACCCCGGGACTTTCTCTTGCGCTTGAGACCGATGTCTTAAATATCGGCATACAGCCGAATTCAGGTTTCTTGATTTTTTCCCACAAATTACGTTCTGTACCGCTGATGAACCCCAATATTATGAACGTGAGGGAGGAACTAGCAAAGGCGGAGATGTATGCCACTTACCCTTTGGTTTAAGAAGTGCGCCAGTTTGTGTAAAAATGGGGAATTATCTTGAACTGAGGGATGGCCTGATGACAAAGCAACTACTTGTCAAAGCCAGAAAGAGAAATTTTGACGTTGCAATAAATAGTATGGAAAAGCTACTTTTGCTAGGGTATTTGACGAGAGCCTGTCATACCTACGATGAAAACTTTTCCTTGAGCGCTACCCACTCACGGGCGCAAAGACGCATTATTGCAATGGTACGACTGAATTTCTTGCCTCTGAGGGCGCGGAAGACGTGGCTGTTTAACACAAAGCTCTGCGCAGGTGAATACACGATTGATGAGGACTTAATCCATTGGGCCTCATTCCGAGTACGGCGCTAACCAATGGCGCTATTAACGCCTTGGTTGACGCCGTACCCGGACCGGCAGCGCCTTGGTGGTTGGCGGAATTACCGCCCCATTCCAAGGTTGGCGGGGCGGTAATTCCCCAATCCCCATTTGCCCTTCCCCATTCCCATTCTTGCCCCATAGGGCATAATGGGAGTGGGGAAGGCGTCAATTACGCCACCGTAAATTACGGTGGCGTAATTAACATCAAGGTCCCTTAGCGCCATGGTATTTAACGCCTGCTAAAAGCAGGTGTTAAAAGCACCATGGCGCTAAGGGAACTCGGAGTATGGCGGTAAGGGATTACCGCCACCGCTCTCGTTAGCGGTGGCCGCTATCCCTTACCGCCATACTCGGAATGAGGCCCATTATCTATTAATCTGCCCAAAAGTATTGCATCTGAGGCGGCTATGGCTGAAAAGTCATTTTATTGCCAATAATATCAGGCATGTCTCAGACGCTATGAATTCCGTTCTGTCATGTCTGGAGGTGCATTTTATCAATGATTTGTGTGAGTATATTACTGTAGCCTTTAAACATATGGCAAGAAAACTTTAGACCTTTTTTATATTTGCACATTTTAATATGATTGTTTTTAACATTTTTCAACTGTGCTGTATTTTATCTGCTGTTAATGGTGAAAACCGAAATAAAAGTAGATGAATAAAACATTTTAAAAAGCAATTATGTTATTGCGTCGGCAAATCACCCACATATTCATGTGCCAGTGCAAATAGGACCTCAGACATGCCAACAATTGGGAGCTCCCGAGAGGGAGATTTCACCACAGTAACTGGGAGGATTTCTTTTTTCCATATGATTGCATTGGGGTTATAAATATTACATGTTTTCAGCCCTTTACCTTTTTTGTTGCAAAGCACTCCGGTTATGACCTCATGCATACAGGAGATTGTTGGTGGGGACCCGGATTGGTTCATTATGGTAGGCTTAGCCTACACCAATCTCTGTGGTCCATTTGGCTTTAAAAGAGGGTCAAGCACCTCTTTTGGCAGATCTGAAGGCTTTACCAGAAGCAGAAAGAAGAATTCTTCCGAACTCACAGTCTGCCTTACATCTTCTGCCAGTGATGGAAGGCCAGGACCTCTAAGAGAAGCAAGGTCCCTCCCCTAAACATCTCCCAGGGAACATAGGGAGATACTGAATCCAGAAGACCCTCCACAAGCTCCAGAACCGGTACCCAGCAGCCAGCACACAGCCTGCCTTGCTAGACTCTGCAGCAAGCCAGAGTCTATGAACCCTAAATCAAGGACAAGGCAGCTGCCTGCAACACTCCTCAGCTTTGGGCCGTCCTTAGAGGACGACAAGAGCCCAGTGAAGAAGCTAGAAGAAGTGCATTAACAAGCATCTACAGAAGTCTGCCTTAAAAGGACATTTTTGAGCCAGTCAAGTCCCTTGAGCTGCAAGTGACTGCAACGCTGACCGTTGTTAAGCTGCAGACGCTTAAAACCATCCGAGACATCTCGACCAGCACTGAGACAGTGATTCCTGACCCCAAGCCACTGTGTAGGCCAGCCTGCAGCTGTCCATCCAGCTTTGCTCACTGAACTGTTTGCCACCTGATACCCGCAGCTGTCTCCCTTATTGAATTCTGTTGCAGGAGCTGCAAAGCCTCCTGAAAAACCCACTAGACCCCGTGGAGCACCAAGAACACCTACAAGCACAAGGTCATACATTGTGATTCTGTCCCCCAGATTCTTCCCCGAAGGCCCCTAGAGACATTGTATGATGCAAGGCTCTCTTTGTGTTGAAACCACGTTTCCTTGAACTGTTGTGATTATTTACTACATTGTCTACCCTCCTGTCTTTATGTGCATCCCTTTTCCTTCTTTGAAACTGTATTTCCTCTGCATTCCTTTACAGGGTGGGCTTTATTTCATAGTGTTGCTAGAACTGTCTGTTGTGTTAGTAATAAAGTAGATATTTCTATACAACCTTGACTGGACATTCCCTTTTATCAGTGGGTAATAATTGTATTTTCGCTGTGTTGCAACTAACCAACGACACTGGCATATTCTGCACTAGGGGTCTCCAAGTCTGATCCAGGCTGCAGGATTATACAATGTTTGTGACAGTGTGTCATGCTTGCAATGTCATGCTATTTTTCCAATTCATGGCATGTTTGCATGTTTATTACGTGACTAACATCGAACGCTTAACCTGTTAACCTGACCGACACCGGCATATTCTGCACGAGGGGTCCCCAAGTCTGCTCCATAAGGGCCAAATCCAAATCATCTTCTCACAATACTCACACAAAATACAATGGAATACAGTGAAGCTAAGTGGGAACTATTTACTGATTCATTGGCTATCATGAAAACTTTGAGTGGTTGGTATTCTCAAGGACTGTACTTGGGAACCTCTGCTGTACATTCCCACATACTTGCTAGCAAGTAGATGCTTACCAGTAGCAGATCAATCATAGATTTTGTTTTTTCACTGCTGTGAGATCCTCTATAGAGGACTGGACTTGTGAGTCAAGGGCCTCTTAGAGAACATGATTAGTCCCAAATGGCTTTTTATTGAGGATTGTATTTTTAAGATAAGACCCTCTATAGAGATAATTCCTGAGGTAAGAGTCTCTATAGTGGATAGTTGTCCTGAAGTAAGACAGAGAGATGTTTTCCTTATGTAATACAACCTAGCGAGAACTATGTTCCTGATGAAAGGACTGAATTCCTTTGGTAAGGCCCGCTAAAGAGGATTGAATTGCTGGGAAACTTTCCTCTAGCGAGAACTATATTCCTGATGTAAGACCTATAGAAGGCTGTATTGGATCACTGAGATAAGAGCCACAGTGGACCGCTGTATTCCCCATGCAGGTACCAAAGAGTACTGGATTCCCGGGGTTACCTTCTATAGGCAACTTTTTTCTCAAGGCAATTTCCTCTGTAGAGCAGTTTATTACTGATGAAAGAAACTCTGTTGTGTTGAGGACGCAGATTGGTTTTCTGATATAAGACCCTTGAATATGCAATTCCTGGTTTAAGGCCCTGTATAGGGGCCAGGCTTCTGGGTGTATGGCCCTCTGCAGAGGACCTGGACCCTGAAGTAAGACCGTGTATAGAGGCTGATTTCCAAGGTATCGATATATGAAGTTTCCTGGGGGAAGTAAGAAGACTGTGTGGTACAGAGTGTTTAAAGATGGATACGTTGCAGCAGAATTTAGTTAGTATGAGAATAGGTAAGGTAAGATTGTACTTGAGAGCAGGAGGCTATACATTGACCTCTAGACTCTTCCTCTCATTTACATGGCATCTGCCCCCTTCAGAGACAGAAGCATGACATACACTGTTAGGACTTGCCCTGAAGTGGCTCATCTGAGTTACGAAAGCCCGACGGATGCACGCTCCATGTTATCCCGCTGTAAAATTGCTACATTTTATCCTAGAGTAGAAGACAGAAAATCCAAATATTAGGTATAAGAATGTTATGTTATGTTAATATGCTTTCATACTGTGTGACATCACCACCAAATTAGTATCAGTATACCTAGAATGCAGAATACATACCTCTCAACTCACCTGCATTTGGAATGTGTAACCTGCCTTGGAGACATTTCCACCATCCCAATGCACCACTTGTCTTCCTTGGACTTCAATGGACTCATATGCCCAGACAAACCTTTTCAGAAGTGTTTTCTCATTGACTTCAGTGACATCACCCAAAGTACACCTGATTTCCCTCACCTTGGGGAGTAGCTTCAGGGGTAGGAGATGCTTCAAAGTGGCAAGTAGCAAAATAACAGAATTTCATCAAGTATACAATTGCCAAAGGATAATTATCAATAGTGAAAAGTCAGGCGAAAGCTGAAGCCCAACATTCCCATTAGCAATCATAGAGTTTTTCCATGCAAAACAAAGTTGTGACCATAAATTCAATGACATGCAGCATGGATGGCTATCACATGAAAATAGTAAGTAGGCCTGACTGCTGTGATAGCACTTCCAAGACGCAAGGCATGGGTGTTAGCAGTCCAATAGACTCAGACTATTTTGCCAGATTGTTTCCTGTTTTCTGCTCCACCGTAAGCCAATCACAGGCTGAGAAAATGCATGGCTGAAGTGATCTTGAATGAGCCCTTATGAAGACTGTCACTGCAATAATGGCAGCCATCAATTCTGATCTGTACCATGCACATGTGCCTAAAACATAGTTCTGCCCAGATCTCACCCATTGAAGAGACAGTAACTGGGAAGCTCCTGCAAGTTTATGGTGAATTAGGAATTAACCTCCAGTGATTTCAGCAACTTATTACAATATCCAGGGAAGAGTTTGCTTTTTACAGGGGCTTACTGCAGTGTTCAGTCTGGTCCCATCTAGTGCCTCAGGTGCTACAGTATATAGTACAATGCTCAGACCAGCTAGGGCTGGCTACCATCACTTTTCCATTAATTCAGGTACGCTCAGGTCGTACCTGGTTCCCTATTACAGACCCTCAACTCATGTTCAATCTCTTGCTATGACTGGTTGTATTTGCATCATTTCATTATTTTTTTTACAGTCCAGTAAAGTGCCGGATGGAATTGATTTGCGTTGACTTGACAAGATAGCAGTGCTAAGGGGCCTCTGTGAGAAACGAGAAACCTGAGGGTGTTCTCACTCCTACTCCTCTTGGATCCTGTGTGCATGTGGCCAGGGAAAGGCCATTGCTCTTGGATCCTGACCCTGGGGGTGGAGAAGCGAGGGAGGATCACCTGGGTGGAGGGTCCTCGAAAAGTGCGAGTGCGGTACCCGTAGGCAAGACATAGTATCCCCCTTTCTCTTGTGACAGTCAACCTAACCCTCCTCCAACTTTTATGGGTTATTGTAGACCATTTACTGCCATTTTCCCACATACGACACCTGGCAGTACTGACACAAAGAAGAGGCAACTGAGAGTGATGAATATTACATCTTTTCTCCACTTTGGTACTGGGACGAAGAAGAGGCCTGTGAAGAACTGTAAACGTCAGGCATGTCCCTCTAATCATTGCCAGGTAGGACCAATTAGGTGCTCACACCTGCAGCCAGTCAAGGGGCTGCAGGTGTATGTAAAGAAGGAGAAAGAGCAACAGGGAGACCGACCAGGAGACCTGTGAGCAGAGGAGCAGCAGGAGACCCATGTCGAGAGACAGCCGTGATGGTCTAGGAGGAAGAACCAAGATGCCGGCAAGAGACCCAGATGGTCCGCGGGACCCGAACTGGATGGACTATGTCATTTCTCTGAGCCTGGGAGCCTACAAAGCTCAGCACATGCAGCAGGGGCTGCTGGAGAGCGCAAAACCCTGAGGATGCGGTCCGCATGTGAGAACATGCACCGCAGATTCTGGCGTGAAGGAGAAGCTGTGCGGTGAGCGAGTGAAGCTCACACCGGTGGGTTTCCCTGCTTCTGGAGCAGAAGGGAAGCTGCAGGAACCATCAGACAACTTAAAGAGGGCTGCCGAGTGTCGGAAGGGACGCTCCAGCATTGGAAAGCCGCTAACGGACCTCTAGTGAGTAACAGTCCGTGAAATCTAACAGTTGAATGCATATTGAGTACCAAATTAAACTAAACTTTAACTTAAAAAAACAACAATATGTTTTGAATGCCGAACTATATGAAAACTTAACACTGAGTCAAGCAAAGTATTACGCAACCACCAGCAGACCCAATGGTGCTATTTGGAATCGTTTACTTGGACTAACAAGGCTTTCTTTATACAACTTAGTGTGGATGTTGTAAACACTAGTCATCCAATCTGTTTACGTTTTGGTATTTTATACTGAATGGTGTTCTAATGCTCCACTTTGAAAATTATTTTGAGTGAATTCTTCTTTCTTTTTCTTCTGCTTGACAAGAAAATATACATTTGAATGGGATATATGTATTGATGTTGATTTGAATTTTTTGTTGTTGTATATGTCAGAATTGAACACAATTTGTGGAAAGAGACGATTTATTTCATGTCTTCTTCCATATTAAACACACTTTACATATATATTAATGTTTTCTTTTGAAGCCTGTACAGCTAAATCAGTAGATACTGGCTGTCCTACCACACATTATTGAAAACTGCCCACTCTCCTTAGGAGGGCTACTGATGTTATATTCTCAGTGTATTAAATTCAATTAAATTTGTGATACTACCTATACTCCTGTACATATCCCATGTTTTGGGATATTAGGACGATAGATCATTTAAGTTTGACCCGGGACGTTGTCCCTTTAAGAGTGCATATGGGGCTACCGTGTGGCAACGCACGGTTTCGTTCTTCAAGCAAAGTACTGAACATCGAACTTACTCATAGTTTGGCTTTGAAGCAAACCAGTTTGCAATTCAAGCTGAATATCATTAAGCAGTATAAAACCACATTGAACTGAAATGTAACCATAAAAAATTTAGGTTGCACAACGAGTTACACTTAACATATAAGTTAAATATATTAAAGGCTGAAGGAAGCCAAAATACTGAATGATGAGAACTGAATGCAGTGTTGCAAATCTACAACTTAACAAGGGGTGTGTGATACATGGTGCCAGAGCCACAGGGCAACCAAAGAGAATCTAGATGAAAATAAGAGTGCCCATTAAGCCAAAAGGTCAATACAAGGAGGCAAGTGAAAGTGACTTGGTGCACACGAGCCAGCGTCAAGAAACCTGCGTATGGGCTAAGGAATCAAGGGATCCGGGTTGCGCAACCTGTGATGGGTGGACCGAGCGGTCTGACAACTGCACCTAGACCAGAGAACCCTGAATGGTGAAAAGTAAAGGACACCGCAAAGTAAGCCCAACAAAATCACTGCAACACTTTACAAGACTAAATCAAGTGAAGTCTTGGGGAAGGAATACTCAGACTTGAGGTATTACACTTGTTTTCTTGGGAACAAAGTCCAAAGATCCTTTTTGTTCAGATTGTGCAACTTAAAGCTTGGGGAAGGTAACCCCAAGGATTGATTTGGAACTATATCACCTTGAACTGGAGAAGGTAAAGCTTTGAGACATTTTGTTGAAGGAATTGTTATATGCTTGTGGATAACTTTGATATACTTGGGGAAAGGTAGCTGAAAGAAAGCTGTAAGCTGGAAGAAACTCAGAACTTTGTGTTGAACACTGTTTGTTTTGACTTTGATATCCCTACACATTTAGTGGTTATTGTTGCGAGGGCAAGGTAGGCTTTGGACACAGACAGACTATTAAGTTGAACTCATTGACACAGACTTTCCTTAGTTTTGTTCAGGTAGGGAAAACCCACCATAGGACAGGGCAAGATAGGCTTTCAGACATCCTGAAATTTAAGTTAATATACATTGTTTGTTTGAGTTTTAAGTCTGTTGTCTGTGTCCTTCTTCATGATGCCTTCACACCTCTCAGAATCCACAGGAAAGATCTATTTAAAGTACCCTAAATTTTCTGCCGGTGAATACACTCACCTAGCTGGCTGTAAATTGGAGGCTATGGGCCTCATTACACGGTAGGCGGTAAGGGTTTACCGGTACCTGTGTTTTACCGGTACCGGTAAATCCTTACCGCCTTACTACGAGGTCCCTTTGCGGGTTGGGGAATTTAACGCCTGCTTTTTGCAGGCGTTAAAAACCAACCCGCAAAGGGACCCCGGGAGCTAATTACGGTACCGCAATTTGCGGTGCCGTAATTAGCACCTTCCCCTTTCCCATTATGCCCTATGGGTCACAAATGGGAATGGGGAAGGGCAATGGTGGAAGGGGGAATTACCGCCCCGCCAACCTTGGAATGGGGCGGTAATTCCCCTTTCCACCAAGGCGGTGCCGGTATTTTACCGGCATGAATTATGGCGCTAATTGCGCCATGGTTCTCCGCCTACCGTGTAATGAGGCCCTATATCTCGGGATAAGGTCTACAGACCACTAAACAACAATTTAGATTGCCCTAGCAGCTAGACACACCCCTGACACTTTGAGAATGGTGCTGCCCACTTGCAGACTAAATAATTGACCTCCTAATTAGAAAATAGAGCCTGCTGCCAAGAGTCATGAACTTCTGCCGCTGGCCAGCACCATCGCTTGACAAGCCCAGTGGCCAGTATGCAAACCTAAACATTGGTTTCCCAGAACAAACAGAGCATTTGTTTTAATTTGATTTAGGGCCCTTCCAAGAAGGAAGGATATTTATAGAGACAAAATGGTGTGTATTCTCTGCAAAAAAAGGTTATTAAATCAAAGGAAATGATTTAATGGTACTAACATTGTAAACTTCCTCTTAGTACATTGTTTGTAATGTCTATGGCTAATAATCGCTTCCAGTATTTATTTTCGTTATCATAAGAATGTTACACTGGTCTTACTGAGCAAAGCACATCATCAAAACCAAGAGTAACCGGTTATATGGATAATTTTCTGACAGAAGGTTATTATTCCATAATGGAGAGTCTGTGGCACTCTTGTTGTATGCGTTCAAAATACCCCGATTAGAAAGAGGGGGCTGTAAATAGTCGCAATACGGGTTAAAAGCAAAGAGCATTTTTTGAATGTAAGCATGACCACATATCTTAATGTCTGAAAAATGTGTCTGTGATAAAAGGGTTGTATGATTAAATCACTAAGGATGTAATGCACACTGGATTTGGTGCTCATTTCATTTTTCACATCACTTATTCTAACATTAAAATGTTTCTCCCCCTGAACCACATACACTCATTAAGAGAGTCTCAGCATTTAGCTGTGAGAATAAAATGGCTGTGACATCACAGACCAACCCTAACTATACCTTCATGTTAATTGACTTGTGAAACATATGTGTTACACTTCTTCTGCCCCTACTACTCACATCCCTCCTGTGGCACTTTGGCCTTACCTTTTCAGCCTCAGCCACCATAGGGGATTCAAAGATGATAGAGGTTCCTGTGTCCCCTATGCATACATAGTTCCCTGTTGCATGGACGAGAGAAATCTCTAACAGAGCAACCTTCATGCAAGCCTCTTTATCTACATATCTGCCAATTTTGACAAAGGAGAGGCCATTTCTCTACTCCAATTTTCACATCAGCTTTAGATTCTTGTGAACACCCATCCCCCCACACACACTGCCTGTAGACTGGATACAATCATAAAACAAACACGAGTGCCTCCACCCCAGTACTTCAAGAATGCAAATCCGAGAAACACATTCCCAAAACTTCAATTTCAGATATTCAAAGTATTTATATTAACAAAACAATATGCAAACAAATGCAGGTCACGTGAGCATTATTTGTATTGGCCATATTATTTTCCATTTTTAATTTGATTGTGCCATATGAACTAAAAATCATCACTCTAGTCCCAGATGTCCAGGTCTCACCAAGTCGCATATTCAACTTTTCCAATGTATAACTTGTTAATCTATTTTATTTAATTGTGTTTAAATCTCTATATGTATGTACTAGCTCACTCTTTCTAAAATCAAATTGGTTCTTTCACGATGTTAGCAGCTTCAAAATATATTATATATATTTACAAGATATATAAATCTGTCAGAATCCAGTTGCCCACGTCGTGTAGCCGAAGAGTTCTTCCTCCCGATGGAACCCTCTGGCCCCAGGAATGGACAGCCAGAGCGATCAATCAGAGGAAAGAACGGATACCTGATGAGACCCAGAGGACGCAGGAGTTGTAATGTCGATGACGCAAAAGTTGTAATGCAGAAGTCAGGGTGGTACGAGTAGCCGAGGACAGGCGTTGGATCTGTAGGTGAGGAGTTAACACAATACAGATAATATAACAACCGCCCTTCTGACCAAACCCGAACACAACAGAAAGAATGCAATACGTTGATCCCAATTCTGATAACAACCCCTAGGCTTACCGTTACTCCGGGGAGAACCAGATGGAACCAGGAAGAGAAGAACTCCGAAGTCCACAATGCAGAATACCAGCAAAGCTCAACCACCTATCCCGCCGGCACGAGGACGCCTACTACACACTAGATAGTGTGCGTCACAAGGAAACCCCAGGTAGGAGGTTCATAAGTTCCAAGTTCAACAATCCAAAGTTCAAGAGTTCCAAGGTCAACAATCCAAAGTTCAAGAAAAGTTCCAAAGTTCCTCAAAACACCCAGATGCAGTCCAGATGATTGATGATCCAGAAGACAACCGAAAAGCAACCAAAACTAAGGGGCGAAGGCTAGGAAATCCGTGAGCGGTCCGAGGTCGAAGAATGATGCGGGCAGCAAACAAGAACAAGGCAGTCCAAAATCCAAAGCCAGGTAAACGGTCCGGGTCGAGGCAACGAGGTAATCAGAAATGCTGGAGGGAAGGGGAAGGGAAAGGGACAGAACCGGGATGATAAGGAAAACTGGGTACAAGGTACAAGATACGAGGCGCCACCAATTCTCAATCAGAAGCACCGATCTGGAGTGTAGGCGGAGAATATAAAGGTGAGGTCACATGACAGCGTTCCGCGGCTTCCAGCGTCGACCGTGGGAAACGCTGAGAGGACGCCAGCGTTGCCATGCCAACTTCCAAGCCCCTGGTTGTAGTGTTCTTAAAGGGCTATGCATCCGTTTCTTGACACTGCTTACACGCCGGTACATGACAGTTTCCTCCCTCAAAGGGGGTGTCATCCCCCGAGCAGACCAGAAACGAGACAAAAGGGCCGGAGCATGGATGTTTCCCACAGGTTCCCACGTACGGTCTTCGGGACCATAGCCCTTCCAATCGACCAGATAGAGACGTCTGCCCCTTCGGACTTTGGTATCCAAGATCGCACCCACCTCATATTCATCAAAACCACGCACCCTAATCGGAGGTGGATGAGCAGGAAGTCTGGTAGATGGGTGGCATGGTTTCACTAGAGAGACATGGAATACCGGGTGTACCTTCCATTTTGCAGGAAGAGCCAATCGGAGGGCCGCAGGGTTAATAACCTGCAGAATGCTGTAGGGACCCACGAACCGAGGCAACAGGGATCTTCGACCAGGCAGGCGTAGATTTTTTGTGGACAGCCAGACCTTCATCCCCGGTCGGTAGTTAGGAGCCGGTGAGCGATGTGCATCTGCCGATGACTTAGTACGTGACTGGGCCTGTAATAGTTGACTCTTAACTATAGCGTGGGTATCTGATAGGTTCCTAAGACAACTAGAGGCAGCCGGATTTTGTAATGGCCAATCAGCAATACTGGGCAAAGAACGGGGGTGCTGGCCATATAGTGCAAAGAACGGAGATACACCTGTCGCCGTATGCATAGAGTTATTGTAGGCGAACTCGGCCAGAGGTAGAACAGAAACCCACGTATCTTGGCGTTGGTGGGTAAGACATCGTAGATACTGTTCCATGGTGGCATTAAGCCTCTCTGTTTGCCCATCGGTTTGCGGATGGTATGCACTAGAGTACCTGCCGTCTATACCCAACGGTGAAGTCACGGCTCTCCAAAAACGAGAAGTGAACTGTGGTCCCCGGTCAGTAACAAGAATGGAAGGCAGACCGAATCTTCGGTAGACGTTCTTCAAGAACAGTTCCGCCAAAACCGGAGCAGAAGGAATCCCCTGGCAGGGTACAAACAAGGCTGATTTAGTGAAATAGTCCACGACCACCCATATAGTGTCGTAGCCGTCGACTACCGGAAGCTCTACTACGAAATCCATAGAGACCATAAACCAAGGCTTGTCTGGAATAGGCATGGGTTGAAGCAAGCCCACCGGTTTGCCCGGTTGATGTTTGCACTGTGCACAAACGGCACAAGAAACGATGTATTCCCGAACATCGTGTGACATGGAGGGCCACCAGCACCACCTTCTCAAAAGGTCAATAGTTTTCCCAGTACCTGGATGTGCCGCTACCGCTGAATTGTGACACCATTGTATGGCGGTGTGTCTTGTGTCGGAGTCAGGCACATATATTTTACCCTTCTTATAAGGCAATGAATTGATGTCCTCCAACCCCAGGCTAGAAATCTCGGAGGGAGTAGTTCTCACCCATTCTTGTATCCTTGTTTTCAGAGAGGGGCGCAAGGTACACCCACACACCACTTGATTGGGTAATAGAAGGGCTCCTTTAAGCTCGGATGGTTCAGGGACTCCATGGATGCGGGAAAGAGCATCAGCCTTCGAATTCAGAGAACCAGGGCGATAGGTAATGGTGAAGTTGAACATGGCGAAAAATTCATGCCACCTGGCATGACGTGCCGTGGTACACTTCACTGATTGCAGTGCCAAGAGATTCCGATGATCAGTAAACACTTGAACTGGTTCGGAAGACCCCAAAAGATGATGTCTCCATACCATAAAGGCGTCTCTTACAGCCAACAATTCCCGTTCTGTGATCGTATAATTCCTCTCGTAAGAGGTGAGTTTTCTGGAGTGATACGCAACAGGATGTAAACCAGCAGACTCGGGGCAAAGTTGGGACAGGATAGCTCCCAGTGCAACATCTGAAGCATCTGCTTCTACAATGAAAGGCAAAGAGGGATCCGGATGTTGAAGGACGGGAGCCGTGGTAAAAGCAGATTTTAAGGCCTCAAAAGCCTGTTGAGCTTCCTCGTTCCATTCAAACAAACTTTTAGTGCTGGTTATTTTAGTAAGTGGAGAGGCAATGGCTGAAAAGTCTTGGATAAACCGCCGATAGAAATTTGCAAAACCTAGGAAGGATTGCAGAGCCTTCAAGGTATCAGGACGAGGCCACTCCAATATCGCGGTGATCTTAGACTGGCTCATTTGCACTCCCCGGCTAGTGATATCATAGCCTAGGAACTCTACCTCGGTTTCATGAAACCTGCACTTGTCCAACTTAGCATACAAGTGGTACTCTCTTAGACGTTGCAAAACGTTGGAGACATGGATGACGTGAGTGTCCACCGAAGGAGAGTAGATCAAGATGTCATCTAAGTAAACGACTACGTACTGGTCTAGCATGTCATGAAATACGTCGTTGATGAAGTATTGGAAGGTCGCCGGAGCGTTACATAGGCCAAAGGGCATAACGCAGTATTCGAAGAGGCCATATTTGGTTTTGAAGGCCGTCTTCCACTCGTCGCCTTCGCGAATCCGGACGAGATTGTAGGCTCCCCTCAAGTCCAATTTAGTGAACACCTTAGCTGCACCCAATTGGTCCAATAAGACTGAAATCAGAGGAATCGGATACTGATTTCTGATCGTGACGGCATTTAAAGCACGGTAATCGATGCAAGGACGCAGGTCCCCCTCCTTCTTAGGGACAAAGAACATGGGTGAGGCAGCAGGTGAGCGGGAAGGACGAATAAAGCCAGTACTCAAGGATTTGTCAATATATTCCTTCAAAATCACGTCCTCTTTAGGGGTCAGGGAATATATGCGCCCAGACGGAATCTTAGCTCCAGGAATCAGCTCGATAGGGCAGTCATAGGGCCTGTGGGGTGGAAGTATCTCTGCCCCACGTGCGTCGAATACGTCCTGATATTTCCTGTACACCATAGGAAGGACAGTGTTAACTACTGCCCCCACAGTACGGGTAGTTTCAGCAAGAGCATGACTTGGATTGGTGATCTCCGAACTGATAGTGAGGCATCTCCTTTCACAGTAATACGACGGAAAACATACCTCCCCAGAATGCCAATCCACAGAAGGATTATGCAATCTTAACCAAGGTAAGCCAAGAATGAATTTAAACTGTGGTGCCGCAATGAGATCAAAGTAGATGCTCTCTTGATGACCGCAGTCAGTGATCATGGTGAGGTCAGTAGTCCGCTTCGTCACTAACCCAGAGACCAAGGAAGAGCCATCTACCGAATTTACCACTTCAGGACATGATTTGTGCATAACTGGCAGACCCAACCCCTGAGCATAAGTGGCATCCACGTAATTCCCTGTGGCGCCTGAGTCCAGGACCATCATCACGGCCCATTTCTCAGAACCGGGAGACGACAGGGAAACAGATAGACAATAAGGACTGTATATTGTAGGGTCTATCGAAGAAACACCCGGCATCTGGACCCCTTCAGTCACCGGGTTTTGGCGTTTCCCTGTTTCTTAGCGGGTTTTTTGGTACATTCTCGGAGCAAGTGGTCTGAACCTCCGCAATAGAAACATAATCCATTCTTTCTCCGGTGTTCCCTAACTTCAGCCGAGAGAGGAGTTCTAAGTGCCCCAATCTGCATGGGTTCCGTGGATCCAGCGGCAGGTAAAGGAACGGAGATAGCAACAGGAGGAACCGTTCTCTTTTCACCCCTCCGTGCTGCTTGTCGGGAATCGATCTGGAGAACCAAATCCAATAGTTCCGAAAAAGCAGTAGGTATCACCGGAACGGTAGCCAGTGTGTCTTTTAGGGAGTCGGATAGCCCTTTATAGAAGAGAGAGGCCTTCTTCTCTTCGGGCCAATTTGTTTCCGCCACCAGCTGATTGAACTTGGCTAGATAGGACAGGAGAGGTGTACTGCCTTGTTGGAGACCAAGCAGTTCTAAATCCGTAGCTTGTGTGGCATAACGTGTGTCGAACACACGACTCATAGCCTCAATTAGGGCGTCACAATTGTAAAGAAGATGACTGCCCTCTTCCAACAACGGATTAGCCCAGGCAGCCGCGGTACCCCCTAAATGAGATAACAGAAACGCCGCCTTAGTAGTGGAATCTGGAAAAGAGGCAGGACGACACAGAAAGTGTAGTCTACATTGGTTCAAAAAGGTCCTAAAGGTCTTGGGGTCTCCACTGAAGCGTTCCGGTGGAGCCAAAGGGAACTGGGTAGTCATATAAACTGGTCCAGCACCCTGTTGGGATGGACCAGCACCTGCCCCAGAGACACTGGCCAAAGGTGGGGCAGCTGCCCCAAGGGGTTGGAACCCTGCTTGCAACTCATCAATGCGTCGCTGCGTGGCTGAATGAGCCGCAGTCATATCATTACGTAAATCGGCCACCAATTGTAAAATAGTGGACAGCGTCTCATTGGTATCCATATTGAAAAGCTTCTGATTATGTCAGAATCCAGTTGCCCACGTCGTGTAGCCGAAGAGTTCTTCCTCCCGATGGAACCCTCTGGCCCCAGGAATGGACAGCCAGAGCGATCAATCAGAGGAAAGAACGGATACCTGATGAGACCCAGAGGACGCAGGAGTTGTAATGTCGATGACGCAAAAGTTGTAATGCAGAAGTCAGGGTGGTACGAGTAGCCGAGGACAGGCGTTGGATCTGTAGGTGAGGAGTTAACACAATACAGATAATATAACAACCGCCCTTCTGACCAAACCCGAACACAACAGAAAGAATGCAATACGTTGATCCCAATTCTGATAACAACCCCTAGGCTTACCGTTACTCCGGGGAGAACCAGATGGAACCAGGAAGAGAAGAACTCCGAAGTCCACAATGCAGAATACCAGCAAAGCTCAACCACCTATCCCGCCGGCACGAGGACGCCTACTACACACTAGATAGTGTGCGTCACAAGGAAACCCCAGGTAGGAGGTTCATAAGTTCCAAGTTCAACAATCCAAAGTTCAAGAGTTCCAAGGTCAACAATCCAAAGTTCAAGAAAAGTTCCAAAGTTCCTCAAAACACCCAGATGCAGTCCAGATGATTGATGATCCAGAAGACAACCGAAAAGCAACCAAAACTAAGGGGCGAAGGCTAGGAAATCCGTGAGCGGTCCGAGGTCGAAGAATGATGCGGGCAGCAAACAAGAACAAGGCAGTCCAAAATCCAAAGCCAGGTAAACGGTCCGAGTCGAGGCAACGAGGTAATCAGAAATGCTGGAGGGAAGGGGAAGGGAAAGGGACAGAACCGGGATGATAAGGAAAACTGGGTACAAGGTACAAGATACGAGGCGCCACCAATTCTCAATCAGAAGCACCGATCTGGAGTGTAGGCGGAGAATATAAAGGTGAGGTCACATGACAGCGTTCCGCGGCTTCCAGCGTCGACCGTGGGAAACGCTGAGAGGACGCCAGCGTTGCCATGCCAACTTCCAAGCCCCTGGTTGTAGTGTTCTTAAAGGGCTATGCATCCGTTTCTTGACACTGCTTACACGCCGGTACATGACAAAATCACAGTTTATGAACAATGATCAACAGTTGTTTCTTAGTTATTTAAAAAACAAAAAGGTGCTGCCTCATGAATCTCACTTTGAAACAGATCTCATCCCAACATGTTTCAGCCCTATCTCAAATTCTGGACCTACCTTGGGGTGGGGGATGGGTCTATTGTAAAGGATGGTAACCTGGTTCCTGTTTTTTTTATTTTTTTTCTGATGGCATGGCAGGTCCCAGGGTCTGAGGAGGAGACGCAGCGAGGGTGTTGCGTGCATTAAGCAGCGTGTGCGCTATTTTCAATATTGAATTTAAGATGGCATGTCCTGATGAAGAATTATTATAACTCGAAATGCGTTGGAAAAGCAAAGCCATGTAAACCACAAAGACCGTCTTTTTTACAGTTTGTTAAATAATGGCTCTAATTACACACTGATGTTGTAATTACTTATGTGCAATTTGCTGTATGAGAAGCAAGTGATTCTTGTCGTTTTTGTTGAGACAGTACATCTATGTTTGGCAATACAAAAATAACTATTTTCATAGTCATGTTTATGAAGTTCATTGGCCTTCTTGGGTTGGGACAGTAATGGGCTGTGTGCAACAATTGTCCCCACAAGTTTCCTAGTGGGGCCCAATAGTTGTCTATAGATCGTAGACTCTGTTGTATCTCAGTTATGTTGGCACCCCCGAATTTATCTCAAATTCCTTTTGAATGTAGTTACAAATTAGTTGGACATACACTGGTGAGCAGGGACTACCTTAGTTTGTTTCCTTAATTGTATTGGCCATATTCTCTCCCATGTTTAATTTGATTGTGCCATATGAACTGAAAATCACTCTAGTTCCTGTTCTCCAGGTCTACCCACCTGCTCACATATTCAATTTTTCCAAAGAATAACTTGTTAATCTATTTTATTTAATAGTGCTTAAACTTTATATTTATGTGTTAGATCACTCTTTCTAAAAACAAATAGGTTCTTTCAAGATATTAGTAGCTTCAACATACATTATATATTGTAAGACCCTATATGGAATAAAGGAACAATAACCATATCCTAATGACACGCCAGTTGTGTGGTTCATTTCCCAAACAAGTCTGGTTTATTTTCAGAGTATCTCTGTCGGCCGACCGGGTCTCAACACCTCACGACGTGTGTTCCCAGACACTGTGAGATGAGAGAGAGAGGGCAGCGGTAAAGCAGTCATATATATACATAATACATCATCATTTCTACAGCATTATTCGGTCCGCCCCTATACGTGACATACAAGCTAGGGTTCGGTAATTGACAGTTATACACGTTACTTTTTTCTGTTATGGGGAACACGGGGCATCAGCACAGGGAAGGATATCATGTTCTAGCAGGGAGACATTCCAACTAACGTTATCTGTTCGCTGCGCTCATGGGCTAAGGGTCAGACAGTTCTGAAGCAGAGAAAATACCATCCTTCGTGAAGGAGCACCGTTAGTTGCATATAATTCTCATTTAACTGCCTTTTACAACAGCGCTTGCAAGACAGGCTGGTAACTGGGCTGCTGATTAGTCATGGCTTTTGCAGAGCTTCAAGGCTTTACCGAATAAGAAAAACAATGGGGGTCATTCTGAGTTTGGAGGTAGCCATGGTGCTATTAGCACCATGGCTGACTCCAAAATCGGTCCGGGTTCCTTGAATGGGGACTTACCGGGTCATTCCAACCTAGGAGGACCCGGTAAGTCCCCATTCAAAAAACCAATCCCCATTCCCATTTAGGCACCATAGGGCTCACTGGGAATGGGGAGGGGGCTAATAGCGGGCCCATTATTTGCTCCCTGGTTCCTTAGCGGCTCCCGCTAAGGGCGGCTGGTAAAACCTTAGAGGGACCCACAAAGGGACCTCGTAATAGGGCGGTAGGGGGTTAACGGCACCGGCATCCTTACCGGTGCCGTTAACCCCCTACCGCCAATTCTGACCCCCAATGTATTTCTGCAGGGTTTCATATTCCTATCTACATTAGCATTCAGAGTTCAAGCTGTGGCCTCGCACCGTGTGTGGATCTGAAGCACAGAATATATTTGCAAAGCATTACAGAAAAGAAAATGGCAGACAATTACAAAATGGACTCCCAATGGTCATATTCAGGTTTCATGGTTTGCAATGTTTGTCACATGATGCAATTTGCTTCTGGCCAACATACTATTCATACTATTCGGGCTATGCGATTGCATTTACAGTTTCACAATATATTTACAACATATATAAATCACAGTTCACAAACAATGATCATCAGGAATTTCTTAGATATTTTTTAAAAAATGTCTGCCTCATGAATCTCACTGTGATACAGCTCTCATCCGAACATGTTTCAACCGTATCCCAAATTCTGGATCTGCCTCTGGTTGGGGTAATGGCTCTATTTTAAAGGATGATCATGGAGTGCCTATGTAGAGAAAACAGAGAAAAGCTTTTAGATTTGCATCCCTTGGACTCCTGTGATTATGTGTCTCACTGCTCTATGAAATATGAGTAGGATTTACCTTCACTGTTAAATTTTGCATCCAAAAAGTTGGCTGGAAGTGTGGGTTCTTGTGTACTGCTGCCTGTGAGGAATTTAACTGCCTGCATTTTGGGTTTGCGCTCGTCTGTTTTTTTTAATTCTTTTAAATGAAATTGAATGCTGGTAGATCAACCTCTGGTAACTGTGTGGCACTAATCTGCACACATTTTCCGATGCTCACTGCATGACATAGGCCCAAGTATTCTGGGTGAACACAGTCTACAGGCGCAGTCCTCCCTGTCATATTTAGTTAGGATATGTCAGTCAGGAATACACCATGTCATCTCAGAAGGGGGAGGGCCAAACCTTCCCCCTGCCATGGCCAGCCTAATTAACTAACAAAGGCTCCATTGATCTACCTTGTCCCTTTGTTGAGCCTTGTAGTTGGTGGAAGCATTCACATACTAATCAGAGTTTAATTCAAACAGGCCTACATAGGGCCTGGCTGCAGAGGCTAACAAATGAGACGGAGAACCCCAACACCCTTTCATATGCATCGGTATCAACCTGATTCCAGCTCCCGCCCTCAGTATCGATTGACAGTGGAATTTCATGCCTGTGACTGCATCCTTACAGTAGTCATTCGTGCAGGCAGACCCAATTCAGAAGGTTCGAGTATGTGGTTTGACGGAGCCAGAAAGTCTGGTCTCGTCACAGCTTCAAGGGAGACCTGACACTTTAATCAGGATCCACAGACAACTCCATTAACCAGAGGGACCCGCTGATCCACAACAGACAGGAAGATGGGTGGGACTTAGTAGTACATCTTTTCACTCCTTTACCTTTTCTGTTGCAAATCTCTCTGGTTATGACCTCAAGCATACAGGGGATTGTTTGTAGGGATCTGTCCTCTGCATTCCTTTACAGAGTGGGTTGTATTTTGTAGTGTGCTAGAACTGTCTGTTGTGATAATAATAATAATAATAAAGTAGATATTTGTACACAACCTTGACTGGACAGTCCCTTTTATCCATGGGTAATAATTGTATTTTCGCTGTGATGCAACTAACCAAGGATCCACAACCTTTTCAGAGATAAGCCTGCCGTTCCGTCCATGTTACCAAAATTGGACAAGGAGGTTCATAATTTCCAATCTGTTCCCTTCTGGTGTACTAGAGGTATGGGGCTGATTGATGGTTTAGAAACCGATATTCATCACTGGACCACTGGTGTCCTGGAAGATGATTCGTCATATGGGCCTTGTGGTGAAAATCAAGAGCACTTGTGGGTAATAGAGCCTAGATTTTGTGCTTTGAGCTCTAGTTTGGAATGTATATAAAGTTCTCATCCTCACACTTCCACACACACATACCTGTGCTGGAGCAGCCACATTGATGTGGGATTAACTTTTTATTTGTTGGTGAGCAGGTGCAAGTGGATGCAGGCCGCATGGCCTGAGCCCCACCTATCTGTCAATCACTGCTAAACTGTTGGTGAGTTCCTGTTTTGATGCCCTTTTCCCCTCCTTCAGCAGCCATCCAGCCTCTTTTCCTTTGCAGTAGGCGAGCAGGTGCAAGTTGATCTAGGTCACTTGGCCTAAGCCCCACCCACCTGTCATTCACTGCTAAACTGTTGGTGCCCTCCTGTTTTGCCACCCTTTTTAACTACTTAAGCAGCCCTCCAGCCTCCTTTCCTTTGCAATTGGTGAGCAGGTGCAAGTGAACCTAGGTGACATGGCCAAAACCCCACCTACCTTCTTAGCCCTGCATCTTCCTTTCTGCACTTAACTCTTAGATCAAGAGCATCTCTCGCCCGGACATCATCGAAGTGAAGGGTAGATTAAGAAAAGGGCAATTCCTGTTTAGACCTGTTCAGACTGGGACGATCCAGGGCCTGAACCCCTGCTCAGAGAACAGGCAAGCATGCGCTGACATGTGTTTTCTCCCTCCATCCCCACAGGCCATCCCTACCAACACCAGGCAATGCCAATGTCACCAGCATCACCCTTCCTCTATGGCATGAACACTGAAATGCAGCAACCTCACCCACATCAGCCTCAAGCCCATCAGCACCCACTCACCATCCACAACACAGAAGTTAATGCTTGCCAACATCCGCTAAGCTATCACCATTGCAGCAGACATCACCAACCTCATCTCTACACACAATCTTGACGTGATCTTCATCACTGAGACCTAGCTGACACCCACCTATCTCCACCCAAATCCTAGATGTCCTTGTCCCTGACAGCTATAGCATCCAACACAGAGACCACTGAACAAGACAGGCGGGGGTTTAGCAGTCATTGTGGCCCTGCACCAGACTTGACGTCGACAACATTGGCTCTGTCGAAGTCCTCTTCTACCACTTCCCGCTGCCCCTGACGGACACAGTCACCTTCCATCTCATCTACAGACCACCCAAACCCAACACCGCCTTCATCAGAGACTTCAACAACCTGGTCACCGCCATGTCCCTGATGCACGCCAACAACATCTTCCTAGGTGACTTCAACCTCCCAGGCAACAAGGCCACTAAACCAATGAAGAAAGCTCTCCATCGGCCATCTCGACACCATCAACCTCACAAAGCACACAAAAGACCTAATGGACAAGAATGGTAACATCCTTGCCCTAATCAACACATGCACTGCTTTCCCTACACTAAAGCCTGATTCTCCTGCTTGACTGGTCGGACCACCTGGCCATAGGTTTTCCCAAAATTACCAAATTTAAATTACAGAATGGGAGATTTGGTCGAACTTTGGCCGTACGAAAATCGCCCATTCAGTGCCATTATAGTGAACAAGGACAGCGGGCAGCAAGGAAAGCGGGGGGTTTCCCCCACATACCCTTGTTCACTATAATGTCAGTGGGGGTTGCGTGAGTGTCCCCAGCAGCCATTTGTGTAAAGTTAAAAAGAAAATGACCCTCCAGTGCCGGCTCCCGATCACGGGAGTGAATGGGAACAGGCGTTGCAGGGTCACAGCGAGTCAGTGGCATACAGCGAAGTGTGCTGCTGCAGGGTCATGGGGTGTTGGGAGTGGGTCACCTATTTTTTTTGGGTTGTTTTACCATAACAACTAAAGCTTATTTTCAGTCAAAACTGATACTTTTTTTCGGCCGTGGTTTTTTCCGTTATGGTAAAACAACCCAAATCCCCTGGCCATGCCGTTCAACATCCTGCACACCGTCCCATTCAAGCTCTCCCAGCAGAAAGCCTTCAAGAACTTCCCGGTTGAAGCCCTCACGGAAGAACTCGCCAACTTCCACCTCAAATGGACCGAACACCCACAACCGAACTGTGACTCTCTACTGGGAGCACTCAACGCCGCCCGCTCAACCTCCATCAACTGACAGGCCCCTCTAAAACAACGCACCTGCACCTCATCTCAACCTCAGCAAAAGCGTCATCAAGAAACAAGAGAAAACCTGGCGCTGCTGCAGAACCGCATCCGACCTGGCGCTCCTCAAGGAATTCCGAGCAACCCTGCAACACCTGGATTTGTGGTAAACAACTAAATGACTGAAATTACTATAATTATAAATTCATTATAAGTTATGAGAGAGGTCACAAGATTTGGCTTCACCAGACTTCAGTAAGTTCAGTAAATAAATGTAGCAATGAAAAATGGTTTTCAACATGCATTTGTTTCCTTCACTTGAAAATGCTCAAGAAAACTGTATTTTGCATATTGCAGACTTAAATATGAAGAGTGAAGTACTTTCCCATGGAAAATTGTTATGTAGCTCTGGGTCCTTGCAAGACAAATGTTCCATGAAACGTATTACCTACAAGAGCAAAGGGTTTTCCACCTTAGCAACCCAACGGTTTTCTCTGCTAATCTGTGAATACAAAGGGCTAATTAACATTTTCCTTTGAGAGTGGTTTGTGGGAAACCTCACTACCTACGAGAAGCATGCTATCGCTTGTCTATCAGAGTAGCCATGATGTGACTAGATGCCTGCCTACACGATTTCATATATGTTAACCATTTTAATGCCATGCTAGATCATTCATTACTGAATGCATTATGAAAGTTTAGATGCGTACCCCTAGCCTTCCACGCAGAGTTTCAAGGACATAAACATCCATGTAATTAGCACCACAGGGATTAAATAAGGGCAACAGTGACTGGAAATTGTGAAACCACTGAAGAAGTGCTGGCTATTCAGGTTGACTTTGCCATCATTTTTTACAAGTCCTTCTTCCAGTGCTGTTGTTATACGTATAATTAGGGACAATCCTCTGTTTCTGGTAAAATATTGTTGAAAAGACACAGCTGCCTGCAGGGGAGTTGCTAGGTCTGGAAAAGACCCGGGGCTAAGCTGATGTCGGAACTGTTGGGACTGGGAGCTAGCTAGTCTTTTGGCTGTAGCTCCTAAGATTCTATCCGGGGCTACAACCAAAAGATCAGGGGCTATAGCCCCCTTAGCCCCCCCTAGCAACGCCCCTGGCTGCCTGCAAACCTACTAGACTCTATAAGCAGTCCCTCCTATCAACAGATGCTGCCTTGCCCTGAGAAGCTTTCTGGACTCAAAGCCATCTGTAATACGCTGGATAAGAAGTATAGTCTCATAGCATTCCTGTGATGAGCTGTTCTATATGAGCCTCTTCAAGAAGGATGAATCTGCACACTTCTCCTGTGTTCAGAGCCCTGACCTCCAGAGCACCCACCCTTGCCTGTTGTTTGGCACAGAGTTTATTTTTGTACTGACTTGAGGAGAGATTCTCTAACCCTAGCTGTTGCCTAAAGTGGGATCTTGCAAGACCTAACCAAACCAGGATGTTGTCCGTGGTGAAGAAAGCTTGGTTGTCTGAACGCTATCTAGCAGGTGAAGATCTGACACTAAATAGGGCTGGGTGTTGACTCAGAATTTCTAGAAGCCCCCCCGCCCCCCTGTGCAACTCAACCCTCACTGTGAATGAGGAATTGCAACACATTGCCTTTGATTTGAGCCATTTGACTTGAGCCATTAAATTCTGCAGCTGTGAGAACTGCTTTTATGAAGACCTCTACAGCCTTATGGTCAGTTAATACCCTGCCCCTTTTTTGTGTATTATGTTTGGCACTGATGGACTACCGTGTTGCATTAACACTGTGAAATCCTGTACAATGCAGTAGGGGGTAGGACCCTCCCTTTTCATATTCCCACCTATTCCTGGCACCCCAACCAGAATAGTAAACAGAAAAAGTGTTCCCTAATGGGGCACAATGTCTAATGTCTGTATACAACAAACCAATAATGTGTGGTATGTATTATGCATGGTAGTACCCCTATAAATAAGGTGGCTACCATTACAATGTACCACCATTTTTAGTAAAGATTCATCAGCCTCATATAACCAATAAACATAAAGTTAATACACAAAAGAATTACAAATCACAGTTTTTCTTAATATCACAAGAAATAGAAATGTATTGTGTTGTTGGCCCAACGCGTTTCAAGTTAGTACTCTTCTTCAGGGGCATAATCATATTTTCTTAAATTCTAGAAGAATAATACAAAAACAAATAACCCAATTAGGGTACATATAACTTATTTTCTTCAATATATACATGTATACATTTTTTTCATTGATCTACAAAGAGTCAAGGCAGTTCATCTTTTGTCTTCAAATCTCATTTTGTTATTAGATGAGTTTATGGAGAAAGAAGCTATGGTCATACCTAGGCTAATAATGAATAGCCTATCCACGTGTAGACAGTAGTGGACTAGGCAGTATTTAAGGCAGCTGGTAAATTATGAAGAGATAATTGGATAATTGGATAAGGAAGGCAGCTACTCAAACAATTCAATACATATGAGGATTTTATTCCCAGTAAAAACTAAGTAGTTAAGGAAACATTCACTTCTAATATGCAATCCTGGGTACATGAACGAAGAATATTTATGAAAATAGCGATGATCACTGTGCTAACCTTGTGGTCGCTTAGATTAGGGATGCGTTCCTGTTGACCCATAGTTGAAGGAAAATCATCATGTTAAAATGTGGAAAATCTGGTAATCCTCCTGATATCATACTGCAAAATATATATCATGCAAATGCACTATGCACTTTATTATATCTAATTCTAGTATTACATCCTAGACTAGGTTGTTTTGCATATTTGCACAGATTCAATATTTAGGTATCGTATGCACTAAGCACTTTAAATACCTCTATGTAGGATACATCACTAGCTGCTAAATTGCTAATTGCAGTTTGACCATTGGGGTTGGTGATTGCAAATTCGTATACCCAGGCATTTGCATTTTTTATCTTCGTACATAGGGTACATTTAAAAAGCTGCTGCAACATGCACAATGCACTTTACTGCTGGTAGATACTTCCATCCAGCTAAGCATTAGGCACCTTATTTATTGATGCCAGTAATAGAGGTTTTTCCATAGGTTACCCTTCTGTTTACTACTAATTGATAATGGCAAGCGACTCTATAGCCAGCATTTATTTTGGGGCTATTATGTCATGGTTCCCATATTTTACATGTTGTCATGATTTGCTTTACATTATAAATTGTTCGGCGTAAGTGGCATCTTGGATCATATTGCTCTAGAGTAGCATTTCTGTACATTAGCTCCTAGAGTCCCACTGCCTGCATCAATTATCAATGCTCGACAAATGGTTTGTAATTTACGAATGCAGAGAAATGTTTTGTATTTAGCATTTCATTTTCTCATTACGCATTTGTGAGCATTTGGTTCTGCAATTATTTTATGCAAACAGAAATTATAACAAACACATGCAAAGCGCTGGGAATGAGTCTGATATGTATTTATTATGGGAATCGTGCAGTGTTTAACAAGTGTTAAGATGTCTGCTGTGTTAGAATTGAGACAGCAGTCAATTGTCTTGGAGACATTCTATATTGTGAACTGGGGATAGAGTTGTATGAGTCCATATATAGTCACCTTGTCTATGTTCACACTGTTCTACGTGATCAAGCGGTCTGTGTACCGTGAAACGCGTTGTGTTTTGTGCTTTTTCTTATCCATGCTGACTTTTAAATAAACGCATGTTAGTCTGGACCAACTTGGGTTTTTTTGCCTCAGTATAGAGAGTCATTAGGGCTTTCTCTATTCGTTTTTTGGGAGTGCATTCCGCTTATTTCATCCCGTTTCCATCTCGGATCGGGTAATGGATTTTTTCTAAGTATCTTTCACGCCGCAGAAAAAACGGCGTTGTATTTTGCACCCGCCTTGCATTGGAAGCGCGGCACGGTGTACATTCTTTTTTTCAATTGTGTCACTGTGCAGGGCGCTCCGGATTTTTCAAGACCATACGGTGTCGTGCAGCAACAGATTGGTGCAGGGTGAGACATTGCACAGCGTGCGTGCCCATTCCTGCTACCATCGCTTTCTTTACTTTGAAGCTACACAACATTTGGGAAATCCGTTCTAGGCATCTGTTTGCACCTGTGAGATTTACGGACTGCAGCAGCAAGAACAGAAACTTTTTTCTAGGTGGGGCATACACCACAGCCAGATTACCCTTATAAACTACTGAAAATGATGTCACAAATGGATAAGGAAATTGCCAGAAAGGAACAGGCAGCTTCCCTGTTTTGCGAGAAACAAGTGACTTCCAGTGCGGGGAAACCGAAGGGACCGCAGGCGGAGGCACCGCCCAACATTAAGGTGAAACTACTGAGAGAACTGGAGAAATTACAGCGACGGGAAATCTCAAAGTGGTGGGAGGAGTTTTCATTGCAAAATTATGTAGACGTAGGACGAGTTCCCAGAGGTCTACGCATCCTCACCACACCTACCTTTGAAGAGCAAGATCCCGAAATGCTGCAAGAGTGGGGAGAGGCAAGTGGCTTATGCTCTGTTACCTTCCTGAAGATTCTAATTAAATATGCAGGAATGGACAGAAAGAAGATCCTGTCAAGAATAGAGGAAGTGGAGGATCAGTTGAAATCCATTAATCCTAGTGCAGAGGGTAAAATTATAAGAACCAACATGGAAAAGGGCTTTAAAGCATTTGAGGATGACATCAAGTTGCGTAAACAACGCAAATTCATACGAGACAAAGATGATTATGAGAAAGGAAGAGTATTTACCTTCGCCAAACGCTTTGATACCCTGAGACTTAAATTACCCACTGGCCCACAACCTACAGTGACGGAGCCACTGGCCGCCTGCTCATCCTCCGAAGTGGACACCACAGAAAGTGAAAGCGAACAACCTACACGTAAACTGAATTTTTTAGAAGAGATGCAGCTGTTGGGGATGGACGTGCGGAACAGCAACAAAAAACCAAGAGGCAAAGGCCGGGGAAAATCAATGGCACAAAGAGGAGGAAGAAAACGAGGATGGGCAACAGACTTGGAATCCGGAGACAAGGATCAGGCAGCACGGAAGACCCGCTCTGGAAGCAAGAATTTATAGAAACCATTATGGAGCAACAAGATATGTCTATAATCAACCTCTCCTCGCATACACTCTCCACAGACCATCAAAAAGTATTACGACTAGGACTTAACTTTTGCCCTACAAGTTATTATAACTATGCCGAGACGCGCATAGATTTCGATAAATACATGCGCAAAGTACGGCTAAAAAAGTTTTTTGCAATGAATCCGTCTAAACAATCAGCTCAAGAAATACCAGGAGGGTATACTCCTGTTGCCATTGAGGATATGGCAACATTTGGTAACCTTATTAGCCTGGGATCTGAGTGCACACTATCTGAGGACAACAGCGATATAGACTGGGATTCCATGAATATACATACAGATTGGCCAGGGACCAGTCTATTAAAGTGCAAATCCAGATTTAATCCAATGTTTAATCCAGGAGGATACATTGAGGCATTCCAGGACCTAGTAATAAATGATCTGAAAAGGATCAGGAAGACCAAATGGAACCACAAAGGAAATCTTACCTATCATGAACTAAATGTCTTGAAAGATCTCAGTACCCTGTCTGACTGTATTATTAAACCCTCGGATAAGGGCACAAATATTGTAGTGATGAATCGTGCCGATTACATCAAGGAGGCTTCAAGACAATTGAATGACCGTTCCTGCTATGCAAAATTGGACACAGACCCCACAGCAGGTATGACCGCGAAACTTTTTGACTTGTTAAGCATACATAGGGAGAATGGGCTACTTGAGGACGATATGTGTAAATTTTTACAACCAAGATTCCCTGTTATGCCTACTATTTATTTCTTGCCCAAAGTACACAAGAGCATGAGCAAACCCCCAGGACGTCCTATTGTGACACTCTGTGGGGCTTTGTATGAGAATACCTCCAAATTCGTGGACGAGACTTTGGTGTCTTTTGTTACTACATTACCATCGTACTTAAGGGACACCAAAGATTTTTTGAACAAAATAGATGGAATTACTTGGGAATCCACATATCTACTCACTACCTTAGATGTAGTATCCCTATACACCTCCATCAAACATGCAGATGGTCTACGAGCGTGTGAACACTTTTTTCATACAAGGTCCATGAACTTTTTGTCACACAGCCGTATGATATTGGACATGATTCATCTCTGTTTGACAAACAACTGTTTCTTATTTAACAAAGAATATTATGTGCAACTTCAGGGAACAGCCATGGGGACCACATTTGCTCCCTCCTATGCCAACTTGTTTATGGGATGGTGGGAGAAGTTTGTTGTTTGGGGTACAGAGAATAATGAGTACACAGCCAAAATAATACTCTGGTTGCGGTACATAGATGATTTATTCATCATCTGGGATGGTACTAGCTCAGAGTGGTTAGAATTTGTCCAGAGGTTGAACATTAATGAATTAAATCTCCAGTTTACGGAAAGCCACCACAAGACTGCTATCGTATATCTCGATATTCTTGTTAAGGTGGCTCAGGAAGAACTTACTACAGAACTCTATCGCAAACCGACAAGTTCAAATATACCACTACATGCGAAAAGTAATCATCCTACCTCCCTCAAATGGTCTATACCATATGGTGAATTTATTCGCATTAGAAGGAATTGTTCCAAACTGGAGACGTTTGATGCAGAATGTGCATATATGGCTCAAAAATTTAAACAACGGGGTTATCCCAAACGCATACTTGAAAGAGCCTTTCACAAAGCTAGGGACCAAGACCGTTCCTCATTGTTAACTACTACAGTGCAGTTACCAATAATTGACCAAACAAGTGAGACACGACTCATACTCACTTATGGTACTAATTCCCAGCACATACGACGGATTATGCGGAAACACTGGCACATCCTACAACTGGATGAACATTTAGGAACGATCTTGGGCGATAAGATGAACATTACATTTCGACGCTCTGTCTCACTTAAGGACAACCTTGTCTCTAGCTTCATGAGCCCTTCTATTCCATCTATAGGCTCTATTTGGCTAAATACACCAACTGCAGGCTTCCGCAAGTGCAGGAAATGTAAGGCCTGCAAGTATGCAACAGATGTCTCCAATTATGAACATCCGATTTTGGCCAAGAATATTTCTATTATGACACGTATCACTTGTGACACTGAGTATGTGGTCTATGTGCTCAGGTGTCCTTGTGACAAGTGGTACGTAGGCAGTACTATAGGTAGACTCAAGCTACGAATGTTACAGCATATTAGAGCTATCAAGAATGTGGATGTTACTTACCCCATGGCAATGCATTTTCAAGAAGTACATAACAGCAAATTGGATGGTTTTACATTTTTTGGCATTCATACCATAGCCAAACACCCGAGAGGTGGTAACAGAGAACTGGCATTGAGACAATTGGAAACCAAATGCATTTTGGACCTAGAAACTAAAAAACCAAGAGGTCACAATTTGGATGAAGAACTTTATACTTTTTTAGGAACTTAATTATGACTTCTATGTATGCTCACTTCATTTCATATGACACCATTTTGTTGATGCATTTTTCTCATGCTATTGGAAGAACTACTAGATTAGCAAATTAATTTTCTCCCGTTCCACTTTTATTGATTGATTTTTTGCAGGTGATTTTTTGCAGGGGATTCTTTGTAGGAATTTTTTGCAGGACAATTTTTCAGGTTGTTTATTCTTGTATTATTATGAATAAGTTGTAATTAAGTTACGTACTCTAACTCTGGTTCAAATGTTAGTTGAAGAGGTTTTGTGAATCATGATGTTGGGTTGTCATTGCAGTTTGCGCACTCAGTCTGTTTTCTCTGTGTTGGGTTACGTGTCTCCTAGTTCTGGGCCGTTGAGGTTCTTTGTAACTGGATGGCTCATAAGTGATTGCACTGTTTATGTAATTGGGTACCCTCTCTTTTACATTTTAGGTTGGTCCATTGCTCGTGGCATATTAGTTGTCATCCCCTTTACATAATAGAGGAAAATATGAAGCTAAGGAGGTTTTTTAAATTAGGACACACGTATGCATGTCCTATCTTGAACATCTACTTTATTCTTCTGTTCTTTGAACAAGTGTATATGGGCTCATATATTTTTAGGTACATACCCTTTTTTTGTGATTTCCTTTTCTCTTTCCCCTGTCTTTCCAAGACTACTTAATAATTTTTTCTTTTAGATTCTATTCCATTTATAGGCCTTTTTTTGTACATGCCTGTGTTTGATTTTGTGGGACCATGTAGCACTGCTGTTCAGGTTGCCCTAGGTTAATATTGTTCTAAGCAGAATTGGGTACAATGGTAATAACAGGCATCATATATACTAAAAATATTTTTTTGTATTTTTGTACAGATCAGTTGCCAGATGCCAACTAGATGTTTACATGCACTATGCACTTTATCATGCAAATGCACTATGCACTTTATTATATCTAATTCTAGTATTACATCCTAGACTAGGTTGTTTTGCATATTTGCACAGATTCAAAGGGTAATTCATAGAATTCAGCGCACAAGTAGCGCACGCGGCTGGCGCACAGCGTGCGATAGTCTGCGCCAGCCGCGTGCGCCAAAACCGAATCCGGCGCACAGCGTATTCATGGATTTTAGCTTCCCCAGGCAGCCGTGGCGCACAGTGGCGCAGCGACTCGCTGCAGCGCCAGTTACGCCCCCAGGAACGCCCCTTGTGCTGGGAAATCTCATAAAAATCCCAAACCAGCGCAAGGGGCTGCGCTAAACCTGGACCATCACGGCAAGCGGCCCATGCGATTTTCAAGGGTGCGCGGGAAGTTTCACATGTCAAATCCCAGGCTAGGTCCATTTCAGGGGTGCGCAGGAAGTTTCACACGCGAAAAGCTAGGCTACGGGAATTCCAGGGGTGCGCGGGAAGTCCCACACGCGAAAAGCCAGGGTACGTCCATTACAGGGGTGCGCGGGAAGTTTCACACGCGAAAAGCTAGGCTACGGGAATACCAGGGGTGCGCGGGAAGTCCCACACGCGAAAAGCCAGGGTACGTCCATTACAGGGGTGCGCGGGAAGTTTCACACGCGAAAAGCTAGGCTACGGGAATACCAGGGGTGCGTGGGAAGTCCCACACGCGAAAAGCCAGGGTACGTCCATTACAGGGGTGCGCGGGAAGTTTCACACGCGAAAAGCTAGGCTACGGGAATACCAGGGGTGCGCGGGAAGTCCCACACGTGAAAAGCCAGGGTACGTCCATTACAGGGGTTCGCGGGAAGTTTCACACGCGAAAAGCTAGGCTACGGGAATACCAGGGGTGCGCGGGAAGTCCCACACGCGAAATGCCAGGGTACGTCCATTACAGGGGTGCGCGGGAAGTTTCACACGCGAAAAGCTAGGCTACAGGAATTCCAGGGGTGCGCGGGAAGTCCCACACGCGAAAAGCCAGGGTACGTCCATTACAGGGGTGCGCGTGAAGTTTCACACGCGAAAAGCTAGGCTACGGGAATTGCAGGGGTGCGCGGGAAGTCCCACACGCGAAAAGCCAGGGTACGTCCATTACAGGGGTGCGCGGGAAGTTTCACACGCGAAAAGCTAGGCTACGGGAATACCAGGGGTGCGCGGGAAGTCCCACACGCGAAAAGCCAGGGTACGTCCATTACAGGGGTTCGCGGGAAGTTTCACACGCGAAAAGCTAGGCTACGGGAATACCAGGGGTGCGCGGGAAGTCCCACACGCGAAATGCCAGGGTACGTCCATTACAGGGGTGCGCGGGAAGTTTCACACGCGAAAAGCCAGGCTACGGGAATTGCAGGGGTGTGCGGGAAGTCCCACACGCGAAAAGCCAGGGTACGTCCATTACAGGGGTGCGCGGGAAGTTTCACACGCGAAAAGCTAGGCTACGGGAATTCCAGGGGTGCGCGGGAAGTCCCACACGCGAAAAGCCAGGGTACGTCCATTACAGGGGTGCGCGGGAAGTTTCACACACGAAAAGCTAGGCTACGGGAATACCAGGGGTGCGCGGGAAGTCCCACACGCGAAAAGCCAGGGTACGTCCATTACAGGGGTGCGCGGGAAGTTTCACACGCGAAAAGCTAGGCTACGGGAATACCAGGGGTGCGCGGGAAGTCCCACACGCGAAAAGCCAGGGTACGTCCATTACAGGGGTGCGCGGGAAGTTTCACACGCGAAAAGCTAGGCTACGGGAATACCAGGGGTGCGCGGGAAGTCCCACACGCGAAAAGCCAGGGTACGTCCATTACAGGGGTTCGCGGGAAGTTTCACACGCGAAAAGCTAGGCTACGGGAATACCAGGGGTGCGCGGGAAGTCCCACACGCGAAAAGCCAGGGTACGTCCATTACAGGGGTTCGCGGGAAGTTTCACACGCGAAAAGCTAGGCTACGGGAATTGCAGGGGTGCGCGGGAAGTCCCACACGCGAAATGCCAGGGTACGTCCATTACAGGGGTGCGTGGGAAGTTTCACACGCGAAAAGCTAGGCTACAGGAATTGCAGGGGTGCGCGGGAAGTCCCACACGCGAAAAGCCAGGGTACGTCCATTACAGGGGTGCGCAGGAAGTTTCACACGCGAAAAGCTAGGCTACGGGAATTGCAGGGGTGCGCGGGAAGTCCCACACGCGAAAAGCCAGGGTACGTCCATTACAGGGGGGCGTGGATAGTTGAACACGCTACTCCGATCGTTGGGTCTTCACAGGTCTTCCCTGTACAGCCTCCATGTCCCCTGCATGCAGTCCACACCACAGGGGATTACCCTGCACACCTGCTCATGACTCCCACCCCCCAGCAGTCATGGGGCACCCTCCACCAGGCCCCCACCCATGTCCCACTCATGCCTCCCACCACCCCCACCCCCCAGCACTGTGGGGCACCTGCCAGCAGGCCCCCACTTATGTCCCACTCATGCCTCCCACCACACCCACCCCCCAGCAGTCATGGGGCACCCTCCACCAGGCCCCCACTTATGTCCCACTCATGCCTCCCACCACCCCCACCCCCCGCCACCAGGGGCAGCCTCCACCAGGCCCCCACCCATGCCCCCCACCACCCCCACCCCCCCGCCACCAGGGGCAGCCTCCACCAGGCCCCCACTCATGTCTCCCACCACCCCCACCCTCCCGCCACCAGGGGCAGCCTCCACCAGGCCCCCACTCATGTCCCCTATCACCCCCACCCCCCCGCCACCAGGGGCACCCTCCACCAGGCCCCCACTCATGTCCCCCTGCACCCCCACCCCCCAGCAGTGCAGGGGCACCCTCCACCAGGCCCCCACTCATGTCACCCACCACCCCCACCCCCCCAGTCACCATGTGCACCCTCCACCAGGCCCCCACTCATGTCTCCCACCACCCCCACCCCCCCGCCACCAGGGGCAGCCTCCACCAGGCCCCCACCCATGTCTCCCACCACCCCCACCCCCCCGCCACCAGGGGCACCCTCCACCAGGCCCCCACTCATGTCACCAACCACCCCCACCCCCCAGCAGTGCAGGGGCAGCCTCCACCAGGCCCCCGCCCATGCCTCCCACCACCCCCACCCCCCCAGCAGTCAGGGGCACCTTCCAGCAGGCCCCCACCCATGTCTACCACCACCCCCCCCCCGCAGTCAGGGGCACCTGCCAGAAGGCCCCCACCCATGTCTACCACCACCCCCACCCCCCCGCAGTCAGGGGCACCTACCAGAAGGCCCCCACCCATGTACCATCCATGTCCACCTTCACCTGGGTCACAACCCCACACAATCATGACCGTAATGGACAGTCTGCCCTGCAAGAATTCCCAAACAACTATCCCATCCACCCACATATCAAACACAATGACATGTGACACACCCAATGTAAATCATATGAATGAACACATGTCTGTCACACACAGATGTTGCAAGTGAATGTCCAAACACCCCACATGTCATGCTTGAAAGCAATGAGATGATACAACACATTGAAGGATCAAATGAAAATGTATTAAAAATAAACAAGGATGGTAAAAATAAAAAATAACAATAAACATGCAATGCAAACTAAATAATAAAAAAGTACAACCAAAAAAATCAGGAACACTAATTAACAAAAATAAAGTAAAATAGGGGTCCAAAGTCAAAGTCCTAAATTAAATCCAAGTACAAATGAAAGAAGAAACACATTGCCTCATGTGAAAAATTAAAACAAATATTAACATCCCTCAAACTATCAACATGATGATCCGGGTCCATGAGCCCTAATAAATGAAACCTAACTATTTACACTAAGTAAGAAAATGTCTATATACAAAAATGTGGTGCATTGTCCTTTGGCAACCAAATAATAACATTAAAACAAAGGAAACCTAACTACAACTAAACTACAGAACTATATACAAAGGCGGCGGGCAAGTCCTGCGGCTCACTGATTGTTGTTCCGGGCCAGGGCATCATCGAACTCCCGCTCGATGTCCCGGAGGCGGCCCCGTTCCACAGCCCCGAGGGTCCGCAGAGACGCCGATGTACCCACCTCCAACTCCCTGCGGATGGCCTCGAGGCACTCGGCCCGCCTCAGGGCCCTCCGCATGGAGTTCTCCGCCCTGACCATAGCGAGCCGCGCCTCTTCCGCCCGCCGCCGCTCCGCATCTATGGCATGGCCCAACCGCTGCCACACGGAAGCCACTTGACGTCCAGGGTCCTCCTGCCCTCCGGCTGATGCCTGCCCCTCTGATGGTGATGGCCCCGAGCCATCAAGGCTCCCACCTTCTTCCTCCTGCTGCTGACGTGCTGGTGCCGGTGCCCTGACACCTGCTGCCTGCACATCCTCCATTGTTTGGGGTGCTGTTGTTGCGGTGGCCACCCCTGCTGGACTCACGACTCCCGACTGGGGCAGGGATGTGTCCTCCACCAGCCTGGCCCCATCGTCAGAGGCAGCTCCACAGGGCACCCAGGTGACAGGTGGGTAGGAAGATGGCACGGAGGACAACTGGCGCATAGGGGGTTCAGGTGAGGAGGGGGTCGGAACAAGGCCCAGTGTATGGAGGAACACAGCCTGGTCTCCCTGAGAATGGGTCCGGACGTGGGCAACCCTGCTGGTGCAAGATGATGCAGACACAGGACCGGGGACAGGATTACACACAGGCACCTCCGCGGCGGCCTGTGCTGCCTCCTGTCCCTGCCCCTGTGCTGCACCACTAGCACCAGTGGAATGCCCACCTCCAGACCCCATCTCAGTCCCTTGCACGGCCTCCTCCTCCACCAAACCCACCACCAACCTGGATGACTCCCTGCCATCTTCCGCCGCGGAACCCTGTGGGGTCTCAGCTGCCCCTTCTGCTGCCGAGGAGTCCAACTTCCTCCTGCGCCTCCTGGACCTCCCCTCGGCAGCTGCGACCTGGGACACAGCACCGGACTCCTCACTCCCCGACGAGATGACAACAGGGGAGGGGAGCCGGGCCTTGCGTCTCCGGCTGGCGGTGGCATCCCTGCCGCTGTGCTCCACAGCACCTTCTCCGCCCTCCACATCAGATGACGCTGCAGGCAGGGAGAGACAGGAGACAGGCATCAGGACACTGTACAATTGACTCACACACATAACAGTTGTACAAGAGTGGCATTGTCATACTCCAGACCTGGCATCACAATCCCCAACACACATGTCTCCTCAACGCACACACATGAGTCATTCAACAGCCATATTGCTACAGCCCGCTACATACATTCACATACAGCAGCATGAGCAGACAAAGGTGAGCCACACATCACATGATACACACGGACTCAAATACACATGCACACATGCAAAGCACACATCCAAGCATGTGTACCACTCCGCAAACTGTCAGTCATGAGATGAACATCCATGTCACATTTGCAATTCACTCTCCAACATGACAGTGTCACCTGCATCCATGTAGCAACACTGTTGCACCCTTCACAACTACACACACGCACACGCTGCAGACTAATGCAACTGGAATCAACATCCATGTGTCACACCACAAGCATGCCAACTCACATGCACAGTCAAACACATGTGCCCACACACAAGCATTTGCACTGCAAGCACACACACACACACATGCACCATCCTTGTCTCACACATCACAGGCACACATGTGCTTGTCTCACAGCCCTGCACACACACATTTATACATGGCCACACAAAGACATGTGCAACATGCACACTCCTGGCACACCACCACACACACAGCTTACAATCAGTATGCATGTACACTCACCGCTCGACTCCAGACGGGTCTGCCTCCCAAGGACCTGGACATGGAGCGCTGGGGATATGCGTTCCAGGACCCGAAGTTCATCTTGCGACAAGTGGCCCCGCCGCCCCTTGGCATCCACTGCCTTCACGAGGCGCCGGGCCTTGTTCAGGGTCCTGGACCTGTAGTCCTCCCAGCGCTTCTTGACTTGATGGAATTCTCGGACTGCCACCCCCTCTGCGTTGATGGCAGTCACAATGTCGTCCAGATCCTGGTCCGTCCTTCCTTGTCGAGGCGCATCCGTCCGTAGAGGGCATCATACTGCCCCAGGACTCGCTCCACCAGGACACCAACTTCGGTGGCACTGAAGCTGGTGCCCCTCTGCCTCCCTGGCCGGGGGTTGCCAGTCGTGCCAGATGTTGTGCTCCCTGACATGGCAACCCCAGAGGCAGGAGTGGGTGGGCAACTGGGTCCTGGGGCTGGGCTGTGGAGCGATGGTACGGCTGTCGGGAGTCTTTGGTTCCAGCAGGGGTGGTCACAGCAACTGCACCCCTGGCTGATGTGCAGGCAGCAAACAGCAGGGCACGTGGGCAGCAGGCAGTCAGGCAGCAGCAGATGGCAGGTGGGAGCGTGCTCGGGGCTCTGGGGGGCAGGATTCCGGCCTTCGGGGCAGGAGCGTGGTCTTCCGTGTGGGAACGCGTGGCCAGCTTGATACGGAGTGAATTGGCACGTGAAAATCATGCACGTCTGCGTGGAATCCGAGGAAAGGCCGCGTAAGCACGTCAGCACGCGTACGCGATTTCATTGGTCCAAAGGGCCAGGCGCGTAAGCGCGTCTATAACGCACGGCCGTTTCCCAACCCGCGTGATTGGTCCAAAGGGCCAGGCGCGTAAGCGCGTCTATTACGCACGGCCGTTTCCCAACCCGCGTGATTGGTCCAAAGGACCAGGCGCGTAAGTGCGTTTACAACGCACGGCCGTTTCCCAACCCGCGTGAAAAAAAATAAACCTCCCGCGCGAGCGCGTCAGCACGCGTACGCGATCTCATTGGTCCAAAGGGCCAGGCGCGTAAGCGCGTCTATAACGCACGGCCGTTTCCCAACCCGCGTGATTGGTCCAAAGGGCCAGGCGCGTAAGCGCGTCTATAACGCACGGCCGTTTCCCATCCCGCGTGAAAGAAACACAAGCCAGTGTCAATGCGTGTGATTGGAGGCTGGCCCTTCAGCGCCTACACGCGGAAGTGACGCAGGACCTGTGGGCCTGCATAAAAGGTACATGTAGAACGCCATTTCCTTGTACGTGCTTTTCGTGGAGAGCGAGTTGGTGTATTCTGTACTTCTTGTCAGTTGACACGCGATTTACTTCACGGCGTTCAAAGGTCGTACTCCCTGTTACCTCTGACAGCTTTTTCTCTTCTGCTCTTTTTCCTGGGCCTGTTTCCTCACACAGCGTTCCCTTCTACTGTTGTCCTGTCTCCTCAGACAGCGTCCCATTCTTCTTTTGGCGGGGGTGTTGCCAACGCGCACACGCGCGTCTTTTTGACGCATTTCTCCCTGGCAGACGGTGAGTTGCGCACGCATCTATCATCTGTGCTTGCCCCGTGTGTCACGTACCTCTTCAGAGGTCAATCTAGGCTGCGTGTGACACGCATACGTTCATTCTTGTGTTACTGGATGCCACAGCGTAGTGCAGGGTTTTTTATACGCACACGTGGTCTAGGAGGGGTATCGTGCACGTTCCTTAACTTTTTTGGGGTGCCTGTGCGTTGCGTGACCCGTCATCTTTCCCCAGGGGTGTCATATAGCCTTGCCACTGCACTAGGGTACGAATACCATCTGGTACCCAACCCCTTTGACACCCAATTGCCCAGGACATTTGTGCACACCCACTCCCATACGCACAATAACATCAGTGCCATGGTTGGGAGGCGTGCAAGCCGTAAGGGTGGCAAAGGTGGCCGAGCCACACGTGGTGGCCGTGGAGGATCCACTAGGGGACGTGGTTGTGACTTGCAGGGTGCCCCTGTCCCCCCCAGTCTGGAGGACCAGTCAGGGACACCCATGCCCCCCCCTGCCCCCCCCCCCGGTTGAGGGTCATGTGGCTGATACCAACCCTGATCAGCCCTTGTTGGACCAGCCCATTGTGGCACCAGACCTGTCCGAGGGTGACTCCATCGCTGACATCCAGGTCAGCAGGTCCACTGCACGTGCACCGGTGCACATTGGTGTCATCAGGACACGCGCATCTATGCCAGATAGGTCATCTGCTGCCCCCCGTGGGCAGGGTGTGGCTCCATCCACCCCACCTCTCATACACCCTGCCAAGACTGTGTCGGTCCTAGTTCATGCACCTCAGATCAGGCCTGACCCTATCCCTCTACCCCCAATGCCTGCACCTACTCCCATGCTGAGTGTGCAATCCCACACACCCAGTACTGAGTCCACCACGGCTCCTGCCCCTAGTGTCCACAGCGGCGTAGGACACTCTGGATCCCCACCCCCTTCCAAGCGGAAGAGGAAGAGTGCACGCCCGGCACAGGCTGATGCCCCAGGCACGGCAGCACAGTCCGGCCCATCAAGGAAGCCCAGCTTCACAGACGCCGAACTGAATGCACTTGTTCAGTATGTGTCAGACCATGATAGGGAAATGGTCATCGTTGCAGGGTCCAAGACCACACATGCCAGACGCCAGGCACACTGGCAGACCATTGCTGACAAAATAAGTGCCCTTGGAGTAGTGAGGCGCACAGCTAGTGATTGCCAGAAGCGCTGGAATGACCTTAAGCGCAGGGCAAAGGAAAAGCTGGCCTCAAGTCATGCCGCAACCTTGGTGACTGGAGGTGGGTCCCCAGCACAGGAAATAGAACTCACACCACACGAGTCCGTAGCTGGATCCTACGTCACCGAGGGACAACTCCAAGGTGTGGGAGATCTCCCTGATTACGAGGCATCATCCGGTGAGTGCACATGCATGTGTGTTATATCCATGTGCATGGTGTGTGTGCGAAGCCTTCATGTTGGGTGCCTGTCAAGGGGGTGTGTGGCAGAGTTGATAGTGTCACCCATGTGCCTCATCCAGTATGTTCAGTGCAACACCATGTGCCCACAGCACTATCCCTACTGCCAACAGTGCACATATGGCCCTACACCATGGAAGTTCCCCTTGAATTGTCATTTTGTCACGACATTGTTGCTCATTCTCCCCTGTCTATTCATCTTATGTCTTACATACCATTCCTACACTTTCCCCCAGCCATTCAAGTTCCATCGTCACATGCCTGACATGCAATGATACCACATGCTAATGCGTCCTCTGTATATACATGGCACTCAACATGCTGTCATACTCTGGAATTTGCCTTGACACCCACCTCCTACCTGTGTGCTCTTGTTCCGTCTGGTTTCAAGCCCCATTCCCTCACACTCCATGCTGCTCTTCATGGTCTATCTTCCCTGACTTCTACTGTTCAGACCATCGTGCCCTACTCACAACACCTGCTTGCAAACAGTCAAATGAGGGCACCCTGCCCTCCAATGCGACCCACCCTATTGCTGACAAGTACATCTGAGCCTACTCAAGGTTAACTCTCACTGACATCTGCTCATACATGCCTTTGCCTGTCCCATGGACCCTTCACAAGGTCCCAGTCCTCTCTCCTTGCTCCTCTTCCACCATCAATGGTGTGACCCGTTGGGGTGTACTCTTGGCCTCCTTCCAATCCTCAGAGGCCACAATTGATGTGTATGGTAATGGGAGCATCTCAGTCCAAGGCCCTCAGGCCAACCTTATTCTCCTTGACAAATGCTACCCACATCTCATCAACTTCCTTTCCTCTCCTGCTGTCCCCCCTCCTCTCTCCTCATCTATCCTGCACTGCCTCCCTGCACCCTCCCATGATCCTTCTCCGCCTCCCACTCCAACTCCTACACATGCTGCACCTCTGATCTGTAGCACTCCCCGTAAGTCCTACAAGGCTGTCAACCTCCTCCACATTTACACTCCTTACTCTGCCGCTGCATCAGGCATTCCTCCAATATATGTCACTTACATGAGGTAATGCACCTTGACATCCTTGGTCTCATGGAAACATGTCTGACGGCCAGCTCTGTCTGCATCTTTGACACACTCCTACCTGACGTTCAGGAGATCCTCTCCTTGGCCCGGCACTACTGTGCAGGGGGGGGTGTGCCCTTGCCTTCCCTGAGGGTATTCCTGCCACTGTCACTCCTACGTAGACCTACTCCCCTCTGGAATGGCTTGTGTGACGTCTCTCTCCATCTCACCTCGACATTCACAAACTGTGCGTACTGTGTATCGGAAAACTGGTCAAATGTACTACTTCCTTTCCGAGTGGCCTCACCTCTCCTCCTCACTCATGTCCCCAGACACTGAAATCCTCTTCCTTGGTGATGTACGCATCCACCTGCATGCTTGTTGTCCCCCCCACGTGACTTTTCCGTGACCTCAGCAACTCCCTATCACCCTCTAAACTGCCGTCTGTCCCTACTCATTCTGCAGGGCACACTCTTGATGCTCTGATCTCATCTGACCTTCCCCTCTCCATCCCTCTCTGCACTCCTCTCTCCTGGAGTGATCACTTTCTCCTCTCCTCCCACCTCACCCTCACCACCCCACAGGCAAAGCCACCCTCACCACTGTCACACACCTTCTTGGTATTCCAACCCATGAAGTGTGTGTCAGTCGAGGCTTATGCTGCCAAAATCTCCCCCCCATCCAGCTCCCCCTTAGGCTCACTCCCATCCTGACAGGGCCCACTCCATGCTCCACTCTATGTCAGGTATACTGGATGTCTTTGCCACGGTCATGACAATCCGCCTGAAGCCCCATGCCAATGCTGACTCCTGGCATGACTCGGATCTTGTGAACCCAAAACACAGGTGCCGGGTGGCAGAGAGGAAATGGCCTGCATCATGCTCATCCTCTGGCAAACTGGCCTGCCGCCTGCTCCAAAGGCAATAGCGTCTCACCCTTCTCACCAAGATGAGAGCCCCAATCCAAGGGCACATATCTGCGGCATCTGACAACTCTGCAGGACACATTGAAATCTGCAAGGACCTTGCCGAGCCAGATGCAGTGTGTACCTCCCCTGTCCCCTCCGAGCCCACAGCACTGCATGACTGTCTCTGTACCCCTATAGGCCACCCCCCCAGCACTTGTCTGCGCCTACCACCATCTGCCCTCGACGTTAAGTCCTACTTACCTTGTACAGCACTCCCAGCCGCAACTTCCCCTTGCACTTCATTGTGCCACCCACCTCTGCACTTGCGTTACATGAATGACACCAGCACCAGTAGGATTGTTGAATGGCATCCCCTTCTGCCCCACCACCCCTCAGTGCTCCGCTGTACCTTCATACATTTCTGTACAGGTGCTTCACGAATGCTATATGAATCCATTACAGGTGATGGGGAGGTGGAATCTCATTGTTTACTGCATTTTGTTAATGTTGACAAGGCACTGTGCATCGTGGCCAATTGGGACTAGCAGATCCATGTCCAACATGTTAACTTCTTGATGTGATGAAGCAATGTCAGGACCAGAGTGGCCAAAATCCAAATTAGTTGCCCTCCTCTCCCTCTTCACTTGGTGGCTATGTCACATGCCATGTGTGTGATGGCATGTGCATTTGACATGGCAATCACCGGCCAATGTGTGATGCCAGTGCTAGGCAGCATGGGGAGCAGGCGTTGCTCTCCATTCTCTGTGTCATCATTGTGTGCCCTGAGCCTCCCCTCCAGACCCAGTGATGGTGAATGCATAGGAGGTTTCCCAGTCATGTGGGACATGTGTCATTGAACTACTGGCTCTGTTGTTCATCAGCCCTTGTTGTATGCCATGGTGCTAATGCCTGTTTCCATTTCTCTCTTTCATGTCTTTGCAGGGGACGACGCACTTGTTGATGCTGGGGATGTGGTGGTGGAGCCGTCCCAGGAGGGCAACCCGGGCCGACCTTCCACAAGTGAGGGACGTGGTGTGTTTGTGGGTGAAAACCCACAAGTGCTGCAGGTCGTGCTGTCGAGGGGTGTCTCTGGGGTTCCTCCCCCGAGCAGTATTCAGGTGTAGACTCGGAGGATGACACCTATGTGCAGTCGCAGGTGAGTGTTCTTGGGAGAGAATCTCCTCTGTCCGACCCACCTGCAGCCGGGTTATTGCCCTCAATGGGGATGTCAGTGTCGGCAGCTCAGCCTCCGGTGGTTACGGATGCAGGGCCACACCACACAATCTCTGATCCTGTTCCTGGGGCTGCAGATCAGAGAGGGAATGCAGTCCTGCAGCCTGAGGCTTTGCCGGCACAGCAAGGCGCAGTCCACCTTGCCCCAGGCAGGTGTGGTGCCCGCCAACGTGGTGGCCGTATGCCACCTGGCAATACCGCTTGGGAGCAATCCATCTACGGTATGGCCACCCAACAGGCTGCATCATCCGAGATGATTGCACAGGCCATGGATAGGGTGGCCACTTCCATTGTCCTCCCAGAAAGGCTGATGGAGCGACTGGAGCAGGCTACAGAGTCCATCTGCCAGGCACACAGGGAGGACATGTTGGCGTCCAACATGGACAGGCGGGCGGGACTGGCGACTCTGCGGGAATCACTTTCCATGGAGTCCCATCGCCACAGGGAAGGCCTGAGGGAAGAATTCCATCACCTCAGGTCGACCCTGTTGGAGCTTGAGGCTTCATCCCATAGAAGGACAGAGGAGCAGCTGGAGCGTCTGACACGGACGCTCTCGGCCGAGATGCAGGCAACTCGTGCGGAGGTCAGGTCATCCCGGAAGTTACTGCATGGGGACCTCCGCATGATTATGATCCAGAACCAGACCTTCCAGACCCGCCTGCTTGCAGCCATGGAGGAGCAAACTCGGGCTTTGCGTGGGCTGCCTCCCATTGTCACACCATCTTCTGAGGCAGCTCCCCCACCTCCTGAGTCAGCTGCAGGGTCTGGCCAGAGCGATAGCGACTCATCTCCCACAACAGAGTAGCCGTGTGGGCCACGAGCCTATGGGGTGTTTTTATTTCCCATGATCCACACAGGTGGATTGTGGCGTGCATCCTGTCCTCGGACCTCATAGGTGGCCCCCCCCTCCCCGCCGGCCCTTTCATGGCCATTTTTTCTTATCATATTTTTCTTTTTCAAGTGTGTTGCCTTGTGTGGGTACCTGGGCATACACTGTATTGTGGCTGGCACATGCAGGCTTGTCCTGAGTTTGGTTTCGATGCTTGGGTACCTGACATCCACACCCCTCCTGCTTCTGTTTCCATGGGCTTGCAAAGGGTGTGCCCAAGTGACAGCAAATTACACGGTGACATTGGACTCCCATGAGCTGTTGGGCAGTCCATAGTCAATACTGTGTAGACATTCATAGTGTACATTGTTGTTGCACCTAACTATGCATGATGGTTTGATATGTGCCTCAACTTACATATGTTACTCATGTTTTGCAGGTATTTCACACAGTTCTTCACACGGGCATACTCTCTGGAGTCAGACTACATGTCGGTAGATGTGCAGTGACACTTTTGCGTGGCGCCATCACTGTACATCTGGACGGTGTGGACATACCAGCACAATCAGGTATTGAGACTACCATTGATTACATGCATTGTGTCTTGTTTTGGTGGGCTTCAGGGTGGGTTGGTGTGTAATTTGATTGAAATGACTCTTACACAGGTGTGTAGTAGTGCCTCCATCACGGTTAGCTGTTCAAGTGCGGCTATGTTCCATTTGGGGCACTGCAATTTGTGACACCGGTGTCATGTTGTGAGGGTCAGTTTGTTTGCTCTCACATACCATGACATGGTGTCCTCTGTGGCGGGACTGTGAAGGGATTGGGTGACATGGCAATGTTGTCATGTAGCAATTCGCCTGTGCCAATGCATATTTGATGAATGGAGTTGTGTCTTTTCATAGTTATGCATTGCTGGTGTATGTGTAGGTAGGGGTGCACACATAGTGACACTTCCATGTTAACAATCTCAGGCTGATGTGTTTCTGACAGTTTATTGTCAAGAAATTTTGTGACATTGTCAGGTAGTGTCATCATTGATCGTCAGATGGTATGTGCCAGAGCAGTGTGCACTAGCCAGCACTGTGATTCCTAGGTGAAGAAGTTGGCTACCAGTTGCGTACGGGCTGCCTCCCCCGTGCCCTTTCCCCTCCCATGCGCAGCGGGCGTGCATGTGGTTGTGGATGTGGGGGCACCACCATGTCCACGGACAGGCCCCGGCGTGTTGCAACGTTGTGCAGGACACATGCTGCCACTATGATCCTGCACACTAGTGGGGGAGCATATAACAGCTGCCCGCCAGAACGGTCAAGGGAGCGAAAGCGTGACTTCAGCACTCCGAATGTGCGCTCCACTATGCCCCGTGTTGCAATGTGGGCTGTGTTGTACCTTACCTCGGGTGGCGTGGTGGGGTTCCGGATTGGGGTCATCATGTGGGGGCTGATAGGGTAGGCACTGTCCCCTGCGGAGGTGGTGATGGGTATCATTAGTGGTGTTGTGACATGACCCTGTATCTGACATGCATGCATGTGCAGTGGCATTCATGCTCACCAAGCAGCCATGTATCTCCATGCCGGCCAGCCTCTAGGTCCCGGCTTAGGGTAGACATTCTGTAGATGAAGCTGTCGTGGGTGGACCCGGGATAGTTGGCATATACTGATGTGATGATTCCCTTGGCATTGCATACAACTTGCACGTTGATGGAATGCCAGTGCTTGCGGTTTCTATAGATGTGCTCTGTTGCCCTGGGGGGACGTAGAGCCACATGGGTGCAGTCAATTGCACCAAGCACTTTGGGGAATTGAGCCACACCATAGAATTCCTGGATGCACGCCCGCCTTTCTGCAGTAGTCCTGGGGAGATATATGTGCCTGCGGACTGATGGCCGTGCAGTGATGATGTTCAAGACCTGGTGTAGACAGCGTGACTGCGTGGCCTGTGACACACCACCCACTATGGCACTTGTCCGCTGAAAAAATCCAGTGCCCAAGAAGTGCAGTACATTCAGGACCTTCTGCAGGGGGCTGAGTGCTTGGGAGCACAGGGTGGGTGATGTGAGGTCATCCTCCCACTCACTGACCGGGTCCAGTATGATGTGTGCTGGAAACCTGTACCTCCCATACACCTGGTCATCAGGCATCCCGAATAGGCTGGTTCTGGGTGAGAAAATTCTGGCCCTGACTCTCCTCCTCCTCCTCCTTTGGTAACCCAAAGCCACTGCTGCTAGGAACGGTATGTTCATCTTTGCACTGAGCTTGTAGGATGTTTTCACGTGAATATTTAGACGTGCCGGGTCACGTACGCCTGCTTCCTGCAGGCGTACGTCTTTCCGTATTGCCTGTTGTAATTTTGCACGTGTCGTGGCCGAGCGTGTGTGACTACATGCTCGAGGTTTACCAGGTTAAATGTACGTTATTAATATTGTAATTGTATTCAGATGTAAATGGTAACCGGGCGTTTTTCACGCGCGCTGTTGAATATGCGATTACTCGCTGTGTGCCTTTGGACCAATGAAATCGGGTACGCGTGCTGACGCGCTCGCGCGGCACGTGTATTTTTTTCACGTGGGTTGGGAAACACCCGTGCGTCGTAGGCGCGCTTACGCGCCTGGCCCTTTGGACCAATGAAATCGCGTACGCGTGCTGACGTGCTTACGCGCTGAGGGCCTTTCCTCGGATTCCACGCAGACGTGCATGATTTTCACGTGCCAATTCACTCCGTATCAAGCTGGCCACGCGTTCACACGCGGAAGACCACGCTCCTGCCCAGAAGGCCGAGTTACTGCCCCCCAGTGCCCCGAGCAGCCTCCCACGTGCCATCTGCTGCTGCCTGCCTACCTGCCTGCTGCCACCGTGCTCTGCCATTTGGTGCCTGCACATCAGCCATCTGCAGGCGTACAGTTGCTGTGTCCACCCCTGCTGGAACTGAAGACTCCCGACTGGAAGAACACCACTCCACAGCCCAGCCCCAGGACCAAGTTGCCCACCCATTCCTGCCTCTGGGGTTGCCATGTCGGGCACTGAAACATCTGGCACCACTGGCAACCCCCAGCCAGAGAGGCAGAGGGGCCCCAGCTTCAGTGTCACCGAGGTTGGGGTCCTGGTGGAGCGAGTCCTGGGGCAGTATGATGCCCTCTTCGGAAGTAGCCGCGCCAACTATGAAGGACGGACTCGGATCTGGGACGACATCGTGACTGCCATCAACGCGGAGGGGGTGGCAGTCCGCGACAACCGACATGTCAGGAAGCGTTGGGAGGACTGCAGGTCCAGGACCCTCTCAAAGGCCCGGCGCCTCGTGGAGGGGGGCCGGGGCCACATGAGTTCGATCCAAATGAGGGTCCTGGCACGCATACACCCAGCGCTCCACTCCCAGGTCCTTGAGAGGGAGACCCGTCTGGAGTTGAGCGGTAAGTGTGCAGGCATTGCTGTGTGAGACAGTGCATGTTGCAGTGTGCTGGTTGTGTGATGCTGTATATGTGGAATGGGCCTTGTAGGCATGTATGTGTGCAGTGTTGTCATGGCGATGCATGTGCGACCAGTAATTTGTGGATCACATGGTTGTTGTATGTGTTGCTATGCAACCTGAGGAGGCCTATGCAGATTGGACACATGTGAGCATGCAAGTGTATGTTCGTGGACATGGGTGTGGGTGAGGGATGGATGCTGATGCCAGGTACATGTATGGTGTCGAGGTCGGTGTGCTTGACCTGCATGTCTGTGACTTTTGAATGGCATGGATGCATGACACATGTCTGTGACACTGTACAGATTCACTGATGCTGCCTAATCATCCTTGTATCCACTGTGTTTGTGATGTACGAGGCCACATGGATGTGACAGAGGTGAAGTGTGTGCGTGTGATTTGCATGACCAATGATGCATGTGAGTTCCATGACATCGTACTTTAGAAGAGTGCAGTGGACATGTATGTTGATGTGCATGCCATGGACCATGGGTGTTGCGTGTGTGTATTGCCTGACCCATGTGTTGTGGAGGGACATGATAGAAGTGTACTTTACCATTGCCAGTCATCTGATATTGCTTCCTGTGTAGGGGACCATTGTACAGTGCCCTGATGCTTGTGTTCTATGTCTCCCTCTATGCAGCGGCTAGTGATGGAGAGGGCGGAGACGGCGCTGTGGAGGTAGACGGCGGGGATGCCCCCACGGCTGCGGCGGAAGGGGTGGGTGAGCCCCCACAGGGGCCAGCTACAGCGGAAGAGGGCAAGGAGCCATCCAGGTTGCTGGTTTCTACAGAGGAGGAGGCGGCCGAGACTGAGGCACACCTGAGGCCTGGTGGGGGCATCCCTACTGGTGCAAGTGGTGCAGTCCAGGGCCAGGGGCAGGAGGCAGCACAGGTCGCCGTGGAGGTGCCTGTGCATGTCGCTGTCCCTGACCCTGTGAGTGCACCACCATGCACCAGCATGGATGCCCCGTCCCAGGCCCGTCCGCAGGTGGAGGGGGTGTCTATGTCATCTGACTCCCCTCCACCTGCGGACGAGGGGACCCGTGGGCGCATGGAAAAGGTCCTGATTGGGGTCACGTTGCGCACGGGGGTCATTCGTGATGACGTGCGTGCTTCCCGGGAGGAGCACGCACATCATCACGAAGAGCACCATGCCGACGTGGCCCAGTTGGGATCTGCCATTGCCGCGGGTTTTCTGCAGGTGATGGCCAATGTGTCGGGCATCTCCTCCTCTGTGGAAAGTATGCGCCGGTCGTTCTCCTTGCCGTCTTCCGGCCCAGTTGACACCAGGGCCCCCTGTGGACCTGCCCCGACCAATGCAGCCGGCTCAGTGGGGATCCCATCCCTGCCACAGTCGGGAGTCGGTGGTCCAGCTGGTGTGGACACCATGGCAACTGGACCCCTGCAGGTGGAGGATGTGCCGGCATCATCAGGCAGGGCACGTGCACGACGGCGTCGGTGGATACCATCAGCCTGGATGCCGTCGTGCTGGCAGAGGCAGTGGCTGCAGAGGCAGCGGCAGCGACGTGGGAGGCGTCATGGCTCGGGGCCATCAACATCGGAGGGGCAGCCATCGGCTGGAGGGCAGGAGGACCCTGGACAGAATGTGTCTTCCGTGTGGCAGCGGTTAGGCCACGCAATAGATGCGGAGAGGCGGCGGGCAGAAGAGGGGTGGCTCGCTATGGTCAGGGCGGTGGACTCCATGCAGAGGGCCCTGAGGCGTGCCGAGTGCCTCGAGGAGATCCGCAGGGGCTTGGAGGTGGACACTGCGTCAGCCCTGCGGGCCCTCGGGGCCATTGAGGATGAACGCCTCGGGGAGATAGAAAGGGAGTTCGATGATGCCCTGGCCCATAACATCTCTCAGTGAGCCGCAGGACTGGCCCGCCGCCTTTGTGTATAGTTATGTAGATAGTAGGTTTCCTTTATTTTTATCTATTATTTGGGTTGATTGGACAATGGCCCACGTTTTTTGTATATAGTTAGCATTAGTTAGGTTTTGGGTAGGTTTCATTTTATGGTTTTTAGGGATATTGGACCCGGACAATCATCTTTGTACATAGTTTGTGGATATTTTCGATTTTATTATTTGGACCATGGGGCAATGTGTTTGATTTTGATTTCCATTTTGATTGACTTTGCACCCGTTCTTTTGGATTTCACCTTTCATTAGATTTTTTTTGTTTTTTACCTGTTACTTTGTGTATTCATTTAGGTGTTTCTTTTTTTTTCCTTCTTACATTTTAATACATTGTTCTTTTGATTCTATTGTGTGGACTTCTCTCATTGGTTTGTTGACTGTCACAATCTGGGTTTTCACAGTCATGTGTTGCCATTGTGTGAGTCTGACGGACTTGGACTCATGCGCATACTGCTCATTGGTTATGTATCATGTAATGGGTATTTGATTTTTGAATGGATGTGTACCTTGGATGTGTGTATGGACTGGGGTGACATGGGGTGGGATGTGGTTGCCCATGGGATCCTGGGATCTGTATTGTGATTTCCTATTGGCAGGGGAACATCTGTGTGGGCCTGGTGGAGGGTGCCCCATGACTGCTGGGGGGTGGGGTTGGTGGGAGACATGAGTGGGACATAAGTGGGGGCCTGCTGGCAGGTGCCCCACAGTGCTGGGGGGTGGGTGTGGTGGGAGACATGAGTGGGACATAAGTGGGGGCCTGCTGGCAGGTGCCCCACAGTGCTGGGGGTGGGGGTGGTGGGAGGCATGAGTGGGACATGGGTGGGGGCCTGCTGGCAGGTGCCCCACAGTGCTGGGGGGTGGGTGTGGTGGGAGACATGAGTGGGACATAAGTGGGGGCCTGCTGGCAGGTGCCCCACAGTGCTGGGGGGTGGGGGTGGTGGGAGGCATGAGTGGGACATAAGTGGGGGCCTGCTGGCAGGTGCCCCACAGTGCTGGGGGGTGGGTGTGGTGGGAGGCATGAGTGGGACATAAGTGGGGGCCTGCTGGCAGGTGCCCCACAGTGCTGGGGGGTGGGTGTGGTGGGAGACATGAGTGGGACATAAGTGGGGGCCTGCTGGCAGGTGCCCTACAGTGCTGGGGGGTGGGGGTGGTGGGAGGCATGAGTGGGACATGGGTGGGGGCCTGCTGGCAGGTGCCCCACAGTGCTGGGGTGTGGGGGTGGTGGGAGGCATGAGTGGGACATAAGTGGGGGCCTGGTGGAGGGTGCCCCATGACTGCTGGGGGGTGGGTGTGGTGGGAGGCATGAGTGGGACATAAGTGGGGGCCTGCTGGCAGGTGCTCCACAGTGCTGGGGGGTGGGGGTGGTGGGAGGCATGAGTGGGACATAAGTGGGGGCCTGCTGGCAGGTGCCCCACAGTGCTGGGGGGTGGGGGTGGTGGGAGGCATGAGTGGGACATAAGTGGGGGCCTGCTGGCAGGTGCCCCACAGTGCTGGGGGGTGGGGGTGGTGGGAGGCATGAGTGGGACATAAGTGGGGGCCTGCTGGCAGGTGCCCCACAGTGATGGGGGGTGGGGGTGGTGGGAGGCATGAGTGGGACATGGGTGGGGGCCTGCTGGCAGGTGCCCCACAGTGCTGGGGGGTGGGGGTGGTGGGAGGCATGAGTGGGACATAAGTGGGGGCCTGCTGGCAGGTGCCCCATGACTGCTGGAGGGTGGGGGTGCAGGGGGACATGAGTGGGGGCCTGGTGGAGGTTGACCCTGCACTGCTGGGGGGTGGGGGTGGTGGGAGACATGAGTGGGGGCCTGGTGGAGGGTGCCCCTGGTGGCGGGGGGGTGGGGGTGGTGGGGGGCATGGGTGGGGGCCTGGTGGAGGCTGCCCCTGGTGGCGGGAGGGTGGGGGTGGTGGGAGACATGGGTGGGGGCCTGGTGGAGGCTGCCCCTGGTGGCGGGGGGGTGGGGGTGGTGGGAGACATGAGTGGGGGCCTGGTGGAGGCTGCCCCTGGTGGCGGGAGGGTGGGGGTGGTGGGAGACATGAGTGGGGGCCTGGTGGAGGCTGCCCCTGGTGGCAGGGGGGTGGGGTGGTGGGGGGCATGGGTGGGGGCCTGGTGGAGGGTGCCCCTGCACTGCTGGGGGGTGGGGGTGGTGGGAGACATGGGTGGGGGCCTGGTGGAGGGTGCCCCTGGATGGTGGGGGGTGGGGGTGGTGGGTGACATGAGTGGGGGCCTGGTGGAGGGTGCCCCTGGATGGTGGGGGGTGGGGGTGGTGGGAGACATGAGTGGGGGCCTGGTGGAGGCTGCCCCTGGTGACTGGGGGGGTGGGGGTGGTGGGAGACATGAGTGGGGGCCTGGTGGAGGGTGCCCCTGGTGGCGGGGGGGTGGGGGTGATAGGGGACATGAGTGGGGGCCTGGTGGAGGGTGCCCCTGCACTGCTGGGGGGTGGGGGTGCAAGGGGACATGAGTGGGGGCCTGGTGGAGGTTGACCCTGCACTGCTGGGGGGTGGGGGTGGTGGGAGACATGAGTGGGGGCCTGGTGGAGGGTGCCCCTGCACTGCTGGGGGGTGGGGGTGGTGGGAGACATGGGTGGGGGCCTGGTGGAGGCTGCCCCTGGTGGCGGGGGGGTGGGGGTGGTGGGAGACATGAGTGGGGGCCTGGTGGAGGGTGCCCCTGCACTGCTGGGGGGTGGGGGTGGTGGGAAACATGGGTGGGGGCCTGGTGGAGGCTGCCCCTGGTGGCGGGGGGTGGGGGTGGTGGGAGACATGAGTGGGGGCCTGGTGGAGGGTGCCCCTGGTGGCGGGGGGTGGGGGTGGTTGGAGACATGAGTGGGGGCCTGGTGGAGGGTGCCCCTGCACTGCTGGGGGGTGGGGGTGGTGGGTGACATGAGTGGGGGCCTGGTGGAGGGTACCCCTGGATGGTGGGGGGTGGGGGTGGTGGGAGACATGAGCAGGTGTGCATGGTAGTCCCCTGTTTTGTGGGCTGCCTGCAGGGGCCGTCGAGGGTGACAGGACCCACCCAGCCTAATCGCGTGTGTAACTTCGCACGCACCCCTGTAATACACGTACCAAGCCAAATCGCGTGTGATAATTCCCGCGCACCCCTGAAATACACGCGCCCAGGCTATTCGCGTGTGGAAATTCCCGCGCACCCCTGAAATACACGCGCCCAGCCTATTCGCGTGTGGAAATTCCCGCGCACCCCTGAAATACACGTACCCTGCTGTAATCGCGTGTGGGACTTCCCGCGCACCCCTGAAATACACGCGCCCAGGCTATTCGCGTGTGGAAATTCCCGCGCACCCCTGAAATACACGTACCCTGCTGTAATCGCGTGTGGGACTTCCCGCGCACCCCTGAAATACACGCGCCCAGCCTATTCGCGTGTGGAAATTCCCGCGCACCCCTGAAATACACGTACCCTGCTGTAATCGCGTGTGGGACTTCCCGCACACCCCTGTAATACACGCGCCCAGCCTATTCGCGTGTGAAACTTCCCGCGCACCCCTGTAAATGACGTACCCTAGTTTTTCGCGTGTAGGATTTCACGCGCACCCCTGGAATTCCCGTAGCCTAGCTTTTCGCGTGTGAAACTTCCCGCGCACCCCTGTAATTGACGTACCCTGGCTTTTCGCGTGTGGAACTTCACACGCACCCCTGATATCGACGTGGCCAGGGCAATCGCGTGTGGGACTTCCCCGCACCCCTGAAATACACGCGCCCAGCCTATTCTCGTGTGGAAATTCCCGCGCACCCCTGAAATACACGTACCCTGCTGTAATCGCGTGTGGGACTTCCCGCGCACCCCTGTAATACACGCGCCCAGCCTATTCGCGTGTGAAACTTCCCGCGCACCCCTGTAAATGACGTACCCTAGTTTTTCGCGTGTAGGATTTCACGCGCACCCCTGGAATTCCCGTATCCTAGCTTTTCGCGTGTGAAACTTCCCGCGCACCCCTGTAATTGACGTACCCTGGCTTTTTCGCGTGTGGAACTTCACACGCACCCCTGATATCGACGTGGCCAGGGCAATCGCGTGTGGGACTTCCCCGCACCCCGGGATACACGTACCCAGGGCAATCGTGCGAGTGACTTCTCGCGCAACCCGTTGTACACACACGCGCGAATTGTTGAACAGTGGGTGTCCGTGTTAATGGCGTACACCTTTGCACCTCATTTGTCCTTTGGGGTCACGGTATGGCCCATTGCTGTATGTGGGTGGTATTTGTTGGCGCAGGTTTTGGCGCACTTTCGTTAAGTGCGTCGGGACGCTACCGCCTGCTTACTTGTGGCGTACGTTTTTGGGCCTGTGCGCTGGTTTGATCGAGCGCTGTTTTGCCCTGTTCGAATCCATGAATACGTGTTGCCGGAGAGCGTGTGGGCGTTCCGCGCACTTGCCTCCTGTACTTCCCCGTGCCGCCCACATTCTTCCCCATTCCGAGTGTTGTGCCCCATTTTATTCCCCATTCCGAGTGTCCCGCCCTGTGTTCCGCCTACTTTAGAGCTGTGCGCTGCGCTCGGAGTGATAGCGCAGTGGCCGTGGCGCACGCCGTTGGTTGACCTGTGCGCCGGCGTGCGCCGCGCACTTTTTCAGCGCACGTCCTATGCTTTTCTTACGCACGGACTTCCATGAATCGACGTGCGCTGGTTTCCCTGCGCTTTTCGCTATTTTTCGGCGCAGCGCACGTATAGGCCCCTCTGCGCCGGAATTTTCGGCGCACATTTATTCCATGAATCGGCCTGTCAATATTTAGGTATCGTATGCACTAAGCACTTTAAATACCTCTATGTAGGATACATCACTAGCTGCTAAATTGCTAATTGCAGTTTGACCATTGGGGTTGGTGATTGCAAATTCGTATACCCAGGCATTTGCATTTTTTATCTTCGTACATAGGGTACATTTAAAAAGCTGCTGCAACATGCACAATGCACTTTACTGCTGGTAGATACTTCCATCCAGCTAAGCATTAGGCACCTTATTTATTGATGCCAGTAATAGAGGTTTTTCCATAGGTTACCCTTCTGTTTACTACTAATTGATAATGGCAAGCGACTCTATAGCCAGCATTTATTTTGGGGCTATTATGTCATGGTTCCCATATTTTACATGTTGTCATGATTTGCTTTACATTATAAGTTGTTCGCCGTAAGTGGCATCTTGGATCATATTGCTCTAGAGTAGCATTTCTGTACATTAGCTACTAGAGTCCCACTGCCTGCATCAATTATCAATGCTCGACAAATGGTTTGTAATTTACGAATGCGGAGAAATGTTTTGTATTTAGCATTTCATTTTCTCATTACGCATTTGTGAGCATTTGGTTCTGCAATTATTTTATGCAAACAGAAATTATAACAAACACATGCAAAGCGCTGGGAATGAGTCTGATATGTATTTATTATGGGAATCGTGCAGTGTTTAACAAGTGTTAAGATGTCTGCTGTGTTAGAATTGAGACAGCAGTCAATTGTCTTGGAGACATTCTATATTGTGAACTGGGGATAGAGTTGTATGAGTCCATATATAGTCACCTTGTCTATGTTCACACTGTTCTACGTGATCAAGCGGTCTGTGTACCGTGAAACGCGTTGTGTTTTGTGCTTTTTCTTATCCATGCTGACTTTTAAATAAAGGCATGTTAGTCTAGACCAACTTGGGTTTTTTTGCCTCAGTATAGAGAGTCATTAGGGCTTTCTCTATTCGTTTTTTGGGAGTGCATTCCGCTTATTTCATCCCGTTTCCATCTCGGATCGGGTAATGGATTTTTTCTAAATATATATATATATATATATATATATATATATATATATATATATATATATATATATATATATATATATATATTACTGGGGTGAGTACCATGGCCATTAGCTAAAAAAGAGGAGGCATAAGGTGATAAATCTTACCAATTGCTAATGAACTGTGGTCAATCTTACTAATCCCAGTATAGTATGTAACTGTGGATCAGTACTCTAAAAGAGTAATTCAAAGTTTAAATTCTATTAGTCCGAAATGGCGCCAAATATCTGTAAAAATAAGATGGATATTTAAACAAGGCTACTGATTGAAGGGTTGATCGAGGGGTAAAAGGATCACCACGGTCTGTCGGCATCTGCTGCAACACACTTGGGCTATTGTCCTCGGTTTTACGATTCGCTATGTGGAGGTTTTGCGGGTCTGCATCGAAAAGGGCAAGGTCATGTCCCTTCTTAACAGCCTCTCGATATTCGCCAACTTTCTCCTCCTCTTGAACTGCCAGGTCTAGGTAGCTGTCTTGTTGTGTGGTCTGCCTTGCTCGTACTGTGCTCTCTTGCTCCACCTTTTATCCCTGGAGGGAAGGGAAAGGGCTGTCAGGTGTGTGTGTTTCTGATCAATTGCCTGACTTTGCCTGACCCTTGTATTGGGACATGTCAGGTAAACAGCTCTGGTGTTAATCCGTTCTCTGGTGTGTAGTTCGAAAGTGTGCATGTCGGAAAAGGGGGGGCAGTGGTTTTGAATGTCCTATGTGGTAGGATGGGGAAAAGGTGTTCAAAGAATGGGGATACCGTGTCTCACCCGTCAGTGTCACACTCCCACTTCCAGAGGACCCCCCCATCCAGGTGATCCTCCCTCACTGGTCCACCCCCAAGAACTGGATCCAATAGCGATGGCAGTGTCCTGGCCACCTGGATGATCCCGGGGACTTGCTAGGGAGACGCCTTCAGGTTTCTTACAGTGCACCCTGAGAGGTAGCTCCTTAAAGTTGCCTAGTCCTAGTCAAAATTGTGATATTTTTATTTTATACAATGTTATGTCCTTTTCTGTTATGTTATGGGTACTTGCATAGCACACATGTACAATGTGTATGACCTTTTAGAGAGGTATAATATCCCAAATATGCGTTCCTGGTGGCTTTGAATTTTTGAATTGTATTATTTTATGTTATGTGTTTGTGCATTTGTATAGCGCCTTTCACCATTGATTTGATCTCAACGCACTATGGTGGACTTGTTGGGTAGTGTGACCCACGAGTGGTCCTTTGTGTACATTATCAGTTGGGATGCTTCCGACGCCTCGTAGTCCACTTTGGCTGCTAATGATCCACCATTGGGCAAGTACATGAATTTTGCCAGTGGTGATATATAACCATTGAAAAGTAAGAGGGACAAGACTGACCCTTGTGGCACACCATAGCTAAGCGTTATCATTTGCGATTGAAAGGGCAAAAGGGTACTCTAGCTTAGTGGACAATCAATTTCACACCATGTGGTCCTTTGATGAGGACACCAAAAGAAAGAATAGTGCATCTGAAAATATTAAAGATCTCACAATTTGGAATTTAATCACATTTTATGAACAGCTGACATCTGGATTTTATATCTCCATTTATTCGCCTTAAAGTGAAACACAGAGCCTGAAAAGTGTGTCAGTCATTCGGAATCTAGGATATCAATCTTATTTTCAATTTAATAAAAGAAAAAAAGAAATTATAATAAATGTGTTTACCCTTTTAAATGTGAGCCCTTCATCATAGTATGGGAGTTGGTCTGGTGGCTAAATAATCAGTGTGGATTTTGGAGACGTTTAGGTCCTTTCTTTCCCACGGCAACAAACTGTGTGATCGTGGGCAAATCACCTTATAACTTCCTTCGCTTCAATCTCTGCAAAACGAGATGTGCAAAACAACCTGGTAACCGTAACAAAAAAAATGTGCATTAAACTGAGTCAGATGGCCAGAATTTGCAAGCATATGGGGTCGACTCGATATCTCTCTGATTTCGGCTTCCCATCCGGCAATCAAGCAGTGCCTGGCCGCCACATAGTGGAGACCCGCTTAAACGATTTAAACAAGACGATCTAAACAGAGAGAGAAGGTTGCTCTGCTGGATAAACACACTCCGCATATAAGAGACAGCGTGATGGATTGCCTGGTCTGACCTGGCTGCTGCCCATTCGCAGGGGACCTGCTTTTAAAGCCGATTGGTGTGGACAAGAGATTATCACAGATCGCCGCCGCTGTAGGTGTTAAGGTGCCAGCCTCCTCTGGGCCTTGCAGATTAACTAGCTCAGTTACTCAGTGTCAGGAAGCTGACTCCTAGTTCCTTTGCATTTGCAACTCATAGTTGTATTTGTATTTATTTAAAAACCGCATGTCATTTCGAGCAGAAAGGTTTTACAAAGTAGGCAATAAGAGAGAGAGCAGAGGCAGCCCTAGGGTGAGGTGCATTTACATGAGAGCATTGTTGTATAGAATGATGTATGCCCATGTGCTGGGTGAAGGGGTAAGAAAAGGAATATTAGCCATGGACTGGAGAACATGTAGACATTTCTTAGACTTGAGGCCAGTGTTTACACACAACAATCGCTATCATATGTACCATGTAACTAAGTTATTGCAAGTAACAGCGCCTCAATGCCCCTGGGCTGCTTGCGCGCTATATACATTTAAATAAATAAATAAATAAGTATGAGGGTGCCACTGTACTGCTTCCGCATTCTGGAGAGCGCAGTGCTAAGAATGCCGGCGTATGGCCACTTCCCGGAAATTAAAGAAATTAAACATTTAAAAATAAACATCCCAGCTCCACAATGCCGCTCCATGTCCTGCGGAACAGCTTCAGTCAGGCCTAGCCTGTAAACTAGCAGCACTTTGCATTGTGGGGTTTGCTGTTTTGGGTTTCCCCACTGGTCTGCGCCATAAAGCCAACTGGTGTGCGGTCTATAACACCACGAGTGAGTAAAGGGGATCTCTTGACAGCTATAGAGAAAATACCATCATATGACAGAAGCGCTGGCTGCAACTCCTGGCACAGGTGCTGTGTGGTTTATACATTATCACAGGGGTCATATCTTCTGTATTGCACAATGCAGTGTGTGCAGGCATCATGAAGTAGACACAGACAACCGGATAAAGTTTGGGCTAAACACTTTTATTAAATATTAAGAGGGTTGGAAAAAGGCCTAATTTGCCCTATGCTAAGGTGGGATTTTCCAGCCTTACTAAAACTAATGATAGTCTGCGTCAGGAAGTCCAAAGCATATGTCTGTGTCCAAAACCTATTTATTTATTTATTGGACATTTATATGGCACCTATTCACATCTAATTGTATACAATTTGAACGGTCTAGGCCCAGTTGTCGGACCACACGGTCCACCCGTTACAGGTAACGCAACCGACACACCATGCTGGAGATTTCCTCACAAGACCGTTGACACTGTGTCAGCCTCACAGTAATACTTCACTTAATCTGATGTCACATCCTGTTGATGCTTTATTATTGCTTGTTTTGCCACCAGTGTAATCTTAAAACGAGCAATAGGGTGTCCTCTTTTTTTAGGGGCTTGTTGGGAGAGGACTTGGTAACATGTCAAAAAAACCAGGGTCCACAACAAACTACCTGCTAGTGTCGTATTTGGCTGAAAGATTCACATGGCACCTCAAGTAGACAAGGCTAGATATCGTCTTGAGACAAATAAAAAGACAATAAGGTCGGGATTTGAAAAAATATAGATATAATTTTATTACTTAACACATCTTAAAAAATGGACAGAAAGAATAAAGCCCATTCGAGTAAAAACTTAACAACAAATAATATCAAAGTCACAACAAAAAAGAAAGATACATACTGGTATTTTTTGCCATTCAAAAATACTTGTCCTAACCCCTCGGAGTGGTGTTAGTAATAGGTGGGTGACTTAGTGAGCAATTTTTTGTACAAAACAAAAGTCCTCCCTAAGAGTGTGTCGACAGTAACAAGATCTGTTTCTAGCCACAATGGGGTTGCTACTGATAACCAAAGTCAAGGTCAATGGCAGATGTATAATTTTCACATTCAGGCTTTCATCAGAACACTTGCAATCTAAGGCTTTTTGGATGTCGTTTTGATGGTCTTTTTTACACTTTCAAGCAGCATTTCTATAAAAAACCATAAGGAAACATTTTTACCAACCAATTTCAAAAGATAGTGCAATTCGCCATGTCATACAGAGGTGATAGTTTATATTCTAAACAGCCTAAACGTCTAATCTTTATACGCATTAGCATGCTTGTTTATATATAGACAAGCTTAGAGAGAAAGGCATAATTTGAGCTCATGTGACATCAGTCATACATCATCTTGTTTTGTTTCATTTATAACCAATACATAGTGTTTGGGAAATGTACGTGCATGGGAGGAGAAGGGAGATAAAGGGAAGGGGATGGAAGGGAAGGGGGGGAGGGGAAGGAAAAAGAAACAAGGGTGTGGTGACTTGAAACCTTTTCTACACTTGTATATTCAGTGCAAACAAGTAAAACAAACAAAATCAATTTGGACCTCTGGGTATTTTCCTAGGTCCTCAATCGCGATTCTTCTATTAGACCATATGTAGTGCCTCATATAACATATGTCTTCTGTACATTTGACTAGGGAAGGAAGCAGGAGTGAACCGCTATTTAGTTTTTTGGCTTATATGTCATTTACTGGCATGGCCCTATTTATTTAGTAGTTTGTGGGTGCCTACCTTAACTGTAGTGAGGCAGGTTTAAGCTGCATGCCATTTGAAAAGGCGCAGCATTGTCAGACTCGAATCCTAAATACTTGAATACGAGGAAGCGGAGTATCAGAAGGATCAGTATTTTTGGGCCACGTCCACTTCGGGCTGTATTTTCGGCCTCACAAATGACCTAGAAAAAATGCTACGTGGAAATATTGATCAAGACCACGAGAGGGAGACTACCAAGAGTTACTGGATTAACGGGGGTAAACATGCGCGAAATCTCACTTACCTGGAGTTTTAGAAGGTGGCGGATGCAGCAGTTCGCTGTCTGTAGTCAGCGTCTTCGTAGCGAAAGTCAGCGTTCGTGAGCTGAAGTCACGTGATCTGGTATTTGAGAAACCAGTCACGTGACCACGTAATCTGTGATAGGAGCGTGTATGTTTCCTACACAATTACAAAACAGCTGTGGCCTTCCTTCGTCTATGATGGAAGGGGGGTGGTTGACAAATGCGCCGCCCAATTGAGGCGGGAGTTAGGAAAAACGGGCGACCCACCCCACACATGGGGAAGGCAAAGGCCCAAGAGCGGAAAAACCCTGCAAGGGAGAGAGAGAGAAGGCCAGACAAGGGCATATTTGCTGGCCAAAAACAAAAACAAAAACAACAAAAAGCCCTTGACTTAGATGTGCAATATATGCCAATGGGGAAAACCCCATAAGTCAGTGTGATGAGCATCATGTATTAACATTCCGGCCAGATGGAGAAAGATGGCCTATTTTATCCAGTGTTGTATTCAATATGAAAATGGAATGGGGCTGTGATGGTGACACAGAGGTGGACAAATTGAAATTACCACATATCCATGTGTATCAATGTGATGAGTCCAATATTAGATTCAAGAGAAAAAACATTATTTGTGCAGAAATAGATTCCATTCAATGTACAGTTTGTGACCCTGTTTGACAGAGTCCAAATTATAAATCCATTTTTGTTTGAGTCTACGAAGCTTCAAATCTCTGTCACCACCACGAGGGTGCGGACCCAGAGTTTGTAACACACACCAAAACACCTTGTCATGGGTGTGTCGCATTTTTTTGTAATGTTCTACCAGAGGCTTATCAGCTGTGCCATTCTTAATGCACGAACTGTGTTCTCCTATTCTGGTCCGGATTGCTCTTTGGTTTTGCCAATGTAACAAAGACCACAAATGCAGATGATGCAATAAATCACCCATTTTGTGGCACAGTTAGTGAATGATTTCAATTGCCAGGTCTTGCCCTTTAGATCGATGGATTTCAGATTTTTTGTGAATTTACACATCGAGCATTTGACACATTTGTACTGGCCTGTCACTGGTGGAAGAGCCCATAGTGTGGATTGTGTCGTCATCACATCCCGTTGTTGCGGGTATGTGTGGACCAGTTTGTCTCTGAGGTTTTGCAGTCTTTTGAAAGCAAACCGCGGGGTGAGAATATTAAAGGATTCGGTGTTGATCATCTTCCAGTTTTTTAATATGGACTTCCTCAAATCATTACTAATAGGAATGAATGATGAAACACGTGTGATTTTGTCAAGTCCAGTTTTAGTTTGTTTTTCAAGCCATTCTCTTCTCTGTATATTCTTTGCCTTTTTGTAGGACCTTCTTATAATGTAGGGAAGATAACCTCTATCCTTCAAGTTCTGATTGAGAGACTCACTATGTAGTTTGAAGTCTTGTATGTCGGTGCAATTGCGCCTGATAAGCAAAAACTGCCCAAAAGGCAAATTTTCTCTTAATGCTTGGGGATGCCAGCTGTTGAATTGCAGGAGAGTGTTTTTTTGCGTGGGTTTCTTAAAAAGACTGGTGCCGATGGATTTGTTCGGCATACGATAGAGAAGAAGATCCAGGAAGGCAATTCTTTCTTTGTGGGACTCACAGGTGAAGTTGATGGTTGGCTCCTGGTTGTTCAGCCATATGTTGAAAGAGTTGAGATCTTGACTAGTGCCTCGCCAGATCATGAAAATGTCGTCAATGTCACGATACCAGGCTCGGATGTTCGCTAGATATGGATTCCTTTCGGCATATACATTGTTGTTCTCAAAAAAATCCATATATAGGTTGGCTAGGTCTGGTGCGAAGGTCGCCCCCATGCTTGTCCCATATAGTTGTTGAAAAAAGGTGTTGTTGTATATGAAGACATTTTTGGTTAGAGCCAGGTGAATGCATTCAGCAATGAAAGCCGAGGGGGATTTTTTTGCTCCCTGGTTTCTAAAGTTCCAGCATTACATTGATACATTTCATTTGGGGGATGTTAGTGTATAGGGATACTACATCCAGGGTGACAAAAATCTCTTGGGTCTCCATGGTCAGAGCATCAAGAGTTTTGATCATAGATGTAGAATCCTACACAAATGACTTCATTTTGTTTACAAAAGGTCTCAAGAAAACATCTGCATATATAGACAAGGGCTCGAGTAGTGAGCCTATTGCTGACACTATAGGGTGTCCTGGTGGTGTAATCAAATGTTTATGAATCTTGTGGAGGCAATAGAAAGCCGGTGTCACTGGTTGTCTGTTAATCAGAAATAATTTTTCTTCATCATTGATCCATCCCTCTTCGTGTGCATGTGTCATAAGGCTAATTATTTCTTCCATGATTTTGGCAGTAGGATTGATGGAAATTTGTTTGTACACATTCGTGTCAAACAGTTGTTTTTCGACCTCAGTTTTGTACAAGATGGAATCCCATAGAACAATACCACCGCCTTTATCGGCTGGTTTTATAATGAAAAGGCGATTGTTCTCTAGATTTTTTAGGGCCGCACGTTCTGCTTTAGACAGATTGACTTTGTACCTGTTCTTGTTGGCACAAAGACGTTTCATATCTCTCAGAATTGTATTTTCAAATGCCAGAATTTCAGGGGATACCATGGATTGTATCGGTGTAAATGAGGAAGGAGGCTTTTTGCCCGAATGATTTTCCTCGGTTGTTTTTGGGTTGTCTTTGTCATGGAAGAAGTATTTTAGCCTAATAAGCCGAAAATGTTTTCGCATTTCAATCTCTGTTTGGAAGACATCTGCTCTACAAACTGCAACAAAGGATAAACCCTTGGTTAGAACAGTTTCCTCAATTTGTGTTAGCACATGAGTGCTAAGATTGAAAATGGGATTGACTGTTTTTACCAAGGTTGTGGGGGGATCCATTGTCGGGTCCTCATTGCATGATTGCCCCACTGTCTGTTTTTCCCCGATTGCCTGGCTGCTGAAAAAACTGTCCCCTTTGTGGGGGGTTGTTCCCGCTAGTGTTGGAATTGTTGGGAGTGGTAGTATCAGAGTCTCTACTGTTGGAGGAATTTGAGAAGGTGACTAGCTTTTTATTCCTCTGGGGTCTGGAATTTGTCTGCCCTTTCCAGCCTGTTTGGTTGTTGTTATACATTTGAAAACAGCCAGGGACTAGGTATGGGTACGTGGTTTCTTCTTTATAGTTAGAAATGTCTTTTTTCAACTTCCAGATTTTTTTATCTAGAGTAAAAGTTTTAAATTTGGACATTTCTTCATTCATTTTTTATAGGACAGATTTTAGATCTGGAATTATGGATACTTCCTTCAACTTTTTTTCAAGCGTGTCTAGTTCTTCTTGTTGTTTTTTACATTCTTCCTCCGCTGTCTCAATAATGAGAATAACCCAGTCACGGGAACATTTATTATCAACACCACTGAAACTTTTCATGAATTTAGGATTGTCAAGAAACAGTCTGGGTATGTTTTTGATCTGTAGACCTTCGGGGATAACACCATTTTCTAAGTATTCAATCATCATCAATGCCCATGAGATTGGGTACGGATCAATTATTTTTTTGCGTGAGAAGGTCCAGATATTTGTGTTAACCTGTGGAGTGGCTGATGGTCCCGCAGGGGTGAGTTTAGGATTGAGGGCATCTCTAGACATTTTTTATAAGTGTCTTCACTAAATGACACAATATTCACACTTTCCATTTTTTTGATTTAGGGAAAATGCTCAACCAACCATGCGGGTTGTCCTGGATCAGTGTAATCGTAAAACGAGCAATAGGGTGTCCTCTTTTTTAGTGGCTTGTTGGGAGAGGACTTGGTAACATGTCAAAAAAACCAGGGTCCACAACAAACTACCTGCTAGTGTCGTATTTGGCTGAAAGATTCACATGGCACCTCAAGTAGACAAGGCTAGATATCGTCTTGAGACAAAGAAACAGACGATAAGGTCGGGATTTGAAAAAATATAGATATAATTTTATTACTTAACACATCTTAAAAAATGGACAGAAAGAATAAAGCCCATTCGAGTAAAAACTTAACAAAGAATAATATCAAAGTCACAACAAAAACGAAACATACATACTGGTATTTTTTGCCATTCAAAAATACTTGTCCTAAACCCTTGGAGTGGTGTTAGTAATTGGTGGGTGACTTAGTGAGCAATTTTTTGTACAAAACAAAACAAATGTCCCCACTAAGGGTGTGTCGACAGTAACAAGATCTGTTTCTAGCCACAATGGGGTTGTTACTGATAACCAAAGTCAAGGTCAATGGCAGATGTATAACTTTCCCATTCAGGGTTTCATCAGGACACTTGCAATCCAAGGTTTTTTGGATGTCGTTTTGATGGTCTTTTATACACTTTCGAGCAGCATTTCTATAAAAAACCATAAGGAAACATTTTTACCGACCAATTTCAAAAGATAGTGCAATTCGCCATGTCATACAGAGGTGATAGTTTATATTCTAAACAGCCTAAACGTCTAATCTTTATACGCATTAGCATGCTTGTTTATATATAGACAAGCTTAGAGAGAAAGGCATAATTTGAGCTCATGTGACATCAGTCATACATCATCTTGTTTTGTTTAATTTATAAACAATACATAGTGTTTGGGAAATGCCCGTGCATGGGAGGAGAAGGGAGAGAAAAGGAAGGGGATGGGCGGGAAGGGGGGAGGGGAAGGAAAAAGAAACAAGGGTGTGGTGACTTGAAACCTTTTCTACACTTGTATATTCAGTGCAAACAAGTAAACCACAAACAAAATCAATTTGTACCTCTGGGTACTTTCCGAGGTCCTCAATTGCGATTCTTCTATTAGGCCATATGTAGTGCCTCATATAACATATGTCTTCTGTCCATTTGACTAGGGAAGGAAGCAGGAGTGAACCGCTATTTAGTTTTTAGACTTTTGTTTTGTTTTGTACAAAAAATTGCTCATTAAGTCACCCACCAATTACTAACACCACTCCGAGGGGTTAGGACAAGTATTTTTGAATGGCAGAAAATACCAGCATGTATGTTTCTTTTTTGTTGTGACTCTGATATTATTTGTTGTTAAGTTTTTACTCGAATGGGCTTTATTCTTTCTGTCCATTTTTTAAGATGTGTTAAGTAATAAAATGATATCTATATTTTTTCAAATCCCGACCTTATTGTCTGTTTATTTGTCCCAAGACGATATCTAGCCTTTTTTACTTGAGGTGCCATGTGAATCTTTCAGCCAAATACGACACTAGCAGGTAGTTTGTTGTGGACCCTGGTTGTTTTGTCACCATTCAGTGGTGCACTTTCAAATATTCTCAGGGCTTTGTCACTGCTTAGTCTTTCAAGTTACACAGTTCCTTGTATTTATCTGGCACTTGCCAATACTTGTTCTCTCAGGTTTCACAGTTTCTTTTCATCAGGGAATTGCACTAAACTGTTTTCAATCCAATTGGTAGTCAACCACACTTGCTTTCTTTCGGTTCGGTATTCAAAAAGGTTTCCTTTCATTCAGAACAGTCACATTGTATAAACCAACATCAAATCCCCAGTTTACTCTCCTGCTGGGAAATTGTGCACCTGTTCACGGCGTTGTCACACGTTCAAATATTACGGTTTCCCTGGCCCTCTCTTGGCCTTGTCACTTTCATATCTTTTACAGTTTGGTATCCACTAACTTTCCCTTAGGTTTTCTCAGCCGTTTTGGGTTATCGTGATTATCAAAAAGTATTTAGTTCAAGCTGGACCAGCATTTATATTGCTGAAACGGTCCCTCGCTCACACGCGAGTGACCCGACCTGCAGCAATGACAGTGTCCCAGAGTCACTCAGTCTTCTTTGACTCACTGTGTATGCTGTCTCTAGGTGCTCTTCTCTGCCTTGAAGCTGTCGCTGCTCCCCGCTCAGCGTACTTCTCCTCCAGGATCTCTGCCACCTCGGGTGTATGGAGAGGGGGTCTCTTGGACTCCAGGAGGTATGCAGACCAGCTCTGCTATCAGAGACCTCTCGAATGCGCCCGCCACCAACAGCTTCTGCTGCAATGACTCTGCAGCTCATAGATGCTTCGGATACGCATCTCCCTAAATTCAGCTCTAGCTTCGCCAGCAAGCAATCCACAGGCGGTTTTCTTGGTATCGCCTGAGCAGGCCATTCATACTGCCCACTTGGCCTCAGGTGCAGGCAATATTCATTCACTGCACAACGATCTTGTTACTCGGCATCCCTCTTCCTCGTCCCAGTACTAGAGTGGTGTCTGTGTGTATGTGAGTTAATAAAGAGAGGATGTATGGCTTGGTTTGTCTCTTCCTCATCCCAGTACACAAATGGTGTGTACTGGGAGATGGTTTACTGACAAAATAGGGCAGGGACTGATAATTCCCTATGAAGGCCTGGGGAATATCTGACTCCTTACAAAAGGGAAATGGGGGGTACCGTGTCTCACCCAAGGGTGCTTCATCCCAACTCCCCAAGTCTCCTCCACCTAGGTGATCCTCCCTCACATATCCACACCCAGGTTTAGTATCCGATAGCGACATTCTTTCGTTGGCCACACGGGAGGAAGATATATTTGGAAAAGAAGTGAAGATGCCCTCAAATTCCTCACAAGTGATACTTACATAAAGGGACACAAGGCCACTCCATCACTCCATGTCAACAATTTTGGGTTTTCATTTAACATACTAGTCTTACACACTGCAAATAATTAGAGTAAGCATACAAATATGATATTCATTAGAGAATTTAAATCGGAGGTAAATAAAAAATTGGTGTTCAATTAATTATTGAAAATAACATGTATCGAGTTTATTGCACAACAAATCAATGAAAAGAAAGACACTCACTCCCTTCTAAAAAAAAATGAGAAACAAAAAAAACGCAAGAGCAGTTCAGCACAAACAACGCAATGATGAGCACTTTCTACAAATGACATGTAGATGGCAGCGAAACACCACAAAACGTAATGCCAAAAAACAAAAATATTAATTATCTCAGAAACAGAATGGCTGATCAAGCTAGAAATAGTTGCATTCATTCAGTAATTAAATAAAAAATATTCCATACAGAATTCATGACACCAGAGCTCACCGTTCAAGAGGAGCTTCGTCCACAAGATCAACGCCACATACAAACCCACAAACAAACAAAACGTTGTTTTATATACATAGATGAAATATACTTGGTGGTCAAACAGAAGTGTATGAGGGCTGTTGAATTGGCAGGATCCCTTTTTCCCCAATTGGTTATATACTGGGTTTGTGCAGATTGGTAAATGAAGTGGTTGTCAAACTGGACCATACTTGGGTTGTCATGTTGTTAGTACATTCAGTTTGTCAAACTGTGAATATGTTGAGGTTGAATAAACTGGGTATAAACTGGAATTGTGAAAACTGGGAATGGTGGACTGGAAATGTACAGTGATCTTGCAAAATACGCTATACTGGGATTTTCAAACTGGTTAATCACTGATACTGTGCAGACTAGAAATATACTGGGGGTTTCTGAACTATGAGTGTACTAGGATTATTTTAAAGCAAACTGGGAGTATAATGACATTGTGTAATTGAACAGCACGGATACAACAAACAATGTTCAAAGATAAACGGAGAGTGTGCTGGTATTGTGCAAACTGGCTTAGTACAGGTATTGTTATTCTGACAGCACACTGGGATTGTGTGCACCTGTACTGTGTATACCAGCAAACCATACAAAAAGGAAAATACAGGGGTAGTCAAACGGGTAATATACTGTGATTTCCCATACTGGAAGAATACCAGGATTGCAAAATAATGAATACACTGGTGCAATCTTGGAATGCAATAGGGTTGTCAAACTTGGAAAGTTATTAGCCACAGAATTTGCGATTTTAATAGGATGCACCCTGGGGATATGATGTGACCATGAAATGATCAAACTGGGGATAAACTGAACTTCTGAAAACTAGCAATACACAGATGTTCTGAAACTGATGATTCATTATGACTGTCACATTGTGAGTGGCATAGCCAAGCCAGAATATAAAGGGATTGAAAACATGAGAATGTACTGGCATTGAGTAAACTGGGAATATACTGGGATGGTGCAACTGGGAATTTCAAAAGGAGAGTATACTGCAATTTGTAAAAGTGGGAGTACCCTGGGATTGTCAAATTGAAAATATCCTAGTATTCTGAAAAAAGAAATTAATGGATGGTGTTCAACCGGAGGATACTGGGGGTATGAAACTGAGAGCATGTAGGGTTTGTAAAAATGGGTTTTTACTGAGAATGTCAGTCTGCAATCTAATGGGACTGTACGCATTTGAAATATAAGGGAGTTGTTGGAAGTTTTTGTCTGGGACTACTTTTGTGGAAGGTACAAATCACTGCATCTTTTGTCAACCCAAGTAACAGATTTAAGCTGACATCATTTTATAGTTTACCTTGCACAAATTGACGCTTAGGTAGTCCATGGTCTCCGCTTTACCTGCATTCTGCCTGTAAGAGCTTTATAGCAGGATTGCCCTGTGCCTCCTATGCAGTGAGCTATGGAGGTAACTCCATCGGAAACAGGTAACACATGACCAAGCTTCAGCAGCCCTGGCTTACCCCATTTAATATGCTGCATAGTGTCCTTTATCAAGGCACTCCGGCAGGAATCAAAGAAAGCACTATGTAATCAGTAGCCTAACTAGGTAAACACAACACAATAATGATTAATTGTCCACTAGCAAACTCAGGGCCTATACAGTTGTCCGCCGTTTGTCTCAGTTCCATAGAATACTTGCCTGGGGCCCCAGTATCTTTAGAAGTCTGTTTGCATATTTATAGTGTCTTCACTCTGCCCTCTAAGACAGGACCATGCCAGTCTACGACCCACAAGCTCCTTGGTTGCCACTCTTCACTGCAGCGTGTGCATTCTGCTGCAGGGATCTGGGCACGCACACTCACAGTACACACACCGCTGGTTCCTCCTCAACACAATGTGCTGCTGCTTTGTCCAAACCATCCCATGCTCTGCCATCATGGGAGGGCAAATGTGATCACGTATCTTCACCCGGGCTGCTGACACCACCACAGCTCCGTGCCCCCTGACTCAGGATCATGCCAGTGTACGACCTCCTATCTCCCTGGAGCCCATCAGCCTCACACTACATTCAGGCGTTCACATCTCTTCTTACTGGCACTCAAACAACTTGACCCTTCCTCTGCCCCAGGCCACCCGCCAGCCAACACGGTCCTATACTCCACCACCAATGGAGTTGGCCAAGACTTTGAATTCAACAGCCCGCTCTATGACTGATGCCCAGTGCAATGAGCCAGTCAACCGTCCTGGCGTGGGCTTTAGTGAGTGGTGTGGGAACCGAGCCCCACCGTCTGGGGCTGCCAAAGGTGACAGCCACTGGTATAGCAAAACAAAGAGGTGAAGGCTGGAAGGTTTAGAATTAATCTCAATACTCTGGCAATTGTTCTGGGCAATCCTCCACACCATTGTTCTTCACCTTCCAGACCATTACAGAAAGGGGAAAGACCAAATGCAAATCAGGCATGGCCCCACCTCCAAAGGGGCAGTCCAGGCCGAACTGCTAGGACACATCCCTTCTGCACCAGACCACAAGCACTGACAGACATGTTTCATCCTCATTGGGCGTCATCAGTGGGGAGAAGATTGGGTCTCTAGGCCCAGCAGGCACGAGACCCATGTCTGCGCATACCCGTCCCACTCGGGTCTAGCCCCTGGGAAAGCTTCACTGCTCGCTTGGGACGCTGCTCACTCCCATGGTTTCTCTTTTCTTTTTCTCCACTTTATATCATAACTCATTCAGCCAGGATTAACCGACCCACTGTCACAAAACTCATCAATGTTGCATTAGAACCCATGTGAACGGCTCCATCGGACATCCCTATTGCACCTAATAACGTCAGCGCCACTTTCCAAAAATAAACTCCAGCGACAAGAATAATCCACCACAAGGTGCAGAAACATGACTTTAAACAAAATAAATAATTGAAATAAATCATAATGCTTGGGATTGTTTTTAGAAAGGAACCCCACCATGAGAGGGCGCCATTTGAGCCAGCGGTTATATGTGGCCTAGCAGTTGGGGCCTGACTGCCCCATTTGTGGCTGGGGACAACAGATGATTTGGATATGGTCTTGCCCCTTCTGTAATGGTTTGGCAGATGGAAAACGCTGGGCTAGAAGGTTGCCCACAGCAGTGCCAATGGGTTATGATACATTCTAAATCTTCCATCCATCAACCTTCAGTTTTGCAAAAAGCAAAGCAACTTATGCACATGGACTCAACAAACCGAATGAAGAGACGACCATCAGAGAGCAAAAGAGCATATCGCCAACAGGATACAAGTAACATTATCTAAGAAGATACATTTAATTTATAGGCATAACAAAGACAGAATTAACCAGCAGTTATGGACCGATCATCTAATTTGTTTTCTCTCTCTCACTTAACCTCCATCGCCTGTCTGGTCTCCAGCTTCCCCCTCATATTCCCAATGCGATTGCTGCCCCCCTCCAACTCCTCCCCTCTGCATTGATTTAGTGTCACCGGAACATATGACATGCAGCCGTTCCTTGCGAACAACATTTCCTTATGTTACCCGTTCGCTTCTCCGCCCCCGCCCCCACCTCATATCATGACCTCCAGCACATGGAATGCTCCTCGGCTTACAAATGCATCCTCCTGTACTGCGCAGCCCCCTTGGGCATGGGAATGCCACCATCAGACACACCCTTCCTTATTTCCGGTGTGCAGGCTGAGATTCTCTCTTCATTTAAACTCTTTTCTCATTTGGTTACTCTTTAAGTTTATGCACATGTTCTAATGTCTACAAAACTAGACACTCGGCCTCATTACGAGTTTAAGTACCAGTACGCCAAATTACGATTTCGGGCCTGGAGTGGAGGATTTGCCTACAGGAAAATCCTGGAGGTAAATCCTCCAACTCACCGCCGAGAAATCCGCCGAATCTGTGGAATTACTGCAGTAGAATTTGCGCTGCGGTAGTTCCACCAAAAAAGCCCCAATATAAATGTGAAATTACACCGCCACCACCACTTGTAATCCGGCGGCAATTCCGCCAGACCAAGTGGCGGTAATGGTAATTTGTTTGGGCGGTATTCTGGTGGATTTACCGCCCGGATACCGCCCAACTCGTAATGAGGCCCACAGTACTGTAGACGGGCGGAATCCCAAATTCTATGTCCAGTGTGCTTTAGTACTGCCACGCCTTTTTTGTTGCTGGTTATACACTTAACAATGTAGCTTACAGTGGCGAAAGCTATGTGGGCGCATCAATTGGTATCTGTTGCCCTACAATTAACCAGGACTGAGTCCTAAATAGAAAAGTACAAGGACTGTTACTCATGCATTGGGAAGTGACGTCACAGGAAATGAACATAGACATTTTACTGTGTCGTGACACAGACTGCATCTGCTGTTGCAGCTAAGCCTGCAGCCTTTCAATTAGTCCTGGCGCGGAATTGCAAACTTCAAGTGCGTGAAAGAAAAGTATATTACGATTTGGCTGACAATCTGGCAATAAATCGCCCATAATACTGCCCAACTGAATTACCGTTACCGCCACTTGGTGGTGTAAATCCCCATTTTTCATGAGTACATAGGACTGTATGGTGCTTTTTGGCAGAATTTTCCACTGTGGTAATTCCGACGATTTCAGTGATTATTCAGTGGAGTCTTGGAGGATTCACCTCTAGCACGATGCTGGAGGTAAATCCTCCACTTCAGGGCCATAATGATAGTATGGCGGAGAAGGAACATTGGAGGTAATTCCGTCACTGCCAATTGTTTCCTGCTCTGCCACATTTGTAATGAGGCTATATTTTTTAAATTTCTTAAAAACACAAGCAGGGATGACATCCGGCCCTCTCAAAAAAGTGATATCATACCCATGGTCCCTCGACTTGCGCCCTGACTAAAGGGCTGTGTCCTCACTTCAGCGACCTGCCCCCCGAGTAAGGAGCAGCAGAGTGAAACTCTTTTTGCCTGCATTATTTTTCCTATCTGCTCTTGTGAGGAATTCGACCATCCACACGGGGAGTGTACGCTCGCCTCGGCTTTTTCTGAAATTTTGTAGCAAATGGAATGATGGGAGATCAACCTCCAAAAATGTGTGGGGCTAATCCACACACATTTTCCTATGCTTGCCGCACAACAAACAAATAGTCAAGTGTACTCTGGGGGACACAGCCTACATGCACAGTCCTCCCTCTCACACTTAGCTGGAATGTGACAGCCACAGGTACATCAAAGCATCTCAAGAAGGGGGAAGGCAACACCTTCCTCCGGCCATGGCCAGCCTAGTCAATATATCAAAGGCTCCATGCATCCAGCCTGTTCTATTGTAGTTCTGTGTGGTGGCAGCGCATACTGATGAGAGTTAATTGAAGAAAGCCTGCAAAGGGGCCTGTTCACAGAACACAAGGGACAGAAAACACCAACACCTCTTTGATATGCAATGTGTCAACTTGAAGCTAGCTCCCACCTCTCTGTATGAAAGGCAGTGAATGGCATGTCTGGGACAACTATTTACAGTAGGCAACCCCTGCAGGGAGACACAGCTTTCAGAGGGATGAAGTATGTGAATTGATGGAGACAGAAAGTCTGTTCTCACCACAAACTTCAATGGAGACCTGCGCTTTGATGAGGAGCCACAGAGAGCTCAATTAACCAGAAGGATACTTTGATCCACAAAAGACAGGAATATGTGTGGGACTTAGTAGTACATGTTGTCACCCCCTACCTTTCCTATTGCAAAATACTCTGGCTATGACCTCACGCATAACAGAAGATTGTTGTTGGGGACCCAGGATTGGTTCATTAAGGTAGGCTTAGCCTGCACCAATCACTGAGGCCCATTTAGCTTTAAAAGAGGGCTGAGCACCTTAGCAGATCATCTGATGACTTTGGAAGGAGTAAGAAGGACTCATTTGGACCCTGGCTGAAGGTACATTCTGACTTACAGATTCTGCCAGTGAAGGAAGGCCAGGATTTCCAAGAGGGAAGTAAGATCCCTCCCCTAAACATCTCACAGGGAACAGAGGAACATCCCGGACTCAGAGGACCCATCCAGCAGCTCCAGAACCAGTACTCAGCCAGCACACAGCCTGCCCTGCCAGGTTCTGCCAGCAAGCTTCCTAGGTTGGAAGTGCCAGAGAGTCTCTGAACAAAGGACAGGGCCATTGGCTGCAAACACTCTCCTCAGCTTTGGGCCATTCACCTTAAAGGACGAGATGATCCCCGCGAAGAAGCTAGGAGGAGTGTCTCAACAAGCATCAACCAGGGTCCATCTTTTAAGGACATTTTTGAGGCAGTCGAGCCCTCGAGCCGCAAAAGGCTGCACCACTGACTGTTGTCACCCTGCAGTCACTAAAGTCATCTGAGACCCCTCAACCAGCGTTCCATATCCGCCAACCAGCACAGAGACAGCGATTCTTGACCCCAAGGTGCCTTGCTTGCTGAACTGCCTGCCGCCTGATACCCGCTGCTCTCTCCCGTCTTGAACTCTGTTGCTGGAGCTACAAATCGTCCTGGAACCGACTCAATGCTGTTGAGCATCAAGATTATCTCAAGCACCGGGTACATTGTCGTCTGTCCCCCTGGTCCTTCTCCGAAGGCCCCTAGTGACATTTAAAACTCCTTTCTCCCTTGGTGCTGAAACCAAATAACCTTGAACAGTTAAGAATGAATACTTTACTGACTACCATCCGGTCAGTATCCAGAGTGCATCCCTTTCCTTTGTGAAACTGTCTGTCCTCTGTGTTCCTTTACAGGGTAGGTTGTATTTTGTAGTGTGCTAGAACTGTCTGTCGTAATAATAATAAAGTAGATATTTTTATATAACCTTCGCTGGAAAAGTCCCTTTTTATCATTGGGTAATAATTGTATTTTCACTGTGTTGCAACTAACCAACGATCCAGAACCTTGATAAGCCTGCCATTCTGTCCACGTTACCAAAATTGGACAAGGAGGTTTATAATTTACTTGTGTTTTTAATCTGTTCAGATTCTTTCTGGTGTACTAGAGGTGTGGGGCTGATTGATGGTTTACAAACCGATATTCATCCCTGGACCACCGGTTCCACGGAAGTTGATTCCTCACATGGAAGGGCAGGGAGGGGGGGGGGATATTCTCTGCGTTGATACTGTAGGCTTTTTTTATGCTGGCCCAATGCGAGAAGCCTGTGAAGTTTGAGACCACATTAAGATGAGTGCAGGAGAAGCCTAGCACTACTGTTCAACTGTACACGTCGTAATATCCCATATACCCAGTGCTGGAAATGAAAAGTACTGTAGGATCCCGCCAGAGACAAGAGAGGGGCAAGTGGAATGTGTGGGGTTGTTCTCAACCCTCCTATCTTCACCCCCCATAAGTTTCTCATGAAATTGGCGCTCATACATGCCACAGCTGCCACTTTGAATCACTTTCATGATGCTTTAGAAACACTCTATGTTATTTCCAGTTTCTAATTTCTTAATGCTTGTGCCTATAAACTAACACATTGGCCTTGCCCCCCCTCCTACAGTGCACCCCCACATAAGCACACAGACGAGCGTGCACACATGCCTTTGCCCATTTACAAACTACAGGGTGCAATTGCTACAAAAAAGATGGAAAGACTTATTAAACTATGTAGGGGTAAGTCACGTAAAAGGAAGAAAACTGTTTTTAAAGTGTAATCTACACATTTCATTCAACTAGTCTTGAACAATCGAAGAAAGCGCATAGGACGAAAAGCATTTGCTTCTTAGAAGATTCATCATAAACCCGTGGATAATAATAAAAAGAGGTGAGTTTCCTATAATGTTAATGGCATGGTGTAAAAGGTGCACACCTTTTAAACCTAAAAAACTGTATTGAAATATTTCCTGCAGAGTGCGATCCTAATGAGCGATTTCACAGACACCTGGGGCCGATTCTCAAAAATAGAAAAGTGGGTAAATCTGAGATACACCACAAATGTGCCATGAATAGATGCGCCACATTCACAGAAGTGGGCATCTCAGAGATGCACCACTTTTAAAAAGCAATGCAAAATGTGGGAAAAAGATGCGTCAACTGGGTAGAAAGCATTCAAATGCATCAAATTAAGCACACAATGGGGGATTGACCAGAGACAGTGATCAAAGATGAACCAGAATCCTGATTTACAAAACTAGACCACAGTATTTGCTCAAATAAATGCCCTTCAACATTTGCTCCATTTAAAAGTGGAGCACATGGCCCAGAAAAGAGTGCAAGTGACTTCTCTAACCAAAGAAGCACACAGTACAGCACAATCACAACCACAAAAACAGTATAAAATCCCATCCCAGTTCATACTGGAGATGATGAGTCAGTGAGAGGGGGCCCATACCACACCCCTGGCAGCCCTTACCATACCATCACTGGTCATGGCACTGTCAGCCCTGTATTTCTTTCCCAAAGGCTCCTTCCACATCACCAGTGGTGTCACGGCAGTGATATCATAATCCTTACAGCCAATGACCCTATGCAAGCTCTTCAATATGATTCTCACATATGCAAGGGTATATAATGGCATGTCCCATTATACATGCGCCAGGGCAGGATTAGCGAGAGAGTTTTACAGCATAGCTGGGTACTGTGCTTTTGTCTTACCATTGATTGCACCCATGAAGCCCTCATGCCCCTGCACCCATAGAACAGGTGTACAGAAGTGAGAGGATATTAGGAAGTAGAACACTTTCCATACGGATATGGCTGGCTGGCAATCCCATTGTCCGTGAGGGGAATAAAGCTATTAATACCCCTGCCCGCAAAAACTGCGTGACCGGGGCACTAAAAGCTTTATTTTTTTCCCGAAACGCTACAGACGTCAAAGAAAATGGCTACCATGGAAAGGGAAAACAGGGTCTGTTTTCCCTTTCCATGGCGGCCATCGGGAGTGGACGCGCTGGAAACAGAAGCGTTTCCAGCGCGTCCGCTCCCGAAAAAAAATTAGGTAAGTGGGGTTGGGAGGGCAGAAGGGAGGGGAAAGGGAAAAATAAATAAATTAATAAAAACATACATGGGTCCCTGGCGGGGACGATGGAAGTCTCCAGCCATGTGGAGGCTCGGAGCGGGGATGGCCCTGCTCCGAGTCTTCACACGGCTGGAGACGTTAATTGTCCCCCGCCGGGGACCAAGGCATAGAAGGGGAGTGGGGTGGGGAGGGCAGGGAGGTGGGAGGAGGGAGGGAAGGAAAAAAAACCCTTACCTCTGTCCCCGGCAGGGGCGAAGGTAGCCTCTCAGCCTTGGGGAGGCTCGGAGCAGGGATGACCCTGCTTCGAGCCTCCTCATTGGCTGAGGGGCTGCCACGCCCCCCGCCGGGGACAAAGGCAGTGGAATCCCGACGGAGGGATTCCCGGCCTGGTAACGACTCGGCGAGGGCCAATCAGAATGGCTATTTCATTCTGATTGTGCCCTCGCCGGGTACTAATCCTAGATATCGCTCTACAACATTCCTGAATGACATGGAAATACTATCACTTGAATAAGTAAATAGTAGTATTTACGGGATGCACAGTTATGCTATGCTATGTCATGTGGATATATACCACGCACCACTAACACCCACGGGCAGTCTCCAGTCGCTAACGTGGCTCTGCAAGAGAAGAGGGCGGGGTGTGTCAGTGAGTATGGGATGATAGGATAGGTTCAGAACCAGGAAAAACTGGCATCTGTGTGCGTTGCATTGCGTGTGGGGGTTGGTTGAGAGGCCTGCTTGTTATAACCTTAGGGATAGGACTCAGTGCCTCTGATGTGTGCTGAGGTTTTAAGTTGGATGTGTAGGTCGTATTCGGTTAGCATGGAAGCATGGTCGTACGCACTGGTTAGTTGTATCCTTAAGGGGGATCCAGTGTCTCAGTTATCTGTTATGTGTTTGATGGTGTTATGTTGGTGTGCTTTTAATGAAGTGTGGATGGATTTATGTATTATGTGCATTTGTATGTTCCGCTTATGGTTATGTCCAGAGTCTCAGAGACTTATTTGAGTGTGAGAATTAGATTAATGGTAGGATTGTCTTTGTGTGGTGCGGCTAGCCCATAGTCATGTATAGTGGCGTGGGTTATGTTGGAGGAGCAGGAATGGGGAGGATTGATTAGTACATCGTTTCGTTTCAACAGTGCCTCTGAAGTATGTTTTCAGCCCAGATCCGGTTGCTGCTAAATGGTACCCTCCAGCACTCCTGGATGTGGTCCGTTGGCCAGCCCCGCGACCTCTCCAAGCATAGAGGCTAACTTCCCCCACTGTTCTTTTGAGTGCAACGGGTTGGTTGGACCTAGTATATTATTGTTTAGTCGGCAGGCATTAGTCAGAGTAATTGTGCTTAGGCCAGATGTGAGATTGGCTGCTACTTGGACGCGCGGCTGGTTTCAATACATTTTAAGGAAGTGATGTGCGGCTGAGCTACCCCAATTATCTGGGTGAGACATGGTTAGTCTAATGCTTCAATTTAATGCATCACATGGCTGAGGTTTCCCGAATGCATACATGTTGCGCGTGGGGTGTCTTTCCCTGAATCTGTCTGCTGTGGGCCAGGCTACTCCTTGCTGATCTCTCTAGATGTGGCACATGACTGGGGAAAGGGTGGGAGGTGGGGGCTACAGTATTTTGGTCATCCATGATTTCACCTCTGTTTTCTGTGACCACATCCCTAGGGCGTTTCTTTTGGTCCTCTATGCTTTTCTGTCGTTTCCCTGTATGCTTGGCATGTGCCCTTGAATAATGAAATTGCTTTTAGTCATTTCCTGAAGGTGAGGTGGTCTTCTGTGTTTATAATTTCTTTGTGCCTAGAGTTCCGTTAGCAATTAGGCGTGAAAATGTTGTTCCTCCGAATGTCCTCTTTTAGAATGTTTTGGCTCTATTTGTAGGTCGTCGCTTCATGTTTGGTTCCTTCCTGGCTAGTAGCAGCTAATCTTGTCCTAAAGGAATCTGGCTGCTTGTCTGGTAAGGATTTATGGGCAATGCAGAGGGCTTTGAATTTGATGCATTTTTTTTAATGGTAACCAATGTAGGCTTCTCATAGCTGGAGTGATGTGGTCTTTTCTGTTTAGTTTTAGGAGAATCCTGGCTGCAGTATTTTGGGCGCGTTGACGTTTTTTGGTGAGTCTTTCTGGCATTCCTAGGTAGAGACTGTTTGCGTACCACTGTTTGTGGTACCACACAACACTTAAATTCAGTAATAGATTCACTAACTGCAGACAGTTTTAAATAGGCATGTGAATTAAGTGAGATATAACAGCATAGAATAGGGAAGAAAGCCAGGTTAGGTATGAACAGTGGCAGAATGCTTTCTTTAGACTAGACAAGTAATTTTGAGTGAGGATCCCCCCACTTGGGCAACCTGTAATGGAAAAGTTAAGGAGTAACTTATGTTGTCTTTTACAGCCAGGTCCAATAATGTTCAATAACCTTATGCTTTCTTTTAAAAGGTTCTACCACCCCAAAGTGCACGAGAGGTCATAGGCGAACAGGATCCTAGACGAATCTGGGACGCCAGGATGACTCTTGAGGCTAGAAGATGCTCTTCCTTGTCACAGTACCTTTGGTGCCTTGGCAGGTGAAGTTGCAGAGCTTCTCGGTTTCACTCAATCATTCCCTCATAGGATGGATACCCTTTGGAAGAAGGAGCCGCTGGGATACTGAGTCCAAGAAGAAAAATTGAAGTCTTTCTGAAGTGCAGCAGTTTTACTCTTCGCAGTGCTCTCCTTTGTTTGACGATTTCTCCAACTTTGGAAGTCCTGGGAAGATGAAACTTGCTGTGGGCTCCCTAAAGGCTTGACAGATGAGAGTACGACCCCTGATACCCTTTAATGACTTCTGACGGTGACGGGTGCATAGGTCACTTTTAGTGTCTTGTTTCAGAATATCACGTTTTTCAGACTTTCATTCTTCGGTGCTGCAGCCGCAACACGGAACTCTGGACATATTCTTGCCGACCTCGACTGGACCACTGGAGTGGACCTCAAACCCTCACCAAGTCTGGATCCTCAGGACATCTTCTTTAGTTTCTGGTTGCGGGACACCCGCCAGACGACCTTCCACTATTCTACGCAGTCATACCTCACTTAAAAATGTACAAACTGTCTGCAGTTAGTGCATCTATTATTGAATTTAAGTGGTGTGTGGTACCACATAGAGTGTATACATTTGTCATTCTTTGAATAAGTATTCCAAGCACGTGTTATTTATAGGAATATATATGGTAGAGGTAACAACCTTATTTTATATAAAGTAGCTGTGTCATCACCTAACGTAGTGTGTGGACATTCCTTTGTGGGATCTTTGGGGAACCACTGTACTTAAGAACCAGCCTGCATCATCTCCTGGAAGCTTAAGCCTGGCTGCTCGCAACGTTTTACCAAATTGACAGTCTTGCTAGGGGGTTCTCTGACTTTACCCTACCATATAGGGGTCAGATACCCACTCCAGTCATTACAGTTGTGGTTCAGCTGTGGGGTCACTGGTTTTAAGACACAGTGTTTAACCTAGGTACTACAAAGTATCCTCACTTCTTTATTTGTTTTGAGTTATATTAGTGTATACTGATAACTACACTACAATATATGGAAACTATTGCAAATGGTAAATTGACCAGGATGTGCTTAGAGGCTCTTCAGGGAGCTTGTGAAGTGGGATTTTCAAGATATGTCTAGGGCAGAGCGTATATCTGCCCTTGTGAATTTCCAGGCAGATTGTGGTACTCATGATGAAAATGGGGGGCTCTTATGGGGTCCTTACCCCTGGTGAAGTCGCAGATATTGTCACTGGGATCGCCACCTCTCCTGTCACTTCTATTCCAAAACCCAGCATTGTTTCTCAGGGAAGTACCCTGGAACCTGAGTTATTAAGGATGAAGTTAGTCTTTGAATACAAAAAGTTAGAGACTGAAGCTGAGTTGAAGAAAGAGGAGTTGGCACAAAAAGTTGTACTAAAAAACAGAGATCTTGAACTCAAAGACAAAGGCACTTAATGTCAGAGAATCCAGCTAGAGAAAGCTAAGGTGGAGACTTCAGTCAAAGCAGTTGATAGTGTCGGGTCTCCTGCAAACAAGTTTATGAAAGATGTGGTATATGTATGGGGAGGGTTCTGATATCCTCCAGTGGATAGAAGCATTTGAGATGGCTTGTGATATCCATGATTTTGACCATAGAGATTTGGCTGTTTGTTAAGTAGAGTACATCAGATTGGTTAGGACTGTATTCTGAAACTGAGTGTGGAAGAAAGTAGTCAGTATGAGTGCATGAAAGCTGATTTGGTTGCCAAGTTTGGCAAGACACCTGCCAGAGTGAATATGTCTTGGGTTGATTGTGTGAGTGCTGCACATATGAATATGATTGGATGAGTTGATGGTTACAAAGTGAAGTCTTTTTTTGAATTGTCTCACCTCGTGTTTTTTAAAACATTTCTGAGCTTTTTCACCAGAGCTGCGGCAGTACACTGCTGATCAGAATATCTTGGATCCCTTTAAATTGGCTGATATGTGGGTCTGCCACATGGTGTCCCCTAAGGATCCCAGTAGGAAGGACAAGGACAAAGAGAAAGGGACCCCTCCGAAGGCTGAGGAGTCCAAGAAGCAGCCACATCTGAATAAACCTAAACTTTCTTCCTCTAAGGTCCAAATATCTAGTGGGGATAAGTCTCATGGGGGTGGGAGTAAGAGTAATGGTGCTCCTGTTGCAAAGCAGGCTCCCAGTGGATCCAGTTCAGTCCCTCGTATTCCTGGCACCTGTTGGGACTGTGGGGCCTTGGACCACATAAATGGGGACCTCGAGTGTTACCCTTACTCTATGCCTGAGGTGGAGGCCAATGTCCTCAACTCCTCTCCAGGAATCACCTTTGGTGCTCCGGCAGAGATTTCCTTAGTGTCCCTTGAGGCCGGGGACCAGTACTCAGAAGTAATGGCTACTATCCCACAGAACACTAGAACATTTTTGAGAAGTGTCCACATAAATGGCCAGCCTTTCACTGGTTTGAGAGACACTGGGGCTAGCATGACAGTGGTGGACAGGACCCTGCTCAGGCCAGAGGATTATATAGGTGCTCCTCTGAGAACCACCAGGTTAGTTTGTGAGGCTCCCAAATTGTCTCCTGTAGCCCTAGTCAACTTTCAGATTGATGACAAGAGAGCAAAACTTCCTGTCCTGGTTCAGGCAATGTACCTGCCAACATTTTGTTGGGTAATGATCTACTAGAGATGGGGTTACTTTCAGATAGGCTACCCCTGACTGCTGCTGCAGTCATTAAGTCGCAGGTCAAACAGGGTCTGACTGATAGTCAGTTACCCAAGCCCAAGGGGAAACCCAAGGCTAAGAGTAAGAGTAAGAAGACCACCTCTCTGAAGGGGGCTCATCTCTCCCTGCTGTTTCTGCAGCACCCACTGTGGTCCCAGCTCTTGAAGGGCTAGGCCCAATGGTGACCCTTGACTCAACACCAGAAGGAGAAGAGCCGGGGTACCCTCCTCAGGTCGAGGTACTCTACCCAGAGGATTGCCCTGACATGCAATGCCTGCTGGATGAACGTGGGCCCTCTAGTTTTTTTGTAAGGGTCAAAGAGAGGGCCACTCTCTTGAGGGTCCAAGAAAATTGGCCCAGTTCCAGGCCCAAGGTGAGGTGCCTAGGTAATTTAAGATTCTTTGGGAGGGTGAGCCCACTCAGCCTAAACCGGGTGCAGTCAAGAGGTTGGTTGTAACCCAGGTATACACACCCTTCCTTTTGCAGTTAGCACATGAGGTGCCCTTAGCTGGTCATCTTGTCACCAAGAAGACCAAGCAAAGGCTCTCAACCCACTGTTATTGGCCCAGAATGTGTCAGGTTCAAGGTTTGGGCCAGGAGGAGCCGTGTGGGGTTGGGGAAACAGTAGAACTTGCATATGGGACCAACAACTACAATTCCCAGCAACCTGGAGTGGAAAGCGTAGTTCTTGGTCTATGCGCACTTATCTAGCGGATTTATTACTGGGGATTACTTATGCGCCGGCCGCCGAGGTGCGGATAATTGTAGCGTTCACGCACGGGTGGGCGCAGCGATGTTGCTGAAGGAATATCGGCGAGTGTGAGATGCTGGAGGACTGCTGGCGTATGTTTACTGGGCCACGGTTGTGATTTTGTAGCCCCTATGCTTTTCGGGCTGTTGCACGACTTGAGGCTCGAGTCACCGAAGTGAGCAGCTTTACAGAGGGCCCGGTTGCGGCGGTGAAGATCACGCCGCAGGGCTGGTTCCACGTCATCTCATCAGGTCCAGGTGGTCCCGTGCCCGGACAGCAAGATAAGTAATGTAATGCTTCGATACATGTCTATTGAAAAACAAATAAGGACACTGGAAGTGGTGCTGCCACAGCAGCTGCATTTGTTGTACAGCTTGACACTTTATTAAGCTAGCCATCCTGAGAACCAAGGACGGCAGAAACATACATGGACAGAAACTCTTAAGTTGTTTGTTCCTATGAATGGTTTAGGTCGGTAGAAGCATGCTGAACATCCTGTATCATTTGAAGCACTGAGTTGAAGTTCCACCAGGGTCTGGGTCCATTTATGCTAAGAAGGGACATATACATATTTCTTCAACACAACATGTTACCCTCAATAATCTGAAACCTAATCACTCAGCCATTCAAACAATTATAGGCTGTGTAAAGTCTAATAAGTGACATCTATCCAACATTTAAAATATTATATTTTAATTCATTTGCTAAACAGCACAAGTATCAAAAAACATTTTACTAAAAAATGCATTTACATCACATAAAAGATATACAATGTTTAAAAATGGTGATTTCACCACACATATTCAGGTTAAACAAATACTTGAAAACACACAACAGTAGCAAACTCAATTTTTCTTATTTCCTACTGTGTACAACAACTTGGCCCGACTTATATAAGTTTCTGTCCTGGATGTTATTATTAACTGGACATTCTTCAGGGGCAGAAAATTGTCTTGTGCTTCTCGTAGACTACTTTGTATGGTTCCGGTTTCTTAGTTCCAATACTGATTGTTCTCACTTGCAGGCACAGTATTTAGGATCTTTTCCAACCCAAATCAGGGTTATGCATTCACCATGCGGTGTACGCTCTTCATATCCCTCAGTTATAAAGTGTAGTTACTTCCTGGGGTCTGCAATCTTGTAAAGGCGCTTCCAGAAACAAATTTCTACTACACATTGTAGCCTTCTGTGGGAAAAATGGCTTCCCTCTTTTAATTCTGAAAAACGGAATCCCATGCGCAGTAGGACAATAACGAACTGCGCATGGGATTCCGTTTTTCAGCACCCCTCCCCACTCTGGTCCCCCTGAGATGTTCCCGCCCCCACATTCCCCCCTCCAGCCTACTTATGCAGGAGTATGTCCTAATACATTCTGGTTTCACCATCACCGTCTTGTCGCCAATGCTGGATTTGACTTTTATGGACTTCATTGATTCATGGTGCGTCACGCTTTCTCAACTCTCATGAAACTTGAGGAGAACCATCTCCGGTTTCGGAAGCACCTCAAGACCTTCCTCTTTGCTTCTGCTTTCTCTCCTCCTCTCCCCTGCTGAACTCCTGACTGAAACTGCACTGGTCACCTGGCTACCCTCTCATCTCGGGCCCTGGTCCCCTCCCCTGCCAGCTGCGCACCTGCACTGCCTCCCGGTCAACCCCTGCACTTGGGGACTGTTTCTGTATCCCTACAGTCCCCACCAGCTCTCAGCACTTCATGTCTGCATTTACTACTGCACTTGACACTTGTTGGACGCACTTTTACCTATTGTTTTTTTTATTTATTTTATTTATTCCTTACTGTTGATCCTATGTATTGAACTGCTCCCTCCCCCTCCTCTCCACACTTACCCTTTCCCCCCCCACCCTGCAATTGCGCGATCTCAATGTCACTTGACCTAGTAAGATTGCTGTGTTTATCTTCCCTCTGTTTCCCCTCCTTAGCCTTGTTGCGCCTTGAAACACTTGTGCATAGGCGCGTTATAAATGCCATATCATATCATATCATAGAAATAGCTGTTCTCTTTATCGACCTAGAGTTAGAACTTTGACAATGGGCCTCATTACGAGTTAACCGGTCCGGATTTAACGGTGCCAGTAAAACCATACCGCCACCGTTTTCCGGACTGGCTAACTCCAAGTTATGTGGCCGTGTGGTGTTACACCCGCCAGGTCTGACCTGGCAGGCGTAACAGCACCAGCCGCACACAGGTGGAAACACTGGCACCATTACTGTATGGTGCTGGTGTTTCCAATGCATGGGAATGGGGAGTAACGGAATGCCGGCTCCGGAATTACCAGACCACCGGGGCTGTAATGCCCCAGTGATTCCAGCAAGTCCAGAGCCGGTAAATCCCCACGAGTCTGAGGCCCAATGTATCCAAATTCTAATTTGTAATGCTTGCTTCAACAATTTGGAGGCAACATTGAATTACAGAAGAACTGAAGTTCTTCGGTGAAACGAAGCAAACAGATTTCACATGACTTTCCCATGATACAGTGCATCTGCTCATGGGCTTAGAACTTGGAACATTGCCAATATTTCCTATTTGGGGAGCTGAAATAAGCAATGTTTCTGCATTTGTTCTACATATAGCTTTCTTTCCATGGTTACACCATTAAGAGGCTTCATAGTCTATTTTTGTAAATTAAGCCTTTCAGCTAACTCTGTGCTGGTGAAACACTGTTTATCATGATACCAAGTTTTAGCACAGGGCATAACACCAGCCTCTGCTACCCATGGTATTTCTTTGGCCAGCAGGGGCCAGGTCCTAAAGAACTAAGTGGGGGGACTCATTACCATACCAATTGTTTATCATGATACCAAGTTTTAGCACAGGGCATAACACCAGCCTCTGCTACCCATGGTATTTCTTTGGCCAGCAGGGGCCAGGTCCTAAAGAACTAAGTGGGGGGACTCATTACCATACCAATTGGATGTGATGTCACCAGAAATTAGCATATCAAGGTGCCCTCTGAAAAAAAGTGGGGGGTCTCCGTCCACCCACGTGTATCCTCGAATTGAGCCCTGTTTGGCCAAGATAAGTGGATCCATCAAAACACAGTGGACGGAGGAGAGGAATCCTTTGCAGGGGGATTTAAAATCCATTACCTGATATTTTTATAATATATTGCTTTTAAAGTGTTCTCAGTTAACTGCTTGTATAAACCATAGACGTTTGACAGCATTTCTAACCCTTTCCATGTAATGGTTTATTCAGAGGACAGAATGTATAACCCCACCTGTCCCCTGGCTCACCAATCCAGACAGCCACACAATTGGGAGTATGATTTTTAGTTTTGCTGTTCCCCAATTGCTACACACACATGGCTGATTGGTCATGGGTTCATTTAACATTTTTAGAAATGAATAAGAGAAGAGTAGGATGCTAAGACTCTATTCAACTTGTGCTAATATTGGGAACAGTATATTGTGTGACTATACTATTATCAATGCTCATACATTATCTTAAGAAGGGGGTGAATATAATATGAATGCTAAAAAGAGTGAGAGCATTCCGACTTTGTTTCTATATATGATTATGAAAGACACTATATTGCAAGTGAAAATAATTCTTGTTATAGCATAAAACTGTGCAAGGAAGATATTGATAACATTGAATGTTTAACATAGACACCAAAGTAGTAATGATTGGATCCCAAATACTCTAGAGCAGTGACCTTGAAATCTAGGGCCGGCGAGATGACTGGGGGCAGAGGGGTTAGGGTCTACAAAAAGCAAGGACGATAGGAAAGATAAGCAATCACAGCATTTGGAGAAGCAGGTAATAGGTAACCTATCAGCCACCACGTCATAACTAGAAAAAGCTTATATGTACAGTCTACCACCTGGTGGCTGGGGTACACAATCAATTAATATGTTTTGAACCAAAGGTGTAGATAATTCAAAGGTAAGCTCTGCCTTTTGGAACTTTGTGTCGCGAATGAGAATGCCACTTTTGACCCTTCCCTGATGCCATTGCAGAGCAGTTGCTAGAGATGTCAGAAGAAGGTGACATCAAAAGCACATAAGCACTCTATGATTTTGCCATGGAACATTATAAAAGGGAAATCTGATTAGCAGCCACTCTTTCAGAAACAGTATTACCCAAATCATTTAATTTCTAAAAATCATAAAAGTTCAATCTGTCCCGCTCTCTCCAGATGACATTCTGTCACAATGACTTTTTAAATTCTTGCCACCAATGTTTTGCTGTATGACCTGTTGCTTCCAAGCTAGGTTTGGGCTATAAAATATAAAAAATCATAATACTATCCATTTGCTAGGAATCGACGGAATCGTACCAAAATGTGGCGACATTGCTAACATTGCGCCTGAACGCAGTACAAAAATCCCGACCCCATTATTGCACCCAAGCACAGCAGGGGTTGCAGGGGTGTCCTCCGCTCTCCTTGGATGCAGTAACAGGGTTGTGGGGGTGCTGGGGTGTCCCCAGGTTACCCTTACAGTAAGCAGTGGAGAAGATTAAAAAAATATAAGACCCTGCAGTGTCATCACTGCCCAACGTAAGTGGGAGAACAAACGCTGCAGGGGCACAAGGCCATCAGCTGCGCACACAGAAGTGTGCCGCAGTAAAGGTAAGTGGGAGCGTAGAGGGGTGCAGTCTTTGAGGATTGCGGGCGGGGGCAGAGGGGCAACAGTGATCTATCTGATCACTGTGCCACACTGTAATTGGCGTTTACATTTTCTTTGGCGCTGTTACGGGCATCGCAGTGATCACATAGATTTGAATGGACCAGGGAATGTGGATTATTCTCACACCAAGAGCCAAGTACTGACCCCAGGTCCCACTCTTCTGACTGCCAATATTGTGGACCACACAATTCTGCATCCCAAGCACTGGCAGCAGAGCTCTGGCCCTGTGGGATTGGCCATGCCCCTGCTTGAGGCCCCAATATATAACATTCACTTATGGGTTTAGGGCACCTTTACAGGCACAAGTCTGGAGCATCTGACATATTATTTTACACATTAAGATAATCCTTAAAGCCTTGGAATAGGGTTAAGGGAGTCACATTGGTGAATGATTGGACTGGTGGCTACTGTGTGGATAGGAATCACCACAGTATGATTTGTATTTTATTACAAACCTAAGACTGGAATTATGGTGTTTTAATGACCTGAAGCTATGTGGCCACCCTGTCAATTTCAAAATAGATTTCTGAGTGCCCTGGGCAGAAGCATAACATCCTCTCAAGGTCCTATACATTTTCACTTATGAATAGGTTAAAGAGCAACAACTGCTGCTCTCCCCATTATGATGTCCATAATTGTAGCCAGTTTACACCAGAAGCTTCTATTCAGCTTAACTCCTTACAACCTGTACCTCTGCACTCCTAACCCAATTTACAGAGGCTACTTTAGCAGTTCATGGGTGTCACGTGTGCTATGATTATGAATCTTCTCGGGGGGATTTTTCTCCAGGGTGTGGTAGTCCTCTGGGACCACTGGTAAAGGGAAGTGTCTGTCAGGGAAGTAGAAACTGCCCAAACAAAGTTTCTCACAGTTCTTTTTTTTAATTAATCTATTCATTAATTTTATGTACATTAAAGTATTAGATCAAATGCATTAACAATAAAACAATCAAATTCATCACAACCGGTTTCTCAAAATCCCACTGCCCCCCTCCAAATGGGAATTTTCAGGAAACATCAAAGAGACAATAGAATTACACATACAAAAATCTACCCCACATTTGATCAAACAAGTTCATGTTTTTATCTCTGCAAAGAACAATCCTCTCAAACCTGGAAACTTGTCTCAAATCCTCCACCCACTCTGAATGTGTTGGTCTCTCAACACATTTCAATTTCCTCAAAACAACTTTCTTAGCAGAATTTGCAGCCCTGAAAAACCAACACCTCTGTAGGTAAGTAAGTTCTTCCACCATATCTTCCTCACCCAAGATGACAGTATTATAGTCAAAATCTTCTTGCAACATTAGGACCTCATTCATCCTCATGGTGACCCTCCTCCAGAATGACCTCAATTCGTAACAGTCCCAGATCATGTGTTCAAGGGAACCAACAGCATGCTTACACCTCCAACATGCCTCTGAATCAACCATTCCTCTTGCATGAAGTCTCTCAGGTGTCCAAAAAACCCTGTTCAGAATTTTAATTTGGCGGCTTTGCTCTCCCAGATTAATAGATGTCAGAGCCACATTTTTACAAATATTCCTCCATCTGTCCTCAGACGTCTCCGATCCAATTATCTCTGACCATTTTGATTACAATTCTTTATTTGGCTCACGTTGTTGGGCCAAATTTTTGTACACTTTAGACGCCATACCATCTTCAGATTTATATTCAGTTAACCAGAACTGCCATCCCTTGCCACCAACTGCACCTTCATTCCGCAGTATTTTCTTCAGCTTCCTGTATTCTCCCATAGTGCAGTCCCTGAGGTCTTTAACTCGTGCAAGTCTCAACTGACCTATTTACCATCTTCAATAAGATCATCCAGCCACTGTACTCCACCCAGGAACCAGTTCAACCAAAAAAAGCGCCCTTCCATTCCATTTTATTTCTGGATTCAGCCAGATTGGGATAGAGCTATTATCATAAACCACTCTTTTACTCTTCTTCCAAAGCTCCTTCCAGCATGATCTTAGAAATTCTGTTGGTGGAAATGATTGATATCCAGATCCATCCACCATGGACAGAATAGCCCTAGGTTAAAGTGGAGATGATCAACTTGACTCTGCCAGCATCCAGACATCAGTTGAATTTTCTAGAAAAGGAACCAGATGTCTAGCTCCAAACGGCAAGTGCTAATTTTCAAAGTTTGGAACCCCTAAACCTCCACAATCCTGGGGTAATTGCAATTTCCATAGTTTAAGGCGTGGTTGTTTATTCTCCCATATAAAGGACTGGATCAGATTCTCAATTTTCTTCAGAAAACACTTTTTAATTTTGAAAGGGATCATACTGAGCACATAGTTGACATGTCATGTTGCTGTCATTTTGAGGGTTCTTAACAAGTCCAGGATTTAGGGCCTCATTACACGGTAGGCGGTGGACCAAGGTGCTATAAGCACCTTGGTCCATGCCGCTAAAATACCGGCACCACCTTGGAGGAAAGGGGAATTACCGCCCTATTCCAAGGTTGGCGGGGTGGTAATTCCCCCTTTCCCCATTGCCCTTCCCCATTCCCATTTTTGCCCCATAGGGCATAATGGGAATGGGGAAGGTGCTAATTACGGTACCGCAAATTGCGGTACCGTAATTAGCACCCTGTTCCCTTTGCGGGTTGGTTTTTAACGCCTGCTAAAAAGCAGGCGTTAAAGTACCAACCCGCAAAGGGACCTCGTATTAAGGCGGTAAGGGTTAACGGTCACCGGTACCATTACCGGTGACCGTTAACCCTTACCGCCTTCCGTGTAATGAGGCCCACAGTCTCCCCTGGCAACTTAATCCAATAAGTAGTTATCTGACAGTCGCAGGCAAAAGGGACTCCTGAACCCTTCTTTAGATGGTCTTGTTATAGGGTTCTAAGAGGGTTCTCAAACCATTTCTCTGTAGTATGCAGGGTCCCTTCTCCTTGGCTCTCAGTCCCAGGTTTACACCTTGCTTCCTACAGTTAAACCTTTGTTCACAATGTAGTATTCCCACCTTGGTCTCAGCTCTGAATTGAAGCCTGTTTAGTGGACTCTGTAAGTGGGGACATGAGTGACACTGGCAGACCTTCTAGGCAGGAGCAGAGCCACAGGAGGACAGGAGGCTACCCAAAGACTGTGGCAAGGCTCTCTTCACAACCCTCACTGCCCCCTCTCTCCCATGGTTCTGCTTCTCCGACCACCTGTGCCAATAGCTCTCTCTCTCTCTCTCTCTCTCCTAGCATCTCGCCTATGTTCGACAAAACTTTGCACTAGGTTATTTGACTTCCTAGGTATACCCCTACTGCTCTTAGGTTCCACCACCTCTTCTTTAACAACATTCCACTCCACATTTCTGTCTACCACCACTTCCTCCCCTAGTCATTTAATGGGACTCCATTTTACCCCTTCAGTTCCTTTATCTGCTTCCCCTTTCACCTCCCTGATGCAGGCCCGGAATGGCCTATAGGGCAATAGGCCCATGGCCGAACCAAAAATACAAAATGCTGGTGTGTGCAGTTTCTTATGGTCAAAATGGTTCACTTTCTTTGCCAATTAGGGCCGGTAGATCAGTTAATTCACTCTGCAGCTAGTAGTTTTGACCAGTGTTGTTGGATACATATTCTATAAAATGCACTATTTTCATCACACTTCATCAAAAAACTCCCCCTTGGTTAATATTCAAACCATGTCACAAATAAAATGAATATTTATTTTATTTATTGATTTTAATTCTTGATAGAGCGCCTCATTGCCCACCTGAAGGCACATACAGACAAGACAAGACAAACAGACGAAACAAGCAGAGAGGCCAGAAACACAGTGAGATAAACAGGACTTAAGGAGCAGTGAGAGATGGGTCTTCAGTATCTTTTTAAAGTCAGCCAAGGAAGTGGAGGATTTGAGATGCAAAGTAAGAGAATTCCACAGAGCTGGGGCGATGACGTTGAAGGTGGTTTTGCCAAATTTGGCCAGACTAAAGCGAGGCTGGCAAAGCCTGGCTTGTTCAATTTACCTGAGAAGTCGCCCTGGGTGTATCTTTGAATACGATCTGCAAGATAACTGGGTGCAGTAGCATTGAGACATTTAAATGTAAGCGAGTGAATCTTGAAAGAGACCCTAAGCTTAACAGAGAGCCAATGTAGGTTCTTCCAGGGACTCGGTGACAGAGTGCCGCCTTGACAAGCCGAGCACGGCTCTAACAGCGCCGTGTTGAGTGACTTGAAGAGCGGCGATGTTGGCAGATGTACCTGCCCGAAGACTGTTACAATAGTCAAGCCTTGAGTTGATGAGAGCGGAGGCCAGGAGAGACATATTGTGAACAGATAAAAAAATGACCCAGTGAGCAGAGTTGCCTGTTAATCCAACCACATGTGGTGTGAGTTTTCACCACATGGGTGCGCATAGAGAGTAGAGCGTCGATTGTAACTCCAAGCATCTTTACGCTTTGAGCAACCGGGATGGTGACATTGGCAATCAGGAATTATGAGTATTCATCCGATAGATTCTTTAGCATGTGAGAAGAAGCAGCTATCAGGATCTCCGTTTTATCTACATTCAGATCCTTTGAGTTCTGACTCATCCAAGAGTGTATGAGGGAATAGATGTCAGAGATAGCTTTTGAGTCAGCGTAGTAGGAACCAGATAACTCGAGGATGACCTGGGTGTAATCTGTGTAGTTGGTATACAGGACACCAGGTCATCAAGCAACAGAAATAGAGGAAGGATATACATATTAAAGAGAGTGGGGGACAGTGAAGTTCCCTGAGGAACACCTTGTGTCAGCAAAGAGGGAATGGACAAGAAATCTTCAATAACAACACGAGCGTTGCGGGGCCTAAGAAATATGCTAGCCATTGTGTTGTGTCCTTAGTGCAGCCAACAAGAGATTGCAGCCTTGCCATTTGCAACTGTGGGCCACATTTTTATTGGTGCCGAGACAATTTTATGGGCCAGTCCAACCCTGCCCTTATGTTACCTAAAGATTCACCTTCACTTCTTTTTATCATCTCATCCCACTTTCAACAACTCTTTCCCTCTTTCAACAACTCTTTCACCAACTATGCTTCTCTTACATCTATTGTCTGCTCTTTTCGTATCCATCTTGCATCCGTATTTATTCTAGTTGTCTACTTTCCTTCCCAACTTCTTCACTCATTTGGGCTCCTTCTACACCCATTCTGACACCTTATGTTTAATGTTCAGGATTCTCTAGTTCTTCACTATCACTCCTGCTTTCTTCTCCCATGTGGTCCCCTTAATCAACCCTTTGTGCAACGGACAGAGTTTTCACATTCTTTACTATCTCTCCTTCCTTCTGAGCGTCCCTTTCCTGAACCGCTTAGGAATCTCTTCTTGAAGCCAGCTGGGTCTATTAACTCCTCGCCTTCAGGGTCTGTCTTTCCCTAGCCTCCAGGAACTTCGTTGCAGCCTCCCGCTTCCTCCTTATGGGATGGGGATCGGTTTACAAGCACCACCTGTGGGGGTGGCTTTCAGCCTTGGTGTGGGATTTGGAATTTGCTCATCCCTACCCTTGGGTGGTCCTCCTTCTGCCTTCCAAACCCTAGCTCTACTTTCCAGCATCGCCCAGGGTTGAGGGAACCCAGGTATGCAGATTTACTATGGGGAACCTGTTTAATTTAGTTCTTTGGCCCTTGGTGGGTCTCTGATGTCTGCTGAACCACAGCTTCAAAAAATACATCTGCGGTCTTGATTTCCCGATCCCCTCTTCCACTTTTCTTCACAGGTTTAGGGAGTGGCTGGTAGGTCCCAGCCCTGATGGTTGGCTCCGGTTCTGAAGTGAGTCTTGAGTCTGTATAATACCTCCTGAAACGGTGGCCCTCTCTCTGTTGGTCCCACTCTGGACCGACCCTCGGGAGGTGGGGGTGTCTCCTTTTGCGAAACAATTCTTCACCGTATGACAGTAAAGGCCTCAGGTTGCTCTCTTTCTCTGACTTTATTCAGGAGCACACATGCCAGAAGAGATGAATGTTCAGGGGCAATGGGATCCGAAGGTCTGCTGTTCCTTGATTCCCTTAAAGTGGAGGGAGCATTTACAGTTGCATTATGGCAGATCCCTGCCTTCTGCACATGGCACTGTCGGAGTAGCCAGGGGATCCTACACACGCTTACCCTAGGCTCACAGTACAGGGGCCTATATGAGGTTTTCCCCCTGGAACCATACATGTGGGCTACACTTGTCTGGAAATGATAGACATACGCAGTATCCTAGAGGTGCTTACCCCCTTGCCTCTGTCATTATTACAGATCCTTGCATAATTGTCACTAGTGAAAAACCTACTTGATGGCCCTTCAAACTAATTCTGTCATGTGGCCATTCTTAGAAATACAGACATTATTATGATTGGGTGTTGTGAGCTAATTCACTTGAGAAAACAGTTCTTAAAAGGCACAGATAAACACCCTCAGTTAGCCTTAGAAGGACCATGCTTGCTTTCACAGGTACACAAGACTTTATCTAAAAGTGGGAAATGATTGCGATCCATGGATTACGGAGAAAACAAATTAGGGGGAAGGTTTGTCAGAGTTGTATAAATGGAGGAAAAGGTCAGCCGAAATCTGAAGACACTTGGATACCATAATTATACCATAATTAGCAGGGTATAATAATTCTGATTATCCTAAAATGTACGCTTGTGATATTTTAATTTAGCTATTCAGTATAGCGAGGATTTATCGCAAAGGTGCTGTGGAGCACTTTTCAGAAAACATTTGGAAGTAAAAGCAGCATCTCTACATTGAGATGCTGATCATAGGAGAGAATCTTTAAGGATGCAGAACTGGGTTCAGCTGAGATCAGATTCCAAAGCAAGATCTAAGTGCGAGCATGAAACTGAGACACTCCTAGCCTGCACACTGCACTGTTAGTGTGACATATTTAGAATTTGAGGCAATGGCGAATAGAGGGATTTTGCAAAGAATTACTGTGTTTTTTCGCTCAGGTGCAATGCCCATTTCTCCAGTTTTCATTGCAGCAAACCATTCACTGGGCAGTCGCCCCTTCCACATACCCCTTTGAATGTGGTTTTGTGAACATTCAGTTTCCCCATCACCTTGAAACATTTCTTCATGCCTCAATATTTACATTTCTACTTGCGAGCCTGTGTTGTATGTCATGTAATTGGGTCATGTATACGTCATTTTATGCCATCTCTTGGGTCCTGCAGGATAGTAGTGTGGGGTGCTTTGAGGGGTAGAAGGAGAAGAGCAAGGTCGGTGTTGTTGATGTATTGGTGCAAGGCAGACTTGAGAATCTGCGCCTGCGGATCAAGTCATGTGTGGTGGTGTGTATGTTCCAGAGTGATGTCTTGGAGTAGTTGAGTGACTTCATGCTGAATAGTGCCCGAGGCATCATCCTGGTTTGTACGAGTATAACCACGAGAGGCAGTTGGTAAATTGGCCAGTCTGTCGTGTGAATGTCAAGCAGAGGGTATTGGGCGTGACTGGATATTTGTTATACTTTAATGTCAGAGTATCTAGAGGCAGGAGGACAGGGACGTCATTTGGAGGTCACCAGGGGACGCACCTGCAGCCCCTGACGTCTCCCTTGCTACCTCTGTGGTCTCCGTTGGTACCCCTAAAATACATGGATGCTCCTGGACTGTGGCCAGTGCTATGTGGCTCTGGAGTGGTTGGCTTGCTTGCGTGTGCAGGCTTCTTAAAAAAACAAGGGGTTCCACAAGTGTGACACTTTGAGCAGTGACCCTAAATAAGAAAGAATAGGAATAACAAAGAATTGACTTTCTGGAATTCTATACAATAATTGCTAGACTCATGAAATGTTTATTTCAGGCCCACTTCAGGGGGCGAGTCACTGATTTAGTCTGTTCTTAAACACCTCAAATTCACAATCCAGACAAAAACCTCCAAAAAGCATTTAGAGTAGAATAATTATCCTTTTTGAACTATGTATTTTTCTTTTCACAAGATGCAGTTAAAGCATGTTTTTTTTCTGCCGTTATCACTGTTATGATCATCACAAGACATTCCATCTCGGTGTCTGCGGTTACTTGACAAATTCCTTGTGCATAAAAGCTTGTGTACAGTGTAGAAATGTTAGACCATAGCACATAAAGTGGTCCTTGATTTAATTGTGTCACAATTAATGCTTTGTTGCAATGTGTCTATCTTTCCTATTTTCATCGCATGCTGTTCAGGATGTTTGCTTGAATGTATGAGGTAACGAGTGCCCAGACTAAAGAGACTTTAATAACATTCAGACATGTGATTGCAAATTTTACTATAGCTGGGACAATAGCACAGCGGGTTGAGCACTCGTTCCTGTGATGTGTGTGTCATCTGCAGGTTCGTATCACCGGCAAGGCCAACTCAGCCTTTCATCCTTGAGAGGTTGATAATTGAGTACTGTGAGAAACCTAAAGGTGACTCACCCACTAGTCCCCGGAGATCTGTCATTCAGGTGGTCAGGGCACAGCCATCGCTATTGGATCCAGTTCCTGGGGGTAGACCAGTGGGGGACGATCACCTGGATGGGGGGGTCTTCGGAGAGTGGAAGTGGGACACTGACGGGCGAGACGTGGTAACCCATTCCCAGTAACACCTTTTTCACTTCCTACACCGTAGGATATATAGAAGCTCTGCCCCCACCCCTTTTCCGATACAAACACTTTCTTACACAGAGAAAGACAACAGACTAACACCAGAGCCGTTAACCTGACATGTCCCAATACAAGGGTCATGCAGAGTCAGGCAATTGGCAGTAACCACGCACAGCTGACGGTCCTTTACCTTCCCCACAGGGATAAAAGGCAGAGCACCAGAGAACACTACGAGGAAGGCTGAACTCAGGAGGAAGCAGCCATTCCAGGCCATTCCAGACCGGCAGTTCAAGTGGAGGAGAAAGGTCGTGAGACCTGAAAGGACGATGAGGAGGGAATTGCCCTTGCCCTTTTCAACTCAGACCGCAAAGCCTCCGAAGAAGGAATTACAAGACCGGGAAGTACAGCTTGCATGTGGTGTGACAGGTGTCAACAGTACACACAACCCTCCCATGTTGATAATACAGACGGGGAGGCATACTGGCTACCGTGGTACCATCTTCGACTCCAGAAGCAAGAGAAGCCAATGAGCTCAGCACAGCCAGTGAGTCAGAGAAAGCTGATAGCAAACCGAACTGTGTTGAGCCCAAGGTTGCAAATTGGCAACATTATAGGAATGCAAGGAACTGGTTAACAAAGAAATTGAGTGTGTCTGAATGTTAGGGAAAGCCCAGAGAAGGTCCAGCTGCAGGAGTGCTCACTCGAAGGACTATGGCTGGCCCCTTTGTTTTGTGTTGAAACTACAAGAACCAAAAGGCCCTAGGAAAGGGCGGCATGAAGTGTTAGAGTGGTCCTACAAGGGTCCCATCAAATCCCTGGTACAATCGTAAGTATCTGACCCTTAGTGAGAGAAGGTTAGGGGAAGAGAACCCCACTTTCTGATAAGACTGAGAATAATGTGGAATAAATCAAGTGTGAACCTGAACGAGGGATGCCAAAAGAAGGCGACACGAAGGGAAACTTTGCTTTCTGATGAGATTAAACAAATCATGGACTGTGTTAGAAACTGATGAACTATGTTAAAGATGGCTATTTTAACCTGACTGAGGGATGTCCAGGGGAAACTAAGACAAGTAAAACCTGTTTCGTGATAAAGCAAATTGAACTGTGAAATTGGCAAATGTGAAACCGGTTGAGGGCTACCTGCGAATTAAGGTGAAGCCTGATACACCAAAGAACGTTGAGTAGAGATTTAGAGTGAAAGGCCATAGTGAACCCGATGGAGGGAGGCCCACATTGCAAGAAGGCTTCGAACCAGGCAGAGAGAGATCCAAGGCGCTAAGAGCAATCGCCCAACCTGCAAGATCACCAAAGGAGCCTTTTGTTTGTGTGTTGTTTTGGTCCAGCAGACCTTCTAAGGCAAGAGACTTTGTAGAAAAGAGACTTAGCCACTGAAGGTCCTGGTATCGTTGAATGGAATACTGAACCTCAGGTTGGAGAGGCCCAGGACTGTGCTGTGCACAGAAGTCCCGCCTCATCATGTGCAAAACACGTGGGGAAGTGAGACCCCAGACATAGCATCCTGATTTATCATTTTAACAACACTTCTTTCTTTTCTGCTGAAAATTATCCTGCACCCTTTTGTAAACTTAGTGGTAAGGATTGGCAATATTCTTTTTATTTGACAAGACTCCACTAGAACTGCCTTATTATTATTTGACGGTCGTAGCTTGCTCCCATCTTAGATTTACGTTTAGATTAAGTGTTTATCTCTCCCATTATAAAGTTCAATAAACACCCTTGAACTGTGTGAGGATGTGAGGGTAGCCGCCGGAGAGCGGGACGCCCGGCCAGAGGAGCCCGCTGTACCGCGGGCGGGTGCGGCGCTGAGGGCGGGTGCCGGGGAGGTGTCCCTGTCAAAGGGAGAGCCTTGTCGGCATCCCCGCGACGGTGCCGGCGTTGCAGCCGCAGCGCCGCATGTGCCCACGAGGACCCGGGCCACTAGCGCTGCGGCTGAGCGAACCGCGAACACGGCGTACATCGACGGCCTCTGGCGGCGAGCGGCGGCGGGGCTTGGGAAATAGAGAGCCCGGCTCGTGCCAACCGGTCGGCGTCGGAGGAGCGCCAGACACATGGTCAGGAACCAGACAGGGGGGACAAACCAGAACCCCCTCCTTACCTCGAGCAGGACGGGCCTCCGGGGAGCATACCTCAAGGGAGACACCATGTTGGGGGGCGGGGCCTATGTAGAGGGCGTGTGCCAGACATGACCCAGGTGGGATAGCAACCAGGGAGTGGCTGACAACAGGGAGGGGGAGCCGGAACCAGGCAACCAAGGGAAAGGAGGGGAGGGGGCAGCTCTACTCATAGAGGGTGGGTGCCTAGAGCCCCCACCAATCCGAAAGGGGGGAAGGGAAGTTGTTCCTGATTGGCCTTTTTTCCCTCCAAGCAACGGGTATAAAGGGGACTGGCCTACTGGCAGTTTTGTTGCTTTTTGCAGGGAGAAGGAGAGGAGAGTGAGAGCAACTGGTGGGCCTATCCGGGTCCGTGAGAACAGGAGATACTTCAAGGGGAGAGGAACTCCTGGTGCCTTTTTCTCACAGTGAAGTAACTGTGGGAACAACCTGGAGTCCAACTACCGTGGTTAAGACATTACATTTAACCAGTGTGTAATAAAGGTCTACAAAAAACTCCACATCGGCTACTGTCCTGATTTCCACAAACTGTAATCACTTGTGTCTGTCTTTACTGTTGCCACCATGAGTTCTTTACAGTACCAACACAGGTTGGGTGATATTGTATGTATATTTGTTCAATATAAAGCGCTTAAGCGTAAGCGCTATATAATAACACGTCATTATCATTTGGCCTTGAACGTCTGCTTGCATTCACAGTAATTTGGTAATATGGACCTATACACACTGATATTAACGATACACATGGTGATCCATTCTTGCATGAAATGTATATCCCATTTCAGTGATATCGTAACCATATTTTCCGTAGCGTACTTCGGAACAATGCTATGTGATGCCACTTCCTGTTTTGTCAAGGGTTGAAAGGTCATGTTCCATTACTTCCCGGGATGTCACTTCAGCGTGGGGTCAAATTACATCACTTTCTGGGATTTCAGCAGAGGTCAAGGGTTGTGTGATGTCACTTCCGCTCTTTGTAACAACATTTTATAATTTTTAGAGGACGTATATCTACAGAAGGAAGGTACAGCCATGGGGGCGGCCTTCACCCCGAGCTTGGCCAATATCTATATTGCCGAACAACCCTTACAACAACAAGGTGTTGCATTGGAAACGCTATATAGATGATTTGTTCGTCATCTGGCAAGGTACCATTGAACAGCTAAAGGAATTTGTTAATTGGTTAAATCAGTGTAACAACAATTTGTTGTTTACATGCGATTCGGATAATCATCAGTTGCCTTTTTTGGACCCATTTGTATTTGTATTTGTATTTATTTTATTTGTACTGCGCACCTGGCCCAGAGGCATCTGGGTGCATTTCTAGAGGAAGTACATCAGTTACATCAGTTAAATAGGCAGGTACATAAGTTAACAAGTAAGGCAAAATAGACAAATGCATGAGTTACCAGAGAATGTGGCACTAGCAGTAGTACAGCAGATGCCTGGCCAGGAGGTCGCTAGGCACAATTTCTAGAATAGGTGCAAAAATGTACAGGGAGGTTCATATATTGCAAACAGTTACAGACAGTGGTTACAAGTACAAGATAACGGTAAAGATTACAAGCGTTAGGCAGCCCGGTCATGCTCGGAAAGCCATAGTTTAACTTTATTCTTAAAAGAGTAGAAGGAGGGTTCAGATCTGAGTGTGGTGGATAGTGTGTTCCACAGTTTGGCTGCAAGGACTGGGAAGCTGGATCCTCCAGCCTTTTGAAGCTTAAGTCTGGTTATCGATATTGAATGGGCTTGTGCTGATCTCAGTGGTCTGGTGGAGGTGTGGGCGGTGAAGCGGTTAGCAAAGTAGACAGGAGAACGATTGGCCAGAGACTTGTGAGTCAGAGCAATGGTTTTGAGTGATATTCTATGGGCCACAGGAAGCCAATGAAGGCTACGTCTAGTGTCCGATATATGATGTTTCCTGGGAATGTTAAGGGCAGCCCTAATGGCATTGTTCTGGGTTATTTGAAGTTTGTTGATGTTTCTTTGGCAAGTACCTAGTCATATTCCATCATGAGGGTTACATTTACACTTTACTTTACAGAAACCCTACTGACCGAAATACTTTATTGGAATATTCAAGCCAGCATCCGCATTCACAAAAGATAACTTGCCATGTGGTCAGTTTTTACGGTTACGTCGCAACTTTACCACCATCAGCCACTTTGAACAACAGGCCAACATTTTGGGCGAGAGATTATTGGCAAGAGGATACCCATGCAAATTGATTAAGAAATCATCAAAAAGAACACGTTGGACACATTGCAAACCTTTGCTCAGCCCACGTGAGAGGAAAACCAACTCTGACCGGATAGTTTGTGTGACGACTTTTTCGCAGCAAACTCCACAGCTTAAAACACATATAAAAAAAATTGGAATTTGGTGACTAGTACAGGCTGCGCTATGGGCCCTCTTTCGTTTGTCCTCAAATGGAGAAAAAATATCCAAGATCAATTAGTACATTCACAGCTGTAGCAATCCAGGGTCAACTTTGCTCAAAAAAACTTGCGTGCAGTTTGGAATCGTGAAATCAAACAAGTGCTGGGACATCATGACTGTGGTAGTTGTAGTGTATGCCATTTGACTTCAAAAGCAACAGAATTTACACATGGGAATTTCCATTGGCAACTGAGACAATTCACTAATTGTCAGCCTTCCAATGTGATATATATATAATTCAATCCCCATGTGAACAGATATACATGGGCATGACTACAAGAAAAGTGGCGACACGGATTAACGAGCACCGCTCAAGAATAAGAACAAAAAATGTATCAGCACCATTGGTACAACATTTTGTTACGGCAAATCACTCAGAGGAAATTATACATTGGTTTGTAATTGACCAACTGAAACCAGATGCCACTCAATATTCCATGCAGCATAGGCTACTTAATCTGGAACAACATTGGATTCATCGGCTACGGTCTCACGAGGTTGGCCTAAATGAAGCGTTGGCCTAAATGAAGGCCTGTTCTGTTTTCACAATAGTTCATATTCAGTAATAGCAGTTTGACAATCTAATGGATGACATGACCAATGAGAACATCCTGCAGCGTAGGTGTGATAGGAGAAAACCAGGTCAAAAATGACCAATTAGTTATCTTTAGTTGCTATGCAGCCATGAATTAAAATATAGACTGTGTTGAAATTCATTGACATATAATAGGTTGTCAATACATACAACAATTACATTTTGTTTTAGCTGAGCGAAAATGGCAGACGTTCATCACATGGGGAGTCTCATAAATGTGGGTAACAATATATTTCCACTGCCAAGACTGACGGTTTTGAGAGTACAAGATTTTCACAACCTTTGAGATTACGGCTTCAACATCTAACACCCAGTAAATGCGGCAAAAAAATCTCCCTCTAAAATGGCAGCCGTGGATAGCTGCAGTTAGAACCACACGGAGGTATTGCAGACGCCTATTTACATGGCCTAATGTGCGTCTTTGCTTTTCTCTGGATCTATTCAAATGGTGCCGAATTTGATGAGGGGAACTCTTTAATGCGAGGAAGTGCAGAGAAATGGACATATTGCACGCACCCAACAGCGTGGATCATGGAAAGTGGCAGACCGATGTTTAATAACAATTAAGGTAAGCCACAAAGAAAATATGCGTGCCATTTTTCGGTTTCTTGTTTTGGATGAATCACGACAAACGCTTTTCTGGATCAGGTCAACTTATGAGGCCACTCGAGAATGGCTTGATTGTGGGACAGCATCCGGCTTTTCTGTTCTCCAATCAACACCTGCTAATAAATTATTGAGCGGCTTGAAATGGATTGTCCAATTGTTGACAGCACGAGATGTACACTTCAGTCGAGAGAAATAGAACATATGCAGGGTAGGATTCAACAATACAAACTGCACGCACACACCCCCAATGAACCTCGTCGGTTGGATGGCCACTGGGTGGCCCCCCGGGGGTACAGAAACTGGCTTGCTGCCCCCCTGGGGTTCCTTCTGTGGCTGTACCTTGAATGGCTGGCCTTTGTCGCACAGGGGTCTGGGGCTGTCGCATTAATTATTGGTTTTGACCATTTCTTGTAGATAACCTTAGATGGTCCACATGGTCCCATGACAATGACGTGACTTAGCGGCGACAAAGCGTTAATTGATGTGGGAATGTCACCATTCTATCACCAGGTACATTTTCTTCTTTTTTGGGGCAAATTGTCCTCATGATAAGAAACTGTAAAATCTGGTGGGATTTATGATTTTTGGGAAGGTTCGCCATATCCCAGCAGGCTAGATAACTGACCCGTGGCCTGTCTAAGGATCAAAATCAACAGATAGGCACATGTACCTTATCTCTGTTGCAAGAGTGCGAAAATCACTTTAGGGCCAGTTTCTGAGTACTTTCTTAGTGGTTCTTAGTAGCCGTAGGACTCTGCCACAGCTAAGAGACTAAGACAGATGGTCCAACTTGTAGACTTTATAGCACTCTCATTGTTCTCATCCTTGAATACAGGCAAGCTATAAGCACCTATGAGGCATTACATTTGGGGTTAGCTTGTTCCTAAGAACTGAACCATCAATGCAGCAAACCCTAGATGCCAGGCATATACCAGGAAAATCGTGAACACTCTGCTACTGCCCCACCTGGGGGTATCACAGCTTTAGGTATGTGGGCACTACTAAAATCAAGAAACCTGAAACAAGGAGTTACCCCTAGGGGAAACCTGTATAGATTGCAAATGGCTGCCACTTAAGGAGGCTAACTCAAAGTATATGAGTCCACCCTATTTCAGCTTTTTTTTTGTTTTAAATAAATGGTCTGAAGGCATAGGATCTTTGGAGTATCTTGTCATCAGGTACTTTGACAAACAGGTTTTTCACACTGCTTTGGATGACATAGGGTTGAATTTAAGATACCCTTAGGTCCGGGATCGGGATGTGGTGAGAGAGTCCTGGGGGCCCTATGAGAGGGGTGATAAGACATCAGAGCGATGTGAAGCATATTTGAGTCCTTGTTGGTTTCTCCCTTTGAATCTTTGAACTATATTGGTGCTAATGTTTGAAAGTTTGGTTTAATATGTTGTCGGTGTGATATGGCAAGGTGGTTGGAACCTCAAATTAATGAACTAGAGTGATTGGTCCAGCGGTGGGTCCTAACTATTCACATTGGTGGTCTGGCTTTCTTTTTCCGTTTCCTTGTCTAGTCTGGACCCTCCTTTCCTGGTCTCGCCTTCCAAGTGTGTCTGTCCCTTCCCTTACCTTTCCTTCTATGTTCATTTCTGCCTCTTTAGTTTTCTCATCTTTTTCTGCTTCTTTCTTCTTTTGGGTTTACCAGACTCCCAACACCGTTAAAATTGGCCACATACACCGATCCAACCCCAAATGGTTTGTTGTTTTGTCCTGAAGAGGGCTCCGGTCCAGAAATCAAGACTAGGACGCAGCCAAAACTCGAGTCACAGTATTTTGTTTAAAATCCTATCGGACGACATAGAGTTGCTGCAGTTATTCTAATTGCGAGGGACATTTTTTATATCTAAATTGTTATTGATATGTACCTATAATGTAATAATTGGGCACATTAATGTGTAATTACCAATGTGTAATTACCACTTTGCACTTTAGGGTCAAATTGGAAGACCCCTTGTTAGTTTTTTATTAATATTTTTTCTTATCAATTGTATACTTTGCTCAGTTTGGACAGTATGAGTGAATATGAATGTGAATGAATGACATGGGTTGTATGTGATACATTATGGGTTATTGTTGGTTATGAAGTGTATTTTATTCAAAATCTAATTAATAGTTATTAGAGATTCAATTCATGTACATTTTAATGTATATAAGTATTTTTTTTATACACTGTGTTTATATTGAAATTTCTCGTATGATGTAAAATAAAGAATACTTTGCAAAATTAAAAATGTATGGGGTTCCTATGTAAGGAGATCGCTATTACAATAAAAATGAGTATATAATGCTTTGAGAGTTGGTATATACCTTTTGAGTCTATACATCTTGTACAGCACTTCCGCTACCCCAGGCATTTTGGGTTGTAGTAACGGAGGAACCATGCAGGTAGAAAAAAGCACCACCCTGTGTGCGAATGTGCAGTAAGAATCCGTAAATCCCAGGTGAGGGAACAGACTGTCTCTGACAAAATGACTGCTGCTCTGCAGGAGTTCAGGGATAAGTAGTGGCTGAAGTGCCTGCTCCCGCGCTGGCTAAACCAGCAGTGATCCGAATCATAAAGTTTCAACATGCACAGTCAAATAGGTAAATATACCACGTTTGCCGCTTTGTGCAGCCCAGGGCGAGTGTAGGCTATAGTCATCAAGTGGGGTATTACCTGGTACAGAAGGACCACAAACAACAATAGTACCAAGTACCAAAATAAAATACTGTCCAGCTAAGTCTCTAGAAAAATTAAACTAACAAAAATTGACAAAACTGATGAAAACACTACTGGCCTATTTCTTTTAGGGCAAGTACACAGAAAGCAGACTTTAAAATAAAGAGGCATTCTCGGATGTTGGACATGCATGATTGATCAAATATTTCAGTAACAAAAGGTCAAAGTTATTGGTTATGGCTTTCAAAAAGGCAGAAAAGGGTGAATATAAGTCACTGGTGTTCTTTAAGGAGGACTGGAGGGCCAGGGCCACGTCCTATACCTTTAGTTATTCACTTTCATGGCTAGACAGCATCGAGCCAGGCATCGATCTGCTTTCTGAGGCAGTGTTTTGGCATCTGATTGGTGAGCCAGGCAACTGGGTCCAACATGCAGAGCTGTTCAGCAAATAGGTACTTGACTTCAGGGTTGGTGGGGAGCCGTGCCTAGGATATCTAGAGGCAGGGTGTGTGTTTTGTTCTGCACTTCCATGCCAGGAAGCTTACAGGAGATCAGATGCAGGAACTGCTAGCTCCAGGGAGCATGATCCTACTTCCAGTGTTCAGGCAGCCAGTAAGGCCTTGGACCACACAGCAGCTCAAATATATCCCTGTTATGGTTGGGGATAGGACCTTGTCTCTTGGAAGACTCTGGTCTTCATCTCTCTTTCCAAGAACTTTGGAGAAGACTGTACTCCCAACCAGGTTCCAGGTGTATCCTTCTTCCCTAAGTGTCCAAAGATAAATCAACTCACAGAAGGCACCCCACCAAAGGTAAATCAATTCAGTGAAGGGTCCCCAGCCCCCTTCTTTGTCTCCCCCGCCCTCCATTTTTTGTAGCATTTTGCCCATAAACAGGTCTGGGGATTCCCCCCAGCCTCTTTTATAGGCCAAATGCTACTACCATTTAGGCCTAAGCAAGCTTGATGTTTAGGGTCCAATCCAGACTGCTGTAACAAATGTTTTTTGTCTGCTGTGTTCATAAGCAGGGTACCTTTTCTATAGGAAATGGAGCAGGAAGTTTGGGAGCCCTAGCAAAATCCAAGAAGGTGTGATGCCTCTGTGGTGTGACTCACTCTTCTGGGTTACTCTAACTTTGCCCCCTTTCTCTATCTGCCCAAATTAAAAGGTCTTCAGTAATCAGCACTCTGGTTTGTGGTGGCCATTTTGATGCCAGGATTCTCCTTTAAGCAGGGCAATAATAGATAGAGGGAAGCAGGTGAAATGTGCACTCCCATGGAGTGTTCCTGTTCCTTGGAGAACGGGGATGTCTCTTCTCAGGAAGTTGACATTGAGTGCATCGGTCAGGAGCTGTATGTTGGAAAAACCAACAAAAAAGGCAATAGAGGTTAACAGTGATATCTGGGACTCTATTAAGGTTGCTACACTACCTTCCTGGACCCATTTGGATTACCTTTCTTATCCTTCTCCTCTCTTGAACCACCAAGAATAATGTAAGGTATTCCTTCGGTTTCTTCACAGATGGAAAGGAGATCTGAATCGTGTAACTGTAGGGGTCACAGGATTTTCAGATTAGGTCACCCGTCTTAGAACGAAGGACAGCACAGGAGAACAGTACGAAAAGCAGACAAGACAAACAAATACTAAAAACCTTATAGGTCCTGGGGGTTGTTCAGGTCTTGGTTCCTTCAGTGAATAATAATCATGGGACACTTTCATTCAATCCACAGGCTGTTTTTGTATAAATGTGTACATCCAGGGGTGTTGCAAGGTCTGGAAAAGATCCGGGGCTACGCTAATGTCTGGACTGTCAGGACTTGGGCCTAGCTTGCCTTTTGGTTGTAGCCCTTGAGCTTCTATCCAGGGCTACAATCAAAAGACCTGGGGCTATAGCCTCCCCAGCCCCCGGCCTCCACCCCCGAGCGACGCCTCTATGTACATCCATTCACGCTGGTTTAGTGCTTCTCTTTTCCTGGACATGCCAGGACCTCCACACACCTCCAGCATAAAATGTTGACCACCCCCACAGTTGACACTTTTGCAGGCTAGGCTATAGTGTCCTATTCCCTCACTCACATAATTTACCTTATTTCATTGCCCCTATATCCATTCTCCATGGAACTATAAAGTTTCCCTAGGGTGTAAACTGTGGGATGTATTGACTCATTCTGCTATACTATGCGGCCTCACTCTGCTATCTAGGGTGCGAGAAACATTAAAATGGCGGTAAAACCCTTGTGGGTGCCAAAACCTCCAAACGCATTTTTCAACACCAAAAAGATGTCTGCACAACCTGCCACCCATGGTGCATGTGGGGTGGAACAGAACACAAGCTGCAGAAAAAGTGCCAGTAGGCTCCATGACAAGTAAACATAGAGTGCAGAGGGAAAAGCAGCGCTTTGCAAGTGGAACTCCAAAATTTGTCTGTAAATGACATTTACTTTGCTGCTGAAACTTCAAAATGCCTGTACATAACAACTTCAAACACTCAAAATCTTGCTTGGTGCTAAAATTCATTTAATCTAATGAAGCACTGTGAATTTATAAGGTCCTGAAATGTTAAGAGCAAAACACCTTCTCAGCAAAACTGGATTGCCTGTGAATGACAACTCCTGTAAAAAAAAAATCTTTGTGCAGCCGCACTGGGCTACCTGTGAGTGACAGCCCCTGTCAAATGGGCTCTCCTGATTACATTTTAAGGTTGTCTAAACTAAAGGTCTGCCGGATTAGCAAATATAAAAGGACTGTTGCTGAAAGGAACACGGATCTCCGTTTTTTTGATCCCACAGGTTTAAATCTAGGATGTAAATTATATATGTTATCTGATGCAACAAGTTTGTTTTATGCTGTATTTCAGGTCAAGAAATTAAGAATTAACCTAGGCTGGCTGGGCCTGCAAGGGGCTGAAAAACAGGTTTCCACCCAAGGGGTGGGCATTGCTCTCTGCAGATGCTCACTGACACATGATAATTGTGGGGTATGCCAGACTTCTGTCTGCTGCCAGGGGCTGAACAATGGCAGATTCTCCAGGCCAGGAAATGGACGTGTGAAGAGGTCATAAACTAGGCTTGCAGAAGGAAATCCCAAAGGTGGGGGCTGCTCCTTGCCTTCAGAGACAGACAAAAGGCTGACCATTTGCTGCTAAAGAATATGTAATGAACATTTTTTCGAGATTTATAACTCGCTATCAGAAGTGGTAAAAAATATAAAATGCGCAGATTTGTTAATCTAATTTTTGGCCCTACATTTGAAAAGTTGGTGGAACTGTGTAGCATATTCTGAACAGGAATGGCAAGATATGTGGTTTTATGGCAACTGTATTTATGCTAGAATTGTTAAACTTTGCACACACATTCCTATGGTAAACACGCATATTTGTAGAAATTTGGAGAGATTTTGGAAAATGTTTTCGTGGCGAAATGGACAAAATGCTGTAGAAAGGCGAAACAAGGTCTCACAGCTGTGGGATTTTGATGAACAGATACTCCATAAAATATGTAATCCTTGTATGTGATTTTTGTAGAGGTTACAAATGTATAACTATGTATTTAGGACAACATTCTATTTTGATACTGGTGGCTAGGGGAGGTTTCTAAGTATTGAAAAATCAAACCATAAACCAGACATCATCTGTCTTTGATCCAATCACCCGGATGCAAGGCAGATGAGGCTCTGATCCAATCCCATTTCACAGGGGCAAATTTAGTTAAGCTGGCCCATACACCCATTTGGTGATGTCATTTGACAGGATAAATAGGGACATCTGACAACACATAGAACACACTCTCCCTTCTGATTCCAGCAAAGCATTTTGATCCAGCATTCAACATCCAGCCTTCAACATCCTTCTAGATCCAGATGCCAACCACCAGGCCAAGCATTAGCTGAACCATTTTCAGCTAGGCCTCAATCTTCAACTAATCCTCACAACTCAGTGAAGCGCTATGGTGGGGGGAAGCATCCTGAAACTATCTGGCTTGCTACCATAAATGCTTGCCTGCTGAACTCGCCATCCCGCTGATCTGAAATATCCAGAAACAAGAAAAGGGCAGATCCCGTGCAGCTCCGGTGACCGGCCTAGCTGATGTGCTGTCCTTCCCTGATAGACACGATCCAATTGACCCAAACTTTGATGGTCCAAAAAAGCTTAAATCCCATTGAATTGTGAGTATTAACAGGATGCTAGAGAGCTATTGTATACCTTGCCTTATCTTGTTCCACCCTAATCTCTGAACTATCCTTACTTTCATAACCAGTAACAGTGTCAACATCTTTAGTGCTATCCTATCCTTGCTATTTGCTAAAACGTCATTTTCATTGTAATTATTATTTGTGTAACTCTTATCCATAAATCCCACTTCGAGTGATTGGACTGGTTCCGCCGGGGAAGGTGCTGGGGATCTGTTACTGAAGTCAAGAATCAGTCTCAGAGCTTACTTCGTCCCAACCTGGTTGTCTAGTCTGCATGCCCTAGTCTTCAGTAAAAGCATGATCCATATTTTCTGGTTTTAAACTGAAGTTCTTGTCCAAATTCATGTCTTTATTTTCGAAAAACACCTCTCACTAAAACCTCTATAACTCCCTCAGTTTTAAAGATAGAAACGAAATTCCAACTCCCATTGATACCTAACATCCTTAGATATTTCCACAACTAAAAACCGCATCGCGGAACAGTGTATCTGACCCATTTTTTGTCAATATCGCATAGTAACAGATTGCCGCAAATTTGCAATTTCAGCCAAAGTACACAGGTCTTTTGCCCATTTCAAAGTGCTTTTTCCATCCCATCCTGATCTGAAGTGTATATTGTGGTCCATATTATAGCCCATGCATGTTAGGACCTGATTAGTGTCGCTTTTTTGAGAATTTGTCTCCATTTTAGTATTTTGACCATTTTGCAGTATTTCACCAAGCCATTTCACCCGTCATTTCAAAGTGTCATTTGCCAAAATAAGGGTTTCTCTCTTGTGTGGGAGGGAGGATTGCCTATAAGTCTAGACATTGTATTCCATTCCCGAAAACCTGCTGATTACTCACATTGGTATAGGATTGCTCATTTGTATTTAAACAAAACTTTGCAGGGGGAACATTAACCTAAACGCTATCTATGTGCAAAAACAAACTGTTCTTTTTCTCTGTGTTTTCTATTTTGCCTCCTTATAAGTAGGGTCAATTTCTTTGCTTCTTTTTGAATTGTATTGTCACCCTCTGGGTGATTGCTGCCCATATCTATCTATATTAAACCTATGCGTGATTTGAATATTAAAATAAATAAATCAATGTTTCCCTTTACAAACTAGCCTGATTCCTGGTTCAGTGTGACCTGGGGGGTATTTTGAGAAGGGTGTGATATGAATGGCATATCATTCAGTATATTGAACTTATAGACAAAAATAAAATAAGGGTTTCATTTGCGCACTACATGCTAGGCGAAACTTGGGTGTGTGCCTGATTGAAATCCCTTACAAACCAGCACATTATCTCCTTTTGACATCCACGCAAGGTTAATGCTGCTACAATATTCATTTTGCTTTCTTCCATATAATACACTACAGATTGTCTCTATTTACATCTTTTCTGGCATCCACAGATGGTGTCCTTCTCATTCAATGAACAATGGCCCATATAAGCTTCTCTCAACTGTCCTGAATTATATAGACTAAGGATTCATTCACATGAAGAGATTCCCTTCTGGTAGGATGCATCTTCAGCCGTACATAATTCATCTAGATCAGTTGACTCTCTACTTCACTTATATCATTTCTCTGCTACCCTTTGTCCTACAGCTTCGTTCCCCACACACTAGCCCATTGATAAAGTTCTGCTACCTGGATGGAATGAAACATGTCGGCTTGGCTTACTGATTGTATACACTGAGCTGGATCATCTGAGTAGAAAATAATTCACAACTATAGACTAACACCCATTTGTGTAACACTTGATATGTGAACCACTGCTTCAAGTGTGCAAAAACTCAACATACAACATTTTTAGCAGGCGTACATGTTTGTGTGTGTTCTTGGACTTTTTTTTACCAAGTTCCTAGACTTTGCATTCAATGTAATTCCAATGTCTATTCTGTACAAAATATAATTGTTTCGTGCCACTCCTTTGTTTAAACTATGTAAATATGTTGTTCTAAGCATCTCAATATGATTTCTGTAAGGGAGGCATGGAATCACAAGTATGACACTGACACAAGAGGTACGATTTCAAAACCATTATTCAATTTACGGGGGTTTGGAAAAACTCCTGCTTTGCCCTATAGCTATGATGGGAGTGGTCTCGAACATCAAATATTAAAGAAAACACAGTCGTATTCAGACCCTGTCATATCAAAGTGGGCTATACTAACAAAAGCTAGTGCCTGCCCTATCTCCTACACAAAAAGTGTATAAAGGGGAATGTGTATGCAAAGGAAAATCAGTGTTATTACATAAAGGATCAAAATGGCTGAGTCAGCTCCCCTCCCGTTGGACAGCACAGAATAAGGCGGCCCCCGTAGTCAGGATCACACACTCTGGCTCAGGATCTCAAAACAAAGGCAGTTCAAAACGTGGATCGAGGCCCACCTGGCCTTCCATGTTAAAGTCTCTAATTCCAGCTTTCAAAAAGTTATTTCAAAGTTCAACAAAAGTTCACGCAGGTCTCCCTCGGTCGGGGTTAGACCTTTCAAAGCAAAAGGTTCATGTAGGTCTCCCTCGGTCTAGCTTGGACCTTTCAACCAAAGCACTTGCAGGGGTTCCCTTCCCCAAGCTTAATTCACATTCTTTCGGGGTTCCCTTTCCCTAACTTATCACATTTCCGGTCTCCCTCAGTTCGGCTCAAACCTTTTCCTGATGTTGAAGACTTTCGAATGTGCAAGGTTTTTACTGTAGACCTCCGCGGGACCACTTCTACTTTCCCTTCAGCTCAGACACTTGCGTTATTTGACCCAGTGTCTCTTGGTCTGGGTAGTTCAGTATCATAAGCACAAACAGTCCAACATTCAACTTTTCACTTCCTCTTTTGCCGGGGTTAATCTTGACCATTATGCATTTTTGAGTTCATTCACTTTGTTGCTTTATAACAAAACATTTCACCTTTTTGCAGAGACTTTTGAGTGGGCTACTTCCTTTCGTCAGAGCACTCCGCTACTCTGTATCACTGGCTTCACAGTTATCAGTAATTTAAAATTCACCACAGGTCTGTCTGCCTTTGCATCTCATCTACAAACGTGCAGCCTTCAATTGTGCAATAAACTGTTGCAACTTTAATCTTTCCTTAAGACCGGCCTTTAATGTTGTTCGCCAACTCACCGGCTATGTGCATTCCTAACTTGTCTTTGCGGTTTTAATTCACAAGTTAAGGTTAATAGCACTGGCTTGGACTCGCCTCCCCAACTCTCTGTTTCACCTGGTAGGGTCGCTGGTGCCCTACAAACACAATGCAGTCTTCTTGTCTGGGATTTAGCCTTTTCTGCATATTTTCCATGGCTCTTCGGAGGCAACAACCTCCTGTAGGGATCTCCTGGGTTTTTCTACCCTTTGCTCTCGTCCCACAGTCTGTCGCTCTGGTCAAGTAGATTTGCATTCACCCCAGAAGTTCTGCTCCTTCTTGTGTTCCACCTTGCTCAGAGTGTGTATCTATGTTCTGTCCTGTATCCGTGTGGGGAGAGCTAATGGGTATCAGATGTATGTGATTAAAGTCAAGAACCTGACTTTGCCACACCCGATTAGCGGGACATGTCTGATAAGATGCGTAATGGTTAGCCTCTTCACTCTCAGTTGCCTTCTTCCTTGGCCCAGGGTTTGTGCAGGTGGCGGGGGGCAGGGAGGAGTTGGAACATTGGAGAATCCATGGGTTATGGGTACGGGAAAGGGGGTAATTCCCCTTCTCACCATCAGTTGTCTTACCCCCACTCACCGAAGACCCCTCATCCGGGTGATCCTTCCGCACTGGTCCACCCCCAGGGTCTGGACCCAAAGGTGATGGCCATGCCCTGGCCACCTGAGCGAGAGAGATTCCGGGGACTCGTAGGTGAGACATCCTTTGGTTTCTCACATTGGATAATTAAACCTGGCTGTGAATTCTTTTTTTCTTCCACACAGTTCCTTCGTAGGTTTGCAATGAAGAGAGTATGAGATCTGATAGCAGAGTTTAAAGTGAGAATAAGAAAGTAGCTTTGACTGTTTCCTCACCAGACGACATTTTGTTGTTGAGGAAATCATACCAGAAACCAAAAAGTAAAGATGCTGGGTGATAACCGTAGGATGCATGAAAGGGGGGGTGTCTTGTAACGATGTATGGAATGCACCATTATATGCAAATTCTCCAAGGGGAAGGAACAAAGCTCAATTCCCACACTGTTCAGTGGAGTAGCATCTCAAATGTTAACCTATGGTCTGGTTAACCCTTTAAGTTTGACTATCACTTTGTGGAAGTAGGCTGTGGAGTAATTAGATGTTATTCCCATTATCTTTGTGAGAGCTTTCCAAAAGGCAGAGAAGAACTGAGAGTCCATGTTCATGAGAATTGTTCTTGGTAGCCCATGGAGCCAAAATATGTGTTTCAAGAATTCTCCAGCTAACTGTGGTGATGTGGATAACTGAGGCAAGGCTATGAAATGACAATTTTTCGCAAACTAATCTACAATCATCGTATTACTGTATATCCTTCTCTCTTGGGATGCTCTGTGAAAATCCCATGGAACAGGATTGTAATGGTCTTTCAGGGATAGGTTATGGATGAAGTAGGCTTTCAGCGGGCGTTAAGGTGTTTTTGAGTGCATACCCCCTCAACCTTTCAAGTAATACTGCAAAGGGCACTTCTCATGGTTTTCCACCAGACATGTCTTCTCTTCCCAGTTTCTGGAGAGTTTTGCTGACCCCAAAATGTCAGGCACTCAGTAAATCACGGCACCAATGTAACACCAGTAAATGGTATTTTTTAGTGGGTAACAGAGGTTTCCCTTTGATGCATAACCCTTGTTCTTGGTGGTAAGATGGGTGTAGAGCCAAAAGCCCAGTGATCATAGTGGCGGTATATGCGTATTTTAGTCCTTGTAACCACAGTTGCAGAGGTGTGTTACTAAGCATCCCTATTTTCTCTGGAGCTATGAAAGGAAGGTCTTTCTCAAACATACTACAGTGTTGCTCAGCTTTGGTGAATGTACATAAGGAATGGGATGCATGTGGCCAGTGCTTGGATCATTCTGTATCAACATGGCCCCTAAGGCATAGTTGGACATGTCTGCTTCTACTACGTAAGGACAATCAGGCTCTGAAAGGCATAAAACAGGCACTGTAGTAAATTTATGTTGTTAGGTTTTGAATGCTTCTTGAGTGTGATCAGTCCATAGAAAAGGTTGGCTCTTCTTTAATAACCTGGTCAGAAGAATCAGTAGCTTGGAGTATTCTGGGTTGAACCTCCGGTAGGAGTTTGTATAACCTAAAAATCATTTTTAACTCCTTTACATTTCTTTGAATGGGCCAACTAAGAATGGCATCCATCTTGGAAGGGTTAATTTCTATTCCACAAGAGGAAGGAATGTACCTTAAATAAGCAATTCTTGTTTGATGCAACTGGCGTTTAGACAATTGGCATACAAACAATGTTTCAGGAGTCTCTGCAGTAATTTCTTGACATGTAAGACGTGATCATGGTATGATGTCTAATAGACCACAATACCACCTAGGTAGCTAACTACACAGACATCTAGAATTTATTTGAACATGTCATTAAGGGAAGTGTTGCAACACTTCTGGGGCTTTACACTGCCCAAAGGGCATCACTAGGTATTCTAAATGTCTGTATCAAGTACAGAAGGCTGTTTTCACTCATCTACTAGGTACATTATTACCAGATTGTAAGCAGACTTAAGATCAAGCTTAATATATATGCTACAGTTCTTGGCCTGGATTAATGAGAGGATACTGATTTTTGACCATGATGACGTTCAGTTGTCAATAGTCCACACAGGGCCTAAGCACTGATTCTTGTTTTTGGGGAATAAAGAAGATTGGCACCCTCGAAGGGGGGGTGGAATGATGAATTAACCTCTTCTTTATGTTATACTCTACGAAGATGTTGTGAATTTCATTTTCTTTTTTGGTAAGGGTGCATTACATATGGTATAGTAGCTCCTGGGAGGAGTTCGATCCTACAGTCATAAGCTCTTTGGGGAGGGAGTTTATCAGCTTCCATGGGGTCAAAGACGTAATTAAACTCTGGGTATTCAGGAGGTATCTCATCTGTGTGTGTAACTCCCATCATGAGAACATAGTATGGGGTGAAATGGATGCTTCCAGGTCATGGTGACACTTCTCTCGTAAATGGGGGAATCCATCTGGACCACTCCTGTCTTCCAATTCATGGTAGGAATATGGTATTAGAACAAGGGGATGCCTAGTATTAGCTGGAAATTAGGAGCATCAATGGGGTCAAAATAAAAACGTTCTTGGTGGGTTTTGTCATATTGTATGGTGAACTTGAGCGTTAGGATCAGAGGGAAGTTTAGAATCATCTACTGAGATGATGGGTTCCCCGTGAACCAATTCAACACTGCACTTTTGTGCAAAAGCTATGTTGATGAAGTTCCCAGTATCCCCACTAACCACTAAAGCTGATATATCTGTCCACCGATTATCAAGGGAACGTAACTCAACAGCGATGTAGAAATGGGTAGCATGGGAAGGCAAGACTGAACAAATGGTGTGGGGAACAGATTAGGGTAGCGCTTGTTAAGGCATTACCTCTAGTTAATGAGCGGTTTTGTTTCTGTTTTAGCAGGATGTTTTCATTTACACTGATATACAGTGTGGCCTGACTCCCCACAAGAAAATACAAATTCATCCTAAGAATGCGTTCTCGTTCTTCCAGAGTAATGGGGCCCCTGATACTTCCTAATTGCATGGGTTTGACCTCAGACAAGTGAGGTTGTGGGTGTTCTGTGGCAGGTTTGGGAGTGTACCTCCTGTATTCTTGAAATCTATGTTTGCCCTTGCCCCCCACCCGAAACTGTGGTCTAGATGAATCATTAAAGAGATGTAGTTGGATAGTCTTTTGAGAGGGGCTACCACCTGACTCATGCCATCTTTAAGATCTTCCTTAAGGCCCTTGGAAAACAAGGTAAGCTGTACATCTTCGGTCCAGGATGTCAGGGCTGCCAGATTATGACATTTAGTTATAAATGCAAGTAGATCACGGTTTCCTTGTTTAATATCTACTAAGTTATTGCGCTAGTAGCATTTTGAGGGTCAAATATGTCTTGGAAGACCGTCAAGACGGTTTACTAGTGTGACAAATCAACTTCCGGGGCACCAGTGGTCCAGAGTGAATATCGGTTTCTAAACCATCAATCAGCCAAACACCTCTAATACAGCAGAAAGGATCTGAACAGATTGGAATACCAAGCAAATTATAAACCTCCTTGTCTGATTTTGGTAAGAGTGGATGGAACGGCAGGCTTACCTCCGAAAGATTGTGGATCAGTGGTTAGTTGCAATACAGAAAAAATACAATTATTACCCAATGATAAAAGGCACTGTCCACTGAAGGTTGTATGAAGAATAGCTACTTTATGTATATCAAAACAGACAGTTCTAACAACACTACCAAATACAACCCACTCTGTAAAGGAATGCAGAGGACAGACAGTTTCAAAGAAGGAAAATGGATGCAGCCTGGATACTGACAGGAGGGTAGTCGGTATGATTAACACCACAACATTTTCAGGTTTCTTGGCTTGACCACAAAGGGAGCAATGGGTCTCAAAATGTCTCTGTCAGTCTAGAAAAATGGATACCTCTCATATGTGACCGCAAACGTATTTTGATGGCCGTGAGCCAACCGTCTCATGCACGATATGACAGAATATAGGTTTCCGAGTTTGCCAATTAACGGCCATTTTGATGTAAGAAGAATCGCCATTTTGTTTCCTAACCATTGCTCATTGCTTTCTGTTCTTATTGCTTCGCAGTACATTTTCTGATTACACAGCTCGACTGTAAAACATTGTTGTCTGCACGTGAAAGGACAAGGCCGCAGGGCCGTGAGGATAACAAAAATTTGTTGAAACACAATGTAGGCAGCGCCAGGAAGAATGCCCGGCTCCCTCCCGAATGTAGCCTTGAAGCAGAGCTGCAGGGCATTTAATCATTTCGCAGCTGCCAGCCAGTCTCGTTATATGGTAGAATATGTTAGAATAAAGCAGCTAAAGGCTTGAATTATGCTCTTCTTACGGCCCCTCCTTTGCTGAGCCCTGTTAGAGCGTGTCGGCTCCCAGGACACGAATAGCACCTCATAGATTGCAAGGTCTGGAATGCAACTCTTCCCCCGTATGTAGCTCGCTTCCAAGAACAGAAGCGTTGGAAAGAAGAGAGACACGGAACATTTCAGTCCGTTCAACAACTGAAAGATGCCTCCGCACTCACAAATTGCAAATTGTTACTAGAATAGATATTTGTAGGTGTCATAGTTGTCGAAAGTGTCCATCATCACACCAAGTTCAAAGAAACCCAATAAAGAGGGGTGTTAAACATGTCATAGCTGATTGTTTGATATGCATTTTGTATATATGTAACTGATGTACGTAATTCACTCTCTTGCGTCCCTCGAGGTCTAGAGATACACGTCGCGGGGCGTGAGACCGAGTTGGCCAACTGAGACTTTTGCTTTGCAATAAATCCTAGCTTTGGGAATACAACCTCGTGTCTGGCGTATCTATCGTGTGTGGTGACTCGCCTTGTTTCCATAGATGTAAGGGACCCCTAGGGGCCCCTTTCAAGATGGCGCCAGAATACGGACCCTCCCCCACTTGTTCCATCGCATACGTTGTAATTGAGTAAGGCGGAGAACGGCGAGGACGGGACGATGGAGCCAGGATCAAGAGGCGTTCGGGGTGCCCTGTAGAAGTGGTGAGAGACTCCTTTGCAGATCTGCACACATCTGATCCCTGATCGACGTGCCTGGCTAGAGAACAAGGAGGCGAGGATCCCGAAACGAGGTGGAAGCCAAGAAATGCAGACACAACGGGCCTCATTAGGACCCTGGCGGAGAGGGTTTTACGCCAGCGTAGTGCATGGCGTACCTCTCCGCCATACTACGAGTTCCCGTAGCGCCATGGCGGCCTTTTCCGGCTGGTTTTACCAGGCGGAGAAAACCATGGCGCTACGGGACCTCGTTGTTAATTACGCCACCGTATTTTACGGTGGCGTAATTAACTCCTTCCCCACTCCCATTATACCCTATGGGGCAAAAATGGGAATGGGGAAGGGCAGAATGGGGATTGGGGATTTACCGCCCCGCCAAGGTCGGAATGGGGCGGAAAATCCGCCAACCCCCATGGCGCTATCGGCGGCTTTCCGCCATGCTTCGCGGTGCATTTAGCACCGCGAAGTCCGCCTGGGTCGTAATGAGGCCCAACGTCATTGGGCGCGTCAGTATACAGACGACTTGTGTCCAAAAGGACAAATTGATTTATCAGGTGAGTCATTCCCCAATTCAAAGTAATCCTGATATTGGTTGAGAGTTGACTTTGCAAAATCAAACGCCCTAGGTAAGGTTGATTAACCAGGGGAAAGGTTGAAACATGCCTGGGGTATTGTCCACCCTAGCAGGGTTTTTCCGCTGTGGTAGACAATCTTTGGAAGATGGCCAAATTGCACAACCTGGGCAATGAGTATGAGATGTATGTGAAGTATGGAGTGGGTGCGATAATATTCTGCGAGACTTGGCATAGGCAAACCAGAAAGCAACAAGACCATCAGTGGCCGATTAAAGGTAGTTTTGAGATAGCGAGAATAGATAACTTGGAAAGGGTGTTGATAAGAAAGAAAGCGCTGTGCGTCCTGCATGGGGGAACAGTGGGACCAAATCAGTGTGCGTATTGTAAGGAGGAAGGACACTAGCAAGCGCAAAGTCTGCATCTGCAGAATAGAAATGGGTCTGGTCAGAGGAGACAGCATAGAGGACACCAAGGAGAAAATGGACCAAATAGGAATAGTATGCAGCAGCACCACAATAATGGAGGTAATCAAAACCAAGCCCAAAACCAAAGTGCCCCTAACCAGAGTCAGGTACAGCAAAACCAACAGTATGGAAACCAGAGTGGGGGAAACAGAGGGAAGAGTGGGAACGTTTTCGATACACAGCCAAACACGTATTACAGTAACAGTAAAGATTACACATCGGACGATGTGTTATTTCCCCAATAGGACAGCCCAGGACAGGGGTCGGAACCAGTGTCTATTCCTGTGAATCAGAGAGGACCCTACGTAGACATGAGAGTCGGGAATGAGGAGCACCACTTTCTTGTAGATACAGGAGCGCAAAAGTGTTCAATAGACCACCACTTGGTTCCGGATTTACCACTGTCAGGGCAAAAGAATGTTTCCGTAGGGTTTGCAGGTACACCAGTCATAAACCCTGTGTCCCAACCAGTCCCAGTTACTATAGGACCATTCACTGAACATTGCCCTTTCCTTTTAACAGAAAATTGTGGGGAGAACCTGTTGGGATTACATTTGTTGAAAAAATTAGGTTCCGTTATACATTGCACGGCAGACGGGGTGTTCCTAACGATTTGGCCACAAGATGCCCCTGTGTCAGAATTCATGTCTGAAACTTTACCAGGAGAACTAAGTAAAGTGCCAACCTGTATATGGGCAATGAATGGCAACGATGTAGGATGCTTGAAAATAGAGCCAGTAAAGGTCATTTTGAAAGAAGGTGTTACCCTACCGCGAATTCCCCAATACAGAATTTCGGCTAAAGGTGAGAAAGGATTGAAGAGTATTGTTGCAGATTTGGTGAAATTAGGGGTGATTGAAGAAATTACAGGCAGTACATGCAACAGCCCGATTCTTCCAGTTTATAAAAAAGGAGGCAATGAAGGACCATACCATTTTATAATTGATTTGCGCGCGTTAAACAAAGTAGTAGATCCACAATTTCCTTTAGTGCCAGATGTCACTACAATATTGACAATGATACATGTTTCAGCAGAATATTTTAGTGTAGTTGATCTAAAAAATGCGTTCTTCAGCATTCCAGTGGACAAGGACAGCAGATATTTGTTCTCGTTCACATTAGGAGGACGATCATTTACATTCACGCGGATGCCGCAAGGTTACACGGAAAGTCCGAGTATCTACAGTAGAGCATTGAAAGAGCAGCTAGACATGCTAGACTTAGCAGTGGGTTGCGTACTCTTGCAATACATAGACGATCTATTATTAGCTGCTGACACAGAGGAGATTTGTAAAGAAAGCACTGTATTACTACTGTCACACCTAGCGGCACATGGCCATAAAGCTAGTTTGAAGAAATTTCAATATAATCGAAAGGAGGTGGCCTATTTGGGCTACCTACTTTTGAAAGAAGGGAGAAGGCTAACGCCAGAACGCATAGAAAGTATTTTTTGTATGCCTATTCCAAAGACACAGAAAGGAGTCAGAGCCATAATAGGCATGGCTTCTTATTGCCGACAATGGATTGGTAATTTTGCGTTAATTGTGAAACCGATGGTGAATTTGACTAGAAAGGATGCGGTTATGCCTTTACAGTGTGATGAGGAATGTCAGAAAGCATTTTATCAATTGAAAACTGCATTATGTTCGGCTCCAGTTTTGGGCACGCCGAATTATGAGAAGGTTTTTAGACTGTTTGTGTGTGAAAGTGAAGGATGTGCTTTGGCGGTTTTGACACAGGAACAAGGTGGAAGAAATAGGCCATGCGGCTATTTTTCTTCTGCGCTGGACCCTGTAGCGCGCGCACTACCACGATGTTTGCGATCTGTCGCGGCGGCTGCTGCGTCAGTGAAACAAATGGAAGGGATGGTATTGGGGCATACTTTAATTCTGATAGTGCCACATGCCATAGACGTTCTATTAGATAGAACACAGACGCAACACCTCACCTCTGCTAGATTGACAAGATATGAGATTATCTTGTTCGTGCCCCATATCCAAATTATGAGGTGTAGCGCTTTGAATCCTGCAGAATTAATGCCACTACCCATAAAAGAAATTGGGAGAATGAATCACCCCCCCATGATTGCTTAATGGTCCCTGAGGAAGAAACAAAGGGGAGAGTTGATTTAAGTGATACCCCACAGAAAGAGCCAGATGGAAAGTTATTTTGTTACGGCTCTTGTTTTAAATTACCTGACGGCACGACAACTTCCGCGTACGCTATCACTACCCTACAGAGCGTTGTAGAAAGCAAAAGAATCCCCTACAACTCGGCACAAGCCGCAGAAATAATAGCATTAACCAGAGCCTGCAAGTTATCTGAAAATTTGAATGTGAATATATATACTGATAGTCAGTATGCTTTTGGGGTGGTTCATAACTTTGGTCGTCTCTGGGCTGAGAGAGGGTTTTTGACATCACATGGTGCCAGAATTCAACATGGCCCTTTTATTGTACGATTGCTGTCTGCACTCACGCTTCCAAAGCGCCTAGTAATAGTGAAATGCGAGACACACAAAAAGGTAACCTGCAAAGTAGGAAAGGGAAACGCGTTTGCAGACAGAATTGCGAAACAAACTGCCACTGATTTAAATAACAAAATGATGACGGTTCAGACTGAGGAAGTACCCTGTATGATAGAAAATGGAGTTGCCACTGTCAAAGAAATGCAGGCCGAAGCTACGGCCGATGAAATACAAGGGTGGGCAGAGGGCTCTGCTGAGTTAGATCTGGAGGGTTGTTGGGTGGACAAGGGAACTAGAAACTGGATGTTGCCAAATTCATATGTGACTGCAATGGTCACAATGGCCCACAGCCTTACCCACATCTGTGCGAAAAAGATAATACAGCACCTATCTACAGTATGGCAGAATGTAAACATAAAGAAGAATGCAGAGAGGTTGGTGCAGAACTGTATCACGTGTTTACAACACAATATAGGAAAGGGAACAGTGACTCCAATAGGCAGTTTTGGCCCGCCCTCTATGCCTTTTGAGGTGATCCATTTTGATTTCATAGAGATGGAGGGATGCCAAAATATGAAATATGTCTTAGTGGTGATCTGTGCATTCAGTAAGTGGGTGGAGGCATATCCCTTAAAAGACTGCACAGCAATAAGCATGGCAAAATTAATGCTTAAAGAATATTTTTCCCATTTTGGCTTGCCCCGTGTCTTATGGTCAGATAATGGCCCGCATTTTGTGGGTGCAGTGGTGTTACAGATATGTGCGGGTCTTCAGATTGATAAGAGATTCCATAGTTCAAGCCATCCGAGTTCGGCCGGTCTTGTGGAGAGGCACAATGGGATTCTCAAGTCAAAAATCATCAAAATATGTGCAGGAAGCAAGTTGAGTTGGGTGGATGCATTACCAATAGCGCTGTTATGCATGCGCACGTCTATACAGGCTAAAACTGGGCTCTCCCCGTACGAAATCGTAATGGGGAGGCCGGCAAATGTTTGGTGCGCACCTCAGCCAAAACGACTTAGAGAGGTAGAATATCCTGTGCTTAGTACTTATTGTGGCCTTTTAATGCAGAAAATGTGTTTGATTCATCAGCAGGTGCAGGAGGCATTACCAGTGAGATACACCGGTCCGGGGCACGCGCTGGAGCCAGGAGACTGGGTGCTGCTTAAAAATTTTGAAAGAAAGTCATCGTTAGCACCCAGGTGGCGTGGCCCCTATCAAGTACTCTTGGCAACGCAGACGGCGATACGGGTGGATGGACGGAAGTCGTGGATCCATGCCACCCATGCCAAAAAGATTCCAACTTCACTGAAAGACTTGCCTGACCCAGACGACCGGAAAGAGACAGAGGTCCCAGAAACTGAAGACACTGTTGCCAGTAAGCCGCCACCAAATCTGCCCAAGCGAGAAGTAAAACTCGAAACAAAGCCTGAGACGATTGCTAAAAAGGGGAAAGGGCAAAGAGTGCCCCAACGTTGCCCAGCAGAATCGACATCACTGTTGGCCGACACGAAATCTGCCTTGCAAATACCAGCAGAAACTAAACGTGTACCCCTTTGGCGCCACCCGCACTTGCCAGCATGCCAAAGACCGAATCTGCATCACTGGCGCGGCGCACACCAGCACCTGCAGTAACGCCACAGGCTGACTTTGAGCCGGAATCTGGAAGTGCACCGGCACTGTTCACGGATCACACGATACCTGGAGTGAGGCGATACAATTTGCGGCCTCGAAAGACAAAGTGATCCACAGTTCTTTGGCGTTTATATCACCCTTTGGTTCTGCTCATGGACAGAGAAGGAACTACAGGTGTAGAGGAGAGAAGCGTGAGAATTGTGCAAGTCGGACAATTCAAGACTCGCTGCTCCTCGGTGCGATCATAAAAAGTACATGTGTCTGAAACCAGAGCGGACAAACTCGGCGCACATGGTACTAAGGCAATAAGATAACTGATCAAAAGTCCTCTGAGCAGTGTGAGAAAGAACAAGTGATCTTGCCTAAAAATAAATTAGCAAATCCAGGCTATAAAGGACTGGCAGAACTGAACTGTGACAATTCCGTTGAACTTATTGACATCAGAGCAAGCGCAACGAAGAGAGATATCCATGACGAACTGTAATAAGGAAGAAGAAGGACGATGAGAAACATGTCGGGACCGGTTCCAGCCTCCTCCTGCACCACTGCTGAGAATAAGTCAATTATAAAGACTGTAAGCTTAAGAAAAACGCATGGTAAAAAGAATTGTATGCTGGCACTGACAATAATTATGTGCTTTATGAGTGTAGTAGCACCAATAACCACAGCCCTAGTATTATGGTATGTGGAATCGATACACCCATTGGGAATGTTTTTACCAATAGTTAATATATCCACTAATGAAATCCTGGTTCAGGTGATTGCTTATACCCTGTCCCCAATGGAAGAAAGATACAGGGAAGGGTTTGGTAACAACACGTTGTTATTAATTATGAACATGACACATGCAATTCTGAAGAAAACAAATTGCTGAGTATGTGCCCATTTACCGCAGCATGATGGGAAAGGAATAGGTTGGTATGTACAGCCATTACCATTAAGTTCTGCATGTAGTGCATCTTTAAGTGCAATGTTCTATGGGAAATGGAATGAGAGTAGTACGGGTCAATTAGACAGAAACAACATGAATGAGTTTGAAGAAATAATAATGAAGCCTGTGGGTTGTTCCATATTCCATAAAGCACAAGTACTGGCCCCAGAGTTTACGAGGAAAAGTACGCGAAAGATAACACGACAAAATAGACGAGATAGATTTTCCCCACTAGATAAAACATCGGTGATGACGTTTCGTGTAAGAACAGACGGGGACAAAGATGCAGTTCCCCCTTCTTACCCGGTGAATTATAACCCAAGAACTGTCCCTTTTTGTCTAAAAAAGAAAGGCTCCTTTTCAGTCGGAACATTTACTGGGTGCATGAATACAGTGGAATTGAAATGGGAAATAGAACCAGTATATGTGGGAGATCCAGTTTATTTTATATGCGGAGAGAAAGCATATCCTTGGTTGCCCAGAAACTGGGGAGGTACATGTTACCTAGGTCTACTGTTCCCAGGAGTGTTCCTCTTAGAAACAGCAGACATGGCCAGACTATCCAGATCTAGAGGCAAAAGGAGTAGCAAAGCTGTTTTGATAGCAACTGACATAGCAAAATCATTCATTCCATTCTTGGGGCAGATAGTGAACTCCTATAATATAAGGCAGCTGAACAGAATACTAAAAAATACAATAAACACAACGACAGATATACTATTTAACATGACGTTGGAGGAAAGAGGAATCAGGTTAATGACGCTGCAAAATAGAATAGCTCTCGATGTGATCCTGGTTGATCGTGGGGGAATTTGCAAAATAGTGGGATCAGCGTGTTGTGTATTTGTAGATGACTATTCCCCTACAATCTTTGAAGCAATAAAGAAAATGCATGTCCTCAGTTCTGAACTCCCTACTGGAGAAGGAGGCTATGGAATAGGGTCTTGGTTTTGGGGAATACTGCGTTCTTGGGGATGGAAGTTGATTTCGATATTAGAAGTGGTGTTTGGAATATTCATAACGTGCTGTTGTTGCATACACTGCCTACCAATAGTTTGTGCTGAGGTAACTGAGGCATGTACTAAGGGATGTATGCATATGATGACAAAAAGAAAACAAACTCATGGTCGGGCTGACCAAGACACAAATGAGATGAAAACAGTAAAAGAATTGATGGCTATAGATATTAATGAAGATGATAATGCTTACGATAGCATGCAAAATTCAGACATAAGTACTTCAGACTTATCGTCATTAGTGGAGGATACAATAAATGGATGAGACGTTTGGCATACGGCCAAAGGAGGGTTTGTCAGTCTAGAAAAATGGATACCTCTCATATGTGACCGCAAACGTATTTTGATGGCCGTGAGCCAACCGTCTCATGCACGATATGACAGAATATAGGTTTCCGAGTTTGCCAATAAACGGCCATTTTGATGTAACAAGAATCGCCATTTTGTTTCCTAACTATTGCTCATTGCTTTCTGTTCTTATTGCTTCGCAGTACATTTTCTGCTTACACTGCTGGACTGTAAAACATTGTTGTCTGCACGTGAAAGGACAAGGCCGCAGGGCCGTGAGGATAACAAAAGTTCGTTGAAACACAATGTAGGCAGCGCCAGGAAGAATGCCCGGCTCCCTCCCGAATGTAGCCTTGAAGCAGAGCTGCAGGGCATTTAATCATTTTGCAGCTGCCAGCCAGTCTCGTTATATGGTAGAATATGTTAGAACAAAACACCTAAAGGCTTGAATTATGCTCTTCTTACGGCCCCCCTTTGCTGAGCCCTGTTAGAGCGTGTTGGCTCCCAGGACACGAATAGCACCTCATAGATAGCAAGGTCTGGAATGCAACTCTTCCCCCGTATGTAGCTTGCTTCCAAGAACAGAAGTGCTGTGTTCCATTCAACAACTGAAAGATGCCTCCGCACTCACAAATTGCAAACAGAATAGATATTTGTAGGTGTCATAGTTGTCAAAAGTGTCCATCATCACACCAAGGTCAAAGAAACCCAATAAAGGGGGGTGTTAAACATATCGTAGCTGATTGTTTGATATGCATTTTGTATATATGTAACTGATGTATGTAATTCACTCTCTTGCGTCCCTCGAGGTCTAGAGGTACACGTCGCGGGGCGTGAGACCGAGTTGGCCAACTGAGACTTTTGCTTTGCAATAAACCCTAGCTTTGGGAATACAACCTCGTGTCTGGCATATCTATTGTGTGTGGTGACTCGCCTTGTTTCCATAGACGTAAGGGACCCCTGGGGGCCCTTTCATCTCTAGGCGCCTGGGAAGGACAAGGGGTACAGAACCAGAATGTACCTTGTGCTATAGGTGTTCTTGGTGCTCGGCAGGGTGAAGTTGGCTTCAGGGTGTTTTGCAGGGTTCTGTGACAGAGTTCAAGATGGGAGTGAGCTTCGGGTATCTGGCGGCAAGATGGTTTGACGAGTGAAGCTGGAGGAACAGCTGCAGGCTGGCCTACATGGTGGCTCGGGGTCAGGAATCTTATCTCAGTGCTGATCTGCGGTTCTGAAGCACTGGTCGCAACATCTCGGATGTCTTTAAGTGACTGCGGCTTGACAACAGTCAGCATTGCAGTCGGTTTCAGTCGGTTGCAGCTCAAGGAACTTAACTGGCTCGAAAATGTAGATGCTTGTCGAGCCACTTCTAGCTTCTTCAATGGGCTTGTTTCCTCCTTTAAGGTGGACGGCCCACAGCTGTAGAGTGTTTTGCAGGCAGCTGCCTTGTCTTTGCTTGTAGGTTCAGAGACCTTCAGGCACTTCCTACCTAGGAAGCTTTCTGCAGAGCCTAGCAGGGCACACTGTGCTGCTGGCTGTGTACTGGTTCTGGAGCAGAGGGAGGGTTCTCTAAGTTCTTCATTTCCTTCTGTTCACTGGGAAATGTTTAGGGGATGGATCTTGCTTTGCTCTTTGGAAATCCTGGCTTTCCTTCCCTTGTGGAAGATGTAAGGCAGACTGTAGCCAGGGTCCTTGGTTGAGTTCTTCTTTGTTACTTCAAGTGAACTGCCAAAAGAGGGGCTCAGCCCTCTTTTAAAGCCGAGTGGACTACAGTGGTTGGTGTAGGCTACGCCTACATTAATGAACGAATCCTGGTGGTCCCTACCAACAATCTCTCTCCTGTATGCGGGAGGTCATAACCAGAGTGCTTTGCAACAGGAAAGGTAAAGGGGTGAAAACGTGTGATACCAAGTACCATCCATCTTTCTATCTATTGTTGATAAAAGAGTCTCTCTGGTAAATGGATCTCTGGTCTAGATTAAGGTCTCCCTTGAAGCTGCAGCAAGACCAGACTCTCTTGCTCCTGCAAACCACATTTTCCTACCTTATTAAGGGGTCCCCGTACTGGGATGGCCTACTGTGAACACCAGCCCCAGACATGACAGTTCACTGTCATTGACACTGAGGGTGGGAGCTGGCTTCAGATTGACTGAGTTACATATGAAAGGTTTCTTGGGTTTCCTATCTCCTTTGTTATCCTCTGAAGCCAGGCCCCCTGGGGGCCTGGTTGAAGTACCCTCTATTGGTATGTTAATCGCTGCCACCCGCTGCAGGGCCTATCAAAAGTGCAGGTCGGATCCATGGATCATTTGTTAGTTGCTCAGTCTGGCCATGGCAGGGGGAAGATTGCCCCCCCTTCCTGGCAATGATAGGGTGCTCTCCTGGCTGTCACATTCCAACTATATATAAGAAGGCGGACTGTGCCTGTAGGCTGTGTCCAGACAGATTGCACAGGTCTATGCATTTGTTGCGGTGTGAGCATAGGAAAATGTGTGTGGATTAGCCCCACACATTTTCCTGAGGTTGGTCTACCATCATTCCATTTAATTAAAATAATTTTAAAAGACCCAAGTGAGCACATGCCCACCATGCGGATGGTCGAATTCCTCACATGCCCCCTAGCCTCAATATGTGAACCACCACCCTCCTGCAGGTCTGGCTCGTCATGTAGGTGAAAGTACTGACCGAGGCCATCTGCATTTCCATGCTGGGAGCCAGGCTTGTGCTGGATGTCCATACCTAATCCTTGTGGGGATATGGCCCAATGCAAAAGCTTAGGGTTCTCCCTTTGCATGCCCATTAACCATCTAAGAGAACGGTGGTCTGTTTGGATATTGAAGTGCGACTAAAAGGTGTGGGGCTTCAGCTTCTTCACTGCCCACACTTCCTTTCCCTTTTTGTCAATCACCTGCTAAAGTAGGCAACAGGTTTGTCTACCCCTTGAGAGTTCAGCTGCGCTAACACTGCTCCAATCCCAAAATCACAGGCGTCTGTCTGGATAATGAACTCCTGAGTCTGGCACATTCAGAACTGGGGCCCTTTACAATTCAGCCTTCAAATACTTAAAAGTGGTTTGACAGGCGGGGGTCCAAGTTACCTTCTTAGGCATTTTCTTCGAAGTTACATCATTCAGGGGCATGGCAATGGTCCCGTAACCCTTGATGAATGACCGGTAGTAGCCGGTGAGACCTACAAAGGCTCTCACCTATGTGGTGGTGATGTCCCAATCCTTCACAGCCTGTACTTTAGCTTCCCGAGGTTGTTTCTTACCTGCACCAACCAGGTGGCCTGGGTAAGTGTTTGTGACCTGCGCTATCTGGCACTTTGTGGCCTTGATAGTCAGATCTATGTCAACAGCGCCTGAATCACTTTTTTCAGGTGGGATAAGTGATCCTCCCGGGTGTGGCTGAACACAGCAACATCATCTAAATAGGCGACACTGAAGTTTGTCCAGTCCAGGAAAAACCTGGTTAACCATCCTCTGAAAAGTGGCTGGGGCATTCTTCAATCCGAAGGGCATCACAGCAAACTGATAATGTCCTTCTGGGGTGGAGAATGCTGACCTCTCTCTTGCTTGATCTGTCAAGCCGACCTGCCAGTACCATGCCATGAGGTCAAAGGTACTCATGAACTTGGCAGCACATAGCTTCTCAATTAGCTCAACTGCCCAGGGAATGAGATGAGCATCTGTCTTCGTGACAGAATTGAGCCCAATGTAGTCCACAAAAAAGTGGACTTCAGTCTTCCCACTGCTGGTCTTTTTAGGGACCAGTACCATTGGTCTACCCCAGGGGCTGTGGGACGGCTCTATTACTCCCAGGGACAACATCTTGGAAACTTTCTCCTTGATGGTGTCCCTGACCTTATTGGAAATCCGGTGAATCCTAATCTTCACCCGCTTACTGTCTCCAGTGTCCACATCATGGGTGCACCATTCTGCGTGACCTGTAGTCAGCGAAAATAGACCGGCAAACTCTCCCAGTAAACCGTGACAGTCTGACAGTTGCTGTTCTGACAGTTCTGTTGCAAGGTTGACACCTACAACTGACCCATCTGTGGCTTCAGTGTGTACTAGGTCTGGTAGGGAATCGGTTTCCTGTCTCTCTGTCGGTCACTAACACCATGACCGAGTCATCCTGGCTAGAACGGGGGTTTAGCCGGTTGATGTGAAAGACTCTGCACATCTGTTTAGGTCCTTTAATGTCCGTGAGATAATTTACCTCACTGACTTTTTCCAGCACACAGTAAGGCCCAGTCTACTTGTCCAGAAGGGCACTGGGTTTGACCAGTTCCATAATCCACACCCACTGGCCTGGAGGATAAACTGTCACTGTGGCATTCTGGTCGTGCCAGTGCTTCATCTGCTCCTGACAGGGCTTCAGATTCTTTCTTGACTGTTCCATGTACTTCGGCATTCGAGACCAAAGGCCAAATTCATAGTCACCACATCTTGTGTGGGGGACAAATGGTTGCCCTCCCATCCCTCTCTCACCAGACTGAGGGGGACCTCTTACGGGGTGTCCAAACAGAAGCTCAAAGGGTCTAAACCTTACTCCGTTCTCTGACACCTCCCCGATGGCGAACAGAAGGCATGGCAGGAGAATATCTAATTTTCTCCTCAGGTGCTCTTCCAAGCCAACTATCATGACTTTCAGTGTCTTGTTGAACCGTTCAACAAGCCTGTTTGTTTGTGAGTGGAAGGATGTAGAGAACTGGTAGGTGACTTCACACTCTTCCCACATAGCCTTCATATATGCTGATATGAAGTGTGTTCCCCTCCTTTGGGAAACCAACATGGGGAAAATATCCCAATCAGAGCCTTCACAAACACAAACGGGGGCTTTGATGCTCCACAGAGGGACAGCGTCAGGGTACTTAGTGGCATGGTCTACCACCACCAAGATGTATATGATCGTTTAGCAGGTTTGGGGATTCAAAGGACCAACTATGTCCATGGCTATTCCCTCGAAAGGCTGTCCAACCACAGGTAGTGGAATTAAGGGGTTCTTTGTGGTGCCGCCTGACTTCCCAGAATCCTGACAAGTCAAGCAGGACTGGACACATTCTTTGACTTTTATGCCAAATTGGGGCCAGTAAAAGCACACAGACAACTTGTCCAATGTCTGAGTCACTCCCAAGTGACCTATGAAAGGAATTTGGTGAGACAAATGCAAAAGATACTTTCTTTGGCATTGGGGAATCCCCAAGATTCTGCTGCCTTCACCCTCAGAGTCTTTTGGCTGTACAGGAATCCATCCTCCCAGTACACTTTGAACAGTCCAGGGGCCTCACCCTTAGCCTGCTCCTCTGCCTGCTTTCACATGTCCACCAGAGTGGGGCACTCTTTCTGGGCTTTAAAGAAGATCTGGGCCCCAGCTGATGTAAACTCATCCAGCTTGGGCAGGCCAAACTCACCTGGTCCTCCACCTCAGGTTCCTGTTCTGTGCCAGGAAACTCTGAAGTCACTGAGTCCCCAGCTAAGCAGGAGTAGGCAACTCAGCAGTCTGTGGAACTTGACCACAAGTTGCTGGCTACTCTGGTCCTTCCAAGGAGCCCTCTGAAGCACTCCAGGCCCTAAGGCACTGAGAGCCTTCAATCTGCCAGTATCTTTGGCGCTTCATCTGGTAGCCACTGTAACCCACTGCTGAGACTTTCGTTCCAGGGATACTACGAATAGCGAGACCATCCAATCGCACTGGACCAAGAAAAAGAACACTGCAGTCGAACTCCAGCCAGGCCTACGGTACGTATACCTTACACCCATCCATGCACCTTAGAATGCAGCTATGGCTAAGCTATTCCGGTCTAGCAACACACTTAGCCATCCACACTGAAACCCTTGACGTACCTTAACACCTGTGACATTATTATACAGCAACAACCAATGAAAGAAAATTTGGTCTAGCTGGGCACACATCGAATCTTCAGCACTACAACTCTATCCTAAACCATCAACAGCACCCACTGAAATGCCTGGCCTGTGGGCTGCTTTCTAGATACTAGCCAGACCACCTAAATCCTAACCTGGGCAAAAATGCACACAAACATCTTTTAATTTAAACATTTAGATCGCCCTGCACATGGACTGCGGTCAATGAGGGTGTTCCAACCACAAAGCCCATTGAGACCATACAAATGGAGAAAGGGCGCTATACAAATGACAAATACAATACAATACAATTGTCTGGGGGTCCAGAAGCTCATTGCCCAATAGACATGGGACAGGGATTAAGCCTTTCACTGTTACACAGCGCTGGGTAATTTCACATCACCAACTCAACTCTGTTATCACCAAGGGGCACTTACTCTGTCCGTCAAACCCACAGACTATACAATCATTTCCAGTAATATACTATCCTGGCTGCACCCACTGTAGTGTCAAAGCAGTGAGGCTAGCCGTGCTGACTCTGGCAGCAGGAGTTTTGTGTCCGTTGATATACAAATGTTCTAAGAACAGTTGAGTATTATTGATAACTGGGATTTCTTCTAGTGACCCGGTATCCTTTCCACTTAGTGTAACCAATCCACATTCAGCCACTCCTTGTCGTGGTGGAACGCCCACCATTAGGGGTCCTGCACTAATGAGGGCTCTTCCATGAGTCCACCATTCCCTATGGCTTGCTTGGGTAAACCTTGTTAGGGGTTCCTGCAGTCTGCCTTTCGGAGTTGTGAGATTGGCATCATGGAAGGGGACACAGACAACAGATTCAAAGTATAACAAATGCTGTCATTAGTGAAAATGTCAGGATGCAGTAAGGCCTAACTTGCCCTATGCTAAGGTTGGATTACCCCACCTAAGTAAACTAAGGAATGCCTGTGTCAATATGTCCAACTGACAAGTCTGTCTGTTTCTAAAACCTATTCTTGCCCTCACAACTAATACAAAACAATGTGTTGGGATGTCAACCATAAACTCAACAGTGTTCCAAATGTAAAAGTTCAGGGCTATTTACAGCTCAAGCTTATTCTTCAGCTTCTTTTCCCCAAATGTCAATAAGTATATTACAATGTTCTGTTTACTTTCTCACTTGAAGTAGTAAAGTTCTATAATTTTGTACAAGTCAGGATGCTCTTCCCCAAAGTTCAATAAGCAATAAAGTTCCACTCTTTTGTAAATAAGAATACCCTTCCCCAAGTTCAATATTAAAGGTGACACAAAAGAAGTCTCTTGGAGCTTTGGTTTTCGTGTTTCAACAATTCTTTACAATTTAGGGTGTCCTTCCTCCATTCTGATAGATACCAAGGTTTGGATTCCTTCGTCTGCCACAGTAAACTTCCTTTTCATCATCATCATGTAGTGGTTCACTGTTCTTGCCGCAGTTTCAGACCACACAGTCCACCCGTTACAGGTCACGCAACCAGAAACTTCCAGTTCTCCTTGAGTAGTTCAATATTTGTTCAAACAAGTAGTTTCTATAATGTAGCTCCACAACTTCAACAAACAAGTGGTTCCTCAACCTTGGTGCCCACTTTGCTCTCAAGGGGCCTCATCACAAGTTGGGCGTTAAGACCTAAAAGTGCCAGGAACATAATTAGCAGCACCAATACCGCTCCTCCGGACCTGGAGCCAGCACAAATACCCACGACTGTAAAATAAACTAGCGCTATTACAGCCAGCAATATAACAGCCAGTGTTATTACAGCAGGCGATATCTGCACCGGCAACATGAAGAGCCATCACAGCCGCATAACAATTCTATGAACGGCGATATTAGCGCCTAAAACCAATGCAAATATCACCCAAACCACTGCAAAATTACCTCCAGCTGGAGGTAAATGAACACACGTGTCAGAAATGAAGTGGCAGGTGATCCCAATACACTCCAGAGGGCCACATAAGGCACAACCCTACCCCAAACACTGCTTTAAACACCATACTGCCACTAGCCACTGTTAGCTGGGACAGCCAGCTGCTCATGCTGCACCTGGAAGGTGAGATGCAGGACAACCAGGCCAGGGCACAGGGAGTACAGGGTGTGGGGGGAGAAGAGCCCAAGCAAGGTTGCACCAATCCCCAGGTCATACCCTCACTGACAGCCAGTTGGTCACCTTGTACCTCTTCAAGAGGGAGCCCATAACTGAGCTTCTGACCACAATACAAGGTGACATAGGGGGCAGGATCAACATCCGGACAGCTGTGCCCCCACTGCTAAAGCTAGTGTCCATTCTACAAATCCTCGCAACTGGCACCGTCCAGCACTCCGTGGGCATGATGCACTGCATAGCACAGCCCATATCCTGTGCAGTGTTGGCTCAGGTGCTTCAAGCCCTCCTGTGGCAAGTGCAACACCACATCTCACTGCCTACCACCCCAGCCCAGGTCAATGCCTTGAGGGCACAATTCTCTGGCATTGCCCAAATGCAAAATGTGATTGCAGCCCTGGACTGTACCCATGTTGTGCTGGTGGCCCACCAGGCCCACGAAGCAGTGTACCATAACCGGAACCACTACCACTCCCTGAATGCGCAGGTGACTTACAACCCCAACCTGTACATCACCCACTGCTGTGCCCACTACCTTGGTTCCACCCACGATTCCATGGTCCTACGGAACAGCACACTGCCAGGATAGATGGAGAGGCACAGAGGACAATGGACATGGATAGTGGGTGGGGAAAGTTTCCTGCGCGTTTGCGCTGTGAAGGACATGAACAAATGGGGGGAGGGTGTCAATAACTACACAAAACATGGCATGACAAGCAAAGGTCTTGCACCAACGTCACACTACAGCCCAGGAAGCATGTGCATGTTGGACATACCTGGATGGAAAAGCTGATGAACACATACATTAGAAACTCCTAACACAAACATGAATACAGGTACCACAATGGAACATGCACAATCCAAAGCACTGCTGATGAATGCCAACATTGCAACACACAACAGCAACCCTGCCAGTAGCACAGACATACACCCATGTGCGCCCAGCCCATAGTGCAGAGCTGGTGGCCCTAGAAGCCTAGTGAGGGCCAATGGCAAACCCAGAATACCACATACACAGGAGAAATACACTGCCTTAAGACAGCCACTATTTCAGCTGCACATAAAACCGATAGACACCTTATGTAACATCTGCTGCAAGGAAACAGGGTGCATGTGCATCAGAAATAATGCATAATATGAGTAACACAGCATGCGCAGACATTGTACAGACACATGCCACAAAATGAAGCCCCATATGCATGCACATGATGTCCATTGCTTGATACTGTGTAAGGCCACCCCCACACATTGCACTGTGACCAATGGTTGGGCCTCCCCCCATTGCAGGTTACTCCGGATACCTGAAGCTGCCCTGGCTAATGACCCCTGTGCATGATCCACAAACACTGCAGGCTATTGCCTACAACCACGCTCACAGCAGGACCCGTGTGTGCATCGAGCGTGCCTTTGGCCTTCAAAAGGCATGTTTCTGCTGCCGCGACCATACCGGTGGAGCCCAGATGTACGCTCCAGAGAAAGTGGGTAAAATTGAGCTTCCGTGTGCCATGCTGCACAATATCTGTCTGAAGAGAAATGCACCACTACCCCCTGATGCGGATATGTCACCCCCAGAGGATGAGGATGCTGTAAGGGATTTCAATCAGGCACACACCCAAGTCTCGCCCAGCATGTAGTGCGCAAATGAAACCCTTATTTATTTTTGTCTATAAGTTCAATATTCTGAATGATATACCACTCATATCACACCCTTCTCAAAATACCCGCCCCCCTAACCCCCCCGGTCACACTGAACCAGGAATCAGGCTAGTTTGCAACAGTAAATATTTATTTAATTATTTAGAATTTAAAATCACAAAATTTTTTAATAGGTAACAACAATCAACAATTGGGTGACAAGAACAATGAATAATATCTTTAATGCACTGGGAACCAGGTAATGAGCACATAAAGAATGCAGCAAAGAAAAGAATATTTTTGAGTTGGTTTGGAACAGATAGCACTGTGGTTAGAGGTTCCCCTGCAACACCCCTCAACCCACCAATATGAAATTTAAATAGATGTGAGGAGAGAGCAGGTCCTCAGGAATAAAACAGACCAAACAGAATATCACCCCCACGTTCCCCCCTTAAACACAAGAGAAAAATGGATTTGACTTTTCAACTGCAGTATGGCTTTGATCTGGCTGAGCAAAACACTAAATGTGGTCAAAAATGCTTAAATTATTATACATTTCTATGGGAGCCGCTTTGAACAGATGCAAGCAATCAAAAGCAATGATTTAATCAAAAGAAAACATTTGAACACTCAAAGGCAAAGTGGGAAATCATTTAAAGACAATTCACATGTGTAAAACCTTTGCAAAATGTAAATTCGCTGCAAACTTTTACTATGTGATTTTTGATAAAAACTGGTCAAATACACTGTTTCGCAATCTTTAAAACTGAGGGAGTTGTAGAGCTTTTAGTGAGAGGTGTTTTTCGAAAATAAAGACATGAATTTGGACAAGAACTTCAGATTAAAACCAGAAAATATGGATCATGCTTTTACTCAAGACTAGAGCATGCAGACTAGACAACCAATTTGGGACAAAGTAAGCTCTGAGACTGATTCATGACTTCAGTAACAGATCCCCAGCGCCTTCCCCGGCGGAACCAGTCCAAACACTCGAAGTGGGATTTTTGGATGAGAGTTACACAATTAAAATGACTGTGAAAATGACACTTTAACAAACAGACAGAATAAGATAGCACTAAGATTTTGACACTGTTACTGGTTATGAAATTAAGGATAGTTCAGCAGTTTTAGGGTGGGATAAGATAATGCAAGGTATACAATAGCTTTATAGCATCCTGTTAATACTCATAATCCACTAGGATTTAAGATTCTAGGCCTGTTAAGATTCTGGTCAATGGATTGGTCTATCAGGGAAGAACAGCACATCAGCTAGGATCAGCTAGGTTGGTCGCTAGAACTGCACGGGATCTGCCCTTCTTATTTCTGGATATTTCAGATCAGCGGGATGACGAGTTCATCAGGCAAGCATTATGGTAGCAAGCCAGATAGTTTCAGGATGCTTCCCCACACCACAGTGCTTCACTGGGTTGTAAGGATTAGTTCAGGATTGTGGCCTAGCTGAAAATGGTTCAGCAATTGCTTGGCCTGGTGATTGGCATCTGGAAGGATGTTGGAGGCTGGATGTTGAATGCTGGAACAAATCGCTTCGCTGGAATCAGAAGAGAGAGTCCCTATGTGTTGTCAGATGTCCCATTTTTATGATGTCATTTAAAAGGATAATTAAATGACATCATACAAATGGGTGTATGGGCTGGCTTAACTAAACTTGCCCCTGTAAACTGGGATTGTATCAGAGCCTCATCTCCGCCTTGCATTCGAGTGATTGGATCAAAAGACAGATGATGTCAAGTTTATGGTTTGGTTTTTACAATACTTAGAAACCTCCCCTAGCCACTAGTATCAAAATCGAATTTTGTCCTAAATACATATTTATACATTTGTAACCTCTACGAAAATCACATACAAGGATTACATATTTAGGGAGTATCTGTTCATCAAAATCCCACAGCTGTGAGTCCTTGTTTTGCCTTTTTGCAGCATTTTGTCAATTTCGCCATGAAAACATTTTCCAAACTTTCTCCAAATTTCCACATGTATGCGTGTTTACCCTAGGAATGTAAGTTTAACAATTCCAGCATAAATACAGTTCCCATAAAACCACACATATTACCATTCCTTTTCAGAATATGCTACACAGTTCCACCACGTTTTGAAATATAGGGCCAAAAATGTAATCAACAAATCTGCCCTTTTTATATTTTTCACCACTTCTGATAGCGAGTTCTAAGTCTCTAAAAATTGTTAAATACATATTCTTTGCATCAAATGGTCAGCCTTTTGTCTGTCTCTGGAGGCAAGGGACAGCCCCCACCTTTGGGATATCCTTCAAGGAGCAGCCCCCACCTTTGAGATTTCCTTCTGCAGGCCTAGTTTACGACCTTTTCACATGTCCATTTCCTGGCCTGGAGAATCTGCCATTGTTCAGTCCTTGGCTGCAGACAAAAGTCTGGCCTACCCCACAATTATCATGTGTCAGTGAGCATCTGCTGAGAGGAATGCCCTCCCCTTGTCTGGATACCCGTTTTTCAACCTCTTGCAGGCCCAGCCAGCCTAAATTAATTCTTAATTTTCTGGTTTAAAATCCAGCATAAAACAAACTTGTGGCATCAGATGACATAGATAAATTACATTCTTAGATTTAAACCTGTGGGATCAAAATGACTGAGATCCATGTTCCTTTTAGCAACAGTCCTTTTATATTTGCTAATCTGGCGTATCTTTAGTTTTAGAAAACTTTAAAGTTTAATCAGGAGAGCTCATTTGACAGGGGCTGTCACTCACAGGTAGCCCAGTGTGGCTGTACACAGATTTTTTGACAGGAATTGTCATTCACAGGCAATCCAGTTTTGCTGAAAACATTTTTTGCCCTTAACATTTCAGGACCTTGTAAATTCACAGTGCTTCATTAGATTAAATAAATTTTAGCGCCAAGCAAGATTTTGAGTGTTGGAAAGTGTTATGTAGAAGCATTTTGAAGTTTCAGCAGCAAAGTAAATGTCATTTACAGGCAAATTTTGGAGTTTCACTTGCAAAGCACTGTTGCTCCCTCTGCACTCTGTGTTTACTTGTCATGGATCCCACTGGCACTTTTTCTGCAGCGTGTGCTCTGTTCCACCACATATGCACCATGGGTGCCAGGTTGTGCAGTCATCTTTTTGTGTATTGAAAAACACGGTTTTGGAGGTTTTAGCGCGCACAAGGGTTTTGCCGCCATTTTACTGTTTCTCGCACCATAGATAGCAGAGTGAGGCCATATAGTATAGTAGAGTGGGTCAATACATCCCACAATGCAGTGCCTGTGGCAGGGGCAAATGCACACATTGGGCCTCATTACGACCCTGGCGGAAATGGGAAAACGATGGCGGAAATGCAATACCGCCATCGAATAGCGCTCGGTGCGACTACGACCCGTCACCGCAAAGTACGAAGCCATTAGCGACACCGTAGTGAACGCCAACGCTAACTGCACTAAGCACGCGCGCGCGCGCCATGCCAAACCGCAAACACCACCATGGTGCAACGGTACGCCAATTCCGACCCTAGCGGACATGTACCTAACGCCATCAGGCATGGCGGAATGGACCATTCCGCCATGGTGAGAAGTACGGCATCGCGAATCAACCGTAAACGGCCCCACTGAGTGCCTGTACACCGCTCCCTGCCCACAAAGTACAACTCCCTGTAGGTGCAAAGAAGTCACAATGCAACCATTGAAAAGTACAAAGCACCCATGCATGCCAACGAACAAAAGCAACACAAGAGGTGCCAATGGGAGCTGCAGGGCACAGATGGCACGAATACAGAAGCCATCCCAATGGACATGACCACAGTCCCCCACCAAGAAACGCACGCAAACACAGGCACCTGTGCCCAGCAACAATCCGAAAACACATCATTCCACCAGTCCACCTGGCTGACCGGCATCTGTTACACAAAACCCAATCCCCCGCCCCTGAGCATGACAACATTCAAACTGTCACATTGGCAGCCCCCATCCCTGACCTCACGGGCTCAGTAGGCAAACGCGCACAGTACAGTACCACGCAACTAAACCCCGAAGCAGGAACCCAATGCAGATCTCCTCACAATACATCGCCCCACAAATAGGCACATGCCACATCACTTGCAAAGAAAAACGCTACACGGGCCAAATCCGATCAGAAATTTAATGCACAACTAAATCACCAAGCCCATACAGCCATCAGGCCACGAACTCAAAAACACATTCCACCATTGAGGGCTGCATCCGCAAGAAATGACCATCCACCACTTGTGTGACGCCCTGTTCCAGCATGGTACACAGAGCCACATTCACGTACGAAAAGGCTACATGGAAGCGCACACAACCGCAGGGCCGTCCCAATGTGGAGGCACTAGTCCAGCTGAAAGGCCGAAATGTTGCTCCGAGCCACCAGTACTGCGTAAGGGCATGTGGGCCACTGGCGATCGTCCCATAAGATCGTAATGCTGCTCCACCGATTAACACGAAGCAGCAGGTGTTGGGAGTAAAATCCATCTGCAGGAGTGGCATACAGATGGCAGTGGCAAAAGGGGAGGAGATACCTGTCAACCAAAAGAAAAGAACAAGAACAGAATGGCCATCAGAACCACATACAAACAACTCACTTCAATGAGCACACGAAATCCACAGCCATATGCATGCTAGCCCACTCCAAAGGATCATCACCACCCCAAAACCACTTGCGACTTATAACTCTCAATATCGAGGTGTAAACACCATCACAAACGAGTGTACCTGTGCATGCGTCTGCCATAACAGAATCCATCAGAGGGGAATGTTAACGTGCATGGACACAAGTGGCTGAGTGCGCGTCGAGACAGGGAGGGCTCAACAAGGCCAGATAGACGATGGGCCCACTATGGCAGCCCTGCATCACATAGCGTAGGGGAGGCGGATAGACCCCAAGAAGCCCTGTACAAGGGAAACTCTGCATCAAATCACCTGCCCATGCATCCATTCATCATACCCTCATCCAGGAATCAAAACGCCTGAATAATTACTCACATGACATTAGAAACATCCATTGAGTCTGTGCGTAATGCAGCCTGCTAAATCCACAGTGCCCCAGCCCGTAAATCCAGTGTTGTGAAGTAACATGTATTTGGGAATGCCCGGCCTTATCGCCCACGTAGCTATTGCGCATCCCAAACTATTCATATCAATCATTGCTCCCTCGCCATGGGCCCTGTCTCAAGGACACAGAACAAAAGAACGTTATATTTGCAGACAGACCTGTGGGCATCTCCTCGCCGCTAGCCGGAAACCGAAAGCGCCGCCCTTCGAATTCCTCATTTGCAACATCACGTCGAAAAGGCATCTGTGGCCGTTTGAAATCACTAATTATTCCATCGAGTGCGGCTGTGCGTGAAAATGGCAACTGCCTTCACCCACGAATGGGAAGCCACGCCCGTCGTTGCAACTCAGTACAGTGATGCATGAGGGCCCACCGTTACTCGAGTACTACGTTCCGCTGACCCTTCACAAGTCCGTTCGCGACTGCACAGATAGTATGGGAAACAATTGGACCACAGCAGAATGAACATATCAACCAATCTTACAAGGCCATCGGGTACAAATACATGAATGCAATAGCAAGATACAAATACCCGATTAGCAGCGTCGTGCGCGGGACATGCTCGGCCAAAGGGGAGAGCAGTTGGCACAGGTGGAATCAATCACCACAGGTGGAGGCCATACAGCCTGGAAACACATAAATTGCACAGCCAGTCTCCTCCCACAACCACAGCGAAATGCTACCGGCAGGACTCGCGATGTTGGCCCTGGGGGACCTGATAGCACTGCAAGTGCTCCGACTCCAAGAGGAAGACGAACATCAACTACAACCAGCCGCACGGAGGAGACGCAGGAGGAGGAGGAGGCCAAGGCAGGGCCAGCAAGGCCCAGCAGCACAGCCACTACCACCACGCAGGCAGCCCGCAATCCCACGCATCCGAGCACATCCGTTCAACCTCACTGATGAGCAGATCCACACCCTCTACCGTCTGGACCGGGACACCATAGCCGCCATTGTGGACATGACACAGGCTGACCTAGTCAGCATGGTAGATAGCCCAACCGCCATCCCACCCCTACTGGAGGTGGTGTCTGTACTACACTTCCTGGCCACTGGCACCTACCAGCACACAGTCGGACAGTTGCATGGCATTTCTCAGCCACTGTTCTCACGGACACTATTCCAAGTGCTCGATGCCCTCTTGCAGCACGCAGACGACTACATCTCCCTACCACGCTCGGAGCAGGAAATAACCAACACATAAGTGGGATTCCATGCACTTGCCGGCATACCGGGTTGCATTGGTGCCATCGACTGCACCCATGTTGAATTGGTCGTGCCACATGCCATGGAGGCCCAGTACCGCAACCGAAAACAATTTCATTCCCTGAATGTACAAATGGTGTGTGACTCCAACAGGATCTTTACGCATTGTTGTGCCCGATTCCCTGGATCAGCCCATGATTCCATGGTCTTGAGGAACTCTACCATACCACGCTACATGGAGCGACACGCAGGGAACAGATCCTGGCTACTCGGTGAGTCTCATTGCATGCATGATGATGTGGGGTATGTGATTTGGCAATGTACTGGCAGGAAGGGGGGGGGGTGTGCGTACGTATCAATGGCATCCCACATCCTACGTTTCTCGTCCACATACAGGTGATGCTGGATATCCACTGAAGAGATGGCTCCTCACACCAGTCCGGAACCCACGGGACCAGCATGAGGAGGACTACAACCATGCCCACTCACGTACCCGTGTAGTCATTGAGCAGGCATTCGGCCTACTGAAGGGCCGTTTCCGCTGCCTCAGCAGGTCTGGCGGGGCACTCCTGTACCGCCATGAGAAGGTTGCAAAGATGGTCATGGCATGTGTCATGCTCCACAACATGTGCGTACGTAGAAATGTGCCCATGCCCCCTGACGCAGAACTGCAAGCACCGGATGATGGTCATGATGAGGGTGGGGATGTGGCAGCACCTCAAGGAGTCTGCGAGGCACAGGAGGCCCGTGACATTCGTCTGCATCTCATTGATGTATGCTCCTAGCACTCATGCCTGGTGGCTGATACATGGACACGGGACTCGTGGCACTGTGTGTGTCTGGGACATGCACAATATGGACTGTACGCCTATGATGGCCTAGTACACAAAGATCATTGTCCACACATCTCATTGGTTGATCGTGCACTGTCTATGGCATATGTGATATCATGTTGAACACCCTATCGACCCGCCACCCAAGTGAGCCCAACACACCCCCTCCACCCTCCTACCTCCCCCCCGAACACCAGTGTCCAAAGATGCTCATTGTCAGTGGGCTGTCGCTATTGCAAGCCCCCTCTGCGGGTATCAGGGGCACCCCTGCCTGTGGAGCGCAGGTTCCTCCCAGATCTACGTTGGGGGCTGCCCTGGACGGAATTTGCAACGGATGATGTCTCTGCCTGCTCACGTCCATGCATGTCCCTAAGGGTTTGTGAGAGCTCAGTGAGCACACGGCGCACTGCGGCAAGTTCGGCACATACGTCTTTGGACGTCGCATGCAGTTCCCCCCTCAGGCTCTCGGTGCTACTCTCCATTTGTGCCCTTAGCGTCTCTGTACTTCTCTCCATTTCTGCCCTAAGTGTCTCAGTTGATGTTTCTATGTCTGCCTTAGTGCCCCCACATTCATCGGCATGGTCCTTGAGGAGCGTGGCCAGTTGCTGCTGTTGCACGATTAACTGGTCGAGGGACTGTTGCCTCTGCTGGGCCATGGCCATTTGCGGGGGTGTCACAGAGGGGCTGTTGACCTCATGTTGCCTTGCCACAGGGCTTGTGGGGGATGGCCAGTCGTCGTCTTGTGGGTGCCCCTGCGTGGTATCCTCATGTTGTACGGGATGGGACAGACAGGGGGATTGGGACAGGTCATGGATGGATCTGACTTCGACATCCCCGTCTTCTGTGTCGGAGCATGCTGCCATCAATGGGGTGTCACCTATGGTGCTGCTGCCACCAGAGGCAGTGCCTTCTGTGGCATCCGTTGGGGGGACCTGTGGTGGTGGTGTTGTGGGCATGCTGGCTGCTGGGGTGCCTGTTGATGTTCCCTCCTCTGTGCTGCCACCTGATTTGGTCTGCTGCCGTGTCTTGATGCGTGCAGCTGAGGTGGAGGGTCTTTGGCCGTTGGTCTTGGCCCTCTTTGCAGGTGTGCTGGTAGGGGTGTCCTGATGCTCGTCGTTTGGATCGGACCCTGTGGTGGAGTAAAGGAGGGCGAGGGTTATTAATGGGTCTGTGGGTATTGGAATGGCATTGTATCACATGCATTGGGGTGGTACCTGAGGGTGATTTGGGTCGGGGCCTTGGAGGTGCTTTGATTTGTGTGTGGAGTGAGGGTGCAGTTGTTTGGCAGCCTGCAGTTAGGGTGTGCCTGCTGCACGTGTAGTGCGTGTTTTAGGGGTTTTTAATTATTTATGTATTTATTGTGGGTTTTAACGTGCGCTATCAGGCCGATGTGTGTGGACGTTCTCCTGGACATGTGTTTCTGTTGCACTATGTGGACGCATGGTACTTCACATGGATGGACTGTGTGGATTGTTTTATCTGGCCCACCTACCTGAATCTTCGGATGTCTGCACTCCTTTCTCCATCCCTCCGACTCCCTCAATGCTCTCCATTCCGATGGTGGAGGCACAGATTTCTTCCCAGGGGGTCAACTTGATGGGTGATTCAGGACCTCCCCCGGTGGCTGTGGCAATGTTGCGGTTGGCAGAGAGTATGCTGCGGACGCGTATCCGCAGGTCGTCCCATCGCTTGCGGCATTGCTGTGGGGTGCGGGGTGCGGTCCCCGCCGCACTTACCCGCTGTGCAACCAGAGCCCATATGGCCTTCTTGTTTGCAAGTGCCGTCCTGGTCATTTGCGTGGAGAGGACCACGGCAGCATTCTCCTGGAGGGTCTCTGTTTGCACGGTGAGTTCCTCACGGGAGAAGTGGACCTGCCGCTTGCGATCACACGCTTTCTTGGCTACCTTTCCCATATTTATTTTTTTAACTGGGGTTGCTAAGGGGTTGCGATGTGTGTCAGGGTCGGATTTTTAATGGTTGTGTTGGGATTCGGTTTTATAGTTGTGCGGCGTGCTGTTTCCCGTTCCGGCCACATGCTTTTACTTCCGTTTCCGTATATTTACGGTGCCCGCTCATTACGGTGCCCGCTCATTACGGTGTCCGCTCATTACGGTGACCGCTGAGATGGGTGGCGGTATTGCACCTGGTGCAGCGTACGGCGGCGGTAAGGGCCGTTTTGGGGTCATTTCCGCCATCGCAGCCTTTCGGATTCCGCCATGGCGTAATGCTCGTGCCCGATGGGTCGTAATTAGCCGCACTTTGCTCCTTCGTGCAATGGCGGAAACGCTATTTACGCTGTTGCGGTCCGGTCAGTCACTTTCCGCCAGGGTCGTAATGAGGGTCATTGCCAGAGATGATGTGAGGGATGGGAGACTGACTCACCAGGGACAGATAGTCAATTTCTTCTAACACATTGACATGGCACAAGCCATGCACGACTGTGTGATACTCACCTCTATTTATAAACACATTCACACAATCGGGAACGTCCGCGCCTTGATGAAGTTCAAACATTTTAATGGAATGATGTGCCCCAACTATCCCCCCACCACCAACTCCCCAGCACACTATCCCCACCCACCCACCACCAACTATTCAGCACTCTATCCTCCCTCCACACCAACTCTCCAGCATACTATCCGCCACCCACCACCAACTCCCCAGCACACTATTCCCCCTCCCCCCACCCACCACTAACTCCCAGCACACTATGCCTCCAGCACACTATTCCCCCTCCCCCTATTCCCCCACTAACTCCCCAGTAGACTATCCCCCCACCACCCACCAACTCCCAAGCACATTATATCGCCCCCACCCACCACCAACTCCCCAGCATGGCCACTCAGGGCAAAACATGTCTCAATGTTATTCATATCCATAGCCTCTTTCCCCCCATGCCAGCCCCCCGTGATCCTGAGCCCAAATGGAAATGGGACTGGGTGTAATCTACTGCAACTCCCAGTGGGTGTCATTGAACTGGAGGCTATCGAGCCTGGCCCCCGGATGTGCTGGAGTGTAACCTCCATGCTCTAGTGGATGGCCTCTGCAAGTGCCGACACCCCTTCCATCAACTCCCTGACCCTCTGCCCACACACGGCCAGGGCGACAGTACTGGCAACTGCCTCCGCCCGGTTCCTTGTCATGGCCCAAACAATCCAGCAGGTGGCCCCTTGCAGGCAGTCATGGATTGCATGCAGGTGTTTAGAATGGATGTGGCTAATTGCCTCCATCTCCCTCTGCCACCTCTCCATCTCCTCCAGCCTCTGAAGCACGGCATTGCTTAATGGTGTGTTTGCTGGATGGGAGGGGGTCTGTGCATTGGGTCTGGGCTGTAGGATGGGGAGCCATAGGATGGCGTGTCGATGTCCGGCTCAGGTGTATGTGCATGCTGGCGGTGGTGAGGGCTCTCTGGGGTTTGTGGGCCTTCTGCAGGCGGTGATACTGGGCTGATGTCCCCCTGCGTCTCCACTGTTGCCCTGACTGGAGGTGTGCCCTCTGTGGCAGCGCCTGTAGCTGTGGCAGTGTATGCAGTGGGCTTTGAAGTGCTGCTGGTGGCTTGTGGTGTTGCTGTGGGTTTGGCCTTGCTGGGTCGTGGCATCTCACAGCGGTTCATCTGACCTAGGCGTAGTCTGTGTGTCTGCCTTTTTAGGGTGGTGGTTGTAGCAGACCTTGAGGGCCTGGAAGCGCCCCTTCCAGATGGGCCTGCCCCCTCATCTTCCTCCCAAAACTCTGCTGATGCGTGAGCGCCTATTGAGACATATGCATTTTTGTCTGGTACACAAGTGTTGGCATGAAAAACACATTTGATATGGTACAGAGTGGGACACCACACATTTGGGCAGATGGGCATGGTTGGTCAACGGAGATTGCATGTGGGAACAGCATTGTGGGGATGGTTTCAGCAATGTGTGTGTGACACATGGCCAGTTGGTCTTTGGCGTGTGTGTGGGGAGAGCAGGGTGTCCATACTGGGGGAGCTGATGTATAGCTTGCATGCTTGTGGTCCTTCATGGCCCCTCATCCACTGCCCGGCTGGCACACACCTTGTGTGAGTGGGTGTGGTGGCTTCCTCTAAGGCACTTGCATGGCTCTATGGGGCACTGCTGTGGTGGACAATGTTTGGCTAGCTGCACCCCGATTGTTGTAGGGGGACGGGTACTTCCATGTGGCTTCTCTGCCATGCAAACACGGGGCAGGCCAACTGGGCCCGCAACATGTTGGTGTGACTGCTGCACAGTGTCATGATTGCACACTCACCACAATCCCGCTGGCACAGGGTGCACCATCATGGATTTGGTGTGCATGGCACTTGGATGGGTCACTTGCCACCTCTTCGAATGCTGTTACGCTCAGGGGTGCCCTTGGTGCCCTGCCCCATGGCTGCTGTGGAGGATGGCTGATGTGCCACCCCGTCACGTCACCCTGATTCATCTGCCCAGCTTGTGGGTCGGCTGATATGTGTCCCTGTCCAGTGGGGCGTCTTTTGCTAGGCTGACATTTGTGCATACTCTTTTGCTGGGGAGTTTGACTCACCTGCCGCCTCCTAGCTGCTGGCCCCCGCCTAAGCATCTCCGACTCCCTCTATGCCCTCCATGTCCATGCAACGTCCCGGAATCCCTTGTGGTCTTTCTGGTATCTGTGGGAGCAAAACCATGACAGGCTAGCTATTCAGTGACGCGCTACGGCGGCCAACCATACATTGGTTGCGTCCTGGTTCAAACAAGAGGAGCATACCGGCCAATTCCAACATGGCCACTGTGCTAGTTCCACATCATGCGCAATCGAGGGAGGGGCCTCAGCATTTACCAACCAGTACTGAAAACAAATGCCGGCTACCCACGTTGCAACTTTGTTGCTATTCAATAGTTGTTGTTCTTTCAAGTCTCTCCACTGCTTGTCTATTTCTTCCGCTCTGGTTCCTGTCAGAGCTTTCTCGCTGCTTCTACCCCACTCCCTCGCACCCCCGTTTCCTATGCTCCTTGTGATTCTGACCTACTGTTGGGAACCTTTTTGTTCTGGCTGCTGATACTTACTTGGAAGTCCCATGCCAGCCATTTTCCATCTCTTATGGCTCAAGTCTCATCGGTCCGCTGCTGCATACATCAAGCCACTGGACAAGGTTTTTCCCCTTTTGGGGTTTTTCTCCTTGGGGGATTGGACTCTCTGGTGACCGGTTCACCCTTTTTCACCTTAGGGAGTCCTAGCAGCCAGAGAGGACTGTTCCTACTTGCACGATACCAAGAGCAAGACCACCAGCACACCACAGTTGAGCCTTAAGTCTAAAAGTCCAGGAACGTATTGCACTTCTACTCCCAGGCAGTGAGGACTTCTGGTGGTTTTGGGACAGGATTCCACACACCCTGACCCTGAGGTAATTCCATCGCTTCCTGCAGTCCTCTCCGTCACAGGGTACACAGGCCACAGCAGACACCTTCTGGCTGATGGCATGCCAGGTGGCTGTCCTGCGCTGGCCAGAGGTTTTACGCTTCCTACTGCCATACAGCTTCTCACAGTGGGCAACAACCTCATCAGTGAGGACCAACAGCTCTCCCTCACTGGCCTTTGGTTTCCTCAAGCGATTTCCTGGCACCATGCCTCTGGTCCTCTCCTGTGACACCATGCTTCCCATTCCAGGAGTGACGCAATTTCCGACGGCGCTAATAGCGATGGGATCACCAGCAGTAGTGCCATCTGCGCTGATATTTCGTCAGAAACTGTTTTTTTGGTGCAGTTTACACTGTGCGGTAATAGCGTTACTGACCGAGTGGGGCTCGCATTCATGGCAAGTTGTGATGCAGTGCTAATACTGCTGCACAACACAGATGTAATTCTATTTCCACTTGGCAGAAATTGCATCAGAATACCACTGGACTCATAATGAGGTGCAAAGTCTTTCATTCAATTTGATTTGCATAATTACTTTCAGTTCATTTATTCATTATTCAACCAGTTTGATCTTCTCCTTTTCATTCAAGCATTTACCAAATGCAGATGTTTCTTATTTCATTCATTTCAATACTCAAAAAGTGCAGCTGTGTATGTTTCATTCAATTCAGTCTTCAGTACATGTAATGTTGTTTTCTTCATTCAATTTGATATTCCAAAGATGTTGCTTTGCCTCATTCATTCACCTTGTTAATCAACAGATGCAACTTTGTTTACAGAATCTGGGTGTAGTACCCTGGGCTACCCGAATGACAGCTGCCAGATGAGCTTTTGCTGAAACTTCAAAGTGATCTAAACTAAAAAATCTGCCGAAACAGAAAACATAAAACAGATTGTTGCTAAAAAGAATACAGATCCCAGATGTTTTTATCCCACAGAGTTAAAGCTAAGAAAGTAATGTATTTATGTTTGATGCAACAAGTTTGGTTTTTCCTGGATCTTTAATTAAGAATAAATTAGCTTGGCTGAGCTGCAACCCTTTGGAAGTGGACAAACAGGTTTCTCCCAGGAGGAGGGAAATTCTATCAGCTGAAACTCACAGGAGATGATAATTGTGGGTTAACCCAGACTTTTGTCTACCGAAAGAGAATGAGCAATAGCAGGCCCTTCAGCCCAGGAAACAGAGGTGTGAGAGGGTCGTAAATGGCTCCTGGAAGGAACTTCCCCAAGGAGGGGGATGCTCCTGGACTCCCATGTGTCATGAACTGTCGTCTACGTCCTTTCTGGTCCTCATGGTCCTTGACTCGCAGAGAATTGCATTCAGTATTCCTTCCAACATGGCCGCTCGGAACGGAATGCTCCGGATCAGTCTATGCATTCCACGCTGCTCATCCTACAAGAGAGACACGCCCCCGTGGCTCTGCGCATCTCAACACTACCCCTACCTGTAGTCGGACGTGCTTTGCCAGAGTTCTATCGGGGCTCTCGCTTGATTCCTTGTTCCCAGATCCTTGATTCCCCGTCCTATTCCTACCCTCTCCAATCTCCTGGAAAACCTTCTGCGCTCAAGTCACGGTCCTCCGTGCCTCCGAGCATAACTTGTTTGCTTCCTGGTGTTACCCTGGACTTTCTGAACGCTCCTGGAAACTGAACCGCTATCCTCATGCTGGACGCCGAAGATCAGTGTTCGGGTCTATACAAATCCCGGACTGTAAAAAAGAAGAAATCCCAGAAGGTCGCAAGTACTCAACATAAACAGGTGAGATGGGGAGAAACTTGTGACAGAATGAGACGCCATAAAAATGATACAGATACAGAGATGGAAGCAGCCATTCAAGACCTCATGCGAGGCATGCAGGAGTTAACAATAGAGGTACAGAACCTCAAGGCAGAGAACGCTGCGTTAAAGCAGTTAGTTCTATCAGGTGATTCAACGACAAAAGAAAGTGTGTTGTTGGGAGGAATAGTGGACAAGTATGACGGTTCTTCCAAAACTCTCCACGCCTTCCTTGATTCGTGTCTAGTTCACTTCACCTTCAAACCCTACTATTTCTCCACTCCTAGAGCAAAGGTGGGTTTTATGATCTCACACCTCACTGGAAATGCATTGACTTGGGCAAACCCCCTGGTCAATTCAGGCGATGCCCTCTTGGATGACTATGATGGCTTTGTGAGAGCCCTTAAGGAAATGTTTGACCGCCCAGAACAACTGTACAGTGCTCAAGAGAGACTACTCGAGTTTCAACAAGGGTCCCAGGATATGCTCACCTATGTTACTTGTTTCAAAGAACTTGTAAAGGAAGCAGACTGGTCTCCAGAAGCTAGTTTTACTCTCTTCCGAAGGGGGCAGAACGAAGAAATAAAAGATGAGCTAGCAAGGGTGGCCCGCCCAAGTTCCTTCCAGGCTCTTATGGACCTATCCTTACAGATAGATTTCTGAATCCAAGAAAGAAGAGCAGAGAAAAAGAAGTCTAAGGCGAGTTTCCAAAAGACCAGCACGGAACATGCTCCTAGAGCAGAGCCTACTGTTCCTTCTACCCAGGACCCCACACCTATGCAACTAGGAGCCTTCCATGGACCCATTACCCCTCAAGAAAGGATGTGACGGATCCATACTGTTCTGTGCATGTATTGCGCCTCCGATAAACATCTGGTGAGAGAATGTCCTATTGCTCCTCCACGGCGTTCGGGAAACGCCAGCTCCCGATCCTAGATGGAGCACAGTGTCGGGAGAGAGATGTTTGCTCCACATCAATTCCATCCTTGAACTCTCCTGGACAAAATAACCTTGTGGTTCTTCAGGCCTTTCTATCGCCTTCCAAGACAGAATCCTACCCCATTCTGGCATTAGTTGACTGCGGAGGCATGGGCGTATTTCTAGATCAAGATTGGGTCACTGCTCACAACATTCCACATGAAAGCCGAGTAACAATGCAACCAGTAGAGGCCATTGATGGAAGCCCTCTTTCCTCAGGACCCATTACCCTTCAGACTAAAGAGATTCTACTTTCTATTAATCACCATCAAGAGAGGATCAAATTTGACCTCATTAAATCAGCCCATTATCTGATGCTTCTCGGAATGCCCTGGCTACAAAGGCACAATCCTTACATCAATTGGGTAAGCAGGCTCACTGTTTCTTGGATCTGAATATAGTATGGCTCACTGCCTATCCCTGGATACCGTACCGAAGCCTTTTGAAGACTTTCAAGAGAACCAACAAAGTCCACTCACCGTTTCTAACATCATCCAGATTCCCAGAGCCTACCAAGCCTTTTCTGATGTCTTTTCGACCGCTATGGTTCAAGCTCTACCCCCTCACAGACCAGAGGATTGTGCCATCGATACCGAGCCCTCTGCAGTGATTCCTTTCGGCAGAATGTTTATATTATCTGAACCTGAAAAGAGGGCTCTCCGAGAATACCTGGATACTAACCTGGAAAATGGTACCTTACGTCCGTCCAAATCTCCAGCGGGCGCTTCATTGTTCTTCGTTCCAAAGAAAGATACCAAGGAACTCAGACCATGTTTGTACTACCATGGTCTAAATCAGTGTACTCTCAAGGACCGTTATCCCTTACCCCTCATCTCGGATATCCTAGAAGCAGTCAGAGGTGCAGTAATCTTTGCTAAATTATACCTAAGGGGTGCTTACCATCTCATTCGTATAAAAGAAGGTGACGAATGGAAAACAGCCTTTAGAACCCCCTTCGGCCATTTTGAATACCTAGTCATGCCCTTCGGACTTGCTAATGCCCCAGCAGTTTTTCAACGTTTCATGGATAGGGTTTTCTCGGATATGCTATTACTCTTCGTCATCGTCTACCTGGATGATATCTTGATCTACTCCAAGGACATTCTAAAGCATGAAGAGCATGTTAAGGCAGTCCTACAACGATTACGTGAAAACAAACTCCTGGCTAAACCCGAGAAATGCCTATTTCACGTCACTTCTGTTCATTACCTAGGATTTGTCCTTAGTCCAGAAGGAATTAGAATGGATCCTTCAAAGGTAAAGGCCATACTATCTTGGCCGGCTCCCACTTCCGTGAAACAAATTCAGTCCTTCCTGGGACTTGCTAATTTTTACCGAAAGTTCATACTGTCCTTTTCTGAAATTGTTCAACCGATCATTTCTCTCTTGAAGAAAGATACCCCATTTCTCTGGTCAGCAGCCCAAGACAAGGCATTCCAACGATTAAAGACAGAGTTCACTCAAGCCCCCATCCTAGCTCAACCCGACATTAACCGGCCATTCCTAGTGGAGACGGATGCCTCTAACTACGCCATAGGAGCAGTCCTAAAACAGGAATTTGAGGACAAATTGGAGCACCCCATTGCTTACCTTTCACGAACTCTGCCTCCCAGTGAGACTCATTATTCCGTCTTGGAAAAGGAGCTATTAGCCATCCGCCAAGCCTTTACAGAGTGGCGACATCTACTCCTGGGAGCTAGGCATCCAGTCCAGGTCCATACGGACCATCGAACTCTTCAAGTTCTACAATCCTTGGAATGTAGGAACAGTTGTCAGGCCCGTTGGGCCTTCTTCTTTGCCCAGTATCAGTTCCACATCCATCATGTCCCTGGATCACAGAATATAATTGCCGATGCCCTTTCCAGACATCCTGACTATGAAAACCCTGAGGATCGGACCTTTCCAAAAATGTTTCCCCACACAATCTTTGTTGCCCAAGCACTCACCCTCCTGGAGAATATCCAAGGCCAAACTCGACTTTCAGACCTCTGGATGGATCACAAGAGAAATAACAGATGGAATCTCACAGCAAAGGATGGATATTTATTCAAGGAGAATTGCCTAGTTATTCCCACTCCTGGACTGAGACAAAGAATTACAAGGCTATGTCATGATACCTTGCATTCGGGACATTGTGGAATTACCAACACTCTCCATTTAGTACAAAGACAGTTTTGGTGGCCGGAGATGAAGGATGACATTAGGATCAATGTCCAAACATGCGCCGTTTGCAATCAGAACAAACATGATAATAAGAAGCCGGCCCGACTCCTACTCCAACCAGCAATACCAATAAGACCCTGGGAATTCATCGCCACTGACTTTATCGTGGAATTACCACCCTCTAGAGGCTACACAACAATCATGGTCACTATTGACTTGTTTACTCATATGGCTCATTTTATACCCTTATCCAAACTACCTTCCTCATCAGATCTTGCCAGAATTTTCCTGGAACACATATTCCGACTTCATGGGCTGCCTTCCAAAATCATTTCAGACCGAGGACCCCAGTACATATCTGAGTTTTGGAAGCAAGTGTGTCGTATTCTAGGAATCCAACGTGCCTTATCCTCTGGCTACCACCCACATACCAATGGAGCCACGGAGCGTGTCAACCAGACTCTCGAACAATACCTACGTTGTTCCGCCACCAAAGTTCAGGACGATTGGTCACTCCTAATACCTATGGCCGAGTTCGCTTATAACAATTCAGATCACTCAGCTATCAAGACCAGTCCCTTCTTCTGTAGTCAAGGATTCCATCCATCTGTCCTACCCTCCGTACTCCCACATCCTACCCCAGTACCTGCAGTAGACTCCTGGATCAAAAACCTCATCACAGTCCATAAGGAGGTTAAAGAAAACCTAGAAAGGGCCCGAAAAGATGTCAAATGTTATGCTGACTCTAAGAGAAGACCTGGACCTCCCTATTCAGTAGGGGACAAGGTTTGGTTATCCTCGAAGCTCCTTCCTAGACACCTGTCCCCTAATAAACTGGCTCCCAGATATTACAGTCCCTTTTCCATACAAGAAATCATCAACCCAGTGGCCTTTCGACTTCGGTTACCTGAATATTGGAAAAGGATTCATCCAGTCTTTCACACTTCTCTGCTAAAACCATACATTCAGTCATCCCGAACAGCTCCTAGATCTACCCCTGTTATTGTAAATGATCAACTGGAATACGAGGTTTCCAGGATTTGTTACTCAAGATATCGATGAGGTCAACTACAATATCTGGTTGATTGGAAAGGTTACCCTTCCAGTGAGCGTACGTGGGAACCAGTGTCAAACATGAATGCGCCCAGATTGGTTCGATGATTTCATCTGATCCATCCGGGCAAACCCGGAGGAGCTGGTTTTCAGAGGAGGCATACTGTCATGAACTGTTGTCTACGTCCTTTCTGGTCCTCCTGGTCCCTGACTCGCAGAGGATTGCATGCAGTATTCCTTCCAACATGGCCGCTCGGAACGGAATGCTCCGGATCAGTCTATGCATTCCACGCTGCTCATCCTACAAGAGAGACACGCCCCCGCGGCTCTGCGCGTCTCAACGCTACCGCTACCTGTAGTCGGACATGCTTTGCCGGAGTTCAATCGGGGCTCTCGCTTGATTCCTTGTTCCCAGCTCCTTGATTCCCCATCCTATTCCTACCCTCTCTAATCTCCTGGAAAACCTTCTGCGTTCAAGTCACGGTCCTCCGTGCCTCCGAACGTAACTTTTTTGCTTCCTGGTGTTACCCTGGACTTTCTGAACGCTCCTGGAAAATGAACCGCTATCCTCATGCTGGACGCCAAAGATCAGCGTTCGGGTCTATACAAATCCCACACCTTAAAAAAGAAGAAATCCCAGAAGGTCGCAAGTACTCAACAGAAACAGGTGAGACGGGGAGAGACTTGTGACACCATGAGAGACAAAGGGGTGGAGCCAAACGACCATTTGCTGTTAAGCATGAAAAATGAACAGTTTTCAGAGACCATAACTTGTGATTCAAAAAGGTGAAAAATATAAAAAGGACAGAGTTGTTAATCTAATTTCTGGCTGCACGTTTTAAGAGGTGGCAGAACTGTGTGACATGTTCTGGACAGAAATGGCAATATATGTGGTTTTATGTGAAATGCATTAATCCTAGAATTGTGAAAATGTACACACCCATCCCTTTGTTAAACACACACATTTGTGGAAATTTGCATAAAGTTTGGAAATTGTGTTCATAGCGAAAAGGACACATTTCTGTAGAAAGTTGAAACAAGATCCCACAGCTGCAGGATTTTGAGGAACAGATGCTACATCATATATGGGGCCTCATTACATGTTGTGCGCTAAAAATTGTAAATTAGCGGCATGGCGCAATTAACGTGTTCGCTCTCCCAAGAGGGTGCTAATAGCCTGACATTACAAGTACGCGGACACGAGCATTGCGCCATGCCGCTAATGACCCTACCGCCATGCCGCTAAAGTGACCAAAAAGTCCCTTACCGGCCTCCCCGAAGGTGCAGATAGCACCTCCGCCCTCGCGCAGCATGCAAATATCGGTGATCGCTAAAAAGCGGTGACTGCTATTAGCGGTGACCGCTAAAAAGCGGAAACGGAAATAGCGTCATCGCACAGGAACGGGAAAGAGCGCGGCGGCCATCTTTAAAAACACAATCCATTGCCATCCTCTGCCCCCTGGACCTGTATGTGTTACCCTGCTGCCTGGAAACCATCGTCACACCCTTACCATGCCCAAGGCACTAAAGAAATCCACAGACAGGCAGCGAAAGGAGAAGTTCTCTACTGAGGAGTTAGTCATGCTGACTCAGACATTAGCAGACAATGCAGGAGTGGTCTTTGCTAATGACATGCGGAGGGAGACCCTCCTAAAGAAGAAGGCCATCTGGGAGGAAGTGTCAACCAGAGTGAGTGCCGTTGGCAGCAGCACGCGCACCGTACGCGAGTGCCGAAAAAGATGGGACGACCTGAGACTCCGGGTCAGGATGATCCTGTCCGAGAATCACAAAACTGCCACTGCTGGAGGATCAGGGTCTCCCATCAACTTGAAGGAGTGGGAAGAGACTTGTGCAAACCTCATCGGGGTAGAATGCATTGAGGGTGTCGGAAGGATGGAGCACGGCGTGCAAGACACATCTGATGGAGGTAAGTGCACTGATGCAAGCATGCAATGTGAATGTACAGGTCCCCACAAATGTCAGCCCGGGATCACTGCATGTTTGGCCCAGCACCCACACATGCATACATCAACAGAGCCAAGTGCCACACACAACACTGCATGGATGAGGCACTGAAATGACACCTCACCTGCATCCTCCACAATGATTTTGAAATGGGCCCAAATGTAATCATGATGTAGCCTGCATTGAGTAAATGCGATCATAACCAATGACATCCCCCTTCTTGTCCCCGACAGGGTCGCATTCAGACAGCGAGGGAGCTACCCAGGCACCACCTGTGCAAAAGAAGCGAAGGCCACAGCCCAGCGAGGATGCCCCAATGACATCCAGGGGAAAAGGGCCAAGTCCCCGATTGCAGCCTCCACAACAAGACCTGCGCGCCACTGCCAGTGCCAAGCAACACCCTACTGCCCCGGCTCCAGAGGTTCACACCCCCCCCCCAAATCCCCGCCACCGAGGGTCCACCCTCAGCTGCAGCCAGTTCGGCTGGGGAGGCTGCAGCAATTGGGCCATTGTCCGACGTGGATGAGCCCACGTATCTAGATCTGCCCATGCACACCCCAAGCCCTGCTGTAACCCCAGAGCAATCCCCCACCCCCACACCTAGCTCACACGTCACTGCTGACGAGTCATTAGAGGCCTTAAGTAGCCCCCCAGAGGCGGTATCTGCAGACCGGCAGGCATCCAGATGCGCAGCAGACACACCACCACAGGCCGCCACTGCCCTTGACCTGGCCACCGTCATCCAGCGCCAGCAGGCTCTAACAGTGCTTGTCGGTCAACATGTGGAGGAGGCTGCCCGTCTCAGGGCTGACCTCGCTGAGACATCCAGGCACTCCAGGGAGGGGATGGTGTCCTGCACGGACAGGCTGTGTGGCGAGCTAACACGCGTCCGGGAGGTGCTGACCCGCATCGCAGATGCAATGGAGCGCCAATTCACACAAGGACAGTCTGCCACCTCTTCAACCTGCAGTTCGCGGCAACGAGTCCACTGAGACGGTCTTCACGCACCACCAGGCGCACCTCCAGCCAGCCCCCAAATGCTGGCCCTGGTAATGAACAATAGGGCGTGAACGTCCATTGACCTCGGTGCATGCCAGAACACATGCATTGTTGAAGATTTATGAGGGACAGTTGTGGGGGGTGGAGGGAAGGGTGTGATGGGACAGTTGTGGGGGGTGGGGGGAAGGGTGTGATGGGACAGTTGTGGGGACTAGGGGGAAGGGTGTGATGGGACAGTTCTAAGGGTGGCGGGATGGATGGGGAGTTGCACATTTTTCTGTTTCTGTTCATTAATACACAGTTGTTTGAGCAAAACACAGGCCTGGACTCCTTCATTGTGTATGATCAATTTATTGACGCCAAGGTCCATTGTGAGCTAACAAACCGACACCAGTGCCCCACCAGCCATATACAGGTGACAGTATGACTACATGTAACTCAGAACAATTGGTTGATCAAATGCTGTCTCACAGCGCGTCCCTCCTGGCCACCCCCTCTTGCATGACCTGCATCCCCTTCACCTCCATCCTCATCCCCATCATCATCCTCATGAGGTGCCTCCATTTCAACCTCAGGGGGCAGTGGCACATTCCGTCTCATACACATATTGTGCAGCATGACACATGCCGTGGTGATCTTTGCCACCTTCTCATGGCCATATAGGAGTGCGCCACCAGACCTGCTTATGCACCTAAATCGTGACTTCAGAAGTCCAAAAGTCTGCTCAATGACAAGGCGGGTACGGGTATGGGCACGATTGTATTCTTCTTCATGCCTGTTCTGTGGGTTCCGTACAGGTGTGAGGAGCCACCTCTTCAGGGGATAGCCAGCATCACCTATATGGGGGGAGGAATGGGTTCCTGTTACTTTTCGGCACATGTGTGGCCTGTTCATGCACATACTTTGACCTATCATTGAGAATCATGTGCACATTCAACTGCATCAATGAATATGGTCTGTGTGACTGTTTTGTGCAAAGGTGAGCGCAAGCATGCAAGTAGACATGCCCCATTGATGCCTCCTACAGTAATTCCCATGTCCTGGGTGAGGCCAGGTAATTGGTGTCCCTGTGGCCAGGCAGATTTGGTACCACACTGGTGGTGTACAGTTCTTCCGACATTGATCTTGCAATGCTAAGAGGCAACGCCTCAGTGGTGCCATGTGTTTGTGGTGCATTGCCATGGCTAGGGGGGTCCCAATGCATGCATCCAAGGGCACAATGCATTGCTGATGTTGTGCTGTAGGAATGCTGCATGACTATGTTGATGTCATGGATGTCATATGTGCATTCCATGGCGTGGAGTGTCGTGCAATGTGGATGAGGATTGGTCTTTAATGTCAATGGGTTTGGATTGGCAGCTGTGTCGTGTGCCATATACTTGCATGTCCGTTCATCCCAAGTACGTTGCTGCCCTCACAGATGCCCATTAGCATACATCTGTATGTGCATTTGTGCAATGGACAACAGACCACACCCAGTTAGAGGATCTCTCTACCCCCCCATGCACACCCAGTTGGAGGATCTCTCTACCCCCCCATGCACACCCAGTTGGAAGATCTCTCCACCCCCCCATGCACACCAAGTTGGAGGATCTCTCTACCCCCCCATGCACACCCAGTTGGAGGATCTCTATACCCCCCCATGCACACCCAGTTGGAGGATCTCTCTACCCCCCATGCACACCCAGTTGGAGAATCTCTCTACCCCCCCATGCACACCCAGTTGGAGGATCTCTCTACCCCCCCATGCACACCCAGTTGGAGGATCTCTCTACCCCCCATTCACACCCAGTTGGAGGATCTCTCTACCCCCCCAATCACACTGCCATGTGCTTGCCCTGCTACTCACCAAGTAGCCACGAACGTTGTGCCGTTGGTCGCTCCATGTAGCGGGGGATAGTTGAGTTGCGCAGGACCATGGAATCATGGGTAGATCCGGGAAATCTGGCACAGCAATGTGTGATTATATTGTTTGCGTCACATACCATTTGGACATTGATTGAGTGGAATTGCTTCCTGTTTCGGTACACTAATTCATTGTGATGTGGTACACCCAATTCCACATGTGTACAGTCGATGGCCCCAATGCAACTTGGAATGCCTGCCAGTGTATAGAAGCCAACTTTGGTGTTTGCAATCTCCTGGGCAGTCCATGGCATGGATATGTGTTCGGGTGCATGCTTCAGGAGGGCATCGAGTACCTGGTTCAGTGTGCGTGAGAATACTGGTTGGGAGTTGCCATGCATCTGCCCCGCTGTATGCTGGTAGGTTCCTGTGGCCAGGAAGTGGAGCACTGACACCACCTTCAGTAGAGGGGGGATGGCAGTTCTGATGTCTATGAGGCTCACAATGTCGTCGTGTATCATGTCCACGATGCTGGTGATGGTGTCCCGGTCCAGACGGTACAGGGTGTGTATCTGCTCAGGTGTTAGGTTGAATGGACTGGCTCTGATCCTGGGAATTGGTGGGTGCCTCTGTGGTATGAATAGGTGGCACGGTGGTGCTTGCTGTGCCTGTCTGGCCCTCCTCCTCCTCCTGCGTCTCCTTTGTGCAGCCTGTTGTTGTAGCAGCAGCACTGCAATGAGGTCCTCTAGGCCATGTAATGCTGCCAGTATTGGAACCATCTTGGTGTGGGAAGGGGTGTGGGAAGGGGTGTGGTGTGCTCCTTTTGAGCTGCCACAGTGTCCATTGCCTCCACCTGTGCTGATTGTGTCCACCTGTGGCAGGTGGGAACAATGCTCAGTTCTATTAACAGGTGGTTCGCGATGCCGGTATTAGCATCATGGCGGTAAGGGGTTTGGGGGCCTTTACCATGCCGCTATTACCATGTCCGCTCACTTTGTGATGGTGTGCTATTAGCGGCATGGCGTTATTTACAGGATGGAGGGTCGCGCGCCCGCGGCTTGCCCGCTATTAGTGGCACCGTACTTAGCGGTGCCGCTAATAGCGATGAGCCAGGTCGTGATTGGCATGGGGATTTAACGTTACCGGTATTACGTTACCGGTAACGTTAAATCCCTACCGCCTACCGTGTAATGTTGTGTGTGATTTGTGCAGAGGTGACCAATGTAGAAATGTGTATTTAGTAGAAAATCCGATTTTGAGACTAGTGGCTAAAGGGAGGTTTCTAAGAACTGTAAACCAAACCATAAAATGTGACATCATCCGGCCTTGATCCAATCACTCAAATGAAATGTGGAGATGAAGTTTTGATCCAATCCCAGCTCGCAGGGGCAAGCTTAGCTAAGCTAAACCGGCCCATACACCCACTTTGTACTGTCATTTGAAAGGATAAATAGAGACAGCGGACAACACATAGAGACTGACTGATTCACTCAATTTCCTGATTCCGGCAAAGCACTCTGATCCAGCATTCTACATACAGCTTTAACATCCTTCCAGATCCAGATGCCAAGACTCTTGCAAGCAGTAGAGAACTATTGACTTTCTGCAAGGCCCAATCTTCAAACTTATTCTTGCAACCCAGTGAAGCGATGTGGGAAGGCCTTTTGAACTAGTATCCTGAAATTCTCTGGCTTGCTACCACAAGGCTTGCCTGAGGAACTCGCTATCCAGCTGATTGAAATATGCACAAATAAGAAGGACAGACCCTGTGCAAATCCAGTGACCGGCCTAGCTGATCCGATCCTGTGCCTGAGGTGCTGTTCTTCCTAGACCAGATCCAACCCATGACCAGAACTGACAGTCCAATTTAATAACTTATTCTCTGGGTATTAATAGGAATAAAAGTGACCCATAGTAAATTTGCATTGTCTTATCCAAATCTCAACCCATCCTATCTGTAAATTCAGAATCATAGCATTGTCAGAACCTTTTGTGCGCTGATGTTCTCTCACTTGTTTTATAAAATCATAAGTCATTAGTGATTTGATTACCTCAAGTAAATTCCAAAAAGAAATTGAGCATTCACCACGTGAAGGGTTACGCTGGCCACGTAACTGTGAAGATTCATGTGTGGAATCCTCTTTTTCATAGTCATAATATAGTGTGATCAAACCCATCTGTCAGTTTCAAAGTGCCTTTCTGTTTTCCATTCCCGCGCCTATTTTGCAAAAACAACTCTCACTAAAACATCTATAACTCCCTCAGTTTTCATGATAGAAACGAAAGTTCAACTCCTATGTGTACCTAACATCCTTAGCTATCCATAGAACACAATGCAAAACATGCATAAGGAAGAGTTTGCTGCGATTTTACATTCTGAGAAATTTTACACGTGTGAAACAGCTTTAATTTATTTCCCACATGGAATTTTAGATTTCAAAAGTTTTGTTCTGACTAAATCATTGCTTGTGATTGTTGGCAAATGTTCACAGTGGCTCCCATAAGAATTTATGATCATTTATACATTTTTGACCATATTTGGTGTTTTTGCTCAGTCAATTCCAAAGACAATTAGAAAGCCATTCTGACAGCTGAAAGGTCAATTCCGTTTTTCTCTTGTGTTTGAAGGGAGAAGGTGGGAGCGATATTCTGCTTGATTTGTGCTATTCCTGAATACCTGCTCTTTCCTCACATCTATTCATTGCCTTTTGGGGGGTAGAGGGGCGTTGCAGGGGGAACCTCTAACCATAGTGCCATCTATACCCAACCAACACAAAAGTATTATTTTCTATGCTGCATTTGTTTTTGTGTTCATTCCTTGATTCCTAGTGTATTAAAGATACTACTCAGTGTTCTGTGACCACATTGGTGATTGTTGTTAACCTATTAAAATATATTGCGATTACATTTTAAATACATAAATAAATATTTACCTTTGCAAACTAGCCTGATTCCTGATTCAGTGTGACCGGGGGGGGTTCCAGGAGAAGGGTGTGATACGAGTGATATATCATTCAGAATATTGAACTCATAGATAAAATAAATAAGAGTTTTAATTGTGCACTGCACGCTGGGCGTGACTTGGGTGTGTGCCGGATTGAAATCACTTACAAATGTTACGTTTTCCATTCAGTTAAACAATAAATTTAGGTAACGTTACATTTTTCATTCAGTTCGGTATTCAAAAGAAGGCAACTTTGTCTGTTGCTGCAAACCGCTACTACTTTCACAGTCCCTCTGAGCACCCCAGTTGTTCCAGTGCCCCAGTTGTTCCAGTGTCCCAGACAATTACCAGGGTTTAGCAGCTCCGCTCCTGTCACCGTAGTCTCCCTGAGCCGGGAAGTCTGCTCGCCGGGTGCTTCACTCTGCGCTGTCCGGCTCCCATGCAAAGCTTTGCCTTCGCCTTTTGGTAGCGCTTGCTGCTAGCCTCCCGTTTGGTGGGATCTCTGTTCTGTACGATCATGCCAGCAAGATTCTCAGGGATTTCTTTGGCTTCTCTGCGTGACAGCTTCTTTGGCTTCCGCTGGCTCTTTGTTCTGCTTTTTGCTTTTTCTCTGCTCTGCCATTGTGGTTCTGCCTTCCACCTTTTATACACCTGTGGTCCATTAATGGGCTGCAGGTGTATACCATTACTGCCTGACCATGTTTACATGGACATGCCTGACCTTAATGCATCTTGTTCGTCCCAGTAGCATAGTGGTGAGAGGAAATGGTCTTCATTACTCTCAGTTGATTCTTCCTCTTCTCAGTACCATAGTGTGTATTACCCATACCTCTCAGTTGATTCTTTATTGTCTCAGTACTATTAGGTACTCCAAGAGGCGAATAAGAGGGAACTACCTTATAGTGACCTACAAAGGTCAGGAGACGTTTAAACTGATTGTCATAAGGACAATGTAGAAACTGTGTTTAGGTCCACGATACCTTATTCCTAATCCATATCCCTCACTGTCTAACACTTCAGGGATGATAGTTTCTCTTACTATTTTCAAAATTAAGGGAACTTGGTATACAATATCCCATGACTGCTTCTGAGCAAGATATTCCCTCCTGAAAGGAGGATGTGGAATACTGTGTTTTACCCAAGGGTATTCTATCTCCAATTCCCTAGGGCCCTCTATCCAGGTGGTCCTCCCTAACTTGTCCATCCACAGGGGCAGGATCTAAAAGTGATGGCCTTTCCCTGGCCACCTGCACAGAGGATCCCTGGGGAGTGATGTGGGAAAACCCTGAGGTTTCTCACAGAGTGCACGGCTGAACTGGAGTTGTGGGATTTCCGTCATGCTTTTGGGGACCTGACTTCGAAGAAGAGAGGGTTGGATCTTTGTCCACCCCATCCTTGTTACCTTTCTTGTCCGAAGATTTCCCTTCTGGTTTAGGTGTGCTCGCCTGAGCCTTTTTCTGGGCTTGAGTACTGACAAACCTGTCAGCAGCATTTGCAAGCTCCCTAGGGTCTGCAGTAATCTTGTCCACAAGATGCTGGTGTAGGTCAACCTCACAACTGTTCAAGACATGCTCAAACGCAATCAAATTGTACATCTCTTTAAATGTGTCAACTTTGTTACCAGACACCCAACTGTTAAGATATTTCAGCGACAAGTGCATGAACGCTTCAAATGTCTGCCCACTTTTCTTTCCAAGCTCTCTGAAGCTCTTGAGATACTGTTCTGGGGTCTTACAGAGAAGGGCCGCCTTCGTGCTCTCATAAACAGGCCTTTCCTCAGGAATTAACTGAAGAATTGCATCAGTACATCAGTGTCTTGGATATTAAGTGACTCATCAAGGCTGCACCCCACAGTACCTCCCCCACCTCCTGCAGCTGAAAAGCCAGCTTGAGCACTTCAAACCAATCAAAAATATCCTTCCCCACTTCATAATCCTGCACTAAATCTTTGGAATGTGGCGCAGAGGCTTATCCCAGGCACCTTGGTTTGAGCCACTATTGCTGCTTTCACTAGAGGCGGATCTCTTGGCCTCCTTCTTTTCTTCGAGGGCCAGCTTGTGCAGCTCAATGGCGGCCTTATCCCGCGCTATGGTGACCGTTGTCCCACTGTTTTTATTCCTCCGGCGCTAGTCTCCTCTCCTCCAAAAGGAGCTTTCTAGTTGCTACATCATCAACAGCCAGACAATTACTGGGCCACTTAGAGGCTGTGCCGAGGCCTGGGACCTGTGGGATGCCGCACTAGCCCTTGCCCTCCCAGACACTCTGGAGTGTTGGGAAACCTAACTTGCCCCCAGGATGGATCTTTGGCAAGACACACTACTCATGCTGTATTCCTTGTCATCTTCCACTACCCTTCCTGGAAGGTCTCCTTCATTCGGGTACATGGGCCTAGCCTGTCCCCTGGGGTCTCCTTCCCAGGGACCCTCACTTCTACCCAAGCTTGGAGGATGGTCAGCAACTCAGGTATTTTCACACTGGTGCTGTGGGGAAGTCCCCTCTCTTGACGTAGGACGTAAAGGACATCCTTGCTCATGCCTTTCAAAGTCTTTATGTCAAGACCCATGATTAATAACAAATACCTAGCAGTGTCTAAACGCTGCCTGGAACAGTAATTTTATCATTGGGTGACTAAGCTGTGCGCAAGGCTCCAATTAGATCTGACTGTCTGCCACCAACGTGACGAATTAACTTCCAGGGGACCAGTGGCCCAGGGGTAAATATCGATTTCTAAACCATCAATCAGCCCCTCACCTCTAATGCACCAGAAGGGATCTGAACCAATTAGAATAACAAGCAAATTCTAAACCTCCTTATCCAAATTTGCTAACATGGACAGAACGGCAGGCTTATCTCCGAAAGGTTGTGTATCGTTGGTTAGTTGCAACACAGCAAAAATACAATTATTACCCTTTGATAAAAGGGACTGGCCAGTCATGGTTGTATACAAAATATCTATTTTATTTATATCACAACAGACAGTTCTAGCAACACTACGAAATACATCCCACTCTGTAAAGGAATGCTTAGGACAGGCAGTTTCAAAGAAGGAAATGGGATGCATTCTGGATACTGACATGAGGGATGTCAGTATGATTAACACCACAACAGTTTACGGTTTCTTGGCTTCAGCACAGAGGGAGCAATGGGTCTTAAAATGTCTCTATGGGCCTTGTGGAAAGGACCAGGGGGACAGAACCACAAAGTACCTTGTGCTGTAGGTGTTCTTGGTGCTCAACAGGGTCAAGTCGGCTTCAGACTGCTTTGCAGGCTTCTGTGACAGATATCAGGATTGGAGTCAGCTGCGGGTCTCAGGCGGCAAGATAATTCGGCAAGCAAAGCTGGATCAATGGCTCCGGGCTGACCTACATGGCGGCTCGGGGTCAGGAATCATTGTCTCATTGCTGATCGTTGGTTCTGAAGCACTGGTCGAGATGTCTCGGATGTCTTAAACCAACTGCGCCTTGACAACAGTCAGCATTGCAGTCAGTGAATGGCCCACATCTGTAGAGTGCGTTGCAGGCAACTGCCTTGTCCTTGGTTGTAGGTCCATAGACCTTCTGGCACTTCCTACCTAGGAGGCTTGCTGCAGAGCTTAGCAGGACATGCTGTGTTGTTGGCTGGGTACCGGTTCTGGGCCCTCTGAGTTCTTTATCTCCCTCTATTCCCTGAGAGATGTTCAGGGGAGGGATCTTGCTTCCTTCTTTGGAAATCTCAGCCTTCCTTCACTGGTGGAAGACGTAAGGGAGACTGTACCTTCAGCCAGGGTTCAAGGTTGAGTTCTTCTTTGTCACTTCAAGTGAAGTCTTCAGATGATCTGCCAACAGAGTGGCTCGGACCTCTTTTAAAGCCATGTGGGCCACAATGATTTGTTTAGGTTACGCATACCTTAATGTACTAATCCTTGTGTCCCTATGAACAATCTCCTGTATGCATGAAGTCATAACCAGAGTGCTTTGCAACAGGAAAGGTAAAGGGGTGAAAACATGGGATAATAGGTCCCACCCGTCTTCCTGTCTATTGTTAATCAAAGAGTTTCTCTGGTTAATGGATCTCTTTGCGGTTCCTAATTAAATCAGCAGATCTCCGTTTCAGCCTTTTCTCCCTCGAACATTTCAGCCACGGTTTTCCAATCCCAATCCGAATCTGTCAGATACAGGAGAATAAGGAATGAACTTCCAGATCTTCCTGGGAGTCAAAATGGATAGTGTCTGTCATTTCCCCCACAAGGACTGTCCTTGAAGCAGGGCAATGATGGACAGAGGGAAGCAGGAGAGTGGAGATTTGCACTACCTCTGAGTGTTTCTGTTCCTTGGAGAACAGTGACATCTCTTCTCAGGTAGATGAAATTGAAAGCTTCCTGAGCTGGACCACTCTCAGGTAGATGAAATTGGAAGCTTCATGAGCTTGAACACACATGGTTGTTGTTGGTACACACCAACACACCTAGCCTAACAAACCAGAACCTAATAAACGCCAAGCTCTCTCTTGAATCAGTCACTGTTAACGAACCTGACAATAAAGCACAACACAAACTTGTTGCAATATAATTATCTAATCTCAACAGCCACCATGTTTCAGATCCTGAGACTTTGGAAACAATTGCCAGATCCTCATGAGAGCCAACAGGGGTAATGTCTGCCAATTCCTCAAAAAGGAAGAACTCACTGTTCATGAAACAATACACTGCAGGCAGTTTCCCTGTTCAGGGCTCAGTCGACCTAAGGCTGTGCCTCCCCCAATATAATCCTGGTAATGCAGTCAGGAGTTGCATCAGGGAAACAGCAAAAAAAGGGGACAAAGGTTAACAGTGATATCTGGGTCTTTATTAATCTACCACCTTCTTTTACCCACTTAGATTATCTTTCTTATCCTGTTCCTCTCTTGAACCTCCAGGATAAATGTAAGGTGTTCCTTCTGTTTCCTCACAGAGGGAACAGAGATCAGAATCCAGGGACATCATTTGGGGTCACCAGGGGTCACATCTGGGACCCCCGAGGTCTCCCTTGCTACCCCTGTGATCTCCCTTACAACCCCTAGTTTTTAAAAAAGAATGTAAGCTCTTTGGCTGTGGCCAACACCATGTGGCTCCTTGTTCCTGGAATGGCTGGCTTTTTTGTTCAGGCCACATTATAGTGATATTGTAACCATATTTTTTGCAGTGTACTTAGGAACAATGCTATGTGATGCCACTTCCTTTTTTGTCGAGGGGTGAAAGGATGTGTTCCATCGCTTATTGTGATGTCACTTTCGGGGTGGGGTCAAAGGACATCACTTCCTGTGATGTCATCAGAGATCAAGGGTCATGTAATGTCACTTCCGTGACACCAGGCATTTTTGTAGAAATTACATCCCTGTCAGAATCATGTCAGAATCATGTAACTGAAGGGTTCATAAGATTTACTTGTTTTCTGATTAGGTCACCCCCCCCCCCCCCGTAGTACGAAGGACAGGACAACAGGACAATAAACAGACAAGACAAACAAATGCTTAATACCTAATATGTCTCGCAGGTCAATCGGGTCCTGGTTCCTTTAGTTTGCAAGATGCAGTGCACTGCGCGCCTCCTCTATTTGTCAAAGCCCAACTTTGTTCTGGGTACACACGAATCACGCGATTCAATGGAATAACATGCAGCGACCTGGTGGCCATCTTTCATTGGGTCTGACAGGATATTACAAGTCGACCATCTTGGGATAAGTCGTGAATCATGAACACCGGACACTGGTCCCAGTGCCGCAAGGTAGTGGCAAGTCCAACGATGCTGCCAAATCCTACCAGGCAGAAGGGAAGCATAATTCCTGATGGGAAATATCCTAACACCATGTCAAAACCAGATGTGACTTATATTTAGATATGAATCTGTCACCAGGCTGGTAGGGCACACAATTATGATATTTTGAACCAGAGGTGCAGACAGTTAAAAGGCCACTGGTGTCTGTTGAAACCTTGCGTTCCAGTAGCTGTTTTCAGGAACGCAAATGTGACCTTTAAACCTGGCTTGATGCCACTGCTGGGCAGCTTCTAGGGATGCCAGGACACAGTTACAACAAGGTGCATGTGTACATCAGGATTTTTGCTATGGAACATTATGAAAGTGGAATTTGAAGAGCAGATCTCAATTTCAGAAACAGAATTACCTGCATAATTGTATTATTAAAAATCAGAAATCTCAGGCTGCCTTTCCCTCATCCGATGACATTCTGTCACACTGCCTTGGAACGCAGCTAATTTTCCTACATGCCATGGGGTTCTGAGAGTCATGAAATGCTGGTTTCGATAAATATCATAGGTCCCCATATTTTCCATCATAGGGATTCAGGGACCCTGAGGTTGATAGCAGTCTCAGGGATCTCCCTGCCAGAAACTGCTGCTATGCCACTATGGGTCTCCAAGGTCATTTTCAGGCTTTGGCAAGGAATTAATCGGGTGTTCTGGACTGTGGCCCACCCTTTAAATCTGTCCTAAGGATTAAAACAACAAGTAGCTGCAAGACACTGGCGGTCATTCCGAGGTTGGAGGTAAGAAACTGTCCTTACCGGCATGGGGCAAATACTGTGTCTGTGTAGGAAAGAGCCCGCTAACAGTGGGCTATTACGAGATTGCCTGCACGAGCGTTGAAGCATGCCGGTATCGACAGTACTGGCATGCCGCTAAAGTCCCAAAAATGCCCCTTAGTGGCATCACGGAAAGCGCAGACAGCACTACCGCCGCCGTCCTCCCCTAAATAACGTGACCGGCATCAATGGAAACGGCATTTGCAGGCACTGCTACTAGCGGTGCCCGCTTATAAGCAGAACCGGAAGTAGCGTCATCGCACAGGAACTGGAAAGAGCACTGCGGCCATCTTGAAAAACACAATCCATTGCCATCCTCACTACACAGAACCTGGAGCCTATTTCCGACTGCAGAAATAAACCTTCACCACCAGCATCATGCCTAAGGCTATCAAAAAAGGCGCCTCCCGGCAGCGCAAAGAGCGCTTCAAAGAGGACGAGTTGACAATGCTCACAGAGACGCTTGCAGATAATGCATAGGTTGTCTTTGCCAACAACCTCAAGAGAGAGGCACAGATCAAGAAAAAAGAGATCTGGCAAATTGTTGCCCAAAAAGTCAGTGCAGTAGGGAACACCCCCCACACAATCAAGGACGTGCGCAAAAGATGGAACGACCTGGGCCTGAGAGTCAGGAACATAATGTCGGCAAACCGGAGCCAGGCCATGGCTACTGGCGGTGGTCCTAGCTCACCCATCAAGCTAAGCCGGTGGGAGGAAATCTGCGCCAGCACTATTGGCATTGAGGCAATAGAAGGTGTGGGCGAGATGGAACGTGGCACCACCTCATCGGCGGATGGAGGTGAGTGTCCTAAGAAAACACTGTAATGCAAAGTATGATGATAATCCATCAATTTGTCTGTCTAAAGAGGCAATGCATGGCCCATTACATACACATTGACACATCCCTGCCTAGATGCCGTCCTCAGCACAGACACATCCACATGCATGCAGGATGGCAATGTCATACCTGACACAAACCATACAAATATGAAAACGGCATAAGTCACACTGCATGCACTCCACAACAGAAATGCATGTCACACAGCATACGCCAGCTCCAACATGAGGGACCCTGACGGATGCCTGCATGCTCCACCCATATAGCAAGCTACGTGATTGTCAAAACTCCAATACAAAATCCCCTCTAATGTGTAGAACAGCAATAATACCAATGTATGCATGATGCTTGTAGAACCATCACTGATGCCGTCCCTCTCTCGGTCCCCCACAGGCTCAGATCCTGACAGCAACACCAGGAAACAGCCCCACAGGCAACAACTCCCCGGAAGAGGGCCAGAGAAGAAGGCAACAGGCCTTCCACATCGAAAGGGCCAGCCAACCCACGACAGGCACCGAAGGGGCAAACACCACAGGATGCCACGGCACTGGTGCCGCTAAGGGCCACTGCTACAGTCCCCACAACACCTGTGTCCCCTGCACAGGAGACAGTGGCCGATGGGGCCCTTTCAGCTGCGAACAGCTCTGTTGGGGAGGCGGCAGCTACGGCACCCCAGACAGATGAGGACGCGCAGAGCCAGGGCCAGGTGTGTGTCCCTGTGGAGGATGACTCTTCGGACTTTCCTGCCACACACAGTCCTGCACCATCACCCCAGGTCACACCTTTGTACTCCTACCATGACACCACACCGGAGCAGTCTGGAGGGGAGACAGGTCAAGGGAGCATGAGCCCCACAGAGGAGCCACACGGATTTGGGGATGTGACACATGCACCATCCACCTACACTGGTGTTCGTGCTGGGGTGCAGCAGATAGAACATACAGTGCAGCGCCAGGAGGAGCTGACAGCCCTAGTCAGGCAGTTTGTTTCAGACGGTACCCAGGCAAGGCAGGAGGGGCGCGACAACACTGCGTCGCTGAGGCAGGCCAGTGAGGCCAGCACTACGCGTATTTGCGAGGAGGTGTCTGCTCTGAAGCAGGTCCTCTCCCGCATAGCGGATTCCTTGGAGGCTGAGCGTCCGGCCCCCAGACTGGAGCAAGCGGGCAACCCATCATCATCCAGCTCCACTCAAACCAGCCCCCTTCGCAGGTCAGCGCGCACCTTGCAGCGATGAGACTTGCCGCCACCAGGTGCGGGAAGTGGACGAATGTAGATGGGGCAGCCTGATTAATAGATGCAGACACCTGCAGCATTTGCTTGGACACCATGTGTGGGAGAGTTGGGGAGAGGGGGGTGGGGGCAAGGGTGTGTGGGGGAGTTGCGGGGGGAGAGGGTGTGTGGGGTGGAGGGTTTGAGCACTTTGCACTATTGAACAGTTAAATACACCCGTTGTGTAGCTGAAAAAATACTTGAGTGGACATTCCTTATTGCATATGTGTCCTTTATTGCTATACAGTGCATAGTGTACATGTAGTTCCACACCCAGTGCCCTCTGTCCCACTTTCATGTCACCCTCTGCACCCATGTGTGTTAGAAATATTGTGCAATCACTGACTGATGCACAGCACGTCCCTCCTGTGCATCAGCACCGCGATGATGTGCGCCCACATCTTCTTCATCCCCTTCATCATCACCTGGTGGTTGCAGTTCAATGTTAGGGGGCAGGGGCACATTCCGTCGGATACACATGTTGTGCAGCATGCCACATGCCATGATGATCTTGGCCACCTTCTCATGCCTGTAGAGGAGTGCCCCACCCGACCGGCTAAGGCAGCGAAAACGTGCCTTGAACAGGCCAAAGGTCTGCTCGATGACCACACGGGTAAGGGTATGGGAACGATTGTAGTCCTCCTCATGCCTGTTCTGCGGGTTTTGGTCAGGGGTGAGGAGCCACGGCTTCAATGGATAGCCACTATCACCTGCATGTGAGCAAAAAAAAGGTATGTGTTAGGTGATTCATGATGGACAGCTGTACATATCACACATGCCTGCAGATATTTGCTGGTCACATGCACATGTCTCTGGTTGTATGCACACATTTTTCCTTCCCTCAATGTGTTCTGTGCCATGGTCTTATGGTGTGGATTGCATCTTCAAGATGATACACGGTGTAAACTGCCTTGATGTTGCTCATGCATTGTGGATGCATACCACTGTGTTTGTGTTAAATATGTGATGTGTAGTGTTCTGTAGTATTTTCTAACTTGCAGCGTTGGCAGCAGTCTCTGGATTATTTGGTATTCAGCACTGATAATTCCCATAGTGACGTGCTGCACTTCTGTGGTGGTGGCCCTGTGACAAGCAGTGGATTCCCTTGGTGGTTTTGTTTAGTGCACTTTCATGGATGCTTGTCCTGTGTGGTGATTTGCTGCAGACATTTACATAGTGAATACTCACAGCATGATGTTGCTGGATTGTGTTACGGAGGGTGAGGTCCGATGATGGGTGGTGCACATGTTATGGGAGGTGGGGTGGTTTTTAGATTGGAATGCTGTGATAGGTGTGCAGCTTACTTCATTGCTATGGGAATTGGTTCTCATGTTCAGTTTGGGATGCTTTGGGGCACAGTGTTTTGCGATGTGCACATCGTGTTGTCACCACAACAATGACACCATGGTGGTGTGTGCATCTATCCCCCCATTTCACTGCCATGTGCCTGTCATGCAACTTACTAAGCAGCCAGGCACGTCGTCCTGCATGTCGCTCCATGTAGCGGGTAGCGTGGAGTTGCGCAGGACCATTGAGTCATGAGTTGATCCGGGAAATCGGGAACAACAATGTGTGATGATCTTGCTGGAGTCACATACCATCTGTACATTGATTGAGAGATATTTCTTATGATTGCGGTATGCCACCTCTGTTGCTTGTGGGACCACCAATTCCACATGTGTGCAGTCAAGTGCACCAATACAATTTGGCATGCCTGCCAGTGCATGGAAGCCAACTTTAGAGTCAAAGATCTCCTGGGGAGTCCGTGGTAGGGATATGCAGTCCCTTGTGTGCTTCAGGAGGGCATCCAGCACTTGGTTTAGCATACGAGAAAATAAGGGTTGTGATATACCATGCATGTGCCCCACTGTGTGCTGGTAGGTGCCTGTGGCCAGGAAGTGGAGCACCAACACTACCTTCAGTAGAGGGGGGATGGCGGTGCATATTTCAATAAGGCTGACAATGTCGTCGTGTATCATTACCACAATGGTGGTGATGGTGTACCGGTCCAGATGGTACATGGTGTGGATCTGCCCAGGGATTAGGTTGAATGGACTGGCTCTGAGACAAGGGATTGGGAGCTGCCTGCATGGTACCACTGGCTGCACTGGTGGGGCTTGTTGGGCCTATCTCACCCTCCTTCTCCTCCTGTGTCTCCTCTGTGGTGCCTGCTGTTGTTGTTGTTGTTGCTGGTGTAGCAATGCAAGCATGTCCTCCAGCCCCAGTATTGATACTACTAGTGAAATCATTTTGGTGTGGAAAGGGGTGTGGTGTGAGGTTGTGCTCCTTTTGTACTGGGCCAGGCTCCATTGCCTCCACCTGTGCTGATTGTGTGTGCTGTGGCAGTTGGGAACACTGCACATAGCTGTTTACGGGTATCCCATTTTAGCACCTTCATGATGCCGGTGTTTGCATGTCCACCAGACTTGTGATGTCCTCCTGTCAACGGCATCCCGGTATTGCCGGCCCGAAGGGTTGCGTGCCCGCGTCCATGCCGCTATTAGCGACCACGGTATTAGTGGCGCCGCTTATACCGGGTTCTTGAGTCGGAATAGCCCGGAGCGGTATGCGGTGCCAGTAATCCTTTACCGGCATCGTTTTTCCATTACCTCCAACCTTGTAATGACCCCGACTGCTAGTAATGCTAGTATGCTTTCAGTGTGTGATGTGACAAAGTCCCAAATGGTGGCACTGAGGTAGGGAGAGGGGAACCTGAGGCTGGGGAAGACACTCACTACATGCTGTCAATCCCAGAGGTGTTATATGGTGGATCCCCCAGGGTCTCTACCTCATTCCATGCCATAATGCCCAAGCCGACAATAAAACCCATGCAAAGAAAGAATGATTGCTTTTCAAAGAGGCCTAGACATGATAGCACACAGCTTGCCATCATAGCCCTCAAACCACAAGGGGAGATGGAAAGATTTGCGACTGCATGCTTATGGCTGTTGGAGCGGACCACAGAGTGCCAATCATCCTGCAAAGTTCATTAATTCAGAAGACTTGACTTAGACAATGAGCAGCATGCTTAGAGAGAGAAAATAGGAAGCAGACAGTCGCCATAACAGAGTTGCATGATTTCAAAATGGCGACCCATCCATCAACAGAGCAAATACTTGAATATTAACGGTACCTTGCCTGCACCGGTGCAGGGGGAAGGGTTATACGCCATTAACCAATACCCAGAACGGACCCTGGAGTGCTTGCATGTGCCCAAGCTCAAACGACTATTGATCCCGTTAGCCGGTAGCCCAAAATATAAAAGAGGGGCAGACTTCAGGGTTGGTGTGGTAGTTTGGAGGCAAAGAGTGTGAGACAAAGCCAAAGAAAGCAGGAGTGGGGAAAAGGGAGAAGAGAGCAGGGAACAGAAGATTAGAAGGCAGGAGGAGGTGAAGAAGGAAGGCAAAAGGCAACCTTCAGGAGGAAAGCAGAATATGGGAAAGGTGGGCATTGGCGGAAGAGAGGATTGTGAGGTGGAAGGAGGAAAATATGCTGGAGAGGAAGGAGAAGGTGCAGGTGGAAGAAAAGAGAGAGATTACTTTCAGGAGGACATGGGGAAAAGGAGATGAAGGAAACTGTGGTCTAAGAGTAGGGTGACCAGACGTCCTGGGTTTGCCGGTCCTGCAATTGGGCCACCTGCCCCCCTATCAAAACCGCATCTGGTTTTGGAAGCGAGGCAGAGATGCAACAATTCTAAACACATTAGAACATTAAAATGATCACCTTATCAAATGTCTCTTATTCCAGGGCAGGCTCAAACCCCCAATAGTCCTGTTCTGAGTCACCCACTTTTAGTGCTTACGCCACTGCCATTGGCTAGAAACAGGCATACAATCACTGTGATAACAGCTAGCCAGCACTGGTTTCGGTTTTTCATTTTCAAAATCTGGTCACCCTTTCTAAGAGAGTAATCCAACATTGGCCAAATCAAGAAGGCTGAAAGACAGAAAGGGCACTAGAAGGAAGAAGACAGAACCAGCAGCCCTTTACTTGGACAGGATCCAAGGTGCCACCAGGGCTGAGTCACTTAAATGCCTTGTCCACCTGGGAACGAGGACTGAGAGGACGCACTCCTGAACACCCCTACTGGAGAGAATAGAGAAGATAAGAGTGAAGGTAGACTGGAGCCATAATATACAAATGGTTGCAGTGGGAAGCTCTCCAAAGAAAATAAAGAACATTTGCTGGCTTAGGTAACTAGAAGAAAGGATATGGTTCCTCATCGCCCATGGTGTGGGGAGAGGGAGCTGTAATGCCTTTGCTACAAAAGGTTTTGAACTTTATTATCGGGTGGCAACCTTAGGTGAGATTGGCGCTGATCCTTGTGAACATTCTCTGCACTTAATGAGTTCTACTACCCCGCACAGTATTCCACCTTGGTTCAACGTGTTCTCCTACCTAGGTGTGTACAGCACAATTAACTTGTATGCTACTTGAGCTTCTGCCTCTTCACTCCAATGTTGATTCCCACCTCCAGCACAGCGAGTGAGAGGCCATTGAAGGGAGAGAGGGAGGTAAAAGATTGGGCCTGACACCTGGAGTTACATAGACAGTTGGAAATCCCCAAACCAAAGGAAACCTCCTCCATTTCCATGCTCCCCAAACTCACCTAGAGATGTTGCATCTTCTTGGGGGTTAGGGTGGGTCTCATACCTCATGGTTGGGATGCTGCGTTTTTTTAACTAATGTATGTTAATGATCTGCATTTTTCTACCACATGTTTATAAAAATGCTATTAGTTAACATAAATGTAAAAAACAGAGTACTGGGTCAAGAAAGGGTGATGTAGAGGGGTGGGGGGTAAGGGGCAAACGTAAGGTTACCAGTGGGAGGCCTAACAAATGAAACAGCTAGGCATTGTCAAATTCACGAGGATGAGGTTTCTAAAGTTGGCAGAACTGCATAGGTCTTCTTGGAGTGGCAATCAATGATGGACAGAGGGAAGCAGGATAGTGGACATTTGCCGGGTTAAAAAGGGGCATTCAGGGTGTGGGCACTTCAAAAATGGGTGCCTAATCTTTATGATTATGGGTTAAATGGCAACCTGGGAGGACCTGGTGGGAGAGTGTTTAACATCGAAGTGAAAAGGCCATTTCAAACAGGAAGGAAGGAATCAATCTGATGATTCCTGTGGCCATGTGAGGAAATTGTGGGGAGACCATACGAAAATGCCTTATAAGATTCTTATAGTAGCCTTTAAGCACTTGTGAGAAACTGATGGGATTTTGGGAACAATAATAAGAATGAAATCTTCTGCGCTTGAAGCAGGATATCTTAACAATTTATAGCATTCTTACAGGATCTTCATAAGACAATCTATATATAAAATGCTTAGGTATGATTCTGTACTCAGCTGATGCAATTTTTCAGTGTTAGGTTGCCCTCTGTTGTCCAAATGGAAAAGTGCACCCACTTCAACAACAGCTACCATTTCAACATACCGAGCAGTTTATCAGTGTTAGGTTGCCCGCTACTGTCGAAATGGCAAAGTTCGCCCACTTCAACAACAGCAACCATGTCAACAAACAGAATGAGCGCGGTTCGACATGTCAAATACACCTTCCACTATCGTAAACATTTGTAAATTACTTATTTCCACCCCCACTTCTCTTCACACAGGGCATGGCGTTTCCATTGTCAATAAACAGTTAATTACCGGCTCACCATTTCAGTTTCTAAAGAGCGAAAAAATGTAGGACGAATGCCTCCTCACGAGCTAAAACTGAACGTGGGTAATGTAATTATGCTACTACGTAATCGTATGCCATCACAGGGACTCTGCAATGGAACAAGGTTGACAATTACGCGTGTACACATACACATCATAGAGTCCCGTGTGATTGATGGAACTTAGATACTGTTCTTATACCGTGCATACTTCTCATTCCATCTGATATGTTTTGCCTTTTCAATGGCCATTAATAAGTCACAGGGACCTATGCCCCCTTCCTGGAAATGATCGGTGGTGATTTCAATATTTAAGAAGGTGGACAACCGTGACCCTATGAATTACTGACAGATATTGACCTTTAAGATATGCTATAATGGCATATGTTATGCCGGGAACAGCTAGCCAATGAGAAATTGCTGTATGTGCCGTCGCTGGGACAAGGAACGTGCCATGCCCTCAGATCTCAGGATGGGCCCTCATGACATCAGGACACACTCTCACTCAGAACATCAAAGCAAGCCCACACAATTTCTCAACATGACCCAAAAACACAAGGCATGGCCTCGCAGGGGTGATTTTGAGCAGCAAATGCACTTGGAAACACTTCAAAATGCGGATGAAATGTCTCACATCAGGACAAACCCCACTGCATCAGGAATGGAAGCACAACTCCCTCACAGAAAAAATACAAGTAACCAGCAGCAGGATCCAGATAAATTACAGGAGCTGTGTCTTGGCCTAAATGCAGGATAGAACATGTTCCTCTAGTGTTGGATACAATATAAGAGGTGCCCTCCACACCTAGATACACAACACAACTCCAGATGGCATTTCCAGGATGGTGTACAAAGTGTAAATGCAGACTCCAGACCTGGGCACTGGCTTCCAGATGTGGCCTTCATAATAAGGTACCATACTTCAAGTGCAATCTCTTACCCCTAGCACAGGACTTGGGGAAATGACCCCAGTACTGGACACTGCAGAATGGCCAGGAGCCCTGCAAACAAGACATTAAATGTGTCCTCTGGCCATGGAAAAAGAAATAATACAAGAGATGGGGCCACTGCACCTGGATATGAAACTCCAGATTGGACCTTTAGGATGGGACATAAAATGGAGATGCAGCCTCCAGATTTAGGTGCTGACTTCCACGTGGCCTTCATAATTAGGCACCATACTGCAGGTGTCCTCCAGCCCTGAGTACAGGACTCTAGATATGGCCCCACTACTGGAAAAAACACTACAGATGTGGCCCCAAGACCTGGACATAAGATGTGTCCTAAGTTACTGGATACAATAGAAGAGATGTGGCCAATACCCTTGGATACTACATTCTAGTTTGGACCACCAGGGTGGGACATAAAGTGGAGATGAAGCCTCCTGAAGTGGGCACTGGGCTCCACATGTGGCCTTCATGATTAAACACCCGCTGAAGGGAGTGACCTCCAGCCATGAACCTGGGACTCGAGACATGCATCCAAAACTGGACACAGCACTGCATACATGGCCTTCGAGACCCAAGCACAGGATGTAACATGTGACATCCGGAACTGCATGCTATACAAGAAATCTGGCCTCCACACCCAGATACATAGCTCCAGATGGGACCTCCAGGATGGGGCACAAAAGTGGAGATGCAACCTCCAGATCTGGACGCTGGCCCCCAGATGTGGCCTTTATAATTAGGTGTAACCTCCTACTCTGAACATATGACTCAGGATATGGCCCCGGTACTGAACGCAAAACTGCAGACATGGGGCCTCATTACGAGTCTGGAGGAATAACCAGATCATTCCGACATAGGAGGACCCGGTAATTCCTCCTTGCAGGAACCATTCCCAATTCCCATTTGAGCCCCCATAGGGTCCAATGGGAATGGGGATGGAGGTACGAACGGGCACATTACAAGTGTGCCGTTGTTACCTCCCTCTTCCCCTCGCGGGACCCGGAAAAGACGTCTGGTTTTACCAGACGTCTGATCTGGGTCCCGCAAAGGGAACCTCGTAATCGGTCCTGACTGTCATGGGCCACAATAATAAACATAGTATTCCAGTGTTGGGAAGGGCTCAGGAACTAATGACAATTAGCACCAAGAAGATAGCAGGCACAAAAAGCAAAATACTTTTGTACAAAAGGCTGTTGTGTCCTTTCTGCAGGAGAAACAGCCCAAGGACCACATCTCCCAAGCACCCCTGGGGCAGGAACTACATGTTGAAGCCCACGTCGGGTGGTGTACACGCGCGCATGCGCACGCGTTCAGCAAGAGCACAGGGCTTGTGGTCAGGACAGCAACCAGAGAAGACGTGTTCTCCAGAGCTCCGAGCAAGGGGAAGGTCAAGAGGGGCCACGCGCCATGCAACCTCCACCCGGGCCCCTCAAGCCATACAGATAAGTACCGCAGACAATCAGCAGCGTAAGCCAATCTGGGGGAAGGCGCGCAGCGCAGAACACTAGAGAGTCAGAGAACACCACCAGCAACGGCAGTCAGGGGCACGCGCAGGGGGGCTCCGCCCAACCTCCTCATGTCCCCCCCCCTGCTCCAGCAAAGCTAAGTCTTGAATATTAACGCCATAAGTGCCTGCAATTGACCTACGCGCAACTATAGAAAAATACGCAGCACATAGTTGGGCATGTTTAACCCACTAACAACCATCTAGATTTACCACGAGTAGTTGCAGCGCAGAAACCTTTGGGCAATAGCGGACGCGGAGCCACGTGCGGCCGTCATCCGCTTGTAAAGGGAAAAAACCCACATAACTTTGAGCAATAAAACGCGGAGCCACGCGCGGCTGCAATCCGCTCGTAAAACCTTTGGGTCAGCACGATTTGGGCAACAGCGGACGCGGAGCCACGCGCGGCTGCAATCCGCTCGTAAAGGGGCATATTAACTGCTGCATGCACTAAACTAATGAGCACTAGAGGGTGCATGAACTTCTAGTGCAAGAGTGAGTGAATATCAGCATTCAGTGTGTGATGTAACACGCAGATCGTAATTCCCACTCTCTTTTCAGCATAACACTACTCCGGATTCCGGACCTGAGAGTGCGCAGGCAGGAGGCCAGCACTCACCCCTTGAGATAAGTCCCTTTCTGGTTATAAGCCTAGTTGTGGGGTCTGGGGGAAATGTGCATGTTGTGAATACCTATGTCTGTAAATGCCAGTTATTGCTTGTGTTATCCAATGTCCCCTTCCCTAACCACCTCCCCTCTCCCAGCCCTCTTTCCGGTTACCCTAACTACTGAACCTATCCAACCATCGAGATCCTAACCCTCTTTCCCCGCCCGGGTCGCGGAAGCTTGTGTAAGTCTAACTTGCAGGCGCCAAGACCCGGGAGGGGTAGGCTGGTCCGTGCCACTCCTGAGCCTGGAAGCTGAAGCCGTGACAGAAGCACAAGCCCAAGTGTCACCGGCTCCCGAGTGGTACGACCCAGCCAGACATGGAGGAACTCACCAAGGTCCTGCAGAATTTGCAGGCTGAGCTTGCTGCCACTAGACAAGATTATGCGGTGTTGGCCACTCAGGTGCGCAGTCTATCTGCCCAAACTTCCCCCCTTCCTGGTGGTGCAGCGACACCTACTCCGGTCCAGGTACATGTAACTCCCGAACACATGGTTCCCTTGGCTCCCCCGGAAAGGTATGGGGGGGATCCTCAGAAATATCAGACCTTCCTCACACAATGTAAACTTCATTTCTTGACCAAACCTGCAGCGTTTCGATCAACCCAAGCTAGAACAGCTTTTGTCATTTCGTATTTGACAGGGGACGCAGCGGCTTGAGCAAACCCATTAATACAAAGGGATGATGCAGTTTTGTATGACTGGGAAGATTTCCAGAATGAGTTCGGAAAGATATTTGATCGTAGGGCGGCTACAATGTGCAAAGATCGGGAGTTGCTAACCTTCCGTCAAGGGAATAAAGAATTGGTGACATACGTCACCCAGTTTAACCGCTTCGTTGCAGAGGCAGAATGGCCTCGAGAAAACCAATGTCCCTTTTTTATCAGGGACTGAGAGAAGAGCTAAAAGATCTCATAGCTCAAGTTGATCCCCAGCCGCTTGATTGCCCAGCAATGATCGATTTAGCCTTGCGATTAGATCACCGGCAGGCAGACTGCCGGGGAGATAGGAAACGCGGGGACTCAAGACCAATAGCACGGTTAGATCAGTTCCGTGGGCCACGTCCTACGGGCCCGTCAGAAAAGACGTCTGGAGACGAACCCATGCAAATAGGCTCGACCAGAGGTCCTCTTACTAAGGTAGAAAAAGAGCGCCGACGTAAGGAGGGCCTCTGTATGTATTGTGGCTCAGCAGGACATTTTGTAAAGGAGTGTTCCACCAAACCCAAGGCACAGGGAAACGTATCAGCTCGACAGTAGTAGGGGTGATACGGTCGAGCCAAGTGGCAGAAGATGCCCCAGCAGTTAAGTTTGCTAATTTTGCTCCACATATAACCTTGACAGGTACCCTAGGTTTTCTCAATCAGAGGGTTTCCGTGGCTTTGCTGTTGGACTCAGGGGCCACGGGCAACTTTATTGACATAGCATATGCGCGTAAGCTAGGAGTACCCTTAAGTCAAAAGACCTCCCCAGAGGCGGTACGAGCAGTTGACGGTACTGCATTAAGTTCTGGACTTATTACACAGTGTACTCAAAAGCTGTTGTTATGCTGCCAACAATGTCATATAGAAAATATTCAGTTTGATCTAATTGCAGCCCCTCAGTTTGTCACCAATTCTTAATTCCCTTGACGGAAGGTTAGCAACTCCCGATCTTTGCACATTGTAGCCGCCCTACGATCAAATATCTTTCCGAACTCATTCTGGAAATCTTCCCAGTCATACACGGCATCGGAGGAAGAGGAGCCCCCCCCTCCACTGCAGGAGCAGTGCCTCGATTGGGAGTGAAGCTGGAGCTTCTCCCTGCAGCAAGGTAGGCCTTTCTGGCTCTATCCACCGCTCATCCTGAAATCCTCACTTGATGCCTAAATAGCGCAGACCTATGCGCTTTCTGTTAGCTTGCCTAGAAGTATCCCGCCTAGAATCGAATTCGCTCCTAAGCGTGTTTTTTGACTTTATTTTCCCTGACTCAACACAGCGAATTTCGTCTCTGCCATTTCAAGATGGCCGCTCGGCTTTCCTAGCCACTGTTCCCTCTGCCTGGACCCACCCAGGTTGCAGCTGCCTTGCCATTGGCCTCCTGGTCCCTGAAGAGGGCCAATCAGCAGCCGGCAGGCGCAGCCGGCAGGCGCAGCCGGCCTCCAGCACGAAGGCCAGCACAAAGGCAACTCTTCCTGTCCCAGCCTGTCACTGCCTGCTCTCTGCCTTCTGCCTAAAACCCTGGTCCGAGGTTCCCCATAAAGACTCCTACAAGGTACTGTACTTAGCGCTACTGCTTGTGTTATTCTGCTGCACAACTGCCGCCTCGAGTCCTGCCTGCCTCGCAGCTATGCCATCACGTGACTCCGACCCTAAAGACTAACGCATACACGAATGACCTGCATTTTAGCCTACTGCACGAACCACGTCCTAGCCTCTTTGTACATGCCTGCCACTATAATGTATATGTAGCTTCACCATTCCCCCTCCCAGCAACTACAATCCACTAGACTCCATGCGTTATGGTATTGAAACATGTACTTTGGCTGTCTCTCCCCAATGTCTGCTCACTATGCATGCCCATTTGTATTCACCTCTACATCGTGCTCTCGCTCTAAACTCTGCATCTTAGCACGTCTATCGGTCTAGGATGTTCTCTGTGTGCATGCCTATAATACTACTAGGTTCAGCAATTGAATGCCTCACAACTGCATCTAACTGCGTCTTTACTGTATAACTTAGGCTTACCTCGAAAGTGCCGTTGTGCACCTGTACTGGTATCCACTACCTAAGCGCAAATACTCTATAATAGGTACCTCTGAGAATGTCTGTGGCCTTGCTTTAATACTGTATTGGGCACCTTTAACGTATTATAGAACAGTGCACAAGCCCTTCATGATTAGTCTATCCTGGCTCTTGCATTAGGATTTAACCCGTCGCATTTTAGCCGTGCTCCTCAGCCAAAGTGTCGCTTCAAATGTATATTTTTTTACTGGTATATACTCTGTTGCTTGCCTTCTTTAACAATGTATTCATGATTCTGCTTGCTTAGCTCAGCACCATTCCATGGCAATAACCCATTAACTGACCTATATTAATTCAGTGCTTGCCTTATCAACTCTGCATCCCAGCACATTACCTCCACCAATCTTGATACTGTGTCACAGGCACTGGCGCATCTGCCTTTGGTCAGCACACACTGCTCAATCCTTGATGTCTAACCTCACCACCATGCTTCACAGGACTTTCCTTATCCTTTATTTTTGCATGATTGTACCTGCTGCCCTTATTGTTCTGCCACTTCTTGGGATATCACTCTCACACCTACTACATGCCCCCTCACCATCCTTCCTCACCTTACCTGACACATCCATTACATACCCCTGCCCCTACTACCAGCTGCCCCCTAGCCCGGACCCCACCATGGCTTACCCTGAGGATAACCCCCTTGGACAGTGCTACAGTAGCAACGGAACCAATCAATATCTTAACAACCCTGCCCTCTGGCTAGAACACTTCGCAAAGAAACCAACTCCGAACCTACCTTGCTCCCTCCTGATTAGAAATAAGAGACTTGGTTCTAGATTCCGCCTAGCTCCCACCCATAGGTACATCTCTAAGCAACCTATTCACACACTACCCCTCTCACCTTCACATCCCAGCACGGCGAAACCCAACACAACAGCTGCCAAACCACCACAAATCAAGGGCGCCCTCATTAACGCCAGATCCCTTCCTGCTCACGCCCTAGACATCGCTGACCTCATCACAACCCACGAACTTGACTTTATTGCCATATCGGAAACCTGGCTACATGCCGCCTCTGGTCCTGCCTTAGCCCTGGCCTTACCGCCAGACTACGGCATCACAAGATGCGATCGTACCAGGGCCCACACCAGAGGTGGTGGTGTGGCCTTCATTCACAAAAACTCTCTTGGTCTAAGAGTGTCAACTAATTCTAAACTAGAATCAGCCGAACTACTTTCAGTCAAACTTCCACTCACGCCCAACCAAACCACCACCCTTCACCTTATCTACAGACCCCCTGGCCCGGCACCCTCCTTTGTGGGTGATATGTCCACCCTACTCCTTGACAAAACCATTACTAAATCGCAAATTATAATCCTAGGTGTCCTTAATCTAGGACTTGGGGACCCCAAAGACTCTTCTGCATCCGACCTTGAGAACGCACTGACTGACCTAGGCTTCTCCCTGCACATCCAAGAAACTAACCACTCCAAAGGGAGAACTCTTGACTGGTTAGCCAGTTCCAATTGTAACATTAATGTCCTCTCCAACACCCCCTGTCTATGGTCTGACCACAACATCATTACCTTCAACATTGAAGCAGCCCCGCGCGTCCCAACCTTATTTGCTCCGGCCCTCCCCACCAGAAATATAAGAGACATAACGAAGGAGAAACTACTCCCACTGTTACTCCCTTCGCTCAATGCCGCCACTTACTCTTGCACTGACCCCACGTCCCTGGCAGACATCTATAATCACACTATGCTCTCTGCCATCAATTCCATCGCCCCTATTAAACTTAGAAAATCCAAACCACGTGCACATCTCAACTCCTGGTTTACACCACAGTTAAGAGTGCTCCGTAAAGCTAAACGCTGTGCTGAAAATCGCTGGAAAAGTCACCCTTCTGACGCGCATAAAGACGCTTCATCCTCGCCTCCATCATCTACAAAGATGCCATTATCACAGCCAAAAAGAACTCCTTTAACAACCGTATTCTCCAAGCCGACTCGAACACCAAAGAACTCTTTAAAATTTTAAAAGAACTCGAATCCCCAGCCACCCTCCCTGACACATGCGTTAAAGACAGCAAATGGTGTGCCAATATTCAGTCTGCCCTTCTGAACAAAATCTCCACTCTGCAATCTAAAATCAAAGACAAACAAGACAGTTTGAAGATGGACAACCGTCCACCCACCTACGCAAGTGCCCCCCCTTGATTTCCCTAATATCAAACCGTTTGCCTTCTCTCCTCTCACCATCGCTGAGGTAGAAGAAATCATCACGAGAATCAAACCCTCAAACTGCCAAGGTGACCCGTGCCCTGCTGCTATCATCAAGGACTCGGCCCACGACCTGGCCCCATTCATCACGGCCTTCATCAACTCCTCCTTTAAAACTGGGACAGTCCCTGACAACCTCAAAGACGCTCGGGTGATCCCACTGCTCAAAAAACCAACTCTAGACCCTAGCATACCCACTAATTTTAGACCCATAACCACAGTCCCATTCCTGCTTAAGATTCTGGATCGCGCAGCATACCTGCAGATCCAAGACCACTTGGAATCTAATAATCTCCTTGGCTCACGGCAATCTGGATTCCGCCCTAGACATGGGACAGAAACGGCCTTGATAGATTTAAAAACCCAAATTGAGATCTTGAAAGATAATGGAAAACTAGCTATGCTTCTTCTCCTAGACCTCTCTGCAGCCTTTGATTTGGTCAATCACCAAATCCTATGCCGGCACCTCCACTCTGCTGCCCATTTCTCAGACTCTGCCTCAGCGTGGATCAAATCCTTCCTGAGCAACAGATCCATGAGGGTCTTCTCACCATCTGCAGCCGCTGACCCTGCTCCTATTCACTGTGGCGTTCCACAAGGATCTTGTGTGTCACCGACACTCTATAATGTTTTCACTAAGCCGCTCTTTGATGTGCTTGATTATCTGGGTGCCTCATATACTAACTATGCTGACGACACTCAGATACTCATCCCCATCACAGGCGACTACCTAGTTGACACTAAGGCCCTGAATGACGTTTATTTGGTCATCCAGGCCTGGATGGCCCAACATGAATTATGTCTCAATGACGACAAGACGGAGCTTGTCATCCTGGGTTCACCGCAACGTCTTGGTAAGCTAGATCCTTCCTACCAGGCATTCATCATAGATGGTAATACTATCAAAGTCTCCAAAGACACTAACACATTAGGTTTTTACTTGGACGCCACCCTCTCCTTGACCCGACAAACTAATGCTGTTAGATCAGCGTCGGCATACACGTGCAAACTCATTGCAGCTTGCAGACCATTCCTGACCACCCCGAACAGTGTCACCTTAGCTAGAACGCTCATTATGTCCAAGATTGACTATTGTAGCGCTCTATATCTAGGGACCAGCCAAGGGAATCTAAATAAACTCCAAGTCACCCAGAACAATGCCATTAGGGCAGCCTTAAACATTCCCAGAAACCACCACATCTCCGAAACTAGATCCAACCTACACTGGCTACCTGTTAAACAACGAATAGCACTGAAAACACTTGCCCTCACGCACAAATGCCTAGCCAACAAGCCCCCCCCCTACCTTTGCAACAGGCTCTCCGTCCACTCCTCCACCCGACCGCAAAGAACTGCTCAGCTCCATAGCCTCTCTATCCCTAGGTTCAAACTGCAAAAAGCGGGGGTACGAGCTTCCCTGTCCTTGCCTCCAAGCTGTGGAATACCCTCCCTGTCACCATCAGATCTGAAAACACCCTGAACACTTTCAAGCTAAAAACCAAACTTTGGCTTTTTGATCAGAACTAGGCACCACTGCCTCTAGGCCCATCTGCTAACTCCTACTGTTATTTGTATATAATCATGTTTGCACATTCACTTGTATATAATAATCCTGTCTATATATCTTGTATATAACCATGTATGTTGACTACCTGTATGTATATTAACCTAAGTTGCGCCCGGATGCCCTTGGGCTTGATGGTGCGCGTTACAAATAAATAAAATACAAATACAAAATATCAGTTTGGGATCATTCTAGGTTTACCCTGGTTGATTCAACACGATCCACAGGTGCGATGGTCTAAGGGAGTCTCTCTAACCTCTCCATATTGTGTGGAGCATTGTATTGTCTCTGAGAAGGCTGACAAGCCTGTTCAAGGCTCTGAAAATGGCGTTTGTGCCACATTCGTCGAAGAACCCGATCTGAGTTCTTTGCCTTCAGAATACCTCGAGTACAGGGATGTATTTAGCAAGCAAGCAGCTGAAACTCTGCCACCTCACAGGCCATTTGACTGCCGAATTGATTTTGAGCCAGGGGTGGTTTTGCCTTGTAGTAGGGTTTACGCCCTCACAGAAGCTGAAACCATCCATTTAAAGAACTATATCGACACTAACTTAAAGAATGGATTTATTAGACCATCTAATTCACCGGTCTCGTCTCCACTCTTCTTCATACCAAAGAAGACCGGAGACTTGACAACGTGTATAGATTATCGCGGGGTAAATCGTATAACCATCAAGAACCGATACCCTTTACCTCTGATACCGGTTCTATTAGACCAAGTCCGCAAGGCTAAGATTTATACTAAGCTGGATCTCCGAGGAGCATATCACCTGGTGCGGGTAAGAACCGGTGATGAATGGAAAACGGCCTTCAGAACCAAATTCGGGCTCTATGAGTACCAAGTGATGCCGTTTGGTTTGTGCAACGCTCCCGCAGCTTTCCAGCACTTCTTGGACGAGGTTTTGCGGGGATATTTGGACGTGTTCGCGGTGGTCTATATAGATGACATCTTGATATATTCTAATAATATGCAAGAACACATAAAACATGTAAGGGCAGTACTCCAACGGCTTCGAGAACATCATTTGTTCGCAAAAATAGAGAAATGCGAATTCCACTGTACTACAGTAGAATTTCTGGGATATTTTTTGACACCCTCTGGTGTTCAAATGGACCAGCGAAAAGTACAAGCTGTCCTAAATTGGCCGGCCCCCACCCCTGTGAAGGAAGTACAGACATTCCTGGGATTTGCAAATTTTTATCGCAGGTTTATAAAAAACTTCTCGGAGTTGGTCACCCCCATTACAACCTTGCTAAAAAAGGGGAAGACATTCCACTGGGATGAGGCTGCAGAACAAGGATTTCAAAAGCTAAAGCATGCCTTCACTTCAGCTCCGGTTTTAAGGCACCCGGATCTGGCGTTGCCTTTCCTGGTTGAGACTGATGCCTCCCGTTACGCTTTGGGAGCCGTCTTATCTCAACGGGATGGATCAACAGGGTTATTACACCCAGTTGCATATTACTCTCGGAAACTGCTTCCGGCTGAAATAAACTATACCATAGCAGACCGAGAATTATTGGCCGTGAAGGCAGCCTTCGAGGAGTGGCGCCATTATCTTCTGGGCGCTCACCATACCATAACAGTGATCACATATTATAGAAATCTACAGTTCATTAAAACTGCAAAAACCCTCAGTCCCCGACAGTTGCGTTGGGCGCTTTATTTTGCGGATTTTGACTTCCTCATAACGTATCGTCCAGGATCAGACAATGGTAAAACTGACCTGTTGTCACGATACCCTGAAAATGAGATAAGAAACAACAAAGAAATACGTCCAATAATCCCTGCAGCTCGAATTGTCAGGTTAGTAGGTCAGCCCAATATCTTTGAGGACGTACTCCATGCCATGTCTACCCAGGAGTTTAATGAGTGGTGTTCTCAAGGTTCTCAACACACCTTAGTGAAGGGTCTCCCGTATTATGCCTCTGCTTTGTACTTACCAACAACGACCCTCAGGGAAGAGGTTATGAGTGGGTGTCATGACGCTCCCACTGCAGGACATCCAGGTATAGCTAAAACACAACAAAATGTGGCACGTCATTACTGGTGGCCTACCTTACACCGGGACGTACGACTCTATGTAACCAAATGTAGCACTTGCAGTAGACAAAAGGCCAGTCATCAGACACCTGCCGGCTTTCTACAACCACTGTCTTCTCCAACGACTCCGTGGCATACGATTACCATGGATCTGATTGTGGATCTACCACCCATTCAAAAATACACCTCGATTCTAGTCGTGGTCGATTCATTAACCAAAATGGGTCATTTTATCCCATGTCGGGGTGTCCCCACTGCCGGAGAATTGGCAGAATTATTTCTGCACAACATAGTACGACTCCATGGTTTACCAACGCGAGTCATTACAGATCGCGGGCCGCAATTCACTTCACGCTTTTGGCGAGCCTTTTGCCAACTAATTGGCATGGAGGTGAGTTTGTCTTCAGGGTACCATCCGGAAACAGATGGACAGACAGAGAAAGTAAATCAGGGGCTTGAACAGTACCTCCGCTGTTACACCACCACCTCTGAATCATCGTGGGTGGAATATGTCTGGTTGGCCGAAATCGCCTACAATATGATATGATATGGTATTTGTAACGCGCCTATACACGAGTGTTTCAAGGCGCGACGAGGCAGGGAGGGGGGGAAACAAGGGGAAGACAGACAAACGATCCTACTAGGCCAGGTGTCATTCAGATCGCGCAAGTGCAGAGGTAATGGGAAAAGGAGAAGTGCAGGGGGAGGAGGTGGGGGGGAAAGTGCAATACAGGGTAAGTAGCGTAATAAAATAATAAATAATAAATAAAAGGGCCAGCTGGTGGCAAGTGCGAGGTAAGTGCAGAGCAAGTGCTGGGAAGGCGGCTGTAGGGATGCAGTGACAGTCCCGAAGTGCAGGGGGAGCCAGGGAGGCAGTGCAAGTGGAGAGTGGCTGGGCCCTGGGCCGAGGTCACAGAGTGGCCAAGATGCAGGTTAAGTGCAGACTTCGAAGGGGAGTTAAGCAGGTTTAGCAGGGGAGAGGGAGAGAGAAGGCAGAAGCGAAGATGAAGGTTTTGAGGTGCTTCCGGAACCGGAGATGGTTCTCCTCAAGTTTCAGGGAGGCAGGAAGGCTGTTCCAGAGGGAGGCCCCTGCTGCGGAGAGAGATCTGCCCCCAGCTCGTTGCTTCGAGAAGCGGCTGACCATGAGAGAGTTGGAGACGGATGAGCGAAGGGCTCGTGAAGGCAGATATTTAGGAAGAGAGAGTTGAAGGCATTGTGGCCCCAGGCCCCAGAAGGCCTTGTGGACAATGCAGAGGGTTTTGAACTTAATCCTCGCAGCCACTGGGAGCCAGTGAAGAGATTTCAGTCCTGGAGAGATACGGTCCCTGGGCTTGAGGCCAAGGACAAGTCTCGCAGTTCTGTTCTGGATAAGTTGCAGAGGGCGGAGAGTGGAGGCAGGCAGATTAAGATAGAGGCTATTACAGTAGTCCAGCCTTGAGAGAACCAGGGCTCGGGAGACAGTGAGCTTCTGGGGGAAGGAGAGGAAGGGAAGAATACCTCTGAGGAGGTGCAGCTGGTAATGTGACTTCTTAGAGACGTCGGAAATATGAGGAGAGAAGGAGAGTGTGGAGTCGAAGATGACCCCGAGGTTTTTAGCTTTGCAGGTAGTGGCAGGAAGGGGGCCAAGGGAGGCCGGCCAGAGAGCTGCAGGAAAGGAGGGAGTGGGTGTGCCGATGAGTAGAATCTCAGTCTTACTGGCGTTAAGGCAGAGGTCATTGGCGGCACACCATTCCTGGATAGAAGACAGACAGTCGGAGATGAGGGAAGGAGAGGAGGAGGCCGAGGGTAGCCTGAAAATGAGCTGGGTATCGTCCGCATAGCACTGAAAGTGGGGGCAGAGAGCGGCGATGCGGTGGGCAAGGAGTGCCAGATACTGATTGAAGAGCCAGGGAGAGAGGTTGGATCCCTGGGGGACACCACAGGTGGAGAAAAAGATGTCAGAGAGGAAGGAGCCCATTTGGACCTGGGAGGGTCGACCAGAAAGGAAAGAGGTCAACCATGCCAGAGCCTGACCAGTGATACCCAGGTTATCACGGAGACGGTTGAGCAGGATGGCATGGTTGACAGTGTCAAAGGCAGAGGAGAGATCGAGCAGAATGAGAACACAGGGAGTGTTGGAATCGAGGTTCAGGAGCAGGTCCTCACGGATGTTCAGGAGAGCAGTTTCCGTGCTTCTGGCCGCTCTGAAGCCGGATTGATGGTCATGAAGATTACCAACATATTCAGCATGGAGGTTAAGCTGGGAGATGGCCAATTTCTCCAGGAGCTTGCCCAGGAAGGGAGTAATGGAGATTGGGCGATAGTTGGCCGGGCAGGAGGGGTCAGAAGAGGGTTTCTTGAGGAGGGGGTGCACAAGGGAGTGCTTGAGGGGGGATGGGAAGACTCCAGAGGCGAATGAGTGGTTGCAAAAGTCAGCTAGGGCAGGAGCCAGGGAGTCGATGTGGTCCTTGATGGTTTTGGAGGAACAGGGGTGAACCTGTTTAGACGAGGTTTTCATTTCATAATTCAGTACACTGCTCCACAGGGTACACGCCATATTATGGAGTCTACGGCTACCATCCCAGGGTCTTGCCCACTGTTGCTAATGTACCCCAGGAAAATTTACCCAAGTTGTTAGGGTTGCATTCACATGCGCGCCAGGTTTGGACAAACATACAACAAAACTTAAATAAAGCCAAACAAACTTATAAGACCTATGCAGACAAAAAAAGACGTGAAAGCCCCCAGTATAAACCAGGAGATCAAGTTTGGCTTTCCACGCACCACATTCGAATGACAGGGCCCCGTAAATTACAGCCCCAATTCATTGGACCATTTACCATAACCGCTGTGATCAATCCGGTGGCAGTAAGACTCAGGTTACCTAGTCAAATGAAGATCCACCCAACCTTTCATGTATCATTGCTTAAGCCCGCCCTACCAACTATCCGTACTATAAAACCACTACCCATTATGGTGCAAGGACATCCGGAGTATGAAGTGCGGGCTATTTTGAACTCGCAACACCGGAAAGATGGGCTATATTACCTCATTGACTGGGTAGGAAACGGCCCGGAGGATCGATCTTGGGAATCTGCTAGGGATGTTCATGCACCACGACTGGTCAAAGCATTCCATCGTAACCATCCAACTAAACTTAAGCCCAGGTCCTCCTGTGCAGGGGGGAGTACTGTCATGGGCCACAATAATAAACATAGTATTCCAGTGTTGGGAAGGGCTCAGGAACTAATGACAATTAGCACCAAGAAGATACAAGGCACAAAAAGCAAAATACTTTTGTACAAAAGGCTGTTGTGTCCTTTCTGCAAGAGAAACAGCCCCAGGACCACATCTCCCAAGCACCCCTGGGCCAGGAACTACATGTTGAAGCTCACGTCAGGTGGTGTACACACGTGCATGCGCACGCGTTCAGCAAGAGCACGGGGCTTGTGCTCAGGACAGCAACCCGAGAAGACGTGTTCTCCGGAGCTCCGAGCAAGGGGAAGCTCACGAGGGGCCACGCCCCATGCAACCTCCACCCGGGCCCCTCAAGTCATACAGATAAGTACCGCAGACAATCAGCAGAGTAAGCCGATCTGGGGGAAGGCGCGCAGTGCAGAACACTAGAGAGTCAGAGAACACCACCAGCAACTGCGGTCAGAGGCACGCGCAGGGGGGCTCCGCCCAACCTCCTCATGTTCCCCCCCCTGCTCCAGCAACGCTAAGTCTTGAATATTAACGCCATAAGTGCCTGCAATTGACCTACACGCAAATATAGAAAAATACGCAGCGCATAGTTGGGCATGTTTAACCCACTAACAACCATCTAGATTTACCACGAGTAGTTGCAGCGCAGAAACCTTTGGGCAATAGCGGACGCGGAGCCACGCGCGGCAGTCATCGGCTCGTAAAGGGAAAAAACCCACATAACTTTTGAGCAATAAGACGCAGAGCCACGCACGGCTGCAATCCGCTCGTAAAACCTTTGGGCCAACACAATTTGGGCAACAGCGGACGCGGAGCCACGCGCGGCTGCAATCCGCTCGTAAAGGGGCATCTTAACTGCTGCATGCACTAAACTAATGAGCACTGGAGGGTGCATGAACTTCTAGTGCAAGAGTAAGTGAATGTCAGCATTCAGTGTGTGATGTAATACGCAGATCGTAATTCCCACTCTCTTTTCAGCATAACACTGCTCCGGATTCCGGACCTGAGAGTGCGCAGTGTGGGATGTTTTTACCCATGCGATACAAGCCCTACCATAAAACTGTGCAGTACTGGCATGGAAAACATCATGATGGCCAGAACTCCCCAGAGAGTGCACAGGGAAAACATGAAGAATAGGCTGCCACCCATTTTTGCCTATGTTGTGAGCACAGGAGGGCACTGCCTAAAACCACCATTGGGCTACACACACAGTAGCCTGAAACCATTGGGAATGGCAATGCTGATTGCCAAAAGCAACCCAGAACTGTGGGGAATTCATTTTCTTAATCCCAAAAATGGTTGCATTACCAGTACTCACCACTATCAGAAAGCCGGCGTTTTAAAACCACCAGACTTTTGTGTAAAACTGAACAAATGAAAACCAGACCAAGGAAAGACTTGCTAAGAGGTGGATACAATGTAAAACTATATTCTGAAATGACTTGAAGGAAGTAATTATTTAATGTATAGGTACAAATTGTCAGTTTGATTTGAATGTAGAAAACTGGGAACAAAAAGTGACATTTAGCTGAAACCTGGCTTAGTGAAACTGGATTCTGCCTGACAACTACCTCCGACAGGAGAAACCTGTTCAGCCACTCTTCCCAGGCCTAGCTGCATCCTGCTGCCCCTTGCCAAAAGGAGTTGTCACCTCTCTGATTAGATTAGGGGTGGAGCACCTGGGAACTGGAAGGAACAGAACAATGCAACTCCCTTGACTCAGGCAAATGTTATATTGGGGGCGTCGTAAAGTTGCTTCCTCTTAGGGGAAACTGGGAGGGGCAGTGCCTCTGCTAGCAGCTGAGCTTGGGGGAAGTGGATAAACCAGTTATTCCACCCTGTGATGTGGGAAGCCACACCCCTTTTTGACCAGAGCATAATTTTAAAAAAATAGATAACTCATAGTGCGGACTTGTCAGAATTATATAAGTAATATCATTATTTTTGTGATTTTTCTGTGAACATTTTAAGAGGCGTTAGAACCCTGTGGTGTATTCTGGGGGGTTGTTAGCGGAAAATAGGGTCTTACTCCAAATGTATGCATGTTAAAGATCTGACACTTCATCTATTAATGTCCATACTCCTTGCGCACATGTGTGTAATTTTGGGTAAATGTCCGATATTGCAAAACCAGTTAAAAAGCGCAAAATGTTGTCATTTTTGAATGCAAGCCCCCAGGAAGATCAGAGGCGGACAAGCATGGACCATAAGGAATATATAATGTGTACATGTAATTTCAACAAATTGTATATCTGGGAAAGATGTATTTGAATCAAATATAGATTTGTGGGCAAACTGACCAGGGGAGGATCCTCTGACCCATAAACAGACCTCATCATGATGACAATCCATTTCCTTCCCCCAATCATGGGAGAGGGGAGAATTGGGCCAATGACAAGTAGAGAGGGGCAGGCTTAGCTAGGCCCAGGCACACACCCATTTTCAAAACACATAAAAAGAGACTGCTGGGACAGGTAGAGACATTCAATTCCATTTGATGCGGAGCATGCTGACCGACGATTTCACATCCAGAGATCCAGACTTCAAATCCATCAATCTCCAAAGACCAGAACTTTACTTCAGAACTTAAAGCAAGGACCTAAACCCACAAACTGAGAACTCTTCTCAGCAGGCCTCAGCAACCTTAAAATCATTTGCAAACTATTCCACAGCCGGGCGAGCTGTTTGAATTCTTTTGCCAAGAACAATTGCCAGAGACCAGAGCAGAGATCCAGAGTGACCCAGACCGCTGTGAGCAGAACCAGAGAGCTGACCCAGGTCACTGTGAAGTGCCGAGACCAGAACCGGAGTCCAATCCAAAACCTGACCAGATCCGTGGCGAGGCCTATTTCAAATGTATATTGTGAGTACCTAGCAGAACTGTGCAGAACCAATCTCTTAGTTAAAATAATCTAATCCAAACTATTTTAACCTAAGTAGAACAGCCTCCTAGAAATCGTGTCATCTGTCATTTGTAAAGCTGCACAACTGTCACCTGTCAATTCTGAAGCTGCAAGCTGTCACCTGTCATTTTGAGTTTTACTTTAAATCCGAAAATCTCCTTATACTTTTTCCGCAATCACGATTCACGCACTCGCGAAATTTACCGCGATTTGAGATTTTGGCTCAATTTCTCCACTTGTCAAAATAGCAGCTCCATTCTTTCTTTTGTTAAAATCCGTTTGAAACTTGGTAATAACTCATAGAGCATTGCTAAATTGAGCCTGAACTAATAACAACACGCATCTCCCACTCACCCTGAATCTCTAGAGGGAATTAAAATCAGTTGGCACATTTTCCCATCCATTGCTATCACATTTTAAAGCATTTTGGGCCTGTGTTTCAAACTCCTACCTGTTTCCTCTAAGCTTGCTGGGGGGGGGACTGAATTTCGTATTGTATTTGATTGCATTCCTGAGAACGGTGTGCTCCTCTTTCCATCTCCTTCCATTTCTTACATTGCATAGGGGAGGGGGATGAATTGCCAGAGAAAAAGTGATTATCTTATCTTTTGCTAAAATCATATCAAGTATTTCTGTACTGCATTTTATTCCTCATTGCTTTTCCCTTGAAATCATAAAAGTATTTTTGCTACTTTATCCATCCTATACTAACTCCTCATTGATTGTAAAGACGTGTGCTAGTGCCAGATTACCCATTGTTGATCAACATCATATGTCTAAGTGTACTATCAGATATTAATTTATTATAAAGTGTGATATATATATATATTGTTTAAATTCTCAAATAAACCTTTTAATTTGCAAAACAAACCTACTTCTTGGCTCAGTGGGGTCAGGGGGATTCTAAGAGGGGGGTGTTATACAAGGGTGGTCATCCAGAGTACTGAACTAGACATAAAAATACATTAATAAGGGTTTTCCTCAGCATCCCAGACTAGGCATTGACTTGGCTGTATTGTTGATTGAATATCGCTTACAGCAGGCAGGAGGCCAGCACTCACCCCTTGAGATAAGTCCCTTTCTGGTTATAAGCCTAGTTGTGGGGTCTGGGGGAAATGTGCATGTTGTGAATACCTACGTCTGTAAATGCCAGTTATTGCTTGTGTTATCCAATGTCCCCTTCCCTAACCACCTCCCCTCTCCCAGCCCTCTTTCCGGTTACCCTAACTACTGAACCTATACAACCATCGAGATCCTAACCCTCTTTCCCCGCCCGGGTCGCGGAAGCTTGTGTAAGTCTAACTTGCAGGCGCCAAGACCCTGGAGGGGTAGGTTGGTTCGTGCCACTCCTGAGCCTGGAAGCTGAAGCCATGACACTGACGGAATGAAGGGGGCCGGTCCCATACCGGCCCCCTTCATTCCGTCAGCACCAGGGTCGTAATGAGGCCCATGGTCTCAGGACCTGGGCATAGGGCATACAATTTGTCATCTGTTACTGCATGAAATATAAGAGCCGTGGCCTCCACATCTGGATACTGAACTCCAGGGGAGACGTCCAGGATAGGACTTTTGTATGTTTTTGTACATAAAAGGTGAGATGCAGCCTCCAGGCCTGAGCACTGGCATCCATATGTCGCCTTCATAATTGGGTGCCCACTGCAGTTAGTGTCATTGAGCATGAGCACGGGGTTCGAGATATGACCCCAATACTAGGCACAAGACTCCAGTCTTGAGCAAAGGACTCATGATGTGACCTCCACAACCAGTTGCAATCCTAGAGGCGCGGCCCCCTGGATGCTTCCGTATGGACCCCCGGCAACAGCCACCTCCAGATCCCACACAAGATCCCACATATTAACTGCACATCAAAAGGTGGCAGGTGATTTGCAGTACCGGCCCTGGTCTGTGGAAGGCACTCCTTATAGCAATCACAGCAAAGCCAGCTATCATACCATACGCTGCACCACACCTCCAAAATGGAAGTGCATTGAGACGATTCAGCTTGCAGTGCTGCACTACACAAATCCAGTAATGTATCAATTTATTCATAGTTAACCCTCAAATGCTTCGTGGTAGAGGTCCTGGACTATAGAAGGTTCTCTCTTTAAAAACCCAGAGAAGCCAGCCACCGCACCCTTCAAAATAAAATAAAATGCATCTTTTTGGTGCTCTGCGGCGTCTCCACCTCCTATAGAAACCTTGGCACTGAATCTGGTAGCTTTCAATGCACTCCTTTGGAAATACTCCAGACCACTTCAGCAGCAACCCACGCTTGACCACTAGTGACTTTTTTTGCGAGGTTTATACAAGATAATCCCATAGAAATATTTGGACCCAAACTAAACACTGTCATCTTACATTTCCCAAAGATTCCAGTATGATTTTGGGGCGGGAATAGGCATTTTTGTGTTTTTCAAAAGATTCTCCCAGAAGCACAGATCCAATAAAAACACAGCCACGCTGAACTGTTTAGGTCCAAGGCAGCCAAAGAGACCCGAAGCGTGAAGACAGAACGCTGCCCGAGCGCTGGGGGAAGCCGGGACCATAAACAAATGGCGCACGGCCAAGATTCAAGAGGCTCCATTTGTTTTTTTTAAGCATACACATAGAGAAAAAGCATGTAATTGAAGCAAAATACATGGAGCTCGCTTTACAGAGGAGGCCTGAGAAGGGCCCAAAACAGACATGAACACTTTGTGAGATTGGGTGATTTATTGTAAATAACTCACTTTGTCAATTTCCTTCACATTTCGAAGTGCCAGATTTCATCCACCTCCAGAGTCTGACTGTGAGCAGCCCCTGAACCTCGCATTCCATTCTCCTTAGGAAGAGGGTGCACCAGAAGGACAGTGTTAATCCTCATATGCGTCTGTGTATTTGTGGGGGACTGTATTACTGTATAGTGTGTTGCAACCAAAAAGTATTGATTCAACCAGAGTTCGTGTGTTGCAATAAATTTGCTGATATTTATTTTCTGCATTTTTTACATACAGCCAAACAACCCAATTTACAATAGAGATAAAGTCATTATGTAGTTGTGCAGTTCATCCACGTGCATAAGTAAGGCTTGATGCATTTCTAGAAATATATTTGCAATGACGGTAAGTATCACCAACCACAGTAAAACCCATTCAAACTGACCAGGAGTTGCTTAAACAGACTAACAGAAAAAAGAACAAAACTAGGAAAAAGAACATTAAGTGTGGCTCTGGTGTTTCTATGTCACTTGTTAACATAGTGGAACTGGAGATGTGTCTACTTACCACAAAAGGGGCAGGGTGTTTACATTAAGGCGCGCTTCGAGAAACTGGCATAATGTTTCAGCCAATCGACTATTCACACCTACATCAAGAGGAGCTCACAAAACTGGAAGGTATTTTTAAATGTAGTATTCAGACTTTCAATCTGACTAAAAATTACACAGTTTTACAGAATCAGTGTCAAGTTGGGATCTGATGATTTAGAGAGTATTTTTGCATTTTTTATATTCTGGCAGCCTCTGCTAAATCACAACCTCTTATGTCCATCTCTGTAACAGTGTCAAAATGATGACCTAAAAAAATAAAAACAAAACAAAATGGCAGAAATGACTTCTATGAGTCTAAGTGAATTAAGCAGCGCCATTACTGTGGTTATAATATGCATTACACTAAGACAGGTGATGGCAAGTAGAATGGCTAACTATGAAACTAGTATACTGTCCTTCTTAAAAATAAATACTGCCCTACAGTGCCACAGTGGAATGCCAGGGAGCCTTGGCCAACCTTTACTCCTTCTTACTCCGACTTCATGCAGACTGTGAGGGCTACAGTCCATACTCAGAATGAGACTTTGCACTGTACATGAGTGCTAGATTGCATATTCTGCATCTGTGCTTGAGTGTCACATTCCCATACTGCCCCAACTCTGACTGTGCACAGCCCATCAGTGCCACAATCCAGATTCTGACTCAGACAAAGGTCCCATAGCATATAGGCATCCGACAGAGCTTCAAGATCACAGACCCCGGGTCCAATGCACTAAAATATGGCAAGTAACAAAAAAGTGCGTTTCCTACTAGTAAGAGGTGGCACGTTGTCTATATATTAAGACCCTGATGGTGGAGAAATCTGCTGCAAGGGATAGGCTGGTTATGCATATTCAATTTGGCGCAACTATCCACTACTAGTGTCCTTCAAAAAGTCATTCTGGGACCTCCATCAACATAGTATTCACCAGACAATACTTTTAATATATGAACCAATTCTTTAATAAAACACTTTCAAACCAGCCATTCCTTTGGTATGTGAAATATTCTAAATGTATACCCGAATAGCACCCATAATCTAGTTTATCGGTTTCAGTCATGTATGATTTGGAAACATTCAGCAGGATTAGCGCCTATTCCAGCACTGGATCATTTCTCTCTGTTGGTAAGGAGATAATGCATCCCTTTACATGCATAGGTGTGCCTTGAAGTCTGGCTTTGCATTGTCCTTTTTAAAAGTTCCTGTATAAATTTGGAGCAGGAACATAGCCCTGACAATTGTAGAGAGTGGAATCTGCTTGGGGTTGTGTCATTCCTTTGGGAGTGCATCAAGTCTGACTGTCCGCGGAATTCCCCAGTTGCCCTGCAAAGCTTCTATAAGGAATGACATCATTTGGTTTGACAGTAGAAGACCGGTACCTTCACCAGGTTATAATTATAATTGTTTTTCTAAGCGTGGACATGGGATTCAAACCTGTGTTGCTCTGCTTTGTCTTGCTTCCAAGTGCGTTGCCACTGAGCTATACTACCCGTCCAATTTGACACTGAAAATTACAAGTGCCCAAGAATTGACTTCGGTCGGCCCATGCATTGGCAAGCTTCTTTTTTAACACTGTTTATCTTTGGGGCTACCAATGTTCTCGCCTAGACTGTTAGAGCGGGAGTATTAATTAAATGAAGTAATTCATTTTTTATAACGTGCTTAATACCAGAGACGAGTCTCTAGGCTTGGCACTCAAACCCGTGTTGCTCTGCACTGTCTTGCTTCCATGACAAACGCATTGCCCCTGAGTTACCCTCCCCACATGTGAGGTAAATCTGCTTTTGCATTTGTGCACCGTCCTCAATTCTGAGCTGAGATGTTACATACATCCTGATTTCCCTAATGTTGCCACAACATTAATTAGCATCAGTGAGCAGTGTTTGAACAGTTGTTCTTTGAGTTGTGCCATTCTCACTGCATCACAGTAATAAATAAAGTTATTGGCTCCAATTTCACAAAGATTTCCATATGTGGGTGTGTGCTACTTGCACAATCAAACATCACATGTCTACTGAAAATAATAAGGTGCAGTTGCTGGAATATTGGCACATTGTTATCATTGTTAGCAGTGACTGTCTAGTTTTTCCTCATGGTTGGGTTGGTTTCACTACTGGCAGTTGGAGCCAGTCCTGAGACTTGAACCTCCTGGCTGGGGCCCGCTGGTTTCAATCTTAGGTTAGTTTGAAGTATAACATTAATTCTCTTGCCTAAATAACTTATTTTACAGTGCAAATGGCAGTAGATACAGAGCAGCTCATTCCAGGTTTGGCAGTGAGGTTAAAGGTTGCTGTAAATTAGCTGTATTTCCATTACTATCAAAATATTGACACTTTCCTGGAGGTATCTGCTCTACTTAACTGACAGAAACTGGAGACATTGTTGTTAATGGAATTACCACCCACAATAATTCCTCCAAATCCCCCATGGAATCCTATGACTTCATGAATGAGGACTAACAGCATTGTTACTCATTTGCCACATTGCTGAATAGGAATCAGCAATATTGTCCTCAGCTGGTTAAAATCCTACCTTGCTAATATCAGTAAATCTAAATGGATTCCTCCAAATCGACAACTCTACCTGTGACCTGTGAAGTCCCACGATGATCCATCCTTTCTCCTGTGATCTTCATTCTTTGCATGGAACCACTCTGAACACTCCTGGCTCCACACAACAGCTGCATCCACTAATATGCAGGTGACACGCAGCTGTACCTCAAGATATCCTCCACCAAAGACATCCAAAGGCTCAAGTCCTGCCTCACATACATAAAGTTTTGGATGTCCACTTCTGTCCTGAAGCTTAAAGACCAAATTCCTACTGCTGACCAACAACATCGAACACCCTAACATCCAGAGCTGGCTCTCTGCTATAACCCTCAAGGGCTTCACACCCAAGTGGGCCACCTTCTTCATGGCTTTTGGCTAGACATCGACAGACACCTCTCCTTCAAACAGCACACAGCAAGGATGACACAAACTGCTTGGTAACAACTTTCTCTCCTGCAAAAAATCAAGCCCTTCATCCCAGAAAACAACTTGAGATATACTGTCCAAGCCTTGGTCCTCTCCCTTCTGGCTGGTGGCAATACACTTTTAGAAGGCCTTTGAGCAACTACCCTGCCACTCCTTAGATGTGTCCTACAAGCTGCAGCACGACTCATCAAATGAATCCGCAAATTCAACCACATCACCCCAAATGTCATCGAAATGCACTGGCTCCCACTGCAAGCACATATAATCTTCAAATCTTGCTGCATCATCTACAAGGCTATTGCCCTGTAATCCCCAAGCTACCTCAGTGAGAAATTCAGCATCTCCAGACCCTACGATCCACCAGAAAAAAGGACACATGCAGTCTTGAACTCTGTTGGTGGAGGAGGGAAAGAACCAGAATACAGGTCTGTGTCTCTGCCCCCAGACTCTGGAAACTCCCCCCATCAACACCAGACTCACCCCCTTGCTTCTACATTTAAGGAAGAAGCTCAAGACCCTCTTCAAGGAATGGCTCCTCACTATGATCTAGGTCCACACACCATCCACTTCCCACCTAACCTGAGACTTGGCAATCTTCTCCCCATTGTTTCGTCAGCGGGTTGCTTATAGATGGCTTGCTGCCAGGTTGTTACCTTTACCCTGTCCCATTATTGGCTCCCAACTCACTTGTATCTCTGCTTCCCTCATTGTGTCCTTCCACAGATGATTTATAAAGCACTCAGTTGCTTCCCGAAGCTCAGACTTTTTTGTTTTTGTGTGTCATGGCCACTGGGCAAGAACCACCGACTCCACAACTTAAAGGGTCCAGTTGGACCCAGCCCTGGCGCCTTTGGCGTCAGGCTCATGAATAAGTGTGCCCTGCACACTTCTATTTTGGTGCAAGTGCTGGTTTCTCCCTTCAGGGCCTCCATGTGCCTCCAGGTCGGGCGTGGCCATAGGAGTGAGTTGGGCTGCACGTGCCGCATCCTCAAGGAGTGGCAGGGTGGGGCCCCGAGCCAGAACTCATGGACGTGGCTGGAGCCAGGCTATTTAAGCCTGCCCCACCCTCATGTAAACTCTTTTCGTTAATCTGCTTATGGCAGCGTTACGCTCATGGCCGCCTGCAGCGCATACTTACCTGATTCAAGCAGCAACCGCCGTCGGAGTGCATCCTTACCTAATTCTAGCAGCAACCACAGTCGGAGCACATCCTTACCTGATTCAAGCAGCAACCGCAGTCGGAGCGCATCCTTACCTGATTCTGGATACCAGCCACAACACTTACCCGGGAGACCACTTTCAGTGAGCATCACCGCGGATCCAGGCATCCATCATTCACCAGCAGATCTCCGGATAGCAGCATTGCAGTCTGACATCGGCAAACAATTCCTGCAAGAGAAAAAGACAAACAAAGTAAGAAAATCACTAAAGACATTACGCTAAGGTCACGATCAGACATATCCTCGCGCTTGACCTTAAAACCAACCTTACCATCTACTGCAACATCGTAAACTCTCTTCTCTTCCATTGGGGCTCACTTCTTGCGTCGCAAGCGAGCTACTTTCACGAGCGAGGCGAGCGACGGACCGCAATTTACCAGGATAAGACATCCTGACCTTGACGCGCCTTCCAGTTGTATTGGTGAGCATTTCCTGAGCCTCCATACATCTTTAAACATTTATGTGTGCAAATCCGGCACCAGATCAGCTGTTTCCTACACTAGCCTGATTCTAAGATGGCCGGCGCAACGCGAGCCCATACCGAGGCTGCTTACCGTTGCTAAGCAACGGGCCTCCTTTTGTCTCCAGCAACATCCGGCGGCAGTCCGAAGCCGGCTCTTACACGAGAAGGCCCTGCATGAAAAGGTCCTGTTCTGCGCCTGTTACGCGCTCTGGTGTGCACGGCTAAGGTTATCCTGCCACTAAAGGTACGACTCACCCATTCCATTATTATGCCTGCCCATAATTGACTTATCACTATTTCCGGCTCTCTAAGCTTAGACAAGCCCACGGCGGAGATGGTACTATTTCACAGGTATCCACAACACACTCAAGGCTGAACTCCCAAAGCATACTTTGTGCAATTGCCAGTCCTTCCTGTTAATCATAGTACGTGGCTTCATCTACCCAACCTGCCATTGTACAATGCTGCAATCACTCTTGTAGACAGTCTTAAATCCCTGCCCATATGCCTTCGCATGGTTCTCCTGCTCACTTGCCACGTAATCGCGGACATTCGCCCATTGTCATTTGAATTTGCCAATTGCGCCCAAATGTATTGTGACTACGCCCTAGAACCGCTGCCTTGCATTGTCCAATTGTGCCCAATTGTATTGTGACTATTCCCTAGAACAGCTGCCTTTGCATTGTCCAATTGTACCTAAATGTATTGTGACTACATCCTAGAAACGCTACCTTGCATTGTCCAATTGCGCCGAAATGTGTTGTAACTACACCCCAGAACCGCTGGCTTGCATTGTCCAATTGCGTCCAAATGCATTGTGACTACGTCCTAACACCGCTGCCTGCATTTGACAACTGTTCCCAACTATGCTCTCAATACTTAATGCTATCTGATTTCTAATTGTCGCAGCTGCACTGAGTCATGGTACCTAAACCCACACATTGTGCTCATCCGATAGCCAAACTGGCTCATTGCTCCTAGCTATATGTGACTGTACTCACTGTGACTGTAATCATGCTCACTCGCTTGCACTATTTGCACTTGCTCCTTCCTGCCATGCTTATGCAATTTACATGCTAGAAACCATGAGCTCCATAACCTATTAGTCATCACCTAGACATTACTGTGGCCCCCCACCAGACTTAGATAATCATCCTTTAGGATAGAATGATCTCCAGCCTCATCCATCTGACCACTCTCTGGTCCACAATGATAACAGTAAACCACCCACCGCAATTCATGCCCACTGTAACATCGAACTATGATGAGTGCCGACCGACCATCACCCCAGACACTGACCCTCAGTCTATAAAGTTACCTATCCCCTACCACTCTCTAACAAATATCCTGTGTGACACCTTAAGCAGAAATGTCAAATTACGATCAAGACTACCTAAAATCTATGAACCTCTAGCCAGACTTGTCACCAAACCTAGTAATAGAAGAGACTTCCAACTCAATGCCACCAAACTAAACACCTCCCCCACCAAAAGAGATTCCCTCTTTAACAGTCCCATCAACAATCGCTACAAATCAAGCAACAGGCCAACCAAAAAGAAAGGTTGTGTCACCCCTGCGACACCTAAACCAAACACCCCTCTGAAGGGTGCCCTTATTAATGCTAGGTCATTAATAGCACATTCCAACGAAATTGCTGATCTCATCCAAATAGGTGATTATGACCTCCTAGCCATAACGGAAACTTGGCTTCACCAAGCAGCAGGACCCGCTCTGATGCTTGCCTTGCCCCCTAATTACAACATTCTCAGAGAAGAAAGAACTAATTCTCTAGGAGGCGGCTCAGCCATCATCGCTAAAAATAATCTCACCATAAAAATAGAAACGTCTTCAAACACCAAATCCTGAGAATCCTTAACCGCTAAACTCTTAACATCATCCTCTCAATCTATCAATATATACCTCATCTACAGGCCACCAGGTCCCATTGGAACTTTTGAGGAGGACATCTCTATGATCCTCTCAAATAACTTAAAAAACGAATCGCAAGCCATCCTTCTGGGAGACCTGAATTTAGGTTTCAACGACCATAAAGATTTGCAAGCGACCAATATCGCCAATTTCATCACAGGACTAGGATTTACCCAAAGAATTTTACAACCTACCCACGAAAAAGGCCGAACCCTCGACTGGGTAGCCAACCACAACTGTAATGTAACTATTACTGATGTCAGCCCACAAATCTGGACAGATCATGCGCTAATAACCTTCCTCATAAATGAAAACACGACCCAACCTAAGGAAAATATATTGGCTCGCCCCTTACCAACCAGAAATAAAAAAAAAACATAACCACGGAAAAACTGCTAGCACTTATCCTCCCAACTCTAAACTCCCTACCTGAATCACTAAACCCCTCAGCTTTAGTGAATGAATTCAACTCAACCATGGCCATAGCCTTGGATACTATCGCCCATTTGAAAATGAGAAAAAGCAAGCCCAGAGCACACTTAAACATTTGGTTCACCCCTCACCTCAAATCCCTAAGGATTGAAAAACGCAAAGGTGAATCCGCCTGGTGACTAACTCCATCTGAGACTAATAAAGCAGCTCTCATCAACGGCTCTAAGATTTACAAAAATGAATTAAGGAGAGCTAAAAAAGAGAACTTTAAAAACAGAATACTGCAGGCTAAATCTGGAACCAAAGAGCTATGCATTATACTAAAGGAACTGGAAAACCCTATTCCTGCTCCGGACAACTGCGACAAAAATAAAACGTGGTGCTCCAACATCCAAAAAGTGCTAAACACAAAATAGCTACACTCCAAACAAAAATTGAGAAAAAGAAACAACATATTCCTCCTTCAACCAATCAAAGAGATGAACCACCTACTTCCACAAAACCAGAACAAAAATTCAACTTCACCAAAGTAACTATTTTAGAGATTGAAAAGATAATACTCTTGCTCAAAGCTTCCAACTGTCGGGGCGACATATGCCCAGTCCAACTGATAAAAGATGCGGCCAGAGACCTATCCCCATTTATTTCAAAACTCATTAATGCTTCCTTTACATCAGGCACGATACCAGACAACCTCAAACAATCATGGGTTCTCCCTCTCCTTAAAAAACAAACTTTGGACCTGTCCATCCCGACGAACTACAGGCCAATTACAACGGTACCATTTCTGTTAAAAATACTAGACAGAGTGGCTTACTTACAGATCCAAAAATACTTGGAGCTGCATCAATTATTAGGTACCAGACAATCAGGCTTCAGGCCTCAGCACAATACCAAAACCGTGCTAACCGATCTCAAAACCCAGGTCAATGAGCTGAGAGACCTTGGAAAAACATCCTTACTCCTCCTACTGCATCTCTCAGCAGCAATGTGCTCTGTACCCACGTGGAATCTGCGGCCCACTTCTCCACACATGCCATTGCTTGGATCAAGTTGTTCTTAAGTGGCAGGACTATAAGGTTTTTCTCTCCGGCTGACCCAGTACCTATCACATGTGGCATTCCCCAGGGCTCCTGCGTCTCTCCTACCATGTATAACATTTTCATGAAGCCCTGTTTGATGATCTGGAGCTTCTGGGTGTCACCTACACTAACTATGCAGATGACACTCAGATTCTCATCCCACTTTCGGGGGATTATGAACAGGATTTGGCCTTGGTGAATAAGATAGGCCTCATCATCCAGGCATGGATGGCCCGTCATGGTCTATGCCTGAATGATGACAAAACGGAACTCATCATACTGGGGAATACACAAAATATCAAAAGACTGAATGATGACTATTCATCATTTGTTATAGATGGCAACACCATTAAAGTAGCAAAAGAGGTAAAAACATTAGGTTTTTAACCTCGACTCTTGCCTCTCTCTAACAAAGCAGGTGAGTGTGATGGCCTCCAGTACCGCATGCACCTATAAGTTGATTAGAGCAGCAAAACCATACCTGTCCACTACCAGCTGCCTCAGCCTATCAAGAGCTCTGGTATTATCCAAATTGGACTATTGTAACGCATTATACATAGGGTCTAATAAACACACGCTGCAATAAATCCAAACATTGCAGAACAATGCCCTCAGAGCTGCCTTAGGAATCCCAAGAAGAGAGCATATCTCAGATATCAGAAGACAATCTAACTGGCTCTCTACAGCGGATAAAATTAAACTTAAAACAGTATCACTAACATTCAAAAGTATTAATGATTTAGACCCGGCATACCTAACAGAAAGGTTCAAAAGAAGAACTTCCAATATACCTACCAGAAAAGCATATACCAACCAGCTAGTTGTGCCCCCTCTTAAACTGAGCACTGCAGGAGGCAACAGCTTCCCTGTCAAAGCAGCCCAGTTGTGGAAATCTCTACCATCCTCTTTAAGGTCTGAGCAATCCTATCCACACTTCAGACTTAATTGTATTGAATGGCTCAAAGAAAACGACCTATATCTGACCGACACCAGGACTACTTACGCCTTACCCATCTGTTAACCTGTTGCTGAACGCATACTTGCATGCTTAACTCCCCCGCTTATTCCACCTTGCTTCTTGACGGTCAATGTATAATGTGTATACAAATACCTGTGTATATAACTCTGTATATAATTCTGTGTACAAATCTGCAGGGTAATCATTATCCTGTTTTCAACGTATCCTGCATTTACGTGAAATGTGTAACTGTAACTTGTAAGCTTAAAGTATTCTTGCACAAGTGCCCGGATACCTTCGGGTCTGGCGCGCGCTATAAATAAATAAACAAACAAACAAACAAGCAACTACCGCTGGGCCGCATATCACCTATTGGGAGAAAGCAAAGGAAAGACATTATAAAAGGATACGGACAATAATCAAGGAAAGGCATTACAAACGGCTGCGGACAATAATCAAGGGAAGACCCTATTGAGAAGGACACTTACTTTCGGAGTGGTTCAGCCACAGCGGTCTGGGCTGTCATGCACATGGACCAGTAAGAAACTCGATCCATCTAATTCGCCCTTGCAGTGAGAAGCAGGACGGAGAGCTCGCCATCATCATTAAACAGGTGAGACTATATGGGTCAGCGCATGCTCACCACATTCTGGGAAGAAGGGTTCGAGGTACACAGCAGTCGTATCACAGCATTCTCACAACCTCTCATATCCTCGCAGGGGCAGTGCCAACAACCAGCGCCGTCCACAACACACGAGCAGGGGAAGAAGCCTGACAAAGGGAAGCCATTTCCAGGAAGGGCTGCAACCATGCCCCAACATCCCCGCAGAGATCAGGTGAGCGTAACATTGTGCTTTAAAATTTCGGAATATGGCATAGGACCCAGTAAACACCCATACAATATTAATAACTTGTAATCTGGCTGCAAATATGCCAGACCCATTGGTGGAAGTGCTGTTAAAGTTTGGTCGTATCTCCATGGCAAAATAGTCAAACTCACAGTGAGGCCTCAAGTGCATCCACGGCCACCCACAAATTGTACATTCATAGCAAATCAAAAGAAATTGCACACGCACCACAAGGAATTTACATCTGCATGGTTTAGCTGCTCTGTTTGGTATTTGAAGAAGACCTTGTGAGCTATTTTGGCATTAGGCAATAGACTGATTTGGAGTCCCCTAGTGTATAGGGGAATGTATTTCATTTTTTGGTAACTTAACAGTAGAAAGATGTAAAATGGTAACTATATAAATGTCAACTCTAGGGAAAAACAGCCTCCGAATTTCAGCCAGGGCAGAATTTCATCAAATATTCAGACTCTGGCAGCAAGAGGTGTGGGTCTCTGAATGTGAAAAAGCACTTTTGACCACTGTCTGGGCATTACAAATGTCTGCCCCATTATTCAAGGGCAATGGGTGATTGTTGAAACAAGTCATCAGCCTTTACAATTTTTACAGAGCAAAAGAATCAGGTCAGGGAATCTGGCCCAGTCGAGAATCACATCATGGACATTGGTATTGTACAGATTCCCACTGGAAGTGACGTCTGGACAGAATAAAAAGAGTCCAGTTGCCCAGGGACTGGCAGACTTACATGATTATGCCGCTGTCTGTGCACCTGAAAACACAGAGCTAGAAACAAATTTAACTGAATTTGAACAGTCCTTACGCAAGGCATTCAATGAAGAAACATGCAGGGATCTCCTAACTGTGAATGTAGATGGATGTGCATACCACATGGGAGATGATTCTGAAAAAAAATTAGTTTCAGGAATAGTAAATGTGTGGGTCATGTGTAATGGTGTAATGGCATTCCAAGGGTAAGCATGAGATTGGGCCTCAAAAGCAGCCAAGTTGCAGAACTGGCCACTATCTATAAAGCAATATTCACAGCAGTAGAAAATAAATTCAAAGAAATAATTTTGGTCACTAATTCTGATTATGCCCGAAATAGTTTTGTGGAATATTTACCCGGGTGGAAATTGAGAGGAATGGTCACATATAACAAAAAACCTCTTAAACATGGCAAAATGATCCAAGCCATAGATAAACTTGTTTCAGAAAATGACCTGTTCATTCATTGGAGGATGATACAAGGACATCTGAAAACACCAGGGGAAGACAAGGAAGGGAATGACAAAGCAAATCAGTTAGCCAAGATCGAGGCTGAGATGGGGGAGTTTTTTCCAATTGAGCACTTACTGGGTGAAATCCAGGTGGATGCAATTACATGCAACAAAACTCAGGGAACAGTTGATCAGCCGGTTGCGCAGTGGAGTTTTGATACTCCAGATCAGGACTTGGTCAAGGCCCAAAAAGAAGACCCTATTTTAGGCATATTATATAACCATTTGCTATGCATAGTAAAATCCTCTAACTGAGGACTGTAAAGTGAAAGAGGAACTGAGGGTGTTGCTGAAGAACAAAAATAGAATTTGGTTGCAGGTTGGACTGATGATTCGGGAATCCATGTCAGGCCAAATCCAATGAGTAGTGCCTTTGTCATTTCAGGGATTGATGCTACATCATGTCCATGATACCATAACTGCAGGCCACAGATATTCCCAGAAAACTTTGGAAATATTAAAAGAATATATCTATTGGCCACACATGTCCCAAGATGTGGAGCTATATACAAGGGGATGCTTGGTGTGTGCACAGTTTGAACCTACTTACCCAACACACAGGGCACCATTAATGAAAAGAGGTCTGACACTTCCATGGTCAGATTTACAAATCAACTTATTTGGGTCTGTGCAAAAGTCGGCACAGGAAAACAGGTATTTGTTGACGGTCATTGTCCAAGTGGCTGGAATGCATTCCAGCGCTGGATTGCAGTGTGGAAACGGCAGCCACTTTTTTAGTCAACCATATGTTCTCTGGGTTTGTTTATCTTGAAAGGATAGAATAAGACTGTGTGAGTCATTTCACCATTGCAGTGATGACAGAGATGTGGCAAATCTTAGGTGTAAAAAGGAAACTGCACATTTAATTCGGTCCTCTTCTTCTGGGGGTGTGGAACATTGCAGCTGGTCAATTGGTGATATTTTAAAGAAATGAGCTGAGGCAGGGTCCAGTTGGGATTTGTGACTCCCTTTATTGTTAATGGCTATTAAGTCAACACCGTCCAGATCCACAAATCTCTGTCCGCACAAGATTCTAACAGGCAGGCAGATGGTTTTGCCACAACATTTACTGTACCGGAACAATGAACAGGTCCTGGTAAATGCAGCCACAATTCCCGGGGATGAGCTGAAAAAGCACTTGCAACATGCTTTTGCACTTGCGCAACAGAATTTAGAAAGAGCAGCTGACAGTGCAAAATTATTCTATGACAATAAGACATCTGTGAGGGAATATGAGATAGGCGACCAAGTCTATAGGTTTGACTTTGGGAAAGGTAAACATAAAAATGGCAAATTCCTTGCATCCTCACACAGACAAAAATTGTGGATAAGGTTGAACCTGTGGTCTACCAAATTGCTATAAAGGAAGGAGAGTTGACTGTGGAACAATGTGTTCATGTTAACCAAATCAAGTCATTTCACCCGAAGCTTGAAGTGAGATGGTTAGAACAGACTAGAGGAACTAATAGGGAGTAAAAGGTGTAGTTGTATTCAGGAAGATACAGCACTTTTACCTTGAAGAGATTCACTGTAGCCGGCAGGTAGGTGTCAATATAACCATCAAGACGTACATGGGAAAAAGGGGAGAGAAAATCGGTATGTGCATGGCAACATGCACACGTGAAGAGGTAAAAAAAACAAAGAAAAAAGATACAGTTGCAAGATGTAAGGTATAAGAAAAAAGGATGCAGATGCGAGATGTTAGGTGTACAAAAAAAGGGTAAAAGAAGGATCAGACATCCTAGATGATGAGTGCTATTCATATGGTCACTCCATGTAAAAAGATATAGGTTGCATGTAATATTGCTTAAATGCTTAACCTGTTTTTATTTCCAGTCAATGATCAAAGAAAATGCAATAGTGGTATGGTTTCCATGCTTAACCCATGTGTTTATTCCCAGCTAGCTATGAAAAAAATGGTTACTGTTATGCAATTCTATGTTTAACGCACATGTTCATTTCCAGGTTATTAGAAAAGGATCAGTATTGTATATGCTATGTTGCTTAATTCACAGTTTTCTTTCATGTAAACCTCAAAAGAAAGGGAAAATTAATGAGTTTGGTGTAATTGATTCTTAATCTGTCTTTTTCTCTTTTGATTGAGAGACTAACTTATTACCCCTCCAGCACTCCTGGAGCTGACCGTCAGATCCTAGGACTTTGGAGTCCACCGAATGAAGGGGAGTCCCCTGGATGAATGGAAAAACCCCTGGACGGAAGGAGGGGGGAAAAGATGTACGACTAGCGGCCCTGAAAGAAGCCCCACTTGCAGAGGATGGAAGCTTGCTTCACATTAAGGGAAGCAGTGGCATGGACACAGGCCTGCTTGAAAATTCAGCATTAGGTGACCACCACCAAGTTAAGAGAACTATTATCTTGCACTTGGTATTACGCATTATATCTTGTTCTTTGTTTTGATTCGTCACGTTTCACAAACAATTGTAGGTGGAACACTAATTTTGGGAGGACGCAATTTTCAACATAAACATTGATTTCAATAAATTCAATTCTAGGGTTGGACGGACTCAGCCATACAGTCATAGAATAGATACTATTCTCCTGAATTTCATCCAGGACAGAATTTCATCAAAAACTCAAACCCTGGCAGAAAGAGGTGTGAGACTCTAATGTGAATATGGTGTGAGACAAAAAGACAAAGGGGGGTTTGAATTTGGCATTGCATAATAACTGATGATATAACATAGCATAATGCTGCACCATTTCATAGCATGGACTCTGTTGCAATGAAGACTTTCCATATGGGAATTTACAATAAGGGGCAGGTGGAGGAGGGAGCCTTTAAAAAAGGGAGGAGCATAAAGAAAAAAAAGAACTGTCTCTCGGAGGATCGGGCTGTCTGTGCTGGCTGTGACTGTTTGCTGGGTTTTCTGCCTTACGTGACTTTGCTGGTGTGAATATTTCAAGCCTCATTTAGGTGAGGAAAAAGTGAGGGTTGTGTAGCTTTTTAGAATTAGAAACGTAAATAGCTATTTTCATGTGTTTTTTTTTCCCATCCAAGAAGCAGATCTCAAATATAACTGAAGGCTTTAAGCTGCCAAAACCAATGATATGTTTCAAAGCCATTAGATAACAGTGGTTTGAACTGCAAAACAAAAAGTGTGGTTGAAGTTCATTGTGGGACTAGCTTTTATCGCGAAGCATAATTTGAAATATGCTCGTAGTTATGTTTTAGCCTGAAGGATGGAATCTGTTAGCATTGCAAAAGGGAAACAAGAGTTTTACAGGTGCATGTTCCTTCTTGAATTACATAGAAGATCATGTTAAACTCAATAAATTGCATATGTTGTTTTTATTACTCATAAACCCTAAATGCTTATAAAGTACCTGAAAAGAATTAGATCAGCTTTGGTTTATTTATTGTGTTTTCTTGTTACTTGTTATGGCATATGGACAAAACTGAGAAGGTATTTTTACTATCGCTGACGGTAAAAAGATTCGCGAAGATTCACCAAAGCACTGTGAATTGGGGCAAATCATGAAGAGCTGATTCCATATATTACAGCCTTCAGGTGATCTGGTAAGTCTATGCTGAGTTTCTACACCATAACACCAATGAAATACCACCAATGAAATACCACTAAAGTGGGAAATTGGGTATTAGTGCGCATCAGGTCCATTTTTTAGCCTTCTGCTCATGACCCCAATATAAGAATAATATCAAGTAACCTTGTGGCTTTGGGTCTGATAAAATACCCCAACAAAAAAATTGTAATATACATGAGCCGGACTAATGTCTTATTTGGCCGCATGTTTTAGCACACCTAATGCAGAATGCTGAGCTTGCAACTTTAAGCTTGGAAGTGTTTTGAACACAGACATCTGCCTGCTTGCAATTCTGAAGTCCAAGGCCACTGTACCTCATGATCAAGAGTGATGTAACAGACACAGTTTTGTCTGGTTTGGTGTTTTATTTGTTACGCCTGAAGACAGAAACCAGGAGGAGTGATTCGATACATGTTCCCTTGCCATCTCGCTCTCCCCCTGATGTCTTCTCCTCACTGGTTGCGTAATGTCACCAAAGCTTGGTCTGGATCCTTTCTCCAGTATACTTCAATGATAGGGATACATCTTGCTCAAGGGTGGGACGAGGGTGGTTGTCACTGAAGCAGTGCTCCACAAAGCATTAAGGTGGGGCCAGGAGCTGCACTGAAGGACACTCTCCTCCACCTGAAATTGGAGGGGGTGTGCCGACTGGCTCTGGAGAACCGTGCTGTTATTGCTCCCTGTTTTGGTCTTGGAGATGTGCTGAGAGGTTACACTGGAGGGCCATCTCCACCACTTGAGAGTAGGCAGCTTTGTTTGTTTATGGGCTAATACTGGATTTGCAATATCAGATGCCCAATGGGATTTTTTGAGGCACATGGCCACCGGAGTGGTTGAAAGTTAGGGAAGGCCAAGGCCTTAGGCCTATGCGGAGTGAGTAGGAGAGGGGTGGTGTTTTAGACAGGCATGTGTTATAGGTTGGAGTGTAAGGGGCGGCCAGTCATTGGTATAGGGAACATTCTTTAATGTCTCTTCTCCGAAGCTGATGCTCATTCTTTCTTATTGAATAAATCTTCGCTTACTGCAACACTTCGGGCTGGAAAGGTGTCTCCTAGATGCCTAGGTGTGAATGTGGGACGATCAAAGGTGTGGTTGAGGCTCCACTCAAAGTAAGGCAGTCAGATACTTGTTAGCTAGCCCACAAGCAGGTCCCGCTCCCTGAGCAGGGACAGGCCCATTTACACACTCTGCACTGACAAATGTACCCAATTCACACACAGAAAAAAGAGAAAAGCATGCAGAAGCATGCAGAGGTTTGTAAATTGTGTGTGTGGTGTGTGTGTGTGTGTGTGTGTGTGTGTGTGTGTGTGTGTGTGTTTGTGCGCACGCACGCGCGTGCATCTGACTGGACATAACCAATCCTCCAGACAATCCCCACACACCCATAAAGGCGCAGGGGCTTTATTTGCATTTGGACTGCCACAAAAGGCTTTTTCACAGTTTTGTGAATCAAGCACAATTTGCAGCAGCCACAATTCAAAATGCATTGCCACGCAGTACCATCTGTATTTGTCGACTTATTCTTTTTAGAGTTAAGGCAAGAAGGAACAATTTGGTGTGTGCTACTTTTACAGCATGTGATATTGAGACACGCAGTTGTGTGATCACTTCACAAAAGCATCTGCAATGGAGCAAATCCCATTTCCTGGGGCTTGGTTGATGTTTAGATATTCTATTTTTGATGTATTGCACCATGATTGACAGATTTCTAAGTGATGGTGAGGAGCTTAAAACATTATGAGCTTCAACTCGATGCTTTTGCATCACTGGTGGGGGTCTGTTCTTCGGACGGTCGTTGAGATGTTGGAATCCAGATATATTGTGTGTTTATAAAGTTCTTGACTGCACCAGTAGAACTCTCTGTCACAATAATGTACAGCAGAAAACAGCGGAAAGGTCTTATGCATTTGAAACAATGTATCTTCCGAGAAGACAGGGGGAAATGTGAGGGCTCTAGCACAGCTAGGGCCCTGCGCCCAGTGCTTCTATCACTGCAATCAAGGGTGAGTCGAAGAATTCTATACAATTTGCATTGCTAAATAATATGATTATAATTACAAAGCCTTAAATGTGTGTTTTTTCAGCTTGTACATCAGACAAGGGAAAAAAATACTTAGTCCGTTTTTCTTTCTGTTTTTCGTTTGATAGAAAAAAGTTCCATCTCCTGAAGAACCATTGTTAACCACAATAGGGAAACACGTGTCGAGCTAGGAACTATATGGAAATTAAAATTGCAACATAAGTCAATTTACTGGAATTTAAGTACAACAAGTACAGTGCAACTAAAGCACAGTAAGGATTTATATGTTGCAAGGTGTGAAACTAACACTGGCTGAACATGATTTGTTTATTTGAACTGAAGAATATGTACAAGGTATAAAGTCAACTCTACATGTTTTGTTTAAAGTACTGAATTTAAGTTGGAAAATAAAGAAGATTTGTAAAATATAATTCATGACTCAGACTCACCTGTGAACATTCTATCAAAATGGTTGGCGCATTAGAGTAATCTTTTCCCAATTCCTTATTATTGTTCATAGTGAATCTGTGCAGCAGCCACACAGCCATTGGGATGTACTCATGCTGACAACAACAGCCATCTAACAATAGTCATTTATTCAGAAACTTTTAAAAGTTGTCGCCAAGGGTGTTTTGTTGGCTGGAATTTTTCTCTGTTCACTGCAATCAAGGCATGCACTTTGCAAACCCAGGATTGCAATGAAAAGGTGGCCCAAACCTGGGTCAAAGTGGATCAAGACAATGTCGCTTTTTTGAGTGCCGTGACTTCAGTGCTTCTCTTTGTAAATATGTCCTATCACTGCACACAGTGTGAAGACCCTCCTACCCCCGAGGACTGATCATTTCCTTCTTAATATACTCACACACTGTGTTGGAAAAACCACACTTTCAGATCAGACTGTGCCTGATCCCTCCGATTGCAAGAGCCTCCCTGGTCACCTCACATTATCTCTGACCAATATAGATTGATCCATAATTTCCCTGAAATTAAAAATAATGTCCTAACCCTTCCATCTTTCACTGAAATAGATGCACATACTGGTCACTAGTGAGTCCGTTTTTTCTATAACATTTCTTATCAACACAGATGCATTATGGGATGGGTAATAGTTATGTTAATTGATCAGCCATTGACTGTCCCTCCCAGCAGTTCCTTTGCACTCCCTGTCGCAGCCATTTCTTGGCTTAGTGTCAAACTGATGCTGAACTCTCAGGTCCGCAGCCAGGGCCTAGGAGTTCATTGGAGATGATCTTGGGTCATTTTCCTTCTGTCACGCAGTGATGCAATGATTCCCCAAAACAGCCAACAAGGAGAGCCTTCCAAAGAGCACTGACATGGTAGGATTGGGTTCCGTCACCGCAACGGCCCGACACTGTAAGATGAGCACATTAAAATGTCAATTTTCCTCAGCAGTCAATTTTATTTCTGAGCTTTGACATGATATGATATGGCATTTATAACGCACCTGTACACAAGTGTTTCTAGGCACAATAAGACAAGGAGGGGAAACAAAAGGGAGGACAAAACAAGGATCTTACTAAGCCTTGTGTTATTCAGATCACGCAAGAGGAGGGAAGGTGGCGAGGGAGAAGTGCTGTGGGTAGCAGGAGGATGGAGAAGTGCCAGACAAAGGTCATCGCACTAATGTCGTCTAAAGAAAGATTTTCAGTTGCCCCTCAAGTGTCATCACTCATCCATTCTGCAATGCCCGGTTTACTGGCTTTAAAGGGAGAGAGAGGTGGATTCCTCTCACTGCCTCGGGCACTGTCCATGAGAAGAGCATGTCGTCCACCTTCTGCAATTCCTATTGGTCACTGTACAGCATTGCTGAATGATGAGCTACAGAAAGGAAGAATGTCTCTTTTTTGGACAATTTTCTGTTTTCAAAACTCAGTAAGACACAGGAAAACAAACATCTATGTAACGAGGCACCACCATAAAACCAAGGGCCGAAGACCTTGTGGATATTTTAATAAATAGTCCTATCAAAAACAACCTCAAATAACCTGGAGATAACTAAAATGAAAAATACAATACAAGCCAGTTGATAAAAAAAAGCTCCCAAGATGCCACTTAGTATTCATCACTGTAAATACTTCCTCGAAGTGCAACTGTGTGCATGTGCAATTTTCTATTCTTAATGACTGAAGTGCATTGTGCTAAAGTGCCATCAGGAATCTAGAGGAATGCATGTCTCTATCACTTACTGTCCCTAAAATGTAGGTGTCCAGTATGTCCCAAATCCTTGCAAACTGTTTTGACCGACTGACATTTGCCCATCCTTTCTTGCATGTTAACATGAGTTATTATCTTCTGATATGGACAATCCTTCAGTTCACAGTTGACACAAGAATCACATTACAATAAAGATTTTCTTTTTAGTTTTGTGTTTTTTTTTCTGTTATGCTTTTTATCTTTGAATGCATAAGCAGATAAATATAACAGAAATGAGATAGCTACCAAATATTAACTGTCAATATGTTCAATAGGTTATTTATAGTTGTCAAGAGTCACTCCCAATAAAGCCATATATCGGAGAGACCCCTCTGCCTGCACACTGAGAGCAAGGGTAAAGTGGATACTGCAGGATGAGGGATACAGAGAACTAAGTAAAATTATTAGCATCAAAAATCCCTAATGGACACTGGAGAGCAGGATCAAGAAACAGATCATCAAGACAGAGGGACGCAACCCAGTGGGGGTGAGACTGGAAGTTCTCCAGTAAAAGTGAACTGGATGGTCTCCAGCCAGCCCTCTGACTCGGGATCTCCAAACAGCCCTTTAAGATGAGTAGCAGTACCCTCGAGATAGATGGGGATGCAGATTCGTACTCATGCATCAAATAACTATTAGAACTCAATAGTTTGGCAAAGGGAGTCCGTTTAATGACAAGTACATAAAACAGGGAGTACAATGAACATCAGCAATTGCTCCCTCTTCCAACTCCAACTCAATTTTAGAAAAAACACAGTATTTATAGCAAAAACTTGTCATCATTGACGTGCAATCTTATAAACCTAACATGCAACGTGATTGGTTATAGGAAGGTAACTTTATCATAGGTACTATATCTGTATGTGGTAACGGGGAGAGGAGAATGGATAATCAATGTCAGGTGGGGCAACTAAGCCCTTGCTTCAAAATGGCCACTATGAACATCACTAAAAGTATGACATCCCATTGACGCTACACTCTATAGGACCCTAGATTACTCGGTCCACTATGATTGGGTTGGCATCAACCCCACTCATACTTTTCCACTTATGTCTAGCAGCATGCAGAACAACCAGCCAGGTGCAGGGAGCTCGTCTGCACCCCAGCTTCCCTCCAATTATGTTACAAACAATCATCACCTCAGTGGTCATGTGTCAATTACTGATTTGTAGTTTGGCCTCGAGTTTGCTTCTAGAACTGAGAACTTTTAGGGAGTATCGGTATGGTGGAGATCCATGTGTAGGTGTGAAAGTCTCACTCTTCCAGCCTGCCTTGTCACGTGAGTGGGACACTGTGAAATCGACCTCTTCTTCATCTATTTTCATGTATTTTATTTAATTCTGCCAGTTTTCTACCATATGTGACTTATCTTGACATTTCTGAACAGGTTACTCTGTTATTTTCTCTTTAAGTGTATCCACTGTCGGCCTTTTCCAACCAGATATGACCTTGGCTTCTTGGCATGGTTCCCTTCATGATTCTCGATTTGGTTGCTGCAACACTCTCCTCTTGAGACCTTTAGTAACCTTTGTTCAATTCTGCTCATGTGCGTAGTGGAATTATACTCATGTATAAAGTGCTTTTTGAGGTATATATATGTATATGTTGGCGCTTGCTGCAATTTATCCATAGTATCTCCATTTGACTTTGTTTTCCATCAACATTCTCTGGTCTTATATCATCTATGTGTGTGTCCGTCTGATGTCTTATGACGTCACCATTCGTCTTTTATTATCTTCTTGGCTTCTTTGGGTATTCCATTCTGACAACCGTCATTTTGTCTTGACTGTTGATATGGTTTTCTGAATGGGTACCTTACTGTCCAGGTTTTCTTAGTTGTCGGTACTTCAATAGCTGCTGTTACTCTAATAGGCACTGGGCAGAGCCCTACCGCTGCTCTTTGCCGGTTTATTTGTTCTTCATACGTCACATACTTTGGCGTGAAAGTACCAGGTACTACAAATGGGGTGGCTAGAGTGTGGATGGCACCTGGAACTTCCTCTTCACTCCCTGCTCTGGGTGATTCATCAACCACTCTCACTTCCTTTTTTGTATCCATTTTAATTTCATCCTCTGGATCTAGACATCTAGGTCTGAAGAAATGCTTCCTTGGGGTCCATATCTTGATGACTCCCTTCAAGCATCCTGCTGTTCTCACATGCTCATCCTTGTTCCATGTCATTAGTTGAAATTCTCCACTTGGATTGCAATAGATCCATCTTCCCACATATTTTCTATGTTTTCTAGGATACAGGAACTTTGTTCCTTCTGGTACATAAATGCCGGCCTTCACAAAATCTCTTATTTTCCGTGAGTCAGGTCCTTGGGCTTCCAGCCTGACTCAACATCAATCATGATTTTCATCCCTATGGACTTTTTTGCAGTTTTCTGAGAGATTATTAGCTTGATTACACAGAATCCAAGCAATATCATCACCAACAGGGCTCCTAGGAACTTGAATGCATCTGCCATCCATTGTGGAACCCATGATAACAGTGTTTCAAACCAACTGCCATCATCTATTTCGTCAACCTCATCTATCATCTGATTCTGTAGTTGTGTCAGCATACCTATGGCTTCTGTTAAGGTCCCATTTTCGTAATCGTGTGAAGGTATAAATGTGCAACATGATTATCTGATTTTTGGACAAACACCTCCCTCCATAGCTGTGATCATGTTGGGCCATATCTGTTCTGGACCGTCATTAGACAAATTGTTCTTAACTCTTCTTTGATTGCATTAAATCCCTTTATGGTTGTGTTGATGGTCTGCAATAACTCCCATCTGGTTATCTGCAACCATTTAGTATTTGCTCCAACCTGAATTCTTGGCATCAGAATTGTTGTGAACACTGATGAGGTTAAGCTGAACAGCCTATGTTCATATGGGATTGCATCAAAGGCTTCTATTGATTTGGCAGAGTAGTAGTTTTCTCTCTTCATTCAACTTATTAGTTCAACAGATCTCTTCTTCCTTAAGTGAGCATCTGCTTTCGGAAAAGTGTCGATATTCAGGTCTCTTCTTGGAATCACCAATGCTGGAACATGGACATTCACCAATGTACATATACCTCTCCAATTATTCGTCAATCTGATATATGCTTTGGATCCACACACCCTATAATGATCCATGATCACTGCAGTTCCATGCATCATTCCTGTAGCATCGAAGATTCGTCCACAGTGCTGATTCTCTCCAATTTTTCTTGTGCCATTGTTTCTAAAGCATAGTTTGGAACTATCCAAGGGCACTATCTGCAAGGGCCCTTCTCTGTATTCGACCCATGTCAGTAGTATTGCAAGCCTTGGCCATAATGGTTTGCATATCATTTGTGCATTTTCAATTGTTTTTTATAGTATCTAATGATCATCCATGCTCTGCAGATCACTACTCCTTTCTCCCATCCTTCTGGAGAAAGCACTGTTCCCCAAATTTACATTTGACTTTTGTCCTTCCATCTTCGAGCGTCTTCTGTAGATTTTCCTTTGATGTTAAGTTTTTTGTTTGTTTCTCTTCTATCTCTGCTCCTTTCACTCCATGTTTCTCATATCTGATCACTATATTCTTCGTTTTGCCATTATTTCTCATCTTTATATCTTAGACATAATCTTCTTCATCTGGATCAGTTGCTTCAGTTGCTCATTTGAGCGAAGCATCGCTTCCAATGAACTGGTCTCTGGTCGCGCACATTGCTATATGTGATATACAGTGTGCTGTTTTGGCATCTATCTCCACAGCTATGAAGATTTTTGACTTCCCCATGCTGTACGTTAGGAGTGCACAAACAAAGCATTCTTCATCTGAAGGTCACCTTCCAACTTCCTTCATTTGTTGGTACCGTATGTTGTTTCCCAAGTGTGCTTTGCTATCCAGGTAAACATTCAGTTTGTTGTTGTCTTCTTGTGTGCTTCTTCTAATTCTTAACGTCTTTCTGTAGTTTACTAAAACCACATCTTTGAACACATCCGTATAGCTTCTTCTGGCTGGTTGATTTATAGGAACATCTAGCCGCATTCCCTGAGTAGTTGAAAGCTCTGTTAACCCTTCTTTATCCCTATGACTCTTCCTGGAAATGGCTATAAACGGCCATATTGATTCTGCTATTATTTCCGCACGTGATTGTCTTGTAGAACTTGAGCTTGAAGCTTTCATCACTGGATCAGATGTGCTCGTAAGTGCTGTCTCCGTCTGTTCATTCTCTAAAGATTTTTGTCTCCTTAAAAGTTCAGCTTCCTTCATTTGTCTTTCATTTTCTTTTGGCGTAAAACTTCTCATCTTTTTTGTCCATACTTTCTCTGGAATGTGATACTGAAGTCATTGATACTAGACCAGGTATGTCTGGCCCATTATCAGTGTAGGTGTACTGTCATCAATCCCTTATCTGATTTATTTTGCCGACCCTGTCTCCAGCATTTTAATTCATTTGTTAACATAGTGCTGTGTGTGTGTCATTGTTTATCACATCCATCTCAAGCTCAGTCACTCTATCCTTATTTCTAATAACTGGAATGACTATGTAATGTCTGTGCACCTTTTGTAGGTCTCATACGTACATCATTAGGTGTGTGTGCGGCAATCTGAACACTGTGTGCACCTATGAAGAATGCAGTTCTAATTGTTAATGACAACAGTATGATAATGAATACAATGCATGTGTAAATTATACACTTGTAGATAATTTTACAGCATTTGTTCCTGGGGCAATATGAATGCCTCTCCTCATGGGAGAGGATTATGCTGCTGTTCTGGCTTCCGATCTCGATTATCTAAGGAAGGAAAACAAATTCCTTTAATACATGCTAACCAGTGATAATACCTCTGGACTCTGCTGTCTCTGCTTGCAAGTCACGAGTGCTGGACCGATTATACTCTTGGTTCGAATAATAGACTGTGGGCCTCATTACGACCCTGCCAGTACGGAATGAATGGTGGTGGTAAAACCGCTGCCACCGTTCTTTCCGGACCGGCTGATTAAGAGTCTTGCAGGTGGGAAGTGTCAGACCTGGCGGGTTTAACACCACCCGCGTGCAGGCGGACATGGAAACACGGGCTCTGTCATAGACAGAACCAGTGTTTCCATTGTCCCCATCCCCATGGAGTCCTATGGGGCTCCATGGGAATAGGGACTTACACAACTCCGCCTCTGGAATTCCCGGGTCACCGGGGTCGTAATGTCCTGGTGATTCCGGGAATCACGGAGGCGTAATGGTAATACGGGTCCGGCGGTAACCAGCCGGTTTTTACAGCTCGGTTACCGCCTGACTCGTAATGAGGCCCTGTCTCTTTGGTCTGGTAACAGTTCTCTTTCCATTAACGAAAGTTCAAAATGAGGCAATAAGTTCAGTGAGTCTTTAAATTGCATATTCCATATAGACCAATTCCCAGTCTATGCCTCTAATCTGTTTTACTCCAGACAACATGTTGTTTTCATGCCGGCATAAACAAAAGTGAAGCCCTTGGCAACACCTTCATGATCTGTCCCTCGAAGGAAAGTTTCTACACTCTTCTGTGATTTCGATGATGACTGGAAAGTTCGACCTGAATCACAATGCTATGCAGGAGAATACTCAAATGTGTAGTGTTTGCTGGATCTCTGATGAAAGTGAGGACGTTGAAATTGGCATGTCTCCCCACAAGTTCTGGAAAGTAAATGAAACTGTTCTGCAATCACTGTGAGCAGCCTCTTTATTGTCTTTTCGTTTTCAGGATCTTGAAGAAACTCTGTTATGTTCATGAGTCTTCCCACCAATGACGGGTAGGACCTCAATACTAACTCAAAATAGATCAGAATATCTTTGCTGAGGTCCCTTTTGCATGACACCCTAAGTGAGTTCCAACAAGGATTCTGTGGCGAAGGACTCAGGATACTGTATTCTTTTCCAGTTTATATGTCCTCAATCAAAATGTGGCATAGCTTTTCTTATCAAGGGTTCAGTGTGCCTCAGTCCAAAGTTCAAAATCAACAAGCTGATTTGTGGCTTATAAATGCAATCTTCTTCCTTCACGATGCAACTAGGATGAACAGAGTGGTCGTGTTGTGTCTCTTTTTTGTCCAGAACTAAGCCACAGCTTTCCACAAAGGTTTCTTGTCTTTTGCTTGACTGGTCATGCGTCCTTCTTCCTCATCATAGATCTTGTCTGCACGTGCTGTGGTTCTTACCCGTCATCTGTAGTCTCTTCGCTGTGGGGTGGAGGCAGAGGGGTCTCTCCGATGTACGGCTTGATATCTCCAAGGAAGATCCAAGCTCTTCTTACCTGTAACTTTACTGCAGAGGGTATGATTTCCTCTACAATGAACGGGTCGTGCAACCTTGGCTCTTCCCACTTTTTTCTTGTGCGATTCCTTACTTAGACAGTGTCCGCAGGGAATAATTGAGGCAAACGTAATTCTGAAATTTGATCTGTTGTAGCATCTCCTTCTGTGTTCTGTACTGCCCTACACCCTTCTTGTCGTCGCTGCAGCTGTTCGGAATTTACAGAAAAGCAAGATGTCATGCAATTCAAGTAGTTTTGCATTTCCAAATCTAACACTTCTCTTGTAGGCTGAGAATCACATCTAGCTCTAGTTCGAGGTGTTAACGTTGATTGCATTCTTCTTTCCGTCACGATTTCGTGCTGCGTGAGATGGTGATCAGAAACAGGTTGGTTTCTGAGTGCATACAGTGCCAGTGGAAGACAGTGTAACCATCCCTTCTTCAGAGTAAGCTTCAACTTGGCTATCCTTTCCTTTAATAAGCCATTGAGCCTCTCGCATATCCCATTCCCTTGAGGATGGTACGCCGATGTAAACTTGTGCTTATTACCAAGCATGAACCTGATCTGTTCAAATATTGCATTAACAAAATGAGAACCATTATCTGACCTCATAACTTCACATACTCCCCATCTGGGAAACCCCTCCCTCACCAGGAATTTGGCCACACAGGTAGAGTCCGGGTGTGTACATGGACCTGCTTCTATCCATCTAGAGAATGGACACACCACTGCAATTAAATACCTGTACCCGTTAGATACTTGAATCATATTGACATAGTCGATATGCAAGTGCTGAAAAGGCCCATCAGGCCTTGGGATCACTCCCATGATCACACATAGTGTATGCCCAGTCATGAACTTCTGACATATTATGCAATTTATCATAAAAAATGCAACATGCTCTGCCAAGTTCAGTCTAAACTAGTCTTTGGCAATTGTTGCTGCTAGATTCAATTTTGTTATGTGCGCTGGATAGTGTAACTGTTCCAGTGCTATCTTCAATAAGGCTATAGGCATCACTGGTTTACCAGTGCTGTCTTGTCACTACAAGCTCTCGGAAGGGTTTAAAGAGCACCCTCTTAGCTTCCATAGGTCCCTTTCTTCCTGTGGTGCTTCTCCTTGGAGCTCCATTAACTGAGTCTTTGGCATATTGCTATAGCCTTCCGGCTCACTTCGTGCAACAATCATTTTCTCATGCACATCAGACATTTCCACAATCATTATTATTTCATCTTCGCTTACCAGACGCTTGGCTTCAGTGTCTGCTGCTTGATTTCCGTATGAGATAAAATATGTCCCTTTCGTGTGGGCGGTGCATTTCATGACCGATATGCCCAGTGGGAGCTATAGTGCCTTAATGAGCCTGTCCAATAAGTTGGCGCGCTGCACTGGTGTGATGTCCGCTCGAAGGTAGCACCTCATTTTCCAGTACGCTAAGCATGCGTGCACTGTCGATGTCACATAGGCGGAGTCACTGTACACCGTTACTTTCTGGTCTGTGTGATTCTCGAGTGCGAGTATCAACGCTGATAATTCGGCAGCCTGTGCTGAATAATGGGAGGGTAACCGTGCACTAATGAGTACTCAGAATTCTCCATTTGCTGTGTGCTTCATCACAGCGGCACCTGTATACCTCAGTCCATCCTTTTGATCGATCCTGGAGGAACCATCAACGAAGACGATTTCTCCTTCTGCCAATGCATTTTCTTTCACTCTTGGAATCTCATCATAAAATTCTTGATAGTTCACACAATCATGTATTGGCTCTGCTTCAGTGACTGGCTCTGCTATAAACATAGCTAGGTTCACTATTTTGCATCAAACTATTTTAATCGTTGGATTCAATATGACCACTTCATAAGCGGAAGCTCTTTGAGTTGTCAATGTGCCTTTCGGTTTCTCCAAAATGGCAAATAACGCATGCTTGATGAATAATGTCATTGGGCACCCCATTACTATGGTTGGAACTTTCTCTATGACGAATGCTGAGGCAGCCAAACTTTGTTCACACAGGAAGTGACCTCTCATTACTGGGTCCACATTCCCACTGTAGTGTGCCATGGGCTTGTACCCCAACATGGTTTTCTTTGTAAGGACTGCTGTCATAGCACTGCCATTCGTGTGTGAAAACAAGTAGAATTCCTCTGCATAATTGGGAATCCCTAAAACTGGTGCCATGCAAATGCCCTTTTTAGTTCATCAAACCCTTCCTCCATGGTCTTAGTCCACACGATTATTTCCTTTGTTGCCTGTGCTTTCTTTAAGGCTTGTAATAAGGGCTTAGTATATGAACTATAATCAAAAACCCATATTCTGACGTAATTGCAAAGCCCTAGAAAACTCTGCATTTGTTTTATCATGTGTGGCTTGGCTGTTTTTGAAATGGCTTCAGCTCTTTCCGGGGTAACCCTTTTCCCTTCATGTGAGATCCCTTCAAGTGTACAGCACTTCTTGTTGACAGTATTGCAACTTCTCTTTGTCAACTTTATATCCTTCCTCAGCAAGTATAGTCAATAGCTGAATGGAATCGAGGCTGCACTTTTTCTCTGTTGTGCTGCAAATTAGAATGTCATCCACATATTGCAAGACAACACTTTCTAATGCAATATTGCTTAAGTCCATCCGCAGGAGCCTGTTGAAAATTGAAGGAGACTCACAATACCCTTGAGGCAATCTTGTGCTTTTAATTGGAACTTGTCTGAACGTAAATTATGTCAAATCCTGCAAATCTTTGTGCAATGGGATTGAGAAAAATTCATTTTTCAAGTCATTCACTGTGAAATACTGTGCTTCAACGGGTATATTACACAGGATTGTGGACGGGTTCGGGACTAGAGGGAACTCAGCCTCTACTATCTGGTTTATCAGCCTTAAATCTTGTATTAAACACCAAGACCCCCCCTTAATTTTTTTGATAGGGTACACTGATGTATTACATGGTGACTCTGATGTCACTAAGATGCCCTGCTCCATCATGGCAGAAATTGTCCTGAAAATCCCTTCATCTGCTTTCCTGGACATGGGATACTGTTGTGCTTCTGGTAAAATTGCTCCTGGTTTCAATTTAATCTTCACTTCTCCGACTCCTTTCAGTAAGCCTACGTCATGAGGGCCTGTAGTCCATACTGAGACAGGTATTTTGACATATCGTCATCAAAATATTCAGAACGTTTTTGTGCCAACATCATTTTATGAGGCACCTCTCTTTTAATCATTTCCACCCAATAAATGAGATTTATCTCAACTGTCATCTCATCTTCACCTATTTGCTCTTCAAATAGAACGTCATCAGTGACGTCAGTCAATCTGTAACCTTCCCCAATGGCGATTATTGCACACCATTGTCTGCCTTCATCATCACAACCATCAAGCAAAGCCATCCCTCCTCGCACTATGGCTGCTTGTATTGTTAAGGGAAACACTCGTCCCTTTTCCTCATGCATAGGTATTCTTGGTCTGAACAGAAACTCATCTGGCGTTCTCATTGTTTTGTCTGCAAGACCTGGTAGCCCTGACATTAATATGCGCACTCCATATGCGAATATCTCTGGTTCCAATGGAATAGCTTTCATACTCATTTGTCCTGTGTATGCTCTAATAATTTCGCACACGTTCAAATAATGCATTCCTGGAGTTGAGCATACTATGCCCTTTTCCGTGAACGAGATTGTCATGTTAAGGTTTGTCATTAAGTCTCGTCCCAATATATTTACAGGAATCTGCCTTGAATATAGCAGTGGCACTTTGATGTTACATTCTCCTATGGAAACTGGAAGTTCTTTTGTAAAAGGAACACAACTTGTTGCTCCTGCAAAGCCCTGAGTATTTATAGTGTGCCGGACAAAGAAAACTTGCCTTCATGTATACACGAGCGCGTCGCACCCGTGTCAACTAAGAAAGACTATTCCTTATCTCCTATAAAGACATCTACCCTTGGTTCCTTGTGAGGGTTCGGTGTCACTGATAGCATAGAACACATCAGGTCTCCCAGTGAGCTGTCCTAGTCCATATATAATCTCGTCCCACACTGAGTGAATGGATTTCCTCCATCACCAGTGGCATCTCCTATTCCAGAATTTAGTACCTGTCCTGTACCTGTTGTTGTGACAGTTGCATCTGAGACTGTTGAGACTGTCCCTGTGGAAAATGTGTCCCCTTCTGCTGTGGTTGCAAGTTTTGCTGTACTCTTGGTGCTTGCTGCTGTACCGTGTGATTCTGCACCAATCCATTCCCACCCTGCTCCGAGAGCGCAGCTGGATTCACCATCCTTCCTCTTGTGAATTGGTCATTTTGCACCATTCCTTGACTTCTGCACACACGTGCTAGATGCTGTGTCATCCCACACGTCCAACATGTTGGCGGTGGTCTAATAACTTGCACATTTTACATATCCTGGTTTCCGTTTTACATATTTTGAAAACCTCCCTGATTACTCTGAAAACCACCCTGATTACTCTGCCATCCTCTTCCTCGAAAGCCTCTTCCTCTTGGGTAAAACCCATTATTGCTTTGATCGAACTGCCTTTGCTTATTGACCTGTTGCGTATTTGATCCATCCGTACTAGTTATCATTGCCCCCTCAATGGCATATTTTGATAATTTTTTCTTCACTAATTTAGCCTCTTCGCCCTTTCGTGCAGCATCCTTTTTGTGATTTTTCTCTTGCAGCAGCCTGCAATAGTATGCGATGGTCAGCTGTATTTCATGAGTTCGAATACCCATGTGTCTTGGAAATTCTGAATGTAAAGCAACGGATCATCTGACTCCTTCATCTTGCGTGTCATTATAGCTCCCATATCAGAAGTGTCTGGGGATAGCACTTGAAGTGCTTTCCATACCGCGGTTCTGCAATTGTTAAACGGCGCTCTGTCATGCGCAGTATTAACGGTACTCACCCCAGGGTGACCTGCACGTGTCCACACATCGTCAGCTCCATCACCAAGTATGGTTATTAAAAGACCCTTAATCTCCCATATAGCTAAAGTGGTCACTCCCGTCATTTTTTCTAACTCATGTATCCATTTTCCGGCTCCAGATGTCAACACTGGGAGCTTATTTTTCAGGTTTTCTCTATCCATCTGTGGCCAAGGTATATATTGTGGCCTCATTCCTCCTTTTTCTAATAAGGGAAACTGCGACACATTAAACTCTTCTTCCTCTCTCATAATTTTTCTGTCTACTGCAGGGGTAATATTCCCGCATCGCCATCTACCTGGCAATGTCCTTAACCTGCTGACATATGGTGGTGGAGACACCCCCCTCTGACCGTGGGACACTCCTTCATGCCGATCTGATTGTATGGTTAACTCCGGTGCTTTAAGTGCAGACCCAGTAGAGTCCAACCATTTTATTCCCTTTTCCCTCGAGAAGCATCTTTCGCAAATTCTCTCGTCTTCTCTTTCTTCACATTCTTCTCTTTCTGCATCTGGTATTGTCTGTGCCCAACTCATGTAACTTCTCGCATCCTCCTCATTTCTATTCAGTGTCAGCCTATCTAAGAACAGTTCTCTATGTCTGCTACTTCAGGAGGTGTCCTCAGTATCATACAACTGAGTGCTCTCAAGACGCTCATCCTCTCTGTTCCCATGGGGTATCTTTTCTAGCCCCATCTCATCATATATTCTATTGATTGTCTCTCCGACACTTCTGGTGTCGAAGTCATCTTCTAGATTTACTCTAGACGTGCCTGGTACTGAATCGTACTCAGGAAAGAATATTTCTATATGTTCCCAGTCTACTACTGGATCAGGTTTTCCCTCGCTTGTAAGATAGTCGAGATTCTGTGCTCTATGTCTTTGCTTGCGTTCTATGTCATCATCAGATTCTCTACGGTTCCTCGCTTCCTCTCTGACACTATCTTCTTCTTGTTTCCTCGCATCTCTTCGTTCATGTGCTCTTTGCATTTCCTCATCTCTTCGTCTTTTTATTCTCTGCTCCCGTATTTTTTGTTATTCTTCTTCTATTCTCCTTTGTTCTATTCTATCCTGATCATCATCTATTTTCTACTTATTATCACGTTTTCTCTGTTCTTCCACCTTTTCCTGTTTTCTGACCTGCTCGTCATGATATAACAGCTCTGGTTCCTGCCTATCTTTTTTCCTAACTCCTTTGTCTCTTAATTGTTTTTCCTTGTCCTTTGCTTTTCCTTCTAATTCGTCCTGTTCTCCCCTTTGTCTCATATCCTCAATGCCTTTACCATCAAGTTTCAATAAAATCTAATCTCCCATCCATTCGTTCTGTGTGAATGCTATCTCATAAGACCTATCCTCATCTCCTTTCCATCTCTTTACCTATCTTTCCGTACCTCAAGATGTACTTGCTTGTGCTTGATCTCCTTTTTCCTTTTCGCATCTCTCCTTGTCCTTAGGGACTTTGGAGATAATATCTCTTTCTCTATCCTTTTCTGGGCTTTCGTCACCACTTTGCCTAGGCGACTCATATGACGGGTTGCTATATCCCGTGGCTGATTTAAGTTCCCTCAACGTGTACAATCCTTCATTTTTACTAGCTTTGCTTTTTGTTTCAGGCGGGGTGGGTGGTGCAGATGGCTCTTCACCCCCCTCTGTGCATATATTCAGTATCCAATGTAACGGTGGCTCCTCCTTTTTTTCTACTTGGTACATCTTCCAAAGTTCTAAACTAGCCAGGCGTTTGTCTAACTTTTTCCCTGTGTATGTGGCATGTAAATATGTTGTCATGTACTGCATGACCGTTTTAGATAGCGATCCGCCTTGGGGCCATGGCATAAACATTTTGTCTGCGGTCCCTTTAACCCATTCCGCACTGTACTGTTCAAGCTTAGGTGCATGCTTCGGCAACTGTTTGCACAAGTGTATCGATGGGGTAATGTCTTCCATGCTTAACATGTTTATCCACTCTTTATATAACACTTTATTATTCTTTAAGTTTCACAAACAATATCAACAGTATGAGTGAGCATCAATCGTTGAAAGCTCCAATCACGTTCTTTCAACAATAATTTTATTGTTCACTTTTGTCAACAACAACCATCACTCCATGCCATGGAAATTTTTTCTTTATAATCGTGCAATTTTCATGCTATTTCAAAAATGTTTTTTACCTTATGATGTCATAAATTAACTAAAACACATAAAACAAACAGACAATCTCTGGACGGCCACACAAATGTCATGCCATCTGCTTCCTCAGATGCATCCTGCCCCAATTTGTATTCCGATAGGGAATTTAAGCCCATCTCTTTCAGATCATCTTTAATCGATCTGGTCTCCTACGTCATCCTATCAATCAGGACTTTAGATGAAGGCTTCTGCTAGCGCTCTTTAAAACCTAGGCACTGGGTGTATACTCTTATCGCAGCCACACTCACGATATCTCTTTATTTGGCTCAGCCACACTCGTGTCAATGTTTTTCCCCTTATACATACATTTACATTTTACTCTTACTCTGACGTTATATTTGTCCCACCTCCCTCCATTACTTTCCCTTTACTTGTTTTTTAAGGCATGCAAGCTTTTGCCAAAACATACAGTCTTCTTTACTCACCGTTTGCATGTTTTTCCTCTCCAGACGCTCGGGATCACCGTCTTCGTTACTGCCTTTCCATGCTGCTCGTTCGATCAGCTGCTCGTAGAAGTGGGAAGGAGTTTTTGGGAGAAAGAAATGGTCCCTTCACACCTAACCTGCAGGGTTTCCGATTAAATGAACCACTATCTACGTGGAGCTTCTTGTTCTATCAGCCGGATGGCAAAGGACTTGTGATATTGCTGAGGACCCAAAGTTACTTATGTCAACAGCCGATGGGTATCTTATCTAATCTAACCATCTAATCTTTGCTACCAAGTGAACTGGATGGTCTCCAGCCAGCCTTCTGACTGGGGATCTCCAAACAGCCCATTAAGATGAGTAGCAGTACCCTCGAGATAGATGGGGATGCAGATTCGTACGCATGCATCAAATAACTATGAGAACTCAATAGTTTGGCAAAGGGAGTCCGTTTAATGACAGGTACATAAAATGGAGAGTACAATGAACATCAGCAATCGCCTGATCTTCTCGCTCTCTTCTAACTCCAACTCAATTTTAGAAAAAATACAGTATTTATTGCAAAAACTCATCATCATTGACGTGCAATCTTAAAAACCTAGCATGCAACGCAATTGGTTATAGGAAGGTAACTTTATCATAAGTACTATATCTGTATATGGTAAGGGGGAGAGGGGAATGGACAATCAATGTCAGGTGGGGCAACTAAACCCTTCCTTCAAAGTGGCCACTATGAACGTCACTAAAAGTACGATGTCCCATTGGCTCTACTCTCTATAGGACCCTAGATTACTCGGTCCACTATGATTGGGTTGGTATCAACCCAGCTCATACTTTTCCAATTACATCTAGCAGCATGCAGAACAACCAGCCAGGTGGAGGGAGCTCGTCTGCACCCTAGCTTCCCTCCAATTATGCTACAATCACTCATCACCTCAGTGGTCATGTTTCAATTACTACTTTGTAGTTTGGCCTCGAGTTTGCTTCTTGAATTGAGAACTTTTAGGGAGTATGGGTATGGCGGAGATTCATGCGTAGGTGTGAAAGTCTCACTTTTCCAGCCTGCCTTGTCACATGACTAGGACACCGTGAAATCGACCTCTTCTTCATGTATCTGTGGCTTATCTTGACCTTTCTGAACAGCATATTCTGCTCTTTTCTCTTTAATTGAATCCACTGTCAGCCTTTTCCAACCAGACATGACCTTGGCTTCTTGGCATGGTTATCTTCAACTGAGTTTTGCTCCGTCTTGATTCTCGATTTGTTTCCTGCAACACTCTCCTCTTGAGACCTTTAGTAACCTTTGTTCAATTCTGCTCATGTGCGTAGTGGAATTATACTCATGTATAAAGTGCTTTTTGAGGTATATATATGTATATTTTGGTGCTTGCCGCAATCTATTTTACTAATAAGTATATGCAAGCTTCACGATTTCTTTGCATTTTATAGTTTCTTGCACCTGTTCACGCTTAAACTTACTGAATATCTTCATCGTGTATATGGCATAAGCTTTCTTCATCTTGGGTTCAAGATGTCATTTATCCATAATATCCCCTTTTGACTTTGTTTTCCATCAGCATTCTCTGGACTTATATCATCTATGTGTGTGTCCGTCCGATGTCTTATGACGTCACCATTCGTCTTCCTTCATTATCTTCTTGGCTTCTTCGGGTATTCCATTCTGACAACCATCATTTTGCCTTGACTGTAGATATGGTTTTCTCAATGGGTTCCTTACTGTCCAGGTTTTCTTAGGTGTCGGTACTTCAGTAGGTGCTGTTACTCTAATAGGCATTGGGCAGAGCCCTACCACTGCTCTCTGCTGGTTTATTTGTTCTTCATACGTCACATACTTTGGTGTGAAAGTACCAGGTACTACAAAGGTGGTGGCTGGAGTGTGGATGGCACCTGGCACTTCCTCTTCACAAGTCTAAACTTGTGTGACCAAGTTACTTAGCTTGTGGGATCCCAAACCCCATGGAATCAAGCAGGCTGACAACCAAACGACAACATCCTGCCACGGTTATTGACGTCCCAGCCAAAAATGGGAACGATAACAACAAAACAACATCCCCCATTCGAACACTGGTGGAGGGAGGCACACAGAGCTTACCTAAAAGGGATATCCAGATAGGACATGAAACCAAGATATTCGGGAGTGAAATGCAGCAAGGCCCCACAAGGGAGCTGCCATGTAATGATCAACACCAGTTAAAACCAAATGGGGAAGTCTGGGACAAAGACAGCCAATCAGATGTAGAGACCAGAAGAGTTCAATGTGTTCCTTTCTCCAGCCAATGGACATTAGGAAACAGAGGAATATACGTGGCTATGGTGAGCTGGAAGGCCACTCGTAAATAACAATCAACAGCATTTCTATCCATATAAGGAGATACCAGAGGGATAAGGGATCTGAACAACAAGAACTATTAATGAAAGAATCAAGCAGTATTTCATATCCCGAGTTTTCTCTACACTCACAATAGGTGTTTATAGGCATTTGAACATTTGACAGTTCCTGTTTCAACTCTTTACCGTTAGCTTTAATACCACTGATTTTGTAAATCTTTCTAAACAACAAAATCTGGTTGGAATGTTTCCACCTTCCCTTGCACCAATCGCCCAAGGGCAGCCTTGCCCTTACACAGTTTAGAGGTAAACGGGCATGCTGTTCGACAACTCCTTGGTTTTAGTCAGGGCACCTTTAATTGACCTAAAAGACAGGCCGTATCTTCACGAATGGAAAAGGTAGGCGGGTAGTATGATATATCTCTTTAATTTACACTCTATTTGTCACCATACTTTAGTCTTCAATTGAACATGTGCTGAATGTTTTTGTTTTTCCTGCTGCACAGTATCATATTTGTATGGCGTATTATTTTTCCTCAATCAAGCTATTGAATTTGATAGCAAATATTGCAATTTGTTTTGGTTGCCTCGGACTCGGGATGCACTATGAACGTGTTGTGTTAATAATCTCCAGGGGAAGTAATGAACACCTAGAGGGAATGTTAGGATTGCTACATCAATGTTTCAATTTGTGGCACCTCATTCAATTTGCTTATGAACCAAATAACTTCCACTGGTTCAATATCTGATTCATGAATGGTCTATAACCAACTAAGCTTGTGATATATGTTTCTCGGTAGGAAGCTTCTTAAGAACTTAAAAAATGATCACTGTTCTCAGTGGACTCCCTCAGAGTTTGCTTCTATATGCTTAATTATTATCTGCCCACTTCATTGGATCTTAAACAGCATGCCAACCATGGGCTGCACAATCTTTCTACCTCACAATTCATATTTGCTCCTCTTCATCAGAGAACAAATTATATTTCATCTGTATGTAAACAAGGAATTTTCATGCCACATTTATCTTATAATGTTAGTACCAGGCTGTCAATAGTTTACTTTATTAATGTGTCTATCCCAATCCTCTGCCTTGTGTTACCAACCACAGTCAACAATTTTACACGTGCTACTCTTGGACTAGGCAGCTTTTGAGCTCTTGCTTGGCAGTACCGGAATTATTATTCTGGAATTTGACCTGCGGTACCATAAATAGACACTCAAGGTATTCTAAGCCTACATATCTTGCAGGATTGCCGGAGCACACTCCTAAACCCTTCACCCACCCAAATCTACATAATGTTGTGTCTTATACTACTCAATGCATCCTGGGAAACACAATACCTAGGATATCAAATCTACTGCTTTATTACGTTGCCTTTCTCTAGAATTCAGTTCATATATTTTAGACTAACATGCATCCACACTACCACTATACATCCTTCCAGTGCTACATTGCCTTTATCTGTCTGCAGCCTCTTTGACTGCTTTTCCCACCATCTTACCTAAACCATTTCACACTCTTTCTTGCAACAGATGAAGGTTTGGTTTTCCTGGGCGAGGGCACATTATGCCATATAAGAGCAAAGGATAGGGGTTTTTAAACTACTATAGTCTTCATTCAGTAAACTGCAAAGCATATATCTCAACATAACCCAATATGATGTTGTGCTTCGTATGATGTGGCTTTATTAAAAGTTTTAAATGACGAAAAGGAAATTGCCAGAATTCTGGAATCCTTATTTGTTGATGTTCACATTGTCTCGATTCTGGAATCCTTATAGCTCAGTGTTCATATTGCACTGATTCTGCAAGCCCTTGATTGGTCAGTGTTCCCATTGTCTTCACTCCTGAGTCATTATAGGTCCTTTGCATCTGGAGAAGGGCGCTCAGCCAATAAGGTGTTTGGAAACATGGGTGAGAATACTCAGTGTACTGCCTGCATTTTGCAGTCACCTGAGCCCCTCCCCCTGCTGCCACGATCTTGATGTAGGGAAGAAACAGGGAGCCTCTCCCTATTGCCTCCCTGCACTCCCAACCCTTCAAAACATCCCACCCTCTTTCCCCACCCCATCCCTCTTCTCTTACCTGCTGGACCAGAGCTTTGTGGTCCAGTCCCGGCATTCCTTCCAGCCCACCACAATAGAATTAAAAAAAGGGACTAAGTGCCTGTTCTATTTACTATGGCAGCGGCCATCTTGTTTTGTTTTTCTGGAGATTCGGCTCATGCAGTACTCGTGGAGCCCATCTCCTGTTTAAAAATAAATAAAATCTTCTGCACCTAGGATGAACCCTGGGTACGATTAGCAATCACCCCAGTTTAGGGTTGTGTACAGGGCTGGTAATGGCCCTGAGCCCTCGCCGAGGCCCTCGCTTCACTCGAGACTACCTATCCTCGGGTTGGCATGCCGTTCCCTACCCGTTATAGGTCCATTTTCCTTTTCTGGATTCTAAAGGCCAGTGGTCCCATTGACCTGATTCTGCCATCAATATTGAAGCATTAGTCCTGGCCCTGCAGTTTGCATACTTGGATTTATAGGGAAATGCCTATAAAATATAAATGAAACTACAAGACCCAGCTTTCAAGGAACAAAGCCAGAATTAGGTGAAGTTCCACCTGACACCAGTCCCCGGGCAACTATGTGTTCCGTAGAGTGATCAAACGACTCCATGCCACCAGGACACCACTTGTCCAGGTCACATCTTTTCTTCTACAGATTATTAGGAACAGGTGGTTGTCATGTTCAGACACTAGTTCGATCCACATTGTTATGTGGAAGGCAGGTTAGGGTGGGGGCGGGACCCAAGGGAGGCGAAGTGACGGGGAACGGGGAAGGAGTAAGGCAGTTAAACCAAAGCTTGGAGTTGAGACCAGATTTACCCATGTGGGCCTCCATTATTGTCTGAAACCATGTGCAAGCTGATACAGCACTGCCGTATACCTATGAGCGCTGCTCATGTTGACATTGGTGACGAAGGTAGATGGACCCGGCATGGTCCTCCCAGGCCTCATTTCCCCGCTCAGAGCAGAAGCGGGATGGGTGGCACGCCACCATCGCTCACGTGGACCCAGGGAAGCGGCAGTGATCACGCCCCCTGTGGTGTGGCCGCAAAGATAAGCAGTGCACACAGCAGGCTCTCAGCACTGCCGCATACCTATGAGCGCTGCAAAGCTGAAACCCGCGGAATACATCGCTCGGTCAAGTGAAAGCCCAGGACTTGAAACGAGCTATCACAGTGACTTGGAGTCATCCGGTTACCCAGTTCATGGGTCCTTTACTCGTTTTCAATCTGTGGGCCGCCATTTCTAAGGAAGCCACGTGCCCCTAAGTGATTGATTGATGGGACATCCACTCATTACTTCTGGCTTTGAATGTTCCTCCGAGTCCCCCCAGCAGAGAAGATTTTCCACTCGTTTAATGGAATCAGATGTGGCCGTGGGCACTCAGTGTTATTAATTGTGCAATACTTGACAGACAGCCCGAAAGTCCTGTCTGATTCCTCTCCAAAGTAATTGGAGCATCCATAGACAGGCAGTAAATTAGCACATTGATTTTCTGCTGAGCTTAAATTATTGGACACCCCTCTATTCAATTTATCCAAGAAGCATCTATTTGGTTTTTGACTGCGAAAAACAAGCGTGTGGCATTCTCTGCTGCTTAAGAATGCTAGAAATGATGCACTTTCATAATCCCTCACCCCCTCCCTTATTAAAAAAACGCATTCTAAAGGATGGTGGCGTCTACTTTCACACTTTTGGTGCTGCGCAAAAATCAAGCAGATGGATTTGTTTAACTAAAAGCTGTAAAAGAAAGTGGCGACAGCAAGCTTGATGCCAGACTATTATGAACGTCTATGCAACTCGTCCTTGGCACTTAAGGGGTAAAACAATTCTAAACAAATACACTAACTGTGGAAGTTATTGATTAGATTTGTTTGCAAAAAAAACAAGACAAAAGTCCCTTTATTTCGAAACTCGTGATTAATGGGCAGTTGTGCTGGGGCGAGTTGGGGAGCGGAGTATGGCAGGGAGTTCGGTTAAAATGTAGAGCGTTTCTCTCTTTTTGAATTTTGAGCACGTAACAGACTTCACTCTCTCCGGGAGTCGTGCAGCCCCAAAGACACTCTACATCCATCGGCAATATTATTCTTTTTTATTTTTATAAACCCTTTGGAATCAGATACTTGGGCACAATTATTTCAATTAAACGAAACCCAAACTGCAAACTCCAGAATGTTCTAGCAGGTTACATGGAAACACAGATATGACGAAATGGTGTCCCGATGACATGGAGTCATCTCTTCACCATGCTACAAGGACCCACTGGCTAAAAATCATAACGGAAAAGGTTTTCTTAACAAGTCAAAGCTTTCTCCCGAGTACTCCTGTACAAGGCACACGTCCTATGCCTTCTCCGCCGCATCTCTCCGACACCCAGAAAGCACTACACTCACTAACACGCACTTCCACTTTTGTGTACACTTGGGGGAGGGAGGAATTCCCTAATTGCACCTTGTGTAGTGTATTTCCACAGCAGTCCAGGAGCCACGCCGACCCAGAAGTGTTTTGTGGTGGAAGCAGTAGGCCTGCGGGCCTACTCTTTCATTCCATTCCGTCAGGGGTATACAATGTCCCCAAGAGCTAAATCCATCCCATCTTTTCAGGATAGCCACGCAAAATAAATATGAAGACGAGGAATCTAAATCAGAGTTAATTACATAGTCAGTGGTTCGACTGAAAACCTGATGTGCGCAATCACACGTCTCAAAGACCGGAGTTGAGTATCCCTGCAGTAGGTACTCCAAATTTACCCTAAGCTACCACTTATTTATGGCATAGGCAAATGAAACGGAAAGGTCCAGCACAAGCTCAGGGGGCTCATAGCCCTACAACCCCACAGGCAATTCCAGATGTTGATGGCGTGCTGCCTTAGTTCAGGGAAAAGTCACTCAGAAGGGATCCGCCGGGTGACGCGCTCTTTCATGTGAGAGGCCCCCAGTGTCAGCCAGAAGAGAGTGCTTAGGGGCATTCAAATGAGGTAAACTACGACCTTGGTGTTACATCCGCCTCACGTTCCCCATGCGCAGTGAAGTGAGGCAATTCAATAAATTACCCACTGTATTGGAAGCCCAGCAGTTCGAGACCTGACCAGCAACTGCTGTGTTGCGTTTTTCACATGCTGCTGGTGCTGCACATTACCAGGGCCCATGCACAGCCTAGCTCGAGCTCATCCGCCGCTGGCTCCCCCAGCAGTGGAAACAACACTGGCAAAGAGTACGTGTATTAGAACACCTGCGCACAGCTGATTACGCTATCTATCAGTGCCAAATACATAGTACATGAACAATATTTGGAAGCACGTAGGGATACGTTCCTCCACACGTCGATGAAGGAAAACAAACATTTCCTCAGCCCACCCCCTACAGGAAGCACAGCATCATAACAGAAACTCACAGGTGAGGCGGGGCAAACACAATTTGCTCACTGCCACACCATTTTTCACACAGTGCCCCAACATGTCTACTGGACTTTCCACGGCAAGGCCCGGCATGCCGGCGAGAATGGCGGCGTGACTAACTCCACCTGCACCATCACCTCGACACCAAGGGGGTACCAGAGCAGCGCTGGGGCCTTTTGACACATACACAGATCCATCATCAGTGGTGCCCCGCTGGACTAACTGGCTTTAGAAATTTGAGATGGTCATGGACTGCAAGGATATAACAACCCCAAGAAAACTAAGATCACACCTTCTACTCGAAGTTGGTGACAATGTACTACACATCTTTAATTCATTGGCCATGGGCGATGGCGCAGACGTATATCAACTAGCAAAAGATGCCCTAACGACACATTTCATGCCACAACTAAATCCTGATTTAGAAACCTTCAACTTCTGCACCACGGTGCAAACAAAAGAAGAAACGTTCGATGCCTACCACACAAGGCTTAGACGATTGGCACTATACTGCAAATTCAATGACGTTGAAAAGGAGATTAGGCACCAAATAATCAACGGTATGTGCCCGGATAAGCTACGTTGAACAGTATTGAGCGAGAGCGGAATCACCCTACTGAAAATACTTGAATATTGCTGCCTAAGGCAGCTATCACACGCAAGAGCAGCGCAAATGGGTACCACCCTGCAGAAGTTACAACTAGCACCAATGACAGCCACTGTTGCACAGATCACAAACCGCCAATCTTCAAGGGACAAAAGTGGTGAAGCGTACAACTCTCCACGGTGGCAGACCAGAATACCAGGGCCGACTGAATGCGGATGGTGTGAAGGAGCGCGACATGGGTAAAGAAATTGCCCAGCACATGCAGAGCATGTGGCAGAAAGGACCACTAGGCACACGTTTCCAAATCCTCGGGTCAGCCCGAACGCACGGAACAACAACCTCCAAACCCTTTGCCAGGAAGAAAAAGCAATGCCAACATACAAGGCCAAGAAACCATGACAATCGATACAGGAGAATCACTGAACGTCATACCAACAAATGTTTTCCAGAAACTACAGCTCCAGCCAAAGCTCAAACACACAGAGACCCTACTATTTGCCTATGGAAGCAAGACGCCACTTCCATTGGTGGGGTGATTCAGAACCGTAATGAGTAGGGGCAAAAAGACTATTAATTCGAAAATCTACATAGTCAATGCATCGAGTGCCTACTCAGTTGGGAATAAACTGACAAACTGGGCCTTGTAAGCTTCATCTGCGATATCACTGACTCTACAGACATCTCAGACCTACTAGCCAAGCACCCACGCATCCTCCAAGTCATTGGATGCCTTAAAGGAAAACTAATAAAGCTACACATCGACCCTACAGTTCAACCCCGGGCAGTGCGCCACCGAAGGACTCTGTTCCACATGAGGGTCCTGGTGCAAAGGAACATCAGGAACTTGAAAAAGCAGGTATAATTGATCAAGTGTCGGGCCGACGCCATTGGTGTCCCTGATGGTCGGCACAAAAAAAAACAAGCAACCATCTGTATAGACATGCACCTACCCAACGTAGCCATAAAAAGAGAAAGAAACATCACCCCCACACTGGACGATATAATCACAGACCTCACAGGGTTGAAAAAATTCTTGATACTTGAACTCAATGCTGGCTACCATCAACTGAAGCTGCACCGTGACTCGAGGTACATAACAAACTTCTCGACTCCTCTGGGCCTAAGGCAGTACAAGAGACTCCGTTTTGGAATTTCATCAGCAGCTGAGGTCTTTCAGCAATCGATCCAAGAAGTGATCTAGGGTATCCGAGGGGTACCAAATGTCAGCAACAACATTCTCATTCATGCCAGCGACAGAGAGGAACAAATGCACCTCCTTGAGATGGTTATTAACAGACTGGAAACAGCAGGCCTCACAATACAATGCAAAAAGTGTGAGTTCCTAAAGGATAAAAGAACATTTTTTGGATACGTCTTCAACAAAGAAGGAGTATCCGCTGACCCCCAAAAAGTGGTGGACATAAAAGAAGCCTCCCCACCAACTACCCCCATGGAGGTACGCAGCTTATTGGACATGGCCAGCTACAGTGGCAGGTTCATCCACAACCTCGCAACCATGTCAGAACCACTCATAGAACTCATCAGAAGCCAACATCAAATGGGACTGGAGCCCCAAGTGCACGAAAGCCTTCAAACAGATCAAAGCATCACTGTCATCGGACACAACCATGGCATACTATGACACGGCCCTAACAAAGGAGCTCTATCTAGATGCGAGCCCTGTGGGACTTGGGCCAATACTAGTCCAACTATCACGGATGGGCGAGACCAGACCTATTGCAAATGCCTCCCGTGCCCTTACAGCAACCGAACAACGGTACTTCCACATCGAGAAAGAGGCCATAGCGGTTCTGTGGGGTTGCAGACATTTTCACATATATTTATACGATCGAAACTTTGAAACCTACACCGACCACAAGTCCCTGATTCCAATCTTCACTGGGCTTCACCACACCTTCCGGGCAGAATCAGGCAGTGGCTACTACGTCTCCAGCAATATGAGTTTGATCTGCCATACCAGGCAGAGACAGACAATTCGGCAGACTTCCTATCCATGCATCCAAGAGCCGTAACCCACTGCAAAGTGGATGAATCAGAGGAAACAGAAGAACACATCTGCCAGATCCTCAATACCATGAAGACCAGGGCAGTCAGCATTGCCGATATTGTGGAGGCTACACAGAGCGACCCATGCTGTGACATCATGAAAACACAATATTGGCCTGCAGCCAAGAGCTTTCTGACTGGAATGTTCCCAGTACGGCAGGAGCTGTCCGTTACCAGCGAGGGATTGATCTTGAGGGGAGCATGCATAGTAATTCCCATTGGCGTACAAAATAGGATCATAACACTCGCCCACGAAGGACATCAAGGAATGGTCCGAACAAAGGGCAGAATAAGACACCGGTATGGTTTCCCCACATAGACACCAAAAAGGAGGAGAGAATCACATCCTGCCACCCAAGCCAAATAACAGCAGCACTATCAAACCCAGAACCAATCCGGTCAGCGGAGCGTGGATCATCAAGATGGGAAGCCATCAGCATTGACTTTTTCACAGTACAGGAGGGAACTTACCTGCTGGTGGCTATCAACGACTATTTGCGGTAACCGGAGGTGGAGATAATACCATCAACAGCAGCGGCAACTGTAATCCCAGCACTCAAAAAATGTTTGCCACACACGGACTGCCGAAGTACATTAAGAGTGACAACGGACTACCATTACAGGAGATGGACATACAGAGATATTTGGATGACCTACACATCCAATGCACCACATCACACCCAGGTGACCACAAGCGAACAGAGATGTAGAGAGATTCATGAGGACACTCAAAAAAGTATTACGAATCTCCAGAGCTCAAAACAGCCTGCAGCGAGTCGGTCTCTACTGGTTCCAGCGGAACTACAGAGTAACGCCTTACAGCTCCACAGACATGCCCCCTGCAGACCTCATGTATGGGACAATGGTAAACTCATCAATACCACATCACCCCGACAGGAGTGTGGATGACTTTGGCAGCGAGCGCACAAAAGCCAAGAGGGTAGCAGCAAACAGGCACATGAGCCACAGAAGGAACGCAAAAGAATCCAAGCACAAGGTGTCTACAAGTGTAGATTTTGGTGTACGTGTTTCTAAATTCAGTTTAAGCTGATTTTGCAGTGCCACAAGGTTCTGAAAACTGCTGTCTGCACATTTGAATGTTTACCCTAGGCTGCCTGAATGCCATGGGATCTTCTCTAACCCCACGACAGGAGCAGCTGCCCTCCTAACCTCCACAATCTGATCAGAGCTGGCAGATTTGGCCAGCACCACATCTGCAGATCTAGTAGCCAAACGGTGTGGGTAGTGTGAAAGCCGATGTATTTTGAAACTGGTGGGGTGTGAATCTTGTGCCATAATTGGGCAGAGCGAGGGCAGCGACTGAGCGCGAACCAAGCAACTCTGTGCAGGGGGCTTCTCCCCAAGACATTTTTAAAGTAATGGTTAAAATTGTGCTTTTTACTACACACATTTCAGGGTAAAAATCAATAGAATGTTCAGTTGGTTCTATAGAGGAGCACATGAAATACTCCAACCAATGACAAGCCACCGACAGTACATATGCTGCTGGTTCCCAGAGAAAATCCTTAGGGGCGGCCTCAACAATATATGGCACTGCCAGCCCCCTTTCCTACTGGCAACTCCTAAAGAAAATCTTGCAACCTGTTTCAATGACATACATCAACACTGCCCTTCACCCCAAATGCAAACACAATCATAAGGGAGGACTTAGTGATATATGCCAGCACAGTCACAGTAAACACATTTGCATGCTGCTCATACCCAAGAAAAATCATAAGGCTGGTCTCAAAAATATATGCCGCCATTGCCACTGCAAAGCACGTTGCATTCTGCTTATAGTCACTCTCCCTTGGCCAGTTCTGCCCCACATCACTCGTAAAGCCTAGGTTCGGCCACATGTAAACCTCATCTTTACAGTTCTACCTCATTGTCATTCTCTGTGCCTCAATGCGTTTCTTAGTGCCTGGGTTCTACCCATATGGCCACTACTGCCACACCTGCTCCAATGTGTACATGTTCTACCACAATGTAGCTCACAGTGCTTAGGATCTAGCATATATGGCCTTGCTCTGCCCCAATGTTGCTCTCAATATTCTTGTCTGCGTCAGGTAATTCTCAGTGGCAGGGTTCTCCCACAGTGTGCCTTTCTGTGCACACGTTCCTCACCAACGAGGCTCTCTTTGCCCAAGTTATTCTCCAATATCACTCTCAGTCCCCCAATTCTGCACCATGTACTCTTGACACTTGACCATTTGCCCCCTACAGCTTCCCATTCTGACCCAGATATACTACGACTATCTCCACAAACACTACAGAAGCAGTGGCAGACCCACCATAATGGGACAGCACCACACCATTGCCCATAATGGATGGGTCACCACAGTGTGCGGGATGGACAGGACTTTTCTGCTGCAACTGATGCCTTCATGAAGAAAGCATCTTAATGGAATTGGTAGATGGGTTCTGAAGGTTGCACACATATCTCTGAAGCATTCTGTGACAGAAGGACATCTTTCAGGGTGAGGTATTTTTTTATTTTTAATAATGAAATAATGCAGGTAATTCTGTTTTCAAAAGTTACATCTGCTAATCAGATCCTACTTTTACAATGCCCATGTCAGTAAGCATAATGCACACGTGTACCTTACAGTGACTATATCGGGACATCCTCAGCAGAAAAAGGACTCACGGTGCACTTGACATCCGGAAATGCATATCCCAACAATCACAGAACCAAGGAAGCGACCCCTGGATCCTGCTGCATCTCTTAACAATGTCACTGCTGTTTTCTGTATCTTTGACGCCATCCAAGCTGCTGCAAGGGAACCACAAATGCCTCTTTGACCTTAACGCTCAACTACCTCAGCATCTCTGAGTTTTGCTTGATGCTATCACTGAAGCGCTGCTGTCCCTGTAAAGAATCAACTTCTGGGGCACCAGTGGTCCAGGGATGAATATCGGATTCTAAACCATCAATCAACCCCACACCTCTAGTACACCAGAAGAGATGCGAACCGATTGGAAACACAAGTCAATTATAAACCTCCTTGTTCAATTTTGGTAACGTGGACAGAATTGCAGGCTTATCTCCACAAGGTCATGGATCGTTGGTTAGTTGCAACACAGCAAAAATACAATTATTTTCCAATGATAAAAAGGACTGTCCAGTCAAGGCTGTATAAAAATATCTAATGTAGTACTATTATAACAGATAGTTCTAGCACACTACAAAATTCAACCACCCTGTAAAGGAGGACAGACAGTTTCACAAAGGAAAGGGATGCACTGTGGATACTAACAGGAGGGTAGTCGGTAAATCAATTAGTCGTAACTGTTCAAGGTTATTTGGTTTCAGCATCAATGGGGCATAAAATGTCACTAGGGGCCTTCGGAGAAGGACAAGGGGGACAGAACCACAATGTACCTGGTGCTTGGGATGTTCTTGATGCTCGACAGGGTCAAGTTGGCTCCAGGCCGCTTTCAGCTCCTGCGACAGAGTTCAAGATGGGAGACAGCTGCTGGTAACAGGCGGCAGGCAGTTTGGCAATCAAGGCTGGACAGACGGCTGCAGGCTGGCCTACACGGTGGCTCAGGGTCAAGAATCGTTGTCTCTGTGCTGGTTGGTGGATCTGGAATACTGGTCGAGGTGCCTCCGGCGGCTTTAGTGATTGCAGCATGACAACAGTCAGTGGTACAGCTAGTCACGGTTCAAGGTCTCGACTGCCTCAGAAATGTCCTTAAAAGATGCTTATTATGGAACTCTTCCTAGCTTCTTTGCTGGGCTCGTGTCATCCTTTAAAGCGGACCGCCCAAAACTGAGGAGAGTGTTTGCAGGCAACAGCCTTGTCCTTTGTTCAGAGACTCTCTGGAACTTCTTACCTAGGAGGCTTGCTAGCAGAACCTATCCAGGCAAGCTGTTTGCTGACTGTGTACCGGTTCTGGAGCTGCTGGATGTGTCCTCTGAGTTCCTGAGTTCGGTATCTCCCTCTGTTCCCTGTGAGATGTTTAGGGGAGGGATCTAGCTTCCCTCTTGGAAATCCTGTCCTTTTTTCACTTACAGAAGCTGTAAGGCAGACTGGATCTTCAGCCAGGGTCCAAATGAGTCCTTCGTGTTACTCCTTTTGAAGTAGTCGGATGATCTGCTAAGAGCGGGGCTCAGCTCTCTTTTGAAGCCAAATGGGCCCCAGTGTTTGGTGCAGGCTACGCCTACCATAATGAACCAATCCTTGGTCCCCACCAACAATCTTCTGTTATGCGTGAGGTCATAACCAGAGTGCTTTGCAACAAGAAAGGTAAAGTGGTGAAAACATGTACTACTAAGTCCCACCCATCTTCCTGTCTGTTGTGGATCAAAGGGGGTCTCTGGTTAATTGAGCTCTTTGTGGTTCCTGATCAAAGCACAGGTCTCCCTTGATGTTGTGGCGAGAACAGATGTTCTGTCTCCATCCAATCACATTCTTCTCCCCTCTCATTGGGGTCCCTCACCGGGGGTTGCCTATAGTAAGCACATGTACCATGCATGACATTTCACTGCCCTTGATACTAAGGGGTGGGAGCTAACTTCAGGTTGACACAGATGCATAACAAATAGGGGCTAGGTTTCCTGTAACCTTTGTCAGCGCTGCGGCCAGGCCTCTCGCATGCCTGCTTCAATTAACACTCATACGTATGTACTGCCACCAGCAGACTGACAATGGGTAGGGTGGATCCAATGCTTCATTTGTTATTTAATCTGCTGGCCATGGCAGGAGGAAGGTTTTGCCCTCCCCCTTTTGAGATGCCTTCATGTGCCCTGGATGTCATATTCCAACTAAATGTGACAGGGAGGACTCCCCCTGTAGGCTGTGTCCCCCCAGAGTTGATCTCCCATCATTCAATTTCTTTAAAAATATTTTAAAAGCCCAGGCGAGTGCACACCCACCGTGTGGATGGTCAAATTCATCACATGCGCCCCCCACCTCAACATGTGAACCCGTTGCTGCCACTCTCTGACATCCTGCCTCTCGGTTTGATGCTGAAAAGCCTGGCTCAACACTGTTGAGCCCTGAAGACAAGAACATAGGGTATTTGAAGAGGCTCTGAACCCGCGGTCCAACGTAAGTGACCCTAGGGAATTGTAAGTTCCCTTTCTCAAACATTTGAGAGACATATTCATTCATACACTTCGACATTATGCTGTTGAAATCTTTGTCTGAGCAGCCCAGGGTTCCCTTTCATTCTAAAGTCTGCTTTTTCTGTGGTTTCCCAGGGGTGGGCCACTGATGGTTTTATTAGTTGAGGGAATATGGTTAGTTTAATTAAAAATCCAAATTTGATAGAGCATTTGTTGGATATTCTTTTATTTTGGTATCACAATACTATTGTTGTTTGGACTGCTTCTGTACTAGGTCACTTCCCTCCTGAACGGTAAAGTCCACCCTCGGCCCGTTTTACCAAATGAGGTGAAGGAGGTATACCTGCCAGGCACTGTCTGATTCATCTTTATGATTGGGTATCGCTGCTGGTTTAGTAGTAGTGTGGGGCTGAGTAGGTGCGTTTTCCACTACTCATCTCTGTACTTCTGCAGAGCAGTAGACATGTTGTCACATGTGTTCAAATCACACGGATTATAGTCAGAGGCGTTGCTAGGGGGGGCTAAGGTGGCTATAGCCCCTGGTCGTTTGGTTGTAGCCCCGGATAGAATATCAGGAGCTACAACCAAAAGGCTAGCTAGCCCCCAGTCCCGACAGTTCCAACATTAGCATAGCACTGGGTCTTTTGCAGACCGAGCAACACCACTGATTATAGTACACATATATTAGGGCTCTCCCCTACTTACATGAGCCACACCGTCATAATTATGCTTCTTAGACCACACCCCAGAAATTCATTTTCTCTTGTGACACTTTAGGGGCACACCCCACCATATTCTTCCATCCAGTTTACAGCAGTTCATTAACAAATGGCAGCTTCTGCTGTGAGCCTGGGCCTTAAATGAACAGAGGTCACAGTGGTACGTTTGGTTGTCATTCCCCCATATGGTGAGGAGTCAGTCCTACATGGAGCGCTTTGCAACTGTTTACGGCGCTACCAATAATCCTCTGTACAAACCAGTCAGGCTCATCAGCCAGTATAGGGGAAAAAACATATGCACAGAAAGCACAATGTTTACCGCCTCGATGTGGCAGGTCGTTGTAGCATTTCTAGTAAGAAATAACCTATTCATATAGATTTTGCAATTAAGGTTGCACACCTACATTAGTGCTTTCAAATTAAAGCGTTGCTACTCTACAATAGAATTAAGTGCATGACGTTTGTATGTTTGATAACAATGGGGTACAGAATTATTAATAAGTAGCCCTATAAATATTGGCAGTGGAAACAGGAGGCAATAAGCTGCATTGGTCTCAGCCATTTCCAAATGTAACCCTTGGGGCCTGTGATATGATTCAGTATAGTAGTAGCCCAAGTGAGACTATGTGAGGACAGGAAAAGCCAAGGCATCTTTTAGATTTTCTCCAGGGTCTCTTGGACAGGATTGGGATGACAGGATGGACCAGGCTGTAAACAAACTAGGCAGGTCATAATGTTGGCATAGTTCGTAGAAAAATATGACCTGGAGACCTAGAGAAATTCTCAGGTTTTTACCACCTCAGACAGTCGGTTACAGCATCAGCTGGACTGGGCTCTGAAGCCAAGCATAGAAGCATCCTGGAGGGGATGCTGTGAAGGCATGAGTTAGGGAGGAATGCACTCCGAGAGGGAAACGGGACCTCCTTTAACCCAAGTATGCACCTGTTCAAATGCCCCTCGTGGGTGTCACTCGTTCATTATCAGTGTGCCGGTTTCTAGGAGCACAGCTCTTTTCCGAGTGTGCTGGTGCCAGGCACTGTCCGACGATGGTCAGTGGTGAGGAATGTGCCAGCAATGGCAAAGATCAGAGCAGGAGCATTTTATTTGGCTTTATGGAGGGTGCAGCCTCTTTGGATAAATTATTCCGTCCATCCATGGGCCGGGAGAATAACCAAGGGACAACAGCACCGGTTAAAATCCTGGTCCACCGCTTAATGACTGGTCTCTGGTATTAAGCACATTGTACATGATTAATTAATCCAACTCAGTTCTTCTGGAGGATAAATCACACACAGATTCTTTGGCTGAAAATCAGGCTTTTCTGGAATTTCAAGAACAGGGGTCATGGTTCTAAAAACCTATCGCTTCAGCAGCAGGTGACAGTATCCAGTGCTTACTTTGTTCTGAGAACAGTGCTTCGAGGCCATGGCTTTTAGCTCTGAGGAGCCCATCTGTTCATGCCCTGATGTATCTTTCTGGCTCAACCTGACGGATTGCGCACCACAGCTTCCACTTCGGACTCACTGGTCTTCCAGTCACTTGGTCACACCAAAGAAAGGCAACTTCAGGTCTTCAGACAGCAAGGCATTGGGTCCCGGTCTGTTTCACCCGCTCGTAACAGTGGGCACGTTAGACTTGATAGCCTGCAGAGTTTCAGGAAGAGATGGGAGTTGCCAGGAATTTCAAAATTTGCTGCAGACTGCATCAAAGACTCTTGGGCGCCTTCCACCCTTAGGAGCTATAGTACTGCATGGAACGGGTGTACCCGATGGTGTACAGAGCACGAGTTGGATCCCATTTCAGCCCCTGTAGTAGATGTCCTCAACTTCTTAGCGTTCAAATTTCAAGAGGGCTGCGCCTTCAGAACAGTGGGAGTTTATAGGTCAGCTATCTCAGCGGGAAATGACAAGATAGAGGAAAGTGCTGTAGGCGAGCACCCGGCAGTCCTGCAGCTGTTAAGGTGAATGAAGCTTAGAAGGCCACCAGAACCCAAATACGCAGTCTTGTGGGACGTCAGAGACGTGTTTCATCTTTTCCTTAGATGGCCAGATAACGAGAGCCTTTCCCGATCACAGTTATCAGGCAAACTGGCCATGCTTCTTTGCCTTACAGCATGTAGAGGAGTCTCGTACGTCAAAGTGCTAGAAATAGATAGGAAGATATTCTATCCAGAAGGAGTAACATTTACCATTGCTAAAAGGACAAAGACAGATTAAAGAGTGATCACTTACCTGTATTTCACAGGGAATAAAAAGCTTTGCATAGCGCAGTCTATCAAGGATTATGAAAAGACAACAGCACATCTTAGGCTGCAAGGGGTGTCTCAGTTGCTTATAGCATGTAGAAAGCCCTTTCGTGCAGTAGCATCAGCAACCATTGCTAGATGGGTGAGAGAGGTGATGCAATGGGCAGGAATTGACTTGTATCTTTTTGGCACGCATTCTGCTAGAGGCGCAATGGCTTCTAAAGCATTCACAGCAGGGGTGTCTCTACAGGACATTATGAAATCAGCTGATTGGTCCTCTGAATCGACCTTTAAGACATTCTATTTTAAGCCTGTATCTGAAATAGCAAATAGGGTGGTTGCAAGCATTGTATAAGCATAATGCGAGCCCCCTGTCTTGTCATAGAATAAAGATTGCCCACGCTGACAGCTCAGGAAGTCTTCATTCGATTAAAGACAAGGAGGTGAGCATTATATCCCACCCAGAATGGCAAAATGATTGGTCTCACATGCCAAATACTGTAGGGTGTAAAAATGTTGCTCATTCCCACCCTCATGATTTGTTCTCCATTTCTTGCAGGAGACGAACAGAAAACAGAAGGATGACGTGGCCCACAGAGGATAAGGAGTAAAAGTTCTGAGTTGTCCAGTTGGACCGAGAAGTTCACTGTTTCAAGGAGGCGAGCTCAGTTTCAATCTAAGAGGATCAGTTGTTAAAGGACTATTAAGTTCAGAGTTATGGACATGGACAAAGAAAGAGGAAGGGACCAAGTCAGAGGGGCTCTTATACCGGAGGCTAACCACTGATAGGTGGAGAGACTGTCGTTCGAACTCTACAGTTGGTCATTTTTGGCAAAAGAGCTTTAAACTTTTCCATTTTGATTTCCTGATGTGTGGATTGGAAACCACAAATGTTCAGTTTTAAAGTTTAAGTTTTAAAGTGCTGGTATAGCAGCAAATAAAGAAAGATAAAGCATAATGCTTGCCTCCTTGTCTTTAATAGAATGAAGACTTCCTGAGCTGTCAGCGTGGGCAATCTTTATTATAGTTTTTCTTATGCCAGCAAGTTAGGTTAGCAAGTTAAATGCTCACCATACATATCTTTCTTCAGCCTAAAGGACAAGGGGTTTAAATCCTGGCTGTGCAGAGTCAACTCTTCATCCTTTCAAGGTTAATAAATAAAGTGTTATTAGATTGGCTAATCATGACACCTATTATTACAGCACTTTGACGCAGGAGGAATCTGGAATTAAGGGCCATATAAAACATACTTATCATTATTATTATTTACGTAATGTAATGTAATGTGAAGTGGTGTTATATGGCACCCTTCTGCCATTTTGATGGCCTTGTTGTGCATAGCCCTGTCTGAAAATAGGGGAGAGGGCTTGTTAGTTGGATAGAGTGATAGGCAGATGCAAAACCTAGGATGTTGATGAGTGCAGGCCGTGCATACTGCGAAGGCATCATGAAGTGAGACAAAGACAACAGATTCACTTTTTCTAAAATAAAGGATTTATTTCTTATTTGTCAGGATGGAGTAAGACCTAACTTGCCCTATGCTAAGCTGGGTTTTCCCAACCTAAAATAAACTAAGGATAGTCAGTGTCATTAAGTTCAACTCAAAAAGTCTGTCTGTGTCCAAAACCTATCCTTGCCCTCACAACTAAAGATATACAATGTGTAGGGATGTCAGCAACCAAAGAAATGGTGTCCATAATAAAGTTTGGTGCTTCTTCCAGCTCTTTGGCTTGCGTTTCAGGCCCTTCCCCAAGTTCAAAACCTTTCGACACAAAATACCTTGGGGTTCCCTTCCACAAGTTCAACACAGTTACAAAAGGGGCTCAGAGTTTCCTTCCCCAAGAAGGCAGCTCTTTTAGCTTCAAAATCAGTCAGTCCTTTTGACTTTCAATAGGTATTTCAAACCAACTTTGCAACCTTTCGGGTTTTTCAGCAATTCACTTAACTTGCACCTTTCTTGAATCACTTCAATACTTGATAGGCACAATGGTTTAAGTACCGCAGATTTGGATGGAATGGCAGATGCTCAGCACCTCCGTAGCCTGTTGTGCCAGTAAGATGTTACAGGTAACCACCTAGCAATCTCTCTGTGTGCTACCGAGATTGCTTGGTGGCGGGGAATCGTTGATGGTTGCCGTTGGATGCCGGCCCTGGGCCTTGCAAATATGAGTTAGGGGAGGTGGAAGAGATCCAAGTCGCTTCACACTATTAGGATCTGTATGCTGTGAATCCCACCCCAGTGCAGGGGTCTATCACTGGCTGTGTTTGGGTTAGTGCTATGGCTGGTGCTGACTTCGGCCCGGAGTCTGCATTATGCAGGGTTCAGAGTCAATTCTTGAGGACCGTTGGGCTGGCAAACTCTCACATTGCAGACGGCAGAATTTCTAAGACAGTGCCCGAGGCAGCTATGATCATGGGCATGCGTTCTACTGTGAGTACAAGATTGGATTGATGTGGGGGATACTCCTAGCCTCCTGGCAGTTTGCAGTGGTGTTTTGATGCTGCCAGTTCACATGTCATCAGATGCCTTGTCAGATGATCAGAAGAGAAATGTAAGAGCTCTCAGGGGCCCAGCTACAACTGGAGTGCTGCTTGCATTCGATGACATTAGGAGCCTTGTCATATGACCAGAAAAGGAGCCTGGAAGATATCTGCAGCAAAGCTACAATCTGAGGAAATGGGGAAAGGAAGGGGAGAAGGAGACCACCATATGCAGAATACCCCCATGTGAAGTTTCAGCACTGAAAGAAAAAGTAGCTGGCCTTACTGCACAGGCTGCTGACATAGCAATGTTTAAAGGACATGCTTGTCAATGATCAGAGGCTGACACCAGTGTCCACTGCAGATCTGATTTCAGGACCCACAGTTTCTGGAGGCGGCCGTAGACTTGGACCTTGAAGGCTGCTCACATCAGCCTGAAATCCCTGTGGCCTCTGACTCCGGACACCTTTGTAGAGGAGCAGCCGAATGCCTCTACAGGAAGTCCCACCCCAATTCTGCCTATATGTTGGAAACTGGAAATTGAGACATGTGCAATACCAGTGAGGATACCTATACCGCGAAGAATCTTTGAGATGAGGTATCCATTAAGAGAGCCCTGTGTGAAGTATCCCAGGAAGACTGATGTGAAAAAGAGGAGCTGGTGATGTCATAAAGAACGAGAATGACTCACTGAAATGGATGAACAGAAAAGAGAATACATTGGTGATATAGAATCTGATGGCGGAGTAAAGAATTGAGAAGACTTTCATGTGCGGAACAAAGATTGCATGAGTGTGAAGAACACTGATGAAAATGTAAGCCATTCAGTAACTGTACAAACACTGTAACAAAAGTAGTCTAAGAATTCATAAGGCTGGCTACACATAGTATATAGATTGCAGGCAGTACCGCCAACGTATATGTATATAGAGTTCTGGACATTCGATTACATATTTCAGTAAGCGACTCTCCATGAAGGAAGATGGATTTGAAACTATGTGTGTCTCAGCAATGAACAGGCATGAATTCAAAGCAGGATCAGAGAGGCTGTCTGGCTTGATGTCAAAGACTGGAAGCAGCCAAGAATTGGTTTTCAGTGTGCGAAGAACAGTATGCGTGAGAAGCCAAGGCATCCCTTGTTAAAGTTGCAAAGAAGGAACACCATGGGTGCCAAGTTTCTTCATTAAAGATGAATAAATGCTGTAATTCGAAGCAAAATCACTGTCTCTGATCACGCGAGCTGAGGAGGAAAATAGATGAAGAGCATCGTGCACCGAACTGAAGATAGCAAGTGCTCATACTCCCATATATTCCCAGAGATGAGGAGCTACTACAAGGCCAAGTTCAAAGACAATGTGAATGGTAAATGGCATGAGTGATGAGTGATGGCAGGCTCATTGGGTGGGAAGTTAAGGGCAAGTCCACCCACCAGCACCTGGGGTACCAGCTTACGTGCTGCTAGAACATCGAATGTTCCAGAAGGGTACAAGCGCGCCAACCAGTTATAGAGGGTCATATAATGAAGAGCCCTATAGTTTGAGACCCAATTGTGTGGAGTGTATCTAACAAATATTGAGGATAACTTGCACAAGAGGTGGGCATAAATTGTCCACCTGACTATAGAGACCCAGTCACAACCCAGTCCCCTACAGAAAGTATACCTAGATGTTCCTCATGAGCCAACCATGATCCCATTTAGGTTTTTTTTAATTTGTCACGTAGTATGTCATCATGAATGACGAGATTTTGCTAGAAAGGTATGATTTTTTGTAAGAATCGCTGAGATTATGCTTTGTGATGTCCGTTGATGTCCGTTGTACTCCCTGTTTTAGGTAATTGTTAATAAAACAGTGTTATTTGCTAACTTCCTGTGTCAGTCTTTTTGCGTAGTTTGAGAAGTTATTATCTGTCCCATACATAGTATGACATGTTACCTTAAGTAAAAAGCCCTAAGGGTTCCCCTTGCAACTCCCTTACCATCAAAAGTTGCTGCGGATAACTACGCCTTTGTGCTTGGCCCTGCGGCTTCCGCCCCTTCTCGCTGCTGGAGCAGTGCAACACCTGTTTTCAGTGACCTGGGACCTCTAGTACACTTGGCTCGTTTGCGGCTGTCTTGCTGCTACGCCGCCTGGTGAGTTTATCGCACATTGTGCAGTGTTCTCCATCTCTATCTCTCCCCCTTTCCATATTATTTACTCAAACTGCTACTCTATCACCTATCCTACCTCGCTTTCAAAACCTGGAAGGAAAAAGTTCAAGAAACATCTCCTGGTTTCCAATCCAGGCCTGCCCATAGCTGACACCTACATCAACGCTTCTTCCGGGAAGTCTGTTACTGACAACCATTTTGTCGCTCCCTCTTCAGACTTATGGACACCCCACATGGTCTCAATCCTCTTCCTTTCTCTTCATTGCCCATTAATGGTGGAACCAGACGGAAGTACTCTTGGTATGCTTTCCTTCCTCTAGGTGCATCATACATGTCTATAAGAACGGCACTGTCATGGCCCATGGCTCTCAGCCCAACCTCCTCCTTCTTGATAGGCGTCTCTGTCTCTCATTAATTTCATCTCCTCTCCTGCCACTTCTCTGTCTGCCACCCCCTCTTGCCCCTTCTCTACCACTGATGGGCTTACCCCATCCGTGTACCCCTCCTCATAAGACCTTTAAAGGCGACAATCAGCTTCACCTAGCCACCCTCAACTCTTGCTCTGCTGTTAAACACTGTTTCCTTCTTGAAGACTTTGACCTTGACATTTGCGCTCTCACAGGACGTGGTTCACTGTCAGCCCTGTCACTTCTTTTGACACAGTCCTCCCTGAGGGTGACAAGATGTTCTCTAAACCCAGGCCTAACCGGTCTGGAGGCAGAGTGGCCTTTTTCTTCCCTGAATGGGTCCCTGCTACTGTTATTCACACTCAGACCTACTCCTCCTTCAAATGCCTCATCTGCAGGATTGCTGTCTCTCCAACCCTCTCGTTGACTCTCCAATGTTCACCTTGACTCTCCTGATTCGGCCTCTGCGACTTTCTTTCCTACACCATTCTTCCCTCCAGTCCGACGCACTGAGCCGGACACACCTTGGATGCTCTCATCTAAGCAGACATCCCCCATCTCCAACCCTCTCACTAAATCTGTCTTCTGGTCTGCCCATGCTCTCCTGTCCTCTTACCTGGATCTCTCAGGTCCCATGGCAATGCCTCTGTCTGCAAAGTCAGTCGCCTTCTCCGTCATTCGTCCGATGAAGCGAGTGTCAGTTGCTGCTTTTGCCGCCAATTTCATTCCGCCTCCCACTCCTGAAACTGACTCCCAACTGACTCCAACACTGACTCTGCCCTTGCTAATCTTCACCTCTCTGTCAACAACACCCTACACATCCTTGCCCCTGTCATGAGGATCTGCATTAAGCCTGCCTCCAAGCACAACACCTGGTATAACTCAAATATAGCCTCTAAAACGCAAGTGCAGAGTTGCTGACTGGAAGTTGGTGGGCTTCAGGCACATCCCCAGGACCCATATCCAAGCATGTATCTCTGGGGCCACTAACAACACAGGCAAACTATTTAAAATCAGCAAGGAACTCGCCAATCGTACTACATTCTCTACTTCACAGCTGCCATCCCTGAACCCTCTGTATGTCACCAGCTACCCACTTCTTAACCAAAACTCAGAACATCCTGTTGTCACTCTGCTTTACACCCCTCGCACCTCCCTTCCCAACTCTCAATCCTAACTTGGCTCCCCTCCCCCTTCCCTCCTACACTCCCCTTTCTCGCCCATAGCACCAGATGAGGTCTTTAGACAAGTCTTCTCTAAGAACGGCTCCTCCAAATAGGTGCCTCTCTGCTCCTCCAGAACTATCAAGGACAACATCGCCCACCTTGTGCCAGTCTTGGCCAATTTCTGTAATCACTCCTTTGCCACTGGCTCCTTTCCTTTGTCCCTCCAGCACTCCCTTGTGCATCCTCTCCTCAAAAAGCCCTCTGCCAATCCCTCCTGCCTGGTTAACAATTGCCCTATTGCCATTACCCCCTTACTGGGCAAACTCCTGGAGAAGCTGGCCATCTCCCAGCTGATCCAATACACTGCAACTGTTGGTTGTTTCCACCACCACCAGTCTGGCTTCAGAGCAGCCAGAGGCATGGAAACTGCTCTCTTGAACACCCATGATGACTTGCTCTCAAATCTCGATTCCAACCTCTCCATCCTCTCTTACCCTTCTGGATCTTTACTTTGCCTTCAACACGGTCAATCATGCCACCCTGACAAATCGGCAGTGTGACACTCTTGGCATCACGGGTCTGGCACTGGATTGGTTGACATCATTCCTCTCCAACTAACCTTCCCAGGTTCAACTGGGTCCTTTTTTCTCCCCTATCACACTCTCCACCTGCAGCGTCCCTCAAGGATCTATCCTCTCGCAGTGGCTCTTCAACGTCTATCTTGCCCCTCTGGCCCACCTACTCTCCTCCTTCTCTCCTCACTCCCAGTGTTATGCAGGTGACATGCAGCTCTCCTTAAAGCTTACCTCCACTGCCTCCTCTTCCTCCTCTCTCATTCCTGACAGTCTGAATGGCAGTGATACTGAGATGCTTCCCATTGGGATCCAAGCTCCCTCCCTCTACCCTCTGGCTGCCCTCTATGGGTCCCCTCCCCTCACCCTCTTGTGAGACAAAAAACCTTGGCGTCATCTTGGACTCCTCTCTCTCTCTCTCTCTCTCTCTTATCTCCTCCATTCGTCCCCTACAACTAATCCAGAATAGGACTGCAAGACTTATCCTTAGCTTCAAGCCCAGGGACCGTATCTCTCCAGCCCTAAAATCCCTCCACTGGCTCCCGATTGCTGCTAGGATCAAGTTCAAGACCCTCTGCATCATCCAAACGGCTTTCTGGAGCCTAGGACCCTGCTACATTCAACTCTCTCTGTCAAAATACCTCCCTGCTAGAGCGTTTCAGTCTTTCACCTTTAAGCAGAGAGTGGCAGGTAGTTCGCTCTCCTCTGCAGGAGCCTCCCTCTAGAATGGTCTTGCTGCCCCTCTCAGGCTTCAGCCAGATCGCCTTAAACTTTGGATGCTCCTCAAGACCCTCCTTTTCTCTTCTTCCTTCCCTCTCCCCCTCCCCTGCTAATGCCTCTGTCTGCTGCAGTGACTGGCTGCCTGGTTTCCCTCTGAGTTCTACAGGGCACCAGCCCCCCCCGTATAGTTCACCCCATTCCTTGCAATTAACATGTGGACCCTCACCCCCTGCAGCCCATGCAATCCCTGGCACTTGCCCACCTGGCCTCCCCTTAGCACACTAGCCAATGTTTTCCTCTTCCCCACTCTTCTCCACCCCCCATCACTTGCATTCTCTCCTCTTAGCCCTGCACTCCCCTTCCCACCATAGCACTTTGCCATTTTACACAAACCGGCACTCCCCTCGCCCCCTCACACTTCTTTTACTACGATCTGAATGTCACAAGGCCTAGCAGGACCGTCATTGTTATCTTTCGCCCTTGACCCCGCCCTACCTTTTTGTCTTGTGGTGCCTTGAAACACCATTTGTTGTATAGGCATCTTACAAATATCCAATAAATAAATACATATTTTTGGTGCAAAGGAGACCTAGAAGAAATAGTAATAGGAACCATTAGTAGAGCAATGGCAGCTCTAGACCACTAACCAAAGATCCTGTTGTGTAGCCTGGTCATTCGCTGACAATGGCCTATGAGCAGAAGACCTGGGTGTAGGCTGGGTCTTTTTGTATGTGTCATGTGACTCCGTCGCCCATTAGCAGATGTTCCTGTCTTTGGCGTAATGGCCTTTGTATTTATTTATTTGTAATGCGCACCAAACCCAAGGGTAACTGGGCGCAGAGGCAGCAAGAGGGTTGCAAAGCTTCGTTACATACAGTAAGGTGAGGTCCAGCTGGGGTTACATTGCCGGACGTATCACGCCAAATAGGATAGGTAGAGCATGTACATTAGAGGCAGTAATATGCATATTTACATTCAATGAGTAAGCTAGAGCATATATATTCGGGCAGTACTATAAACATATTTACTTTGGAACTTTTCACATTTCTATGGGGCAGATACTGTGTATAAACAATGAGCCATCATATTCCAAGCTTAGTGTGACCTCATTGCGCTGTATCCAAGGGCAAAAGCCACCATTGTTCACGACTTGCAAAGAGTTCGTCCATATTATGCCTTCCTCTCTTCAATTTAATTTTTGAGGCACATTCTCAAAGAAACCTTGTCATGCTTCTGTCTTTCTTTAGCAGCTTATAAAGCAACCACCACAAAATACATGCTTGCTAGGCACTAATCAAGATAGTGTGAAGACAGGTGCAAGGGGAAGCGAGAAGCTAGGGAAGTCTAGGTTTGAATAAAAAGACAGGTCTTTCACAGTTTCTTGAATTGTAACAGAGAACTTGTTTGGTGGATGCGAATGTTCCATAGAGTTGGAGCCGCTACTGAGCAACTTCTCTCTCTTCTGCCACAGCGTCTTGAAGGGGATCTTTAGTAGGCGCTGTACCACAGAGCAGAGGTCGATGGTAGGCACCGCCGGGTCCTAGTTTCAAGGTGTGCAGCAGCAGAACCATTAAAGCATTTGAATGTTTGGCATGGTATTTAAATTGAAATGTGGTGTTTTAGTGCAGACTACAACTTCCATGACCCCTTTTCTTGTCTATGCTGGCTAGTGCTGATGGGAGTTGCAGTTCTAAACATGGGGTGAGCCAAAGGTTGTACATATCTCCCTTAGTGCGAGCCAGTAGAGTTCTCTCAAGAGTGGGGTGATGGGCAATTGTTCCAACACTCAAGTTGCAACACAACATGTTGCGAAGCTTATGGGTCTGGGCATAAGGAGGGGCGGTCATGTAGGAAAATCTAGGATAGAGGAAGGATTTCTCCCACGAGGCTTATTACACTAATCCCACAAGCTACAAATCCCATCACAAAACCAAGTGCAAACCACAAAGTGTCATGTCATTTCTGGACATACTGCACCTGGCAGTGGGTAACAGTTTGTGGTGCTAGGATCGGATATTACTTTAACCAGGTACGAATCGCAGGAAGCGTTTTCCAAGGCCGCCCTTTACCTAGAAGGCTGGTGCGGCCCGCTTTATGTTGACAACTTAGTATTGTAATTTACAGCTCCACAGCACATAAATATTACAGTGCAATTTAGTAACATAACTATCAGCTTTTAAGAAGCATAAATGGCCAGCGTAGAGTGCATGCAGGGGATACAAATCATGTGCGTCAATTAGATGTGAAAATGAAGAGCAGATTAGACGCAATAACACTTCTGAACAGAAGGCGCAAGCACAGGGAAAGGCAACAGGAAAGTGATGGGTAATACATACTATTAACTTGTTCTTTATTAATGTAAAGCTTGCTATTGCAGAATGTTCCATTGCTTATCGCTGGCCTGGAGCGGTCACAGTGACCCGATGCAGCGGCTCATTTGCCGTCTGCCTTCCGAGGATGGAGGTTGATTATACCCTACATCTTCAAACGTATGGCTTGCTGGTGGTGTTTCAAGCTGCTTGAAAAAGTAGGAGTACTAGGACTTTACAAAACTATTTTTATTTGTGGTAATGGTATAAAAGGCATCTAAACTAGTGTGACGTGCGACTAGAGGAGAGGCTTAACAAGGTGTGTGTCTTTATGTTGTGTTGTGATATGTGTGTCTTTATGTTGTGTTGTGATATGTGTGTCTTTGCTTTTGTTGTTCTTGTGTGTGTGTGTGTGTGTGTGTGTGTGCGTGCGTTCGTGCGTGTGCGCGCGCGCGCGTGCGTGCGTGCGTGTGTGTGTGTGTGTGTGTAGGGCATTCCAGAGGAGGGGGACAAGCAGGGAGAAGCAGCCGGAAGAAGCAAAGGCGTGACAAATCAACTTCCGGGGCACCAGTGCTCCAGGGATGAATATCGGTTTCTAAACAATCAATCAGCCCCACACCTCTTGTACACCAGAAGGGACCCGAACATACTGGAATAACAAGCAAATTATAAACCTCCTTGTCCAATTTTGGAAACGTGAATAGAAAGGCAGGCTTATTTCAAGAAGGTCATGGATCGGTGGTTAGTTGCAACACAGCAAAAATACAATTATTACCCAATGATAAAAGGGACTGTCGAGTCACAGTTGCACCAAAAATATCAACTTTATTATTATAATCCCTGCTGTGACATCATTGCTTTTGATTATGAATTCCATAATCGTCCAACATGACGTCACAGAAGGAGGTGACAGAGTTCGGAAAGGAACACAGTTGGTAAACCATGGACAGGCAAGTTGCTTGTTGCTTTGTGTGTGCCTGGCTCAATTTGCTTCGTACGGCATTTCTGTCTTGGTGTTCGTCCACCCACACACTTGGTTCTCCATTGCTATATTGTGTGTGTTCCTCTTTGGTGTGCATCTCTGGTTGCGACCATCCTGCCTCTGGTGTGATTGTTGCAGTATCCACTGCATTTAAATCAGTTATTCTAAACGTGTAAACACTACAACAATGCAGACGAATGTAAACAACGACCAGATGAGCCACCTGCAACCAAGAAACACATTCTGTTCTGTTAGGCTGACCCACAATGTTTGCCCTGTAGAGTTGACAATTATATAGAGCAATGCAGCCTACTTACATCTTCCCTGAAAAGACTGGGCCTTATTAAGAGTTTGGAGGTAGCCATGGTGCTATTTGCGGCATGGCTGCCTCCAAAATCGTGTCCGGGTTCCTTGAATGAGGAATTACCCGGTCATTTCAACCTTGGAGGACCCGGTAATTCCTCATTCAAAAAACCAATCCCCATTCCCATTGGAGCCCCCATAGGGCTCAATGGGAATGGGGATGGAGCTAACAACGGGCCCGTTATTAGCTCCCTGGTCTCCTCGCGGGACCCAGAAAGGACTTCTGGTTTTACCAGACGTCCTTTCCGGGTCCCGCGAGGGAACCTCGTAATAAGGCGGAATGGGTTTACCGGCACCATTACCGGCGCCGGTAAACCCATTCCGCCAACCTCGTAATGAGGCCCTGTATCTATGTGTTTAGAATCAGGCAAACAAATCCTAAATCCAGGCTATAAAGCACAGTAGGCCAGTTTCTCGGAAGCAAAGCAAAGTTTGGACAAACTGACCACCAAAAACGGTTTAGAAACAGTAAAGACATAATGAAATCTCCATCAATCAGCAGGAAATTAGGTTGTGGAGAAGCTTAAAAGTGTACACAGAAAAGCTGCTCAGTGGAACACACAACTCCCATGCTGATGCACGTAGAAAGACTGAGGAACCATAGTATGTGCGCCCAGCAGCATCTGAGGTGCAAGTAGGCAAAATCACAGGACACAGCTAAAAGAACTGCTCCTGTGTTGAGTACATTGCAAACATGGGAGGGCCCTTGGAACTTTCAGAGACATCTTTCGCACAATACACCCAGGCGAGAACGTAAATGCCATCCCGGCACTAGGCCCAGGAGATCCCACCTCTGAAATATACACATGAAGTGATATCTGCCCCTTCAAAGCCTAACCAGCATTGGCAAAGCGAACTGTTGTGGCTTTTGTGTAGGCCTGGGTTAGATATTTGGCAGTCACTGCCATAATGGCAATACCTTGCCATAAAATGACAACAGATTGAAAATGGTGTGAATACCTGGCAAATCATAATTGTGATGGAATGCCATCTGCAAAAGTGTTTTTAGCGTTAAAATACGTCAGGAAACTCTCTTTGAATGAGCGTTTTATATCAGGCTCACTTTCATCAATAGTCCATGCACAAAAGCATAGGGCCTCATTACTCGGATGGCGGTAAGGATTTACCGGTACCGGTAAAATACCGGTACCGGTAAATCCTTACCGCCTTACTACGAGGTCCCTTTGCGGGTTGGGGGATTTAACGCCTGCTTTTTGCAGGCGTTAAAAACCAACCCGCAAAGGGACCCAGGGAGCTAATTACGGTACCGCAATTTGCGGTACCGTAATCAGCGCCTTCCCCATTCCCATTGAGCCCTATGGGGCAAAAATGGGAATGGGGAAGGGCAATGGTGGAAGGGGGAATTACCGCCCCGCCAACCTTGGAATGGGGCGGTAATTCTCCTTTCCGCCAAGGCTGTGCCGGTATTTTACCGGCATGAACCATGGCGTTAATAGCGCCATGGTTCTCCACCATCCGTGTAATGAGGCCCATAGTGTCCCATGTACATGGCTGTGTCTCTCTACTGACAACCTCCAACAGCTGCCCTGTAGTGGCAGCAGGGCAGGTTCAAATGTCGCATGCACATTCCCGAACAGCTGCTGAAACACAAAGTTCCAACAGACCGAGGTGGCTTTTGAATTCTCTGCAAGTCCGGTTCACAATTGCTATAATTGTGCACCCCAGCAACTTGGTGACACATTAATCTCCAAATATAAGCCATGTCTGTTGTGACATGGTGGCAACTGGGATTACACAATTATAAGGCCAACAACATTTGGATGTCATGTTAGTGTCCGTTTGGTTAGGTGACCCATACATAAAAAGGCTGGGTGCCTATTAGCCATGTGGCCTCTGTGTACCCACAACAACCATGTGGGATTCTGCTCAGCATGCTTATCTTTAATCCCCTGAGGATGATCAACACCTTCCACCAGGAGACAGGGATCCTCCCAATAAGGTCCCTTGGGAACCAGTACTCCAAAACAGCCCTGACAAGACAATAGCCCTCTAACACCAGGGTGCTAATTATTGGACTCCATTTGAAGTAAGCAGACAGAAGAAGGGGCAGAGTTACATTGGCCCAAAGAGGAGTTTCACCATCTTGGATTCTGATAGAGCTCGCTAAACGCCTGCCCCTTCCCTCTTCCTACAAACAAAGTACTCTAGGTATGACATCAGAAGGCAAAGAATACTTGTTACATCAGTCTGGATTGACTTGCTTTGGACCAATCTGCTGTAGCGTTTTGTCTTTATAAGGTGAGCAAACCCTCCCTTAATTAGTTCATCTTTGGACTTCAAGATAGAAAGGATACACCTGGACCTCTGTTGTTAATACACCCTAGTCCAAAGTCCTCTGCCATCGAGGTGAAGGCGGAAGGCTTCAAGGAAGAGCAAAGCTCCACTCCCTACACAGCTAAAGGGCACATTTGGTTTGAAAGTGCTGAAGACCAAGTGCTCTCTGCTACCTGTGCACTGGAACCATGATCCTGCACACTGGAAGTGACCAACCCCTGCAGGTGCCAGGCAATTTTCCTAGAGTGGAAGTGTGGAACAAAGGACTTGCCTTGTCTATGAAATTATTGGGCTGGACCTTGTCTCTTGAGTCCTTGGACTGGACCTCCCAACATCTGAGAATCCCAGAAGCAGCTGGAGCCCTATGAGGAATTCGAGCCCTCATAGGGAATGGGGAAGGACCGGGCCCGGGCATGGCTACCTCCAAAGTCGTAATGAGGCCAATGGTATCCCCTTTCTCTTTTAAGGATACCCCAGGCCATTCCCCATGCCCTAAAGGCATAATGTCATCCCTCCCCTCACCGACCCAAGAAAGACACTGAAAATATCTGCCCAGGTTCTGCACATGAAACATCAAGGACTGACTTGCCCTTCAAGATCACCAAGAACACTGTACCAAATTCCTCAACCAAGTTATCAGAAACAGACCTCTTTATTTTCCTTAATGTGAAAGTACTGTAACAAGGAAGAGGAACCGAGCAATGCAGATCAATGGAGGACCGGTGCGCAAGCCGTGCTCTAGTTGTTTCAGAAACCTACCTAAAGTCGATAAATTTAAACAGGCACAAGAGCTGATGAAAGAAGGCTCGTGTAGAATGTTATCTCCCTTGGTGCTGACCAAGAAACCACAAGGCTGGAGTGGTGTCCGTGGAGTGAAGCGGCTTTTCTCAAAGGGAAGGAAAAGCAGGCTGCAGGCAAACGTGTGTGGTGAGAATGCCAGAAGGCTTTGGTGAGCTTCTTGGCATTCGCCTGTACTACACGGCAGCCTAAATGGAACCGAAGCTCAGAGAGATGCGGGGAAGAGAAGCAGGTGCTGCGACAGGTAGTGGAGCTGGAAAGCAGATACAGCAAGAAAAGGCAGAACACCAGAAGGCTGCCACTGGCTTACAGCGGGGAAACCCAATGTATGCCAGCCAAAGCCGGTTTGTCCACCCAAGAAGGATAGCACAGGAGCAATGCAGTGGTCTTGGAAGCAAGACCATGCAGAGCAACAGATGTTTGAATCCTCAATCCACGCATAGAAACTGAACTCAAGGTACAGTATTAGGCGCGTTATAAAAAACCAATAACATAAATAAAAATAAATAAGCGGGAACACCGGGGTGCATCGGCAATCTTGCCAAATCAAAACAGATGCAAGTAAAGCACATAAGAAAGACTGAGCAAGTGAAATTCTCTTAAAGACGCAAAGTGAAATATACAGAAAAGACTATTCAAGTTTGAGAGAGTATGCAATACATGAATGAGAGAAACCATGGCAGCCTAGTGTACGAGGGGAATACAAGACAGAACAATACAGTTACAAGCGACTATCAAGTCTGTAAGTGTGCGAAATGCTCACATGAGATAGCCCTGGCAGGGGAGTATACCAGGCTGATTAAAGGTGCAGAGATACACCTGTATGAGATAGCCCTTGCAGGAGAGTGTACCAGGCAAAGCCAAGTCAAAAGAATATATACAGACAAGAGACGCCCTGGCAGGAGAGTATACCAGGCAAATACAAGTTGCAAGTATCTATAAGTGGAAAAGCCCTGGCAGGAGAAGTATACCTGGCATAGTCAAGTTGAAAAGTGTGTAGTATACGATACCTTATAGTATACACTGTAAACCTAACTTTCCCTAACTCCAAGAGGAGTTTCCCTTCCCCAACTAAAAAGGCTAATGGATTTGTCAAGATGTCCCTGTAAATCAATAGTCTGCCATCTTGTGTCAAAAACCTACTTCTGTTCATCACACTCATAACTTAACTAAAGAGGTAGTGGTAGTGGAACTAAAGAGGAAGTGGATCTTCTTGGTCCAGAAGAATGACTCCTTTCTTCTGGACAGCGGATCACAGTTCCAGTTGTTAGATGAGATTTTTACCTGAAGAATTGACTTCCTTTCCCAGGATTCAATCCCTTTCCAAGGCACAGAACAGAGTTCCAGGTTGTAATACCAAAAAGTGGTAAGGTTCTCAATTCAAACTCAAAAGGTAAGGTTACAGTTCAAACATCAACATTCCTTATTGCCCATAGTTGCTTCTTCACTTTTGGGTTCCTGGAAAATGCCTCCCCTCTCCAGGTATCTGGCTTTCAGTGTTTTTTCTCACACAAAGCCAGGGGGATTTACTCTCTTCGCCTCAACCCCCTATTGACTTGGTTTTACGGTTTCACAACACCAGGGTGAACGACTCCCTTCCCCTGGCCTTTCTTGGCTTTAGTTTCACAATTATGATATGATATGATATTTAATTTATAACGCGCCTGTACACAAGTGTTTCTAGGTGTGACAAGACAAGGGGGAGAAGACAGAGGGAGGACAAGGCAAACGATCTTACTAGGGCTTGTGTCATTCAGATCGTGCATGTGCAACAGCGCAAAAGTGCAGGGCAAAGGGAGAGGGAGGAAGTGCCATGGAGAAGGAAGGGGAAGTGCAATCAGGGCAGCAATGCTCTGAGTGAGTGCAGCCACGGCAGTGCAGTCCTGGGTAAATGCAAGGAGGCAGGGGGCTGTAGAGGTTACAGTTACAGCCTCTAAGTGCGGTATAGGCCAGGAGGCAGTGTAGGGCAGACTGATCATGGAAGAGCCTGGTACCCAGTGAGACTCTAGGGGTAGCCAAGCAACCAGTCAGCGCAGCAGGCAGGTCAGCAGGGGAGAGAGAAAGCAGAGGATAAAAGGGCCGACTTGAGCGGATCTACATGATCCGACCGCAGCTGATTTTGCCACGGCCGTAATGTTTGCATGTGGAATGTACAAACCACAAAAGGTTTGTACATTTCCCATGCAAACACACGTTCATAACCCTTACATACCCACACCCATGACACACCCCAACCCACACCCACGACACACCCACGACACACACCCAGAAACCCCCAACATACCCACACCCCACTTACCTGTCATTGCGTCGCTCTGTGTCCCTTCATTGTCAGGTCCCTTTCACTTTTGTGATCGGGAACCGGCGCCACAGAGTCCTTTTCTTTTTCTTTTTCTTTCTTTTTTTTCGGGTGTGCTGCTGGTGTGTCGCCCACAACTCCCGCTCAGTATACCACACAGTATAGTGAGCGGGGTATTGCGGCGGACACCCCCTCAGTTTTTTTTTATACTTACCTACGATGCTACCACCAAAGGTTCGAACTTTTGGTGTTTGAATCTTTGGTGGTAGCGTTTTTTGGTCTTTTTGTATGGTCGGACCTTTTGTTTTTTGTCCGATTGTACAATACCACTTGAGCAGCTTCCAGAACTTCAGGTGGTCCGGCTGAAGTTTGAGAGGGACAGGGGGGACATTCCAGAGAGAGGCACCTGCAGAGGAGAGAGATCTACCACCCATTCTCTGCCTGAAGAAGCATCTGACCCGCAGAGAGATGGAGGTAGCTGAACGAAGGGCTCGAGAAGGAAGGTATTTAAGAAGAGAGAGATGGAGGTAGAGCAGTCCCCGGGCCCAGAAAGCCTTGTGTATTATAGAGAGGGTCTTGTACTTGATCCTTGCCGCCACTGGGAGCTAGTGGAGAGATTTCAGGGCTGGAGAGATACGATCCCTGGACTTGAGGCCAAGGATAGGTCCTACAGTCCTTTTCTGGATTAGTTTCAGAGGGTGGAGATTGGAGGAAGGGGGGTTGAGAAAGAGGCTGTTGCAATAGTCCAGCCTGGAGAGAACCAGGGCTCTGGAGACAGTGAGCTTCTGGGGCAAGGTAAGAAAAGGAAGAATACCTCTGAGGCGGTGCAGCTTGTAGTGAGCCTTCTTGGCAAGGTCCATGATGTGAGGAGCCAAGGAGAGTGTGGTATCGAAGATGATACCAAGATTTTGTGCCTCACAGGAAGGCAAAGGAAAAGGGCCCAAGGAGGGTGGGCAGAGTGAGAGAGGGAAAGCGGTAGCAGGGGTCCCAATGAGAAGGATCTCTGTCTTACTGGCATTAAGGCAGAGATCGTTCTCGGCACATCAATCCTGAATTGTGGATAGAATGTCATGAATGAGCAAGAGAGGAGAGGAGGCTGAGGGGAGCCTGAAAGAGAGCTGAGTGTCATCCGCATAACACTGAAAGTTAGAAGAGAAGGTAGAAATCAGGTGCGCCAAAGGGACCAGGTAGACATTGAAGAGACAGGGCGAGAGGATAGAGCCCTGGGGAACACCACATGTGGAGAGAGAGGTGGTGGAGAGAAAGGACCCAAGTTGGACCTGGGAGGGTCGGTCCAGGAGGAAGGAGGTCAACCACTCCAGGGCCAGATCCATTATGCCCAGGTTCTCACGGAGTTGATTGAGCAGGATGGCATGATTGACCATGTCTAAAGCAGAGGAAAGTCCATGGAGGATGAGAACAGATGGAATGCTGGAATCAAGATTAGAGAGCAGATCTTCATGGGTGTTCAGGAGAGTGGTTTCTGTGCCTCTGGCTACTCTGAAGCCATACTGATGGCCATGGAGACAACCAACAGATTCAGTGTAGAGATTAAGCTGGGAGGTGGCCAGCTTTTCCATGAGTTTGTCAAGGAAAGGAGTGTTAGAGATTAGGCGATAGTTTGCCACAGGTAGGGTCGGCAGAAGGCTATTTAAGGAGGGGATGAGGAGAAAGGGGGAGGATGCAATACCAGGGGGAATGACTCCCTTCCCCTGGACTTTCTCAGGCGTTTTGTCAGAGTTCACAATGCCAGGGGAATGTTTACCTTTCCCTCAGCCTCTTTATCACAGTTATAATTGTTTTTTATAATGCGCTTAATTCCGGGGACCGTTTCTAAGCGCAAGCCTGGGATTCGAACCTGTGTTGCTGTGCGTTGTCTTGCTTCCAAGACAAATGCATTTCCCCTGAGCTATCCTCCCAGGTCACAATGCCAGGGGAATGTTTCCCAGACTTAACGAGGCAGTTCATGTGGGTCCCAGACCCGACCTTCTTTAGTGGCTCGTTCTGGGTAGACCTGGTTCACTACCCCGGCAGGCACTGCCACCAAGATGACAAATGAGGATTTTCTCCTCCTCGGGTTGCAAGCCGCAGACTTGGCTTTCTTCACTGCATCTTGGTCCCTTTCTACCCAGTTCACTATCCTGCCAGGTATTATAATGATTCCAGGTTCTCTGTGATGTTATTTCTGTGTCCCAGGTCCTAGTTACAGGGTTTATCTTGTTCCCCTCTAAGACCCAGGCAGCCCTTGTACCCTCTGGGTTGCTGCTGCATATCCTCATGGGAAGGGGCTCCCCCTCAGTGAGAAGTGACGACATCTCCGGATTTGTCAGTCTTTCCTGCTCCATTTTGTAATTTTGGGTGACCTAGACTTATTTAATGTGTCCCTCCATGTATGACACTCTTAGTAGGTGTGAGAATGTGTTATTATGTGCCATAGGAGAGGGCCAATGTTAATACCTGACTTCATATAAATCTTCCCCATTACACAGTAATACCCAACGGACAGCATTCAGAAAGCGTGCCTCCCTCTACCTAATTGATGAACTAGGTAGGAGCGCTCGGACAGTGACTGCTTGATGGCATAAGAGCAGCCTCTGAAAAACATGAGCATAATTTGAAAGTTATAAATAAATACTTCAACACTCTTGCCTTTTCTGCATGTCAGATATAACTAATTTATGTAACTGGCTTTATAATCAACTTATATTGTAAGGTGGGGATTCAAGGGCAACAATCCCAAATTCCCAAGTGCCCCACTCTGGCGGGTCCCTTCAGGGGTGATCTTAGAAATATTGTGTTGAACAAATGAAACGTGCTGTGCCCTGACCGCCCAGCCGGAGTTCTCGTAGTGGGGCAGCAGAAAGCCTAACATAGTTACTTCACCACGAGCTTAGCCCTTCTCACCTGCAGTGCACTCCATCTCTTTTATGTGGTTCTATGTATAAATGTTCCCTTCAAAATGTAGTCATGTGAAAATGTAGGCAGCAAAATGTAGTCATTCAATACAATCAATGCAAAGTGTGACAATGGTGCCAGTAATACGGTTGCCAAAAAGCTATTCATAAATACACAAAAGTACAATGTTGTAACCCCAACAATGAGCAAACCTTTAATAAAATCACCACAATCACCCTAACGCCGTTCCAACAATGACCCAAACCTTTGATAATATCACCACAATCACCCTACCGTCGTTCCAACAATGACCCAAACCTTTAATAAAATCACCACAATCACCCTACCGCCTTTCTAACAATGACCCAAGCCTTTAATAAAATCACCACAATCACCCTACCGCCGTTCCTAAATGTTAATTACTACCCTGAACTCTTACAGAACACTGTCCCTTCAGCGCGCTAAAGCATTTTATTTGCATGTTACTCTATACAAAATCAATGGAAAATGACCAGTGAACCTAATTTCAAACTAATCACCAGCTCGCCACAAATGACGTTGCCCTCACCATAACCCAATCCCTTGCCCTAATCCTAACCTTAGCTTCACTCTAACTGCAACTCGAACCCTTTCCCTAATGCTTTCTTTGCTGTAACCACTAGGTCTATCCTAACCCCTATCTTATGCAAACATCACCAGCCCTCCCCAATTTCCCTATCCCTTTCTTCAAAACGTACCGAAACCATTACTCTGTTAGCCCTAGCCTTGCATAACCCTAACACTTGCCCCAACACTTAATCTACCCTATCTCCTAACCAAACCCCAAAATCACCAGCCCTGTTGCAACTACCCTGACGCTAACACTTAACCTTACCCTAACCCCTATTCTAACCCTAAACCAGACAATCGCAAGCCCATTTGAACCCTACCAATTACCATTTCAGCACTACATTTTAGTCCCAGGAACCTAGCAAAGTCTTGTCCTAGGAAATGTTTCAAAACCTCCTCTTTCCTTAAATCAATAGGCTCCCTACAGTCTCCAGGAATCTTCTAAGGAACCTAACTGTCAGTTTCCAACTGTCAAACCTTTCTGTCATGGAACATGAATACCACGCTGCCCCTAAAACGTCTCTCTCCGCAGTCCCGTCACGCTATCCAATGAAATGCAAGTGTGACATCATCCTCAGGTCCTGGAAGTCAGAAAAAGTGAATTCCTTGTCACCCCGTCCACAGCCGCGCTTTAAATAACTATTGGAAGAAACAATAAAACAGGCTGTAGCTGGCCCCAAAATGGCATGTGGGTTAGACCCCCTCGGCCCCACCATGTTTTTTTCATAATCCCTGTTGCAGCCACTCAATGGGAATCGGCCAATGCCGTCATTGCCCACCCGGAACCTTACCCCACCCTGAAATCAGACCCGTTCAGCAAGTCCCTTGTACACTGTCACATATAGTTGTTTCTCAGATAATGTGTAGTGACAGCACCTGCAACCAGGAGCATCTTAACACATCACATACACTTGCAGGATTGCCACCAATGCATTCCGAAATGGTGTTGCCCTGGAACATAGCTCCGCAACCTTTGGCTCGCCAGACGCTTTGGACTACAACTCCCAAATGCTCTGTCCACTATAGGCAATGGTTTGGGATCATGAGACTTGTAGTCCAAAACAACTGGAGAGCTGCAGGTTGCAGACCCTATACATCTTCTCGTCCTATGCTTCCATTTACCTGCTCTACTACCTAGCTTTAATATTAATAAATATATTAATATTTTCTTTAAAAATACACATTCACCGTGTTTACAGTTTGGCGAAAGGACAGGCATAACAAAACCACTTGCCATAAACTATTACGGGCGGAAAGGATAGCTCAAGGGGTGAAACACTCGCCTTGGAAACAAGACGACGCGAGCAACACAGGTCCGAGCCCCGAATAACCAAATATATTTAGTCCACTTTTTCTCTTTAAAGTATTGCTACCCACCACAATGTTCCTCCCATCACATCCTTATTTCATAATATTATCATGGTTTTGTGGGTTGTTTCCAGTCCCACGTGTGTCTTTGCAAAATGTCAGCATCAAATGTAATAATGGGACATAGCAAACTGCAATACATAAGGATCATTCTGCGAAAAGTTAGCAGGTCATTCCTCACTGTCTGAAAATCATAACAGACGAGCAAAGATTTGGAGTAGACAAACAATTTATGTACAGGTATGATGTCATAAAAATGTATATATTAAAATAAATAAAACAGTTTGAAAGGAAACACATTGGGCCTCATTCTGAGTTCGGCTGGAACACAGTAAAAGTGCCGGTAATAACGTTTACCGGCAGTTTTACCGGACTGGCTAACTACAACTTTGCCGGGGCTGGAGGTAAATCTGACCCCTACTGGCAAAACACTGCCTTTATTATCGTCACGGCCGGTAATTGCGGGAAAATCCCCCCATGGATCGGACTCTGTGGAATGGGGATTTAGCACCCTTACCGGCATTTGTAATCTGCCGGTAATTCCGGCAGACCAAGTAGCGGTAACAGCAATTCCGTTGGCCGGTATTCCGGCATATTTACCGCCAGAATACCGCCAAAATTGTAATGAGGCCCATTGGGGCGATCATGGCGATAATTTAGCAGTAAATCAGCCGAATAAATGCCAAAATCAGTTACTGCCACTCGATCCTGTGGATTTTGCCATGGGATTACGATTGATGCCAAGACAGTGCAAATCCCCATTTTTGGAGTCCAGAGGACCATACGGGGAAAATATCCTCTCCTGGTTTTGTGTGTGTGTTGATTTTATGAAAGACAAATGCCATTCGTCCTGTGCAATTTTGGTGGTTGTGCAAAGCTAATTTAATGAAATGTGCATATTTCCCCTTGATATGCTAATTTCTGCTGACATCACATCCCATTGCGTTTGTTGACGAGTCCCCCCACTTCACTTTTTAAGAATTGAGCCATGCCATGAGCGTTAATTCTGCTGCGGTCATTCCGCAGATTTTTGGAGGTAAAGCAGAGGATTTGACTTCCAAGCTCGGAATTCAGAAGTGCGATAAATCGCTGTAATCTCGTTACCACCAAAAAAGGTGGCAGTGGCCGAATTACCTACCACCACTTCTTACCACACTGGTAAACTCATGATAAGGCTCATGACATTTGCCCATGTTTAAAACATCTATATCTGATGCAGTCTGAGTTACTATATATGTTTTTCTTTTGCAGGTTTTTTCAGAACAATACAAGAACAAATCGCAGAAACACAAACTGGGAAGAGAAAAATAACAAACAGTACAATGGTTCATTGTTTTGGGAGGGGTAGGGTTTGCGTATCTCATTCTCCTGGGCATCATTAACAGTTATCTGGCTTTTGCGGATGTGTCCCTTGGTGCCAATGTTCTCTCTGCTGTGTTTCCAGATGTTGCGTGCCACCCTCCAAAGGCTCGTAACCGATGTCATTTGTTTCTCGAACTAGGGCTATGTTTGGTTGTTTCCGATGTTTCGCCTCCACGTCGCCGTCCACCCATTTGGCTCGCTCACACTCCACAATGTCAATGGCCCACATGAGGATGCGTGTGGAACTAAAACCCCAGAGCATCGCGACTCGGTGACGAACGCGGCCTCCTTCCAGGCTAAGGCTGACCAACTTCCCATGATGCTCTTTGGTGCTTTCGTCACTCAGTGTGATCCAGCATGATTGGCGGGTCCCCAAACACTCCTCGGAGACATTAATCAGGTGGGCAGATGTATTGAACATGTCCTTTTCTTCTCTCCACACATTGTGCCAAATTTCTGTTGGGAGATCTGGGTAAGTAATCTCATGTGTCCAGGGTCCTTTGCTCTGCGGACAAGCAGGTGGTCAATGCATGACACCAGGGTGTTCCCTGGGGCATAACCACAGTGTTGTTGTGGCAGCAGCCATCAATTCGATGGTGGTGGTGGTGAGCTTCCAACTAGCTGGTGCCTGGAAACCCGAAGGCAATCCTTGTTTATGTCTTGTCACTTAGGCTGGTAAGGAAACATTGAATGCAATAGCGCAGGCAGCTTTTGGTGCCTAGGGGGTGGGGGATAATAGGGCACCAATGGGAGGCTGGGGGGCGAACTGGGCACCAAGGGAAAGCCAGGGGCGGGATGGGCAGTGCAGCCATCCGCCGTTCATTCCTGGCTCCGCCACAGATTGAAAGGTTGGCATGGGTTCAGAGAGCAGATCAACAAGCCAGTTCTGATTCAGGTGGTTAGTCCACTACCCTAATCCCAACTGCAGTGTCCAGGTTATTTCCCTCGGGGGAAATGTGTAATCAGAGCTTGTAGTGTATTTGATGGTCATGGTCTACCAAGGATGCAAGTGGCAACAGCCTATTCTGATTCAGCTCTAGGTTTGGCCCTTCCACTGGATAGCCAGACTAGGACAGCAGGGGAATGGAAAGCGGTCTGCTCTCCACTTTGCTTGGCATAGAGTTTGGTTCAGCTGAGACTCATCCCTGGGCCTTGGTATGCATAATTTAGTAAGTACTGGAATGAGGACAAGGTATGTGGTAATAATGCCTCAATTACTTACCATTCACATCCGGGGAAGGCCCCTCAGCCAATCAGGTGGCTTGAAACGTGGGTGAGAACACACTGTGTATTGCCTGCATTTTGCCACAGGATTACAAGTGGTGGTAGGGTGGTGTTAATCCCCATTTTCGGAGTCCATGTGTGTCACGGTCTGGAGCCACACTAGTTGTGACAACAGAAGATCCTCTTACCCATCTCTGTTCCTTGTGTCTTGATGAGAAGAGATAAGGTCGATCCCTGTACCCGGCCAGCCTGGTTACTGTATAATTTCGGGTATCAGGAGGACCTGCCCCAGGAAAAGCCTAGAGAAGGGGAAACCCTTGTGGGGAAGAAGAAGCGATCAGGATCTGTCGGTTTTGTAATGCTGTAATCCTGAAGATGAGAGAGATTTCTTGTCTGTGTAGATGTAAGGTCAAGGAATGACCGTGTGCAGGTAGACGTCAGATGGAGGGCAGTAGAGAAAATAGACCCACAAAGATTCAGGGCTGTAGAAGAGCAAGAGGCAGGGCAGAGAGGAGAACATGAAGGAAAGCTGCAAAGGATGAACCCAGGCAGGCAACTGGAATGCAAAAGAGGGTTCCGAGCAGAGGAATGATCATCGAAGACAAACAAGGAAAAGGAGCAGAAGGATACACTGGCTGGAGGCACAGGTGGGGAACTTGAAAGGAAGAATATCCAGGAGGACAGAAGGAAACTAGCGTACCTGCAACCAAGGGCGTTATGGTGCATTGGGTGGCCAGGAAACTGTGAAGATAAGCATCACCTTGATGACGCGAGAGGACTGGAACACTAGACCGCTACCATCCGCTTGTGCCGAAAGGCATAGTGGGCACCTGCCCAGTCAAGATAGCTGGGAACCATGACAATAAGAGTCTATAGGTTTCAGCAGAATTACCGCAAGCAGGAATTCCACCCCAGTAATTTCAAGGATTTTTACCTTAAAGTGGCGGATTTGAGCACTTGTAGTTTGGTGGTGTGGGAGAAAAGGTAGTAATTCTGTTATCATCAGAAAAAGTGGCGGTAACAGAATTACAACCTGTTTTTTCCCACACCCCTGAACTTGTAATTAAGCCCATTGCCTTAACCAGTAGCCTCCCCATGTGCTTTGGATGATCTTATGAGTAAGGCACGGGGGCATCAAAATAGCATCACAAAACATTATCCACAAACAAGGGACATCACACAAATATGCACATGGAAATATGTCCACTATGGTACACACCGGGCTGGCAATAACACATTCATAGAGGAAAAGTGCTTTCACGAATCTACATCACCCATATGCACACTTGCATACGAACTAGTGACCCATAGTGTGACAGTTTATATGCTATGAGATCATGGCGGACAGCAGGCTCTCAGACTTTGGGTCTTTTCGAAGAAAACTCTTTATTAAGCAGGTGTAACCAAAACAGGGTTTCAGGAATAAAGCAAAGTGTTCAAACGTATGTGACTTAAAAGTACATTCCTGAAAAGATAACACAAAGTTAAAATGCACTTCACTGATGAAGTAAGAAGGTGCTCAAAACTCCTGTAGTAAATTCACCTGTCACAACTAATCCTCAGCTTAAAATAAAGGTTTCCTAAATCAAAAGTTCCAAAAAAGTGTGTTGTCATAATGGCTAAATCAAATGGTGGAGGCAAATAACTTAAAGACCTTCCCTTAAGTGGAAAAGTGTTGGGGATAAAATATCTAACTTAATGACTTTCCCTAAAATAACAAAGTCCATCAATTCAGAGAGACCTTCTGCCAGGCGTTCTCGGGTGGACAAGCAACAGGGCCGCTTAGGCAAAGAACTCAAACTAGGACCTGTAGCTTCCTTTCAGGTGCAGGGCCTCTTAGGTGAAAGACCAGCTGGGTTCTGCTTTAATGGTTTCTTATTTCAGTCTTCTGGTTGATCTCTCTCTCTCTCTCTCTCTCTCTCTCCCTCTCTCTTTCTCTCTCTCTCTCTCTCTTTCTAGGTTGTTTAAATTGTTGCCCAACCTCCTGTTGGGACTTCTGAGTTTCTGTCTCTTACTTTCTTCCACAGCCTTTAGCTTTGGCCCCTCTTCTGCTTCAGGGGTCTTTTGGGCCCAAACTCCTGTTGGAGTCCATTCTCCTATTTTCCCTTACCCAGTCTTCCTTTCAGGGGTTGTTGTCAGTCTCCCTTGAGTTCTCCCTCTTAACCCCTCTCTGGGGTATTCTCATTTGTTACTTGGTTGCCCTTTTCTCTTTCTCTTTGTCCCTCTCCTCTTCAGGGGACTTGATTCTGACCTGGTCTCTCTGTCAGAGTCTTATGAAGGGTTTTCCCAACTCCTCTTCAGGGGACTTTGCTTTTGCCCTTCTTCTTTTCAGGGACCTGCTTCTGTCCTGGTCTCTCTACCAGGGTCTTATGGAAGGGTTGCCTTAGCCTTTTCCCAGGTTTCTTAGGCAGATCAGCAGATCAGCTCTCCCACCTTTTACGCTTAGATGGGCTGCAGTAGTAGTCTCGTTCTTTCATCTGGGTCAATCCGTTTCCTCCAGAGTTCTTAGGCAGTTTCCAGGCAGGCAGTACTCAAGGGAAGTCCAGGCTCCTTCACCCACGCAGCACCTCCTCATTCATTTCCTCATTCAAATATAGAGAACCTGTCCCTAACAGAGACAAGTTCAGAGCGAGCTGGTTTGGCTTTCATAGCCAAACTCCTCCTCATCCTGTTGGCTGCTGATTTTAGGAAAGTCCTGCTTACAGGATAGACTGGCAGGGTGTTTCCACTCTGGTCCTCTTCTGCTAGGTTCTCTCGTGATTGGCCAGTTGGACTTCGGTTGTTTTAATCATGACTTTACTTTTTTTATTTCCTTTATTTATTCTTCTTTATGCTGGGCTCCTTTTAAATATTTGTCTGGTCCTTGGGGCTCAGGTTTTTATTTCATTAATTTAAGTAGCCCTTACATTTCCCCAGGTTCTTCTATGGGGATTTCCATAGCCTCTATGGTGTTTCAAACATCTGGTACTTGACCAAGCGTAGTCGAAGGGAAAGGCTGGGGCCCTTCTCTGAGGTCCTGCAGTGTCTCTCTGCCATCAGCTCTCATCCATTTCCATCCCTCAGAGTGGAGTACGATACCATTGTGGCTCCTGGTACTCCAGCACTGGCATGCTATTGGGGGGATGCCCCGTTGTTCCTCACATGGCGTGAGGTTCACCACTGCTGCCGCAGTCCCACTACAGTCGGTAGAACTACTACCACCACCAGGCAGTCTCGGGTAAGTCTCTTGTGCGGATTGTGGCACCGCCATTCACAATGCTCACATACAGTGCACATAGTTAGGGAGACCACTTAGCGGGACGTGGATAAACCATTCCTAATTTTCCTTTTTGACAACTGGTGGTAAGGTACAACTTTTTCCACTGTAGTTTACCAAGACTACATTTCACAGAATTATACATTATGAATTATAAATTATAATTCTTTCTTTATAACACGCTTAATACCCAGAGGTTTTCTATGCCCGGACCCGTGGATCAAACCTGTGCTGCTCCAAATTATCTTGCTTCCAAGTCAAGCGCGTTGCCCCTGAGCTATCCTCCCGGCTCGTGCATTAGCAGGATGCATTAGCAGGGGACATGAAATCCTTAGACTAGAGAAATGATGCCCCATTGATTAACATTGAGTCATCTCGTCACCTTACAAATACAGACAGACACACGTACACATCCCCATGCTACCCAAAGATAGGCACACACCTATCCTTTCTGTTCAAGCTTGGTGTTTCAAAGGTAGGTCTCTTCTATAATATACCCAGTGCAATTCTGCATGCCCACAACCAGCTAGGACTCCCTGGTGCAGTTTCCTCCCCGCCGATGGCCAATCATTACTGTGCCCCGAGGACCCAACCACATGATTTCAATCCCTTGGCGGCATGCACTATCCCGGACTACATTCAGTCACACTTTGGCCAATGTGCTGCAGCTCTGCCATGAAGAAGGTGCTTTGTGTGAAGACACTGAAAGTGAGTAAAATGTCAAAAGAAATTATCCATTGCTATTTCTCCCCTGGTTTGTGGTGCCACTGAACGGCTTGCTTGATATTCAGTTTTGGCCGTGCCATTTTTTATTGAAATGTTGGCATTAAGGCTCGAGTGTCATTGGGCCTTTATTGTACCCGGTAAGCTCCACTTAAAAGCATACACAGATTGGAAGAATATGAGGAACGGGTATTTTTTCAAGTTCAATCAAAATTATAAGTGGTGCCCACCTATTCTCCTTTTTAACAATAACCAGATTAAAATCATTCTTACTCCCATCCCAACCGGTATCTCCTATCAACACAAAGGATGCACTTAACTTCCCTGAGTGCCACACCCACCCACCAAAGGTACACCAGCATAACTCACCACCACTGCTCTGGCAGACACCACAGATAACCAAACAATTAATTAACTGTAATTAACCACTGGTCCAGACCGCTCTCAAAATCTCAAACTTACACACCTCAGAGAACTCTATCTTTTCAGATTTGCACATTCATCAACATGAAAACAAAACAATCTTTCCCTGCTATCCCTGCTACTAAATGAATCCCCTATGCTACCTCTTGCAGATTCCAGAGCTCCTAGAAAATGTGAAAATGGCCTCAGGCACTCTGTACAGGATTCAATATCATGGCATAACAGGGCATGGCCATTAGTTTCATTCATTGGGCCTCATTCCGAGTGTGGCGGTTCGGAAACAAGGGTGCTGGTAAGCTCACCAGTGGGTTACCACCGACCTTGTAATGAGGCCCATTGTCCTGTGTGGCAGAGCTCAGGATGGTCCAAGCAACTTCAGTAGCTGGCATCAGATGGAGAAATTAATGTTAGTTCTGATGCGCCCCCCCCCACCTATACGCAAATCTCTGGTGCACTGAATGGCTGGTGAGACTATAAATGTGCCTGTCAAATCAAGTGCCATGGTACTGAGGGTGGGCCAGTGCTACAGTAATGGAGTTCTGTCTGACAGCCTTGTGGCCACTAAAAGAGGAGCATGAGGGTACACAATTTTGTCTCTAAAAGCCACATTGTAAGGACATCTTTTTTTCTCCAAAGAGCAATCACTTAATACATTTTAATGACTCCAAATGTTGCTGTTAGGTCATTGTGAGATTAAACTGTTTGCCCAGGATCAAAGTCTTTAACCAACCAGTGAAGCAGGTATTTTAACCCACTCTCCAATGTAAGCACTTGGACACACATTTTCAAAGCTTTACTTGGTACAAATATTGAAGTTTTGGGATTTCAAGGCCTACAATAATGCTGCCTTATAGAGTTTAATAGCAAAATGTACACATTGCAGCATGTTGACAACATGTACATACTTATAGAAACGTGTTGGGCCAAACGAATACCATTGTAGCTTTCTTTCCCACATCCTAAAAAGCAAACTATAAGTCCATGAATGTAAGAACAGTCAAGCCTAAACCATCCCCTATTTATTTATTTGTTTCCGTTTGGTTTAATGTATGTGCATATGGCGTATATAAAAACCTTATACAGATCACATTATTGATCATCATTATAAATCTGACACATAGACATATTTATATCATTAATTGCAATACATACAATAAGTCACATTTCCCAATAAATAACTTTGTAACAATTTACAAATATTTTTTCTAAACACCTTAAAACTGCAATCAATAATGTAACTTCTAACCCCAGCATTATCCTATTCCAGAAATGCTTGCTGTTATAATAGTATAGGAAATGTAAAAACGTTTCAAAGTGCTTGTGCCTTAATTTCACTGTCCCCAAGCATGTCGTAATTGAGGGTTTTTAAGTTTCCAGTTGATCCTCGCTTTAACAATGCTAACACCCCCTCATAGCTATATCCAAACCCTCACGAGCATCCCTCACGTGCATAGTCTCCAAAAGGTCAAACCTGAATTGCAAGAATTTGGTTCTTAATTTTGCACATGGAAATGTACTAATATACGGCTGTTTCATATAATCTGTTTTCTCTCGACAGAACCCCTTTATAAAGGCCATAATTAGTAACTACTTCCCTGGTTCAGCACCAATCTGACTCCCATAAGGCTTTTCTTACCAACCATGGCAAGCTCTCCAAGGAGTCAACAGAGTGGTCACATTGAGATAGAATTCCTTGACATCTCATAAACCATTTTTCCAATGGGAAGACATTTCCATTGTGAAAATGGTTATTACGCTTGCTGAACACTGATCGAGGGGAGAAAGGATGTTATGGAGGAAGGCAATGGACTTTCAGCTTATCCTCGCTGCAATGGATAATAGCCCAAATTCAAATCTAATTGCTGGAGCAGGGACACAGGAAGCCCCAAGACCTTTCTCCAAACCCGCCCTTCAATTGCCTGCCAGTCTTTCTCCTGTATTTCACATAGCCAATCAGTGTCCTAAAGAAGTGCTGGAATTACCTTGGATCTATAGTTTTTCTCTAGTGGAAACCAAGAGAATTTATCACATTTTATGTTAAGTTTTTTCATCTGGGCCATATATTGATTGCTTCTTTCCTTCACAGTATCCATGCGACACATTGCACTTATGCGATTATAAATAGTATGATATGATATAATATGGCATTTATAACACGCCTATACACTAGTAAATCCTAGTTATTTATACTTATCCACCACTTCCAATTTACTGTCTTTAATTTCCCAGGTGAAGGGCAGCCTCCTCCCGCCATTCTGACACAGCATTTATTCCATCCCCTAGAATCATTTGTCTGCCGGAAGGCTGTTATTTACATTGAGCAATTGCAATCGCATTTGTAATTCAGATTTCGGAAGTATATTTAAAATCCCCCTTATTTCAAGGAATTGAGCACTCATTTGGACAAGGATTTCTTGCCTCAGAAGAAGAGCTTCGCTCGAAACACGTGTCAGGCTGTTTTGAACCCAATTAAAATACACTACAATTGTATTTGATGTACTCTCTGTAACTTGGCGCAGTTTCACTGTTTAACTTCACTCATTATAAATAGTATGATATGATATAATATGGCATTTATAACACGCCTATACACTAGTAGATCCTAGTTATATATACTTATCCACCACTTCCAATTTACTGCCTTTAATTTCCCAGGTGAAGAGCAGCCTCCTCCCGCCATTCTGACACAGCATTTATTCCATCCCCTATTTAACACCACTGCACTTTCTCCACCTTAATATCTGCACTAAAAGAAGCTGTGCAATAAGCTCAGCTAGGTATGCAGATTCTAGGTATGCAGATTCTAGGTATGCAGATTCTAGGTATGCAGATTCTAGCTATGCAGATTCTAGCTATGCAGATTCTAGGTATGCAGATTCTAGGTATGCAGATTCTTTGTCACAAAATTCCAGTACCTTGCTATATATAACATTAAGAACATTTGATTACTGATAAAAAGCATTTTTGTATGTTAAGCTAGTGGACATCTTCGATAAAAAAACAAATTTGAATGTATGGGGTTTGTTCTGTTATTCTGTGATTTGGAAGGGACTGCAGATTTCCCAGCTAACTGGGGCTGTTTGGGGTCTTTTATTTGGAAATCTCCTATAAGGCGTAAAAAGGGTTCTGCTGATATCAAAGGAAATGAGTTTGCAAGGTTATTAAGGTGCTGGCTGCACAAACCCTGTACTGTCCTGTGTGTGTCTGTGCGTCACAGCTTGGCCGCTACTTGGGAAATGGGAAATCCATAAACATATTTCGCTTGAGGGAGCTAATGAAAGCTCCTGACACCCAACTCCTCTAGGAGCTCGAAGCTAAGGCATAACGATGTCAAGATCTTGGGGCTCCAAGCAGGCTGGTAGACCATTACAACAGAGCAGAGATTGCATGTGGTTCTGCAGGATTTGGGCTTGTCTCACTCCTGGCAATACACAACTAACAGGCAGGCTCCAAGCTTCTGGTCCCTTGGACAGCCTGTCAGCCAGTGTCAGGATCTGAACAGTCCAGTTTCCCGCCTTGTCTCACCCTCAGAAGAAAGGGACTGGCTTTACCAGAGCCACCATGACATTCTGAGAAAGGCAGGCTGCCTACTGGACATGGTTTCCAAATGGCGAAAAGTCCACTAGGATTAAAAAAGATGACTGTTCTGAAGTTCGGCACGTGTTCAAGACGTGGAGATCAGGAATCTACTGGTAAGGAGCCGGCATCCCACGTAGAAGCAGAATTGTTGCAATACACTGCCATGCCGTCAGCTGCCACTTATATGTTTAGCACTGACTAAGGGGACAAGGTGCGCAATGGGGATGTATGTCGATTTCGTCATATTTACTTCGACAGACATTTACTTTGTCATTGCAGGTGAAGACCCCCTGGTTAGCTCCTGCAACCCCTCTTCTATTCTACCCCATAATCTTCCCACTGTTGGCCCTTGACCCCAAACCTAACCGTTACGCTATCCGTTACCATGTTCCCAATGTGAAGATGCAGACAAAGCATGACAAAGTAAATGTATGTGGGGAAATAAAAGGGGGATACCATGCAAAGGTCATTCATGCTGGAACAGAGAAGCACAAGGAAGATTCACCCCTTTGACCATCATGGAAAAGCAACAATCTGAAAATTGGCCGACAGATTGGGTGCCGTGTTTGATCGGCTACATATGGATGGGATGTTGTCGATTTAGGGACGGGGTTGGATCGCAATGAGATGTAACATTGTAATTGGTTATTTATAATGCGCTTAAGTGGGAACCCAGGAATCGAACCTGTGTTGGTTGCCCCTGAGCTATCCTCCCAGCACTGTACTGATGGAATATGTTTTGGTTAAATAGGAGGACAGATATGAACGAGGGGATTTAACCATTTCATGAACATTATTAAATGAAGTGGGAATAAAGCTCAGCACTACATTGTCCGTTGTCCCTATTCCATTCGCATCCTCCCATAGTGTGGCAGTCGGGTGTGCCTTGTCGTGCCAGCTGTCGTCAGGGTGAATCTCCAGCTCACGTGCCCTGCATGCTCCGTGGTTATGAAGACACAAGGCACAGCATCACGGTCATGCGCATTAGACTGGATTGTAATGCAGCTTGCACACCACACATGTGGTGCGGACATAAGAATCCGATCTGTCACAGTCCAGATGCTCATTCTACTGTATTCCTTTGCTTGATGTGTGCCATTTTGTACGTCATTCCCTGCAAAGTTGCTGGTTGAAATAGTGTGGTCATGAGAAGGCATGTCTAAGTTGTGATCAATGGCATGCGCGTGATATGCCTGATCTGAGACATAGACAGGGTAGGGTCTGAGTGGGCAAAGCCCACCCAAAATATGTTAATTCCCACTCAACAGTGCTGTGTGGGCATTTACAGATGTTAATGTCACTGCGGTGGGTCCAACTCAGCTCAGGTCTCGCTTGTTCGACAATCCTGGCTACGCCTGTGCATGGCATAAGCCAGTGGAAGGTTTCATGTGATGTAACATGTTCATTATACGCATGTACACTCTACATATGTGGACTAATGCACAGAAGAATGTATGTAATTGTGTGCATGGCATGTTGAGGGTGTTTTACCTCCTCATGCTCTTTTTATCGTCAGCAAATGCAGCGTTTGGGGTTACGGTGGCAGGCACTTATTATGCATGCAAAGCCATACAGCGATGTGTGCCGGTGCTAGTAACGGCCGAGCATTTGTGAAGCTTGCACATTGCCTGGTGATTGCGTCCCATAGTGAGAGGATGCGATAGATGTGCTTCACTTGGCCTTGCATTGAGGTCATGGACTGGTAATAGGGTGACAAGATTTAAAAAGTAGAAAACCGGGACAGGGCAACTAACATAAAAGTAGGACTAAGTCTTGAAAGTGGCTGTCAAGGCATTAAACTTCAGTAGCGGTTGGAGAAAACGGGGATTTAAGGGCTACTGTTCAAATAAACACATATTGTAATTAATCACAAACTAACACTATCTTAAGTTGTAAAATGCAGCATTTCTTATGTGTGAGATTGTGCATTCATTAGGGTCGACCAGATTTTTTTTAAAACACCCCTGGACAGGCCATAGACATAGACGTAGGACTACCGTAAATACAAATAACACTGTAGTCCGACTTCTATGTTGCTGGCCTTTTGCGGGTCGGGGAGGGTGTGTGCTCACAGGCACACTCCTCTCATTGGAGGAGAGCGCCAGGGGTGAGCGGGGGGGGGGGGGAAATAAGAGTTTGAAAAGCATTTCACGCCCCCATTCACTCAGGAAAAGTTGAGCCAGGACCCGATTTCGGGATTTCAAAATCGGGTCCCGGCAAAAACCAGGACTGTAGCCACTCATCCTTGAAACCGCGGATGGGGTTTTTAAAATAAAAAAACTCCTGGGACCCGGGACGCAGGGCGATGTCCCTGGACTGTCCCAGGAAAACAGAGACGTCTGGTCACCTTAGCATTCATGCCTGTCAGCTATGAAGATCGACTACTAAAAACCGGGACCTCCACTGCTGTTTCCAATGGAAACATAATCATGAGAAAGGGGACCAGAGCACGAAATACCGGGACAGTCCCAGCAAAACCGGGACGTCTGTTCACCCTATGTATTGCTGTGCTGTGTTTCCATGATGCCAGTTATCAGCATTTTCTTGGGATCATAGGTCATTTGTACATCGCACGCGGTTTGCTTCAGTTTTCTGTTTCGGAACATCTGCATGCGGGCCTGCAGGGGGCGCTCTGGAGAATATGTGTACATTCCACAGCCTGCACCCTTTTTCTTATTTGGTTTAATTCGACCCCTAAATATATTCCATCTATTTTACAAAACCTACAAAAAATTACAAATAATTTTCACAAGCATTCCCCCCTTTCAACACTCCCCTCCCCTCCAGTGCATCTACGTTCACATCCAATATAAAATCTAAACTTTGAACACTGCTGCTTGCCGACATCGAATACGTGGTGTTGTGCTCTCATACAAGGCCCAAAGGCATTAAGTCTGGAATTTATTAGTCCCAAGAAATCTAGCATTGCATTGTAAATAGCATTAGAAGGAGTGTTCAGCAACAGATGCATGGCTTCAACCACACTCAAAATGCTTATAAAGAAATACCAGGTTTAGCGATTGCAGGTTACACACGTGTAACTTCTCGTGCATTGGACATGTTTATGTCCACGTTGGGTTTGCATCAGCTGCAACCTGCGGCTGCAAGGAGTTTCCTTCCAGGCACCCTTGACCTCTAGTTTTGCCAGATGATTAAAATGAAACTACTGTAAAAGATGTGTTATCCGGCACCCTTTCACGCGCCACTTTCTATTAAGTGCCAGTAATAGTAACAGTTCAGTTTAAGAAAATGGCGGATAACGAAGTTTAAAACAGGATATAAGACCGAGGAGGCCAGGCAGCTTGGTTATCTGGCATGTCTGCTTTGTTATCCGGCTCTGACAGCTGACATTTGGTTCGCTAGAATGCATGCTTATCCGGCACCATTGGGTTCCCTGTGGTACTGTATAATGGAGATTTCACTGTACATTACTGCCTTACATCTAGAGTGACATGGTATCTCTTTTACATAGTGTAGGAATATTTCTGGACAGTACTTTTGCCCTTTGGCTATACCAAATATTCAGATTTATACTAGGTTATTATTGCCCATTTTCATATTAACTTTCTAAACCTTTACGGTGGAATATTGTGCTAATTCTCTAGTAGAGGGGTCTGCATTGGTTAGCTCTCCTGATGTTTAGGACTACAATTTCTATCAGTCCTAGCCATCTTAGTAAATGGTGAGGGATCATGGGAGAAGCAGTCCAAAACATCTGGCGTGTCACAGGCTTTAATACCCTGTTAGTGCATAAACGGTTTTCCAGAATTAGGAGCAGGACCAGCTATAACCCTTTTTTCCGGAATTGAAACAGAAAATCTTAAAGCAATTTGAGTACATTCTGTCACTTGGCAGACCAGATATCCTAAGAGAAGGTCTTAGAGCAGGGGGATGCAAGAGGCGGCTCTCCAGATGTGTTGGACAACAAGTCCAATTATCACTTATCATTGACTATGCTGCCTAGGGATGATGGGAGTTGTAGTCCAAAACATGTGGAGAGCCAAAGGTTGCAGACCCCCTAAATTAGAGTTAACTGAATCAATACCTGACTCAGTCCTCAGTCTCTGAACATGGTTTGCCACATGGATGCCAAGTGTGCTTCTGAATGGTCCGCCTTCTCAGAGCTTGCCCAAAATGTGGATTGACGGACTGTTCATTACAAGGCAAGGTGATGGATTGGACAAGCCGGTACATTGCTCAAATCTGGTTAAAAATGTCAGGGTACGCAGAAAGGTAGGATTTTGAGTAACTTACGAAAGGAGATTGTATAGGTGTGCCCATCTTGATATTTGGTCCAATGCCCTCCTAGATGGCGGGCAACATGGCAATGATTGTCTCCATTAGCAGGTGACACGTGGTTAATAGGTGGTGTTGTGGCATGTATGACGTGACTCAAATGGAATATTGCACTTACACATTTCAGATGGAAGTTTTTTTTTTGTTGCCTTTTTAAACCCACCATAATTTAGCTGGTGTTTATATATGTAAAGGTGTGTAACATGAGCCATATGAAATATGTACATTCTATTTCTAATAACCTTTGACTTGCATGACGGATTTGGCTGTTATTTTTTAAACCAAAAATTTGTCAAAGGTCACCCCAGACTGGAAATTCTGGTAAAGATTCATTAAGAAATGAAAAAGTTTTTAGGAAAGCAAAAAATGCAGCCTACTCCCATTCATTTTTTCCAAGAGAAAAAGTCCACATTTTATCAAGCCGAAGTGCAACAAATGCTGGAATGAATTGGGTCAAATAAGAAAGAACTTGGGCATGAAGCATTGAATTAATTTCCGGCACAGGTTTGGGGCTATTCCATCCAGTAGTTTTTGAAATATTTGACCGGGAAGGGGTGCCTCTTCTTCCAAAAATGTAGCTATCTCTCCCATGGTGCTTTGCAGCAGAGAGGCTTATCAGAAATGAATACCTGACATGTTTGTTGTTGCTGCTTGATGCGAGCAGGGGTCCCTAGTATGCGGATGCACCGGGGCCGGGAAACCTGCCAGGAGAATGATTTTGAGGCTGATTCTTCTTCGGACCAGAGAGAAGACGCAGTATGGATGGCCCTTTTAGGCTCCATACTGTCTCTCTCTCCGGCCCCGCTCGTGGCACTCCAAGTGTCACCTCCTTTACCCGTCTCTTGGGCACCAGCAGGCCACACTCAGCACTTCTTTCCCTGTCAGAATGAACTTGTGCAGCCCTAGGGATGGTCGTCAGTCGACCAGTAGCCCAGCGAAACGTTGATGACTGGAAAGAGAACCGAGAGAGCATGCTGTCATGGTATTCTCCGCTCTATTTTCAATGCACATGTTATTCCCTGAGCTAGCCCGTCTTTGGATGTCTCCAGGAATGTATAAAGGACATATCATTTCGGGTTGTCCCATAACTACTGCTCAAGCATCGAATGCAAACAAGCAACTGGCACCAACGTGCACTTTGACTGAAAAGGTAAATCGAATAAAAAAACAATCTGACCCAACTGTATGGGCTAATGAGTACATACACCCGAGAAGTGTTTGTGATCCACTCCGGTTCTGGTTTGGGCGTGCCACGAATGAGTGAAATCTCTCATTAGGTGATTCTGTCTGTACAGTACCCCAATGACCCACAGGTCTGATAAGTACATGATCAACAGCCTCGGATTGGGTCGTCGGCCAATCGGCCCGTGGCCGATGCAAAATCATGGCCGGAGACCTGGGGGCCGGTTCCTGAAGCCCACGTGGGCTGGTTTCAGCCAAGGCGTGGGCTTCACACTTCGGGAACCAGCCCCCAGGGCCTCGGCCTCGCCAGGCGGATGCAAGTTGCAAAGGATCTGTAAGTAACTTACAGCTCCTTTGCAATTGCAGCCCCACGCCCGCCTACGCCGCCGGCCCGCCGCAGATGCAGAGAAAGGTAACACTGAAGTATTACCTTTCTTTGATAAATGCGGCGGGCCGGCGGCTAACTGCCTCGGCCCGCGACACCCTGGCGCCAGCAGCAGTCAGTGCTGCAAAACACTGGGAGGGACGGGCAGGGCTGGGCGGGGCTGCCTCAGCCCAGCCTGCTCCCTCCCAGTGATTTGTAACAGACTCTGCTCGCCTCTCCGCCACACACCGCCACTGCCGCCGGCACCATAAGTTGCAACTTGCAGCTGTGAGCTGCTTTCGACGCCGGAATGATTTCTGTGTCCTCTTCGCTCCACTCAGGACTCAGGAGGCATAGAGTGCCTGCCTGGGACCCCACGGGGAAGACCACTAAGCGGTCCCAATGGTACGGTAGACAGGATCTCCCTCCGTAACCGTGACTATGTATTTTGCTTTTCGAAAGTTGCAGTAATAGCATGTTTTTTCTGCCGTTGTCTCTGTTACGAGCATACAAGACATTCCATCTCTTTGTCCTCAGTCACTTGACAAAATCCTTGTGCCTAAAAGCTTGTGTACAGTGTACAAATATTTGACCATAGCATCACGTGTTTGCATTATGCAGGCACGGTTGCGGTGGGTGCTTCTTTGGATCCAGTGTGTTTGGGGTTCAGTTTTACTGGTGGGTGTGCACGCAAACACAGTCATGGGGGGTTCGCTGGGAAGGGGGGGTTGCTGGCGTGTAAAATATTTTGTCCAAAGAAATGCCTTGATTCCGGCTGGATGTAATTGGTGTTACGTGAGGGTGTTGGAATGGGGGAGTTTTAAACATTATACGTATGCAAGGCCTTCTGTGGGGCATGGTAGCCTAGTTATGTGCTAATTAATGGTCGCGTCCCTCGGATGTAGCCGTGATGTGTAGGCTACCAGTTTGAGTCGACACGAAGGAAGATCGATCCGGGAGGTGGAACTCTTGAGGGGGGACACGGGATGGCTTCCAGTGCAAGACCAGACTGCCTGGTAAGCCGTGCTGGGGGGGCGCCTTGAGTTGCCCCATGGCCCTAACTGGCATTCATTCCAACCTGGCATCCAAAACCCCCTCTCCTCACCCCCCCAAAATACGGGTAACTGATGTTGTCCTAATGCTTGCATGTGTGTATGTGCGAATCGCCCTGGGCTAGCTCGGGAGTTTAGCACTGCGTTGTACGTGTTAGAGTGGCTGCTCCACAATGCTTTGCATAGACAGATGTGGCAGGATACAGGTGAAGGCTTAGGGGGCCAGCAGAAGGGTTTAGTATAGGGAATTGTCGCCAATCTGCTGCAAGCTGGGACAGTAACCTTCTCCCCTCCTCCCGCAGCATTCTTCCACTCAGTGCCGGGAAGCCCCACTAAGGCGCGTGCTAACAGCACCAGGTTTATCCCACCCCCGGAACTACAAATAAAATGATGCATTGGGGGGACACTGCAGCTAACCTCATCTGCCCGACCCAAAACATTTCAACCATTGAGGCTGAAAAAAACCGACAGTGGTACATCTTGCAGTATAAGCCGTGGTGGTGAAGGCAGGAAAGGAGACGAAAGCAATAACTGCTTACATAGCCATACTTTGAATCATTTGCTACGATTGTGCACAACACTTACACTTTCATTCTGTAGATTGGTAAAGTGTGTTGGAGTGTAGAAGCATTAAGAACTATCAGGAACAGCCAATGGGATTCAGGTGTTACTGTGGTATAGAATTAGAAAAGGTCCCTGTTAGGCTATAGCAGCACCACCACCATTTTAGGGATTTGCCTGGTCTTCTATTAGAATGGCCATGAAGGGGTTCTAAATGTGCTGGAATAAACTTCGATGGGTAACATGTGAGAAGGGTTCCAACGATCTTTTCCTGTCCTCTGTTTTCAGATACACTCCCAACAGAACCCAAACCACACTTAACCAGAACCGCACAACACTCAGGACTCAGGAGGCATAGAGTGCCTGCCTGGGACCCCACGTTGAAGACCCCTAAGTGGTCCCAATGGTACGGTAGGCAGGATCTCCCTCCGTAACCGTGACAATGTATTTTGCTTTTCGAAAGTTGCAGTAATAGCATGTTTTTTCTGCCGTTGTCTCTGTTACGAGCATACAAGACATTCCATCTCTTTGTCCTCAGTCACTTGACAAAATCCTTGTGCCTAAAAGCTTGTGTACAGTGTACAAATATTTGACCATAGCATCACGTGTTTGCATTATGCAGGCACCGTTGCGGTGGGTGCTTCTTTGGATCCAGTGTGTTTGGGGTTCAGTTTTACTGGTGGGTGTGCACGCAAACACAGTCATGGGGGGTTCGCTGGGAAGGGGGGGTTGCTGGCGTGTAAAATAAAAAACTGATTTTGTCCAAAGAAATGCCTTGATTCCGGCTGGATGTAATTGGTGTTACGTGAGGGTGTTGGAATGGGGGAGTTTTAAACATTATACGTATGCAAGGCTTTCTGTGGGGCATGGTAGCCTAGTTATGTGCTAATCAATGGTCGCGTCCCTCGGATGTAGCCGTGATGTGTAGGCTACCAGTTTGAGTCGACACGAAGGAAGATCGATCCGGGAGGTGGAACTCTTGAGGGGGGACACGGGATGGCTTGCAGTGCAAGACCAGACTGCTTGGTAAGCCGTGCTGGGGGGGTGCCTTGAGTTGCCCCATGGCCCTAACTGGCATTCATTCCAACCTGGCATCCAAAACCCCCTCTCCTCACCCCCCCAAAATACGGGTAACTGTTGTTGTCCTAATGCTTGCATGTGTGTATGTGCGAATCGCCCTGGGATAGCTCGGGAGTTTAGCACTGCGTTGTACGTGTTAGAGTGGCTGCTCCACAATGCTTTGCATAGACGGATGTGGCAGGATACAGGTGAAGGCTTAGGGGGCCAGCAGAAGGGTTTAGTATAGGGAATTGTCGCCAATCTGCTGCAAGCTGGGACAGTAACCTCCTCCCCTCCTCCCGCAGCATTCTTCCACTCAGTGCCGGGAAGCCACACTAAGGCGCGTGCTAACAGCACCTGGTTTACCCCACCCCCGGAACTACAAATAAAATGATGCATTGGGGGGACACTTCAGCTAACCTCATCTGCCCGACCCAAAACATTTCAACCATTGGGGCTGAAAAAACCGACAATGGTACATCTTGGAGTATAAACCGTGGTGGTGAAGGCAGGAAAGGAGACGAAAGCAATAACTGCTTACATAGCCATACTTTGAATCATTTGCTACGATTGTGCACAACACTTACACTTTCATTCTGTAGATTGGTAAAGTGTGTTGGAGTGTAGAAGCATTAAGAACTATCAGGAACAGCCAATGGGATTCAGGTGTTACTGTGGTATAGAATTAGAAAAGGTCCCTGCTATAGCAGCACCACCACCATTTTAGGGATTTGCCTGGTCTTCTATTAGAATGGCCATGAAGGGGTTCTAAATGTGCTGGAATAAACTTCGATGGGTGACATATAAGAAGGGTTCCAACTCTCTTTTCCTGTCCTCTGTTTTCAGATACACTCCCAACAGAACCCAAAACCACACTTAACCACAACCGCACAACACTGGAGCTATGGCAATACTCAAAGTATTGGGTAGTTCATTAGGGCGCAACTGGTGTGGGATAGCACATCAAGTGGCTTACCATTGACTTCATTGTGCCACAATGAATGCTTTGTTGTAATGTGGCTATTTTTCCCATCTCCCTGGCATGCTGTTCAGAATGTTTGTTTGCATGTATGAGGTAATGAGTGCTCAGAGTATTCAATGTCCTATGAGTACGCTGCTTTCCCTATTATGCCAACCTCTGAAGCCTGAAAAGTAGATGCATGCATGCGTGACTTGCAGCCAAATTTGCACCAGACATGCAGATGAGCTAAATTTGTCTGCTGTTAAATCTCAGTTACCAGTTTAATGGTATTCACACTACAGAATAATTGCTCATTTTACTCCAGCCGATATGATAGCTCAGTGGGTTGAGTGCTCGCTGCTGCGATGTGTGTGTGATCTGCAGGTTGCAGGTTCCAACCATCTCAGCCTTTCATCCTTCTGAGGTCGATACTTGAGTACCAACACAGGTTGGGTGATATTGTATGCAGATTTTGTTCTATAAAAAAGAGCTTAAGCGTAAGTGCTATACAATAACATATTATCATTTGGCCTTGGACGTCTGCTTGCATTCACAGTAATTTGACAATATGGATCCTACACACATATATTAATGGTACATATGGTGATCCATTCTTGTATGAAATGTATGTCACATTAGTGAAATCATAACCATATTTTTCGTAGTGTACTTAGGAGCAATGCTATTTGATGCCACTTCCTGTTTTGTCAAGGGGTGAAAGATCGTGTTCATGCTACTCCTGCTCGGAGCTGTGGACCCTGTCACAGAACTTATGCAAAGTTATGTTATTTTATGTGTTGTAATGTAACAGACACTTGAACCCTCCATAAGTAGCATTTTCTGTAAAGTCATAAATTGACGCGATTCACGGATGATGGTTTGAGGGCCACTTTTTTTGAGGCGCGGGGTGGGCCACTTTTTTGAGGCGCGGGGTGGGCCACTTTTTTGAGGCGCGGGGTGGGCCACTTTTTTTTGGTTATCCGGGCCTATTTCTTTTCCCTGTCCGACCCTGATGATCAAGGCTGATATTTAAACCGCTCATTACATAGGGGTTGCTTCGGTGCAGCCTCGCTCCTTCGTCCTAGTCACTGTCTCTCTCTCTCTCTCTCTCTCTCGCCCCACTTGTCTTATTTTCCCTTGAATTTGGAACTTTTTTCGGTGGTGGTGGTACTTCTCCTTGCAGCTGTACCTCCTGTTTAGTGAGCAGATCGTTCTCCCATCCTGGTCGTGTTGCAACATCTTTTGAGGGCTGCTGCAACCTGGATGATTATAGAGGGTTGGAGGGGGGCAGTGATGGCCTACTGGAATGGAACTGGAATGCTTGCTTCTCCTTCTTACCTGACTTTAGTACATTCAGTGCATGCTAACCTATGTTCCCACTGTTCTACGCCCCCCCTTTCACCAAGTTGGCGAGTAAGTGCAAATGTGGTGATATCATGCCGGTGATGTCACTTCCCTATATCTGGGCACCCCCCTGGAAATGTGTAAATTGGCTCCCCTGGATGCAAGCAATTACTGTGGTAATACCGGGTTTATACGAACACTAAATGTGCAAAGAAAAGGATGAAATTGCATCAGGCTAGAGGTTGGGAAGGGGAAAGAGGATACAATGTAAAATTGGAGAGTTTGGGGTGGTCTGGGGAGCCTGTTACAGTTCAAACCTGTTCAAATTATCGGGTGGACACCGGGGGAATCCTGTGAGATTACACAGTAATAACGCACAAGAAGCACCCGAAAAAGAAAATGTGTCACAAGAACAAAAGAGTGAAAGAGGCAATGGGAGAGATGCAAAGAGGGGAAAAGTAGCTGACAGGGTTAGGGGGTATCATGGAAAGAGGAGGGGGGCTTTTGGTGAGTGCCTGTGAGGATAAGAAAGAGTTATCTTTTTATTTTCACATTATTGCGGGAATACCAAGCTATTAGTAGTTTATTGCCACTGTATCTGTAGTTCATTATCTGGGGGAATATCAGGTGAATCCCACGAGAATCGGAAGATAGTGAAAAAAATAGAAATGTTACCAAGTGGGCCATGGCTTGTGGGCCCCAAAGAAACCTATTGATGCAATATGCACAGTTTCCACGGCCAAAGGCCATGATGAGGGAGCCCCAAAGAAAGCTATTGGTGAAACGTGTAAAGTGGCAGCGGCCGAAGGCTGGGGCCACTAGCCATGGCTAGAGGGCCCCAAAGAAACCGATTGGTGCAATATGTACAGTGGACAAGGCTGAAGGCCATGACTAGTAGGCTTGAAAGAAACAGTGTTTTAAAATATACAGTGGGCACGGACAAAGGCCCAGCTCACTAGCCAGGAACGAAAGCCATGGCTAGTGGGCCCCTACTGAAAGCTATTGTTGCAACATGTACAATGGCAGCGGCCGAAGGCCAAGGCTAGTGAGCCCCAAAGAAAGAAATTGGTGCAACATGTACAGTGGCGCTTCGGCCATGGCTAGTGCGCCCCAAATAAACCTATTGGTACAACATGTAAAGTGACCGCAGCAAAGGGTGAAGCCACTGCCCATGGCCGAAAGGCATGGCTAGTAGGCCCCAAAGAAGCCAATTGGTGCAATATGTTCAGTGGACAAGGCCGAAGGCCATGACTAGTAGGCTTGAAAGAAACAGTGTTTTAAAATGTACATTGGGCACTGACAAAGACCCTGCTCACTAGCCAGGACTGAAGGTCATGGCTAGTGGACCCCAAGTAAAGCTATTGTTGCAACATGTATGAGGGCAGCGGCCGAAGGCCAATGCTAGTGAGCCCCAAAGAAACCTATTGGTACAACATGTAAAGTGGCCGCAGAGAAGGCTAAGGCCACTGCCCATGGCTGAAGGGCATGGCTAGTGCGCCCCAAAGAAACCTATTGGTGAAACGTGTAAAGTGGCAGCGGCTGAAAGGCTGAAGCCACTGGCTATTGGGCCACAAAGAAACCTATTAGTGCAATATCTACAGTCGACACGGTCGAAGGCCGTGGCCACTGGCCATGACGGAAGACCATGGCTAGTGGCCCGAAGGAAACCTATGAAGTGCGTTGTTACTGCCTGCAAGTTGCTGCGTGTCCTGCCTGTGTGCCTTTGCTTGCTCTTATCGTGTGTCATTGCGTCATTTGAACGGGATTAAGGTGTAGATAGTTTTACGTGTATACTGTTGGTGGTTACCCACTCCCTGAGTGATTGTGGTAGTGCTGTATTGGGGAAGCTACTAACATCGCATTTGAAATTAGAACAGGTGGCAATTTTGGAAGGGCACATTTTGCATGTGAAATAAAGATATTTGCTGATTGCAAGTGGGCACATTTTACGTGTGCTAATGTTGTTGTTTTTTTTTTTAATATGCAACATCACCGTATTTCTTAAAGTGCCATTCATGACGCTGCTCAAGACTTTCCATTTTGACCACGAGGCTGCAGGTGTAGACATTTGTTTGGACCTGAGCTGAGGTGAATCCGGGGCTCCCAAAGGGAATGGGACATGCTGTTATACATACATGTGAGTAACCTTTGTAAACAGAACGTTTTGTGTAAGTGACTAGTATGCACAGTGTTGTGTCGGAGGTCATTTCCAGGTCCAACAGACCGGAAACAATTGTGGTAAAAGTGGCAGCAAACTTTTATCTCCACTTTTTCCAGACTGAGGCAGTTTTTCTGAACTGATGCGCCTTGCTGGAGGGCCGAGCGGACTTATCGCCTCCTCTTGCTCTTCCCTCTCCAGTTGCCAAATCGGGCTAGTTTTGCACCGCCAATGTATTTTCATGCTGGTGTAAAAAACCAATCTCCCTGACTTTTTACACCTTGTAAAAGGAGGCGGATTCTACAGGAATCCATTGGGAACTGCAAGAGGCCTTTTAACATTTCCACGAACACAGTGGAAAAATACTGTATAAAGGTCGTTTTGCCTAAGTTTTACTTTTCCAATACGTGGTGCAAAGGTTGCAAATGGCATGGCGCAGACCTTTTACGCACAAGTGCAAACGGGCCTGATCTCGTGCAGTGAAATGCCATGTTTTAAGTGTCTCACTGTTGTAGATAGCGTTCCAGATAAGTGACTGCTGTTAACTGGTAGCATGTTACTGTTGAAGTTATAGTTGAATGCAAAACTGTTATGTGTTATTGATTTCTGCAGAGTGTTGTGCAAGTGAGTACCATACACGCCAGCATGCACCATTCAATTCAGGCGGCACTAGCCCCAACCTGGCTTTAACTTTGCATTCTGGGACTTGTAGTTCTTGGAAAATCCACAACTACAGATGCCACAATGCACAATTTCAACGAGCACTGGATTAGACAGCTTGTAATGTATGGATAGTTTGCTGTAAACCGAATGCACAAAGTAAGGGGCTGGTATGGGCAAAGCTTGTGTGTGCATGTGGTGAGAGCATGCGTGTCCCTGTTTGATACAGTGAGAGAGATGGCCCCCATAGCAGCTCAGTCTTAATTTAGCAATTCTCAATCTACTTTAAACGAATTCTTGTTCCAGCTCTTTGTCTCTTTGAAGCGTGTAAGCATTCCTCGCTTTCGCCCTCTGGTGACCCCGCCCTTGTCTTTGAAGAGTGCCCGCGGATGGATCAGCCACGAGCGGCACTTATGCGTGAGTGATTTACTCCCATACCACACAGCTGCGTGCATGACTCCATGGCACGTGGACTTGTCTCACACCAACATGAATACTGGATTAATTACAGAGACACCCTGACCCCCCTCCTTCACAAATATAGCTAGTGTCTGTGACGGTCATATAAAGTACATTTCCAGACCCAGGGCCTCACTACAAATTCGTTGGTGTGGTAAAAAAGAAAAGTGGCAGTAATTCCATTACCACAAGTTTTTTGTCAGCTACAGAATTACTACCGTTTTTATTGCACCGCCGTATTCAGAGTTTTTCATTGACATGGTGGATCTAGGTACTTTAAGGCACAAAAATCGGCAGAAGTGGGATTTATCCTGCCCTTCCACCACTCGTAATCCCATTTATTTATTTATTTATTTGCATTTTTAAAGCGCTCACACAGCCCGGAGGCATCGAGGCGCTGTGACCAAATATGTTTTAGTTCCGTATTTTGTACCCAAGGATCGAACCTGTGTTGCTTTGTGTCATCTTGTTTCTAAAGCGAGCACGCTGCCTCTGAGCTATCCTCCAGGGACAGTAAGGGCATGGGACTATGTGGAAGCAATGGTACACAAGTTTGCTGGTAAATCGGAAGATTTACCACTGGATTACCGTCAAACTCATGATGAGGTCCGCAGTGATGGCCGAGGATTTGTGAGGGGAGGACCGAGGTCATGTCCACTCCAGGGTCATCAGGAAGCCATCTGAATGATAACTGTCACGCTTTCCCCTCATTCTGTCCCTATTTCACAAGCATCTAGGTCAGACAACACTCACAATGCACCAGTTACTCCAGCCAGGTTTCCATTCCCTGTCACTCACAGTGGACGGGTGTCACGTGAGCGGGTTTACCCCAAGGGCCACATATGCAGACTCAAGGGTTCCCCGTTTCTTCACTGGCGTTTGCCATGGCGTCTGCAGGAGGGAGCTCGCAGGCGCCGGCTACAGGATGCTGCGTGCAGAAAGTCATTTCCGCGATCATGGAGACCATTGAGATCAAAACAACGCTCACGTGTCGCGTCTGCGGGTCACGTGACGCGTTCATCCGTCTCACTCGCGGATAAGGTGACGCGGAAGCCTCCACTACTTAAGCGCTGAACTCCCGCACGTCCGCGCTTCACAGCTGCTCTTTGGAGGACTCTGTACGGCGTTTGGATACTTTGTGTTTCACGGCTTTTGACTCTTGGACTGTTTCCGGATTTGCTTTGCTCACGTCTTTTGGCTCTGTTTGCTGGATCATCTTGAACTCTGAACGCTTTTTGGACTGTCTTGGATTACCCTGAATTGGACTTGGTATTTTTCTTCTTCACTGCATTACGTTATCAAGTACTTTGGATTTTGGTCCTTTTGTTTCATCAAGTTACAGGAGGGCAAGTTGGGTTTTTAACCCAGCCTACAGTTCTTCTCCCTATTGTCATCGGGGAAACCAGTTCACGTGCCCCTCCACGGAATAATCAACCATCATAGATTTCTGGGCTTCCTCACCCATCAGCTTAGGTAAGCCCTGCTTTTTATTCTGCTTGTTTGCTTGTACTGTGCTTATTTGATTCCTAATAAAGGTTTTCCTTTACAGCTGCCTTGAGTTTCAACATTTCCGTGGTTCTGGGCTTCAAGAACTACCCACCTGTGGCCTCAATGATCGCATAGGGAGTAATCTTGTATTCTCTCTCTGTGGTACTTGGGGACGTATGTTTCAATACTCTTCACGACAATCAAGCAACCTGACAGGCTGTGAAGCCGTTCTTTGTCGTGCAGAGTGTGCAGGGTGCCACGGACGACCACATGGCAGCTATGATTCAAGCGATCACAGTACTGGAAGCGGACATGGCTGCAGCCACCACAGCTCTTCACCAGCGCTTAGATGCTATTCAGAGTACCCGCAACCCTTTACCTGCAGATGCAGAGTTCGGGGACGCAGCACCATCTGCCCCAGTTCCCCAGGCCCCAGGCCCTGCCAATCCTGCTCCCGTGATTCTACCCACTCCTTTCCCATTGGCTGCACCTGAAAGATTCCAGGGGGATCCCACCAAGTACCGCACATTTATAAATCAGTGCAAGTTACACTTTCTGTGTCGACCTACCTCCTTCCCCGATCCTACTTCTAAGGCTGCCTTTCTGTTATCACATTTATCTGGTACAGCCGCTGCCTGGGCCAACCCACTTCTCGAGAACAATAACCCGGCATTATACGACTTTGACCTCCTGGTGACAGAAATGTCACGTGTCTTTGACACCCGCCACAAAGCCCAATCCAGGGATCTAGAACTGTTAGAATTACATCAAGGCAGGGGAACACTCATTGAATATATCTCAAAATTCAACCAACTGTCAGCCGAGACTTCATGGCCTGAGAGCAAGAGGGCCATGGTATTCTACAAGGGTCTGAACAACACTATGAAAGATGCATTATCAGTAGTTCCTTCCTTGCCCACAGCGTTCCCCGATTTACTGGAGCTGGCTCTCCAGGTCGATGCCAGACGCTCAGAACGGAACGCTGAAGCTGGGTTTTCTGGTTCTATCCCTTCTGCAGGATCCTCTCATTCCGAGTCTGCTTCAGAACCTATGCAAGTGGGAGGTCTACGTAGTCCTTTAACTTCCACGAAAAGGGAGCGCAGGAGGGTGGACAATGCTTGCTATTATTGTGGGTTGATTGGTCACTTTCTGAAAGAATGTCCACGTCGCCAAGGCTAAAGCTCAGGGTTTTCGGGCAGCTCGACCATAGGTCCGGGGGTGGGTTTGAGCGCTATATGTCACTCCCCGGACCAGGTACCTGCATTTGGCACCATCAGACCTGTGATGGTACATGTATTGTTACAACCCAGTATTGAGGTCTCACATTCAGTAACTGTCATCATTGACTCTGGTGCCACTGGTAATTACATCGATATCAATATGGCCCACACACTAAATCTCCCTCTTATCACCAAGACCCGACCAGAACCCGTACAGACCATAGATGGGAGTTTGTTAGTTTCTGGCCCAGTTAAACAGCACCTCTCACTTTGGTCATACAAACTAACCACAAAGAAACCATTCGTTTTGACCTGATCTCCATGCCCCAATACGGCCTTATTTTAGGCATTCCCTGGTTGCGTCTGCATAACCTTTTGATCAATTGGAAGACAGGTTCTGTGTTTTTTGAGTCAGAAGTTTGCGAGGAGTTTTGCCTTACTACACCTCCTACTGAGAGCACTCCAGCCCAACTCCTCAGTACTGTTTCACAACTCACTTTGGAATCTTCTTCCGTCCCCGTGGCAGACACGCACATTGTTGGTCTTGTAGCAGAGACAATTCCGGAGCCCTATCGAGACTACCTGGACGTCTTCGATAAGGGATCATCGGAAAAATCCTTCCACCTCATAGGTTGTACGATTGCCCTATTGAATTAATACCAGGTTCTGTAGTCCCAAAGGGTTGTATTTGTTCGCTATCTCCCACTGAGGAACAAACCTTGAAAGCTTACATTCAAGAATCCCTACGTAAGGGTCACATACGCCCATCTTCGTCTCCAGCAGCCAGCCCCATCTTCTTTGTCCCAAAGAAGGAGGGTGACCTTCGCCCATGTGTTGACTACCGACGCCTAAATGCCATCACCAAAAAGGATAGGTACCCTATACCTCTCATCACGCCCCTATTAGATCGCCTCACGCATGCTTCAGTATACACTAAGTTGGATCTCAGGGGTGCGTATAATCTAGTACGTGTGAGAAAGGGTGATGAGTGGAAAACAGCCTTTTGCACTCGTTACGGGTTATATGAATATCTGGTCATGCCTTTCGGCCTTTGCAATGCGCCTGCTACATTCCAGCGCTTCATGAATTAAATATTTAGCTATATTCTAGATGTATTCATGGTGGTCTATCTGGATGACATTCTCATTTTTTCACGTTCTCAAGAGGAACACATCCGACACGTAAGGGAGGTACTAAAACGTTTACGCATGTTCTCCCTTTTTGCAAAACCCGAAAAATGTCAATTCCACACTGACAACATTGAATTTTTAGGGTTCCACATCACTCCTGATGGTCTCACTATGAACCATGCCAAAGTCAAGGCAGTATTGGAGTGGCCGGTTCTCACCAACCTTAAAGCATTGCAGTCTTTTTTGGGTTTTGAAAACTATTATAGAAGATTCATTTCTGGATTTTCCTCCATAGCAGCACCTCTTACTCTTTTGACCAGTCCTCTAGTTCCATTCAATTGGTCCAATGATCAACAGCTTGCATTTGATACCCTAAAGGCTGAGTTTACCACTGCTCCTATCCTCCAACACCCTGACAGTGATCTCCCTTTCATAGTTGAGGCGGACGCGTCCTCGTTCGCCTTAGGGGCTATACTATCTCAAGAGTGTGTCTCTACTGGACGCTTGCATCCGGTCGCCTTTCATTCCCGGAAGTTTACACCCACAGAGTGTCACTATACAGTGACCGAAAAAGAACTTCTGGCTGTTAAAGAAGCTTTCCAAGTCTGGCGTCACCATCTCCTGGGTGCAAAACATCAGGTGACGGTCTTCTCGGACCATCAGAATCTTCGCGATATAGCATCCCTAAAATGCTCAAATAGCAGACATGTCAGGTGGCATCTGTTTTTTGCCACTTACGATTTTCAGATCATGCATCGTCCTGGTACCGTTCATGGAAAGGATGATGCTTTGTCTCGCTCTCCTGGGGGGGTTTCATTGCCAGTCTATCCCGAGACCCTGCTAGATAAGAAACATGTGATATGTCTTTGTACCCCTTCTCTGACTCTGCTGGATATGGTCCGTAAGTGGGTTTCCACTCATCCGTCCTTACTTCCAGATTGGGATTTGGTATTACAAGACGGTCTGCCTTTCTTTCAGAACAAGTTGTTTCTACCTACCACTGATGTTCGCAATCTGGCTCTTGAATGGTCCCATGATCTCCCTGTTCATGCACATCCTGGTCAGCGAAGAACACTTTCGCTTCTACAACGTTGGTGTTGGTGGCCTTCTATGAGAAGGGATGTGGAATGCTATGTTAACACTTGCTCTGTTTGTGCCCAATCCAAACATAGGAAAGGACGCCCGTTGGGTCTCCTGCAGCCTCTACCCCTACCCCCGAGGCCCTGGCATACCGTGACGATGGATTTCATGATGGACCTTCCCAGGGTTCAGGGTTTTGATTCCATCTGGGTTGTGGTAGGCTTGTTCACCAAAATGGCACGGATTATTCCATGCTCGGGCATTCCCTCTGCTCCTGTTCTGGCAGGATTGTTTTTCAAGTCCATCGTATGCCTTTTTGGTTTACCATCAGTGTTGGTGTCCGACAGGGGTCCTCAATTCACTTCTCGTTTCTGGTGTGCCTTGACTAGATTAGTGGGGATCGATTCACGTTACTCTTCGGCCTACCATCCAGAGACGGATGGACAGACCGAGAGGGTTAATCAAACCATGGAGCAGTGCATGCGTTTTCTGACTCTCCAGCATCAACAGTCCTGGTTTTGCATCTTGCATATGGCGGAATTCGCCTATAACAACGCGGTGCACTCCTCCACTGGTTTCTCTCCCTTCTATGTCTTGTATGGTCAGCACCCTAAAATCCTGCCCATCCCGGATTTCTCGCTTTCTGGTAATCCGGCTGCCTCTTCTTGCATCAGAGACATCTCGGCTGTCCACGTGCAGACCTTGCTTCACCTCAAAGAAGCCCAGGATTCCATGAAGGCTGCCACGGACCAGAAGCGTTCTGTGGCCCCTTCGTTTGCTGTGCGGGATAGAGTTTGGCTTTCTTCTCGCCATCTACATCTACAGGGTTGCCACAAGTTGTTGCCCCGTTTCGTTGGTCCTTTTGTGGTCTCCCGGGTAATCAACCCCGTGGCCTATCGCCTTCGAGTCCCGGTTTCATAGAGGCTTCACCCTGTCTTTCATGTCTCTCTTCTCAAACCTTGCCCTGGTCCTATCCGTCTTCGTTCCCCTGGGGCTCCGATTTCCCCTTCCTCCCCCGATGTCTTTGAAGTGTCTGTTATTCTGGGTTCTCGTTTCTTCAAAGGGGGTTTGCAGTACCTAGTGGATTGGAAGGGTTATGGCCCGGAGGAGCGCTCATGGATACCCGCGGGTGATGTTCATGCCCCTCGTTTGGTTTCCCGTTTCCATAGGGACAATCCGTTATGCCCACAGGGTCGTGGGCCTTTGGGGGGGGCTCTGTCACGCTTTCACCTCATTCTGTCCCTATTTCACAAGCATCTAGGTCAGACAACACTCACAATGCACCAGTTACCCCAGCCAGGTTTCCATTCCCTGTCACTCACAGTAGACTGGTGTCACGTGAGCGGGTTTACCCCAAGGGCCACATATGCAGACTCAAGGGTTCCCCATTTCTTCACTGGCGTTTGCCATGGCGTCTGCAGGAGGGAGCTCGCAGGCGCCGGCTACAGGATGCTGCGCGCAGAAAGTCATTTCCGCGATCATGGAGACCATTGAGATCAAAACAACGCTCACGTGTCGCGTCTGCGGGTCACGTGACGTGTTCATCCGTCTCACTCGCGGATAAGGTGACGCGGAAGCCTCCACTACTTAAGCGCTGAACTCCCGCACGTCCGCGCTTCACAGCTGTTCTTTGAAGGACTCTGTACGGCATTTGGATACTTTGTGTTTCACGGCTTTTGACTCTTGGACTGTTTCCGGATTTGCTTTGCTCACGTCTTTTGGCTCTGTTTGCTGGATCATCTTGAACTCGGAACGCTTTTTGGACTGTCTTGGATTACCCTGAATTGGACTTGGTATTTTTCTTCTTCACTGCATTACGTTATCAAGTACTTTGGATTTTGGTCCTTTCGTTTCATCAAGTTACAGGAGGGCAAGTTGGGTTTTTAACCCAGCCTACAGTTCTTCTCCCTATTGTCATCGGGGAAACCAGCTCACGTGCCCCTCCACGGAATAATCAACCATCATAGATTTCTGGGCTTCCTCACCCATCAGCTTAGGTAAGCCCTGCTTTTTATTCTGCTTGTTTGCTTGCACTGTGCTCATTTGATTGCTAATAAAGGTTTTCCTTTACAGCTGCCTTGGGTTTCAACATTTCCGTGGTTCCGGGCTTCAAGAACTACCCACCTGTGGCCTCAATGATCGCATAGGGAGTAATCTTGTATTCTCTCTCTGTGGTACTTGGGGACGGAGGTTTCAATACTCTTCACAACAATCAAGCAACCTGACAATAACGCAGATTGCACAGCTGGTGGAATAATCACATGAAGTCAGAACACCATTAGTAAACTTCATCTCAGAGTTACGGAAATCAAGGGACGCAGCCTCTAAAGAAACAGGGATGTCATCTCTGAAATGGCCTGTATAAGCGTATCTAGGGGGTAGGAATCTGGATGTCTTTAAACTGTAGAATTGCATCAAGGAAAGTGATGGGCGCGCTCTTCCTTGATTTCAACAAAGCATTTACCCGGTATCTGGTCATTGCATCGAATGAAATAGCATTGAATGCCATACCAGAGGAAAAAACAATCGAAAAAAGCATCAAATGCTTTTTTTTTAAAAGGTAAAGGGTTAAGTTGAATTAAAACGGGGTTTAAAGGTTAAAAAAGGGTGGTTGGGGGCCCCCATTAAAAAAAAACATGGAAATAAAATGCATTTGAGGCTTATTTTTTCGATGCTTTTTTTCTCTGGTATGGCATTTGATGCAATGACTGTAAAGCATTTACCCCCTTAGCCCCTTTCTTTCAGATCCACCAGAGAACATGCAAATGGCAGCAAAGCACACAAGGCTATCTCAGGAAGCAGGACCTGGGGATATGGGACACTTTTCTGGGGGATCATAAAGGGGTAATGGTTTGGCCCACCCCAGCGGAAAACAATGAGCAACCGGGACTCTACACTGACATACCAGGGAGTGTAGGTTTTGGGGCCAACCTGGGAAACAAGTGATGCGGGCAGTAGTGGCCCACCAGCTGGGTGGACAGTAGCTTGACCAAAAACATAACTTTCCTGTAATAGTGGCATTGGACATCTTGGGGGCAAAATTAAGGGGCAGAGATGTAGTGTTTTGGTCAGATAGCATGTCAGTAGTGTGTTCTATTAGCAGCCAGAAGGAGGCATGCCCGATGGTACTCAGATTGTTCAAATAATTGGAATTGTCATGCCTGATGAAAAATGCGTTTTCAGGATAAACATGTGCCGGGCAGTCACAACAATGCGGCTGATGCTTTGTCCCGTTTCAAATGACAGGAGTTCCAGCATTGCCTAGCAACAGCAGACCCGGCGATGACGCCATTTCCAGAGATACTTTGGGGGCTTGGTGCCCGGAGTTAGCATCACTGATTGAGGAATCAGTATTACAGTAGGCAAGGAAGGCCTATGAAAAGTGTTTCAGGGAATTCAGGGAATTCTGTGGAGATCAGGGATTGGTGAATCTATTCTACAAGGAAACCGTTAGGATGTTCAGAGATACCTGCAGTGGTTGGGGGCGGCCAGAAGAAAGATGGTAGTCATTGGGTTCTTTGCTGGATTAAAGGGAAGGGCGCCCTGTCCGTTGACTTTGTGGTAAAGAAGGCACTAATAAGATAGAGGGGGTTAGAGGGCTGCTAGGGGGGACAGCGGGTAGCCACTGAATCCAGAGAAACTGGTCGCCATCATGTGTTGCTTGGGTGAAATTTGTAGGTATGCATGGGAAATATCGTTAGTCAGGGCGGCTTTCTCCACAGCATTTTTTGGGGCACTCAGGATAGGGGAACTGGTAGGAGCTTCCACAACTGGTCTTTGGGAGGTCTGGCATGAGAGGTCCTCTCATTTGAGGGGAACCATGCGGTGCGCCTGTGGCTGAGAAGGTCAAACACTGACCAGGAGGGACGAGTTTCAAGTGTCAGACAGAGATCTGCCCTGTAAGGTTGCTAGGCTTATTCCTGGCTGGCAGGGGGGAGCAGGGGGAACCCCTGTTCCAGCATAGGGATGGCTCATGCCTGTCCAGTTTCCATTTCAGGAAGGTCTTGGAGAGATCACTGGGTGGGGAAAAGAGGGCGAGAGGAAGGGTCGAGCGATAGTGTGGTGTTGATGCAGAGGAAATGGAGGATCTCCTTTAGCTGTCCTGTTCATGTCGTTGCTAACATACTTTCTGTTCTGTATCTGCGTAGGACGGATGGTAAGGCCAGTGGTGTGGGTTCTGGGCCACTCATTCACGCGGAGAAAGGAGCAGAGAGTGTGAGTTCGCCCGGGTCTGTTGGTGGATGCGGCTGCCTTTCACGTACACTGGATTGGTTTTGGGGGCTTGCGGGTATGCCAGTTGCACCTGGTGCTCGAGGTGCAAAGAAAGAAGAGAGGATTGCCCAACCTGGACCTGGTGATCTTACATACAGGGGCAAACGATCTGGTGCAGTGAGGGAGAAGGATGTTGATCGAGGACCTGCTGTCCCTGTTAAGTTGGTTCAGACGTTTCTGCCCAGGGGCATTGCTCGCCTGGTCACAAATTATCCCGAGACAGGACTGGGTGCAGGCAGTGCCCTCGCACCCACTAAACATTGCAGTACGAAAGATGAACAGGAAATGTCCCAGCTTGCGGTGTGCAACAGGCAGCTGCAGATCATAGAGAATGGCCTGCGTTCATAATGCAGTCACATTGGGGCACAGAACCTTTGCTCCAAAACTTTTTGGCTGTGATGAGATTATGTGTATGGGTGAGGGGGCATGGACTGGTGGGTCTGTGCCCCTGTGGCAGGTGGGGGAGGACCATGTGGACATTGAAATCCCCTTCCGGGGGACTACCGAGCTGGAACAGTGGGAAGGGAAGGGCACAGTATGCCCCCTGCAGAATTGGTTAGCATCTACCTGGGGTCCCCAGCAGGGGAAGTGCTGGGAGGGGGGGTTAAGGGGCAGTTTAGGTAACGAAGGGTCTGCCATCTGGTATCGCCTCCCACCGAGAGAAGGGCATGGTGTGGAGGGGATAGGGCCTCACCACCATGCAGCGCCCAGGGGGCAGGAGCCATGGTCTGCCTGGACCAGCTGTCAGCATTGAGATGTTATTGGTTTTTAAGTCACATTTATTCGACTTATGATGTGTTATGTTGATAATAAAAATGTGCCCGGTGAAGGTGTCAAGTGTATTCACTGTTGCCCTGGCGCTGCCCCCCCTGCAAAGCCCACTTTCAGATCCGCCAGAGTGCTTGGAGACCATGCAAATGACAGCACAGCACGGTTTATATTCCAGTAGCATAGCATGACATTTGAAATTGTCCTACACTAAACTTTATTAAGCAGGCATGGAACCATTGAACCCCTTCCAGAGGTCCGAAATTCAGCTGGCAACTGGCGAGAGAACTTGCTGGTGGATGGGGTTCACTGCCATGGAGAGGGGCCTCTAGGAGGGGATCAGTCATGCAAGTCATAGGTTCCATTCTTGTCAATGCCTTTAAAAGCGCCATTGTATAGTGATTGGCAGATTGCAGCTAGGATCTGCTACAGACAAGGGTGTTGCTAGGTTTGGAAAAGATCAGGGGCTAAGCTAATATCAGGACTGGTGGGATTCGGTACTAGCTATAGCCTGTTGGTTGTAGTCCCTGAGCTTCTGTCCGGGGCTACAACCAAAAGACCCGGGGCTATATACCCCTCAGCCCCCTCTAGCAACACCTCTGGCTACAGAGCGGATGCATGGAAACATTTAGGAGATATGTGAGAACCATAAGAAGAAGGGCGAGAGAGGGGCCAGTTAAAATTCAATGTAGGGTTGAGGGAATTGGAGGAACACAACAAACTGGGAGCAAAAGAGAGGGTTGGACAAGGGCCTCATTACTGTCACCCTCAGCCCAATCACCTGTCAAATCACCCCAAACCAACGCTTCTCTACCACTCAGACTGATGAACAAAAGGGCACCTGCTTCTCCTCTACTGCATTTAAAGATCAAGCAACTCTTGCAAGATGACCCCCACCGCCAGGTTGATTTGTTACTGACCTCCTACTTGACATCTACTGTGACAAATCAACTTCCAGGGGTCCAGAGGTGAATATCAGTTTCTAAACCATCAATCAGCTCCACACCTCTAATACACCAGAAGGGATCTGAACAGATTGGAATAACAAGCAAATTGTAAACCTCCTTGTCAAATTTTGCTAACATGGACGGAACGGCAGGCTTATCTCCGCAAGGTCGTGGATCGTTGGTTAGTTGCAACACAACGAAAATACAATTATTACACAGAGTGTCGAATCAAGGTTGTATGAAAAATATCAACTTTATTAATCACAACAGACAATCTAACAACACAACAAAATGCAACCCACCCTGTAAAGGAATGCAGAGGACAGTTTCAAAGAAGGAAAGGGATGCACTCTGGATACTGGCAGGAGGGTAGTTAGTATGATAAATAACCACAAAAGTGTGTTAAGGTTTCTTGGCTTTAGCACAAAGGGAGCAATGGGTTTTAAAATGTCTCTAGGGCCCTTCTGGGAAGGACCAGGGGGACAGAACCACAATGTACCTTGTGCTGTAGATGTTCTTGGTGTTCGACAGGGTGGAGTAAGTCTGAGGGGGCTTTACAGGCTTCTGTGACAGAGTTCGAGGTGGGAGTCGCTGTGGGTATCAGGCGGCACAATGGTTCGGAAAGCAGAGCTAGACGAATGGATGAAGGCTGGCGTACATGGCAGCTCAGGGTCAGGAATCATTGTCTCACTGCTGACCAGCAGTTCTGAAGCACTGGTCGAGACATCTTGGGTTTCTTTCAGTGACTGCAGCTTGCCAAAAGTCAGCATTGCAGTCAGTTGCGGATCTTAGTTGGGCCTTACCGCCCAACTCGTGATGAGGCACAAAGTGTTACAGCCCATAGTACAGAAAACCACTAATTACATCTCAGATATCGCCCTTTCCTCACTATCCTTAAAGAGATTGAACCACTGACAGACAATGAAATCTTAGTCTCTTTTGACGTACAGAGCCTCTACACCTCGATCCCACATAATGGGGGGTAGAGGCGCTGCAATGGGCACTACTGGGGGAAGAGAATTGCCAGGGCCCCAAGGAGTTTATCCTTGAGCTCTCCAAGATCATGCTACATTATAACTTTTTTCGGTATAAAACTATTTTTCTTACAAGCATCAGGCACAACAATGGGGTCTTCTATGGCCCTGTTTTATGCGAACATTTTCAAGTTCCATCTTGAAACTGAAAATGTGCTACAACATCCAGTCTGGTCATCCAGATTGGTGTTGTGGAAATGTTACGTAGATGACATTTTTTAAATTTGGAGAGGGATCATAGGCTCATTAAATGAGTTCTTGGTGTTCATTAATGGCATACATGATCACATCAATTTTACGATGGAGGTAGGACTACCCAAACAGCACTTCTTGGATGTGGAGTAAGAATTAAGAGACAGGGAAATAATTATTAAGTTATTCCACAAACCGACTGAAGTCAATAATTCACACCTCTACTTGAACCAACATCCCAGACATTGAAAAATAATCTGCCCTACAGACAGTTCTTGTGACTAAAGCAGATAGTGTCAAATGAGGACACCCTGAGAATGGACTGTGGTAAAATGACCAACCTACATAAGAAAAGAGGATATCCAACAGGCATCATAGATACAGCACAGAACAGAAGTTCTAACCTGAGGAGAGAGGATCTGTTGATCACAAATAAAAGAGAGGGCGAAATACCTTTCCTGTACACTGAAGTTTTCTAGCCAAAGTCATCAAATCACAAGGGTAATTAAAAATAATTGGAGACTGATAGAACTAAATTCTATGCTTCATAAACCTTTTCCACAACCCCCCTTATTGCTTACAAAAGGGGTAGAAACTTACATGATCAATTAGTGCAGGCAGAAAGAACACCAAGGGATACCCAACTTACACTGGGGAAGAAGAAGAGTCTCACTTTCCCATGTCTTCAATGTAACAATTGCAACAATGTCATAAAGGGAAGCTATGTCAACCCCCCCCCAGCCCCCGCTCTGGTGCAAAGATTAAACAAAGGGACTTCACTATGTGCGACTCTAGCTCACTCATTTATGAACTTAGCTGCCCATGTGGGATATACTATGTGGGTTAAACATCACGTAAAGCCAAACAGCATTGGAATGAGCATAAAAGTAATTTCCGCACGAGGAACACCAAGTCACTAGTGGCACAACGCTTTATGATCATGAGACACAACATATCGCAGCTGAAATTCATTAAGCTCTACTGGATAGAGAAACTGGACAGCCTTACCCTAAATGGAATGAATGATGATTTCCACTTGGGATCCTTTCTGTAATCAATGGACTTTTTATTTATCACTATGCATGTCATACTCCGATTGGTCGAATGAATGAGGATCGCCACCTGGAATCCCTTCAAGTAGCGGTTAGACTATGCTGATCATTGCTACGGAAGTAATTTTATGAATATTATGACTGTTTAGACATTGTTGCCACTTACCTGCATAGTACGACTTAACACATTGGGAGCGTGATTTGTGATGGACTTATTTAAGTGGAGAGGGTATAACACATTGTAGGCGGAGGTCTATCAATACCTTAGTCCCTTCAATTGAAAATCAGTCAGCCAACCTCTTTTTAGTCATTTCCTCACATGCAGCGCAGACAGTATGGTTACCCCGCCTCAGGTTTCACATGTACTTTAATGAGGCGGTCGCACCAATTATCAGACCACAATTGTGTAAACTGTATTTAACTCTAGAGATAAATGTAACTAATGGTACAGCTAGGAATCCATGCCCCATTGTAACTTTGTAACTCACATGTCCATATATAAGGACGCACCCATACACATCTTAAAGAGTCAGAAAGAATTTGACTTCTAATGAATACTGGTCGCTTTGTGTCACTTACAAAGATATCTATGCGTCAGATCATTTATTCAAGATGCTTGCACGGTATGTGCTTTGTTGACGTATGAGATCATCTGTGAGCGCTCAGGCTTGGGGTGTGGTTTATTTTGAAGTAGCAACAAGCAAATGAACGTAACATGCTTTGTTTACGATTGAGGTAATTGGAGAGCGTGCTTGCCTGGAAGACTGCTAGTAATACAACGATCTTCACGCAGCTACGCGCATGGCGACTGCAGACGGAATTGACAGTACGGGCAAACCGTGCACGCATCAGGTAACTCTTGTGCACCTGCAGAACGAGGGCGGGTGCGAAACCTAGATAAATGTAATTAGCTGCACATATAGTGCGACTCACACTAACTGAACCCCCTCTATTCTTGTGATCATATTTCAGAGCCACGTTGGTGCTCGAAGATTAAGAGTATTCTGCGTTCCACACTTATTCGAATCTCTGGAAACCTAACGTGTGCGGGTTCTGACAATGGCGGTATAGATTTGAATAAGGTAGGATTCTCTGGACTGCAGTCATAATCCGGTTACGATTTTGACGTGTTATCCTTGTGGCATGTACGTCAGATTTTGAACACAGCCATTTTGTGTATGACGGGGTACCAGTTCCCCCATAGGGGATTTGCATGAGTGGTGTTTAAGACGAATACCAA